>NC_087355.1:90432500-91632500 GCF_030014295.1 Loxodonta africana | reverse complement strand
GCTGGTGGGAGAAGCTTCTCAGGTGGGGTGCGGTGGGGTGAGGCGGGGCGAGCGGGCTTCTGCAGGAGGGGCCGCCGGCAGACGTTGCAGAAGCACCTGACCGGAGGCACCCAGTCCCCAGCCTCAGGCCCGGCCCCTCCCTCTCTAGTTCCCTCTGAGTTTCACTTTTGTTTCCAAGCGAAGCCTGCCGGCGAGCGAGACGGGACCCCGGGGCAGATTCGGGAGCCGGGCTGCGGGCTGGGGACCGGGCGCAGATTGGTGGGGTGTATGTAAGTGACAGGTTAGAGGGCACGTGGGGGGGGGCTGGGGAGGGGCTGAGGATGGAGTGGGCCTGGGCTCTTCCTTCCCACCGCTTGGCCCCAGGTTGCGATGGCGGAGGCGTCCGCGGCGGTGGAGGTCCGTGGGTTGCCTCCCGACGTGCCGGATGAGCTGCTTACGCTCTACTTCGAGAACCGGCGGCGCTCTGGGGGCGGTCCTGTGTTGAGCTGGCAGAGACTTGGCTGTGGAGGCGTCCTTACCTTTCAGGAGTCCGCAGGTGAGGGGGCTAGCGGAAGGGGCGGCCTGGGAGCCCCAAGAGCCTGCCAGCTCTGACCCGCGTCCGCCCCTGCCCGCAGATGCAGTGAGGGTCTTAGCGCAGGGGGAACACGTGCTGCACCGGGCGCGGCTGAGCTTGCGGCCGGCCCCGCCCCGGGCCCCCGGGCGTCTGCTGCTGCAAGGGCTGCCCCCTGGTTTCGCGGCCCCGCGTCTGGAGAAGCATGTGCAGGCTCTGCTGTGCGCAGCCGGGCTCCCAGAGCAGCCCTGCCGTGTCCTGGCCAGTCCTCGGCCGGACTGTGCGCTGGTCCAGCTGCCCACGCAGCTCTCCGAGGCAGGTGAGAGGCGGGACTGCGTGGGGGTGGGTAGGGAGGTGCCCAGCTGACTCCTGCCCTCCCCACAGAGGTTGGTGTCCTGGAGGAGGAGGCCCGAGTACTGGGCTTGGACGGCGCTGTAGTGACCCTGGCCCGCATGCCCCAGGCCCGAGCGGTGCGGGTAGTGGGGGGCACACCGGCCCCAGACCCGCTGCTGCTGGAGCTGTATCTGGAGAATGAGCCCCGCAGTGGTGGGGGGCCGCTGGAAGACCTGCGCAGCCTGCCTGGGGCCCTGGGCATCATCGTCTCCTTCCAGCAGTGGCAGGGTGAGTGGGACTGCCTGGGCATGCCCGGCCCACTACCACAGAGCACTGACCTCATCCATTCCTTCCTCCAGCGGCTGAGCGGGTGCTGCAGCGGGACCACTGGCTGCAGGACTCTAAGCTGCACCTCATCCCCCATTATGACATCCTGGAACCCCAGGAGCTTGCCAAGGACACCTGTGAAAGGGATTGCCTGGCCCAGCTGTGTCCTGAGGCCTCTGAGCACACACTCTTGGAGGCTGGAGGGCCGACGAGGGTTCTGGAGGGCCAAGGAGCTCTGACAATGACAGACCCTGTGGAGGCACCAGGGCAATCAGAGACCACTCTGAGGCTGGGGCCCGTGGAGCTGCTGGGGCAGGAGGGGCCACTGAGCCAGGGACTCGTGGGGTCTCCAGGTCAGGAGGAGCCCATGAGCCTAGGACCTGTGGGGTCTGTGGAGCAGGAGGGGCCTGTGAGTCTAGGATCTGTGGGGTGTCTGGAGCGGGAGGGGCCTGTGGGCCTGGGACCTGTGGGGTCTCTGGAGCAGGAGGGGCCTGTGCACCTGGAACCTGTGGGATTTCCAGGTCAGGAGGGGCCTGTGGGCCTGGGACCTGCGGGGTCTCTGGAGCAGGAGGGGCGTGTGGGGTCTCCGGAGCCGAGGGGTGCGGTGGAGACGGTGCTGTCGATGGAGCCCGGGGCGCTGCGCTTCCTGCAGCTCCACCACCAGGACCTTCTGGCGAGCCTGGGAGATGTTGCCCTCTTCCCCCTGGAAGGGATGGATGTGACTGGCTTTCGGGTATGTGACTCCTGGGACTCCTCGTTGTCGGTGCCCCTCCCACTGGGGGCTCTGCTCATTGTCGGTCCTCCTCCCACGGGGGCTCTGCTCATTGTCAGTCCTCCTCCCACGGGGGCTCTGGGTCCTTGTTGTCGGTGCTCCTCCCACGGGGGCTCTGGGTCCTCTCCCTGTGCCCTGACCCTGCAGACAGCTCTTACCCCTGCCCTGCAGCTCTGTGGCGCCCTGGCCCCGTGCCAGGCGGCCGAGGAGTTTCTTCGGAGCCTGCTGAGCAGTATTAGCTGTTACGTGCTGAGCCTTAGGCACCCGGGCAGCGCGAGCTTCCTGTTGGGCCCGGAGGGACAGTGCCTCCTTCGGGGACTGGAAGCTCAGTTCCAGTGTGTCTTTGGGACAGAGCGACTGGCCAGGGCTGCCTTGGACATAGGCCCTGAAGAGGTACAGGTGGAGTCCTGCCCAACCCTCCCCCTTCCCACCCCTGGACCGAGCAGGGGTGTGAGCCTGGTTGGCCCTGACTTCTCCCTGCAGATGGACCCCATTGAGTCCCTCCAGGCCCACATCCCATTGCCCTCAGACAGTGCAGGCAGTGTCCAGGAGAACGTGAGCCTGGGTGAGGCTCCCTGGGGACCCCCCATGCATCCTGGGGCCTTTCCTGATCTCACTCTCTGCCTTGCTTCTCAATCTACCTGTTGCCTGACCCTGCCCACTCATACCCTATAGTTCCTAAACCTTCTTTATCTTTCACTGTTCCTTGACTCATCATGTCTTTCATCCCACTCTGGCTGGGACCCCGACCCTGACCCAGGGGCCTCTCCTGCCCCCAGAGGAGGTCCGAGAGCTGCTGGCCACCCTGGAGGGCTTGGATGGGGAGGAGTGGCTGCCCCTGGAGCTGGGGGAAGAGGAGCCTGAGAAGGAGCCTCCCCAGGAGAAGGAGGAAGCAGTGAGTTTGGGGTGCTCAGTGGAGGAGCCTGTGGCCCCCAACCCTGGGACTCTAGGGAGACTAGAGGAGGAGGCCGCACTGCAGCTGGCCCTCCACCGGTCACTGGAGCCGCGAGACAGCGTAGTTGAGCGGGAGGAGGCAGCAGCGTTGCAGCAAGCCCTGGCCTTGTCCCTGCTGGAGCAACCTCTGTTAGAGGCAGAAGAGCCCCCAGGGAGTGGGGCAGGCGGGCCGGCCCAGCTGGTGGTGCACTCAGCCTTCGAGCAGGACATGGAGGAGCTGGACCGGGCACTGGAGGCTGCCCTGGAGGCCCACCTCCGGGAGGAGACAGTGGACTCCAGGGGCCGAGTGCTGTCTGCAGAGCTCTGTGCCCAGCTGGAAAAGTGCCATGGTGTGAGCATTGGCCTCCATGAGGACTATGCTGTCCTCCGTGGCTTTGGAGCCCAGCCAGCCCGTGCAGCCCGCCACTTCGCAGCGCTGCTGGCCTGCCCCTGGGATCAGAGTGAGGTCTTTCCCCTGGCGGCCTCGGGCCCCTCCGGTGAGTGGACACAGCACGGTGGTGGGTGGGTGGCCCAGCCATCAGGGGCCAGGGCCCCAGGCACAGCCCTCACCCCTCTCTCCCCATGCCAGCGCCTCAGCCGAGGCTGGAGGGCCCCTCCAACGGGGGGCTGGAGTGTCTGGCTGAGAGCTCCGAGGAGTTCCAGGAGGTGGTGCAGGCCTTCTATGACACCCTGGATGCTGCCCACAGTAGGATTCGCATTGTCCGCGTGAGCACCATCTGGGCCTGGCCCAGTTTGTGGGCTGTTGTTCTCCCTGTGTCCGAGTCAGGCTGGCCGGGAGCTGGGGTACGGATGTAGCTCACTGGGGCTCCCAGCCTCATCCCCTGGCAGAGGGAGTTCACAAGGTCGGGTAGGAGAGACAGAGGGCAGAGATGTTGGGGGTCAGCCCTGGAATTGATGAGCCTGAGCCAGGGTCACCGCTCCACCTGTTACAGTGGGTGACTGTGGATGGTGCTGACCTGCTCTGTGCTTCAGTTTCTCTGTTTGGAAGATGGGGTGTCAGTGGCATGTTGTGGTTACTTGAGGACATACCTAGTGCTGGTCTAGGTGCTGGGACGCAGGTGAGCATGAGACCAGCCCCTTCTGAGGCACTGGCGTCTAGCAGGGAGAAGCGGGCAAAGACAAGTGCGTCATCTGTGATGGTGCCACCAATGTGAGGAGGTCTAAAGCAGAAGGAGGGCGTTGGTCAGGCATCTGAGGCCTGGCAGGGCGTCAGAAGGAGTGGCGGAGGCTGCCTGTGTGCCCAAGGGTCCCTCTGAAGTGGGTCAGGAGAGGCCACAGGGTGGAGGGGGAAGCCGGCCAGAGGCTCCCACCACCCTGTGGTCCATGAGAGCAGGACAGGCCAGGTGGGCGGTGGGGAAGTGCTGGGTTATGCGGCTCTTTCAGAGGCAGGGCTGAGGAGATTTCCCACGGAATTCCATGTGGCCTCAGAGAGAGTCAGGATGACTTCGACGTTTGAACCTGAGCGATTGGAAGGGCGGGCTCTTCTCAGCTGAGCTGGGCAGCGGGGAAGGGGCAGATGTGGATGGAGCCAGGGCTGGCTGGGGCGTTTGAGATGGAGGGCCAGCCTGTGGTCAGATGACCAGGTGACCCCACCAGGAAAGTGATGGTGGACAGGAAGGAGGTCCAGGGCTCCCGGAGCAAAGGAGACCAAGACTAGTGGTCCTTCTGGAGGAGGAGAACTAGGGACTGAGAATGTCTAGGCTGAGGGAGGGCCTTCAGAGGGGTGATTGGTGGGCAACACAAGTGCTGTGAGCTGAGGCGGGGAGTCAGAGTGACACCCTCAAGAACGCCAGCCTGGAGGTGGGTGAGTGGGTGAGGTGGGGCCAAGGGCTGAGAGCAGGAGCAGCAGTGGGCGGAGCAGCAGGTGCAGGCAGGGGTCTCCACTGCAGGGAAGCGGGGGCAGTTTGTGAATGCAGGTTGAGAGCAGGGTGAGGACAAGGAGGCTGCAGCTGTGAACAGCTCTGAACCAGGGAGGAGGGACATGGGGGGTGGGTAGAGGAGAGTAAAGGGTTGGAGACTAGGTTTTCCAGCAGACAAGACTGATCCAAGCTGAAGGAGGGGATATTAGAGAGGGCTGGTAGGGGAGGGGGTGCTTGGACCCTCATGGGAGGGAAGAGTGTGGGTGGAGGTAGAAAATCCATAGGGTTTTCAAGGCTGCAACCTTTCAGAAATAGATTGCCAGGACTTTATTCCGAGGCACCTCCGAGTGGGTTCAAACTGACAGTCTTTTCGGTAGTAGTTGAGCAATTAACTGTTTGGGTCACCCAGGGACTCCTCACAAAGGGTAAACACCTGTAAGCAAGGTCATTGCTGAAAGGTTCTCATCTCAGTGCTCAGAAGTTGAGGTGGGTGAAGCTCCTCAGGGGAGCGCAGCCCCTAAGCTCAGGACGCCCCTCGGAGCCCTTCTCCAGCTGGGGCTCAGAGTGCTGGGTCGCTCCCAGCTATAGACTGGCCAGGAGAGAAGGGGAGGGCTCTGAGGCACCCCTGCAGGAACAGAGTACACTTCCCTTTTGCTCCCCTCAGCATGCTGGCCCCAGAGGTGCCCCCCTGGGGAACAGTCCTGAGTCCCCCTTCTGGGCAGCATCTGCCCGGGACCTCTAGCTCCATGGGAGGTGGCTGTGTCACTGCTTGGTCTCAGCCTCTGGATGTGCCCAGTGGTGACACAGAGCCCCAGAGAACACTGGGAGTTATAGGATGAGAGCCCTGGTATGAGGGGAGGATGGAAGAGGGAGTTGCTCATGGCTGCCCTCCCCTCCTTCATACTCACCCACATTGGCCAGGTCTCCACCTCTCTACTGCAGGCTCCTCTCTCCCTGGGTCACAACTACCACCCACTCACTGCCCCCGACAATCACCACCCACCACCACGCCCTTCCAGGAGATGACCGCTGTGACTGAATCCAGTGCTCTCCTTCTAGTTACGGACTCGGCAGCTGTCAGCTCTGCACTTTGAGAGGACAGACTCACTGCCCTCGTGTCATCTCCTCCCTCGGTGGCTTTGTTAATTATACACAACTTGGTTCTTCTAGCTACACCTTTTCCTTCATTTAACAACTTCAGAGACCGTTGCTGCCCGCCTGCACGTTTGCCCTTCGTTCTCTGGCATCTCCCTCCCTACTCTGGGTCACAGTTTGGTCATTTACATTATTTTTATTACATAGTCAAGTTTGCTAACTTTATATTCAGTAACTGTCGTGAGACCTCTGTGCTTTGGCCATAGGCTGATAAATGAAAAAAACCCCTTGCCGTCGAGTAGATTCTCACTCGCAGCGACCCTATGGGACAGAGTGGAACTGCCCCATCGGGGTTCAAGGAGCTGCTGCTGAATTTGAATGGTTGATCTTTTGGTTAGCAGCCAAGCTCTTAGCCACTGTGCCACCAGTGCTCCGTAGGCTGATGGATGATGATAAAATATCTATCAAAGAACTGTTGTTGGTTTTGTCATGAGCTGCTGTCAGGACAGCCCCTGACTCCCGGTGACCCCATGCTCGGACCTTTGTGCTGCACAGTCTCCACTGGCTGATGTTCAGAAGCAGATCACCAGGCCTTTCTTCCTAATCTGTCTTAGTCTGGAAGCTCCGCTGAAACCTGCTGCATAGAACAGCAACACGCAAGCCTCCACTGACATCGCGGAGGTGGTTGCACATGAGGTACATCATCTGGGAATTGAACCTGAGTCTCCCACACATTGTTGTCAGGTGCCGTCGAGTCAGTTCCGACTCATAGCAACCCCATGTACCACAGAACGAAACACTGCCCAGCCCTGCACCATCCTTCCCATCGTGGCTATGCTTGCGCCCATTGTTGCAGCCACTGTGTCGATCCACCTCATTGAGGGTCTTCCTCTTTTCCGCTGACCCTGTACTCTGCCAAGCATGATGTCCTCCAGGGACTGATCCCTCCTGACAACAGGTCCAAAGTATGTAAGACGCAGTCTCGCCATCCTTGCCTCTAAGCAGCATTCTGGTTGTACTTCTTCCAAGACAGATTTATTAGTTCTTCTGGCAGTCCATGGTATACTCAACATTCTTTGCCAACACCACAATTCAAAGGTGTCAATTCTTTGATCTTCCATATTCATTGTCCAGATTTTCCATGAATATGATGTAATTGAAAATACCATGAATTGGGTCAGGCACACCTTAGTCTTCAAGGTGACATCTTTGCTTTTCAACGCTTTAAAAAGGTCCTTTGCAGAAGATTTGCCCAGTGCAACACATCTTTTGATTTCTCGACTGCTGCTTCCATGGATGTTGATCACGGATCCAAGTAAAATGAAATCCTTGACAACTTCAATCTTTTCCGCATTTATGATGTTGTTCTTATTGGTCCAGTTGTGAGAATTTTTGTTTTCTTTATGTTGAGGTGTAATCTATACTGAAGGCTGTGGTTTTTGATCTTCATTAGTAAGTGTTTCAAGTCCTCTTCACTTTCAGCAAGCAAGGTTGTGTCATCTGCATAACACAGGTTGTTAATGAGTCTTCCTCCAACCCTGATGCTGGGTCTTCTTCATATAGTCCAGCTTCTCAGATTATTTCCTCAGCATACAGATTGAATAAACCAGACAGTATCCCCTTGTTCTGTCTGAATAACTGCCTCTTGGTCTGTATATAGATTCCTCACGAGCACAATTAAGCGTTCTGAAATTCCCATTCTTCACAATGTTATCCATAATTTGTTATGATCCACACAGTCGAATGCCTTTGCATAGTCAATAAAACACAGGTAGACATCCTTCTGGTATTCTCTGCTTTCAGCCAGGATCCATCTGACATCAGCAATGATATCCCTGGTTCCACGTCCTCTTCTGAATCCAGCCTGAATTTTTGGCAGTTCCCTGTCGATATACTGCTGCAGCCACTTTGAATGATCTTTAGCAAAATTTTGCTTGAGTGTGATATTAATGATATTGTTCGATAATTTCCACATTCAGTTGGATCACCTTTCTTGGGAATAGGCATAAATACGGATCTCTTCCTGTTGCTTGGCCAGGAAGCTGTCTTCCAAATTTCTTGGCATAGACGAGTGAGCACCTCCAGCACTGCATCTGTTTGTTGAAACATCTCAACTGATATTCCATCATTTCCTGGAGCCTTGTTTTTCCCCAGTGCCTTCAGAGCAGCTTGGACTTCTTCCTTCAGTACCATTGGTTCCTGATCACATGCTACCTCCTGAAATGGTTGAATGTTGACTCATTCTTTTTGGTATAATGACTGTGTATTCCTTCCATCTTCTTTTGATATTTCCTGGGTCGCTTAATATTTTCCCCATAGAATCCTTCACTATTGCTACTTGAGGCTTGAATTTTTCTTCCGTTCTTTCAGCTTGAGAAACGCCAAGCGTGTTCTTCCCCTTTGGTTTTCTATCTCCAGACCTGTGCACGTGTCACTATAATACTTTGTTTTCTCGAGCTGCCCTTTGAAATCTTTTGTTCAATTCTTTTACTTAATCATTTCTTCCTTTTGCTTTAGCTGCTCGACATTCGACAGCAAGTTTCAGAGTCTCCTCTGACATCCATCTTGGTCTTTTATTTCTTTCCTGTCTTTTTAATGACCTCTTGCTTTCTTCATGTATGATGGCCTTGATGTCATTCCACAACTTGTCTGGTCTTTGGTCATTAGTGTACAGCGTGTCAAATCTATTCTTGAGATGGTCTCTAAATTCAGGTCGGATATACTCAAGGTCATACTTTGGCTTTCGTGGACTTGCTCTGATTTTCTTCAGTTTCAACTTGAACTTACATATGAGCAATTGATGTTCTGTTCTACAGCCAGCCCCTGGCCTTGTTCTGACTAATGATATTGAGCTTTTCCAACATCTCTTTCTATAGATGTAGTCGATTTAATTCCTTTGTATTCCATCTGGCGAGGTCCATGTGTATAGTTGCTGTTTATGTTGGTGAAAAAAGATATTTGCAATGAAGTTGTTGGTCTTGCAAAAGTCAATCATGTGATCTCCGGCATCGTTTCTATCACCAAGGCCATATTTTCCAACTACTGGTCCTTCTTCTTTGTTTCCAACTTTTGCATTCCAATCACCAGTAATTATCAACGCATCCTGATTGCATGTTCGATCAATTTCAGACTGCTGAAGCTGGTAAAAATCTTCTATTCATCTTTGGCCTTAGTGGTTGGTGCGTAAATTTGAATAATAGTCATATTAACTGGTCTTCCTTGTAGGCGTGTGGGTATTATCCTATCACTGACACAGCTGTACTTCAGGATAGATTTTGAAATGTTCTTTTTGACAATGAACACAACACCATTCCTCTTTAAGCTGTAATTCCTGGCATAGTAGACTATATGACTGTCCAATTCAAAATGGCCAATACCAGTCCATTTCAGTTCATTAATGCCTAGAATATTGATGTTTATGCGTTCCATTTCATTTTTTAAAAAATTTCTATTGTGCTTTAAGTGAAAGTTTACAAATCAAGTCAGTCTTTCATACAAAAATTTATATATACCTTGCTGTATACTCCTAATTGCTCTCCCCCTAATGAGACAGCACACTCCTTCCCTCCACTCTCTCTTTTAGTGTCCATTCTGTCAGCTTCTGACCCCCTCTGCCCTCTCATCCCCCCTCCAGACAGGAGATGCCAACATAGTCTCATGTGTCTACTTGATCCAAGAAGCTCATTCTTCACCAGCATCATTTTCTATCCCATTGTCCAGTCCAAACCCTGTCTAAAGAGTTGGCTTCGGGAATGGTTCCTGTCCTGGGCTAACAGAAGGTCTGGGGACCATGACCACCGGGGTCCTTTTAGTCCATTTCATTTTTGACAATTTCCAATTTTCCTAGGCTCATACTTCATACATTCCAGGTTCCGATTATCAATGGATGTTTGCAGCTGTTTCTTCTCATTTTGAGTCGTACCACATCAGCAAATGAAGGTCCCGAAAGCTTTACTCCATCCACATCATTAAGGTCGACTCTACTTTGAGGAGGCAGCTCTTCCCCAGTCATCTTCTGAGTGCCTTCCAACCTGAGGGCTCATCTTCCAGCACTATATCAGACAATGTTCTGTTGCTGTTCATAAGGTTTTCACTGGCTAATGCTTTTCAGAAGTAGACTGCTGGCTCCTTCTTCCTAGTCTGTCTTAGTCTGGAAGCTCAGCTGAAACCTGTTCTCCATGGGTGACCCTGCTGGTATCTGAATACCGGTGGGATAGCTTCCGGCATCACAGCAACACACAAGCTCCCACAGTACAACAAACTGACAGAAAGGTGGGGGCTCCCACACATGGAAGGCGGGAATTCTACCATGGATCCACCAATGTCCCCAGAGAACCATAGAGGCAAATGAAATCCCAGTCATTAAAACTACTTCATGGAAGAGAATTTTCTACGGGTCAAGGGCTAGTGGATCTTCTCATTTCCCTGACTTTCTTCATTATCCCTGGGTCATGACCACTGGGTCACTCTTTCTCCCTCAGCTACCTTCTGTGTGGATTCTTGTTTAGTAGAAGTATCTTCTTGAGTGGGTGGTGAACATCTTTGATTTTTAAGTTTATTTTGCCTTGACAGAACTGTTTTGCAGCTTTTAGACGTTGGTATAAGCTCTCCCTGTCCTTGCGGGTCCTGATATGCCTTCATTTGGCCTCATTTTTCACTAAGGGTTTTGCCGTATACAGAGTCCAGTTCAGAGGACTTTTACCCTCAGATCTTTGAAGACATTGCTCTTTTTCTTTCCTCTTAAAATTTTTTATTTTTGGAAATTAGAACATAATTTCTCCCTGGTCTCAGGATCCAGTATTGGTGGTGAGAAGCCCAGGGTAAGGTTTTCTTCGGTTTGTGTATCCACTTGGGTGTTGGTGGTGGTGTGTGCATGTGTGTCGGAACACTTCCTGGAGGTTTCCTTCACTTTGAAGGTGTGGGGTCTCCCTGGCAGGTAGGTGCTAGCAGTGCGTCTTTCTCCCTTGTCCTTCTTGGTAGTTTGGTGGTCCTTTCAATCGAAGGTGCTGCCTTCGGCTTAGGAACACCTGGGTTTCCTCAGGTTCTTCCTCCACTGTCCTCTTCCTGTGGAGTTGCTGTGACCAGCCGACTCCCACCTGCCTCCACGCTCTACCCACTCTCCCCTTCTTTCTGGTTAGCTCTGCACTGGGTGGCCCCTGAGCGTGACCCTCGGGCACAAGCTGGGTGTTTAGCCCACCCACTCAGCGATCACACCCACAGTGTAAGACCTCTATTTTCAGACTTCTTTTTCATGGCAGCTAGCCTTGCTTCGTAGATACAATATTCCTTTGCCTCCGGACTAGTTTGGAAACCCTGGTGGCGTAGTGGTTAAGTGCTATGGCTGCTAACCAAGAGCTCGGCAGTTCAGATCCACCAGGTGCTCCTTGGAAACTCTGTGGGGCACTTCTACTGTGTGCTACAGCGTTGCCATAAGTCAGAACTGACTCCTTGGGAGTGGGTTCCAGACTTTTTTCCAAAGCTCTGGTGGATCCCTTAATTTGTGCTTCAGGGCAGACTGTGAGGTTGGTCACTCTGAGCCTTCTGTGCCACCCAGCACTGAGTGGTGGCTGGCATCTTATGGTGTTGGGATCAAGTCCTGCTGGGCAGTATTGGTGGTGTGGTGCCCAAGTTTTGGTGAGTGGGCTGAGTGCCCACTTGCAGGCCTACCTAGAGGGAATGGGACTTCACTAGAGGGGGAGGGGGTGGGACTTCCGTGGAGGGGGCCAGGTCTACCTAAAAGACCTCAGTTGTCACTCAACCCCGACGGGGGTGGCTAATATCTGCTACTGCTGCTACTGGGCATAACGCCATGGGGGCTCCATTGGTCTCCCCGCCCCTGAACTCCAAGAGGCGCCCTGAGGCAGGGCTCAGCTCTGATCCTGGGTGGAGAGCGGGAACACAGCCCCGCAGCCCCGCTTGATGGCGCCATCCCGCAGGTGGAGCGCGTGTCGCACCCGCTGCTACAGCGACAGTACGAGCTGCACCGGGAGCGGCTGGAGCAGCGCTGTGAGCAGCGGCCGGTCGAGCAGGTCCTGTACCACGGCACGTCGGCGCCCGCCGTGCCCGACATCTGCGCGCACGGCTTCAACCGCAGCTTCTGTGGCCGCAACGGTGAGGCGCAGGCCAGGCAGGCGGGGCTCGATGGCCCTGGCGCCCCTGACCACGCGCTCCTCCTCGCCCCGCAGGTACGCTCTTTGGGCAGGGTGTGTACTTTGCCAAGCGCGCCTCCCTGTCGGTGCAGGACCGCTACTCGCCACCCAACGCCGACGGCCACAAGGCGGTGTTCGTGGCGCGGGTGCTGACCGGCGACTACGGGCAAGGCCATCGCGGACTGCGGGCGCCCCCTCCGAGGGCCTCTGGCCACCATCTCCTGCGCTACGACAGCGCCGTGGATAACCTCCGCCTACCCAGCATCTTCGTCATCTTTCACGACACCCAGGCGCTGCCCACCCACCTCATCACGTGCAAGCGCACGCACCAGGCTTCCGCTTCCCCTGGGGACCTGTCCAGGGTCTGAGGCTATTCCCCGACCTCCTGACCCAAGAAGCCCCCCCGCAACCGTCGGCTCAGCCTCTGGCTTCCTGCTTCCCAAGCTCCCTGCTCCCTATAGCTTTACCGTCCCCCTGCAGCTGAGCTGCCGCCGGGGGTGCCCCAGCCTCTGTGGCGGGGTGGGGACAGGCGGCCGCGGCGGAGGGTCCAGGGCCGGGTCCCGTTTGAGGCTGAGCAGGCCCAACCACCAGGGGTCAGCAGAGCCCTGGAGGAGGGTGGCTGGCTGACCCGCCCGCCTCAGCCGAACCTCCCCGCGGTTCTGCCATTTGAATAAACCTGTACTTGAAACCTGGTGGACCTCCAGGTGCGACCTCTGCCTGGGGGTGATGGGGGACGGGGTCCGGGCTGCGAGCCTCCTTAGGCGGTTGGCAGGAGCCCTCGGTGGCGGAGCCCGGGCGGGCCGAGCCGCGCTGGCGCGACCCCACGCAGCTTCCGTGTCACGTGCGCCCGACAACGTCTCCCTGACGACCTGCCGCCCTGGGCACGCAGGGAGGGGGCCGCGCCGGCCACGGGAGTGCGCACCGCGGCAGGCTTCCCGGGCCCGGCCGTGCCCCGCGGGCTCCAGCCGCGTTGCGTGGCGCGCGCCCCGCGCGTACACGGCGCCCGGACCGCGCGCACCGCCCGCTCGCTCAAGCCGGGACCCGCGCCGCTGGCTTCGGGGCCGGGGCGGGGCTCTGCGCTCGCCCCGCCTGCGCCGCCTCCACGGCTCTCCGGGCGGAGCAGTTTGGCTGCGGTGGCCGAGCCGAGCCGAGCGGAGCCAGCAGGCATGTACAAGCCGGGTCGGGGCCTCAGGGACGCGGAGCTGCAGAGCTGTGGACGGGGAGGCGGCCGCAAGCGTCCCGAGATGAGGGGCCACACCTCAGCCCCTTCTGCCGTGGGGCGGGCACCCCTCCCCGCGCTCCCGCGACTGCGGAACTAGACGGGCGGCGGCCGGGGCGTGGGCAGGAAAGGCTGCTGGGGGTGCTGACGGCGGGGCGCCGGGACGGGGGCTGGGGCCGGGCGGGCTGCGAGGAGCCGGGGGGCCGGGCGGCGTGGGCCCGGCTCGATGCCCGCGGCCCCCTTCCCAGCCCTGAGTCTGAGGGCGGAGGCACAGAGCCCACATTGTGCCTTCACACCACCCTGCTCCTGCCGGGACAGAGCCCGGGTCACCTCCGCACGCCAGCGCTCTTGGACTGGGAGCTGGGGGCGTGCACGCGTGGGTGTGCCTGCGCTCTGGCTGTGCCCGCGGAGCCGCTGCGAGTGCCTCGCAGGCTGGGCTGCTGAACGGCGGCTCCAGCTCCTCCCGGCCTCCCGCAGCCGAGCTCCTACGGCCCACGCCGCTGCGGCGGCGGCTCCAGCTATTAATAGACCTTCACTGCGGAGACCGAGGTGGAACTGCGCGGGCAGGGTGGGGGTGATGGAGGGTCCTGGAGACAGCTTGGAGGTAGAGTGCCAGTGTCCAGGGCGGGGGTGAGCCTTCTCCCTGGGGAGCAGGCTGGGCAGGCGGTGGTCAGCGGCCAGAGCGTGCTGGTGGCTTCCTTGCTGCAGCGCCTTATCAAAGTCCATCCAGGCTTGGATTGGGGTGGTCAGTACCTGATTGATGGGGTTGGGGGTGCGGGCAGCGTCCACAGGAAGGTAATTGCCCCCGACTTGGCAGTGTAGAGGGTGGAGGATGAGGTCAGTGTCGTGGTGATGGGATGGGGAGTCGGAATCCCGGTGCCAAGGGAAGGGACTGGCTGCTGCCAGCTGCAGAGAAGCGGGGTCAGGATCCTGATGATACACAGAGGGTGTGGGGTCAGTGTGTGGTGTCTGTCCCCTCCACAGTGTGACCCCCTTTCTACTGCCCCCCAGGAGGCTATGTCAGGCGAAGGCCCTGAGGTGCGGCCAGTGGCTGAGGATGGCTCCAACGGAGGCAGCAGCTCCCCCAGCCCTGGGGACACTCTGCCCTGGAACCTGGGGAAGACACAGAGGAGCAGGCGAAGCGGGGGTGGCTCCGGGGCCAACGGGAGTGTCCTAGACCCCGCTGAGCGGGCAGTCATTCGCATTGCAGGTAAGGGCGAAGGGCCTCGGTGGTCTACCTTGTTGATTGAGCACCTGCTGTGTGCTGCGTGCAAGTATTCGATTGGGAAGAGAGCTTTGAGGGCCTCTTCTGTCCGAGGTGAACGCAGACAGGCACGGCGCCACCTGCTGGCCACCCAGTGAGCTGCCGGAGCCGGAGGTGGGGCTTTCTGCTACTGGTTAGCGTGTGGACCAGGCTGTGGACAGCCGGCCATCCGTGGCCTTATGATAACGGTCCGTTGCTTAGACACGGTGATAACAATTTTGCTGGCTGCTTGGGGCCCTCCAATGCCCCTGATGCTGGCAGCCGCCACGGGAGTGGGGTGACATGAGCACATAGGAAACCTACAGGAGGTGGGCACCTGGTTGGCCAGCCCCTCTCTGAGCCTTGCCCTCCTGTAGCTGCCAGAGTGAGGAGGAGGATGGACACTGGGGAGAGGCCTGAGCAGGTGGGTCTGGCAGCTGGAGAGTGATGTCCCTGGGAGGAGGAGGACTTGGGCCCTGCCTTTGAGCCTTGGAAAGTGCCTGAGCTGGGGCCAGGAGGCCAGGGCCAGGAGGTGCTGGGAAGGAGACGACAAAGGCAATCTCACTTAGCCCTCTATGCTCAGCTGTGGCTTACTGACCCCACTGGCTCCACTAGGACCCCTGGGTGATGCTGAGGAATCTGGAGGTGGCCAGGAGGGTAGACTGAGTCTTGTAGGGAGAAGACTAGAAGGCAGGCCAGGTGAGGATGGGGGTGCTATGATCCTGAGGAACCGGGCCAGCCTCTCAGTGTTGTGATAGCAGAAGCAGCAGTTCACAGTGCTGCAAAAGAGTTGTTTGTTAAGTGCCACCAAGTAGTTCCCGACTCATAGGGACCATATGTCCCTGGAGAAGGACATTATGCTTGGTAAAGTAGTTGTTGTTGTTAGGTACGATCAAGTCGGTTCCAACTCGTAGCACCCCTATGGATGACAGAACGAAAAACGCTGCTTGGTCGTGCGCCATCCTCACGATCATTGCTATGTTTAAGCCCCTTGTTGCAGCCACTGTGTCAATTCATCTTGCTGAGAGTCTTCCTCTTTTTCTTTGACCCTTTGCTTTACCAAGCATGATGTCCTTCTCCAGGGACCGGTCCGTCCTGATGACATGTCCAAAGTATGTGAGATGAAGTTCGCCATCCTTGCTTCTAAGGAGCATTTCGGCTGTAATTTTTCCTAGACAGATTTGTTCATTCTTTTGGCAGTCCATGGTACATTCAATATTCTTCGCCAACACCATAACTCGAAGCTATTTTTCGGTCTTTCTTACTCATTATCTAGCTTTCACGTGCATATGATGTGAATGAAAATAATATGGCGTAGGTCAGGTGCACCTTAGTCCTCAAGGCCAAAATCCACACACAAAAAATAAAAAACCCCAAAACATTGCTTGCGACTCACAGTGACCCTATAGAACAGAGTAGAACTTCCCCATAGGGTTTCCAAGGAGCAGCTGGTGGATTCAAACTCCTGACCTTTTGGTTAGCAGGTAAGCTCTTAACCAGTAAAAGGGGGCAAATGAATACTGTGTGTGCCACCTCTAGCCAAGGGGCTGGGGTTGACATTTTGCCTGACCTTCCCATCCTTTTTGTGTATCACATATGGAATGTGAGGAATAAGATCTTTTCTTCCCGTTTCAGAGCGGGTCTCCACTGTCGTTCCCCATCCCTGGCCCTTCTCCTGTGTCACCTTTAAAGATGGGAGGGGCCGGAGCCACAGGGAATTTGGCAGCCCCTGTCATCGACTGCACTGGGGTCATTGGCTGGCACTGTACTGCAGTGATGGCTTGGGGTGCTGTGTGGGTTATGATGGCTTCCTTGGGGCAAATTCCTACAAGTGGGATTCCTCTTCTCAGTCACAGGACTTGGGACTGTAAGATTATAGAGGAGCATTGCTAGGGGCAGTCTGGGAAGGAGGACCTTTGTCAACACTGGGAGATGGCAGATGTGGGAGGGGCGCCCTGCCAGTCTGATGGTGAAAAAAATCTTTCTTTTATTTGTTCTAAGGCATTTGCATTTTCTTGTAAGAGTTGCCTATTTTGGTTCTTTTATCTGTGGTTACTTTGATGTTGTTGTGTTTTAAGAGCTTTTTATATATTGAACATAACTGATTTCTTGAATGTTGCATTGGCAAGTTGCATTTAAATAGTGGGGAGAAAGCAGACCTCTGAGACTGTAAAGCTTTCGGTGGAAAGGAGCAAGGAAGGGTGAGCCTGGGGCGGCCAGGAGAGGTCAGACTGGGTGGAAGGGGCCGCGGGGTTGGGGTAGGACTTGGGGTGAAGAGGATCCCAGCTGTCAGCTGCCCGCGACTCGGTCGGGAGCTGGAAAGGGTGCGCGCCCGCTAGGACGCACATGGGGTCCGCACTTTGCGTGGGCCACGCACTCGCCCAGGGCGCGGAGAGCCAGAGCGTTCCCCGGCCGGGCCAACGCGGAGAGGCGCCGGGGCGTCGGGGTTGCGCAGTTCCCCTGGGCCGGGCGGGCCTCGCCCCCGGCCCCGCCCCGCCCTGGGGCATCCTGGGTGCGGGGGCGGGGCTGGGGCGGCCCCTTTAAGCGGCGAGTGCGGCCGCGGTGACAGACGGCCGCCAGGGGCTGGAGCCCCGCACCCTGTGCAGCGCCGCGCCTTGCCCCGCGCCCTTGGCCATGGCTGGTCCCCTGCCGCCCGATGAGCTAGACTTCATCCAAGCCTACGAGGAGGTGCGGGAGAAGTACAAAGGTATGACCGCCGCCCCCACCTACCCTGCGGGCGAGCTGCCCTCCGGACGGGCCCGGCAGGTCGGGCCTCCTGACAGCCCCACCACTGACCACCGGGGCCACAGTGGCCGTCCGGAGTCTGCCCCAAGCAGAGCCCCGCTGCCTCTCACACTTCGTCGCCGCCGGCGTCCGGGGACGGGGCGCGCGGTTCAGCGTGCTCGCCAAGCCCCCGCTACTATGCCCTTAATAGGACATCTTGCAGCGCGGGTGGGTGGGGTGGGCCGCGCAGGGGCGGGGGCGCAGGGCTCGTTGGGGTCCGGGGCCGGCGGGCCTGTGCCCGGCAAACACGTGGGTCAAGGCTGAGCTGGTCCCTGCCCTGCGGCCAGCGCCTCCCCTATGGGGCGGGGGCGGCTGTGGCTGCCTGGCAATGGGTCGCATAGTTGCCGCCTTTCCTCACCTCCCCAAACTGGCGGGCGCCTGCTGCTGCCACCCTTCCTTGGCAGGGATTCCCGCTGCACCCCTTTTCAGCTCTTGGGGACAGCTGTGGGTGGGGAAGTCAGGCCAACCCCCTTCCTCTCTGGAGGGGTATAGAGTGTTTGCTGTGCCTGGCTCTGGCAGACCGCCTTGCCTGGCACCACAGCCTGCTGGGGTCTGTCTGCACCTGCAGACCCTCTCTGCTGCCTGAGGTTGGGGGGCTGAGCTCTCTGCAGGTGCTGAGGCTCAGAGGACTGGGAGTGAGCTGCTGGGGAGGGGTCCGGGCACAGCCAGCAGAGTGGGTTTCAAGCTCCGCGTGAGGTTTAGCTGGCATGGTCCCCAAGGGCAGCTCAGGGAGAGGTCCTGCTGGTGCTGGCTGGAGCCTTGTGTGCACCCTCTGCCCGCTGACCTCTCCAGGGCAGCTTCATGGTGCCTCAGGCTCACCGCTGCCAGGCGGTCCTCCCTCACAGCCTTTGCCAGGTCCAGGGAGGGCAGAGGTGCCATTGTGTCCCCTGTGAGGCCTTGCCGGGCTGCAGCCGACCTGTTTGTCTCCAGGAACAGTTCAGCTGGGCCAGGTACAGACGCTGCTGAGAAAATGGGCTCCTGACCACCGCGCGGCGGTGAGGCCAGTTTGTAGAGGGAGGGCTGTTTCACCACAGGCTGCGGGACCACTTGGGCCATGGCCCTCCTGGAAAACCTCAGGGTGGACCTGTTTATGAACCAACCACTACATTTAAAACAGGGCATGGACGCAGAACAGCGTTTCATTCCAGAATCCTCATTCCGGCCTGGTCAGGTCACAAGCCAAGTGTGTTTTACCTCTGCTCTCTGTGGCAGGGCCTGCCTCCCCCACATCTGAGGGTACCAGAGCCTCTCAGGACCCTGCCCCCAGCCCAGCTCTGAAAGCCAGGTCTGGTGTTGGACACAGCTGGCTGCTTTGGCTCCCACGCTCCTCCTAGGCTCGACCTCACCTAGCACACTGGGGCACCTGCTTAAGGTAGAATTGCCAGGTGACGGGTGCAGCTGCCGTGCATGTGGTACTGGCCTGGTGTGGCTGGAGAGTCCCGGAGCAACACTGCAGGGGCAGGGGAGCTTCCTGAGCAGGGCCAGGAGAAAGGGGTGCTTCTGGGATGCACTGGAGGCCTCCTCATCTCCTTGATCCCTATATCAAGGGGACTGGCGAGTGGCTGGGCTGGTGCCTGTGGCTTGGCCAAGGCCACCGCCCAAGAACCAGGGGTGGCCTGACCTTGGCGAGCCCCTTGGACCTGCTAGAGGCCTGAGGCAAGGTAGGTGGCTTTGGAGGTGGAGGGGACACAGAAGAGCTGGCGTCTGATGTCAGCCAGTGAGTGACCACCATATGCGAGAGGGATGGAGGAAGGGATCGAGTCATCTATGCTGTAAGCAGGTGAGTAACAGACAGGAAAAGCCTGGCACAGCAGTAGCTGGCCGAGGAGGGGAGGGAGGCCCAGGCCCTTGGGGACCCCTGTCCAGGGCTGCCGAGGTCCCTGGCCTCTGTCTCCTGGCCTACCCCACACCACCCCTTGCCCCCAGCCCCAGCGCTGCCTGCTGTCTCACGTGGACACGTCACTTCTCTTCTGCTCCTTTAAAGTCCACCCCCAGCCCTTCCACCCAGTGATCTTCAAACCTCGACATCTGAGGCCCACTCCCCTGCCTGGATGTGTCACTCCCAAATTTGCCCCCTGGAAATCTCCAGTCCTGCCCAGTGATCAGTGTTTCTCCCAGGGCGTCTTCAGCTTTTGGTCAGCCTGCAGCCCTCAGCCCCCGCTGCCCTGCCTCTGCCCGGGCAGATTCCTGTGACCCTGACACCCCTGGGCCATAATGGGGGACCTCAGGGTGTCCCATAGGAGCCCAGCTGGAAGCTGCAATCAGGGACGTCCAGGGGAGTGGGGGTAACAGGTGAATGGGGGGGTGGGTGTTGGGGCGGAAGGAGCAGCCCTAGCCCCGAAGTGGTGCCGGCTGCAGAGAGAGCAGGAAGCCACCCATGGGGCCAGGAGGGGCAGGGAGAGGCCCGGCAGCCCGGGGTAGGGACTTGAAGGTTGTCCTATTGTTGGGGCGGGGAGCAGGGTGGCAACAGTCTACGTGGATTGGAGGGTAGGCATGGGGCTCATGAAGGGGCTGCTGCGATGGTCCCAGAGGGGGCAGTGGGTGTGGGTGAGTGAGCTCTCCTGAGGTTTGTCATGACCAGCCCTGGGGCCCTGACGCTGCCTCTTGGACCCAAGCCCTCCAGGGTGCCTGACACCCCCCTCCATATCCCCACCATCCTCATATTGGACTCTGAGTTTGGCAGTCTGTGTCCTGGCACCAGCCCAAGCCCTTGGCTGTTGTCTGCAGGGTGCCTGCAGAGTGAGTGGGTGATGGCTGGGGCATCGTCTGTGGGCCAAGCTCAGTGGGCAGGAGCCCAGGCAGGCAGTCACTGGGACTCTTTGGAGAGGGCTTTTGGTCTGGATTTACTGTCCAAGTCAAATGTGCTCTTTGTTTAAAAAAGAAAAAAATCAAGCACTGTGGAAGTATATAAAGAAAAACAGTGGAGGTCACATCTCCAGCCCTGGTCTCCCTGTCTGTGGTGTGGACCCTTCTAGACTTTTCTTGGGGCCTTACTTAGTGTTCGTGAGAGAGAGGCAGAGAGAGAGAACGCGGGTGTGATTTTCTCCTACCCTTATAGGGAGTAGCTGGCTTCCCCTGCCCACACAGGTTAGGTTGACCTTGTGCCTGCTTTTTTTTAAGTGACAGCTTGATTGAGATTGGATTTACGTATCATACAGGTCACCGTCTAATGTGTACAGTTCAGTGGTTTTTAGTTTGTTCACAGAGTTGTGCAACCATCGGCACCACAGTCAATTTTAGAACATCTTCATCACCCCAAAAAGAAGCCCTGTGCCCGTTAGCAGTCACCGTCCATTTCCTCCCAGCACCCCTGCCCTAAGCGGTCGCTGAGCTACTTCCTGCCTCTCTGAGTTTGACTATTCTGGACACTTCATGTACAGGGGATCACACGCTCTGTGGCCCTTTGGGACTGCCTTCTTTCACTTAGAGTACATTTTCCAACGTTACCCATATGCATATGGTAGTAGGTATCAGAACTATTTGTTTTTACGGCTGAATAATATTTCATGGTGTGGATATAGTACGTTTTGTTTATCCTATCGTTTCCTCAGTTGATAGACATTTGAATTGTTTCCGCTTTCTGGCATTAGGAATAATTTTGCTTTGAATGTTTTGTACAAGTTTCTATGTGGGCATGTTTTCATTTCTCTTGGGTTTATATCTGGGAGTGGAGCCCTGGCGACACAGTGGTTAAGAGCTTGGCTGCTAACCAAAAGGTTGGCAGCTCAAATCCACCAGCCACTCTTCGGAAACCCAATAGGGCGGTTCTACTCTGACTTGTAGGGTTGCTATGAGTCAGAATCAACTCAACAACAGCGGGTTTATATCTGGGAGTGGAATTGCTGGGTCAGATGGTAACTCTACGTTCAGTCATTTGAGGAGCTGCCAGACTGCTTTCCAAAGGAGATGCACCATTTTCCGTTCCCACCATTGGTGTATAGGGGTTCAGGTCTCTCCACGTTTTTGTGAATTATATGACAAAAGAAGAAAGACGTGACTGTTTACTTGTGAAAAATCAGCCCCTGAAAGCTCTCTGGTTCACATTTCTACTCTGACACACATGGGGTCACCATGAGTCGGTATCTACTCGAAGGCAACTGTTTTTCTTTCTGGAAGCAGATGTGAAATGGTATCTCGTTGTGATTTCTGATTGGAGTTTCCCAGGTGGCTGATGAGGAGCATCTTCTTAACGTGCTTAGTGGCCGTTCTTATTTGGAGACATGTCTATTCAGATCCTTTGTATATTTTTAAATTGTGTTTTTATCTTTTTTATTATCGAACGGTAAGTGTTCTTTATGCATTCTAGACATAGGTGCCTTATGAGATAAATTATTTGTAAATATTCTCTCTTACTCTGTGGCTGTCCTTTTACTTTCTTGGTAATGTCCTTTAAAGCATAAAAGTTTTCAATTTTGACAAAGTCCAATTTACTTAATTTTTTTAGTAGTTCATACTTTTGTAGTCATGTCTGAGAAGTCATTGCCTAATCCAAGGTCATGAAGATTTACCCCTATATTTTCTTCTAAGAGGTTTATAGTGTTAGCTCTCACATTTCGTCTTCCATCCATTTTGAGTTAACTTTTGCTTGTGTAGTAGGGGTCAAACTTCATTCTTTCGCATGTTGATGTCCAGTTGACCTAGAGCCATTTGTTGAAAAGACAGTTTTTTCCCCCATTGGATGGACTTGCCACCTTCATGCTTTTTAGTGGCTACAAAATATCCCATTCCATGGATCTACCACACTTTACTCATCTGATCTCTGTGGAAGGACATTTGGGCCTATCATTAAACGCGATTGTACAGTAGAACCTGCAAAAGCTGGTATAGTCCTGTCAGAGAAGGAAACCCAAATATTTTCCATTAAAATGAGCTATAGAAAAGTGATAAGACTGCATCATGTGAAAGGCGGAAAGCTTGTGAGACCTGGAAAAACAAGGCAGTCCTGCCGAGTTCCGGCTCTCACAAGTTACACTGTGTTTCTAAAGTGCCCTCTGGTGTCGATGAGCCCAGCGGATAGGACACAGACTAGTTCTCCACTCCCTTGACAAGCTAAGTGATTGAAAAATTCTAATTTGTTTTAATTTGGGTTTTTTGATTATTAATTAAGTTGAGCATCATTTCGTATAGTTATTGGCCATTTGCATTTTTCTTTTATGAGTTGCTGGAAAAATGGCATGGTGGGGGCATTTGACCTCCTCTGACTTCACAAGGGGGAAGGAGAACCAATATCAACAGTCCAAAGCTGACTCCCATGAGGTGGAGGTCAGACATATCTCCACACTCCAATCTTTGTACCAATTCTGACACCAGCCGACTGTCCTACAGCACTCCGTACTTCTCTGCTGGGTTTGATAATTTGTTGCAGTGGCCACACAGAACTCACAAATTGTACTTACAGTTATGGGATTTACTAGTGAAGTAACAGGTTACAACTCACGATACAATTCTCCCACCAAGATAGCTTCAATCGAGACAGCTTCTTCTTAGCCATACCCACAGGGAGGCCTCCCTCTGGCCCTCGGCCCTTGGCCCCTTGGCCCCTTGACCTAGCCTCGGCCCTGTTTGGGCAAGCGTTACAAAGCCCTTTAGCTCTGCAAAAAAGTACCTGGAGGCACCCCGTTCCGCCCGTAAGCCTCAGCCTGAAGGTGCTCAGCTCTCTCGCTTTGTGGGTTGGTACACCCACCGTAACCGCCTTGCTCCATTGCAGTGGCTGGGAAGCCCACTGTTCTGTCTTGTGCCCATCTCCTGGCTCTCCTGCTGCCGTCTGTTGCTGTCTCCCATGTTACAGCTCTTCCCTCCCTCTCTCTGTCTCTGTTGAAGCAGCTTAGCTGGATGGCAAACCTGTTAGGGTTCCACGTGTGTTATGTGTATAGTCCCACCCTCACAAGGTGGCTGTGTACACCATTTGCATTATTAGCGTACTGTCCAGTCCCCGTCATGGGCCACAAGCACCTCCTTTGCATAGACTTACCCAGTCGTTTGGTAGGAATTACAAGACTATGGCAACCTGTTACCATCCAGTCGATTCCGAGTCATAGCGATGGAAGGCCATATAAAAGTGATCCATTGCACTGCAGTTGCCTATTCAAAAGTGCTGCTCATTTCTCTGAGGTTTTATTTTTGACTTTAAAAGCATTTATATATTATGGATATTAACCACTTGTCTGTTACATATGTTGCTTGTCTCTCTTTTTTTTTAAAGACATGAATAAACTTAATTTTTTAGAGCAGTTTTAGGTTTACAGAAAAATTGAGAAAAGTACAGTGTCCATAAACGCCCTCTTCCCCTACCGTTTCCCCTTTTATTCCCCTATTATTAACATCTTGCATTCCTGTGGTACATTTGTTACAATCAAACCAATATTGACACAGTATTAATTAAAGTCATAGTTTAAGTTCACTCTTCATGTTGTACAGTTCCAGGGATTGTGACAAATGTCATGTGTCCACTGTGACAGTATCTTACAGAATAACTTCACTGTCCTAAAAGTGCCCCATGCTCCATCTCCTCCTGCCTCCCCAGAACCTCAAGCTCCTGGCAGCCGTTGGTCTTTTTACTGTCTGTCTAGTGTTGCCTTTCCCAGAATGCCGTGTAGTTGGAATCAGGCAGCATGTAGCCTTCTCAGATTGGCTTCTTTCACTAGCAGTACATGTTCACGTTTCCTGCATGTCTCTTCACGGCACCACAGCTCACTTTTTATCACTGGATAGTGCACCACTGTACGGATATACCACAGTTGTTCATCCATTCCCCTATTGAAGGACGTATTGGTTGCTTTCAGTTTTTTCAGTTATTAATACAGCGCCATAAACATTCGTTGCCGGTTTTTGTGTGGACGTAAGTTTTAACTAAATTTAGTTTCAGTGGATCAGATCTATTGGTCTAGCTCAGTTGAATGTAATTTTTTTTCTAAAATTTATTTTGTTGTTGTTGAGAATATACACAGCAAAACATACACCAGTTCAACAGTTTCTACATGTACCATTTAGTGACACTGATTAATTCTTCAAGTTGTGCAACTATCTTCATCCTCCTTTTCTGAGGTGTTCCTCCTTTATTAACATAAACTCACTGCCCCCATAAGGTTCCAGTCTAATCTTTTGAGTGGCTGTTGTCCATTTGATCCCATATAGACAGTTCTTAAAAGAACATAATGCCCAAGGAAGACCTTTTTTTTACTAGTTAAGCTAAACTATTGCTTGTTTTTAAGATGACTTCAGGGAATATTTTTGGTTTAAGATTTAAAGATTATCTCAGGGCAGTAGTTAACTTGTCTTTTTCTTTTTAAGCCTAGTTTTTATGGAAGTATAGCATCCCTACTGTAAAGTGCACAAATTGTACTTACGCAGCTTAGTTAAATTTCAAAGTGGACACACTTGTGTGATCACACTCAGTTCTTGAAACAGAACTTTTCTTGGGCCAAAAAGTAGCAGCTGTCCTGACATCTCACATTATAGATTAGTTTTGGTTGCTTGTCTTTTAATTCTGTTTATGGTGTCTTTTGAGTCCCTGGGTGGTGCAAATGGTTAACTTGCTGGCTGCTAACTGAAAGACTGGATGTTCAGATCCACCCAGAGGTGCCTTGGAAGAAAGGCCTGGTGGTCTGCTTCCAAAAAATTGGCCATAAAAAACCCCTGTGCAGCACAGTTCTACCCTGACACACGTGGGGTTGCCATGAGTTGGAACTGACTCCCCGGTAACTGGTTTTGGTGTGGTATCTTTGGTCATATCAACATTTCAAAATTGTCAGCCTTTTTTGATTTCTGATTTTGTCAAAATGGTCTTCATTCATTAAAGCACCTGCCGGTAATTTCTTCTATTAGTGGTGTGTGTGTGTGTGTAACATCTCCATCTTCAGTCTACCTGCAATCTGGTTTGGGTGTGAGCTATGTAGGGGTATGATAGATCCTGGGCCAGAATTCCTCTCCATCTGTGGACCTGTGACACTAGAAAGCAACTTACCTGCTTCTAAAATACAATGGTGAGATAGACATAGGATAGACATTTCCATTCCAGAAGGGAGAAATTGGAAGGAATAAAGGGATCACTGGCCCTAAGCAAGTATGAAGCTCAGCAGGGAAAATTCCATTAGGTTTCAAGACCTCAGAATAATATTCTGTGGTTTGATGCTCACCCTCTGGGTAATTCTTTTTCTTGAAGGGTAGCACATGTTTACAGCTGAGTAGCTCTATCAACCTGTGTTCTGGCTGTAGAATCCCACAAGTCTGACATCTTTCCTTCATTTTATCCTGTCTTTGACCCCTTAAGTCCAAGCTGGGGGAGTTTCTGCTGATAAACATTGTCAGAAATCTTGTGCGTCTCCTGTGTATGTCATGGGGATCCATGCTGTTAAACAAGAGGCTTCTCCACAGATCTTCCCTGGATAACCCATCTCTATTTCTAGCTTCTGCTGAGATGGCTGGGGGATCCAGGAGTCACACGCTGGAGCTCTTCAGGAAAAGATTGTCCAGGCACACCCTGGCTCTCTTTCGAGAGCACACTATCTGGATAGACTGAGAATTTCCCAAATCACCACATGCCGGGTCCTTTCGGTCTCTTTCCTCTTATGTTTTACTATAAGTAGTATGAAGAAACCAGTCTACATCATCCACAATTTGCCTGGGAATCTCTTCAGCTTGATATCCAAGGTCATTACTTACAAGTTCTTTCCAGCCAGCCATAGAACACATTTCAGCCGAGTTTTCTGCCACTTTATAACAAGGATGACCTTTTCTCTAGTTTCCAGTAATGTCTTCCTCATTTCCTTCCAAGGCCTTACCAGCAACATCTTTAACATCCATCCAGTCTGTTCAAGGCAATCTAGGCCTTTTCTATCATGTGGCTCAGATTTCTTCCAGCTTCTACCTATTACCAATTCCAAAGCCACTTCCACATTTTAAGGTGTATGTTACAGTAGCACCCACTTCCTGGTACCAAAATCTGTTACTAGTTTCCTGTGACTATGTAACAAATTACTACAAGCTTGGTGGCTTAAAACAGCAGTTCTTTCTCTCACATCTCTGGAGGCCAGAAGTCCCAAATCAAGGTGTTGGCCGGGCCCTGCTCCCTCAGATGGCTCCAGGGGAGATTCTTTTCCTTGCCTCTTCCAGCTTCTGGTGGTGCCGGCAGTCCTTGGCTTCCTTGGCTCGTGGCTGCATCACTCTGCCTTCATGTTGACATGGCCTTCCCCTCTCTCATCTCTTATAGAGACACTTGGTATTGGATTCAGGGTGCACTTGGATAACGCAGGATGATCTCTTCTCAAAATCCTTAACTATATCTGCAAAGACCCATTTTCCAAATGAGGTCATACTCACGGGTTCCAGGGACTTGGACGTATGTATTTGGAGCCGATGTTCAATCTGCTGTACCCCCAGCCACTGCCAGACCCCCACCCCCTGCTGCACCCCTACTCCCTGCCATAACCCCACCCCCGCCCCAGTTGCCCTATAGTAGTTGCTCCATGTTTGTAAAACCTCTAAAACTTTTTTTGTGCTTGTTCAAAAAAAATGTGCTATAGCGTTTTGTAAAAAAAAAAAAACCATTGCTATCAAGTCGATTCTGACTCCTAGTGACCCTACAGAATGGAGTAGAACTGCCCCATAAGGTTTCGAAGATTGTAAATCTTTACAGAAGGAGAATGCCACATTTAAAAAACATTTATTTATTGTGCTTTAGGTGAAAGTTTACAAATCAAGTCAGTCTCTCACACAAAAACCCATTCACACCCCACTGCGCAGTCCTGGCTGCTCTCCCCGTAATGAGACAGCACATTCCTCCTCTCCACCCTGTATTCCCCATGTCCGTGTCCGTTCAACCAGCTCCTGTCCCCCTCTCCCTTCTCATCTCGCCACCAGACAGGGATCGCCCACATAGTCTCATGTGTCTACTTGAGCCACGAAGTTCACTGCTCACCAGCATCGTTGTTTATCTTATAGTCCAGGCCAATTCCTGTCTATAGAGTAGGTTTCGAGAATGTTTCCAATCTTGGGCTATCAAAGGGTCCCTCTGGTCTCAGTCAGACCATTAAGCCTGATCTATTTACGAGAATTTGGGGTCTGCACCCCACTGCTTTCCCGCTCCATCAGGGGTTCTCTGTTGTGTTCTCTGTCAGAGCGGTGATCGGTGGTAGTCAGGGACTAGTTCTTCCAGGCTCAGGCTGATGGAGTCTCTGGTTTATGTGGCCCTTTCTGTCTCTTGGGCTCATGTTTACCCTGTGTCTTTGGTGTTTTTCATTCTCCTTTGCTCCAGGTGGGTTGAAACCAATTTATGGAGAATGCCACATCTTTACCCTGCAGAGCAGCTGGTGGGTTCAAGCGGCCAACTTTTTGGTTAGCAGCTGAGTGCTTAACCACTGTGCCACCAGGGCTCCTTACATGGTGTTTTGTAGTGTGTTTAAATGTATTCATAATTTCAAATTAACATTAAATTATGAAGTGCTTCAGGCCATGTAACTTCTTTTTACTTGAGAATACAAATGGACAGCTATCTCGTTACAACAAAACGTTTGTACAGTAACCATGTTATACTGAAGTCACTCCCTCTTGGAGGACATTAAGGTTGTTTTGGCGTTTTTCTTGTGTTAGAAACTGCTGCAGTGAACAGCTTTGTAGCTGATGGTTATGTGAGTCTATGACTTACAGTTAGAAGTAGAATTCCTGGGTCAAACGGTACGTAAAACTCGAGCTTTATCTGGACCAAGACACCACTTTTCACCTATCAGGTTGGCAAAAATCCCAAAATTTGGATTTCTGGATTCTGCTTCAAGGCCTGTGGGAACCAGGCCAATGATGGTGTCTGTCAGGTTTGTGAGTGCTGCCAGTGTCAGAGCAGGAGACGGGGACCACTCAGCATGGCAGCAGGTGTGGACGGGCTCCCTGCACGGATGTCAGGGACCGCAGGTGACCCCTCCTGATGAGAAGCAAGGGCAGAGTGGTGCATATACTATGACACCTTTTGCGTTTGGGGCAAAACCAAGAAATATGTTCATGGCTGCTTGATTCTCCATGAGGAAATTCTGGAGGAAGCACCAAGAAGCCAGCAACAATGGTTTTCATCCACCGTGCGTGGTGGTGGGAAGATTGCTGGGTAGCACAGATGGTTTGTGCCTGGCTACTGACCTAAAGGTTGGCGGTTTGAACCCACCCAGTGGCACCATGGAAGAAAAGCCTGGCAAACTGTGTCCATAAAGATTACAGCCAAGAAAACCCTGTGGGGCAGTTATACTCTGTAACACATGAGGTCGCCATGAGTCAGAATCGACTTGACGGCTGTGGGTTTGGTTTTTTTGGTTTGTGGGCGAGCAGGAGGGAGACTTCACAGCACTTGTCTTTATACTTTTGTAACTTTTGAGTCAGGTGAGTACTTTCTATTCAAAGGATTTTTTTTTTTTCAATTTCTAAGATGTTTGCTAAGGAGGTAGCCCCCCTGCACTGCCTGAGAGCGGTAGTTAGCCCCTGACGCCTGCCTAGAACCCGGTGTGATGGTTTAGAACAAACGACAGCCTTGCCAGTCTGATACCAAATTATGTAAGTAAGCAAATGGAGCAATTATTAACTGAGCCGTGGCATGGAGCAAGCAGAAATGTCAATCGGAATTGCAGTGCCTGCAGAGATGAGTTTGGGAGCCCCAGAGTCTGCGCTGCTGCTCTCTGTTTTCAGGGTGCAACTCTCCCCTCAGCCGGTCTTTCTTTACAGACTGATCTGTACCTCAATTCTGCTTGACTTCTTATTCCTGAATACGCGTCTTGGATTGCTAGTGAAGGGGTTTTGCCCAGTATATTTTTCTGCTAGTTATTGCTGGTTGTGTTAGCTTCCCTTACCTTCTGGGAGGTGAGAAAGCCAGGTCCAGGGCATGGGGAGTGGGAGCAGGCCATGCTCGTTGGGGTGGGGGGCAGTGTCAGAGCCCCTCCTGGCCTCTGGTGGAGGCAAAGCTGCCAGGGTATCAAGGGATTTGGGAAGAGGGGGTTGCTTTGTGCCTGGAGCGGGGAGGGGCTGGGAAGGAGAGGGGCCTGGCTGTGGTGTGGGTGCGACAGGGTTTGGGGTCCCCCAGGGTATGGGGTGACACTTGGAGCTCGCAGAGGCTTTGAGAGGGTTTGGGCTCGCCCAGGGGACCTGATATGACCCTAGCTGGGCAAGGAAGCCTGGCTGCGACAGACTGCCCGCCCTCTAGAGGACCCCACCGGGTGGCTGGTGCAGAACCATTGGCTGAAGGTGTCCTGCTGGCCTGTGGTGCTGGTGAGCCCAGCTCCAGCCCAGGGCGTTTCCTCTGCCCACAGGCTATTCACCTAAAACACATTTCCGATCTGTGGGCAGGTCACTGGTTGCAGTGCTGAAGCCAGTAAAGGCTAGGACTATGGGGAGGGGCCAGGGCTTTGCTTCTCACACCCCCTGAGGCCTCTGCACCAGTACCCGTGCTTCCCCTGCTCATACCCCCTAGGCAGTAGCATCCCCCCTTACCTAGTCCCTTTCCCTTGGCAGCCTGAGGCTCCTCCCAGGCCCTGTGAGATCCCTGTACTGTCTCCAGCTTCTCCAGCCCCTCTCCCTGCCTGCACCCCACTCCAGCCCCCCATGGTGTCTTTGGGGTTGGCCACACTCCTTTTCCTATCCCTCTTCCTCCCTACTAGCCGCCCTCGCTCCAGGAATCCTCCAGAAGGACCCAAGGGATGGGCTCACACCATGGGGCCAGTGTTCGGCATTCGGGAAGTAAGGCAGAGCAGGCTAAGGGGGCTTCTCCCCTGTACCTCCAAGCTGACACAGCTTTTCTAAGCGTCCCTGCCTTCAGGTGGCCAGCCCTGCTGGCGGGAGCTGCTAGGGGCAGGGTCTTTGCACACAGGGCAGAATGTTCTTTTCTGAACAGGTGTCCACATGGTTCTGAAAAGTTAGGTGAAAAACCATTTAACTGTGTGTGATCTCTGTGTTGCCGTGAGTTGCCGTACAGTCAGTTCCAACTCATGGTGACCCCACGTGTGCAGAGTAGAACTGTTCCGTAGGGTTTTCAAAGCTGTGGCCTTTTGGAAGCAGATCGCCAGCCTGTCTTCCCAGGCGCTTCTGGGTGGGTTGAACCGCCAGCCTTTTGGCTAGTAGTCCAGCACTCCACTATCTGTGCCGCCCAGGGATGTGGTAGGCAGGGTATTGGCTCACAAGGATGTCCACACCCTAATCTGCAGTGGGTGGGTAGGATTAGTGGTGGCCCAGTGGAGGCCTCCCGGTGGTCCTGGTGTGATGCGGCAGAGCCTGGACCAGTGTTGGCGGAGGAGAAGGTGACCAGACTGTGAGGCAGCACTGGCAGGATGGCAGGGTTGGCCGCGGCAGCTGAAGCAGGCTTAAGAGTTTTTTGGCCTGAGCCACTGGGCCTTGGATGGTGGTGGCCCACAGATGAGGAGCCTGCGTGGGTGGGCTATCTGCAGAGGCTAGTGGCAGGTGAGGGGGGCTCCGGTTTGAGCCTCCTGGGGGTGTCGTTTCCGGAGTGGTGAGCGCACAGGGCATCCAGGCACAGGATGAGATGAGGTGACCCACAGAGCCTGTGCGCAGGCGTAGGGGGGGAGGGGGAAGAGGGGAGGTTCTGTGGGGCTGGGGAGGGAGGCAGAGAAGGGGGGGCACCTCTGTCCTGAATGGCAGCCCTGAAGGCGGACCCCCTGGGCCTGCCCAGGATCCTGGGGCACGAGGGAGGGCAGGCCCGCCCTGGAGGCTTCTTGGTGGGAGTGAACTCCCTAGGCGGGCTGGGCAGGGTGGCCAGGAGACCTGAGTGAGAGACCGCGCACAGGCCAGGAGAGGGCGCGCAGTCTGCCTCATGCAGGTGTGTCCTAGAGGCCACTCGGAGGGTGGCTTGTGGCGGCGGGGCCCAGGGACTGCGGAGTGGGCGGGCTGGCCAGCTGAGCGCCCTGGGATTTGACCTCGCAGTGGGCTGGAGTCGGTGGGGTCTAGCATCTGGAGGCGGGGGCTGGGAGGGGCGGTGCGTAGCTGTGGAGCATGCGCTCGGCGAGGCAAGTGTCCTGCGCATCGATCGGCTGAAGCCCCGCCCCCGGCCGGTCAAGCCCCGCCCGCCCCTGCGGCCCCTCCCCCAGGCTGCGGCATCTCCCCCAGGCTGCGGCGCCGGCGGGGCAGTGCGGTGCGGGGCTGGACACTGCGGGGCCGCAGTGGTGCCGCCCGCAGCCCCCGGCGGAGACATGGACCCTTCACGAGCCATCCAACACGAGATCAGCTCCCTCAAAGGTGCGGGCCGGGGCTGGGCCCGTGCCCAGGGGGTGCGGACCATAAAGTGCCCTCTGGCTGGTGCAGCCCCCTGCGGGGAGGCCGGCCGGGGTCTGCGGCTCGGGCAGCATTGGGGGCGCGGAGCTGGAGCAGCGGGAGGCCCTGGGCCTGGCTGCGCAGGGGCTGCACCTGGTCGGGTCCCCAGGGGGCGACCCTAGCCGCTGCTCTGCGGCCCTGCAGCTATCGGGGCGGGGCGGGGCGGCGATAGCGGGGCTTTTAAGCTGTCGGCTCCTGCCCTCCTCGGGGACCCCGTGGAGCGCCTCTGCCCAGGTTCTGGTCCAGCAGCAGGAGTCCGAGGGGCCGGGACAAGGCCCCGGGGATCGCTGTGTGGAGGCGCCGGGCGGGCTGGCCCCGGCAAGTCCACACTGCAGCTCTTTGTCCAGGGTGGGGGGCTGGGGGGGTGGGGGCTGCCCCAGGGCCTGGTCTGGTTACCCTGGAAACCCAGCGGGGCCTGGAGTCGCGGAGAGGGACTGCCCGCCCTGGCCTCCCATCGCTGAATCAGCAACTGCGGCTGCGGTGCGGTGGGCGGGGCGGGGAGGGGCGTTCTCCGAGCCGGACCTGGGGGGTCGCCCCGGCCAGCATGGGGTGAGGAAGTAGGCATGGGGAGCGAGCCGGCGGGCAGAACAGGTCCAGGTCCAGGCTGCCCTCTGCTCCTTCAGTCGCCGCAGCACTGGGGAGGCAGGGGGTTTCCTACCGAGCCCCGCCCCCTTCCTGGGAGCCAGGGCTGCTGCTGCTTCTGCCAGGGTGTCTTGTGGGGAGGCCGGGCTGTGTGGGTGGGCTACGGGGGGCAGGGGTAGGCCAGGAACCCCGTGCAGGCCTGTGCAGGAGGAGAAGACACTGGGGTCCAAGTGCTTGGTGTCGTGGGTGTGGCTTGGGGTCGTTTGGGGGCAGTGTGGGGGCGCGGAGTAGGGAGCTTGATTAGATCGGGGAAATAATGTCAGCAATATGTGCGTGTATGGCATGGGCATGGGAAGCAGCTCAGGAGGCCAGCTGGGGGCCGAGGGGTGTGCACACGGGGGTGGGGCTGGGGAGCCCAGGAGGTAAGTGGGGGAGGGCTGAAGAGTGTGCACACGGGGGGTGGGGGTGGGGAGCCCAGGAGGTCAGTGCGGGGGGAGGTGAGGGGCGCGCATACGGCAGTGGGGCTGGAGAGCCCAGGAGGTCAGTGGTGGGGGGCTGAAGGGTGGGTACAGGGTGGGAGAGCCTAAGTCAGTGGTGGGGAGCTGAGGGGTGGGCAAAAGGTGGGGATGCCCAGGTAAGTGGCAGGGGCTGAGGGGTGGGCACGGGGGAGCCCAGATGGTCAGTGGGGGGGGGGGGCTGAGGGATAGGCATGGGGGTGAGGGGAGTCTAGGAGGTCAGTGGGGGGAGGGCCTGAGGGGTGGGCATAAGGTGGGGGTGCCCAGGAGATCAGTGGGGGGAGCTGAGGGATGGGGGTGGGGGGCTCAGAAGGTCAGTGGGGTGAGGGCCTGAGGCTTTGGGCCAGAGTGAGGCCACCCAGGAGGTGTGGGGAGAGTTGAGAGGTAGGCTAGGAGGTTGGGGCAGTTGGCCTAAGTGGCCTGGCTGAGGGGGCCTTCTGTGGCCCTAGTTCCTACTTGGACACTCAGCTGGTGCTGGTCCCCAGAGTCAAGCTGTGGTGGTTTGGGGCCCACCCCTGGTAAAGCCAGTCAGCCCAGGCCCCCAGACTCTGCTGGACCGGATGAGGGGAGGGTCACTATCATCCTGCCTCCCTGCTCTCTGGGAGCTGGTTTCTCCTGGTGTTGGCCTCCTGAGCTGGCCGCCTTCCTGGCCGGGCTGCCTGGGGGTGGGGATGTGGAGAGTGGGCAGGCTGCAGGGCAGGGAACTGGCCAGGCAGGAGCTGTTGGCCTGGTCTGGCTGTGCCTCCAGCGTTTCCGCCACATGTGTGTGTGTTTGGCGCCTGCAGGGGCGCTGCTGTGTGTGTTTGTATGTGTGATGTGTGTGTGTGTGTTTGGAGCCAGCAGGGGCGCTGCCATGGTGACGGCCCCATAAACCCGCCTCCATGCTGATGCACACTGGTTATCTGCCTGCCAGTGCCTCCCACCGTGGGATCCCCTACCGCCCCCCCACCCTATTTATAACTGGTTCCCTGGTGTGCCCTGCTTGGTGGGAATGGGTGTGTCCGGCCAGGGAAGGGCAGATCCAGGCACAGCGTGAAGAGAGTTGGGCTTTACGGGTGGATGGAGGCACCAGCAGGATATCCAACTTGAAATCTCAGTTATGTGGGGGAGGAGGGGATCGATGGGTGTGGCCCCCACATGGTGCTGCAGCCCCTCCCTGGTCTGGTGCAGCTTCTTTTGCTGGGGTTCCTCACCGTCTCCTGGGTGTGGACTCCTCTCCCTTTCATCTGTCTGGCCACCATTGAGTATTCAAGCTGCCCACTTGGGTGTCTGCGTGTGTGGCAGGGGTGCCAGCCCTGGGGTGGCAGTGATTTGGTGACTTTGATTCCCTGTGGCAGCTGGGAGTCTCTGGCCTCTGACAGCTGGTGGGGCTGGGATGGAAGCCCTGCTCGGAGCCCCCTGCCCTGAGCCCTGCCAATGGACTCAGGGCCATGAAGGGGACGCTGTGTTCCTCGGCAGCCCCTGTCCAGCCTGGCACGGCAGGGTGGCTCTGGGCCAGGTATGTGGAGGTGGGGGCTCTGTCCCTTTCCCTGCCCAATGTACAGCTGGTGGTGGTGCCTGCTGCCATGTGCTCTGGCCACTGTGGTTCCCTCAGACCTCTGCTCCCTGGACCCTAACTCCACCCCCTTGAATCCCTGCCCCCAGGCCCCAGCTCTGCCTCTGAGACCTCTTGAGTCAGCCCCCAGACCTGGCCACCCGTGCACCTCTGAGCTCTTTGTGAGTCCATCAAGCCCCGGAGACCACCACCCTCGCTTGTACTTCCTACCTGCGGATCCCTCTTGCCCCTCTCTTTCCCTCCTCTCCCCTACTTGCGACCCACCCCACGCCACCCCGTTCTGCTTCTCTTTATATTCTGTGTGTGTCCCTGGTTCCTAGCCGTTGCTCCTCTCTTCCCAATCCTAGAAACCTTGAAAGACATGTTTAGAAAGTGACGTCATTTCTGCTCTTGGGGCCGTGGGCCCCAGGCGGGGAGGCCAGCTGTGGAGGCCGCGGCCACCGGGTGCCCCCGACTCCGCTGCCCGGTGGTGTGGGTGGGCGGGGCCGCAGGGTGCTGAGTCAGAGGGGGCCGGCCAGGGCGTGCTGGAGGGCTGGCGGGCGGGCAGAGCGGCAGGATCCAGGGAGCCGGCGCCGCCGAGCCGCAGAGCCGAGCCCGCGCCCTGGTGCTCAGCCGGGCCTGCCCTGCCCCGAGCCTGCCTCGCCTGCCCCCCGCCGCCATCCGCGCTCGGTGCCCGGGGAGCCCGGCCCGCCCGCGTCCCCCACCCGGCTGCAGTCATGGTGGCCGGCATGCTCATGCCGCTGGACCAGCTGCGGACCATCTACGAGGTGCTTTTCCGTGAGGGCGTGATGGTGGCCAAGAAGGACCGGCGGCCCCGCAGCCTGCACCCGCACGTGTCCGGCGTCACCAACCTGCAGGTCATGCGTGCCATGGCCTCCCTGCGGGCACGGGGCCTGGTGCGGGAGACCTTCGCCTGGCGCCACTGCTACTGGTACCTCACCAACGAGGGGATTGCCCACCTGCGCCAGTATCTGCACCTGCCGCCCGAGATTGTGCCAGCCTCCCTGCAGCGCGTGCGGCGCCCGGTCGCCATGGCGACGCCGCCGCGCCGCACCCCCCACGTGCAGGCTGTGCAGGGACCCCTGGGTTGCCCACCCAAACGGGGGTTGCCCCCCGCCGAGGATATGGGCAGAGAGGAGCGGCGGGTCTACCGCCGGAAGGAGCCTGAGGAGGGGGTGCCTGAGACCCCCGTGGTGCCTGCCACCGCCTTGGGGACCCTAGCACAGCTCGGCCCGGAGCCCGCCCCAGCCACAGGTCAGCTGCGTCCTGTCCCCGCGGCCTCGAGGAATGGGAAAGGGGTGCTTTGGCTGGCGTCCCCCAGGCCTAGCACATGTTTAGAGTCCACTCATGCCAGCAGGTGGCGCTCTCTCCGCCAGGGGACACCCCTAGTCTGCCGACCCACGTGGCTCCTCCCCTGGGGTGAGGACCTTGGGGTGGGTAGACAAGGAAGAGCCTGGGGTGCTGCCAGCCCATCCCAGGCGCCCCAGGCTGGGGGTGGGGCCTGCAGCAGAGCCTGGCAGGGCCAGCTGTGGGCCCAGCCCTCCTCCCTGCAGCTCAGGGACCCTCCCCAGCCTGCCCCTCGCCTTATGCCACCTGCTCACTCCTCCCCATTCCAGTGTCTTGTCTGTCAAGGCCCTCTGCACGGGGTGGGGGCACAGAGGGGTGCCTGGTGCCTCTCCAGCAGCGTGGCCCAGGTCAATCGCTTAATTTCCAGGCCTCGGTTTCTTGGTCTGTGCAGGGGTGACCACTGCTTAGGGGTGTGGGTGGCTCAGATGTGTGTGAAGAGTACTGAGTGCCACTAGTGAATGGCAGGCATTTCCCTTTTTGTGGGGTGCTCGGCTGGCTTGGAGTTGGTGGTGGCTTGGGGCAGTCGAGTGGGCTGGGGAGAAGGTAGACCCTGGCAGGCAGAGGCCAGGTATGGCGGGTGTTGGGCATGGGTGGGGGTCGAGGTGGAAGTAGGTCGGAAAGGCTGAGGCAGGTCCTGTCCTCCTAGCAGAGGAAGCTCTGCTCTCCCGTGGCACCCCTCTGTCCTGGATCTGTGCTGATCATGAGCAGGGCCCTCATGTCCTGTGTGGTCTGAGGCTTGGGTAGCCCTTGGGGAGGATTTTGGTCTCTGAGGGGCCAGGGAGGGGGCCTGGGACCAGGCTGGCTGGGGGAAGGGGGATGCAGGGTGTGCCAGGTGGGTGGGAGTAGGGGACTCAGCGCAGGCCCGAGGCTGTGCAGAGTGCTGGGCGGGAGTCCTGCTTTTGGCCTGGCAGTGGCATGGGTTTGGTCTGCATCAGACCCACTAGGGCCACATGGGGGGGCCATGGGGTCGTTGGCTTGAGGGCAGAGTCTGGCAGGCTGAGATATGGGGGCTAGAAGGGCTCCTCTGACTCTTGTAAATTGGGTGCAAGTGGTAGCCCCCCTCAGTCGCTTGAGGACTTGGCGGGGCCTTGGACAGCACCAACTAGCTCCCTGGTCCACAGCCTCACTGCACTGCTCCTGTGGCCCTGGGGGCTTCAGACCAGCTCCCTCTCCTCCCCTTGGGGAGCTGTGGGGTGTGAGTACAGCCCCTCCCTCCTTTCCCTCCTTCTTTCCTTCTCTCATGTCAGGCTAGGCTGGCAGGGCAGGCAGCTGGCAGCATTGGGAGGGGGCTGGGTGTGGCCGGCGGACGGAGCCGCAGGGTCCCCCCCCAGCCCCGTGGCAGTGACTCAGTGTTCCCTGCCGCAGCAGCCGCAGGCTCAGAGTTTCCAACAGGAAATGGACTCCAGCTCCCGGCTGAGTCAGGGCGGGCGGACTCCCCTCCCTTGGCCCCCCAGCCCAGGCCTGTCCCCTCGCTTTGCTCCTGCGGAGAGGCTGGGAGGCCTGGAGTACGGACTGTGAGGGGGCCTAGGACCTCATGTCATGGGGTTCTGATGACATCTGAAACCATCACCTCCCTGGGTTTAAACAGGACTAGAAGTGAGCTGCCACAGTGTAGCTCCGGGACTGTGGGGAGCGAGGCTGGAGGAGGTCAGGACTTGTGGCCCCACTTGAGGGGCTGTCTCTGCCCTTCCAGCCCAGCTAGCGCGGCCAGGCCCCACCCCGTGCCTGGGGTCTCCAGAAAGGAAATGGTCATCTATCGGGGTGTCCTGTGTGCTCAATGCGCATGTCCACGTGCGACTGCATCTGATCCTTGTCGAGCTAGCTACCCGCCTGCTGAGACCCTGCCTGCTCAGGCGGGGGTCCTGCCTGGGACCACACGATGAGCTGGGCGAGGGGGCAGGGTCTGGGGAGGTGTCGTAAACAGGGACAGGGCCTCTGAGGAGGGACAGGCCCTGAGATCTAGCGAGAGGGATAGGGAGAGGCAGGGTGGCCCGAGGGGAGGACACGTGGTGCCTGGCTACAGTGAGGATTTGGGTTCACTCTGAGCACGGTGGAAGCCACTGGAGGTTATACGTGTGTGTATGTGAGTCCCATTTATACTCCGAATAGCAGTGCTTCATGAGAGCCAGAATTGCCAGTGAAGCATAACGTTTAGTGAAAAAGTCCTACCTGAGCCCCACTGAGGCACGTGCCCTTACCCTGTAACTAGCTGGTGGTCTGCCTGCGTATTTCTTGCCCCCAGCTCTGTGTACAAGGTGGACTCCCCACCACACAGTTCTGCATGTGTTCTGGAGGGTTTTTGTTTTCACAGCTGAACAGTAGTCCCTGCCTGGAGGGACTGTATGTGGCAGTCCCTAACTTGGCAGATGTGTCATTTTGCATGTTTACGTGATCTTTGTAGGACGATCTGGCAGGTTTTAAGTGGGGCGATAGCCTGATTGGAGTCCCTGGGTGGTACAAACAGTTAATGTGCTTGGCTGCTCACAGGTTGGAGGCTTGAGTCCACCCAGAGGCACCGCGGAAGAGAGGCCTGGTGACCTACTTCTGAAAAATCAGCAACTGAAAACCGATGGAGCCTAGCGCTGCTCTAACCTACGTCGGGTCAGGAGTCAGGGTCGATTCAGTGGCAATGGGCTTGGTTTTGGTTTTTGGTATGAGACTAGGTTTGCATTCTACTGAGCTCTGCGGGGGCCAAGTGGAAAGGCTGCAGGAAGCAGGAAGAAGGTTAGGAGGTACTGCCTTGCCCAGGGATGCCCATGGCTAGAATGGAGCTGGTGCAGGGGACACAGACGGAGGGGACTGAGCTGGTGGGTTTGCCTGGCTGGCTTTGGGGGTGAGGGAATGGGGGTGTTGAGGCAGAGGGGGGAGGTTACAGGGCTCTGCCTCCACGTGGCCACGTGGAGGGACCGCTGGGCAGTTGCCCGGAATGTGGGGTGGGGGTGGCCGGGCCAGGCTGGTGGGGCCTGCGGAGGGAAGGGAGTGGGCTGGGTGGGGTAGGCACAATAGGGAAGGCCAGTGGGCCCTGGGGGCTGGGGTTTTGGTCGTATGGCTGCTGCTCCACCCAGCTGGTCCCTGGACTGGGCTGGTCTGACCCCTTGGTCCACCAGCTCTGAAGTAGGCTCTACTCACTGACTAAGGGGCTTGAGGAGGAGCCTGTCTCCCCAGCTGGGTGGGGAAGCTGGGGACAAGTGCCCTCCCTTCCCTCCCCTCCCCTTCTTCCTGCCGTCCCTTCCTCTCTGCGTGCTGTGGCTCTGGACAGCAGGCCCAGCTCTGCGGCCATGGACCAGTACAGCATGGAGGAACTGATTCTGCGGGGCCAAGGTGGGTCTTTGGAGGTGCCAGGGCAGGGGAGGGAGAGGAGGACATGGCAAGGCCTCCAGATGGGGCCAGCAGCAGCTTTCTCAGGCAGCCAGCCGGGGCAGGGGTTGCTGCAGGGGCCTGGGAAGGGTCCCCATGCCCTCCAGTGTCAAAGCTCAGGCATGCAGGGAGAGCATGGCTCCCCTGAGAGCTGCCCTGGGGTGTGTCTGGCCGTGGGGTAGGGATGTCTGGGAAGTAGGGATGGCAGGCTGTGGGGTAGTGGAGGGGGTGCGTACTGCCACGAGGGGTGTTCCTGATCCTGGGCACTCCCTCTGAGTCACAGGCTCCTGGGACAGTTCCTCCAGAGCATAGCAGGCAGTGAGAGGGCCAAGGCCCGTGCCTGCCTGGCTGTCCCCTGCCCACTGCTGGCCAGCTGCTGCCCTGGGCCCGGCCTGGGTCCTGGCCTTGCTGGCCTGGCTCTGGGTCTCAGGTCTGATTCTGGACAGCCTGCGTCTCTCTCTGACCCTTGGAACTGCTGGAGCTGGCCGCTGCAGTCCAGTTTCCTTGGGAAATGAGTTTCTGAAGGGTAGGATTCAAGAGCTTGGCTCCCTATCCTCCTTGTCCCGCAGTCACCCCAGCATTGACCAGGTCCCCCACCCACCCAGGGCAGTCATGGGTGAAGCTGTGCACTCCAGGGCCGGACCACCCGGCTTCAAACTGTGGTCTTGCCACACACTGACTGTAAGACCTTGGGTGAGTGCCTCACCCTTTCTGTGCCTCGGTTTGCTCATCTGTAAAATGGAATAATAGCATATTAGCTGCCGGCAGGTAGACTCCTGGCGACTTTGTTGCACATCAGGGTGGGACCGTGTTTTTAAGAAGTGGCTAATCTTTTTGGAAGTAGATCACCAGGTTTTTCTTCTGCGGTGCCTCTGGGTAGGCTTGGACTGCTACCCAGCAGCTTTGGGTTAGCACCAGAGTGTATTATTTGTTTGCACCAGTCGGGGGCCCCCAGGGCTGACAGCATGTTGTTAGCTGTCGAGTCAGTTCTGAATCCTGTGACTTCATGTGTGCATAGGGTTTTCAAGGCTGTGGCCTTTTGGAAGATCACTGGACCATTTCTTCTGAGGCTCCTCTGGGTGGACTTCAGCTGCCATCCTTTTGGCACTAACCGCACCACCCAGGGGCTCCAGAGGCTGTTAACCCAGAGCTTAATCAGCCAGGTTCTCTTGGGCTCAAAATAGGATGGTGCTGGACACAAAGGAAGTGCTCTCCGCGGGATGTAATTTGTGACACCTGCTCCAGTCGGCCAGGCCCCAATGGGGCTCCTGCAGGCTCAAGGGGGCCAGGCGCCTGGGAGAACAGGGCAGGACTGTGATCATCCCCTCATGTCACATCCTGTCCCCTGTGAACCGGGTCTGCCTGCCTGCTAGGTAGGGGTGACCTCCAACCCGGCTTCCCCAGGCCAGGCTGGATGGGGACTGGGTGGGGCCAGGCAGGCTTTCTCCCTGGCTGGGAGGGGCTGTTCCCCACTAGTGACCCCAGGATACCAGTGCCACCTGGGCAGGGAGCAGCCCTGTCCATCGGGCGGGTGCTCTGTGGCCCAGGCCCCAATTTTGGGCTGCTGGATCTCTGGCCAGCAGCCTGACCTTGGGGAGGCTGTCCTGTCCACCCTGGGGCCAGGTGTGGTGTTAAGTAACATACTTGGGGCCTTCTGGGAGAAAGGGGACCAACGTGCTCCCTTGGCCCCCGTGGTATTTCCAAAGCGCACGCCACACTGTCCTGCCCTCTTCCGGGGGTGGGGGGCTGTGTGCCCCATACCCCAAGCTCCACGTGCGAGTGCCTTGTTCTGAGGCAGGTCCCTGGGGCCAGCTGGCAGGTCCTTATTATTAGGATCTTGGGTAGGAGCCTGAGGGGGTGTCGGGTGGCACTGCCCAGCGGGACCCAGGCTCCAGCGAGGGACGCAGTGCCCTGTTCTGCACGTCATGTTCTAAGTCTGGACAGATGACGGCCCTGGTCACCCTCCCTGGATATTTATAGCCCCCCTCCCCGGCCCCTTGCCTCCCCCTCCCCCACGGACAAGGCTCTGCTGCTGACAGCGCGGCTGTGTCTCCTCCCGCCGCTGCCGCAACTCCAGGCTTGCCCGCCGCCTCCGAGGGGCTGTGACCCTCGCCACACCCCTTGCCCACACCCTGTCCACCCTGTGGGCTCCCACCACCATCCCCAATGAAGATTGTGCCGGGTAGGTGGGGCCACCCTTGGCAGCCGTGGGAGGGCCCAGGGGCCTGGGCTGGAGAGGCTGTGTTCTGCCCTTCCTCCTCTGCACGCCGCAGCTGCTTCCTCGGTCATCGTCCTAAGCCCCCTGTTGGACCCTGCCTGAGGTCCCCACAGGGTCCGAGGTCCCACTTGGTGGGTGTTGGGACTGTTGGTTGGGAGGCTGTTTGTCTTTGAGTATGGTCAGGTCAGCTGCGGGGGGGGGGTGGATGGGGCGAGTGAACTGGCATCCACCCTTGGCGCCTGGCACCTGTCACCAGACGGCACCCTTGGAGGCAGAAGGGGGTGTCTGGGCACCGTGGTCAACCTACTTGTGGCAGGGTCATTGAGGGGGAGGACCGGCTGCAGGCCACCCAGGCAGTGTTGGGGGGCTGCAGTAGCCACTGTCATTCCACAGTCCCCCCTCCTGGCGGGCGTGGCCGTGGGTAGGCAGGGGTTAAGGTTTCTGCTAACCTTGAGCGCAGTCGCCCTGTGTAGGGACAGCTGAGCCGCGGTGGAGAGGAGTGCGGGTGGGGAACGGTGCCAGGAGGGTGGGAGGAGGGAGGGAGGAGGCGGGCTGGGAGCCCAGTTGGTGTCGGGAAGGGACACAGCGGGGTGGCTGGTGGAGATCGAGGCAGGGCGGTCCCGGGGAGCCCCTTCCTCTCCCGCCCTCCACGCAGCGGGGGGGAGACAGCCGGTTCCTGACGCAGGCGGGGCAGCATACACAGGGCAGCAGCCGTGTGGCCCGTGAGCCATGGAGCCTTCCGGCAACCTCTTTCCCTCCCTGGTGGTCGTGGGCCATGTTGTCACCCTGGCTGCCGTGTGGTACTGGCGCGGGGGGCGTCGGCAGGTGGAGGATGAGCAAGGTAAGCGCCGGCGGGCGACCGTGGCCACTGTCTCTGGCCACCACCCCTGTCAAGGGCCTGGGGGCGGGGCGGGCCGAGGGGCCGCCCCCTGCATTGCCCACGTTCTCCTCTTTCTGTTCCTTAGCTAAACACCAGCAGCTGTCCGGGAAAGCGCCCCTCTGAATCCCTGGGGCTGCTGTCGGAGGGAGCCCCGTATAGGGTGGGGTGGTGCAAAGAGGCTAGGGTGGGCTCTGATGGGGCCTGGGCAGTGCAGGAGCGCTCCCCACCTCCTGTAGGGCAGCCCCTCCCAGCCGCCTTGCCAGGAACAGGGTGAGTGCAGGTGAATGTCAAACAGAAACCGCCGCTGACAGGTGCAGGGCTCGTGTCTGGGAGCCTGAGAAAGAGGTGCCCGCCCAGGAGGGGGAGGGCCCTGCTCAGCGCCCCCGCACCTCACAGGCGGCTCCAGAGTTCTCCCCACAGAGACGTAGGGCTGAGCTGGGCAGAGGTGAGGCAGGTGCCCAGTGCCCCTGGGCAGGACCCTGGGGCCAGGCCGGTGGGCAGCCAGGCTGGGCTTTGCCCTCTCACTGCCCGAAGTCATCTGCTCCTGGGGGCTCATCTGAGGCAGCAACGCCACTAGCAACCAGGATGGAGGGCAGCTCTACCTCCTTGGGCTCCAGCATAGGACAGGGGCTTGGGGTTCTGGCCAGGGGCACTGCACTAATGGGACATGGGGGCTGGCCCATTGGGCTGGGGGGATTCCTTCCTGTGCTGGGAGGCTGACTGGGACTACCCCCTAGCTGGCCTGCTGTGTCGCTTCCGTTTGTTGATGGACCCAAGGCTGAGTCAGGATAGGCTTCCTGTCGTGGCCTGAGGGCTTGAGCGGAGGCTGTGACTCAGGTTCTGTTATGTGCTTTCCTGAGGGCGTTCCCCTCCCAGTAGTTTTGGTTAGGAAAGAAATGCCCACCCACCCCACCGTCCTCCCATCGGCCCACCTTTGTTCCCACATGGGGAGGGGACTCCCGGTCGCCCCCCACCCTGCGGTACCAGATATGGCATCTGCGCCTCTGTTGTAGCTGTTCTTGGTCACCGCATCGGCAAGTCCCCCGCCGTCCCCCCTGCCGTGGCCCCCCCTCTGCTCCGGGGCCCCCCTTCTGCTCTGGGGTCCCTCCGGGTGAGTGCTCAGACGTCACTTAGGAGTTTCCCAGTGGAGTGGGTCCCCCGGGGCTCCCTCTGGGCTCTGTGGGCAGCTGGTCCTTTTCCTGGGGCGGGGAGGGGCGGGCCGGTTTTTCTGGTCCGGGCGGGGGCGGATGTGGTTGAATGGCGGCTGCTCGGCTGGAAGGCTTGGGCGCAAGGCTCCCAGCGCCGGGCTCATGGCCGGGACGTGGGGGGCTGGGGGCGCCTTCGCTTGGCACAGGGAGGTCATGCTGGAGCGGCTGTGCTGGCTGAACGGGGACTGCGAGTGGGCACGCAGGGGCTACCTCTACAGGCAGCTGTGCTGCGTAGGTGGGTGCACCCAGGCCGGGCCGCAGGAGAGTGGCTGGGCTGGGGCGTCTTGGGCCCAGGTGTAGCCCCTCCTCCAAGCCGCTCCGGAAGCACCTGGGGTGGGGCATGGCGGTGTCCCCTGCTCCACTCGCTCCTTCCTGGAGGGAGGGGTATGGGAGAGGGCGGCCCAGGCCCTCCCCTCAGCGTTCCGCAGGCCGAGTCCTTGGTTTCCTGGCGCTTGGCTTGGGCAGTCAGGGCGCTGGGGAGGAAAGAGGGGAGGCAGGCCTGGAGGGCGGGGCTCGGGCCCTCTGCGGGTAGGGGGCGCTCCTCCCTCCAGCTCTACCTGTTTGGTAACTGAGGTGGGTTTCCTATCCCAAGCCTTCTTCCACTAGTATTGGTTTCCACATTTATCTAAGGGGTGATGACACCCCTCAGTGGGCCTTGGGCCACCCCTGTCCCCCGGGGGCCCCTGGGCTGGCGGCTGGAGCAGGCTGTCTTGGGCCGGCCAGTGCTGGGTCGGGGGCTGTTCCTGGGGTGGGTTGGCAGAAGGTGGGGAGCCAGCTGAGGCCCAGCAGTGAATGAGGAGTGGGCTTGGTCTAGTGGGGCCGGTGGGCTGGACCAGCCAGGAGGGGTGCCTCCTGGTTGGAGAGTCTGAACAGGAAGTGGGTATCCCCAGTCTGAGCAAGGGTCAGGGCTGAGAGGGAGGGGAGAGGGAGAAATCAGGGCTCTGGGGAGGAGGCTAGAGGCCAAGGTGCCCATAGGCAGGAGGCGTCCAGGAAGAGCAGGTGATAGAGCTGGCCTTGGGGAGGTGAACGCCCAGCCCACGCCCTCCAGCCCGGGGCAGCGTCCTTGGAGGCGGTTAGTGGCAGAGAGGAGGCTGGAGAAGGGGCTGAAGCCTGGGGTGGGGCTCACACAAAGTTTGGACGCCAGGCCCTGGCCTCTCCAGGTTCCAACCTCTCGTGGAGTTCCCTGGGCCCACTTCCTGGCTCATCCTGGGAGCCTCTGGTGTCTGTGCCCCTTATTGGAGCCTCTAGTGTCTGTACCCCTCACTGGAATGAATCCCAGACAGCTGAGAGCCTGCATCCAGCAAGTGCTCAGTATGGACTCTTTGAATGCAGGGTTGTTGCTAGGGTGAGGGACCCTCTGGGGAGGTGCCACATTGGGGCAGGAGGGTCCAGGGGGGAGTGTGGGGGCATGAGGCAGACTGTACTGGGAGGGTTGACCAGTTTGGGATCAGATTTGAGATTTCAGAGAATCTCTGGAAGAGCTGATACCTGGTGGGGTACTGGGGGCCACTGGAGCTGGTGAGCCTCCCCTGGCCCTGGCCAGTCTGTGGTTGGAGCAGGGGGGCTCCCCTGCATCTTGTGGGGGCCCAGGTTGGGGGAGGGAGAGGGTGTAAGACATTTGGCCAAGTCCTAGGGGACTGGTGGTGCCCCTGGGTGTCCTCCTTTTAGCAGCTCTGCCAGCTTGGGCACCCCTACCCCACGGGGTTTGGTGCCCTCCCGTGGCCACAGAGGGGGCAGCAGGGACAGGATGGGGTGAGATTTTCCTGGAACAGACTGGGGCGCTGTGGGAGGGAGGGGTGAGCCCACAGCTGGATCCTATCAGGACAGATGCACTGCCAGGACTGGAACATTCTTGTGGTCCGCAGTGGTTGGGCGGGCTGGGCCTTCCAAATGCCTGGGGCTGCTCCCTGGGGGCGGGGCTGATCAGTGGTGCCCTTTGCCCCTAGTGTCCACCTTTACAACCTGACTGGCTGCTCTCCCCGAGCCTCGCCTGCCTGCAAAGGGCCCCCCCCCACCTGTCCTGCCCCAGGTGTGGCTTCTTTTCCAGTGACTCATGCCACCCCCTCCCCAGCCTGACTCACCCTACCCTGCACCTCTCCCGGTGCCCCCCTCTGCCCCCTGTGCCCCATCCCGCCATGTGGGAAGTGTTCTTGCGTTGGTGTTGGGCTGCCCTCGGGATGAGTCACTGCTCAGCCATGTGCCGGTCTGCTCAAGCCCCAGCCTCTAAGGTGGCCCGCAGGGTCTGGACTGGTCTCTGGTCTAGGAGGGGCTGGTGGGCAGCCCAGGCTCAGAGCCTCTGGGAGCCAGGGAATGGAGTGGGAGCTGGGGGGGGGGGGGGGCAGGGGTCAAGGTGCAGGGTGTGGCCCTTGCTTAGTATAGCCCTGTGAGAGAGTGGGGGCGCTGGAAGCAGGGGCAGCTGGGCCCCCCAGTCAGAGGCCACACAGGTGGGTTCCCTGGGAGGCCTGAGGGCTGATGGAGTGCTCTCCGGAGGGCTCATGGCCTCAGCCTCATGGGGTGTCCCTCCCCCAATCTGATGGTACACCCTCCTGGGGGCCCGTGGAGTACCCTCCAGCCAGTGCTGGTACCATTGGGTTTGCAGCGACATATGGCCCACACCAGGGCCCACCGCAGGGGCAGGGGGGTGAGGAAACCCTGGCTTCCTGTTTCTGGAGATCCAGGGTGCGGCTGCAGGGGAGGGGCCACCCTCTTTCCCGCCTGTTGCCTTAGGCGGACACTCCCCTCTCTGGGGGGGCAGGCAGGGCAGGGTGGGGCCCTGGGGGCGGGGGCATTGGCTGGGAAGAAGCAGGCAGGGAGCAGCCACACTGACTTGCTCCACTGAGCTGTGTAGCAGTCTGCCGCCAGCCACAGCCGCCCGTGGGCCACCCTGGTGCCCCGAGCAGCACCCGAGGCCACGATGTCTCAGCACAGGCTCCCCCAGGGCCTGGGCCAGCAGAGAACCAGCTCAGAGGACAACCTCTACCTGGCTGTGCTCAGGGCCTCCGAGGGCAAGAAAGGTAGCAGCACTGCTGCCGGGCAGGGTGGGCCCCTGGCAGGAAGGGCCACTTCCTTTGGCAGGAAGCTGTGCACTGGCCAGGGTCTGCGTGTCAGGTATAGATGTAGATGAGGGGATGGGGCCTGGCCCGGGGTGAAGGGCCGCTGGGGGGCAGCCCCGGTGCCCAGCACCAGGAGGGCTGGCCTGTGGCGTCAGCAAGGCCAGCAGGGTCCTCCGGGGCATGGGGCAGCTGGGGGTTTTCTCTATGCCCTATTGGGAGGGCTCCCAGCCCCTCTCCCCACACTCTGGCCAGCCCGGGGCCAGCACCCCTGCACCCCTGCTCAGGTTTTGGCTGGGGCAGAGGCTGGAGACACGTGTGGGGGTGGGGCAGGCTGAGACTTGCTGCTCCTTGGGCTCTGGGTACAGCTGCCAGCCCTGGGCCCCACCCATCTCCGCGGTGAGCCAGGACTGAGCACCTGGGACCAGGGCTGCCTGGACCTTAGGTGTGGTCCCCAGGGGCCTGAGGCTGTGGCTCTTTCCGAGGCTGAGGCTGTTTCCCAGGCTCTCCTCAGGCTGGATCTGGCTGGCCAGGCCTTGTCTGTGCCCAGTGAGCACTGCCTCCTGCCCCCGTGGCCTTTTACTCCTGCTCCAGACTGACCTAGTTCTTGTCTTCCCCAGATGAGCGAGATCGTGTGCAGAAGAAAACCTTCACCAAGTGGGTCAACAAGCACCTCATCAAGGTTCGTGTGTGCGTGGACACGCATGAATGCATACATGTGCATGGATGTGTGCACGTGTACGTGTGTGCATGTGTGTGTCACAGGCTGGGGAGATCCTATGGGGGTGAGGAGGACCGTGATGGCCCTTGCTGGGTGGCATCCCGCCCTGCTGCTCTTGCTGGCCCCTCGGCCTTGTGTTCTCATCTTTCATCTCTGAAACCTGTGATTTTCTGTCCTCTTCCTTCCCCATGCTCTCTCCTGTCTCTTTCTTCTTCCTCCTCCTCCTGCTCCGTCCCTCCTGGCGCCTCCTTGTAGCACTGGAGGGCAGAGGTAGGTGCCCCTGTGGACAGGGAGGGCATGCTGTCTGGGCCCCTGCGTGACCTTGAGTACCTCTTTCCCTCTGAGGCCAGCACCCCACCAGGGTCTTTGGGTCGCTCTGGGGGATCGGTGGCCATCAGCCCTCTGCTGTCCCTGCAGGCCCAGAGGCACATTAGTGACCTGTATGAAGACCTCCGTGATGGTCACAACCTCATTTCCCTGCTGGAGGTCCTCTCAGGGGACAGCCTGGTACGTGCCCACCGTCTGCCTCTCACCTGGACACCTTGCCTGCCTGCCTGGGGCCTCTCACCTGCCCCTCCTGCCTTCTCTCAGGGCCACCTGGCCTCGCCCCCCACTGCGCCTCTCGGTCCAGGGTGTCGGGAGCCACAGCTGAGTGCCCGCCTGGCAGAGGCCACGACCCCAGGCCACGGCCACTGTGGCCCAGATTGCTCTCTGCATCAGGCCCCAACACAGTAACCTCACGCTCTGCTCTGCTTTGGTTTCTCTGCTGCTTGGACTCTGAACCTTGACCTCTGCCCTTTACCCTTTGCCCTGCTCTGGCCGGGCAGCCGAGAGAGCGGGACGTGGTCAGGAGCTTGCGCCTGGTGAGTGGTTGGGCCCGCTGGGCATGCGGCTCCCAGACGGCCAGAGCTGTGCTCACCTGGCCTGACAGCCTGTCTGGCCTGACCAGGGTCATCTGGCCTGACGCAGATGGCCGTAGGTGGTTGTGCACCCGAGCCATCTGCTGACCTGCCTGCTGCCCTGCCTGTGCTGGGCTGGGAGCTGCCGTAGCTACCACCGCCGGGTGGGAGGACCCCAGTGCCACTGCCGTCCACCCCTGACTTCCTAGCTATTGTCTCGTCCCCACCCCCTTCCTTCCTCCCCAAAGCCCAGGAGGCAGGACCGCCCTGGCCCCTGCTGGGCCTGGCCCCTGGCGGCCCTCCTTTCCCAGCTGGGGAGGGTACACCAGGGTGCGGGGCTACTGCTTTGCTGGGGGGACCCTGGGATAGTTGCTGTAGCTGCCTGGAGGAGCCGGAGGGGGGCCCGGACGCTGCAGCGCTGGGTCCAGTGGTGCCCTCTGCTCCACGGTTGCTGACCGCTGCCCTCTCACAGCCCCGGGAGAAGGGCAGGATGCGCTTCCACAAACTGCAGAACGTCCAGATCGCCCTGGACTACCTCCGCCACCGCCAGGTGAGGCTACACTGCTAGGTGAGGCTGCCCGCCAGGTGAGGCTGCCCGCAAGGTGAGGCTGCCCGCCAGGTGAGGCTGCCCGCCAGCCGCCGCCCCTTCCAGGGCTTGGTGCTGGGGTATGCGACTGAGGGCAGCTTGCTTGCAGGTGAAGCTGGTGAACATCAGAAATGACGACATTGCCGACGGCAATCCCAAGCTGACCCTGGGCCTCATCTGGACCATTATCCTGCATTTCCAGGTAGAGTGGCCGCCCACTGCCCCTCAGGTCTCCAGGCCTGCTGTGTGCCCTGGGGGGGGGCGCGCCCTGGGAGCCTGGCAGCCAGATCCCCTGCCCCGTACCATGCTGGCTCCATGGCCTGAAGGCCCAGGCTACTCCCCCACCTCGCCTCTCCTGCACCCTCTGGCCCCAGATGGGCAGGGCAGGCAGCCTCCCTGAGGAAGAATGCGTCCTGTGCTTGAGGGCAGCAGCCTGCCCTGGGAAGTATCCTGGGGAAACTTCAGCCTGGGCCAGCTGACTCACCCGGGGGCCTGTCCCTACCGCACAGGAAGCCGCAAATCTGAGAGCTGGGCAGGCTGAGCCTGGCTGGCACGGCAGCTGAGTCACACAGGCTGGCAGGCCGACAGGCAGAAAGAGACAGACACGCGGGCGTGCAGGCGGGCAGACCCAGGCCTGAGGGATGGAGAAAGTGCAGGCCTAGGCCCAGCTGCCAGGCTCACACAGACCCCGCCTAGCCCCGCAGCTTGTAGGCAGAGAGGGAGGCTGGAGCTGCCTGCCACCCTTTCCTAGGCCAGGGGGCTCTTGGGGTGCTCTTGTGTGTGCAGTTTCCCTCCTTGTGCCCGTCCCTCTCTACCTCTGTGCCAGCCTCAGAGGACGCAGGAAGGGCCCTCCCTGGCTGAGGAGCTCCCAGGGCACCCACCCCAAGTGGCAGCAGTAGAGGATGGGACCCTGACTTATTCTGTGGCAGCCATGGCTGGGGTGGCCTGAGCTTGTGGTCTGAGGTAGCGGATGGTGGGTGGGGGCCCTGCTTCCTCCTGGGTACCCTGACTGGTGCTCACTTGCTCCAGTGTCAAGCACGCGGGCGCAGGGTGGCACGTGCCAGGCAGGATGGCTGTGGCTGAGCCCTGCCGTTGGTCTCCCGCAGATTTCAGATATCCAGGTGAGCGGGCAGTCAGAGGACATGACGGCTAAGGAGAAGCTGCTGCTGTGGTCACAGCGCATGGTAGAGGGCTATCAGGGCCTGCGCTGTGACAACTTCACCTCCAGCTGGCGTGACGGCCGCCTCTTCAATGCCATCATCCATCGGCACAAGTATGTGGAGGCTGGCTGGGGCCACGGCGGGTGGAGGGCATGGGGGAAGGCACAGTGGGATACGCAGCTGGTGGCTCCAAACACGTTGGGGCAGGAGAGGCATCTGCGCTGGCAGGAGCCCTGGCCCATGGCAGCGAGTGCCGGTGCCAGCTGCAGAGGATGTGGGCCCTCCCTGCCTTCTCCTGGATCCTTCCAGAAGCGTCTCTGGGGGACCAGTGAGTTGCTGGTTCTCAACAGTGTGTGTGCATGCTCTGCGGAAGTCTCAGAAAGGGCCTGGGCAGCCCGACCACAGTGGGGACAGCCTGCTGGAGCTCCCAGAGACCTTGGTTCCCACCCGGGACTGGACCCTGTAGGAGGGTGGCCATGGGTGCCCCCATGCCTGGTCCCACTGTCGGTTCCTAGGGCCCAGACTGCGCAGTATCCAAGTGTGCCTGTGGGAGGGAGCAGCTGTGTTGGGGCAAGCGGGGTGCCTTTTGGGGTGAGGTGGGTTGGGTTCTGTTGTGTGCGTCTTGGTTCGGCTGTGTGACTGGGGCCCCCCTGCATCTGCCCGCCTGACACAGGCCCATGCTCATCGACATGAATAAGGTATACCGTCAGACCAACCTGGAGAACCTGGACCAGGCCTTCTCTGTGGCGGAGCGTGACCTGGGAGTGACACGGCTGCTGGACCCTGAGGGTACCTGTGCCACTCCCATCCGTCCAGGGTGCCCTTGATCCTGGCCCCTCCCCACCAGGCTGCCTCTCTCCTATCCTGGCCTCCCCCCACCCGGTCCTGACCCCCCTCCCCAGGTCCTGGCCCCTCCCCAGCAGGCTGCCTCTCTCCTATCCTAGCCTCCCCCCACCCGGTCCTGACCCCCCTCCCCAGGTCCTGGCCTCTCCCGACCAGGCTGCCTCTCTCTGATCCTGGTCTCCCCCCGGCCCGGTCCTGACCCCACCCCGTCCTGACCCCCCCAATCCTGGCCTCCCCACTGCAGACGTGGATGTCCCTCATCCTGATGAGAAGTCCATCATTACGTACGTCTCGTCCCTGTACGATGCCATGCCCCGTGTGCCAGACGTGCAGGATGGGGTGAAGGCCAATGTGAGTGGGGGGCTGACATGCAGGGGTGGGGCCGGCCCCGACCCTGACCCTGAGCCCACTGACCCTGAGCCCACCCTCCCTGACCCTGAGCCCACTGACCCTGAGCCCACCCTCCCTGACCCTGAGCCCGCTGACCCTGAGCCCACCCTCCCTGACCCTGAGCCCACCCTCCCTGACCCTGAGCCCACCCTCCCTGACCCTGAGCCCACCCTCCCTGACCCTGAGCCCACTGACCCTGAGCCCACCCTCCCTGACCCTGAGCCCACTGACCCTGAGCCCACCCTCCCTGACCCTGAGCCCACTGACCCTGAGCCCACCCTCCCTGACCCTGAGCCCACTGACCCTGAGCCCACCCTCCCTGACCCTGAGCCCACTGACCCTGAGCCCACCCTCCCTGACCCTGAGCCCACTGACCCTGAGCCCACCCTCCCTGACCCTGAGCCCACTGACCCTGAGCCCACCCTCCCTGACCCTGAGCCCACTCCAACCCCTGCAGGAGCTGCAGTTGCGATGGCAGGAGTACCGGGAGCTGGTGCTGCTGCTGCTGCAGTGGATCCGCCACCACACGGTCACTTTTGAGGAGCGCAAGTCCCCCACCAGCTACGAGGAGATTGAGGTGCTGACCGCTACAGCCGGGGTCCAGGGCCGGGCGCAGGGCTGGGTGCAGCTGCTGACCCCCTGTTTCCCTCAGATCCTGTGGTGTCAGTTCCTCAAGTTTAAGGAGACAGAACTTCCTGCCAAGGAGGCCGACAAGAACCGATCCAAAGGCATCTATCAGTCCTTGGAGGTGAGCGGGGGTGCTGGGGGCCAGGCTGGGGAGGGGTGGGCCTCGGGGAGGGGCAGCCTGCAGGCCTGGGGCTCGACTTGAGCTCAGCTCCTGCCCACAGGGTGCGGTGCAAGCGGGCCAGCTCAAGATGGCGCCGGGCTACCACCCGGTGGACGTGGAGAAGGAGTGGGGCAAGCTGCACATGGCCATCCTGGAGCGGGAGAAGCAGCTCCGCAGCGAGTTTGAGAGGTGGGCGGGCCTGGGGCGGGCGGGGCTGCGGTGGCAGGGGAACCGCTGAGGGTGAGTCATGGCGGGGAGGAAACCCCCCTAGGCTGGAGCGCCAGGCCGCCTCAGTGGGGCCTCAGGCGGGCAGGCAGCAGGCGGGAAGCGGGGAGCGGGGCTGTGTTCCACGACCTTGGGCCCCCTCTCACGGTGCTGGGCGTTTGGGCCACAGGCTGGAGTGTCTGCAGCGCCTCGTCAGCAAACTGCAGATGGAGTCGGGGCTGTGCGAGGAGCAGCTGAACCAGGCCGACGCCCTGCTGCAGGCGGTGAGGGGCGGGATGGGAGCGGCACGGGGAGGCGGGGTCTAGAGGGCAGGGAGGGGGTGGGAGGGTGGGTGTGGGGGGAGTGCAGGGGAGGGTCGGGACCAGGCAGCTGGGCAGGGAGGCGGGGAGGTGCTCCCAGATGGTGCCACTCCCTATAGCTGGGGAGCCACAGAGGGCAGGCATGCTGAGGGTGGGGCAGGCCTGCTGGGCTCTGGGCGGGCGGGGGGTGGGGGGGGGAGCAGCCTGGGGGGCGGAGCCCAGGCCTGAGCTCCACCCCCTGGTGTGTAGCCTGTCCTCACTGCCCGCTTGGTGCTGACTTTGGGCAGCAGAGGGGACCAAGAGGCTGTGGGTCCCTTTTTTTTTGCAGGCCTTGCCCTAGAGTTCATGGGGACTGTGGGGGTACTCTGGCCATTGTGGGTTGAGTGCTATGGGCCAGCAGGAGCAGGGTGTGTGGGCCTGGATGGGGGTTTGTTGAGGACCCAGGAGGAGGATGGTCGGGGGGAGGTATGGAGAGGCAGGGAAAGGTAGGTGCCTGAGCTCGCCGTTAGGCCACGAAGGTTGTGGTCCTGACCAGGTGGTGGCCTATGGTCCACCCCGTCCCACCTGGAGTGCGCCCTAGGAAGATGCAGGGGCTCAGTGGGGAGGTTGAGGTGCTGGCTCTGAGCGTGGAAGCTGCCTTGCAGGACATCCGGCTGCTAGCCGCAGGCAAGGCACCGCAGCGGGCAGGCGAGGTGGAGCGAGACCTGGACAAGGCAGATGGCATGATCAGGCTACTCTTCAACGACGTGCAGACCCTCAAGGATGGGCGGCACCCACAGGGCGAGCAGATGTACCGCAGGTGGGCCCCGCCCTGCCCCAGCTGGCCCCAGCCTGGGCAGCCAGGCCCCAGCTGACCTTTCTGCCATTGATGCCATCCCCAGGGTATACCGCCTGCATGAGCGCCTGGTCACCATCCGTACCGAGTATAACCTCCGACTGAAGGCGGGTGCCTCCGTGACCCAGAGCATGCCGAGACCCCCCGACCACGAGCTTGAGAGCTCCACCCTACGCTACCTGCAGGACCTGCTGGCCTGGGTGGAGGAGAACCAGCGGCGGGTGGATGTTGCCGAGTGGGGTGTGGACATGCCCAGTGTGGAGGCACAGCTGGGCAGCCACCGTGGCCTGCACCAGTCTGTCGAGGAGTTCCGGGCCAAGATTGAGCGGGCACGCAGTGATGAGGTGAGGGCGCACCACCGGTGGGCAGGGTGGCAGGTGGGCCATGCCACCACAGGGCTCACCCCCATCTTCTGCAGGGCCAGCTCTCCCCAGCCACCCGGGGTGCCTACTGTGACTGCCTGGGCCGGTTGGACCTGCAGTATGCCAAGCTGCTGGTGAGAGACCAGCGGGCAGGGCATTGAGGGGCTGAGGCAGGGACCTGGAGTGGGGGGATGGACAGAGGTCAGGGCCCAGGAGTGTAGGTGACCTGCTGAGATGCCCACCTGCTCCCCACAGAACTCCTCCAAGGCCCGGCTCCGAGCCCTGGAGAGTCTGCACGGCTTCGTGGCAGCTGCCACCAAAGAGCTGATGTGGTTGAGCGAGAAGGAGGAGGAGGAGGTGGGCTTTGACTGGAGTGAGCGCAACGCCAACATGGCTGCCAAGAAGGAGAGCTACTCGGTGAGGCGGCAGGTGGCTCTCAGAGCCTTCCGTGCCTAGGCCCCTTTGCACTGTCTGTGCCTGAGATTGTCTCCCACCAATTGGGCGGGAGCACTGGGCCTTGGGCCCCGTTTGCTGAGACACGGGGCGGAAGGGGGGCACATGTCTCTGAGACCCCGTGTTTCTGTGCCAGGCCCTGATGCGTGAGCTGGAGCTGAAAGAAAAGAAAATCAAACAGATCCAGAATACAGGAGACCGGCTGCTGCGGGAGGACCACCCTGCACGGGCCACGGTGGAGGTCGGTGGGGGCAGGGCCGCGGCAGGACCACCCTGGGACCCCCACAGTGGGGTTGGAGGCGGGGCTGTGGCAGGACCACCCCAGGTCCCCCACAGTGGGGCTGGGGACAGGGCTGCAGCAGGACCATCCTGGGTCCTCCACAGTGGGTTTGGGGGCAGGGCCGTGGCAGGACCACCCCGGGTCCCCCACAGTGGGGATGAAGGTGAGGCTGTGGCAGGACCACCCTGGGTCCCCCACAGTGGGTTTGGGGGCGGGGCTGTGGCAGGACCACCCCAGGACCCCCACAGTGGGGGTGAGGGTGAGGCTGTGGCAGGACCACCCCGGGTGGCCCACGGTGGGGTGTCAGAGCATGGTGGGAGCGGGGCCCGTGGGGGAGGCGGGGGCAGGGCTTCATGGCCGAGGGCCTTCAGTCGTTTCAGGCGGGCCTGCAGACCCAGTGGAGCTGGATGCTGCAGCTGTGTTGCTGCATTGAGACACACCTGAAAGAGAACACTGCCTACTTTCAGGTAAAAACTGAGCCTCCCAACCCATGCAGCCAGAGTGCTCAGGAGCCTGACCAAGCCCTCTGCCCACCCTGTGCCCAGCCGCCCATCATTAACCTGTCCTTGTGCCCACCCCGTGCCCAGCTGCCCATCATTAACCTGTTCTTGTGCCCCCTCCAGAGCCCATTCTGGCCTCAGCCCCTTTCTGTCCTGTCAGCAGGCCTCTCAGGCCTGCCTGGGGCAGCTCTGGCCAGGGGCTGGTGCTGTGGCAGGGGCTAGTGCTGTGAGCCCAGCGTGACCCCCAGTTCCTCCCCCACCCGCTGCCCTAGTTCTTCTCAGATGTCCGGGAGGCTGAGGAGCAGCTGCAAAAGCTGCAGGAGACCCTACGCAGGAAGTACACTTGTGACCGTTCCATCACTGTCACCCGCCTGGAGGACCTGCTGCAGGATGCCCAGGTGAGCTGACTGCCTGGCCTCAGCCTTGGCGCCCAGGCCTGTGGGGCCATGGGCTGGCCGGGCACCCAAGTTTAGGGAGGAGGCCTGGCATTTGGCCACCTGCCATGGCTGTAGAGGTGCTTTGGGAAGGTCTTCTGGAGGCATCCAGGGGACTAGTGGGGCCCGCAGGGATGGCAGAGTGGGGCGGGAGACATGGCAGGCATGAGGGGGGCGCAAGGCTGGAGGTCCAAGCAGGGCGCAGGGATGCGATGTGGCGGGTCCTAGAGGTTAATGGCAGGACCCTGGAATGGTGGCAGGGGCTTAGGGCAGAGGGTGTGAGCCCACCAGCGAGCCCCTGGGTGGACAGAGGTCAGAGTCAGCTGCTCTGTTGGCAGCCCTTTGGATCCATGGGCATTTGGGCAGGAGGGGTGAAGGGAGAGCAGGGGTGTATGTGGAGGGCTTAGGGGAGGGCAGAGTGGCAGCCAGTATGCTCTGGAAGCAGGGTGGGGGGTGGAAAGGTGAGCAGAAGGGGAGCTAGGGGAGGAGGGCTGGAGCTGGCGCTCCTGCGTATGGTGGAAGCAAGCTGAGAAGCTTTACAAGAGGGGATGGGATAGGACAGGGTGCCCCCTTGGTCAGGAGGTAGGGACAGGAAAGGTGGGGGGGGTGCAGTCTGCTCGAGGGTGGTCTCTGGCTCCTCAGCTTTTAATAGTCCTTGATAAGGTTTGGCCCCGTGGGGTGGGTGACCTTGTAGTCTCTGCAACCTTGGCCACAGGAGGGGAGTAGGGGAGAAGATGTTGCAGGGTCTCTGGAGGCCAGCTCAGGTCCGAGCATGGGGCGCCTCCAGCCCTGCCCATCCTCAGAGCACTGGCTCTAGGAGCCCTGAGAAGGACTGCATCCCCGCTGCCCCTGATCTTGGAGGTGTTGGGGTACCTGTGCGTTGCTTGGGGGTGGGCGGGACCTCAGCCAGCCCCTGGTGTCTGGACACTGGGCCACTCTTCCCTGACTGCCCCCTTCCCCCAGGATGAGAAGGAGCAGCTGAACGAGTACAAGGGTCACCTCTCTGGCCTGGCCAAGCGGGCCAAGGCCATTGTGCAGCTGAAGCCCCGCAACCCCGCCCACCCGGTTCGGGGCCGCCTGCTGTTGTTGGCCGTGTGTGACTACAAGCAGGTGGAGGTGAGGTGGGCGGGGCTTATGGGGAGGTGGGAGGGGCCTTAGGGGCAGAGGGCCAGGAGCAGAGGCTGCACTGAGGCCTGGAGGCTGACCTGGCCCTGGCCCCCAGATGACCATGCACAAGGGTGACGAGTGCCAGCTGCTGGGCCCCGCGCAGCCGTCCCACTGGAAAGTCCTCAGCAGCACCGGCAGCGAGGCTGCTGTGCCGTCTGTCTGCTTCCTTGTGCCCCCACCCAACCAGGAGGCCCAGGAGGCCGTTGCCAGGTGGGTGCCTGGGTGTCTGGCTGCAGGAAGGGGTGGACAGTGAGCCGATGCTCAGGAGACCCACTGATTATGCCCCTGACCACCAGGCTGGAGGCCCAGCACCAGGCCCTGGTTGCAAGGTGGCATCAGCTGCACGTGGACCTGAAGAGCCTTCTGGCCTGGCAGAGCCTGAGCCGTGACGTGCAGCTCATCCGCTCCTGGTCATTGGTGACGGTACGGGTGTGAGGGGAGTGCCCCGTCCCATCCCTGTCCCGTCCCCTCGGGGCCCTTGGGGCTGCATGTCTGCGTCTGCTATGCTCAGCACTCGTGCCGCCCGCAGTTCCGCACGCTGAAGCCAGAGGAGCAGCGCCAAGCCCTGCGCAGCCTGGAGCTGCACTACCAGGCCTTCTTGCGGGACAGCCAGGACGCCGGCGGCTTTGGGCCCGAGGACAGGCTGCAGGCCGAGCGAGAGTATGGATCTTGCAGCCGCCACTACCAGCAGCTGCTGCAGAGCCTGGAGCAGGGTATGCAGTGGGTGGCCGGTGTGGGTGGGCAGGGCAGGTGAGAGGTCATGCTCCGTTGGCTGTGACCGTGGCATGTCCCCCAGGTGAGCAGGAGGAGTCACGCTGCCAGCGCTGCATCTCAGAGCTCAAGGACATCCGGCTGCAGCTGGAGGCCTGCGAGACACGCACCGTGCATCGCCTGCGGCTACCACTGGACAAAGAGCCGGCACGCGAGTGCGCCCAGCGCATGGCTGAGCAGCAGGCAGGCGCCCAGCCCTGCCCCGTCATCCCCCACCATCACTCCACCTCCCCCATGTCTGCTGTCCCCTCATTCCCCAACTGTATTCTAATCTTTTTCCTCTCTCTTCCCTGTCTCCCCCCATTTCCACCCAGTTGGTCTTTTTTCATATTTTTATCTTCTCTGCCCCATTTGTGCTTAACCTCCATCTGTCTCCCTTCCAAGGGGTGGTGTAGGTTACGTTCCGGTGGTCACTGGTCTCCTCTTCTGTCTGTCCTCAGAAATCACAGGCCGAGGTGGAGGGGCTGGGCAAGGGGGTCGCCCGGCTCTCTGCCGAGGCTGAGAAGGTACTGGCCCTACCTGAGCCTTCACCAGCTGCCCCCACCCTGCGCTCGGAGCTGGAGCTGACGCTGGGCAAACTGGAGCAAGTCCGCAGCCTGTCTGCCATCTACCTGGAGAAGTGAGTGCGCCGTTCGTGGACGGAAGCGCACGAGGGAGAGGATGGGGGGGTAGGGTCTGCACAGCGGAGGGCCCGACCAGCAGTGGCTGAGGGCAGACTGACCGTCAGGAGGCAGGGATGGTTGAGTCTCCTGGTCGGGAAGCCAGGTGTGGACCAAGGTAGGGTGTGCAGAGGAGTTGAGTTTCAAAATGGCACTCTTCGGATTTCTTGATGATCTCATGTGGGTACTGGAAGTCGTAGGCAGGAAGAGCGTAGATGGAGAAAGGAAGAGACCAGGACCCAACCTAGGAGAGGACAGGAGGAGCTACAGCGTGGAAGTCTTTGGTAACCTGGAGAAGGAGCAGAGGGTCGGGGTGCTGAGCAGGACTCCTTTGGGGTCCTTGCCACCACCCCTCTGCTCGTCCCCAGCGCTGGCTGGAATACAGAGTTTCCCCCTCATCCCAGGGCTTCCCCCGCCCCATCTCCTGCCCTCACCGGCCATACACAGGGTCTTTTCTGTCCTCAAATGTTCCATGCCGGTGTATTTTGATTCAGAAACTTAAAAGGTTTTATTTTCACGTGGTTCAAAGGTTAACTTTCTAAAGCATGGTGATAAATCCCCCTCTTCTGTCCTCAGATGTACCCCAGCGTTTTCTGACTGCAGACAAGCAGGACTTTCTTTTCGCTGCCGCCTTTCTCTCCCACATGAGGCTAACGAACCTCTCTGCACGCATCCCCCATCCCCCACTGGGGACTGGAAGACGAGACCCGTACCCCTTGGCTCCTCGGTTGTTTGCCCTGATGGCTGGCCGATGGGCTCTGTCCTGCCCCCTGGCAGGGCACGTGCTCCCCAGATCTTCAGACTTTAGCTTCAGCATCCCCAAGTCTGTGATTCCCTCTCTTCTCCCTGGAGCTTGTGACCACCGGTCCTTGCTGGCCACCAGGACTCTGGCCTGCTCAACCTGGGCTTTGCGCCTGGGTGGCGGATGTTAGGCTGTGGCTCTGCCAGCTGGGCTCATTGCTTCTGGAGCCTCTGCCAGCTCTGAGCCTGCTCTCCCCACAGGCTCAAGACCATCAGCCTGGTGATCCGCAGCACACAGGGGGCTGAGGAGCTGCTGCGGGCCCATGAGGAACAGCTCAAGGACGCACAGGCTGTGCCCGCCACCCTCCCGGAGCTTGAGGCCACCAAGGTCGCACTGAAGGTATGTGCGCTGCACGTGCTGTGAGTGCTGCAGGAGTCAGGCCGGGTGGGCAGGCGGGCCAGGGCTGAACTGCTTCCCTGCAGGAGCTGCGGGCCCGCGCCGAGGCACAGCAGCCCGTGTTCGACGCTCTGCGCGAGGAGCTGCGGGCGGCGCAGGAGGTGGGCGAGCGACTGCAGCAGCGGCATGGCGAGCGCGATGTGGAGGTAGAGCGTTGGCGCGAGCGCACAGCACAGCTGCTGGAGCGCTGGCAGGCAGTGTTGGCCCAGGCCGACGGTCGGCAGCGTGAGCTGGAGCAGCTGGGCCGCCAGCTGCGCTACTACCGTGAGAGCGCCGGCGCACTGGGCGACTGGCTGCAGGATGCCAAGCGGCGGCAGGAGCAGATCCAAGCAGTGCCACTGGCCGACAGCCGGGCTGTGCGTGAGCAGCTGCGGCAGGAGAAGGTGGGCCAGGCTGGGGTGGGGTGGGGATGGAGGCAGGACTAGAACAAGGGGTGGAGCCGGGGCGAAGAGAACAGAGTGAGCTTGGGGTAAGCGCAGTCAGGGGCAAGTGGGGCTGTGGGGTGAGTGCATCCTGTGCCTGCTGACCACCCCCTCCCAGGCGCTGCTGGAGGAGATCGAGCGTCACAGGGAGAAGGTGGAGGAATGCCAAAAGTTTGCGAAGCAGTACATCAATGCCATCAAGGTAAGCCTGCTCAGTGCCCCACCTGGTGTGCTGGGGAGACTTGCTGGGTTGGGGGTAGGGGGGCTGGGTTTGAGCCCTGGGTAGGGCCAACAGTGGGCGATGGGTGGAAATGTAGGGCAGCCCCCAGGGCATGGGCTGGTGGCCAATCCAGCATGTCCCCCAGGACTATGAGCTCCAACTGGTCACATACAAGGCACAGCTTGAGCCGGTAGCCTCACCGGCCAAGAAGCCCAAGGTCCAGTCAGGGTCGGAGAGCGTCATCCAGGAGGTGAGCCAAGGGCTGGTGTTTTTGGGGTCGGGGGGGACAGGGTGGGGATTGGCTGCAGCCTGGCAGGGTGACCCTGACCTCGACCCCGCCTCCCCCCTCCCCAGTACGTGGACCTGCGCACACGCTACAGTGAACTGACCACACTCACAAGCCAGTACATCAGGTTCATCAGTGAGACCCTGAGGCGCATGGAGGAGGAGGAGGTACGGGCGGTGGGGGTAGGACGGGGTGGAGAGTGCATCCTGCTGCACACCCACCCACCCCAGAAGCAGCCGACAGCAGCCCTACTCAGACCACTCAGTACAGCTCCCCTTCCCCCGGCCTGGTGCCACCCAGGGTCCCTCCCCACCCGCACCACATCCTGGCCCCCAGCCTCCCGCACCTGTAACTTGGCTGCACTGCCCTCCTTGCGGTGGAGCTTGGCTGCCACCTCTTACTGCCTGATGGTGGCGTGCTTCCTTCCTCCCACTCCCTCCCTGGTGGTCCTTCCCTGATGGTCCTTTTGGCTTTTGTGCACGTTCTTTCTGGGGATTTGGTGTTGACTGCTGCACTCCTGCTCAAGAAGGTCGTGGGGGCTGGGAGAGGTGTCCAGGTACTCCTGGTGGGGTGGGTGCCCACTTCTTTTGCTCCTCCCCACCCCTGGGTGGCCCTGCCATGAGGCCTGGTGTGGTTCTGTCTCCTATCGGGTCACAGGGCTCTCTTCTGAGCTGGGTCAGTCTGCACTGCTATCCCCCCTGGCCACCTGCCTCACCCCGCTGAGCTGCTGGGAATGGCCCTGGTCAGGGAGGAGCTCCTCAGCTGGAGCCAGGTCTACTGCGTCTACTGGGGCTCTGGGGGGCCGTGCAGGGGGCCAGCTTGCAGGCCCTGCGAACCTGCTGCTTTGCTCTCTTTTTCTCTCACTGTCCGTTTGTCTGTCTCGTCGCCTGTCTGCGGGAAGAGGGAAGTTCACCTGGGTCTCTCTCCCCAGGCTGGTGAGCACGGGGGCCAGGCTGCGCTCGCTGCCCCAGAGCCCTGGGCGGGTGCACGTGTCCCGCCCTGCTCGCGCTGTCCCAAGTGAGCTGTGGTGGTTCTGAGAGTGCTGCCACGCACTCACTGCTCTTTCTGGTCTCTCCTTCTCTCTGCCGCGGCCACAGCGGCTGGCTGAGCAGCAGCGGGCAGAGGAGCGAGAGCGGCTGGCAGAGGTGGAGGCCGCGTTGGAGAAGCAGCGGCAGCTGGCCGAGGCCCATGCCCAGGCCAAGGCGCAGGCAGAGCAAGAGGCACAGGAGCTGCAGCGGCGCATGCAGGAGGAGGTGGCGCGGCGGGAGGAGGCGGCAGTGAACGCACAGCAGCAGAAGCACAGCATCCAGGAGGAGCTGCAGCACGTGCGGCAGAGCTCGGAGGCGGCCATCCAGGCCAAGGCCCGGCAGGCGGAGGCGGCTGAGCGCAGCCGGCTGCGTATTGAGGAAGAGATCCGTGCGGTGCGCCTGCAGCTGGAGGCCACCGAGCACCAGCGCAGTGGGGCCGAGGGTGAGCTGCAGGCTCTGCGTGTGCGTGCCGAAGAGGCTGAGGCCCAGAAGCGGCAGGCGCAGGAGGAGGCTGAACGGCTGCGGCGGCAGGTGCAGGATGAGAGCCAGCGCAAGAAGAAGGCGGAGGCAGAGCTGGCACTGCGTGTGCAAGCTGAGGCAGAGGCGGCGCGTGAGAAGCAGCGGGCTGTGCAGGCGCTGGAGGAGCTGCGGCTGCAGGCAGAGGAGGCGGAGCGGCGGCTGCGGCAGGCTGAGGCAGAGCGGGCACGCCAGGTGCAGGTTGCCCTGGAGTCAGCGCAGCGCAGCGCTGAGGCTGAGTTGCAGAGCAAGCGCGCCTCCTTCGCGGAGAAGACAGCCCAGCTGGAGCGCACGCTGCAGGAGGAACATGTGGCTGTGGCACAGCTGCGGGAGGAGGCGGAGCGTCGGATGCAGCAGCAGGCCGAGGCAGAGCACGCCCGTGAGGAGGCTGAACGGGAGCTGGAACGCTGGCGGCTCAAGGCCAACGAGGCGCTGCGGCTGCGGCTGCAGGCTGAGGAAGTGGCACAGCAGAAGAGCCTGGCCCAGGCTGAGGCCGAGAAGCAGAAGGAGGAGGCCGAGCGCGAGGCACGGCGGCGTGGCAAGGCGGAGGAGCAGGCCGTGCGGCAGCGGGAGCTGGCCGAGCAGGAGCTGGAGCGACAGCGCCAGTTGGCAGAGGGCACCGCTCAGCAGCGCCTGATGGCTGAGCAGGAGCTGATCAGGCTGCGGGCCGAGACCGAACAGGGAGAGCAGCAGCGGCAGGTGCTGGAGGAGGAGCTGGCACGGCTGCAGCATGAGGCAGTCGCGGCCACGCAGAAGCGCCAGGAGCTGGAGGCTGAGCTGGCCAAGGTGCGGGCAGAGATGGAGGTGCTGCTGTCCAGCAAGGCGCGGGCTGAGGAGGAGTCTCGCTCCACCAGTGAGAAGTCCAAACAGAGGTTGGAGGCCGAGGCCAGCAGGTTCCGCGAGCTGGCCGAGGAGGCCGCCCGCCTGCGTGCCCTGGCTGAGGAGGCCAAGCGGCAGCGGCAGCTGGCTGAGGAGGATGCGGCCCGGCAGCGGGCGGAGGCTGAGCGGGTGCTGGCTGAGAAGCTGGCTGCCATTGGCGAGGCCACACGGCTCAAGACAGAGGCTGAGATCGCGCTCAAGGAGAAGGAGGCGGAGAACGAGCGGTTGCGGCGGCTAGCAGAGGATGAGGCCTTCCAGCGGCGGCGGCTGGAGGAGCAGGCCGCACAGCACAAGGCTGACATCGAGGAGCGCCTGGCACAGCTGCGCAAGGCCTCAGAGAGCGAGCTGGAGCGGCAGAAGGGGCTGGTGGAGGACACGCTGCGGCAGCGGCGGCAGGTGGAGGAGGAGATCCTCGCTCTCAAGGTCAGCTTTGAGAAGGCAGCTGCCGGCAAGGCGGAGCTGGAGCTGGAGCTGGGCCGCATCCGGGCCAACGCCGAGGACACGCTGCGCAGCAAGGAGCAGGCAGAGCTTGAGGCCACCCGGCAGCGGCAGCTAGCCGCTGAGGAGGAGCAGCGACGCCGTGAGGCCGAGGAGCGTGTGCAGAAGAGCCTGGTGGCCGAGGAGGAGGCGGCACGGCAGCGTAAGGCTGCACTGGATGAGGTCGAGCGGCTCAAGGCCAAGGTGGAGGAGGCCCGGCGTCTGCGTGAGCGGGCGGAGCAGGAGTCAGCACGGCAGCTGCAGCTGGCACAGGAGGCCGCGCAGAAGCGGCTGCAGGCGGAGGAGAAGGCACACGCCTTTGCTGTGCAGCAGAAGGAGCAGGAGCTGCAGCAGACGCTACAGCAGGAGCAGAGTGTGCTGGAGCGCCTGCGTGGCGAGGCAGACACTGCTCGGCGCGCGGCCGAGGAGGCGGAGGAGGCACGGGAGAGGGCCGAGCGCGAGGCGACACAGTCCCGGCGGCAGTTGGAGGAGGCAGAGCGGCTGAAGCAGGCCGCTGAGGAGCAGGCACAGGCCCGGGCGCAGGCGCAGGCTGCTGCAGAGAAGCTGCGCAAGGAGGCGGAGCAGGAGGCGGCGCGGCGGGCACAGGCAGAGCAGGCGGCCCTGCGGCAGAAGCAGGTGGCTGACGCAGAGATGGAGAAGCATAAGAAGTTTGCTGAGCAGACACTGCGGCAGAAGGCGCAGGTGGAGCAGGAGTTGACGACGCTGCGCCTGCAGCTGGAAGAGACGGATCACCAGAAGGGCATCCTGGATGAGGAGCTGCAGCGACTGAAGGCGGAGGTGACGGAGGCTGCGCGCCAGCGCAGCCAGGTGGAGGAGGAGCTCTTCTCGGTGCGTGTGCAGATGGAGGAGCTCAGCAAGCTCAAGGCACGCATTGAAGCAGAGAACCGCACACTCATTCTGCGAGACAAGGACAACACGCAGCGTTTCCTGCAGGAGGAGGCCGAGAAGATGAAGCAGGTGGCTGAGGAGGCAGCACGGTTGAGCGTGGCAGCCCAGGAAGCAGCGCGGCTGCGGCAGCTGGCTGAAGAGGATCTGGCACAGCAGCGGGCCCTGGCTGAGAAAATGCTCAAGGAGAAGATTCAGGCAGTACAGGAAGCCACACGGCTCAAGGCCGAGGCCGAGCTGCTGCAGCAGCAGAAGGAGCTGGCACAGGAGCAGGCGCGGCGGCTGCAAGAGGACAAGGAGCAGATGGCACAGCAGCTGGCGCAGGAGACACAGGGCTTCCAGCGGACGCTGGAGGTGGAGCGGCAGCGACAGCTGGAGATGAGTGCGGAGGCCGAGCGGCTCAAGCTGCGTGTGGCCGAGATGAGCCTGGCCCAGGCCCGTGCTGAGGAGGACGCCCAGCGCTTCCGAAAGCAGGCCGAGGAGATCAGTGAGAAGCTGCATCTCACCGAGCTAACCACACAGGAGAAGATGACGTTGGTGCAGACGCTGGAGATCCAGCGGCAGCAGAGCGACCAGGATGCTGAGCGCCTGCGGGAGGCCATCGCTGAGCTGGAGCGTGAGAAGGAGCGGCTCAAGCAGGAGGCCAAGCTGCTGCAACTCAAGTCCGAGGAGGTACCGGCCCCGCGCCACACGCGGTGATGGCCGTGGCGGGTGGGTGGGTGGGCAGGCGAATCGGTGGGTGGGGAGGTCTGCCCCGTGGATGGGACGGGATGCTTGGTCCTGCAGGCACTGACACTCGCCCCTGCCTCCACAGATGCAGACAGTGCAGCAGGAGCAGCTGCTGCAGGAGACTCAGGCTCTGCAACAGAGTTTCCTCTCTGAGAAGGACAGCTTACTGCAGCGTGAGCGTTTCGTCGAGCAAGAGAAGGCTAAGCTGGAGCAGCTCTTCCAGGATGAGGTGGCCAAGGCGCAGCAGCTGCGAGAGGAGCAGCAGCGGCAGCAGCAGCAGATGGAGCAGGAGAAGCAGCAGCTGATGGCTAGCATGGAGGAGGCGCTGCGGCGGCAGCATGAGGCTGAGGAAGGTGTGCGGCGCAAGCAGGAGGAGCTGCAGCGCCTGGAGCAGCAGCGGCAGCAGCAGGAACAGCTGCTGGCTGAGGAGAACCGGAAGCTGCGGGAGCGGCTGCAACGGCTGGAGGAGGAGCACCGCGCTGCACTGGCACACACAGAGGAGGTCATCGCCTCACAGGCCGCCTCCGTCAAGGCCCTGCCCAATGGCCGGGATGCACCTGATGGCCCAACCACAGAGGAGGAGTTGCAGCATGCCTTTGAGGGCCTGCGGCGGAAGGTGCCGGCACAGTGGCTGCAGGAGGCAGGCATCCTGAGCATGGAGGAGCTGCAGCGGCTGGCGCAGGGCCACAGCACAGTGGCCGAGCTCGCGAGGCGCGAGGATGTGTGCCGCTACCTGCAGGGCACCGGGAGTATTGCCGGGCTGCTGTTGAAGCCATCCAACGAGAAGCTGAGCATCTACACTGCCTTGCAGAGGAAGCTGTTGAGCCCTGGCACCGCCCTGGTGCTGCTGGAGGCGCAGGCGGCTTCGGGCTTCCTGCTGGACCCTGTGCACAACCGGCGGCTGACTGTCAATGAGGCTGTGAAGGAGGGTGTAGTGGGTCCTGAGCTGCACCACAAGCTGCTGTCGGCCGAGCGCGCCGTCACCGGCTACAAAGACCCCTACACGGGCGAGCAGATCTCCCTCTTCCAGGCCATGCAGAAGGACCTCATCGTGCGGGACCACGGCGTGCGTCTGCTGGAGGCCCAGATCGCCACGGGCGGCATCATCGACCCGGTGCGCAGCCACCGCGTGCCCGTGGAGGTGGCCTACCAGCGCGGCTACTTCGACAAGGACATGAACCGCATACTGGCAGACCCCAGTGACGATACCAAGGGCTTCTTCGACCCCAACACGCACGAGAACCTCACCTACCTGCAGCTGCTGGGGCGCTGTGTGCGTGACCCTGACACCGGGCTGTGCCTCCTGCCGCTCACGGATAAGGCTGTGAAGAGTGGTGAGCTGGTCTACTCGGACTCAGAGGTGCGTGACGTGTTCGAGAAGGCCACCGTGTCCGCGCCCTTTGGCAAGTTTAAGGGCAAGACAGTAACCATCTGGGAGATCATCAACTCCGAGTACTTCACCGCAGAGCAGCGGCGGGACTTGCTGCGGCAGTTCCGCTCGGGTAAGATCACGGTGGAGAAGATCATCAAGATCGTCATCACCGTGGTGGAGGAGCACGAGCAGAAGGGCCAGCTCTGCTTTGAGGGTCTGCGTGCCCTGGTGCCCGCCGCTGAGCTGCTTGAGAGCGGGGTCATCAGCCGCGACGTTCACAGCCGGCTGCAGCGGGGCGAGCGGTCCGTGCGGGAGGTGGCTGAGGTGGATGCCGTGCGGCGGGCCCTGCGTGGCACTGATGTCATCGCGGGTGTGTGGCTGGAGGAAGCAGGGCAGAGGCTGAGCATTTACGAGGCCCTCCGGAGAGACCTTCTGAAGCCTGAGGTGGCTGTGGCTCTGCTGGAGGCCCAGGCGGGCACCGGGCACATACTCGATCCTGCCACCAGCGCTCGGCTGACAGTAGACGAGGCGGTGCGTGCCGGCCTAGTGGGGCCCGAGCTGCATGAGAAGCTGCTCTCGGCCGAAAAGGCCGTGACAGGCTACCGGGACCCCTATTCAGGCCAGACTGTCTCTCTGTTCCAGGCCCTGAAAAAGGGCCTCATCCCCAGGGAGCAGGGCCTGCGTCTGCTGGACGCCCAGCTGTCCACAGGTGGCATCGTGGACCCCAGGAAGAGTCACCGCGTGCCCCTGGATGTGGCCTACGTGCGGGGCTACCTGGATGAGGAGACAAGCAGGTCCCTGTTGGCACCCCAGGATGATGCCAAGACCTTCTTTGATCCCAGCATGCAGGAGCCGGTCACTTATAGCCAGCTGCAGCAGCGGTGCCGGCCCGACCAACTTACTGGGCTCAGCCTGCTGCCGCTGTCCGAGAAGGCCGCACGGGCCCGGCAGGAGGAGCTCTATTCCGATGCACAGGCCCGCGAGACCTTTGAGAAGGCCACCGTTGAGGTCCCTGTGGGCGGCTTCAGGGGCCAGACTGTCAGTGTCTGGGAACTCATCAGCTCCGAGTACTTCACGGAGGAGCAGAGGCAGGAGCTGCTACGGCAGTATCGCACAGGCAAGGTCACCGTGGAGAAGATCATCAAGATTCTCATCACCATCATCGAGGAGACAGAGACCAGGCGGCAGGAAAAGCTGTCTTTCAGTGGTCTTCGGGCCCCAGTCCCGGCCAGTGAGCTCCTGGACGCCAAGGTCATCAGCAGGGCCCAGTTTGAGCAGCTTCAGGATGGCAAGACCTCGGTCAAGGACCTCTCCGAGATAGATGCCGTGCGGACGCTGCTCCGGGGCAGCGGCTGTGTGGCTGGCATCTACCTGGAGGACTCCAAAGAGAAAGTGACCATCTATGAGGCCATGCGGCGGGGCCTGCTTAGGCCCAGCACGGCCACGCTGCTGCTCGAGGCACAGGCAGCCACCGGCTTCTTGGTGGACCCTGTGCGCAACCAAAAGCTGTATGTCCATGAGGCGGTCAAGGCGGGTGTGGTAGGGCCTGAACTGCACGAGAAGCTGCTGTCAGCCGAGAAGGCTGTGACCGGCTACAAGGACCCCTACTCGGGCTCCACCATCTCCCTCTTCCAGGCCATGCAGAAGGGCCTGGTCCTCAGGGACCATGGCATGCGCCTGCTGGAGGCTCAGATCGCCACAGGTGGCATCATCGACCCCGTGCACAGCCACCGCGTGCCCATGGAAGTGGCCTACCAGCGTGGGTATTTTGATGAGGACATGAACCGCGCACTGGCAGACCCCAGCGACGACACCAAGGGCTTCTTGGACCCCAACACACACGAGAACCTCACCTACCAGCAGCTGCTGGGGCGCTGTGTGGAGGACCCTGAGACTGGGCTGTTCCTCTTGGCCCTGAGAGCAGCAGAGGAGCCTGAGGTGGTGGAGACCACACAGGTATATACGGAGGAGGAAACCCGGAGGGCATTCGAGGAGACGCAGATCGAGCTTCCAGGTGGTGGCCCCGGAGCCTCTTCCATGTCGCTGTGGGAGGTGATGCAGTCGGACCTGATCCCTGCAGAGCAGCGGACCCGCCTGATGGAGGACTTCAGGGCTGGCCGGGTGACCAAGGAGCGCGTGATCGTCATCATCATTGAGATCATTGAGAAGACAGAGATCGTCCGCCAGCAGAGCCTGGCTTCCTACGACTATGTGCGCCGCCGCCTCAGCGCTGAGGACCTGTACGAAGCCCACATCATTTCCCTTGAGACCTACAACCTGCTGCGTGAGGGGACCAAGACCCTGCGGGAGGTGCTTGAGGCCGAGGCTGCCTGGCGCTACCTCTATGGCACGGGCTGTGTGGCTGGGATTTATGTTCCCGGCTCCCGGCAGACGCTGACCATCTACCAGGCCCTCAAGAAGGGGCTGGTGAACGCTGAGGTGGCCCGCCTGCTGCTGGAGGCCCAGGCGGCCACAGGCTTCCTGCTGGACCCACTGAAGGGCGAACGGCTGACGGTGGACGAGGCTGTGCGCAAGGGCCTGGTGGGGCCCGAGCTGCATGACCGGCTGCTGTCAGCTGAGCGTGCAGTGACCGGCTACCGCGACCCCTACACTGAGCAGAGTATCTCACTGTTCCAGGCCATGAAGAAGGAGCTGATCCCAGCTGAGGAAGCACTGCGCTTGCTGGACGCCCAGCTGGCCACAGGCGGCATCATCGATCCACGCCTGGGCTTCCACCTGCCACTGGAGGTGGCCTACCAGCGTGGCTACCTCAATAAGGACACACACGACCAGCTCTCAGAACCCAGTGAGGTCCGCAGCTATGTGGACCCCTCCACAGACGAGCGGCTCAGCTACACGCAGCTACTTAAGCGGTGCCGCCAGGATGACAAGAGTGGCCAGCTGCTCCTGCCTCTTTCAGACACCCGCAAGCTGACCTTCCGCGGGCTGCGCAAGCAGATCACAGTGGAGGAGCTGGTGCGCTCCCAGGTGATGGATGAGGCCACAGCGCTGCAGCTGCAGGAAGGCCTGACCTCCATCGAGGAGGTCACCAAGAACTTGCAGAGGTTCCTCGAGGGTACCAGCTGCATTGCCGGTGTCTTTGTCGATGCCACCAAAGAGCGGCTCTCAGTGTACCAGGCCATGAAGAAGGGCATCATCCGGCCCGGCACGGCCTTCGAGCTGCTGGAGGCACAGGCTGCCACTGGCTATGTCATCGACCCCATCAAGGGGCTCAAGCTGACCGTGGAGGAGGCCGTGCGCATGGGCATCGTGGGCCCAGAGTTCAAGGACAAGCTGCTGTCGGCTGAGCGTGCTGTGACCGGCTACAGGGACCCCTACTCCGGGAAGCTCATCTCCCTCTTCCAGGCCATGAAGAAGGGGCTGATCCTCAAGGACCATGGCATCCGCCTGCTGGAGGCCCAGATTGCCACAGGTGGCATCATTGACCCTGAGGAGAGCCACCGCCTGCCCGTGGAGGTGGCTTACAAGCGTGGCCTCTTCGACGAGGAGATGAACGACATCCTGACCGACCCCTCAGATGACACCAAGGGCTTTTTCGATCCCAACACGGAGGAGAACCTCACCTACCTGCAGCTAATGGAGCGCTGCATTACGGACCCCCAGACTGGACTGTGCCTGCTGCCGCTGAAGGAGAAGAAGCGGGAGCGCAAGACGTCCTCCAAGTCCTCGGTGCGCAAACGCCGGGTGGTGATCGTGGACCCTGAGACGGGCAAGGAGATGTCAGTGTACGAGGCCTACCGCAAGGGTCTCATTGACCACCAGACGTACCTGGAGCTGTCGGAGCAGGAGTGTGAGTGGGAGGAGATCACCATCTCCTCCTCAGATGGCGTGGTCAAGTCCATGATCATCGACCGTCGCTCTGGCCGCCAGTATGACATCGATGAGGCCATTGCCAAGAACCTCATTGACCGCTCAGCACTGGACCAGTACCGCGCCGGCACACTCTCCATCACCGAGTTCGCCGACATGCTCTCGGGCAATGCCGGCGGCTTCCGCTCCCGCTCCTCCTCGGTGGGCTCCTCCTCCTCTTACCCACTCAGTCCCGCGGTCTCCCGCACTCAGCTGGCCTCCTGGTCTGACCCCACAGAGGAGACAGGCCCAGTGGCTGGCATTCTCGACACAGAGACGCTGGAGAAGGTGTCCATCACCGAGGCCATGCACCGCAATCTGGTGGACAACATCACGGGGCAGCGGCTGCTGGAGGCTCAGGCCTGTACCGGCGGCATCATTGACCCCAGCACAGGTGAGCGCTTTTCCGTCACTGAGGCTGTCAACAAGGGCCTGGTGGACAAGATCATGGTGGACCGCATCAGCCTGGCCCAGAAGGCCTTTTGCGGCTTCGAGGACCCACGCACCAAGACCAAGATGTCGGCTGCCCAGGCACTCAAGAAAGGCTGGCTCTATTATGAGGCCGGCCAGCGCTTCCTGGAGGTGCAGTACCTGACGGGCGGGCTGATCGAGCCCAGTGTGCCGGGCCGTGTGCCGCTTGATGAGGCCCTGCAGAAGGGCACCGTGGATGCCCGTACTGCCCAGAAGCTGCGTGACATCAGCGCCTATTCCAAGTACCTCACCTGTCCCAAGACCAAGCTCAAGATCTCTTACAAGGACGCGCTGGATCGCAGCATGGTGGAGGAGGGCACAGGGCTGCGGCTGCTGGAGGCCGCCGCCCAGTCTAGCAAGGGCTACTACAGCCCCTACAGCGTCAGCGGCTCCGGCTCCACCACTGGCTCCCGCACCGGCTCCCGTACCGGCTCGCGGGCCGGCTCACGGCGCGGCAGCTTCGACGCCACTGGCTCTGGCTTCTCCATGACCTTTTCCTCCTCTTCCTACTCCTCTTCAGGCTATGGCCGCCGCTACGCTTCGGGGTCCTCAACCTCGCTGGGGGGCCCCGAGTCCGCGGTGGCCTGACCCCCTGCCTGCCTCCTGCCCCCGCTCTGCATGCGGCCAGACCCCTCCGCACAAGGTGCTGGGGCTTTCTCTTGTCTAAAGGAGTCTTCCTCCAATGCGGTGCCTCAAGTCTAACCAAAAAGACCAGATTAACGTAGTAATATATATTTGCTGTCTAGATGGCCTGAACATGGGGGCAGGGCCAGCCAGCCCCACTGACCACTTCCCCCTCGGGTCTCCCCACTGCCCCACTACCTGCCACTCACCACAGCCAGGTGCCTTGGAGGGTCCAGAGTCAGGCCCCAGCCACCTCCCGTCTCCCCAGGGGATGGTCCCACCCCTGGTCACAGCTGGGGCCAGCCCCTGGCTAGCAGGGCCCTCCGTTCTTTTGGGCCTCAACCCCCGAGGTCAACATTTTTCCTCAGTGTTTCCAGGGCTGCCTGTTCACTCAGTGGGCTTTGCTGGGGTGGGAGTCCCCAGGTCAGCCATGTCTTCCAGCCTGCCCAGAGAAGCCCCTTCCCCATGGGAAGACGGGGGTCCAGTCTGCAGGCCCTGCTGGGCCCAGCCCCCTGTTCGGCGCCTGCGGCTGCCGCCTGAGCTGGGGGCCCATTCTCAGCTGTCCGTCACAGCTCGTCAGTCCCTCCTGACTCTTGTGCTCCTAGGCCCCAGGCCTCTGGCTGTAGCCTTCCAGCCTCAGCTACCCTAGTAAGTGCCTTCCGTGTCCTCCCTCATCCCCAGGCCCCAAGGAGCCACACCTGGGTGGGAGACAGACATGCCTGTGAAAGGCTTGCCCTGGGGTCCCAGCTGTCAGGCTGGGCTGGTCCAGGATGGCCTGGTGGGGTTGGGAGCTCTGGAGGGTTGTTCTGTCTTGCCCTGTGGAGCTGCACCTTGGGTGCCCACCTAGACTGGGGGCTGTTGCCTGCCTGTCTCTCCCAGGGAGCCCACCCACGGAGCAGCTGTAGCCCCTCTGTTGGGCCCAGGGATGCCAGTTGGGTGATCTGTATTGGCCATGGCATCCCAGCCTGGTGCCACCCACCCTCCTATCCCACCCAGCCCTGGCCTTGGTGGCTCCCACCCTTGCCTCCACCCTCTGAGCTTTGCATGTTCCACTAACCCAGGCAGGCAGCAGGGGGAGGGGCCTCCATGAGGGCAGAACACTAACCTGACCATGGGTGGGGGGCCCTGCAGCACCCGCCCCCAATAAAGCAATTCCAACCTGGCTTCGAGTCTGTCTGTCTGTCTTTTGCCCTGGGGCCAGGCATGTGTTGGATGTGGATGCTGCAGCCTCAGGTTTGGTGCTCTGAAGTCAGTCACTGTGTGCTGGCCGGAGGCAGGAGCAGGGCCTCAGTGAAGATGCTGGCCTGAGGCCGGACATCTCGGGACAAGAGCAAACATCAGGCTGGCTGGAGGGCACGCAGTGAGGAGGGCAGACACCAGCCCTGAACAGGCTGCAGTAAAGGGTAGAGCAGAGGCCTGTGCACAGCGGTCTCCCTATCCTCGCTGTCAGTCCAGGTGACAGGTGGTTGTTGCCTGAGGCTGGACACATTGTCATCACTTAATGTGCTCGTATGTTTTCCTTTGAGGTAGGATCTTACCCCCGTATCAGCCACTCAGGAGGGAGAAGAGTAACCTCCCTGGCTAAGTGGTTTCTGCCAGCCAAGGACACTCCTTCAAAGAAGGGCCCTGCTGTGGGCCTTAGCAGTGCCCCTCGTAACTGGGCAATAGGTAAAGCACCAACAGCATTTGCCACAGTCTGCCTCTTGACTCACTTGCTTCGCACGTTTGGTTTGCCCCATCTGGACTCCACTTTTCTGGGATTCTGATTCGTTGCAATTTCTGGAAAAACTTAACAAGAGGAGGTGAGTGGGACGAACCATAGCCTGCACTGCTGCCGCTGTTTTGAGCTCACGACTGACCCTCATCTCCCTTTTTCACCGGGAGGAGGGAGGAAACAACCCCCTGTCCCTCAGTGGTATGAGTGTCTGTTCCCTGCCCTTGTTTGCCTCTGTTTGCTCTCCTTGCCCATTCACAGTTAAAATAGCATGGAAATACTGAGTGGTGCTCCTGGGAATCGTCTGGGGCACATACTCCTCCCTTCCCTTGTTGGAGTAGTAGCTCCACCTCCTCGTGGTGGTCAGGGTCATACTTGCCAGCATGGTGACTCTACTGTGCATGCTGGTCCGCTGGAATGAGGAGCTCGCAGTGACCTGGTGGCAGCCATGGTTTAAGTGGGACTCTTTAATACTGTGTCTCCAAGTGGTAGTGTTTTAACTCTAGGGACCAGGACCCTAAAACCATCACAGTTAAGTCATAGAGACAGGAAGCACAAATTTCCCCAGTGGAGCAGCAGGAGCGATGGTGAGCAGGGTACCCCTGCTTCCACCCTGTGGTCTCCAAACCCACATGTCATACCTGCTGGGGACACAGCACTGTACAATGGCCATTGGCTGAAGGTAAAGACAACATTCTGAAGGACAATGTCTTAGACCTATAGGGTGTCATCGTCAAGGTAGCATCTCAGCTGTCTTCCCGTAGTCTGTTCCAACAGCCAGGTCGGCAGCTTCCAGGTGGTGTGGTGTGTGGGAGGACCAGTGAATCAGTGTCAAGTACCCACCTTGGCACCTCCTCTGTTGTGGAGTGGGTCTCGTACTCTGAGGCAATGTTATGCTATGGTAGGTCAGATATCTGAGGCACCCTAGGCTAGAAAGGTAAGCCCCCACCTGGAAAACATGAATTGTCCTTTCCAAGGTGAACAGGTCTGGAGTCATCAATTTGCCACACGGTCACCAGTTGGTCTCATGGAGGGATGCGATTTTGTCAGGGGCCTCTGATGGTCTTCATTGCGGGAAGGCAGGATATGCAGCAATGAGGGGAGCTGGTCAGCGTTGTGAAAAGGGAGCCATTGTTAGGACCATGCTTGGTCTTTCTGTGCTCCTTGGCTGCTCCATCAGGAACCCCCCATGCAAGCACTAAATTCTGGCCAAGTCACTTTTTCCACTTTTTCATTGGTCCACTGGGTTGTTTGGTGCCTCCCCTGCAGGGGGTGCTCTCAGGTGGTCGTCAGCATGCTATACAAGACCCACTCCCACGTGTCCATCCAGCGCTTCCTTTCCAGTCTTCCAATCTTGCTCCTTGTAGCTTCCTGACCAACCAGTGAGCCTTTTACTTGACTGTGAGTCCCTGTGTATCCTCACTTTGATCACTTGAGCCTCCACACAAATTCTCACCTTGATCCACTTTTTCTCCATGTGTATCCTCATCTTGATTGCTTATCTCTCCACCAGTATCCTCACTTTGATTCTCCCTCCACAAGTATCCTCACCTTGATCCAGTCTCTCTCCACGAGTATCCTCACCTTGATCTGCTCTCTCTCCATGTGTATGCTTACTTTGATCCACTCACTCTCAGTGTTTATCTGACTTAGTCATCTAGTGCTACTATAACAGAAATACCACAAGTGGATGGCTTCAACAAAGAGAAATCCTCTCACAGTCTAGGAGGCTAGAAGTTCAAATTCAGGATGTCAGCTCTAGGGGAAGCCTCTGTTGGCTATGGAGGAAGGTCCTTGTCATCAGTCTTCCCCTGGACTAGGAGCTTCTCAGCACAGGGACCCTGAGTCCAAAGGATACACTCTGTTCCTGGCACTACTTTCTTAGCAGTATGAGGTCCCCATGTCTCTCTGCTCATTTCTTTCTCTTATGTCTTAAAAGACATTGGCTTAAAACACAATCTGATCTTGTAGATTGAGTCCTTATTAACGTAACTGCCTCTAATCATGCCTTATTAACATCATAGTGGTAGGATTTGCAGCACACAGGAAAATCGCATCAGAAGACAAAATGGTGGACTATCACACAATACTGGGAATCATGGCCTAGCCAAATATACATTTTTGGGGACACAATTCAATCAATAACATTCCACCCTTTGGCCCCCTAAAATTCATGTCCTTGCCACATGTAAAACACATCCACCCAATCATCATAGCAAAAGTCTTTCTTCGCCTGTGAAATCTAGAATACACGTTATCTGCTTCCAAAGTACAGTGGTGGAACAGCCACAAGCTAGACATTTCCATTAGAAATAGGAAAAATTGGAGGGAAAGAAGGGATAACAGGCACCAAGCAAGTCAGCAGAAAACATTACATTAGCCCTCAAGGCTTGAAAATAATCCTCTGTTCTGAGACCATTTAGACAATTACCCTGCCCTCTAGGCTGTAGGTATTGGCCAAACTCTGGATTCTGGGTGGAGGTCCCACAGCCCTGGGCTTCGGCTCTGCCTTCCAGGCCACTGGAAGGGCAACTCTTTCAAATTTGGGCGGCCCCATTCTCCTAGTCCATCTGAGTGGTGACTGCACCATTTGAGACCCTAGAGGTCGTGGCCATACCTTTGAGACTGAGGCAGCCCTGCTTCCTGTGTTTCTTTTCTCTTCAGCTTCTGCTTCCTTGGCCTCTCAGCCCCTCGAGCCTCACTGCCCACATCTGCCCTGCTGTGGTGAGTGTTCCAAAGCTCTTCAGCTCCACCGATTAGTGCCTGGAGGCACCCCACTCCACCAGTAAACTTTGGCCAGAAGGCACTCAACTCTTGCTCCCTGGGTTGGCTCCAGCACTGCCTTGTGCTGGTCTGGTTCTGCTGCTGCTGTTTCTGTGCTGCTACTTCTTGCTGTCTGTGCCGTCTCCAGTGTAAAAGCTCACTTCCTTCTGAGTCCTTACCAGAATTGTCTTTGATGTCTATAATTCCATGAACAGTCTCTTCAAGGCAACGTAGGCTCTTACTGTTAGGCACTTTAAAACTCTTCCAGCCTCTATCCATTCACAGTTTCAAAACGGCTTTCACGTTTTAGACACCTGTTAGAGTAACACCCCACTCCCGGTAGCAAATTCTGTCTTAGTTATCTAGTGCTGCTATAACAGAAATACCACAAGTAAATGGATTTAACAAAGAGAAATGTATTCTCTCACAGTTTAGGAGGCTAGAAGTTTGAATTCTGAATGCCAGCTCTAGGGGAAGGCTCTCTCTCTGTTGGCTCTGGAGGAAGGCCCTTGTCATCAATCTTCCCCTGGACTAGGAGTTTCTCAGCACAGGGACCCTGAGTCCAAAGGACGCACTATTTTCCAGACACTACTTTCTTGGTGGTATGATGTCCCTGTGTCTCTCTACTCGCTTCTTTCTTTTATGTCTCAAAAGACATTGGCTTAAAACACAATCTAATCTTGTAGACTGAGTCCTGTTGCATTAACATAACTGCCTCTAATGCCACCTCATTAACTTCACAGAGGTAGGATTTACAACATACAGGAAAATCACATCAGATGACGAAATGGCGGACAGTCACTCAATACTGGGAATCATGGCCTAGCCAAGTTGACATACATTTTGGGGGGACAAAACTAAATCCATAACAGTATCCTCACCTTGTTTCACTCTCTCTCCAGGTGTATCCTCACCGTGATCCACTCGTCTCTCCACCAGTATTCTTGCCTTGATCCACTCTCTTTGTATGTGTGTCCTCACCTTGATCCGCTATCTCTCCATATGTATCCTCACCTTGATCCACTCGTCTCTCCACAGGTATCCTCACCTAGATCCACTCTCGGTTCACACAAAGTGGAGGACCCGGTGCATCACCTGAAGCTCTGCCCAGTGCATTTCCCTCTGCACCATCTCCAGGGCCACCCCAAGTGGAGCTGTAGCACCGCAGCTGTCTGTTCTAAGCCCATACCATTATACTATGCCCACCATCTGTGACCCAGGCCCAGTTTTATGGCCTCCTCAGCTGGTCACATAGAGCCCTCTCTGAGGTCATGATATAACAGCGATAGATGACATGGGGGCCTTGGCCACCTGCTCATGTGGCTTACTCCTGCCCTCTGGCCCTGCTTGAGCCTGCTCCTACATGCCCACTCCATCTTACCGTGAATCCTTGCTGAGCCTGCTCAGCTTTATGGCTTGGTGGATCTGGTGGCACCCAGCTCATGCTGGGAAGCCATGGTTGCATAGTTACTGATGTCCTACGGTTGGGTGCTCAGCCCCACCAGGCCCCCGTAGCACACCATGATGTCCTACGGTTGGGTGCTCAGCCCCACCAGGCCCCCGTAGCACACCATGATGTCCTACGGTTGGGTGCTCAGCCCCACCAGGCCCCCGTAGCACACCAGGAGTCACTCATGGATAGTATATGGATGGCTTTGGAACCTTAGGAGCCTGTGTTGTAGTTCCCCTTTCAGGCCAGAGAACCCACATCGCAGCTCTATGTACCTACCACAGATTAGTAGCATGGGATCTGCTGGGTCGTGTGGCCCAAGTGGCAGGACTATTTGCACCACAGCTTTGCCAGCTGCAGTACTCTTTCTTTTTCTGTGATCCACTCAAAACTGAAAGCCATCCATGTCATCCAATAAATGGATTGGTGAAGTATTCCCGAATGTGTTATAGGCTGTCTCCAAAACCCAGGGAGGCCCATCAAATGCTGTATTTCTTTCTTGGTGGTAGGAAATGTAAGGTTCAAAACATGCCCTTTACCTTGGAGAGGATGTCCTAGCATGCTCCAGATCACTGGGTCCTAAAAACTTCACTGAAGCGGCCAGTCCACATATCTTGGTTGGGTTTATCTCCTGTACTTGGTTGTGCGTGTGTCTTCACAGGACATTTAGAATAATTTCCACTTCCCACTTGTCAGGCCTGTTATTGTGATGTTTTCAACAGAGTTCTGTTGTGGGTTGGTCAGATGATCCAAGTTCCTTTAGACTGTACTGTGAAAGAGCGGAAAAGGTAACACAGCCTCACAGCAAAAATGTGAACGTATATTGTTGTCCATCCCTTAACATTGTGAACTGTTTCTGATCCTCCTTCTATCAGTATGGAAAAGAAACGTTCGCCAAATCAATAACCACAGACCGCTTATCAGAGGTCATGTGAATCTATTCTAGAAAGATGCCAGACAGCACAAAACCTGTAACTAGGGCCACTATCAGTTATGTTTGTGGTGGTCCACTGTCATACACTCTGATCCATTCCATTTTTGCAGGGACCTGACCAGTGAATTAAATGGGGAGATGGTGACCATCACCCAGGCATCCTCTCAGTGTTTGAGGTGCTGTTAATCTCTGCCATTTCAGCCAAGATTCAATACATATATTTTTAATTTTTATTGTGCTTTAAGTGAAAGTTTACAAACCAAGCCAGTCTCCTGTAAAAAAAACTTATATACACCTTGCTATACACTCCTAGTTGCTCTCCCTCTAATGAGACAGCACACTCCTTCCCTCCACTCTGTTTTCGTGTCCATTCAGCTAGCTTCTGACCCCCTCTGCCCTCTCATCTCCTCTCCGGACAGGAGCTGCCCACATAGTCTTGTGTGTCTACTTGATCCAAGAAGCTCACTCTTCACCAGTATTATTTTTGATTTATTATCTTGGCTGGGGATGAGGGAAAAATTCTAGGGCTTCCATTTGGTTTTTCCTACAAAAATAATTTTTACTGCATAGACCGAAGGACCAATGTGTGTGTTCAGCCAACTGTTAAGTCTGTCCATTCCGATTATAAAGTCATGGACTGGGGAGTGACCGCCTGGTGGGTCTGTGAAACCACTGGACCTTCTGTGAGAGGGACCTGAGCCAGGACTCCATTTATTTACCTGGCTCTATGTGCCCCTACTCAAACAGGAGGCTCATGATGATTCTTGAGTCCCCAGGTATCAGTGTCAGCTCTGATCTATTCTGGGTGTTCCCGTTTCCCAAGGCACAGTTGTCCAGGTAAGTGGCTTTAGGTCCCAGGATTGGAGGAATCACTACTGCCTACACATGTAGGGTTGCAGGGTCCTTCCTCAAGGGGACCTGGCTGCTCTTTCAATTTCTGGGTTCCAGTTGAGGATCGAGTTAGATAAGGAAACGAGGCAAGCTATTTTGTTTTCTGTTGAGATAGCTGACCTCAACCTTCTGCTCGCCCATTTTTAAATTTGTTTACATAGAATAAGCCATTGAGCCTCAACGTGTAGCCTTGAGAACTGCAGCAGCAGGATTACCTGGTAACTTGTGAGATAAAAACTCTTGACCCCATCCCAGATCTACTGAATCAGAAATTTATGGGGCTGGTCCCAACAATCTGTGTTTTGACAAGCCTTTCAGGTGAGTGTGATGTAAAAGGGTTTGAAAACCACTGTTATAAGCAATACTATCCTGGTTGCCCATCTATTTTACCTCTTGGAACACCATGCTCCATAAGCCATCTTTATATGTCTCTTCAGGGCCCCCTGGCTGGCATTTCGACTTTGCTGCCCATGGTAAGTATGCCCTTCCACTTCCACCTACAGGCTGTCACATTCTACCACAGGTGAAAATTAGCCTTGCGCTGTTACAGGTGCCAAGACTAACAAAACCCACCCACCACAGAGATGAGATCCCCTGAACTCCAAATGCCTTCCAGAGAGTGTGCATTCCAGGACCGCTCCTGTCCCCATCTGTCTCAGGCCAAGTCCCCCGAAGCAGAGCCTGAGGTGGTGGTTCATGTGTGAGTGGTTTATGGTGGGCATGCCCTCAGAAAAGAATGCAGAAGAAGCAGGATGAAGAGGGGAAAGAGCTTAGCAAAAATGTGGTTTCAGCTGAAGTCTAGCCTCAGCCTGATCCCATGGGGATCAGGAGCATGAATTATACCTCAGAGATTCTTCTATCAGGAGACGAGGGGTCAGGGCTGATGTCCCCACATCATGAGTCTTTGGGTCTAGAGGTGGGGAGATGAACTCTTGGGAATCTCTGAGTGAGGCAGCTCTTGTCAGCCAAGGGCAGACCTCTGGAGAAGGGTGTGGCAGCTGGAGGATGGGCACCCCAACCCCAAAAGTGGGATCTGAGCAAGTCACCACCAGCATCTGCTTTAAGAATGAGAATTCTACAGTAGTGGCAATGTGACAGGCCTAGATAACCTGAAAAGACCTCCAACTACAAAACTCCTAGAGAAAACCTCATACATATCTTCTTGAATGCATAGCTGAGGTTTCAAGAAAGAAAAGGAAAACCCTAGGGGTGAAAAATTAAGCGGGACTTCAGCATGGTGGCTAACACTTTTCTGAGGAGGTTGCTGACCCTGAAAACATAAACTCAAAGATTTACAGTTGAGCAGGTGTTTTAGTCATCTAGTGCTGCTATAACAGAAATACCACAAGTGGATGCCTGTATCAAACAGGTTTATTCTCTCAGAGACTAGTAGGCTAGAGGCCCGAATTCAAGGTACCAGCTCCAGGGGAAGTCTTTCTCTCTCTGTTGGCTGTGGAGGAAGGTCCCTGTCATCAATCTTCCCCTGGTCTAGGAGCTTCTCTGTGCAGGAACCTTGGATCTAAAGGTCGTGCTCTGGTCTTGGCACTGCTCTCTTGGTGGTATGAGGTCCCTATGTCTCTCTGGTTTCTTCTCTCTTAAATCTCAAAAGAGAATGGCTTAAGACACAATCTAATCTTGTAGATTGAGTCCTGCCTCATTAACATAACTGCCACTAATCCCAACTCATTAACTTCAAAGAGATAGGATTTACAACACATGGGAAAATCACATCAGATGACAAAATGGTGGACAATCACACAATACTGGGAATCATGGCCTAGTCAAATTGATACATGTATTTTTTGGGAACACAATTCAACGCATGACAGCAGGAAACAAGTAGGGACCATACCTAAGCTCTGGATCCTTAAAGGGCTACACTCTAAGTGAACATGTATGTGGACTAGAAAAACCCCACCACTAGCAAATGGCAACAGCAAGGATTGGATTATGCCTACAAGAAAAAGCTTCCACTGAGCATTTCTCATCTCAGGTCTCCCCACTGTATGGTCTGGGGAACACCTGCAGAGAAACTAACTCAACATGGTTCCAGATTTGTTAGGCCCTGGTGCCTGACATAAGCAAACATAATCTTCTCTGGAGGTCTTGCCCCCAACCAAGGCCACACAGGATTCCTGGAGATAAAAGCCTGGCTTCCAAACACGATCTCATATCCAAAATTACAAAACCTGAAAAGAAGCCATCATGAATAAGTCAGTATAAACAACAGCAGAATTAGATCCAGACGTATTTAATAAAGAATATGTAGTATTATATTCACTGAAAACATAATAAAATATTATTTTAAAAAAGAATATATAGTTAAATATGTTTAAAATATTTATGGTGAGTTGAAGTTGATTCGACAGCACCTGACAACAACAACTCAATGCTGGACTGAGCTGTGGTTTCTGCTCCAATAAGTTGTGATTTTTTGTATCTGCCTATATCTCCAGTTTTCAGAGTGGTGGTTTGTCTTGTGACCTCAACTCTCTGAGAGATCTAAGAAGAGTTGTTGATTTTCAGGTTTTCATCTTCTTGTTGTGAGGCCTGGAGTGATGACTCCCAAGCTCTTTACATGCTGGACAGAAGACATCATTTGATTTTAAATAAAGGCACAAAGGCAATTCAGTGCAGCAAAGATGTTGTTAGGTGCTGTAGAGTCGGTTCCAACTCATAGTGACCCCATGTACAACAGAACGAAACGCTGCCTGGTCCTGCGCCATCCTCACAATCATTGTTATGTTTGAGCCCATTGTTGCAGTCACTATGTCAATCCATCTCATCGAGGGTCTTCCTCTTTTTCGCTGACCCTCTACCTTACCACGCTTGATGTCCTTCTCCAGGGACTGGTTCCTCCTGATAACATGTCCAAAATATGTGAGATGAAGTCTCGCCATCCTCATTTCCAAGGAGCACTCTGGCTATACTTGTTCCAAGACAGATTTGTTCGATCTTTTGGCGGTCCATGATATATTTAACATTCTTTGCCAACATCATAATTCAAAGGCATCAATCCTCCTTTGGTTTTGCTTATTCGTTGTCCGTCTTTTACATGCAATTGAAAATACTACGGCTTGTTTCAGCTGCACCTTAGTCCTCAAAGTGACATCTTTGCTTTTTAACACTTTAAAAAGGTCTTTTGCAGCAGATTTGCCTAAAGCAATACGTCGTTTGATTTCTTGATTTCTTTTTACACGGGCATTGATTGTGGATCCAAGTAAAATGAAGTTCTTGACAACTTCAATATTTTCTCCATTTATTATGATGTTCCTTATTGGTCCAGTTGTGAGGATTTTTATTTTCTTTATGTTGAGGCGTAATCCATACTGAAGACTGTAGTCTTTGATTTTCATCAGTAAGTGCTTCAAGTCCTTTTTGCTTTCAGCAAGGGAGGTTGTGTCATCTGTACATCACAGGTTGTTAATGAGTCTTCCTCCAATCCTGATGTCCTGTTCTTCATATAGTCCAGCTTCTTGTACTACATGAAAAAGTATGGTGAAAGAATACAACCCTGAGGCACACCTTTCCTGATTTTAAACCAGGCAATATCCCCTTGTTCTGTCCAAACAACTGCCTCTTGATCTATGTACAGTTTCCTCATGAGCACAATTAAGCGATCTGGAATTCCCATTCTTCACAATGTTATGCATAACTTGTTATGATCCACACAGTCGAATGCCTTTGCATAGTCAATAAAGCACAGGTAAACATACTTCTGGTATCCTATGTTTTCAGCCAAGATCCATCTGACATCAGCAATGATATCCCTGGTTCCACATCCTCTTCTGAAACCTGCCTGAATTTCTGGCCGTTCCCTGTTGATACCCTGCTGCAGCCACTTTTGAATGATCTTCAGCAAAATTTTGGTTGAGCGTGATATTGATATTGCTCAATAATTTCCTCATTTGGTTGGATCACCTTTCTTGGGAATAGGCATAAATATGGATCTCTTTCAGTCAATTGGCCAGGTAGCTGTCTTCCAAATTTCTCAGCATAGACAAGTGAGCACTTCCAGCACTGCATGCATTGGTTGAAACATCTCAACTGATATTCCGTCAATTCTCAGAGCCTTGTTTTTCACCAATGCCTTCAGAGCAGCTTGGACTTCTTCCTTCAGCACCATCAGTTCCTGATCATATGCCACCTCTTGAAATGGCTGAACGTCTACCAATTATTTTTGGTATAATGACTGAATTTTTTTTTTTTAATGACTGCATATTCGTTCCATCTTCTTTGGATACTGCCTGTGTCGTATAATGTTTTCCCCATAAATCCTTCACTGTTGCAACTTGAGGCTTGAATTTTTTCTTCAGTTCTTTCAGCTTGAGAAATGCCAAGCATGTTCTTCCTTTTTGGTTTTCTATCTCCAGATCTTTGCACATGTCATCATAATACTTTGTCTTCTTGAGCTGCCCTTTGAAATCTTCTCTTCAGTTCTTTTACTTCATCATTTCTCCCTTTTGCTTTAGCTGCTTGACGTTTGAGAGCAAGTTTCAGAGTCTCTTCTGACATCCATTTTGGTCTTTTCTTTCTTTCCTGTCTTTTTAATGACCTCTTGCTTTCTTCTTGTATGATGTCCTTGATGTCATTACACACACAACTCATCTGGTTTTTGGTCATTAGTGTTCAGCGAGCCAAATCTATTCTTGAGGTGGTCTCTAAATTCAGGTCAGATATACTCAAGGTTGTACTTTGGCTCTCATCGACTTGTTCTAATTTTCTTCAGTTTCAACTTGAACTTGCATATGAGAAATTGATGGCCTGTTCCACAGTCGGCCCTTGGCTTTGTTCTGGCTGATACTGAGTTTTTTCATTGTCTGTTTTCGAAGATGTAGTTGATTTGATTCCTGTGTATTCCATCTGGTGAGGTCCATGTGTATAGTTGCCATTTATGTTGGTGTAAAAAGGTATTTGCAATGAAGTTGTTGGTCTTGCAAAATTCAGTCCTGTGACTGCTGGCATTGTTTCTATCTCCAAGGCCGTGTTTTCCAACTACCGGTCCTTCTTCTTTGTTTCCAACTATCATATTCCAATCATCAGTAATTATCAATGCATCCTGATTGCATGTTCGATCAATTTAAGCTGGTAAAAATCTTTCATTTCTTGAAACATCTTTGACCTTAGTCGTTGGTGTTTAAATTTGAAGAATAGTTGTATTAACTGGTCTCCTTTGTAGGTGTTTGGGTAATTAGCCTATCACTGACAGCGTTGTACTTCAGAATAGATCTTGAAATGTTCTTTTTGACAATGAATGCAATGCCATTCCTCTTCAAGTTGTCATTCCTGGCATAGTAGAACATATGATTTTCTGATTTAAAATGGCCAATACCAGTCCATTTCAGCTCACTAATGCCTAGGGATATCGATGTTTATGCATTCCAATTCATTTTTGACAATTTCCAATTTTCCTAGATTCATACTTCATATGAAGTATGAATTCCAATTATTAGTGGATGTTTGCAGCTGTTCTCATTTTGAGTCATGCCACATCAACAAATGAAGGTCCCGAAAGCTTGACTCCACCCACGTCATTAAGGTTGACTCTACTTTGCGGAGGCAGCTCTTCCCCAATCGTCTTTTGAGTACATTCCAACTTGGGGGGCTCATCTCCCGGTACATTATCAGGCAATGTTTCGCTGCTATTCACAAGGTTTTCACTGGCTAATTCTTTTCAGAAGTAGTCTGCCAGGTCCTTTTTCCTAGTCTGTCTTAGTCTGGAAGCTCAGCTGAAACCTGTCCACCATGGGTGACCTGCTGGTATCTGAACACTGGTGGCATAGCTTCCAGCATCACAGCACCATGCAAGCCCTCACAGTACGACAAACTGACAGACACATGGGAGTGGTTTTGTATAGATGCCCTTTATTATGTTGAGGAATTTCCATTCTATACCTATTTTATTGAGAGTTTTTATCAGGAATGGGTGTTAGACTTTTTCTGCATCAATTGAGATGATTCTTTTATTTTATTTATGTGGTGGATTACACTGATTGATTTTCTAGTGTCGAATCATCCTTGCATAGCCGGTACAAATCCCACTTGGTTGTGGTGTATTATTATTATTATTATTATTTTTATGATGCTGAATTCTATTGGCTAGAATTTTATTGACAATTTTTGCATTTGTATTCATGAGAGATATCGGTCTGTAATTTTCTTTTTTTGTGGTGTCTTTGCCTGGTTTTGGAATCAGGGTTATGCTAGCTTCATAGAATGAGTTTGGAAGTATCTCTTCCTTTTCTATGTTCTGAAATAGTTTGAGTGGTACTGGTGTAAGCTCTTCTCTGAATGTTTGGTAGAATTCTCTAGTGAAGCCATCTGGGACTTGTTTTTTAAATTTTTTTTTAAAATTTTTTAATTACCTTTTCAATCTATTCTCTTGGTATGGCTCTGTTCAGATTTTCAACTTCAGTTTGGGTAGATAGTGTGTTTCTAGACATTTGTCCAGTTCCTCTATATTTTCAACTTTGTTGGAGTTTAGTTTTTCATATTACTCTGTTATGATCCTTTTTAATTCAGTTGGGTCTGTTGTAATGTCTCCCATTTCATTTCTTATTTGGGTTATTTGTGCCCTCTCCTGTTTTTCTTCTGTCAATTTGGCCAGCGGTTTGTTGATTTTGTGGATCCTTTCAAAGAACCAACTTTTGGTTTTGTTGATTCTTTGTATTGTTTTTCTATTCTCTATTTCATTAATTTCTGCTCTGATCTTTATTATTTCCTTTCTTTTGGTGGCTGTGGGCTTCTTTTGCTGTTTTCTTTCTGTTTGAGCTGTGTAGCTATGTTTTGATTTTGTCACTTTCTTCTTTTTTAATGTGTGCATCTTTTGCTGTAAATTGACCTCTGAGCACTGCCTTTGCCGTGTCCCAAAGGTTTTGGTATGATGTGTTTTCATTCTCATTTGATTCTAGGAATTTTTTTATTCCATCTTTGCTTTCTTCTATCACCCAGTGGGTTTTAAGCAGGGTGTTACTCAGTTTCCATGTGTTCGAGTTTTTTTTTTTTCTTTCCTTTTCCTGTTGCTAATTTCTACTTTGATGGTGTTGTGATCAGAGAAGGTATTTTGTATTATCTCAGTGCTTTGGATTTTGTTGTTGATTTTGTTGCTTTGCAGCTTAAGATGTGGTCTATTCTGGAAAACGTTCTATGTGCGTTGGAAAAGAATGTATACTTCGCTGCTGTTGAGTGGAGTGTCCTATATTTATCTATGAGGTCAAGTTGGTTGATTGTGGCCTTTAGATCTTCTGTATCTTTGTTGAATTTCTTTCTAGATGTTCTATTCTTTACCGAGAGTGGTGTGTTGAAGTCTCCTACAGTTTTAGTCATCTAGTGCTGCTGTAATAGAAATACCACAAGTGGATGGCTTTAATAAAGAGAAGTTTATCCTTTCACAGTCCAGTAGGCTGTTGTTGTTGTTAGGTGCCATCAAGTCAGTTCCAACTCATAGCGACCCTATGCAAAACAAAATGAAACACTGCCCAGTCCTGCACCATCCTCACAATCGTTGTTATGCTTGAGCCCATTGTTGCAGTCACTGTGTCAATCCACCTCGTTGAGGGTCTTCCTCTTTTCTGCTAACCCGATACTTTGCCAAGCATGCCAGTAGGCTAGAAATCTGAATTCAGGGCACCACTCCAGGGGAAGGCTTTCTCTCTCTGTTGGCTCTGGAGGAAGGTCCTTGTCATCAGTTTTCCACTGGTCTGGGAGCATCTCAGCAGAGGAATCTGAGGTCCAAAGGACGTGCTCTGCTCCTGGTTCTGCTTTCTTTGTAGTATGAGGTTCGACTCTCTGTTCACTTCCCTTTCCTTTTTTTCTCTTGAGAGATAAAAGGTGTAGGCAGGCCACACCCCAGGGAAACTCCAATCACAAGGAAATTTTTGCTTTTGATTGTATCCCACATTGTTCTCAGGGTTTCTTGTTTTTCTTCATTCTTTTCTCTGATTTTGCCTTAAAGTGGTATCCAGAGATTTTCTTCAATTTCACTGATTCTGTCTTCCATTGTTTCAAATTTGCTCCTAAAACCTTCTATTGCACTGTCCATTTCTGAAATCTTTTTGTTTATCTTTTGAATTTCTAATTGTTGTTTTTGTATGATTTCTAGTGGTTTATTTATTTGGGCGTTTTGTTCCTGTATTATTTTCCTGAATTCTTCCATTGTTTTGTCTGTCTTTCCCATGATTTTGTCTGTTTTTTTCCTTCTTTTGTCTGCATTTTCCTTCATCTGTTGGAGACCCCTGAATAATAGAGTTTTGAATTCCCTACCAGGTAGTTCCACTGCCTATTATTCTAGCAGGAGGTCATCTGGTGTTTGATTTTGGTTGCTTCCTGGAGCCATCCTCTCCTTTTTTTTTTTTTTCTTATGTTTTGATATTGCCTGCTGTCTCTGGGACATTCAGGAATTATTTTCATTTATGGGTTGTAGATTTGATTGTTTCATCTTACTTTTTGTTTTATTTGGTTATGTCTGAGTAGGCAGGCTGGTGTGTTTTGTTGCTTGCTCACCTGTGGGCGTGATACTTCTCACCACCTTGTCCAGGTGTGCAGGTCTGGTCACTCAGCTATGATGCAGCAGGGTGGGTCTAGCGGGGTGGAGGGGTGGGGATGGGTAATTTGTGGCATGAACTGGGAGTGAGGGGGTGGGGCTGGGTGGCAGTGCAGAGCAGGTTCTGGGGGACCTCATTGGTACCACTCAGGGACATGGACCTCAGCGCACTGTGCAGATAGGCAGGAGGGAAAGAAGAGGATGTGATGTGCAGAGCTAAGCGGGTGGATGAAAGAAAAGAAAGAAGAGAGAAAAAAACAAAAGCAAAAAAAAGTTTAAAAAAACAAAAATGAAGTAAAAAAAAGAAAAAAGTAAATAAGATAGTGGTGCATTAGGATTCGGTGGGTGAGGGTGGGGCAGACCCAGTGAGGCTGTGTCCTGGTGGCTCTCTAGCTGAGAGGTGTGGTTTGTCCTGTCAAGAAGCAGTGTGGGTGGCACACGGGGCTAGGTGAGTGGGAGAAAGGAAAGAAAAGAGGGGAGAGAAGAAACCATCAATCAATCAAACAAAAAAAACAGCAGCAACAACAACAAAAAAACGGTGGTGGGAGAACTGGCCCTTGGGGGTGGGTCAGAGCTGGGGGGGGGTCAGTGAACTGATGTCTCTCTCACTGGGTGGCACAGCACAGCCCATCAGGGAGGGGCAGAGGCAGTGCAGGGCCTTGGTGGAAGGGAGAAGGAAAAGGAGAAGGGGAAAGATAAAGAAAAATAAAAAATATGGCATTGAGGAGGCCGGCCTATGGGGGTGTGCAGACCCAGGAATGCTGTGTGCAGTAACTCTCCAACTGAGCTGTGCAGCATGGCCCCTCCAGAAGGGGCGGGGGCAGTACACAGCGCTGCGTGGGTAGGAGAAAGAAAAGGAGAGATAGAGAAGAAACAGAAAAAAAAAAAAAAAAGAATAAAACAAAAACAAACCAAAAAAATCAGAGCCCATCAAGAAGGGGAGGGGATAGCACATGGGGCAAACTTGGGAGAAAGGAAAGGAAAGCCAAAAATAGATAAATAAAAACAAAACAAACAAACAAGAAAATGACACTGAAGGGGCTGGCCAGTGGGGGTGGGGCAGACCCTGGCGGCAGTGAGCTAGTGTCTCTCTGGCTGAGCAACTGTGACCCATTGGAAAGTGGTGGAAGCCAAGTAGAGGGAAGAAGGGGGATGGGAAAGCATGTAACCCTGGTTACCGGGTGCTCTGTCTCCTGTTGGGAGCTTCATGAAGTTGCCTTCCCATACTCCCTGTCTGCATTCTTTGGTGGCTGTACTCCAAGATGGTGAACCTGGCCACATTAGCTTGTATGGGACCTCCACTCCATAGCTCTCATCATTCTCCATCAGTTTCTTATTCCATTTGGTGCTTGATCGAGTTCTTTATTCCTTCATTTGATGCTTAGGGTTCCAGGACAGACATTTGTATCTGTTTTACTTAGTTTTCAGGTCTTTGCTGCAGAGGGACAGTGTGGTGCTTCTGTCTATAGCGCCACGTTGGCTCAGCCTCCTTGTTCATAGTAGCTTTGTTTGTAATTGCTCAAAACAATCCAAATGCTCAACAACTAGATGGATACCAAATTGGGGTATATCCATACAATGGAATACAACTAAGCAATAAACAGGAATGAACAGCTAATACACACAACAACATCAATGAATCTCAAAATAGTTACGCTGCATGAAAGAACCCAGATGGGTACATTTTATTTATATAAAATTCTAAAAAACGTAAGCTAATTTGTAGTGACAGAAAGCATATCAGTGGTTGCCTGGGAATAGGCAAAGTGTGAAGGGGGCTGGAAGGAAAGATTACGGAGGGACCACAAGGAAACTTGATTGTGGTGATGGTTTCACATGTATACATGTATGTCAAAACAGATTTAAAAACAACCCTTATGCCCTAGCATTTTCAAAAGTAGGTCTCTATTCTGAGAAAATCTTACACATGTACACAAGGAGAAGAGGCCACATTTCCAGCATTCTTGTATATAAGTAAAGATGGGAGTGATCCAGGTACTAACCCAGAAAGTAACCCAAGTTAACTCTGACAGGTGAATGGATATATAAATTGTGAAATATTCACATAAATGAAAAGAAAAAGATAAAACAAAAATATCAGACAATGTTGTTGTTGTTAGGTGCTGTGAAGTCGAATTTGACTCATAGTGACCCTCTGCGGCAGAGTGGAACTGCCCCACAGGATTTCTGAGGCTTGGGCTACCAGGAGGACGAACCAGTCTGTCCTGGAACAAGTACAGCCAGAGGGCTCCTTGGGAGTGAGGATGGCAAGACTTCATCTCACACACTTCGGGCGTGTTGTCAGGAGGGACCAGTTCCTGAAAAAGGACATCATGCTTGCTAAGGTAGAGAGTCAGCAAAAAAGAGGAAGACCCTCGGTGAGATGGACTGACACAGCGACTGCAGCAGTGGGCTCTGACACAGCCACAGTTGTGAGGGTGGCGCAGGCCCGGGCACGCTTTTGTTCTGTTGTGCGTAGGGTGGCTGTGAGTTGGGGCTGACTCGACGGCACCTAGCAACAACGATACTCTGTACAGAAGCAGGTCACCAGGCCTTTCTTCTTCAGAGCCACTGGGTAGGCTTGAGCCACCAGCCTTTCAGGTAGCAGCTGAACGCTTAGCTATTGTGCCACCAACCAAAAAAAAAAAAAGCCAAACCAGTTGCCGTCGAGTTGATTTTGACTCATAGCAACCCTACAGGACAGAGTAGAACTGCCCTGTAGAGGTTCCAAGGAGCACCTGGGGGATTTGAACTGCTAAGCCTTTGGTTAGCAGCCATAGCACTTAACTGCTACACCACCAGGGCTCCTTTATTAGGCAAGAGTAACACATAAACATATAATTTACCGCCAGAAATTCAAGCGGGTTTCAGAAGAGAACCAGGGATATCATTGCTGATGTCAGATGGATCCTGGCTGAAAGCAGAGAATACCAGAAGGATGTTTACCTGTATTTTATTGACTATGCAAAGGCATTCGACTGTGTGGATCATAACAAATTATGGATAACATTGCGAAGAATGTGAATTCCAGAACACTTAATTGTGCTCATGAGGAACCTTTACATAGATTGAGAGGCAGTTGTTCGGACAGAACAAGGGGATACTGATTGGTTTAAAGTCAGGAAAGTGTGCGCCAGGGTTGTATTCTTTCACCATAGCTATTCAATCTGTATGCTGAACAAATAATCCGAGAACCTGGACTATATGAAGAAGAACGGGGCATCAGGATTGGAGGAAGACTCATTAACAACCTGCATTATGCAGATGACACAACCTTGCTTGCTGAAAGTGAAGAGGACTTGAAGCACTTACTAATGAAGATCAAAGACCACAGCCTTCACTATGGATTATGCCTCAACATAAAGAAAACAAAAATCCTCACAACTGGACCAATGAGCAACATCGTGATAAACGGAGAAAAGACTGAAGTTGTCAAGGATTTCGTTTTACTTGAATCCACAATCAACAGCCATGGAAGCAGCAGTCAAGAAATCAAAAGACACATTGCATTGGGTAAATCTGCCGCAAAGGACCTCTTCAAAGTGTTGAAGAACAAAGGTGTCACCCTGAAGACTAAGGTGCACCTGACCCAAGCCATGGTATTTTCAATTGCCTCATATGCATGTGAAAAGCTGGACAATGAATAAGGAAGACCAAAGAAGGATTGACGCCTTTGAATCGTGGTGTTGGCGAAGAATATTGAATACACCATGGACTGCCACAAGAACGAACAAATCTGTCTTAGAAGAAGTACAACCAGAATGCTCCTTAGAGGCAAGGATGGCGAGACTGCGTCTTACATACTTTGGACATGTTGTCAGGAGGGATCAGTCCCTGGAGAAGGATAGCATGCTTGGCAGAGTACAGGGTCAGCGGAAAAGAGGAAGACCCTCAATGAGGTGGACTGACACAGTGGCTGCAACAATGAGCTCAAGCATAACAACAATTGTAAGGATGTGTCAGAACCGGACAGTGTTTTGTTCTGTTGTGCACTATGAGTTGGAACTGACTCGACGGCACCTAACAACAACAACATGTAAAATGATAGGGGTGATATGAGTTAAAATATTGTAAGCCTTCCCAGGAAGAAGGTAGAGATTTTGATGGACTCTGGCTTTTGTTAACTATTCATGTTAAAAATTTAAGAATAACCATTGACAGAAGGGAGCCCTAGTGGTACAGTGGTTAAGAGCTCGACTGTTAACTAAAAGGTCAGCAGTTCAAATCTGCCAGCTGCTCCTTGGAAACCCTATGGGGCAGTTCTATTCTGTCCTATAGGGTCACCAGGAGTCAGAATTGACTTGAAGGCAATGGTGGTTTTATTGACAGAATGGAAATTCATTGTGTCCGTTGGAGTTGACAGGAAATAGGATAACTGAGAGGGGCTTAACAAAGGGGTCATTTACAAAGATACCGGCAGGGTGGAGGCAAACCAGCAAGGGAGGGTGGCCAGGCAAGTTCTCCTGAGGGAGAGCTTGTAATTGCTGCATCAGGCATATCCTGGTTTGGGAACTGCCAATCCCTGTTACGGGGGAATGGATTTCTCTCTTCCCAGTTTCTAAGGATGTTTTATTTGCTATTTAGTTACCTGGTTCTGTAAAGGCCCCAGGTGACAATTCAGCATTACGAATTTCCTTGTCAAAACTATTGACCCCTGTCCCGGAACATGTGAGTGCCTGGAAGTTCCAGGGGCCCAGGCTGTCCTCCCACCACTGCCTGTGTCTGTTCTGCTGTCCCCTTTATTTGCATGTCGCTGTGATGCTGGACGCCCTGTTACCAGTAGTTCAAATTCCAGCAAGGTCACCCATGGTGAACGTGTTCCAGTGGAGCTTCTAGACTAAGACAGACTAAGAAGAAATGCTCGCTGATCTGTTTCTGAAAATTAGCCGATGAAAGCTATGGATTACAACAGAATGTCGTCTGATATGGATCGGAAAGAAGAGCCTCCCAGGTCAGAGAGCACTCAGGACACACAGTAGCCACAGCGATGGGCTCAAGCACAGTAATAATCGTGAAGATGGCACAAGACTGGGCAACATTGCGTTCTGCTGGACGTGGGGTCACCATGAGTCCGAGCTGACTCAGCAGCAACTAACCAGGCTTCAAATTTGCTGAGAATTTGCATTTCCACCCCAGATATACTGAATCAGAATCTACAATGTGACATGACCCCCAGGTGATTCTTGTGTATAACAAAACTTGAGAACCACTGCTCTACTTGCGCTTCTCAAAATTGATCCCTAAGTAGCAGCATTAGCACTGCCTGAGAACGTGTTAGACATGCTGATTGTCAGCCGGGATTTCAACCAGAATGAACTGGTTCAAAGCCCTGCAACTAACAGCAACAGCAAGGCTGCTCTGACACTCGCCGCGGTCAGCACCGCCTGAGCAGAAAGGCTGCCCTGGACTGTAGTCTCCTTAAGCCTTCCTTCTGCAGTGCTGGAAATGGACGTAGCCAGCCAAGCCATGATGCACGATGTGCCCCAGGACGTACGCAAATCCTCGGGCAGGGGCCAATGCCGTCCACTTGCTGGGAACTGGGCCCATCCAGCCAAGCCATGACACACGATGTGCCCCAGCACATACGCAAATCCTCGGGCAGGGGCCGATGCCGTCCACTTGCTGGGAACTGGGCCCATCCAGCCAAGCCATGACACACGATGTGCCCCAGGACATACGCAAATCCTCGGGCAGGGGCCAGTGCAGCCCACTTGCTGGGAACTGGGCCCATCCAGCCAAGCCATGACACACGATGTGCCCCAGGACGTACGTAAATCCTCGGGCAGGGGCCGATGCTGTCCACTTGCTGGGAACTGGGCCCATCCAGCCAAGCCATGACACACGATGTGCCCCAGGACGTACGCGAATCCTCGGGCAGGGGCCAATGCAGCCCACTTGCTGGGAACTGGGCCCATCCATCCTGGGCTGAGGCCCTTCAGGGGCCGTGCGTGGTGCTGTCAGAGGGCCTGACTGTCAGCAGCCACTGTCTGCGCCTGTGTTAGGAGCAGCCCCTTCATTGTACCCTGGCAGGAGGCAATTTCATGTACCCCCTTAGCTGACATCTGTCTTCTGAGGGTCCCTTGGAGACAGCCCCAGCACACTGGGGAGAGACCTCAGAGGCAGCACCTGTAGGCCCCTGCTTGTTCATACGCGGGCAGGACCTGGTCTTTGGGGCCCCTGAGCTCTCATCCCTGTCCTGTGTACCCTCAAGAGTCCCATATTGTGTCTCCAGACTCTCCTCCCCAGATTCGGCAAGGATGGGGCCCCTTCCTGTTCTCCCTGGGACCCCAGCTGATTCCATCCAACCTTGGTAATTCAGTTTACTCCACAGCTACCCAGAAACCCCACCCGGAAGTGGTGTCCTCCCAAAGCCAGTGGCTCTGCAGCAGGACCCTGGACCATCAGGTGGGGCCTGGGCCAGCGGGTGGACCCTGGACCATTGGGTGGGGCCTGGGCCAGCGGGTGGGGCCTGGGCCAGTGGGTGGGGCCTGGGCCAGTGGGTGGGGCCTGGGCCAGCAGGTGGGGCCTGGACCAGCGGGTGGGGCCTGGGCCAGTGGGTGCAAGAGAGACATCCAGGCACCATGAGCTCCCACCCACCACGAGCTCCCACCCACCACGAGCAGACTTCCCAAAAGACCCAGCTGACGTCAACAGTGTCATTTTCTGACACATTTCAGAGCCTTCTGGGGCAAAGTCTGCACTCCCACTTGTAGAGCCAGTAGGATTCCCTGGGGGCAGTGGTTGGTGTTAGGAGGGGTGCCCAAGAAGAAGGGAGCAGATTGCCCTGAGGGATGGCCAGTCTTGAGCCCCCACCCGGGCACAGCCATGCCCCTGGTGGACAGCTTTAGAGACCATAGCCAAGTGGGGTTAGAGGACTAAAGCTGTTGAGTGTTGGGGAAACCCCTCTCCCACTCTGGGAGGTAGTTTCCAAGCCCCTCGCTCCCCCTCTCCTCAGGCTGCCCAGAGGGGCGCTTTTCTGACAGGCTTGATTTAGAGACCCTGGACTGTGTAAGGGCTGAGCCACGGGTCTGCCCTTTACCTCCTTGGGCCAGGTTTCCTGGCCATGTCCCACCTAGCCACACACCCTCCACGTCTCCGTCCCTCACTTGGACAAGACTTCACCTGCGTGCTTGAGAAGAGCCGGACAGAGGGCAGGAGCCCAGTGGCCAAAGGTGTGAGGTCCACGCTGATTGTAAGAGACGCATCATTGCAGATTTCACTTCATTGGATCCTGCTCTATCTGACTCCTTTGTCTTCTCCATCGGTTCAGAGGCCAGGCCAGGAAGGGGGTAGTCAACTATTGGTTCCTGAGCAGCCAAGGAGCTGCCCCAAGGAGGTGCCCGGTCAGGGCTGCACAGGGCATCACATGTGAGGGGCATTGGCAATAGATGTGCTCCTTAAGCTGGACAATCATTTCACATTTTCACTGTAATACATTTTGCTTCACGGTCTTTACAATATTGACGGAGGAAGTGCATTTATTATGAGGGTTTTCCAGCAGATGGCAGTAAAGTGCCTCGTTCTAACAAAGTCCTTCACCCCAGTTTCCCAGCAGATCCAAGTGACCCCACCGCACCAACCCCCAAGGGAGAGGGGGCCCAGCAGCTCAGTGGCCTCGTTCCCTATCATTGCCTCAAATGTGCAGACACCTCTCAACATGTGACAAGTGAACTGACCAGTCAGCATCTGAAAGAAACCCCCCATTGAGTCTATTAAACATGGGACAATGGTCTTGAAAATTATCCTCTTCGAATATAAGTTTCTACTTCCAAACAGTGCTCACAGGTAGCAAAGGTTTAGAAACTTATTAAATACAAATTCTTCCAAGCAGTGTTTGTGTGGGGGGGGGGGGGAACTAGATCTTGGTTTCTTTATAATATATAATATTCAAGACAGTCTATATTGTATTTTTATTTCAACCTCTTTGGCTGTGGAAAAAAATCAACTGACGAGTGAGGGTGGGTGTAAAGTGTGGCAGCGTTTACCCACAATCTTAGTAAACATGAAGACATAATTTGCACGTCAGCAAAAGTATTGTAAACTAAGTCTGGAAAAATAATCTATGCTGTAGCATACACTACATACACCAAGCTCTCTGTTAAAAACGATGTGTTGTTACCGATTGTTACACAGGAATTTTCTGCTGGATGTCAAGAATCAGACATTCCCCATAAAAACATCAGCTGGGAATCTACTTTAAGCGAGAAAAATGATAATGGAACTAAAAACCAGTAAAACATTTACCTGTAAGTAACAACTCTAATGTTGAGATGTAAAATGTTAACATGTTGCTTCCAAATGGCAGTGACAGTAGGCGCGCTACTGAACCTGCCTATAGGAACAGGGCCTCCCTCAGCCACAGCACCGTCCCACCGTGCGCGCTTCCTGTTCCTAACCCTCAAGCTTCTCAAGACACTCTCGCATGACTAATAAGACTTTTCCCACACACTTTGTTAAAATTCCTTTATTGATTTTTGGAGATAGAAATATAAGATTTCCTGTATAAATATTGCTGGATAGCGTATGGAGAGATACATACGTTCTATGAAGCATTAAAAACCCAGAGATCTTTGACAGCGGGCCTGTTGGCCTGCTAGGTGTTCTGCAGGGTGTGAACCTAACCTTCCACCTTAAAGAACTAGAAAAGAACAGCAAACCAAACCCAAAGCAAGCAGAAAGACAAAAGTAATAAAGATCAGAGCAGACATAAATAGATACAGAAAAACAATGAAGAAAATCAACAAAACCAGAATCTCGTTCTTTGAAAAGATCAGCAAAACGGACAGAATTTTCCCTAGACCGACCAGGAAAAGGAAAGAAGACTGAAAGTACTAAAATTACGAATGAGAGGAAAGTAATTCAGATCTTACAGAAATAAAAATGATTATAAGGGAATACTATAAACAATTTTATGCCAATAAATTAAATAAGCTAGATGAAATGAACAAATTCCTGGAGAGATGACACACACTACTAAAACCAACTCCAGGAGAAATTAAAAAAAAAATCTTAGTTGACCTATAACAAGTAAAGAGACTGAAATAGTAATTTAAAAATTTTTCCACAAAGTAAAGCCCAGGACCAAATGGCTTCACTGATGAATTCTACCAAAAGTTTAAATAAAGGTTAACACTAATCCTTTACAAATTCCTACCAAAAATGGAAGAGGAGGGAATGCTTCCTAACTCATTATATGAGGCCTGCTTTACCCTGATACCAAAACCAGACAAAGACGTCACAAGAGCAGAAAACTATAGACCAGAGGCCCTTATGAGTAGAGCCACAAACTTTCTTAATGAAATGCTACCAAACTGAATCCATCAGCATATAAAATGATCATACACCATGACCCCAAGTAAGATTTATTCCAGGAATATAAGGTTGGTTCAATGTACAAACATAATCAACGTAATACACTGTATTAATAGAATAAGGAAATCAATGTAATAATGATATTAATAGAATAAGGAAATCAACATAATACACCGTATTAACAGAATAAGAAAATCAACGTAATGCACCATATTAACAGAATAAGAAAATCGATGTAATACACTGTATTAACACAATAAGGAAATCAACGTAATGCACCGTATTAATAGAATAAGGAAATCAATGTAATGCGCCGTATTAACAGAATAAGGAAATCAACATAATGTGCCATATTAATAGAATGAGGACATCAATGTAATGCACCGTATCAACAGAATAAGGAAATCAACGTCATAACCGTATTAGTAGAATAAGGAAATCAACGTAATGCACCGTATTAACAGAATGAGGAAATTAACGTAATAACCGTATTAATAGAATAAGGAAATCAACGCAATGCGCCGTATTAACAGAACAAGGAAATCAATGTAATGCACCGTATTAACAAAACCAATCCAAAAGGAAATCATCGTAATGCACCATATTAATAGAATAAGGAAATCAACGTAATAACCACATTAATAGAATAAGGAAATCAACCTAATGCACCATATTGACAGAATAAGGAAATCAATGTAATAACCGTAGAAATAGAAGGAAGTCAACGTAATGCACCGTATTAATAGAATGAGGAAATCAACATAACGCACCGTATTAAGAGAATAAAGAAATCAAACTAATAACCGTATTAATAAAATAAGGAAATCAACGTAATTCACCGTATTAATTGAATGAGGAAATCAACGAAATGCACCGTATTAACAGAATAAGGAAATGAACGTAATGCTCCATATTAACAGAATAAGGAAATCAACGTATTAACCGTATTAACAGAATAAGGAAATCAACGTAATAACCATATTAATAGAGTAAGGAAATGATCGTAATGTACCATATTAACGGAATAAGGAAATCAACGTAATAACCGTATTAATAGAATAAGGAAATGAACGTAACGCACCGTATTAATAGAATAGGGAAATCAACGAAATGCACCGTATTAACAGAATAAGGAAATCAACGTAATAACTGTATTAACAGAATAAGGAAATCAACGTAATGCAGCGTATTAACAGAATAAGGAAATCAACGTCATGTAGCGTATTAACAGAATAAGGAAAAACACATGATCTATCAAGAGGTGCAACAAAAGCACCTGAAAAATCCAACACACTCTCATGACAAAAGCATTAAGTAAACTAGGAGTAGAAAGTGTAGTGGATTGAATATTTCCCCCCAAAAGGCATGTCCAAGTCCTACTCCAGTACTTGTGAGTGTCACCTCATTTGGAAATAGGCTCTGTGCAGATGTAATGAAATTAAGGATCTAGAGGAGAAATAATCCTGGATAATCTGGGAGGGCTCTAAATCCAATGACTGATGTCCTTATAACAGAAAGGAGAGGAAGATTTGAGACACAGACACACAGAGACGAAGGCCAGGTAAGAGGCAAGGAGGGATTCTTTCCTACAGCCTTCAGAAGGAATGTGACCTGCTGACACCTTGAATTTGGACTTCTATCCTCCAGAATTGTGAGAGATAAATTTCTGTTGTTTTAAACCACCAAGTTTGTGGTACTTTGTAAGGGCAGCCCTCGGAGACTAATGCAGATGGTAACTGCCTCGATCTGATAAAGGGAATCTGTGAAAATCCACAGCTAGTACTTAATGGGGAAAGCTTTCCACTTAGATCAGGAACAGCGTAGAACTGTAGATGTTCTAGCCAGGCAAGATTCAACGCAATCTCTATCAGAATTCCAACTTTCTTTTTGCGGAAATGGACAAGGTAATCCTAACATTCATATGGAATTGCTAGGGACCCATAACAGCAAAAATGGTCTTGAAAAAGAACAAATTTCGAGCATTCAACTTCCCAATTTCAAAATTTACTATAGAGCTACAGTAATTAAGACAGTATCATTGGCATAAGGATACACATACAGATCAATGAAAGAGAATTGAGAGTCCAGAAACAAAACCATACATTTATGATCAATGGATTTTAGATGAGGGTGCCAACACCATTCAGTGGGGGAAAGAAGAATCTTTTCAACAGTTTGTTGGGAAAGTGAATATCTACATGCAAGCACCATGCCGTCCCTCTACAGGAAAGACCTGAAAAACTAAGTAAAACAGAGACAAACATCATTCCTGGAACCTGAAGTGTCAAATGAAAAGATAAAGAACTCAGCCAAGCACCAAATGGAATAAGAAACTGACAGAGGACAGAGATACATGCGGAGGGCCCCATCACCTAACACAGCACGGATCTGCCATCCTGTCTGGGATTGGCAGACAGGGAGCATGGGAAAGCAGCTTCCAGAACTCCCAGCAGGAGACAGAGCACCCCGTAACCAGCCATACACACTTGCCCAACCCCATTCTCTCCCTGCTGCCCTACCTCTGAGCTTCCTGGCTGGCTGCTGTGGGTCAGCCGGCAGAGAAGTGTAGAGTCTGTGCAGCTTGGATTCGTCCCACCCACGTTGGAGATGGGCAGACAGGGAGTACGGGAAAGCAGCTTCACAAAGTTCCCAGCAGGAGACAGAGCACCCGGTAACCAGCGACATACGCTTTCCTAATCCCCCCCTTTTCCCTACTCCTTCAGCCTCCTCTGCTTCCCGCTAGCTAGCAGCAGTCTCTCGGCCAGGAGGCAACTGCTTTGGCCTCAGGCTGCTTGGATTCTCCCTGCCCACACTGGCTGGGCCCCTGAGCTGGTGTTGGTTCTTCCTGTCTCTTTTGTTTTTTTCTGTGCCTCCTACCACCTCCCCCTCCTTTCTCTGGAACACCTGGCTCCAAGTGCCATCTTTGCTTCTTCTTGAAAGGCCATGAAGCCATGCTCAACTGGGGAACCACTCCCCTGGCCAGTGACACCATGCTGGTGGGATCCCTGGGGCTTTTTTTTGCCTTGTTTTGCTTTGTCCTGTTTTGTTTGTTTTCTTTTTCTTTTCCCAGCTTGGGAGCCCCTTCTAGCTGGGTTGCATTGCAGGGCTTAGGAGCCACTCCCCCAATCTGCACAGCTGCATAGGTGGGATCCCTGGGGGCATTTCTTTCTTTATTCTTTTCTCTCTTTTTCCATTTCTGTCTTTCCTCATTTCTCAGTTCTTGTCTCTCTACATTTATCTGCTTTTCCTGTCTGCTGAATACCTGGTGCCGTGTGACATCTATACCCCCTCTAGACAGCTATACGGCACAGCCTGGGAGCCACTACCCCAGCCTTAGCAGCCCCACTGGTGGGACTCTGGAACCCCCGGGGGCTTTTCTTTTCTTTTCCAAATTTTTATCTAGTTATTTTCTCTTTCTTTTTCCTGTTTTCTTTTTTCCTTTTTGCTTTTCTCCATTTCTTGGCTTCTCATCTCTCCACTCCAATGCCAAGCTCCCTTAGCACCTTTTTTTTTTTTTCTTTCTTTCTTTGCTTGTTTGTTTTTGGCTCCTGTTTCTCTCTTTTCTCTCTCCCCTTTCCCATACCCCTATTAGCTCCACACATCACAACCTCCCCCCCTCTTTCCTGCCTACCTGCCCCGTGCGCTGAACATCACACCCATGAGCAGCACAGGCTAGGTCTACTGGAACCTGCCCAGCACTGATTCCTGGACTGCCCTGTCAGCCCTAGTACACAAACAACCCATCCCAGCCTCTCCCCTTCAGCTGGGCTTGCCCTGCTGCACCATAGCTGATTGACTGGACCTGCCCTTTTGACAAGGAAGTGAAAAGTACTGTGACTAAAGATGGACAAACGACAAAGACTGCATAGCCTGCCTGCTCAGGCATAACCACAGAAAACAAAAAAAGCAGGATGAAACAAATCTACAATCAAGAAATGAAGAAAATAACTGCTCAATGTCCTAAAGACAGCAGACAATATAAAAACATATCTAAAAAACAGGACAGGGTGGTTCTGGTAGGTGTCTAAAATAAAACACCAGATGACTTTCCAGTAGAAGAAAAGGCACTAGAACTACCTGACAGGGAATTCAAGTCTCTAATATTCAGAGCAATCCAAGAGTTGAAGCAAAAAGCAGACAAAAATGAGAAAAAACAGACGAATTTATGGAAAAGGCAGACAAATTGATGGAAAATACAGACAAAAAATAGAACAATTCAGGAAAGTAATACAGGAACAAAATACCAAAATAAATTCACAACTAGAAATCATACAAAAACAACAATTAAAGTCCAAAAGATAAACAACAAGATTTCAGAAATGCACAGTGTCATAGAAGCACCGAGGAGCAGGTTTGAAATGATAGAATCAGCATAACTGAAGACAAACACTTGGATACAACTTTGAGGAAAAATCAGAAAAAAGAATGAAGAAAAATGAAGAAACCCTGAGAATTATGTGGGATACAATCAAAAGCAAAAATTTGCAAGTGATTGGAGTTCCAGAACAGGGAGAGAAAACAGAAAACACAGAAAGGATCTTTGAAGAATTGCTGACAGAAAACTTCCCTAATATCATGAATGATGAAAAGCTGACCATCCAAGAAGCTCAACAAACCCATATAGGATAGACTCCAAAAGAAAAACAGCAAAGCATATCATGATCACACTCACTAAAACCAAAGACAAAGAAAAAATCCTGCAAGCTCCTCGAGAAAAACAAAAAGTCACATACAAAGGAGAAACAATAAGACTGAGCTCTGATTGTTCAGCAGAAACCATGCAGGCGAGAAGGCAATGGGATGAGATATACAAAACCTTGACAGAAAAACATTGCCAACCAAGAATAATATACCCTGCAAAACTTTCATTCAAATATGATGGTGAAATTAGGACATTTCCAGATAGACAGAAATTATGGGAATATGTAAAAACCAAGCTAAACTTACAAGAATTATTAAAGGGAGTCCTTCAGTCTGAGAACAAACAACATCTAGGATGCAAGATTGTACCAGCCAGATACCAACCTAGGAAATGAACTCTCAAGGACTATCCAAAACCAAAACAATTGCAACAGGGAACCAGAGAGGTTAATCTGTAAATGGCAACAACATCAGAACAATAAAAGAGGGACTAAACTGTATACGTATAACCCAGAAAAAATCCAGTTCCGGTAGAACTTTCTAATGGAGAGGAAGTCAAGGCGATACCCAGTAATAAAAAAAAAAAAAAAAATAGACCGGTTCAAATATAGGAAGATAAGGGTAAATTTCAAGGTAACCACAAAGAAAGTTAACAAACCTACTCATCAAAATAAAGAGGAAAAACATAAAGTCTTGATAAAAACAAAATCTACAAAAACAAAAGAAATGAAAAAGAAATCCACAAACAAAAGGAACTCAGCGCAGGAGAGTAAGAGGAACAAAGAAAATGTTAGCACCACAAAAAAAAAGCACTAGAAAATGACAGCAATAAACTCACACCTGTCAGTAATTACATTGATTGTAAGCAGCCTAAATGCACCCATAAAGAGACATAGACTAATAGAATGGATAAAAAAAACAGGATCCATGAACACGCTGTCTACAAGAGACACACCTTAGAAACAAAGATGTAAATTTATTAAAAATCAAAGGATGCAAAAAATGTATCAACAAATAACTACCAAAAAAGAGCAGGAGTGGCAATACTAATCTCAGATAAGATGGAGTTTAACACAAAATCCACCATAAAAGACAAAGAAGAGCACTAAATAACAATTAAAGGGGTGATCCATCATGAAGACTTAACCATAATAAACATCTACACACCCAACAACAGGGCCCCAAAATACATAAACTCTGACAGCACTGAAAGCAGAAATTGACAGTTCCTCAATAATAGTAGGAGACTTCAACACACCACTCTCAGTAAAGGACAGAACATCTTGAAAGAAACTCAAAGATAGAGAAGAAGTAAAAAGCACAATCAACCAACTTGACCCCATAGGCATATATAGAACACTCCACCCAGCAGCTGTAAAGTACATGCTCTTTTCCAATGCACATGGAACGTTCTCCAGAATAGGCTACATCTTAGGCCACAAAGGAACCCCCAACAAAATCCAAGGCATTGAGATAATACAAAGTATCTTCTCTGACCACAATGCCATCAAAATAGAAATTAGCAACAGGAAGAGTAAGGGAAAAAATCAATGACATGGAAACTGAATAACATCTTGCTTAAAAACCACTAGGTAATAGAAGAAATCAAAGATGGAATCAAAAAGTTCCCAGAATCAAATGAGAATGAAAGCACATCATACCAAAACCTTTGGGACACAACAAAGGCAGTCCTCAGAGGTCAATTTATACACTAGATGCACATATCAAAAAAGAAGAAAAGGACAAAATAAAAACATTTGTTACACAACTAGAACAAATAGAAAGAGAACAGCAAAAGAAGTCCACAGCCACCAGAAGAAAAGAAATAATAAAGATCAGAGCAGAAATAAATGAAATAGAGAATAGAAAAACAATACAATGAATCAACAAAACCAAAAGTTGGTTCTTTGAAAGGATCCTCAAAATCAACAAACCACTGGCCAAACTGACAGAAGAAAAACAGAAGAGAAATAAGAAACGCAATGCGGGACGTTACAACAGACCCAACTGAAATAAAAAGGATCATGACAGAGTATTATGAAAAACTATACTTCGACAAATCTGAAAACCTAGAGGAAATAGACAAATTCCTAGAGACACATTACCCACCCAAACTAACACAAAATGATGCTGAAAGTCTGAACAGACCCATAACAAGAGAAGAGATTGAAAAGGTAATAAAAAACAAAAACAAAAAACTCCCATCCAAAAAAAGCCCTGGCCCAGATGGCTTCACTGGAGAATTCTACCAAGCATTCAGAGAAGAGCTTACACCCAGTACTACTCAAACTATTTCAGAGCACAAAAAGAGAAGTGATACTTCCGAATTCATTCTATGAAGCCAGCATGACCCTGATACCAAAACCAGGCGAAGACACCACAAAAAAAGAAAATTACAGAACAATATCTCTCATGAATATAGATGCAAAAATTCTCAACAAAAATCTAGCCAGTAGAATTCAGCATAATATCAAAAAAATAAAACACCATGACCAAGGAGGATTCATATCAGGTACACAAGAATGGTTCAACATTAGAAAATCAATCAACGTAATCCACCACATAAATAGAAGGAAAGAAAAGAATCACATGATCATCTCAATCAACACAGAAAAGACATTTGACAAAGTCCAACACCCATTCCTGATTAAAAAAAAAAAACTCTCAATAAAACAGGTATAGAAGGGAAATCTCTCAACATAATAAAGGGCATCTATGCAAAACCGATGGCCAACATCATTCTCAATGGAGAGAGGCTGAAAACATTCCCTTTGAGGACAGGAACAAGACAAGGATGCCCTTTATCACCACTCCTATTTAACATTGTTTTGGAAGTCTTAGCTAGAGCAATAAGGCAAGAAACAAATAAAGGGCATACAAATTGGTACTGAAGAAGTTAAGCTGTCCTTATTTGCAGTTGATATGATACTATACGTAGAAAATCCAAAAGAGTCCACGAGAGAACTACTGGAACTAATAGAAAGATTCAGCAGATTAGCAGGATACGAGACAAACACACAAAAATCAGTTGGATTCCTATACACTAATAAAGAGAACGAGGAAAAGGAAATCAGGAAAACAATACCATTTATAATAGCCCCTAAAAAAATAAAATACTTGGGAACAAATCTAACCAGGGATGTAAAAGCCCTATACAAAGAAAACTACAAAACACAACTGCAAGAAACCAAAAGAGATCTACATAAATGGAAAAACATACCATGCTCATGGATAGGTAGACTCAACATTGTGAAAATGACAATTCTACCCAAAGCGATTTACAAATACAATACCGATCCAAATACCAACGACATTCTTTAAAGAGATGCAAAAACTTATTATTAATTTTATATGGAAAGGGAAGTGGCCCCGGATAAGTAAAGCACTATTGAAGAAGAAGAATAAAGTAGGAGGACTCACACTACCTGACCTCAGAACCTATTATACGGCTAGGATAGTCAAAACATTCTGGTGCTGGTACAAAGACAGATAGATACATTGACCAATGGAACAGAACTCAGAACCCAGATGGAAATCTATCCACCTATGGTCACCTGATCTTTGACAAGGGCCCAATGTCCATCAAATGGGGAAAAGACAGTCTTTTTAACAAATGGTGCTGGCAAAACTGGATGCCCATCTGCAAAAAAAATGAAATAGGACCTACATACAAAAACTAACTCAAAATGGATCAGAGACCTAAATATAAAGCCAAGAACTTTGAAGCTCATAGAATTAAAAATAGGATCAACCCAACACTAGAGGCCCTAATACATGGCATTAACAGGATACAAATCACAACCAACAACATATAAGCTCCAGAGGATAAGCTAGGTAACTGGGATCTTCTAAAAATTAAACACTTAAACGCTCATCAAAAGACTTCACCTAAAGAGTAAAAAGAGAACCTACAGACTGGGAAAAAATTTGGGGGTATTATAAACCAGACAAAGCTCTAATCTCAAAAATCTACAAGAAAATCCAACACCTCTACAACAAAAAGACAAATAATCCAATTAAAAAATGCACAAAGGGAATGAACAGACACTTCACCAGAGACGACATTCAAGCAGCCAACAGACACATGAGGAAATGCTCTCGATCTCTAGCCTCAGAGAAATGCAAATCAAAACCACAAGTATCTACATACAAAAGAATGAAGTTGGGCCTTGTTACAGATTGAATTGTGTCCTCCAAGAATGTGTATCAACTTGGCTAGGCCATGATTCCAGCATTGTGTGGTTGTCCTCCAATTTGTGATCTAATGTATTTATCCTATGTGTTGTAAATCCTAACCTCTATGATGTTAACGAGGCAGGATTAGAGGCAGTTATGTTAATGAGGCCGGACTCAATTTACAGGATTAGGTTGTATCTTGAGTCAATCTCTTTTGAGATATAAAAGACAGAACCAAGCAAAGAGGAAAGGCACCTCATACCACCAAGAAAGAAGTGCCAGGAGAAGAGCCTGTCCTTTGGACCCAGGGTCCCTGCACTGAGAAGCTCCTAGACCAGGGGAAGACTGACAATAAGGACCTTCCCCCAGACCCAACAGAGAGTGAAATTTTTCTGCTGGAGCTGGCACCCTGAATTCGGACTTCTAGTCTCCTTGACTATGAAAGAATAAATTTCTGTTTCTTAAAGTCATCCACTTGTGGCATTTCTGTTATAGCAGCACTACATAACTAAGTCAGGCCCCTATCTCACATCATATACAAAAAATTAACTCACAACTGATTAAAGACATAAATGTAAAAGCTAAAATTCTAAAACCCTTAGAAGAAAGCATGGGGTAAATCTTTATGATCTTGGGTGATACAATGGTTTCCTGAATAAGACACTAAAAGCACAAGCAACCAAAGAAAAAACTGACAAACTTTATCAAAATTGAAAACTTTTGTGCCATAAAAAACACTATCTAGATGTTGAAAAGATAACCCACATAAAGGGAGAAAAAATCTAGCAAAGCATATATCTCATAAGGGTCTAATATTCAGAATATATAAAGAACTCTTACACAACTGAACCTTGAAAAGACAAATAATTCAATTAAAAAATGGACAAAAGACTTGAATACACATTTTTTTGAGTAAGATGTACAAATGGCCAATAAGCACATGAAAAGATGCTTGACGTCAGTCATTAGGGAAATGCAAATCAAAACCATAAAGAGATACCACTTTACACTTACTAAAACCCAGAACCCAGTGCCGTCGAGTCAATTCCGACTCATAGCAACCCTATGGGACAGCGTAGAACTGCCCCATGGAGTTTCCAAGGAGCGCCTGGCAAATTCGAACTGCTGGCCTTTTGGTTGGCAGCCGAAGCACTTAACCACTACGCCACCAGAGTTTCCATACACTTACTAGAGTGGCCATAATAGAAAAAAATTAAAATAATAAGTGTTGGTAAGAATGAGGACAAATTAGAGCCCGCATACATTGCTAGAGGGAGCGTTAAATGGTATGGCCACTTTGGAAACAGTCACATTTGCTTCACAGTTAAATATAGAGTTACCACATGGCTGTCGTTGGTGCCACCAAGTCGGTTCCCACTCGTGGAGGCCCCGCTGGTGCCACCAAGTCGGTTCCCACACATGGAGGCCCCGTTGGTGCCACCAAGTCGGTTCCCACTCGTGGAGGCCCCGCTAGTGCCACCAAGTCGGTTCCCACTCGTGGAGGCCCCGCTGGTGCCACCAAGTCGGTTCCCACACGTGGAGGCCCCGTTGGTGCCACCAAGTCGGTTTCCACTCGTGGAGGCCCCGTGCAACAGAGTAGAGCTGCCCCATGCGGCTTCCTAGGCTGTAACTTTTATAGGAGCAGATTGCCAGGTCCTTCTGCTATGGAGCCACTAAAAAACAAAAAAAAAACAAAAAAATCAAACCTATTGCTGTTGAATCGATTCCGGTTCATAGCTACCCTATAGGGCAGAGCAGAACTGCCCCAGAGGTTTTCCAAGGAGTGGCTGGTGGATTCGAACTCTTAACCACTGTGCCACCAGGGTTCCATGGAGCCTCTGGGTGGGTTCGAACTGCCAACCTCTCATTTAGCAGCCAAATGCTTAACCATTGTGCCACCAGGGCTCCTCAGAGTTACCAGCAATTCCACTCCTAGGTATATATCCAAGAGAAATGGAAACTTATGTCCATGCAGAAACTTGTACACAAATGTTCATAGCAGAGTTATTCGTAACAGCCCAAAGTTGAAACAACCCAGATGTTCACTGACGGATAAATGGATAAACAAAATGTGGTATATCCGTACAATGAAATTTTATTCAGCCGTAAGAGGAATGAAGTACTAATATGTGCTACAACACGGACGGATGAACCTTGAAAACATCACGGTAGGTGAAAAAAGCCGGATGCAAAAGGCTACATATTGTATAGTTCCATTTATATGAAATTTCCAGAAAAGGCAAATCTGTAGGAACAGAAAGTAGATTAGAGGTTGCTGGGGCTGGAGGTGGGTAAGGAAGTGGGGAGTGAATACCAAACAGGTACAGGACTTCTTTTTCTGGTGAGGAAAATGTGCTGGAATTAGATGGTGGTGATGTTTGCACAACATAGTGATTATACCAAAAAACACTGAATTGCACACTTCAAAAAGATGAATTTTATGATATATGAATTATATCTCAATTTTAACAGAGGGAAAGAGTTGTGCTTAGGTAAGAACAGGCTGGTATGTGAGCAAGAATGAAGTGGAAGCAAGCCAGTCCATAAATCCAGGGATTTATGAAGTTGGAAGAGACAACTGCTTTTCAGTCCTGGACAGAAATGCTTCCAGTGAGAGAAGCCTATTAAATCTCAGCCTTAAAACAAAGATTAGCTCCAAGGTAGGGTGGCATTCACTGTAAGTCCTTGCATGGATTAGGAAGGTGCCTGGTAAATCCTTTCAAGTAACAAAATGACTCAAGCAAAAGACACTGAAGGTTCCAAATGGGACTGAAGGACCCACAATCAAGTCTAGAGTAAGAGACAGAAGATACATAGCAAAGAAATACGGTGGATCTTCGGAGTCTATCATGAAAAGGTCCGAGGGTGATCTAAGGAAGTGGCCACTGGCACGTGGAGTTGACTAGAACCAGACAGGTGAGAAGCCAAAGAGTTTTTTGTGTGTCTCTGTGTTTGTGTGTTTTAAGTTCTTATAGTGGGGAATTGAAATGTACAACAAAAGTAGACAGAGTAGAATAAAGAACTCCCATGTACCCACCATCAGCTTCAACAAATAGGAACTCTTGGCCAACTTTCTTTGGTCTCTAGACCCTCATTCATTTTCCACATCCCTTCAACAGTATACATGGATGAAAGGCAGGACTCTTTTAAAAATTACTACTCACAATAACATTATGGTGCCAAAATGCCAATGCTTAATATCATCAAATAACCAGGCCCCTTGCATATGTAAGGCCCTCCTATAACACAAAAATTGAGGCCACCAGCCATGTCCAAATATTAAACAAGCTATGGGCATCACTGAGCTCAGCTCCCAGAGCCCACCACTCTGAGATTGTCCCCAGGCCAGCCCCGCCCCCTCAAGCCTGAGCAAGGGACCTGGGACACGGATATGGATCCCTGGAAAGGTGGGCTCTCTTCCTCACCTTGGTCTTCTGACTCAGGGTTCCCAGGGGTTCCAGCGTCTCTCCAAACTGCCACCAGCTGAATGAAGAATAGGTAGGAGTGTGGTCTCCGCGGATTCAGAAATCTGGGGCAGCAGCCTACAAACTAAGGCGGTTGCTTTCCCCACAGAGCCCAGGACTGTCCCCTCCATCCACATCCTCCTATGGTGTTGTGGATTGAATTGTGTCCCCCAAAAATGTGTGTCAACTTGGCTAGGCCACGATTCCCAATATTGTGTGGTAGTCCACCATTTTATGATCTAATGTGATTAACCTATGTGTTGTGTTGTAAATCCTAACCTCTATGATATTAATGAGGCAGGATTAGAGGCAATTATGTTCATGAGGCAGGACTCAAATCTACAGGATTAGGTTGTATCTTGAGTCAATGTCTTTTGAGTTATAAAAGAGAAGCAAGAAGAGAGGAGAGGAAACTCCTACCACCAAGAATAAAGAACCAGGAGGGGAGCACGTGCTTTGGGCCCGGGGTCACTGCACTGCAAAACTCAGACCAGGGGAAGATTGATGACAAGGACTTTCCCCCAGACCTGACAGAGACAGAAAGCCTTCCCCAGGAGCTGGAGCCCTGAATTAGGACTTCTCACCTCCTGGACTGTGAGACAGTAAATTTCTCTTTATTAAAGCCATCCACTTGTATTTCTGTAATGGTAGCACTAGATAACTAAGACAGACAGTATCCTTGTCCTTACACCCTGGGGTTCATCTGGGTTGTCCATTTCCTTTTGAATAACATCGTTGTTGTTGTTGTTAGGTGCCGTCCAGTCAGTTCCGACTCAGAGCAACCCTATGTACAACAGAACGAAACACTGCCCAAACCTGTGCCATCCTCACAATCCTTATTATGCTTGACCCCATTGTTGCAGCCACTGTGTCAACCCATCTCATCGAGGGTCCTCCTTTTTTTTGCTGACCCTCTACTTTACCAAGCACAACGTCCTTCGCCACGGACTGACCCCACCTGATAACATGTCCAAACTATGTGGGATGTAGTCTTGCCATACTTGCTTCTAAGGAGCATTCTGGTTGTACTTCTTCCAAGACAGATTTGATCGTTCTTTTGGCAGTCCATGATATAGTCTATATTCTTTGCCAACACCATAATTCAAAGACGTCAATTCTTCATCGATCTTGCTTATTCATTGTCCAGTTTTTGAAAGCATATGAGGTGGTTGAAACTATCATGGCTTGGGTCAGGTGCACCTTAGTCTTCAAGGTGACATCTTTGCTTTTCAACACTTTAAAGAGATCTTTTACAGCAGATTTGCCCAATGCAATATGTCTTTTGATTTCTTAACTGCTGCTTCCATGGGTGTTGATTGTGGATCCAAGTAAAATGAAATCCTTAATGACTTCGATCTTTTCTCTGTTTATCATCATGTTGCTTATTGGTCCAGTTGTGAGGATTTTTGTTTTCTTCATGTGGAGTTGTAATCCATACTGAAGGCTGTAGTCTTTGATCTTCATCACTAAGTGCTTCAAGTCTTCTTCACTTTCAGCAAGCAAGGTTGTATCATCCGCATAATGCAGGTTATTAATGAGTCTTCCTCCAATCCTTATGCCCCATTCTTCCTCATATAGCTCAGCTTCTCAGGTTGTTTGCTCAGCATACAGGTTGAATAGGTATGGTGAAAGGATACAACCCTGATACATACCTTTCCTGACTTTAAACCACAGAAGAGCCTCTGAAACTTGCTCATGAATGTCGAGTAGCTAAAGCAAAAGGAAGAAACGATGAAGTAAAACAGCTGAACAGAACATTTCAAAAAGCAACCCTAGAAGACAAAGTAAAGTATTATAATGACATGTGCAAAGACCTAGAGATAAGAAACCAAAAGGAAAGAACACACTCTGCATTTCTCAAGCTGAAGGAACTGAAGAAAAAATTCAAGTCTTGAGTTTCAATATTAAAGGATTCTATAGGGAAAATATTAAACCATACAGGAGTCACCAAAAGAATATGGAAGAAATACACACAGTCACTATACCAAAAAGAATTGGTGAATGTTCAACCATTTCAGGAGGTACATATGATCAGGAACTGATGGTACTGGAGGAAGAAGTCCAAGTTGCATCGAAGGCATTGGCAAAAAACAAGGCTCTAGTAATTGATGGAATACCAATTGAGATGTTCCAACAAACAGAGGCAGCACTGGAAGTATTCACTTATCTATGTAAAGAAACATGGAAGACAGCTACCTGGCAAACCAGCTGGAAGAGATCTATATTTATGCCTCATCATTAATGTCATACACAAGTAAAACTTTGCTGAATATCATTCAAAAGCAGCTGCAGCAGTATATCAACAGGGAACTGCCAGAAATTCAGGTCAGATTTAGAAGAGGATGTGGAACCAGGGATATCATAGCTGGTGCCAGATGGATCCTGGCTGAAAGCAGAGAATATCAGAAAGATGTTTATCTGTGTTTTATTGGCTATGCAGAGGCTTTCAACTGTGTGGATCATAACAAATTGTGGATAACATTGTGAAGAGTGGGAATTCCAGAACACTTAATTGTGCTCATGAAGAAGCTGTATGTAGAGCAAAAGGCAGTTGTTTGAACAGAACAGGGCATACTAAGTGGTTTAAAGTCAGGAAAGTGTGCATCAGGTTGTATCCTTTCATCATACCTATTCAATCTATATCTGAATATTAGATAGTAGTAGCTCTTATCATTTGCCTGCAAGATTATGTTGTTTTTTAAGGTAGACGATAATACAATTTGCAAATAAACACAGTTATTTCTCTTTTCTCTCAATCCTTTACTCCTTCATCCTTTTTATTTACTTGTAACATTGGCCAGGATCGCCAGTACTGTCTTAGTTATCTAGTGCTGCTATAACAGAAATACCACAAATGGGTGGCTTTAACAAACAAAAATTTATTTTCTCACAGCTACCACCAAATGAGGCTGGAAGTCCAAAAGCAGGGCACTAGCTCTAGGGGAAGGCTTTCTCTCTCTATTTTCTCTTCAGCTTCTGTTCCTTGGCTCCTTGTTGATCTTCCTGTGGCATTGTATCTATCTTCCCCCATCTCTGCTTGTTTAATCTCTTTTATGTCTCAAAAGAGATTGATTTAAGACCCACCATTTTCTGGGTATACACTAATAATGACTCATTAACATTAAAAAGAATACCCATTCCCAAATGGCAGGTACAGAGGTTAGAATTTACAACACGTATTTTTGTGGGACACAATTGAATCCATAACAAATATTATGTACATTGGGTTATGATTGTGAACATCCTTGTCCTTTTCCCAGTCTTGAAGGGAAAGCATCTACAGCTTTTCCATTAGGCAAAGTATTTACTGTTAGCTTTCAATAAATAACACAAAGTCAGTTGAAGATGTTACGCTTTATTGATAATTTGCTAAGAGCTTTTTGTTTTTTTATAACCATAAATGGGTGTTGGCCTTTATCAAATGCTTCTGTACCGGTTGGTATAATCAATGTGTTTCTCCTTAAATCTATTAATGAAGTCAATTATTTTGATAGATTTTCTGGGGTTGAACCATCCTTGCATTTCTGACCCTAAATATTTAAAATACACTGTTGCATTTCATTTTTTATATAAAAATTTTGCATCTATGTTCACAAGTTGTATGGTTCTACACTTTTCTGTGCTATATTGTTCTTAGTTAGTTTTGGAATCAACAACACAACAGCCTCATAAAGTGAGCTTGTAGGTTTTTCTGTTTATGAGTTAGTGACAAACTTTTTTTGAAAGTGTGGTGGAATTTACCTCTAAAGCTCTCCAGGCCTGGAGTTTTGAGAGCAGTAAACGCTTTAACCGCTATTTCTTTACTGGTCTGTTGAAATTTTCTATTTTTTATTTTCTAGTTTGGTATTTCGTATGTTTCTAGGAATGTGTCCATTATATCTAGGTATTCTAATGTCTTTGTTTTTTGGTAAATCTTTTCATATCTGTAGTTATTCCCCTTTCTTATTATTTTTATTTTTTATTACATATATGTGCATATATATACATACATACATATATGTATATATATATGATACTGCATGGTTTAAAATCAGGAAAGGCGTTCATCAGGGTTGTATCCTTTCACCATACTTGTTTAATCTGTATGCTGAGCAAATAATCTGAGAAGCTGGACTATATGAAGAAGAATGGGGCATCAGGATTGGAGGAAGACTCATTAACAACCTGCATTATGCAGATGACACAACCTTGCTTGCTGAAAGTGAAGAGGACTTGAAGCACTTACTGATGAGGATCAGAGACCACAGCCTTCAGTATGGATTGCACCTCAACATAAAGAAAACAAAAATCCTCACAACTGGGCCAATGAGCAACATCGTGATAAACGGAGAAAAGATTGAAGTTGTCAAGGATTTCATTTTACTTGGATCCACAATCAACAGCCATGGAAGCAGCAGTCCAGAAATCAAAAGACGCATTGCATTGGGCAAATCTGCTGCAAAAGGCCTCTTTTAAAGTATTGAAAAGCAGATATCACTTTGAGGACGATAGTGCGTTTGACCCAAGCCATGATATTTTCAATCACCTCATATGCATTTGAAAGCTGGACAATGAATAAGGAAGACCGAAGAAGAATTGAAGCCTTTGAATTATGGTGTTGGTGAAGAATATTGAAGGTACCATGCACTGCCAGAAGAACAAACAAGTCTGTCTTGGAAGAAACATAGCCAGAGTGCTACTTGGAAACCAGGATGGCGAGACTTTGTCTCATGTACTTTGGACATGTTATCAGGAGGGACCAGTCCCTGGAGAAGGACATCATGCCTGGAAAAATAGACAGCGAAAGAGAGGAAGACCGTCAACGAGATGGACTGATACAGTGGCTGCAACAATGGGCTCAAGCATAACAAGGATTGTGAGAATGGCACAGGACTGGGCAGTGTTTCGTTGTGTTGTGCATGCGATTGTTATGAGTTGGAACTGACTCTATGGCACCTAACAACAACAACAACAACACACACATATATATCTTTTTAAGTCATTCTTGCCAAAAATATGTTTATCTTGTTAATATTCCCAACAAACCAGCTTTTGGTTTTGTTATTTTCTCTTGGTTTTTTTTCTTCTTCTATTGGTTTTCATCTTTCAGTTCATTTATTTCTTCTTGTACTTAACCGTGTCCTTACTTCTAGTTTCTTTTATTTGTCCCTTTCTTCTTTTGTCAATTTTTTGTTTGTCTTTGTGTTTTGTGACATTGGTTGTCAACCCCACATGCCGACACTCTCCCTGTCTTGACCTTGGGCTCTCCATTACCAGCTTTCCTGTTTCCTCCTGCCTTTTCATTTTTGCCACTGGGCTGGTGCACCCATTTAGTCTCCTTTTGTTTTATGGGCCTGTCTAATCGTTGGCTGAAGGGTGAACCTCAGGAATGACTTCAGTACAGAGTTAAAAGGAGTTCGGGGGCCATGCTCTCGGAGTTTCTCCAGTCTCTTTGTCAGACCAGTAAGTCTGGTCTTTTTAGAAGTTTCTTTTTTTTTTTTTATTGTACTTAGATGGTTTACAGAACAAACTAGCTTCTCATTAAACAATTAGTACACATATTGTTTTGTGACATTGGCTATCTCTTTTGTCAATTTTTTGAGTCAAATGTGTAACTCTTCTGCTTTTATCTTTTCTTACGACCTGATAAATGTGTTTAAAACAATGCATTACCTTCAGAAGATTAAATTTATGTGATAGTTTCATTATCATTTCATTCTCAGTATCTTAAATTTGCTTTATAATTTCTATTTAATCCAAGCGTTATTTGGTAAATTTTTATTTAGTTTTTAAACATACAAGATGTATTAATTAGGTTCCTAAGATAGGCTGATGTTACAAAGATACCTGTCTTGGTCATCTAGTGCTGCTATAACAGAAATATAACAGAAAGGATGGCTTTAACAAAAAGAAACTTATTATCTCACAGTCTAGTAGGTTCCGAGTCCAAATTCAGGGCGTCAGCTCAAGGGGAAGACTTTCTCTCTCTGTCAGCTCTGGAGGAAGGTCCTTGTGATGCATCCGTCTTCCCTTGATCTGGAAGCATCTCAGCGCAGGAACCTCAGGTCCAAAGGACACGCTCTGCTCCCAGTGCTGATTTCTTGGTGGTATGAGGTCCCCCTGTCTCCCTGCTCACTTCTCCCTTTAGATCTCAAAAGAGATTGTCTTAAAACACTATCTAGTAGATCTCATTAATACAACTGCAGGTAATCCATCTTATTACATCATAACGACAGGATTTACAACACAAAGGGAACTCACATCAGATGATAAAATGGTGGACAATCACACAATCCTGGGACTCATGGCCTAGCCAAGCTGACACATATTTTTCGGGGACACAATTCAATCCATGACAATACTTAAGGATATAGTGGCTTTAACTAAGATAGAAGCTCATTTCCTTATTACAAAAAAAGTCCGGAGGGGCTGTGCAGTCTGGTGGCTCTCCAGGGACTCACCAGGGATCCAGATTCCTCCCATTCTGCTGTCCTGCAATCCCCTAGGGAGTTGTACTCACGCCCATAGTTGAAGCTTGGGCCACTGCTGCATGTGTGTCCTGGCCAATGGGAAAAGGCAGGGCCAGGACAAGTGGACAGTGTACAACCCTTCAGCCTAAACCTAGTCACGTGGCCACACCTCACCGCAATCGTTACTGGGAGACATGGTTTACAATGAAGCTCCCATGTGCCCATCAAAAATTCAGGGTGGGAGAAGTTCTATTACTAAAAAGAGAGGGGATGAACAGATGCAATCTCCAATTTATGTTGTCAATCTCTAATTTTATTGTGTTTGTGTGGTTAACTATTTGAGTGGTTCTAAGGCTTCTTTGGAGCCCTGGTTGCACAGTGGTTAAGGCTGCTAACCCAAAACTCGGCAGTTAGAATCCACCAGCTGCCTCTTAGAAACTCTATGGGGCAGTTCTACTCTGTCCTATTAGGGTTGCCATGAGTCGGAATTGACTCTACAGTAACGTTTTTTTTAAGGCTTCTTTGTGGCCCAATAAATGATCAGAAATATTCTCAATGGGCTCAAAGAATGTGTGTGCTGTGTTTGTGGGCTGTGTGTAAATCGCATTCACTACTTCTGTGGGTCAGATCTTCAACACATCACTTCATGTTTTCTCCCCCTGATGCACCAGTTTCTGAGCGGTAAGTGTTACTGATAGATCTATTTCTCCCTGCATTCCTTTATAGATTTTGAGGTGCCGCTGGGTGCTATATGGTTTACTGTTCCTTTTATCAGTATATATAACATCCCTCCTTTCTTTTATGATGCTTTCTGTCTGTAATCCTACATAATCAGTGCCAGCAGGTAACTTTAGTGAACAAAAATTTATTTTCTCACAGTTTAGGAGGCTAGAAGTCTGAATTCTGGGCACTGACTCTAGGGGAAGATTCTCCGTCAGCTCTAAGGGAAGGTCCTTGTCTCTTTTCAGCTTCTGTTCTTTCGTTCGTTGGTGTTCTTCAGGTGGCATCTATCTTCCTGTCTGTGCTTGCTTCTGCCCTTTTATATATACCTCAAAGGTAATTGGCTTAAAACACACCCTACATTGATGTGGCTTGGTTAAGATAACAAAGAAAACCCTGTTCCCAAATAGGATTACCTCCACACAGGTATAAAAACCAAACCAAACCCAGTGCCATCGAGTCAATTCCAACTTGTAGCTACCCTATAGGACAGAGTAGAACTGCCCCATAGAGTTTCCAAGGAGAGCCTGGCAGATTCAAACCACTGACCCTTTGGTTAGCAGCCGTAGCACTTAACCACTACGCCACCAGGGTTTCCCACACAGGTATAAAAAAGGGGTTAGGATTTACAACACATACTTTGGGGAGACGCAATTCAATCCATAATAACCAGAGACTAGGATTACTTTCTTTTGGTTCATATTCCTTTTTGTTTTAAGATCGTCTCTTATAGACTACATTGTGTTGGCTCTTATTTGTTTTTATTTTCAAATCCAAACTAAGAATCTGTCTTAATTGATGAGTTTGACCTATTCATGTATGTTCTATCTACTGTTTTATTTGTACTTATTTCTGCCATCTTATTTTACTTATTCTATTTATCATGCTTTGTTTTTGTTTCTTTTTTTCCTTTTCTGCTTTCCATTGAATAAATCAAATTTTTCTTTTGCTGATTTTAAAAGTTATATATTGTAGTTTTGTTTGTATGTTGATCGCCCTTAAGTTTCATACACATGTTCATTTACTCCTTTATCTTTTACCTTTCTCAACACCTAAATGGAGTCCCTGGATGGCACACACCGTTACGCGCTCTACTGCTAGCTGAAAGGTTAGTGGTTTGAACACACCCAGAGGTGCCTTAGAAGATGGGCCTGGTGATCTGCTTCTGAAAGGTCACAGACGTGAAAACCCTATGAAACAGTTATACTCTGCATACATGGGGTCCCCATGAGTCAGAATCGACCCTAAGGGCAGCTAACAATAACAACAACATCTATATTTTCCCCTAAGAAGGCAAACATTTTATCATGCTCTCCTGATCCTCTGGCCTCCCTCCCACAGCCCATATTCATTTTCAAGAGCAGTGTCTATGGAGCTGTCTTTCTGGCTTGTCCTGGCTGTGCTTGCTCTCCCTCTCCTTCTCTTCACCCTGTGGTTATGATCCCTGGTGCCCTCCTATCATCTTTGGCAGCCTCTTTTGCATTCGTTCATTTTCTCATTTGAGTCCTGCTTGTCGCCTCCAAAAGGCTCTTGCTGTGGGAGGACTTAGCGGCCTGAGAATATCCTTACTATTATGACCTGACATTTGAATTATATTTGAATGGCTGGACATGAAGGCCTGAGGTCCAAAGTTCCTTTCCTTCAGTGCCTTAGAAACAGTGCTCCATTGTCTCCTGGCATCCAGGGTTGCCGCTTAGAAACTGATGCCTTAGTTATGAACTCTTTCTATCTGGAAGTTTTTAGAATTTTCCTTCTGTCTTTGATACTATTAAATGTCACCACATTCTGTCTACGGTGAGTTTCATCTTCTGTCTCTTCTGCGGTTCTCCCTGAGCCCTTGGTCTGAGATCTTTCCTTCTCCTTCAATTCTGGAAATCTCCATTATTTCTTCAAACGCTTCCTCTCTCAGCGTCTTAGGCTGAGTTCTCTAGAGAAGCAAAACCAGTAAAGAGTACAAATATACATAGAGAGAAATTTATATCAAGGAAATGGCTCGTGAGGTTGTAGAGGCTGGAACGTCCCAAGTCTGTGGGTTAGGATAGAGTTGTCTCCTGATTCACAAAGCCAAAGGAGCTGGTGAAACCAAGATCGGCAGGTCAGAGAGCAGGGCTCTTGCTCACAGGCTGCGAAGACTGATAAATACCAAGATCGGCAGGACAAGACCACAGGTAAGCTGCTAGCTCAAGTCACAAGAACCGGAGGTCAGAGAGACAGGAGCCAGCTGCAGGATCCAGAGAGAGCAAAAATCTGAGATCCATGCCAGAATGCCCACTTATATTCAATGCAGGCCACACACTCAAGGAAATTCCCTTTCAACTGATTGGGTTCTCACAGCAGATCCCATCATGGAGATGATCACATTATATCAAATCTCATTATGGAAGTGATCACAACATTATACGACTGCCAAACCACTAAGAATCAAGGCCCAGCCAAGTTGACACACAACCTTAACCATCACAGTCCACCCTTTGTCAACTTGGCATCTGTACACATCTCCTTAAACCATACATAATCTCTGAATAAACACAACTATAAAGTCATACGTGTGCCTAACTTGATACAATGAACACACATACAACTGAAAACGTACTAGCCCTGTTTACATCTTATATTTTATGAGTAAAGAAAACAAAAATATTTATGCACACATACAAAGTAGAAATACTCATAACAATTGCAGTCCTCATTTCTGCAACTGGTCGTGTGGCTGTAACCGGTATTTAAAACTACTTTCGTCTACTACCCATTCTGTATTCCCGTTGCCCTCAGAAAGCACTTTAGCTGGTCTGGGTTCTTTGCCTGGTGGGGTGACCCAAACCTTCATTCCTGAAGGATTTGGGCCATTAGTAGTCATGTTGGAATTGGGTTGCCCTAGTTTTCCATTGACCCTAATCACAGGGCAAGATAGTGATGCTCTAAGGGACATCCTAAGGGATCTCCTGCATTCCAGACATACTCTTCTTTACCAACATTATGTAATATCAATCTGATTTCCTCTTGGTAATCAAGGTGAATCACATCAGACAGTATGGTAACTCCCTTCTTTGCCTGTTGATCCAGAGGCAAAAGGAGCCCAAAGTGGCCAGGTAGCATTCTTAGCTTCCAGTTCAGTGGAATCAATGATGTGTCTCCAGGTGGGAGCATTCCTCCCTTTGGAACTAAGACCTCTAGACCTGAAGAGTATAAAGTTGTGGGGACAGGAAGCAAAAATCTTGCAAGTGGGTCTCACTAGCAACAATAGCGAGTGATGCCACTCCCATTTTCACCCCTTGATTCCTGGACCCATGAATCCTGGCTATGGGAGAAACAGCACCATATATTGGATGCTAGTTTAGAGCATATACAGCCTTCTAGAGAACATTGCCCCAACCCTGCAAGGTATTGCCACCTAGCTAGTGCCATAATTGTGTCTTTAGAAGGCTGTTCCATCCTTCTATCAAGCCAGCTACTTCAGGATTATGGGGAATATGGTAAGACCACTGAATTCCATGAGCATGGGCCCATTGCCACACTTCACTTGCTGTGAAGTGAGTCCCTTGATCCAAGGTGATGCTGTGTTGAATACCAGGACTGTGGGTAAGGCATTCCGTAAGTCCACGGATGGTAGTTTTGGCAGAAGCATTGTGTGCAGGGAAGGCAAATCCATATCCAGAGTGTCTATTCCAGTAGGAACAAAATATTGCCTTTTCATGATGGAAGTGGTCCAATGTAATCAACTTGCCACCAGGTTGCTGGCTGATCACCTCGAGGGATGGTGCCATATTGGGGACTCAGTGTTGGTCTCTGCTGCTGGCAGATTGGGCACTCAGCAGTGGCTGTAGCTGTCAACATTGGTGAGTGGAAGCCCATGTTGCTGGGCCCATGCACAACCTCCATCCCTGCCACCATGGCCACTTTGTTCATGAGCCCACTGAGCAATGACGGGAGTATCTGGGGAAAGAGGATGACTGGTTTCCGTGGAATGTGTCATCCTATCCACTTGATGGTTAAAATCCTCCTCTCCTGAGGTAAGCATTCACATGAGACACAAATATCTTCACTTCTTTGACCCATTCAGAGAGGTCCATCCACATACCTCTTCCCCACACCTCTTTGTCTCCAATTTTTCAATCATGGTCCTTCCAAGTCCCTCACCATCCAGCCATACTATTGGCCATAGCCCATGAATCAGTATACAATCGCACATCTGGCCATTTCTCTTTCCAAGCAAACTGAACAACCAGGTGCACTTCTCAAAGTTCTGCCTATTGGGAGGATTTCCATTCACTGCCGTCCTTCAGGGAGGTCCCAGAAAAGGGCTGTAGTGCTGCCACTGTACACTTTTGAGTGGTGCCTGCATATTGAGTAGAATAGTCTGTAAACCAGGTATGAGTTTCCTCTTCTTCAGTCAACTGATCGTAAGGAACTCCCCATGAAGCCATAGGAGCAGACTGGGAGATGGAAGGTAATGTGACAGGAGTGGAGATCATGGGCATTTAGGCCACTTCCTCATGCAACTTACTTGTGCCTTCAGGTCCTGCTTGGGCCTAATCTCGTATATACCACTTCCATTTAATGATGGAGTGCTGCTGTTCATGTCCAACTTAATGGCTCTGTGGGTCAGAAAACATCCAGTTCATGACGGGCAGCCCAGGCAGCATGGTAACTTGGTGTCCCATGGTTAAGCAGTCAATCTCTACTAAGGCCCAGTAACAAGCCAAAACCTGTTTCTCAAAAGGAGAGTAGTTATCTGCAGAGGACGACAGGGTTTTGCTCCAAAATCCTAAGGGTCTGCACTGTGATTCACAAACAGGGGCCTGCCAAAGACTCCAAACAGCATCTCTATCTGCCACTGACACTTCAAGTACCATTGGATCAGCCAGATCATATGACCCAAGTGGCAGAGTGGCTTGCAGAACAGCAGAACCTGTTGCAGAGCCTTCTCTTGTTCTGGGCCCCATACAAAACTAGTAGCTTTTTGAGTCACTTGATAAATAGACTGGAGTAGCACACCCAAATGAGGAATATGTTTCCTCTAAAATCCAAAGAGGCCCGCTAGGCATTGTGCCTCCTTTTTGTGAGGGGGCCAGCAGCAATAACTTATCCTTCATTTTAGAAGGAATATCTCAACATGCCCCACACCACTGGACCCCTAGAAATTTCACCGAGGTGGAAGTTGTAGGATTAATTTCCCACGCTCTAGCACAAAAATGTTTTACCATTAAGTCCAGAGTCATTGACGCTTGTTCCTTACTAGGTCCAGTCTGCATAATGTCATCAACGTAATGGACCAGTGTGATGTCTTATGGAAGTGAAAGGCAATCAAGGGTGCTGCAGATTAAAGTATGACATGGGGCTGGAGAGTTGGTGTTGCTCTGAAGTAAGCAACTGAAGGTGTATTGCTGGCCTTGCCAGCTGAAGGCAAATGGCTTCTGATGGTCCTTTGAAACAGGTATGGAGAAAAAGGCGTTGGCCAGGTCGACAGCTGCACACCAGCTACCAGGATATGGATTAATTTACTCAAACAATGAAACCACATCTGGAACAGAGCTGTGATTGGAGTCACCACCTGGTTAAGTTTTCAATAACTCACTGTCATTCTCCAAGATCCATCTGCTTTTTGCATATGGCAAATACATGAGTTGAATGGGGTTGTGGTGGGAATCACCACCCCTGCTTCCTTCAAGTCCTTGATGGTGTCAGAAATCTCTGCAATCCTTCCAGGAATGCAGTATTGCTTTTGGTTTACTATTTTGCTAGGTAGGGGCAGTTTTAATGGCTTCCACTTGGCTTTGCTTGCCATAACAGCCCTTACGGCACTTGTCAGAGATCCAGCGTGGGGGCTCTCCCAGTTCCTGAGTATATCTATGCCAATTATGCATTCCTGAGCTGGTGAAATCACTACAGGATAGGTTTGGGGACTCACTGGACCTACTGTGAGACAAACATGAGCTAAGAATCTATTAATAGCCTGACCTCCTGATGCCTCCACTCTGACTGGTGGGCTACAGTGAAGTTTTGGGTCTCCTGGAATTAGTGTCAGTTCAGAGTCAGTATCCAGTAATCCCCCAAAAGACTGATTATTTGCTTTTCCCCAATGAATCAACACTCTCCTAAAAGGCCATAGATCACTTTGGGGATGACTGGGAGGAAGATTGACAGTATAAGTTTTGGGCAGTGTATTGGAGTCCGTCCTCAAGGGAACCCAGCCTTCCCTTCATTCAAGGGGCTGTGGGTCTTTACACTCACTCAGGTCTGAGAATTGACTGAGGGGCAGCGCCTCTCTGTTCTGGTGATTCAAGTTAGACTGCTGTTCACTTGACCTAGACTTCATCCACTTGTACAGGTCAAGTAAGTATTTAGTAGATTTCCTGTCTGTTTCACTCCTAGAGACACCATGACTAAGTAGCCAGTGCCATAATTCCATATAAGTCAGACTGTTCCAATTACTGCTTGGCTCTGGCATCCATTATGGTAACCATGCTCACCTTGTCTTTGCTGGCCGAGTGCCACAACTTGGCCCTGATGCCATGGGGTCCAGTCAGCCCCACTGTAGTTAGGTGTCTTAATTCTGTTAGGGCAGTTCCCACTGCCAAATCTGACTTAAATAAAATAGCAATCACAGCAGTCTTCAGAGATGCTGGGGCTCCCTTCACAAATTTGTTCCTCACAGTTGTGCTAAAGGTGTGTCCTCCGGGCACTCCATGTATGGGTCTGTGGGTCTAACCTGATAAATCCACTCTAGCATGCCAACTTCCCTAAGCCTGTGGATACCTTCTTCTACGGTATACCAAGGCAGGTCTGATACTCCAACTTGATTTAGTGTAGGCCACCGTGTAATCCATGCTTCAGTGACCCAACCAAATAAACTATTAGGTCCTTTCCTAACTTCTCGAGCTGAAACATTGAATAAAGAATCTGTCCTCAGTGGTCCCATATCAATAAACTCAGACCGATCCACTTTTATGTTCCTTGCACCATCATCCCACACCCTTAACAGCCATTCCCACACATATGCCCCAGGTTTCCGTTTGTACATATTAGAAAAATCAAGCTGTTCTTTTGGAGTGTGACGTACCTTCTACTGAGTCGTATTTTGTACTTCCCTTTTGGGGCTTCCTGGGACTTAAATCTAGTTATCAGTCTAGAAGCCAAATCTGTGGTGGGGAAGTGTTTTGAGAACATTCAGCATTGGCTTCTAAAGGTTTTGCCTCAGGCAATGCCCCAGGCAAAGACTCAGGCAAAGGCTCTTTAGATGCAGCTGGGTTAATCTCATTAGATGGGGGTAAAGAGGCTAATGGTTTTACTGGGCAGGGTGGTTTAGCAGACAAACATGGAGTAATCTCTTCAGGTGGGAGTGAGAGGGCTGGTTCTGTTGGCAGGAGTGATTCAGTGGAATTTAGGGGCTCAATGTCTCCAGCTTCCTGATTATCTGCCCATATGTCCCCATGCCAAGTTTTAGGATCCCATTTCTTCCCAATCAATACCCTCAATTTAACTTCATACACATTTGGAGGTTGACAATTGAGTTGGCTTTGTAATTCAGCTACGCTTACAATAAGACTGTGGTTTTGGTTTTCAGCAATATCAGTTCTGTTACTACAAGAGATAAGACTTTCTTTCAAAACCTTATTTCTTGCTATAGGGTCGCTATGAGTCGGAATTGACTCGAGGGCAGTGGGTTTGGTTGGCTTTTTTTTTGTCCAAAGCACAAGTGAAAACTTTGAGGTGATTTATGCGGTTCTTGAGCTTTGACTCTAAAGTCCTGAGCTCGTCTCTTTCTTTCACCAGTTTGTCTAGCCAAAGTAGGACCAACCGACCAGCTTCCTTATGCTTCACATTATGACAAAATTATAGAAAGGTATCACACATATAATCGCCCAGAGCTTCACCTTTCATCAATACCTGATCTATTAGTGGTGTTATTTTCACATTTGTATTGCCACCTGCCATGAATTGAATTGTGTCCCCCCAAAATATGTGTCAACTTGGTTTGGCCATGATTCCCACTATTGTGCGGTTGTCCTCCATTTAGTGATTGTAATTTTATGTTAAAGAGGATTAGGGTGGGATTGTAACACCCGTACCAAGGTCACATCCCTGATCCAATGTAAAAGGAGTTTCCTTGGAGTGTGGCCTGCACCACCTTTTATTTTACAAGAGATATAAGGAAAGGCGAGCAAGCAGAGAGTTGGGGACCTCATACTACCAAGAAAGAAGCATCAGGACCAGAGTGCATCCTTTGGACCCAGGGTTCCTGTGTGGAGAAGCTTCTAGTCCAGGGGAAGATTGATGACAAGGATCTTCCTCCAGAGCCAACAGAGAGAGAAAGCCTTCTCCTGGAGCTGAAGCCCTGAATTTGGACTTGTAGCGTAGTAGGCTATGAGAAAATAAATTTATATTTGTGAAAATATCCACTTGTGGTATTTCTGTTATAGCAGCACTAGATGACTAAGACATCACCTCACACCATGGATTAGCAGCGCCCTCTTTCCTACTGGAAGCAGAGTCATCAACATCTTTAAACTAATCAGACTTGAGAACAAATCTAGAAAACTCATCTTTGCAATTTTGTTTCTCTAGAACCACTCTCTTAGGCTGGGTTCTTTAGAGAAGTAAAACCAGTAAAGCATATAAATATATATGGAGAGAAATTTATATCAAGGAAATGGCTCATGTGGCTGTAGAAGCTGGAATGTCCCAAGTCTATTGTTCAGGATAGAGACTTCTCCTGATTCATGTAGCCGTGTGAGCTGGTGAAACCAAGGTTGGCAGATCAGAGAGCAGAGCTCTTGCTTACAGGCTGAAAAGATCAATGAATACCAAGATCAGCAGGCAAGACCACAGGGAAACTCCTAGCTCAAGTCCCAAGAACCAGAGGTCAGATGAACAGAAGCTAGCTGCAGGATCCAGAACGAGAAAAAGCCCATTAGCCTTGTCAGAATGTCCACTTATGTTTGATACAGACCACATGCCCACGGAAAATCCCTTTCAACTGATTGGCTGGCTACTCACAGCAGATTCCATCATGGAAGTGATCATAATATCACACGACTGCCAAGCCACTGAGAATCATGGCCCAGCCAAGTTGACACACAACCGTAACCATCACACTTGGGTTCGTTGTTTTCATCTTCTCAGACTTCTCTTACCTGGAAGTTGGCATCTCCACCTCCATTCTCCATACCATTTGGCATATCTTTTACATTTTCTGTCCCCTCTTCCTTCCCAGTTGCCACCTGAAAAACCTCTCGGTTTGGTTCCCAGGCTCACCGTGTGCACCTCCCATCCTGTCATCCTGCCTAATGGATAACAATGATTATTTTTTTCATATAGGATACTTGCCTTTGGTTATTTTTGTAAAATTAATTCTTGTTCTTGCTTCACATTACTGACGACTCCCTTTGTTTCCTAAATATGTTTATTTGAAACTTATGGGTACATCTGTTTCAACAATTCTACATTTGGTTTGTATGTTGTTCAGCTGTGGTCCTCCTTTGACCTCGTTTTACTCCTCAGGGATTAGGGGGTTTTGGCTTCCAAGGTCGTGTTCTCCTGGAGGCATCAGCCCTCTCTCTGCAGTGTGACGGGTGATGCACTGGAGGCTGGGCCTGATGAGTGTCTGTCTTGGGGATTTTAAGAAGAGGGTAGAGATGAGCCCCAGGGCACCACAAGACCACCCCGATCACCCCTGTTGCTGGGTGAATTCTCAGGGAGAAACACATTTGGGGAGGCAGATCCCCCCAGGTTCTTACCATCTAGACCTGGTGTTTGGAAGGCAGAGGCTGAGAAGAAGAGGCCTGGGTGTGATTGGTCAGCCCTCACCTATTGTCCACTCACACGGCTGGGCTATTCTGCATTCTAGGTTTTACTTAAAGACACAATTGGCCATGGTGGTGGCTACCAGTTACTGCAGAGAAGGGCAGGCAAAGATTGCCCAAGGCCAGGTGGTGGTGCAGGGAGGTCACAGCCCAGGAGCCTTCCTTCTGCTGTCCTCTCTCTGGACTCCTCTGACCAGGTTGCTACTACCCACCTCCCACCACAGCTGCCCAGGCATATCTTGCTAGGGGCTACCTGGAATTCATACTTCACTTCTTGCTCAGTAGTTTCTCCAGGGTTGATTTTGAGGGAAGGGTCAGCAGCCTGTAGTCTGCTATTTTGGCAGGAAGATTTGCTAACATATATCAGCAGCATCCCCCTGTGCCCCCTACCACAGGAGGCATATGTGTGCTATGGGGGAGGAGAGTCACATTGTTTGGGCTGAATGTGCCCACTTAGATCCTCCCACCAGGGCTCTTGGCACTCCCTCTGGGTCAACAGGCAGAAGGGCTGAGCAGAGCCTGGGGCAATGGGGCCTTGGTGTAGCAGAGTGGAGACTTCTGGGTTTCTTGGTTGTTGTCGTTAGGTGCTGTGGAGTCAGCTCCAAATCAAAACGTTGGCCACTCCTGAGCCACCTTCACAAAATCAGGCCTGTTTGAGCCCATTGACTCCTCCATCTGTCCAGTGCCTGAAGCAGTGAGTCTCAAGGAGTGTCTTAGTTATCTAGTGCTGCTATAACAGAAATACCACAAGTGGATGGCTTTAACAAAGAGAAGTTTATTTCCTCATAGTAAAGTAGGCTAAAAGTTCAAATTCAGGACGTCAGCTCCAAAGGAAGTCTTTCTCTCTCCATTGGCCTTCTCATCAATATTTCCCTGGACTAGGAGCTTCTCCTGGCACTGCTTTCTTGGTGGTATGAGGCTCCCCACTCTCTGCTCAGTTCCTTTTCCTTTTTATCTCTTGAGAGATAAAAGGCAGTGCAGGCCACACCCCAGGAAAACTCCCTTTACATTGGATCATGGATGTGACCTTAGTAAGGGTGTTACAATCCCATCCTAACCCTCTTTAACATAAAATTACAATCACAAAATGGAGGACAACCACACAATACTGGGAATCATGGCCTATCCAAGTGGACACATATTTTGGGGGGATACAATTCAGTTCATGACATTCTACCCTCTGGCCCCCCAAAAATCACATCCTTGAAACATGCAAAACATATTCATCCCATCATATCATAGCAAAATTATTAACTCCAAGTCCAAAATTAAAAAATTCCTCTTCATCTGTGAAATCTAGAATACAGATTTTCTGCTTCCAAAGGTACAATGGCAGAACAGGCACAAGCTAGACTTTTCCACTACAAATGGGAGAAACTAGAGGAAAAGAAGGGATAACAGGCAACAAGCAGGTCAGCAGAAGACATTACATTAGCCCTCAAGGCTTTGAAAATAATCCTCTGTCCTCGGAGACAATTTACACAATGGCCCTGCCCTCTAGACTCTAGGTATTGGCCACACTCTTTGGATTCTGAGTGGAGGCCCCACGGCCCTGGGCTTCAGCTCTGCCTTCCAGGCCCACTGGGACAGCAACTCTGCTCCCTTGGGTTTAAGTGCACCACTCTCCTAGTCCACCTGAGTGGTGACTCCACCCTCGGAAACACCAGAGGCCATGGCTCCACCCTTTGAAACACCAGAAGTCGTGGCCATAACTTTTGAGACTGAGGCAGCTCAGCTTCTTGTGTTCCTTGCCTCTTCAGCTTCTGCTTCCTGGTTTCTTGGCCCCTCAGCTCCTTGAGCTTCATGCCCGCATCTGCCCTGCTGGGGCAAGTGTTCCGAAGCTCTGTTGCTCCACTGATAAGTGCCTGGAGGCACCCCACTCCACCAGGAAACATTCTGAACACAGGACTTCAGCTTTCTTGTCTGTGGGTCAGCTCCAGTGCTGCCTGGCACTGGTCTCCTGGTTCTGCTGCTGCTGGTTCTTTGCTGCTGCTGCTTCTCTGCTGCTACAGGTTCTCTGCTGTTGTCAGAGTTCTATCCATTCACAGCTTCAAAACTGCTTCCACATTTTTGGTATCTGTTAGAGCAGCACCCCATTCCTGGTACCAAATTCTGCCTTAATTATCTAGTGCTGCTATAACAGAAATACCGCAAGTGAATGGCTTTAACAAAGAGTTTATTTTCTCATAGTAAAGTAGGCTAAAACTCCAAATTCAGGGTGTCAGCTCTAGGGGAAGGTTTTCTCTTTCTGTTGACCTTCTCATCAATGTTCCCCAAAACCAGGAGCTTCTCTGCACAGGGACCCCGGGTCCAAAGGACAGGCTCTGCTCCTGGCACTGCTTTCTGGGTGGTATGAGGTTCCCTCCTCTCTGCTCCCTTCCCTTTCCTTTTTATCTCTTGAGAGACAAAAGATGGTTCAGGCCACACCCCAGGGAAGTATTCCTTACATTGGTCAGGGATGTGACCTGGGTGTCATGGATCGAATAGTGTCTCCCCAAAATAGGTGTCAACTTGGTTAGGCCATTATTCCCAGTATTGTGTGGCTGTCCTCAATGCTGTGATTGTAATTTTGTGTTAAGAGGATTAGGGTGGGATTTTAACACCACCCTTAGTCAGGTCACCTCCCTGATCAAGTGTAAAAGGAGTTTCCCTGGGGTGTGGCCTGCACCACCTTTTATCTCTCAAGAAATAAAAGGAAAAGAAAGCAAGCAGAGAGTTGGGGACCTCATACCACCAAGAAAGCAGCACCAAGAGTAGGGCACGTCCTTTGGACCCGGGGTCCTTGTGCCTGAGAAGCTCCTTGACCAGGGGAAGATTGAGGACAAAGACCTTCCTCTGGAGCTGACAGAGAAAGAAAGCTGTCCCCTGGAGCTGACACCCTGAATTTAGACTTGTAACCTACTAGAGTGTGAGAGAATAAATTTCCCTTTGTTAAAGCCATCCACCTGTGATATTTCTGTTATAGCGGTACCAGATGAGTAAGACACTGGGTAAGGGCGTTACAATCCCACTCTAATCCTCTTTAACATAAATTACAATCACAAAATGAAGGACAAACACACGATACTGGGAACCATGGCCTAACCAAACTGACACATATTTTGGGGGAACACAATTCAATCCACGATAGGGAGTGACAGGAGACAATCAGAGGCTTGATCAGGTACGCTCCCGGTATGCTCCCGGTGCATGCTGCTGACTCAGCCTTCTGGGAGAAGACACGTTCTTCCCTCATTCCAATAAACTAGAAATGTCAGAGCAGTTTTCTTTTATCCACCTGAGGCAGCAGTACACTTCGCCATCTTCCTTAAGACCAGCTCTAGGCTGTGGGAGACATTTGCATGCCAGAGCAGGGAACGAAGTCCCACAAATGTACCAAGAAGAGCTGTTCCAGCAAATTCTAGCTGCCCATTCAACATCCACATTGCTTTCTCCACTCAGCAACAGAAACCCTGGCTGGAGCCCAAACGGAAGCTACGTATACATACTTCTGGTGTCTTTAAAAAAAAAATTTTATGCAAGTACAAATCTGTAATTTCCTCATTTCCCTATGTAAAGAAGAGCACACTGACCTGTTCTGCCCTTTTGTCCTCTCAGACTCTCTCGAGCTCGCTCCATAGCAGAGCTGAGATAGTCTCCCTTCCTTTCAGCAGAAGCCCAGTACTGGGGAGTGTGGATGCAGCATGGTTTGCTTACTCAGTCCCTGAGATGGGCCTTTTAAATCATCTCTGATCTCCTCCCCTTGATAACAGTGCTGCACTGATTAACCCTGAACTTTCCCAGTCTTTCCTCAGAGCAGGTGTGTCTGTGGGGAAAGCCCACAACTGGTGGGACCCCAGGCTGAATGCTCTGTGATTGTGGCTGAGACTGGCAAGTTGCCCCCACAGAGATGTTCCATTTTGCCCACTGGAAGAGACACTGCATGGGGTAGAGGGGCTTCCCTTCCGCCCCTAGGTTTTTCCTTCTTCCTTTCTAGCATGCAGATGTGATAACTGGAGCCCCAGCAGCCATCTTTTGATCATGAGGATTGAAGTAAAGGTAAGGATGCTATGTCAGAAATGCAGAGTCTGGGCCTCAGGTGACTTTGAGGAACACCCATCCCATCTCTACTGGCCCCTGACAGAGTCATTCTAGGGGAGAGGAAAAACGTTTAATTTCTACAAACCACTATTTCCAGCAGCCAAAAACAGGAGGCGTGAGTTTGGCAAGTTTCTCAGGATGCTGTCAGACTGTTTTCTGAGGGGGTGTCTGATGTAGCTAGGGCTGCTGTAACACAAAGACCCTAAGTGGGTGACTTTAAAAAACAAATTTATTTTGTCACAGTTCTGGAGGCTAAAAATCCAAATCAGGGTCTCTGCTGTGTGGACTCCTTCCTTGCCAGCTGCCCTGGGCATTCCTTGGTTCCCTGGTGACCCTCACATGGCATCCTTCTTCCCCCAGGTGTGCCTACATCTGTGTCTAATCTGCTGTTTTTATATCTCAGAAATGACTGGGTTTGGGTCACACTCCACAGTGATGTTGCTTTATTAACATAACAAAGAAACCCTATTTCCATAAGAAATGGGGCCTCTCTGGTAACCTCTTCGAGCAGGCCCCAGAGCAAGAGAAGGCTCTGCAACTGCCCCGGCCCACTGAAAGCTGGTCAGCCCCATGGCTCTTGGACACTGCCACTCGAGTTGTAGCCCAGTGTCCTCGCCAAAGAACAGCCTGGACTGAGCCTATGGTACAGCCCACAAGGAGGGTCCCAGCACAGAATCCATGAGCTTCAGAGCAGAACCATGCCCTCTCCAACAATGACTGCTCTCTGTTAAGGGATGCACTATGTCCCCCCAAAATGTGTCAAAGTCTTAACCCCTGTACCTGTGACCGTGACCTTGTTTGGAAACAGGGTCTCTGCAGATATTATCAGTTAGGTTCACATGAGGTCACGCTGGAGCAGGGTGGATCCTGAACCCATCTCAGTGGTGTCCTCATAACAGGAGGAGAAGAGGCACAGAGGGAAGATGGCCATGTGATGACAGAGGCCAAGATGGAGTTCGCCCTGCAGCTGCGAGCCAAGTGATGCCTGGGGCCACCAGAAGCCAGGTGAGACAAGGACCTTCTCCCAGAAACTCTGGAGGGAATACAGCCTTGCTGCGACCCTGAATCTAGACTCCCAGCCTCAGAACTATGAGACAATACACTTCTGTCCTTTAAAGCCCCCACTTTGTGGTGCTTTGTTGCAGCAGCCCCAGGGCGCTAACACCATGCTTTTGAGAACCAGCCCTGGGCCAGCTCCAGCCCTGCTTGACACAGATTACCAACCAGGGAACTGCCCATCATAAACTGGAGTTATATGTTCACGGGCCATAAAGTTGGGCGTCAGCCACAGCGTTCCACCATCGAGAGAAATGGCACGCCAGGTGTGTACAGGTTCAGAGGGACACACGCATGTGCGTGAGCAGGTGGCCCAGACCCCCCATGTGTCTGCTCCTGCCACACTCCATCCCTTCCTCCAGGGCACATCCACTACCAGGGCATGGAGACAGGGGTGGGGGTTTCAAGCCAACAGGTGGCTCTACCAATGTGTTGGTCCCAGCTGGGAGGGACAGCGCTGGCCCTGCAGCCAACAGGGGTGGCCCTGCAGGTAGGTAGAGAGGGGGATCCTCCCAGTGGGCAGTGAAAGCATGCATCTGATCCCTAAAGACAGCCCTTGAGCAGAGACACCAAGTGGCACTCACCATGTCCCTCCTCCACCACCCACCCTCTCCTGATTCTACCTTTCTCAATGTTGGTCCAGACAACCTGCCTGGTGGGGCAACATGGACACGAGGGGTCTGAGGCCTTGGTCACCATGCCTTTGCCAGACACGGTAGTGAGTTATGGTGGCTGCATGTGCCCATGCGCAGTTAAGACTGGGCATGGACCCCATGGATTCTGCATGGGCCTTCTGAGTTCTAACACACTCCTTCACACCTCCACTCAATGCAGCAACTCCACCTCTTCATTAGGACCAGGGTTATCACCCTGACAGACTAGTGACTCTTTCTCTTGTCTGCTGGTCCACTGGCATGTTGTTGTTAGGTGCTGTCATGTCGGTTCCAACTCATCATGACCCTAAGTACAACAGAATGAAACACCGCCCAGTCCTGCGCCATCCTTACAATCCTTGTTATGCTTGAGCCCATTGTTGCAGCCACTGTGTCAATCCATCTCATTGAGAGTCTTCCTCTTTTTCAATGACTCTCTACTTTACCATGATGTCCTTCTGCAGGGACTGGTCCCTCCTGAAAACCTGTCCAAAGTACAGGAAATGAAGTCTTGTCATCCTTGCTTCTAAGGAGCATTCTGGCTGTGCTTTTTCCAAGACAGATTTGTTCGTTTTTCTGTCAGTCTGTGATATATTCGATATTCTTCATCAACACCATAATTCAAAGGTATCAATTCCTTGGTCTTCCTTATTCATTGTCCAGCTTTCACACGCATACGAGGTGATTGAAAAACCATGGCTTGGATCAGGCGCACCTTAGTCCTCAAGGTGACATCTTTGGCCTTCAACACTTTAAAGAGGTCTTTCGCAGCACATTTGCCTAATGCAGTGTATTGTTTGATTTCCTGACTGCTGGTTCCATGGATACTGATTGTGGATCCAAGTAAAATTAAATCTTTGATAACTTCATCCTCGTCTCCATTTATCATGCTGTTGCTTATTGTTCAGTTTGAGGATTTTTGTTTTCTTTATGTTGAAATGTAATGCATATTGAAGGCTGTAGCCTTTGGTCTTCATCAGTAAGTGCTTCAAGCCCTCTTCACTTTCAGCAAGCAAGGTTGTGCCATCTGCATATCACAGATTGTTAATGAGTTTTCCTCCAATCCTGATGCCCTGTTCTTCTTCATGAAGTCCAGTTTTTGGATTATTTGTTCAGCGTACAGATTGACTAGTTATGGGGAAAGGTTGCAACCCTGTCACATACATTTCTTGATTTTAAGCCATGCAGTATCCCCTTGCTCTGTTCTAATGACTGCCTGTTGATCTACGTACAGGTTCCCCATGAGAACAATTAAGTGTTCTGGAATCCCTGTACTTTGGAATGTTATCCATAATTTGTTATGATTCACGCAGTCAAATGCCTTTGAATAGTCAATAAACATGGGTAAACATCTTTCTGGTATTCTCTGCTTTCAGCCAGGATCCATCTGACATCAGCAATGATATCACCCCTCGTTACATGTCCTCTTCTGAATCCGGCTTGTATTTCTGGCAGTTTCCTGTCAATGTACTGCTGCAGCCACTTTTGAATTATCTTCACCAAAATTTTACTTGTGTGCGATACTAATGATTAATGATTCCATGTTCCAAATATTAATGAATATTTGCAGCTGTTTCTTCTCATTGAGTCATGCCACAAAACTCCCAAAAGCTTTATTCCACCTGTGTCATTAAGGTTGACTCTACTTTGAGCAGGTAGCTCTCCCCCAGTCATATTTTGAGTGACTTCCAACCTGAGGGGCTTATCTTCCAGCACTATATCAGACAATGTTCCGCTGCTATTCATAAGGTTTTCATGGGCTAATCTTTTCAGAAGTAGACTGCCAGGTCCTTCTGAATGGTCTCTTATAAAAAGAGCAGAATAGACACAGAGAGGCATATATGGGATCATGCACCTGTTGTGATGCCTCCTTTGCCAGACTCCAATGTAAGTAAATCGCTCTCTGGAGAATGGATGCATCCAGAATTGCCCCTATAGGTAAATTAACCCTGGAGAATGTGTTCTTTTCCATACCCATCAAGGAGGAGGATCAAAAGTGGTTCACCTTCTCTTGGAGGGTTAACAATGCACCTTTCCATCTCACCACGGGGCAGTGTCTCTTCTCCTACCCTCCCTCACACTTTGGCCCTGAGGAACCCTGATTGGAAGTCCACAGAGCATGACCCTGGTCCACCGTGGTGAGGTTATCAGTACCTGGTGATATTCTGAGTGGCCTGTTTAGACACTGCTTTAGTTTCCTAGAGCTACCGTGATAAAAAATACCCTAAGTAAGTGGCTTTAAGGAATGGAAATTTATTTTCTCACAGTTGTGGGGGCTAGAAGTCCAAATTCAGGGCATCAGCTCTAGGGGAAGGTCCTTTTTTGTTCATTTCAGCTTCCAGTAGCTGTTGGCAATCCTTGGCGTTCCTTGGCTTGTAGATGTATCTGTCTCTGTCTTCACATGATGTCTCCCTTATGTGTGTGTCTCTGTGTCTATTCTGCTCTTTTTATAAGACACCACTCAGAAGGACCTGGTAGTCTACTTCTGAAAAGATTAGCCTGTGAAAACCTTATGAATAGCAGTGGAACACTGTCTGATGTAGTGCCAGAATATGAGTCCCTCAGGTTGGAAGGCACTCAAAATACGACCATGGGAGAGCTGCCTCCCCAAAGTTGAGTTGACCTTAATGGAATGCATGGAGTCAAGCTTTCGGGACCTTCATTTGCTGATGTGGCATGACTCAAAATGAGAAGAACACGTCCGTTAATACTCAGAACATGGAATGTACCAAGTATAAATCTAGGAAAATGAAAGTCACCAAAACTTAAATGGAACACGTAGACATAGATATCCTGGGCATTGTTGTTGTTGTTAGGTGCTGTCAAGTTGGTTCTGATTCATAGCGACCGTACATACAAGAGAACAAGGCACTGCCCGGTCCTGCAAATGCAGGACCATGTTGTTGAGGGTCTTCCTATTTTCACTGGCCCTCTACTTTACCAAGCATAATGTCCTTCTCCAGGGAATGATTCCTCCTGATAACATGTCCAAAATATGTGAGATGTAGTCTCATCCTTGCTTATAAGGAGCATTTCAGCTGTACTTCTTGCAAGACAGATTTGTTCATTATTCTGGCAGTGCATTGTATATTCCATATTCTTCTTCAACACCACAATCAAAGGCATTAATTCTTCTTCAGTCTTTCTTATTAATCACCCAGCTTTTGTATGCATATGAGGAAATTGAAAACACCATGGCTTGGGTCAAGCACATCTTAGTATTCAAGGTGACATCTTTGCTTTTCAACACTTTAAAGAGGGCTTTTGCAGCGGATTTGCCCAATGCAATGTATCTTTTGATATCTTGACTGCTGTTTCCGTGGGTGTTGATTGGATCCAAGTAAAAGAAATCCTTGACAACTTCAATCTTTTATCCATTTATCATGATGTTGCTTATTAGTCCAGTTGTGAGGATTTTTGTTTTCTCTACATTGAAGTGTAATCCATACTGAAAGCTGTGGCCTTTGATCTTCATTAGTAAGTACTTCAAGTCCTCTTCACTTTCAGCAAGCAAGGTTGTGTCATCTGCATAACACAAGTTGTTAATGAGTCTTCCTCCAACTCTGATGCCCCATTCTTCTTCATATAGTCCAGCTTCTTGGATTATTTGCTCAGCATACAGATTGAATACCCAGTAAAACCCAGTGCCGTCCTCGGAAACAGATTGAACAGGTATGGTAAAAGGATACAACCCTGACCCACACCTTTCCTCACTTTGAACCATGCAGTATCCCCTTGCTCTGTTCAAACAACTGCCTCTTGATCTGTGTACAGCTCCTCAGGAGCACAATTAAGCATTTTGGAATTCCCATTCTTTGCAATGTTATCCATAATTTATTATGATCCACACAGTCAAATGCCTCAGTGAGCTGAAATGGACTGGTATTTGCCATTTTGAATTAGACAATCATATGGTCTACTATGCCAAGAATGACAAATTGAAGAGGAATGGTGTTGCTTTCATTGTCAAAAAACATCTCAAGATCTATTCTGAAGTACATTGTTGTCAGTGATAGGATGATATCCATATGCCTACAAGGAAGACCAATTAATACAACTACTACTCAAATTTACACACCAACAACTAATGCCAAAGATGAGGAAATTGAAGATTTTTACCAACTTCTCCAGTCTGAAATGATCAAACATACAATCAAGTCACGTTGATAATTGCTGATGATTGGAAAAAAGTTGGAAACAAAGCAGAAGGATTGGTAGCTGGAAAATATTGACTTTGTGATAGAAACAATGCAAGCGATGGCATGATAGAATTTTATAAGATCAATGACTTCTTCATTGCAAATACCTTTTTTCAACAACACAAATGGCAACTATGGACATGGACCCCACCGGATAGAAAACACAGGAATTGAATCAGATAAATCTGTGGAAAGAGATGAAGGAAACGCTCAGTATCATCTGTCAGAACAAGGCCAGGGGCTGACTGCAGAACAGGCTATCAATTCCTCAAATGCAAGTTCAAGTTGAAGCTGAAGAAAATTAAAACAAGTCCACAAGAGCCAAAATATGACCTTGAGTATATCCTACCTGAATTTGGAGACTATCTCAAGAATAGATTTGACGTGATGAACACTAATAACCTAAGACCAGAAAAGTTGTGGAATGACATCAAGGCATCATGCATGAAGAAAGCAAGAAGTCATTAAAAAGACAGAAAAGAAAGAAAAGACCAAAATGGGTGTCAGAAGAGACTCTGAAACTTGCTCTTGAACATAAAGTAGCTATAGCAAATGGAAGAAATGATGAAGTAAAAGAGCAGAACAAAAGATTTTAAAGGGCAGCTCGAGAGACAAAGTAAAACATTATAATGAAATGTGCAAAGACTTGGAGTTAGAAAACCAAAAGGGAAGAGCATGCTAGGCATTTCTCAACCTGAAAGAACTAAAGGAAAAAATTCAAGACTCGAGTTACAATTTTGAAGGATTCTATGGGAAGAAGTACAGCCAGGGTGCTCATTAGAACCAAGGATGGCGAGACTTTGTCTCGCATACTTTGGACATGTTATCAGGAGGGACCAGTCCCTGGAGAAGAACTTCATGCTTGGTAAAGTAGAGAGTCAGCAAAAAGAGGAAGACAGGCAATGAATTGATACAGTGGCTGCAACAATGGACTCAAGCATAACAACCATTGTGAGGATGGTACAGGACGGGGCAGTGTTTCATTTTGTTGTACATAGGGTTGCTATGAGTTGGAGGTGACTGGACAGCACCTAACAACTCGACAACTCAGAAGGGATTTAGTTGGTTCAGAATCCGCCCTACTCTGATATGATTCCATTAACAAAACAAGAGAAAACTTATTATTTTCAAACAGGGTCATATCCCCAGGTACAAGGTTAGGATCTTGGGAAACACAATTCAATCCACAACAGACATCTCCCTCTCCAGAGTGTGGAGATAAATTGGGGAAAAGTGAACGGGGAAGCATTCCAGACACAAGGAACTCTTTGGGCAAAGACCACATGGAAATGAAGATCAGTGTGGGTGGAGTTCAGGACACGTGGATGAGAGAGGACGCTGGAAAGGTCTGTAGACCCATGGAAAGTTGGGTCTATATCCAAGCAGCAAAAAGAAGCCACTGAAGGTTCGTGGGTAGGTTGGGCACTAGAACATTACACCTGCTGCGCTTGCTGTCAGACCTACTTGGACATGGCTGAACCTTATTTAGCCGTTAGGGACTTGAAGAACTGTCTCTAGTGTTGCCCTCTGCCCTCTGTTGCCACACGGACCCTTGTAGACTTTGTAACTTGAAACATACAACTAGTAAAACCTCAGACCACAAACATAGGTGTGCATGAAATGTCACTGTATTATTTTTGTAATTGAAGTTAATTTTTACTTGAGCCCCCATTTTGCAGATTTTTTGACTCAGCCAGCTAGCTTCCTCCCTCTCCTGGGAGGTTCGCCTCCAGTTTCAGGGGCTCAGGCATGCTGAGGACCCAGGAGGGGGCCTTGCATTTTGAATCACTGCAATCTCCTTCTTTAGGCACCTGCTGAGATGCCCTTGAAAAACCCTGGTGGCGTAGTGGTTAAGAGCTGTGGCTGCTAAACAATAGGGTCAGCAGTTTGAATCCACCAGGCTTTCCTTGAAAACGCTATGGGGTAGCTCTACTCTGTCTGATAGGGTCGCTATGAGTTGGAATCAACTCAACAGCAATGGGCTTGGTTTTGTTTTGAGATGCCATCGCCCCATCCCCAGGGCCACCTCCTCCAGCTCTCAGCCACACTCTGGCCTAACTCCGGCTCTCGGTTGTTTGCCCCTTTGCCCATCAACATCCTGTTACCTTCTCCTGGTAAATGAGGACTAAGAGTGGAAATTCTGGAAGCTCTAGGTTCACATTATCATGGAGGAAATAAGAAACCAAATTGCCTCAATTATTCTCTGGGAAACCACTCTGTTATGGAGTGAATTGTGTCCTCCAAAATACGTGCCGAAGTCCTAACTCCTGTACCTGTAAGTATGACCCTGTCTGGGAATAGGGATTGTCTTAGTCATCTAGTGCTGCTATAACAGAAATACCACAAGTGGATGGCTTTAACAAACAAATTTATTCTCTCACAGTTGAGGAGGCTAAAAGTACAAATTCAGGGTGCCAGCTCCAGGGGAAGGCTTTCTCTCTGTGTTGGCTCTGGAGAAATGTCCTCGTCATCAATCTTCCCCCGAACTAGGAGATTCTCTGCACAGGAACCCCAGATCTAAAGGAAGTGCTCTGCTCCCGGTGCTGATTTCTTGTTGGCATGAGGTCCCCATGTGTCTCTGTTCACTTCTCTTTTATATCTCAAGAGAGATTGGCTCAAGACACAATCCAGTCTTGTAGATTGGGTCCTGCCTCATTAACATAACTGCCAATAATCCCATCTCATCTACATCATAGACAGAATTTACAATACACAGGAAAATCACATTGGATGACAAAATGGTAGAAAATCACACAGTACTGGGATTCATGGCCCAGCCAAATTGATACGCATGTTTTTAGGGGGCAAAATTCAATCCATGACAGGGGATTTCTTTGTTATTTTAATGAGGTCAGGCCAGAGCAGGTGGGTCCTGAACCTAGTGGTGCCTTATAAAAAGAGTAGAATAGACACAGAGACAAACACAGAGGGAGGTCGGATGCCAGGGAACAGCAAGGGATTCCGGGGCTCCCGACCAGGAAGGGCCCTCCCCAGAGCCACTGCTCTGATCTGGTCTTCCAGCCTCCAAAGCTGTGAGACAATAAATCCCTGTTCTTTAAAGCCACCCACTGTGGTATTTCTGTCGAAGCAGCGCTAGGTGACTCAGACACACTCCACCAACCACTTCCAGGCCTGTGTATTGGGTGCAGTTGACTTTGTCCCCAGCTGGGATCAGCACATGACTCCATGAGGTCAACAGGAGCATCGTCCTTGCCCAGCCACGTGGTTGGTGTGCAGAGGACCCAATCAAGCCAAAGAGAGTCCATAGGCCTTTTCCAGAACTTCTGAGAGTGAGGTAAGTGGGTTTCCTATTTCCTGCTGTGATGATGTCAGCTTAGAGCTTCCAGAATTTCCACTTATGGCCGAGAATGTGATCAAGACAGTGGGAAACATAGGCAGACAAACAGCAGGCTATTGTTTGACCCCCTAGATTGAGTCATTCCTCAGTGGACTTCTTACTCATGTGAGCAACACATGCCCTTTCCTGCCGCCGCTGCCCCCCTCAACCCGTGAAGGTCTGTCACCAGCTTCAAAACGACCTCCGCTGACGAGAAGGAACGGGATGTTGCGAGTTGTGAAACTACGGCAGACTAGGGCAGAGGGCACGGGGATCTGTCTCGTGGTCTGCCAGGTTGGTGCAAAGTTCAGCCTGGGGCAAGGGGCAGATGAGCCCCCCTCCTCCTTTGTTTCATGTTGCCCTAAGGCTGGGTGGACAGCTGGAGAAAGACCTGGAAACGACTGAGTGGCCGTAAGTGACCACACAGGGCCTTTAAGGGGTTGTATGAGCAGTGCCTTGGGAGAAAGTCCTGGTAGTCTGCTTCCAATAGGTCAGCCACTGAAAACTCCACGGAGCACAGTCCTACTGGATGGCAGGTGGGGTTTTTTGGGTTTAGCAGTGGAACCTGAGTCAGGAGAAGCTGACTGCTGGAGGGGCCAGTGAACAGGGTGCTGCCCACAGAAGGGTCCTGGTTCCTGGTGCCCTCTCAGGTGTGCCCCATAATCAAGGTCAGGAGATACTCCCACGGAGCAGTACTGGGGGCAGCTGAATCCACTGACCGAGGCACTTACTCCCCGAGTGGCTGGAGTCCTAGCCGTTTGTGTCCAGCAGGGAGTAAGCTGTGCCCTGGGCCACAGACCTCTTTCCCCGTTCCAGAGACCCCATCAGAACCCCTCCAGGCCCCTATCCTCTGCCATACACCCAGAGTGGCAGGAGTGGTTAAATGCTACGTTGCCTTGAATGTCTCCACCTGCCTGAGAAGAACACGAGTCACCAGGAGGAGTGGACATGGAGCAGGAACACCTTCACAGGTGAGCTGGCATGGCGTCCCCTCTGGAGGGGCTGGGCCTGCGGTATAGTCACTGTTGTGGGGCCCGCACTTCATATGCGTGTGCAGGGGAAGGGTGTGTGTGTGCGGGGCAACCAAGGGGCAAGTTGCTGCCTGCCTATCCCAGCCTTCCTGAGTGACCACCAAGCCTCCCCTGCAGACCCCCCACCTGTGCTCAGCAGAACTTCCCCTACAGACCCCCCACCTCTGTTCACCAGAGCTTCCCCTGCAGACTCCCACCTCTCCCCACGTGCATGGCATGAAGGTGACCACCCCCAGGTCTCTCTACCTGGACACAGGCACTCCTTCAGAGCTTGGCATGCACCCTCCCACGGCCAGTGGAGAAGGAGATGTTTTATTGATCTTTCTCTTTTCTCCCTCTGGCACCCCAAGACTGGGAAAGCCTGGAGCTGCTGGGACTCACAGGGGGGATTGTGAGGAGGTGGGAAGCAGAGAAAATGGGTCCTGACACCATCTAAGAGTTGGCTCAGCACAAGCTCCCTCCCAGCTTCTCATTGTCCTGAGTCAAGAGTTGCCTCTTTTTTATTTTTTAAGCCAGTTTGAGTTGGGTTTCTGTAGCAGGCAGCTCAGTCTGCTCCTCTCTGAGGTGTGGGGCCTCTGCCCAGCCTACCCCGCAGGCACTTCTCTACTGGCTCTCAGAAGGGCTGGCACTTCCCCAACCACTGACCTGGGACAGGGATGTGTTCCCACATCTCAGGCTGCCCACGCTCTCTGGGGTTTCTATCACAGACACGTGTACAAAGGATCACCCCTCTGACGTTATCTCTTCCCCATAAACCTTTGTGTCTTGCTAAGAAAACCACCTCTGGTTTCCATGTAGCTCCAAGTGCACCCCTGCCAGCCAAGGAGACAGGCTTGGCCTGAATCAGGTCTCCTGAGATGCCCACCCCAGGGCCAGCCCTTCCTCCAGGGGCCTCAGAACCCCCCACCGCATCCACTGGAGAAAGCCTCAGGTAGGAGGGCTGCCCCTGCGGGCTCCTGCCCCCTTCCTGGCCCATCTTCCCTCCTTATCTCAGCAGGCAAGGTGAAAGGCACTTCCTGCCCACACCCACACCCACACCTAGGCCATGCTCCTGGCTCCATAAACACACCAGAGTGCCACTGACCAAGCTAACCCGTCCCACCAGCCCAACAGACCCTCTGCCTGCACTCCAGGCACTGCTGGGGCCCTGCAATGTCTCCCCGACCTGGCTGAGAGCTGAAGCTGCCACAGAAGGTCCAGGCTGCTGAGGCTCATGGATGCCTAGTGAGCAGAAGTCCTTCCTGGGGTGCTGGCGAAAGCCACTACCCTAGCTCCGCAAGCTGGAGCTACCCAGCAGACCCCCCCAGGACTGGCATGGACTGCATGTTCACTGCTGGATTGACTCTGAAGGGCCAGGAGCAACCACCACGGACTCAGCAGAACTTGGCGGCACAGCCCAGCTCCATCTCTGAGTCCTGATCTGTATCTGTCTGCGTCTCCCCCTAGGCGCGGCAGTGGCACACCACACACTGTGTGTGTGCATGTGGGTGTCCACACGTCTGCATGTGTGTGTGTACACGCGTGTGCACTTGTGTGTATGCACACACGCCCTCACTCAGCGCAGTGAGAGGCCAATGATGAGCCTCATGTCCCGGGCCCTACTGCCTGAAGGCTGAGAGGGGGGAGGGGGAGGCCAGGCTCTGTCCTTACCTAGGTGGGGATATAGGTCAGGTGGGGACCCCAGACGGGCCAGCTCGAATGTGCAAGGACAGGGCATGGAGTGAGGAGGTCTTGGCAGGGGAAACGGCAGTGCAAAGGCCCAGGGGCAGAAGTGAGGATGAGCCCTGGAGTTAGGGGCACATAGCTGCAAGCTCCAGGAAACCATCTCCCTCTGAGTGAACTAGCACGGTATGTGGAGTAGCCTGGGGGTCTGGGTCTCTGCCTGTCTCTGCCATCCCTCGGTGTCACTCTGTTTCTGTGTTGGAGGAGGCCCCGTTGGGAATGCACATGGCCACCTGGAGCTGTCAGGAGCTGGACATCTGGCAGCTGGGACAGTAGCCACAAGTGCCTTGGGCAAGCGAGTGACGTGTGGGGGGCCTGCGAGGTGGGCGTTACTGTTCTTGTTCAGAGACACCTGCTCAGTTCGGGCCCAGGGCCTTGATGGGAGACACTTGCTCCCCTTCCCCCTGGGGGGCCGAGGCCCAGTGGGGTAGGAGAGGGTATCGAGGCCGAGGGCTCTGCTGTGCTGGTCCTGGGACACCCTGGGCCCCTGCAAGGACACCCTGGGCGGACTGCTAGGTTGGAGCCTGACGAGGTCTGTGTGCGAGGTGGGGCGTGCCCTTACTGGGCCCACCAAGGCTGAGGAACCGCTCCCCAGGCCTGGGGTAGAGGCCCAGAACAGGGATCAGGCTGGACAGGGTGGGCGGTCCTGCAGCATTGGCGTGGCCGGCCGGTGAGGCACAGGGCCCGCCACCCATCCACCCACACCCTCTTCTGCCCGGCCCGCCCCGGCCTGCCTCTGCCTGCCCTGCCTGGCATTTTCCAATGCAAAGTTCCCAGGGCAACAGCACCAACCCCATGCAGAGATGCCTGGGCAGGGCCAGCGAGGTGGTCAAAAGGCTGGGGGGTGCAGAGGTGGCTTCATGCCCAGGGACCGTGGGGCATGTAGGTTGAACCCCTCCAGGCAGGACCCTGGGGCTCTCCATTACCCTCCCCAGGCAGGGAAGGCTCCTGGGAGGGTCTGGAGCCACCTGGCTGCGGACACAGGAGGCCCTTGGCTTGTTTGTAGACTAGCAGTGTTGACTCCTGAGTCAAGGCCACCTTTGCATGAAGGAATCCATGCAGGAGTGAATGAATGAATGAAGGGCCCTCGGGACCAGGCTCTGCTCACACGGGTGCTCACATATGCCTTATGTGCCCACAGGGATGGGGGTTGCCCCGTTTGCTGGGGAGGTCCTCATTTGCCCAGCAAACCTAGTAGGGGGCTTCTGGGCTAGAGGAAGGGCAGGCTTATCCCAGGCCTGAGTGAGGACCCTGTGGCCCAGGTGTGGAGGCTCCAGAAGCCTTGTGGGGTATCTTGGACCCCAGGGGTAGGGGCACCTGGAGGAGGATGGGGGAACCAGCAAGGGCCACGTGGGTGGGAGGGGTTGCAGCCCAGAGTACACGAGATCTGGGGGTGAGTGAGGAGAGGTCTGAGCAGCTGATGAGGAGGAGAAGGTGGGCTCACCCCCCATGGTTCCGCAGCCCTTCGTGGCTCCTGCAGAGGGGATCCCAGGAGTGTGTGCGACCCCCGTTTCCTCCCCCAGGCCATCCCCAGGGCAGGCCCCTCCCTGCTGGCCCCCACCTTGCCATGGGAACTCAGCCCACAGCAGTGCGGATGGGCCTGGGGGAAAGTCCACTGTGCAGGCACCTAGGAAGGGGAGGGGTGGGAAGCTCCAGCCTTGGCCCTTTCCCCACCCCTCCCCCACCCGCATGGCTGAGACCTTAGGCAGTTTCCCACAGGCTGCTGGCTGAGGGGAGGGTTGGGGGGGAGTGCGAGGGGACCCAAAGCTGCCCCGGGCAAAGGTGGGTGCAGGTCCCAAACTCCTGCTCTTACCACCCATAGGCTCCCACATCTGTCTGGGGCCTTCTGCAGTGACCACAGGCCTAACAGGCGTATGACCCCAGCCTTGTGCAGGGGCCTGTGGGGGGCTGTGGGAAGGAGGAACCCTGCCCTCCTGCCCACAGGCTGTGCTTAGCCCATCCACTATGGGGAACCTGGCCTTGTGCCTCAGCTGCCTGGAGGAGTGGAGGAGCTGCGCAGGGGCCAGGCCACGCAACCCACCACCGCCAGCTGCCTCCCAGGCTCTACTCCCACCCCGGATCTCCTGGGCCTGGTGCGGCCCCCACTCTGTGGAGCTGTCGGAGGTCATGGAGGTGATGGAGATGGTGGTGATGAAGGGTGTGCAGAGGGGTTCCAGCTGCGGAAAATGGCCGCCAGCCCTGGTGAGACTGCCAACTGGGTGTAGGGTGGGGGGATCAGGCTCTTCCAGGGCTAACCTACCCCCCTGGGACCCCTGGCCGTGCTGTGCAGCTGGCTGGACTCCGTGTAGGGGCTGCAGGCCTCTTAGGGGCCCTGGCCCCCAATGCCACAGCAGCTGCCTCCCAGCTGCGGGAGCAGGAGGTACATGGCACGGGGGTGGGCTGGGCACATTTGGGATCCCCCAGTCCCCACGGACCCTCACCTTGGCAGGACCGACAGAAAGTCAGGGGACAGCACCTACCAAGGCCTTATGCCAAAAACCTGGAGGGGTAGCAGTGGCAGGACGGGGTTGCAGGACCCAGCACCCAGCCAGCATGCTCTGCGCCCCCCTCCAAGTCCCCATCTCCCTGCAGCTGCTCCAGCACCTGCTGCGGGAGCGGGGGCCACAGGCTGAGGCTGCAGGAGGCAAAGAACACGGAAGAACTGCGTGCCCAGTGGGAGCGGCTGGTGCGGCAGGCAGAGGCCAGGTGAGGCCGTGAGGACATGAAGGGGCAGGGCATGGGGAGGCCAGTGCTGACGTCCATCCTGTCCCAGGTCGGGGCTCCTGTGGCAGATCGTACTGGCAACCCAGAACTTTGGGGCGGCTTGCAGGGCACTCCTGGCTGAGCTACGGCAGGGCTGGCTGGGGCCCGGTGGGCATCCTGGGGCCATGCAGTGCTTGCAGGTACCACCCAGCCATAGGGGACCATGGTGGGTGGGAGCTAGGGATGGCGTGGGCCTCACAGCTGCGTCCACAGCTTGTCTTCTGGGAGGCTGCTTCATGGGCGGATGACTCGGAGCAGGTGCTGGAGAACAGCTGGAGGCTGGTGGAGTTGCTGGCTGGTGAGTGGGTGGGCGGGGGGTCCCCGAGGCCAAGTCACTCCACCTAGCAGTCAGCCCTGCCACAGTGTCCTCAGGGCTCTGAGTTTGGGACTCCCTCAGCCCTCCCAGCACCTCGGGCCCCTGTCCCAGGGCCAACACCCCACCCTCTGTGTGTCCCGAGCCCACATCCACATGCCCACCGTCCCTGTGCCCATCATGGCCCTTCCCTCCGGCACGGTGGTAGAGGCTCAGCTGGTGCGGGGGCAGCTGCAGCAGCTCCAGGAGTGGGCACAGCTGGCAGGGGACGGGGCTGTCTGTGTGCAGCAGGAGCTACTGTGGGCCCTAGAGTTGGGGCCTCTCGTGCCCTCACTGTGGACAGGCTTGGGTGTCCAGCTGAAACTGGAAGGGGCAGCCTCTGAACATCAAGGGCTCAAGAGCAAGAACAGGTGTTGGCAACCACCTTAGCCTGCCCGGGGGTGGTGGTGCAGGAGGGCTGAGAGTGGGTACCAAGGGCTTTTGGGGTCCCAGACCAGAGCACCTGGTAGGATGCTGGCCTCCCCCCAGCGGAGTGTCAAGCTGGCCTGGTTGTCAGAACGGCTCAAGCAGCTCACCCAGCATCCATCCAGGAGCAGACCCTCCCATTGGGCACCCTGGGACCTGCAGGGGTTGCCTTACAGATGGTGTGTGGCCAGGCCCAGGAGGTGGGCTTGGGGGCCCCAGGTGTGCAGGAAGCCGGCTAGGAGGGTGGAAGTGGGGTGCATCCAGGGTTCGGCTCTTAGGGTAGTCCTGTCTCCCCAGCTGTGCTTCAGGCTGTAGGGGTGCCCCCAGGAGACCTCTGGTCAGAGGCTCAGGAGCAGGACATTGGGTTCATGTGGGGAGCAGCCCAGGGGGTCTGGCGGGGCCCGGTGGAGCTGGCAGTCCTCGAGGAGGATCTGCGGTGGAACAGCTGGCTCTGGGCCCATGCAGGTGCCCAGAGTCCCCGTGGTGGGGGAGGGGTGACCCCAGGGAGCCTCTGGGGCTGCAGCCACTGCCTACTGATGGGAAGGGCCCAGAGAGGGGAGACCCTCCCTCTTGGGAGGTGATGCGGCTGCAGCAGGGGAGGGTACCCACAAGGGGATCTCCGTGGCAATGTCAGGACTCAGTTCCCACCCCCAACAACCTCAGACCCCTTATATGCCCACCTTGCTCCTCCAGGGGCTGGGGCTGGAGGTACAGTTCAGGCCCCGGGTGCCAGTCCCACGAGTGGAGCTGGGATGGAGAGCACGGCCAGCCAGGGGCAGTACCTCTTGTTGTAGCACTGCCTGGCCTCTAAGCCATACTGGGGTGGACACAGAGAGGGTCAAGGGACTGGACACACAACCCACCCTTTCTACTGAGTGGCCGTCCCAATAAAATCACAATTATGGCTTCCATTTATGCAGCCTCTGAAAAAAAAAATACTTGGAACAAGATATAAAAAAAATTAGCTCTGAGGTAGTGGCTGGGCCTCCTCACCTGTGTTTAATGCAACCTCAACCCCCAGCCTGTGGGTCGACAGATTGGGTTTATACCCTGGCTGGGCCTTCCTCCTCCTCCTCCTCTTCTATAAAATGGGAGAAGCTGGGCTTGCATCCTGCTCTGAAGTTCCAGACCCTCTGTTCACCTTCTCCTCAGGTTTATTTCTCAAGCTTGGGAGTGACCCCTGCCAGCTCTATTGGCTTTCTCTCTCCCCCCTTGGCCCCCAGCACCCCCAAGGGTGCCCCCATGGGCAGAGGCTCTACTGCTACCCCCCACCGTGCCTCCGAGGCCCCCTGCCATGCTGACAATCTGGCCCAGGGCCACCCCTGTCTGATGGAGGCACAAGTGGAAGTGTGGAGGTGGAGATCCAGGATGTGGGCACTGGGGGGAACAGGAGGTGGCAGGGCCTCGTCTGGCAGGGCAGGTGTAGCCCTGCCCACCCTGTCCACCTGTAACCTTTCTAGGCTGTGCACTCTGGAGGGGTCAGCTACCCCTCGGCCCCACTCTACCCCACCCTGGCCATCCTCTGCCCACCCCATCCACCTGCCCTCTCTAGGCCACCCACCCTGGAGAAGACCTCGCTGTTTGCGGGCCACTTGGAGGAACTGCTCATGCTTCTGCCTAGGCTGTGCTCAGCTGTGCCCTGTGGGACCGAGGAGGGGCCTGTGACCAGAGGCTGTGACCTGTACAGCAGCTTTGAGGACCAGCCCAGGGTCAGCACAGGGCGGGTGGACTCTGACACCATTCTGGGTGCCCTGGGGCCTCCCTTCTGAGAGGCCTCTGCCCCAGAGGTGTTCTGGGGGAAGCCAGGCTGCCTACTGTGCTGGGCGCAGCTCATGTGGGACTCTGGGTGCTGGGTGGCCAGCTCAGGCAGGGGCACCTGCTCCAGGCCACAGGGCAGGTAGAGCAGCCAAGGTGCTGGGTGTCGGGGGGCCTCACCTCGCTAGCTTCCTGACACCCAGAGCCCTTCCTGATTCCTTGGTGCTCTGCCCTGCTCTGTAGGTGATGCTGGCCCAGCCTGGGGGGCCAGTGGAGCTACCCAGGATCTTGGGGACTGCTGGGCTGAAGCACTGGACCAGAGCTCCAGGTGAGGGACTGGATCCGAAGGGCCTGAATCAGAGGTGGTCTGGTGGCCTGGGGAGTAGGGCCTCTGCTCAGACTTACCATCCCCCCCCCACCCCCCCGCAGGAGAGTTTCTGAAAGAACCGAGTTGAAGGCCACCATTGAAGCCCAGGAAGAGGAGCCTGGGACCAAAGACTGGCGCGGACCCCAGTAGTGGCTGAGGCCCAAGGTGAGGCTGGGTCAGGGCCAGCTGCCCCTGCAGGAGGTGAGGGGCAGGGGAGAGGGACCTGGCCTGGTGGGACTATGCCTGCCAGTCTCACAGACCTTCCCATAGAGAGGCGCTGATGCTCACCTGGATGCTGCGAGCCGTTGTGGGTGCCACCTTTGGTGGCTTGGCCATAGAAAGAAATGGCTGTGCTTCCCAGCAGGACTTCCTGGACAGTGTTCTGGAGGCTGGTGAGCAGAGCTGAGGATGGACAGCCCCAGGGGGTGGTGTGGACCCAGCCAGGGGCTAACCACTCTGTTGGGGCCAGGGCTCCCTGGCAGCCAGCAGTAACGCAGTGTGGCCATTGAGATGGGCAGAGTCAGGGATGAGCTTGCGCGCAGCCAGAGGCCTGTCCTGGGTCCAGGGAGTCTCAGCCAGCAGGTGTGAGCTGTGGCCTAGTGGGAGGGGTAAGAGCCCTCCTGACCAGGAGCCCTGTCCCCCACCCTCTTGGGCCTGCACAAGCCAGGGACGGTGCCCTCACGGTGAACGTTGGAGGTGGCTGGGTGGCCCTGGATGAGGTTCCAGTCAAGGATGATCCAGGCAGAGGTGAGGGCTAGCATGGGGGGCTTGGCCTTGGGGCCCAGTACTGGGAGACAGGAGGAGAGATCTCAGTACCTGCCCTGGGGGAGTGGGAAGGAGCAGGTGGAAAACGCCTACCCACAAGTCAGAAGATCCACCAGCCGTCCCTGTCCTGGGTGGTGGGCCCTGTGGCCGCCCTCCCCAGCGCTTCCAGCAGCCTCCTGCCCCAGAAGGTGGGTGCTGAGATGGGCTTCAGAAAAGAGGGGCCAGGACCTCCCCAGGTGGGCGCACCTCCTCTGCGCAGGTGGGGGGCTGGACGGTGGGTGAGGCTGGCCAGCCTCTCAGACAGGGTTGCAAAGCCGCTGGGGTTGCAGGGACCACAGCTCCTACCGGGCCCAGGTCGCAGACAGCCGCTGAGAGGAGCCCCCAGGACCTCCGGACCCAGCAGACTTTGCACGCGAAGCCGTGGGGAGCCAGCCCCCAGGGAATTGGGTGGGACTCGGGAGACAGAGGGCTGGAAGGGGAGGGTCGAGACGGCTATAAAGTTCCTTTTTGGGAAGCAAAACCGCAAGGCCGGGAGCCCGCGTTTCGCTTGCCAACTGGGTTCAAACGTCCGCTCCCTCCGCGCCCGCCCTGTATTCCAAAGCGGTGACGGAGGAGGGGCCCAGGTCCTGGGCAGCCCACCGCCGCTTTGCCGCCGGCCCCCATCCGCCTACCTGGGGGGGTGCTCTCTGAGGGGGCATGGCCCTGCACAGGCCCCGCATCGGCCAGCCCTACGTCATTCGGGGAACCCCCACACCTGGCGGCGCCCTACCTCCGGGCCACCACCCCCAGACGGAGGGCGCGGCCGCCGGGGGCGGGGCCTGGGCGCAAGTTTAAATTCGGGCGGCGTGGGCACCGGGCGAGTGTGGACAGAGTCGGAGTCCGGACGAGGAACTGAGCGTTGACGCCCGCACCGCGCGGAAGGTGGGCGACGCCTGGCCGGGCGGTGGTGAAGGGGGGGCGGTGCTGGGCGAAACCGAAGCACCTGCGCGGCGGCGGCTGAGCTTTGGGCTCTCTGCAGCGTCGGCTGGCGGGGGTCAGGGGGCGGATGGGGGCCTGGGGCGCGGGTGGAGGTTTGGGAAGCCGGTGGGGGTCCGCACGCAGTAGGACCGGCGGGGGGCTGATCTCGCCCGCCCACCCGCCCGGGCTTCCGGGCAGGAGGGTGCCGCGCCGGGCGGTACCGCAGGTCTGGTGGTCCCGCCCCCTCCTCGGGCCAGGGCTGGGGGGCGTCTGCGCTGGCGGCGGTGCGAGGCAGTTAGGCTGACAGATTGCTAGGGTGGGGCGCCTGGCAGCGGGGCCAGGGCGGGAGGCTCCGGCCGTACAGGGTCGGCACCTGCTGTCTGGGGGCGCCCGCCGAGACAGCCCAGCTCTCGGCCCGGCCTCCGCCCGACCCCTCTCCCCCCACCCCGCCCCCCGCCACGCTGGGTCGGGCCATCGGCCCCTGCCGGTCTTTGCCCCGCCGGGCCGGACAAAGGCCAAGGTCACCGCCTTCCTGCGTGCGCACTGGGCCACGGTTGTGCTCTGGTCTGGCTCAGACCGACAGACAGCGCGCCCCGCCCCCGCCCAGTCCCGGGCTGGGCGCGGGCGGTGCGCCCGGGGTTGACAGATGTGGCCTACGCCCAGGGAGGCGGACCCACCCTCAGCAGGAATCGCCTCCCTTCCCTTGGCGCCTCTGGGCACCTGAGGTGCAGTCACTTCAGGGAAGCGCAGAGGGCCGCCCCGCATGGGAATCTCAGCCATCTCGGCAAGCCCATTCTCACACCGCGCCCACAGAGGCCGGTCCTGTGGCTTCCTGACGTCAGGCTGCCTGGGTTTCCGACCCCGAAACCCCCGCCTCCCCCATCGACACCCCTCAAATGCCTCTCTGTCTCTCCTGAGCTCCAGAACCTCTGTCCCTCAGCCTTGCTCCGTCCCCACCGCAGACTCAATGTGTCCACTCCAAGGACCTTTACTCCCAGACCATCCAGGGGGACAGCCTGGAAAGAGGAGGCGTGGGTGGGGAGACTCGTACCGGGCCTAAGGTCACTACTGAATGGGGTGCGGCACAACCAAGCCACAGGCTGCATTGCACATGCAGGTGCACACACATGCACATTTACACACATGCTCACACACACTTGCACACACCTGCACATGCTAATATGTTCTTGCACTTGTGTACATCCTTGCACACACATTGCACACACATGTACACATTCACACACACGTGTGCACACACTGACACACGCACAGACACCCATGCACTCACAATCTCTCCCCTGCCCTCTGAGCCCTCCCCCCAGGTCAGGGCAGCCTCAGCCTGGCCTCCTCCCTGAATCTCCCCTTTGTTTCTGGAATCTGAGCTGTGTGCTGGCTTCCTCTGCTTTCCAGGTCCCACCAGGCCACTTCCTGCAAAGCACAGCCTGTCTCCAGCTGCCATGTCAGGTCAAGGGCCACCCAGGCTGTGCTCACCTGTCCCTTTTCTTGATCATTCCTGGTACAGGCTCATGGTCCCAGCCACCCCGGTGGTGTCTTACATGGCTCTCCTGCTGACCCTGGGCTGCGCCGGATGCCACCTAGGCACGGCACCCTGGGGCTAAAACCCTACCAGGGAGGCCAGGAGCAGGCGCATTAGACAAGACTCCGATGCCCAGGGAGATGGGCCATGGGTCCCAGAATGCCAGGCCGGTGACCTCGTGACTTAGTGAGGCTGATTCCATCTAAGCTAAGGACGGCTGGTTCTGGATCCAGGGCCACTGGTGCCACTGTGTCTCTCAGGGAGCCAAAGGTAGCTCTCCTAGCGCACGATGTCCTGGCTTTTTGAGTCTGACGGTCCACCTTGTGATTCTCCCCGGGGCTCACAGCTGATCCTGCCTGCGTCTTCTCCGTCACGTTCCTCACAATCACAGTGTCGGCTTGCTCCATCATGCGCCCCAAGCAACAGGGCTACCTGCACCCTGGCCAGGATTTTCAGGGGCGTCCCAAGACGTCCCCACCCCAGGGGTCTCGATCTGCCTGGGTGCTGACCAGCAGAGGGCCTGGCCAGGCTGCGGTTCACCTTGGGTGATTCATTGCCTGGGCCTGGCCTCAGCTACCCCACCCTAGTCGGTGGGAACTTTGAGCTTCTGTGGAGGCCCCTGCATCCACAGCGGCCTCTCGATTTTCTGCTGATTGCTTGAGGACTGCTTTCCTTTCCCAAAGCCTCAGTCACTCAGCAACAGCCTCCTGTGGTACCACTCCCCCACCCCCAAGTCTCAGGTGGCCGAGGCTGCGTTCCTGCTGTGTTCTGCCTGGCACTGCCCTGCTCACTGCAGTTTCCTCCAGCCAGGGGTCCTCTGCGCTCCACTGATGCCCACAAGCCCCTTGCTGGCCGACGGCGGGGCCAGCGCCAAAGCCCCATCTTTGGACTCTCCCACTCCCCCTAGCACCAGCGGTGCCCAATTCCGAGAAGCAGACCTGCTGCCTAAGTTCATGCCTGAATTGCATGCTCCGGACCAACGTGAGGAGAGGGAAGGGAGGCGGCCCCAGCCAGTCCCAGCAAGGACCTCAGCCAGTATTTGGAAGCTGAAGGGCCTCTGAGTCATCCTAAGTAGAGTTGAGGGGACCCTGCCGGCACTGTCCATGCTGACAAATTGGGCTGCCCCAGAAGGGGTGACCTTGGGCAGGGAGACTCCCGAGGAGGCCAGCAGCTGAAGCCACCCTCCACAGCCTTCCCTGCAGCTGGCAGAGGGATGGGTTTAGTCCTGGAGGCCATCTGGGTGTCTCACGGCCTCTCCACACCAGGCCCCTGTGACAGCAAAGCCCTGCCTTATTACCTCCATGCTGTTCCCCAGGGTGTCCCCCAATCCACACTACATTCCCACTGCCCCACCCCTGCCCCAGCTGGCACAGAGCCAACCTCCTCCCCCTTTCCCAAACAGCCCTCCTTCCTCTCCATGCCTGGGCCATCCCTGTCTGGCCTCCCCACAGCCCAGCTGCATGGGGTGCTGGGCCCACTGGGGCCCTGAGTACCAGTCTGACCAGGGCAAGCACACCCCAGCATGTTTGTGCAGTGGATGGGCAGACACTTGTAGGGGGGGACCCCAGAGCCAGGACACCCATGTCCACAACAACAGTTGCTCGAGGAGATAGAGGAAGCAGAGAGGTACAATCAAACTCTGGCGAGGCAGAGGGACCTAAGGAAGGAGATGGTTCCAGGCAGCCCCCCACAGTCACAGGAAAGGGCTGGCCCTGCAGTGGCTGCTGTAGAAAAAAAAGGAAGGGGGAAGCGTGGGTCAGGCCTGTGTCCTGCTTCCCTCTTATGAATGGAGCTCGCTAGATATAGGGACAACATCCCACTCTACATGCCCTGGCCACTGACCAGGGCTGACAGCTCCCTCTCCACGCCTCAGTGTCCTCTTCTGGCAAATGTGAGCAAGAGCCTGAGGGTTAAGTTGGGGGTGCGTGGGAAGGCTCAGCACAGAGCTTGGCACAGGAGAGCTGAGGATGGGGCACAGGAAATAACAATGGGGAAGGTGGGAGACAGGTGCAAGGGGGCTGGTTCACAGGGCCAGTAGCTTCTCTGAGACTGGAGGAAAGGGGAGAGGACAGACGTGGGATAGAGAAGTTTGTGTTGGGAAGGTAAGGAGAATGTTCTTGGCAAAGGAACTACATGCAGAAGGAGCAGGTGCCTTGAGGAAAGTGAGGGTTTGGGAAGAGGGAACAGGGGCTGTGTATAGTGTTGTCATGGATTTAATTGTGTCCCCCCAAAATATGTGTCAACTTGGCTAGGCCATGATTCCTAGTGTTGTGTGGTTGTCCTCCATTTTGTGATCTGATGTAATTGTCCCATGTGTTGTAAACCCGAATCTCTGCTTGTGGTCAATGAAGCAAAATTAGGATGTGTTAAAGAGAATTAGGGTAGGCTGCAACACGCTTATTCAGGTCACAGCCCTGTTCCAATGATGTAAGGGGAGTTTCCCTAGCGTTTGGCCTGCATCACCCTTTATCTTACAAGAGGTGAAAGGAGAGAGAAGCAAGCAAAGAGATAGGGACCTCATGCCACTAAGGAAAAAGCGAAGGGAGCAGAGCACATCCTTTGGACCTGGGGTCCCTGCACTGAGAAGCTCCTAGACCAGGGAAAGATTGATGACAAGGACCTTCCCCTAGAACTGGCAGAAAGAGAAAGCCTTCCCCTGGAGCTGGCACCTTGAATTTGGACTTCTAGCCTCCTAGACTGTGATAGAAAGTGGATGGCTTTCACATCTAAGTGGATGTGAAAGCCATCCACTTGTGGTATTTCTGTTACAGCAGCACTAGGTAACTAAGACAAGTGGGTTGGATAGTGTCCCCCCAAAATTCATGTCCATCTGGTCTTCATTTCCAAATGTGACCTTGTTTGGGAGTAGGGTCTTTGCAGATGTAGTTAGTCAAGGATCTCAAGATTAAATCATCCTGGATTTAGCCTAGTCTGGTTGCGGTTGAGTTGATTCCAACTCATGGTGACCCCAAGTGTGTCAGATTAGAACTGTGCTCCACAGGGTTTTCAACGGCTGGTTTTTTGGATGTAGATCGACAAGTCTTTCATTCGAAGCACCTCTAGGTAGACTTTAAACCTCCAACCTTTCAGTTAGCAGCTGAGCGCCTTAACTGTTTGCACCACCCAGGGATTCCCCTGGATTTAGGGTGGGCCCTAAATTGAATGACTAGTATCTTTATAAGAGAAGGGAAAGGGCGATTTGGACACAAACAAATAGAGAACGCCATGTAAAGATGGATGCAAAGATTGGAGTGGTGCACCTATAAGCCTAGGAATGCCAAGGATTGCCAACAACCTCCAGAAGCCAGGAGAGAGGCATGAAATGGATTCTTCCTCAGAGCTTCCACGTGTAACCAACCAACCCTACCAACACCTTGATTTCAGACTCCTGGCCTCCAGAACTGTGAGAAAATAAATTTCTGTTGTTTAAAGTCACCCATTTGTGGTAATTTGTTACAGCAGCCTTAGGAAACTAATATGACTTTGGTACTGGGAGTGGGGTACTTTGGTAATAAATACTTAAAAACATGGAAGTGGCTTTGAAATTGACTAATGGGTTGAGGCCTGAAGAATGTTGAGCCACATGATAGAAAAGGCCTAGATTGCCTTGAGGCTGTTGGTGCAAATATGGGAGCTAAAGACATTTCTGGGGAGGTTTCAGATACAAATGAGGAGCATGTCACTGGTAACTGAAGATGCGATGCAGATGGGTCGCTTTTGTGTGGCTTTTCTCACCATGGTCTTGTAACCCTCACCCAAGTGATTGGGTGGGACTGTGCACATAAGGTAATTGTGGCCCACCAACGGGATTGGTCAGCTTTGCCATCCTGCTAGGCTTTAAAAAGAGCCAATTCCAGAGCAGAGAGAGGATCTCATCACCACTAAGGAAAGAAAGCCAAGAACGGCGTGCATCCTTTGGGCCCAGGACTCCTGCATTGAGAAGCTCCTGGAACCAGGAGGCTGAGAGAGAAGAGCTGTAACACAGAAGACAGCGAGAAGCGGTGGCAGACAAATGGTGGCGGGAGATGGCACAGTGGGCCTCCGGGCCCACGGAATGAGAAAACTAAGTGCCTTTGGGCAGAAGGTTTGCTGGAGGAGTAGGGTGTCTCCGGGCACTTCGTGGAGCTAGGTTTGCTGACCCACAGAGCTAGAGCTGAGTGCGTTCCAGTGGAGGCTTACTGGCAGAGAGGGGTGCCTCTGGGTACTTATCAGCAGAGCTAAAAGAGTTTTATAACCCTTGCCAGAACAGGACAGAGGCCAAGGGCCAGAGACAGGCTTGTCTGAAGACAAAGCTGAAAAGAGGCTGTCCTGATGGAAGAACTGTTTCCTGAACATTCCTGAACCTGAACTGTAACCTGTTACTTCCCTAATAAACCTCATAATTGTATGAGTTCTGTGTAGCCATTGTGATGAATTATCAAACCCAGCAGAGAAGTAGGGAGTGCCATGGGAGGGACACCTGGTGTCAGATTTGGTCAAGATGGTGGAGAGAGGAGGCATGTCTGACCTTTGCCTCATAGGAATCAGCCTTGGGCTGTTGATCTTGATTCTCCTTCCCCCTTGTGAAATTAGAGGTCCTTGTTATAAAATATCAGAAACCTTGGATGAAATATGTTCTACAGTTGGGTGGAAAGCAGAACTTACAAGTGATGAACTTAGATATTGAGCTTAGACTTCCAAGCAAAGTGTAGAAGGTGCAGCCTGGTTTCTTCATGCTGCTTGTAGTAAAATGCAAGAGGAAAGAGAAAAATTGAAGGAGGACTGTTACGCAAAAAGGACCCAGCACTTGATGATTTGGGGAATTCTCAGTCTATCCAAATAGTGTGCTCTGGAGAAAGAGCCAAGGGTGTGCCTGGACAATCTTTTCCTGAAGAGCTCAGGCATGTGACTCCTGGATCCCCCAGCCATCTCAGCAGAAGCTAGGAATAGAGATGGGTTATCCAGGGAAGATCTGTGGAGGAGCCTCTAGTTCAACAGCATGAATCCCCATGACATACACAGGAGATGCACAAGGTTTCTGAGAATGTTTTATCAGCAGAAACTCCCCCAGCTTCAACTGAAAGGGATGGAGACAGAATGAACTGAGAGAAGGCTATCAGACTTTCAAAATTCTATAGATAAGAAGTGGCTATGCAGAGGGTGGTGAAGACATGGGCCCAGAGGGCAAAGATAAGAGCCACAGAGAATTATTCCCAGGCCTGAAACCTAATGGACTTTGCCCTGCTGGATCTGGAACTTGCTTAGAACTGGTGACCCCTTTATTCCTTCTAATTTCAAGGCGAGCTTGGGCACATTCCAGGCATGGCATGGTTGTTGGGAGCAGGGTGGTCTTGTGCTCCATGAGATGTAGATGTCAGCCTTAGGCACACAGTAGTGGGGGAAGGCAGGCTGCAAGATGCCCATTAGCTGTGGGGCCAGACCAAGGTGGTACATGGAGAGGATGGGATGTAGGTGATGGTGGAGCTGTGTAGAAGAGCATGTCTCATGGGGCCAGCAGCGGAGAAGGGACAGAGGTTCTAAGGTGGCACTGGGCTCAGGCTGTGGAGATGGGAGAAGGGGAGTACCAGCCAAAAACGAGCAGGGGTCTGTGGGGAGAGGCCCTGGTCCCAGGTCTGGGAGGCAGGTCCAGGTCATGTTTATCTACACAGTCCCTGCCTGGGCTAAGAGCAGTTTGGTAAGGTCGGGAATAGAGCTCCCCACTGTGTCCTCACCGACCCCTGGCTGCAGCCCTCTGGGGCCACTGCAGGATCCCTAACTGATTCTTTTCATTCTCTCCAGGGAGCGGACTTCTGATGAATTCTGCAAACCAGTCGGGCACCATGAACGGCCACGCCACTCCTCTCGACATCTTAGTGACCAACGGCCTCGAGGTGTCCAGAGTCCCTAAGACTGGGAAGACCGTTCCAGGAGTTGGCATCTCTTCTGCACCCCAGGCTGAGGCTGCCCTGCCCACCAAGATCAGGAGCATTGCTGGGGTGTACGTGGAGGCCTCTGGCCAGTCCCTGAGTCTCTATGTGGCCATGAAGCAGGGTCTGCTGCCCTCAGGGCTTGGGCTGGCTTTGCTGGAGGCCCAGGCAGCCACTGGGGGTCTGGTGAACCCTGCCCAGGGCCGGCTGCTACTCGTGTCTGAGGCCCTGAGCCAAGGGCTGGTAGGTCTGGAATTGAAGGAGAAGCTGCTGGCTGCCGAGCGTGCAGTTACCGGGTACCCAGACCCCTACGGAGGTACAAAGCTGCCTCTCTTCCAGGCCATTGGGAAAGAGATCGTAGACAGGGCACTGGGGAGGAAGTGGCTGGAGGCCCAGCTGGCCACTGGGGGCGTGGTAGACCCTGCCCAGGGTGTGCGCGTGGATCCGAAGTCCGCCTGCCAGCAGGGCCTCCTGGACCAGGAGACATGGCAAAGCCTGGAGGAGTGTGAACCTGGATCAGAAGCTGTTGGCTTCTGCGACCCCAACACGCTGGAGCAGCTGCCATACCGTGAGCTGCTGGGCAGGTGTGTGGAGGCCTCCAGCACGGGGCTGGCCCTGCTGCCTCTGAAGACCACCTTCTGCACCCTGAGTGGGGCCGTGAGCACAGCTGAGCTGCTGGAGGTGGGGGTCCTGGACGAGGAGACATCCCGCGGCCTGCGGGAGGGCCAGCTGGCTGTGCCGGATGTGAGCGCCCGTGCTGACGTGCAGCGCTACCTGAAGGGCACTGGTGGTGTGGCTGGGGTGGTCCTGTTGCCCTCTGGCCACAAGAAGAGCCTTTGCCAGGCTGCTTCAGAGCACCTGCTCCCACTGGGCACTGTGCTTCCACTCCTGGAGGCTCAGGCCGCCACTTGCACCCTGGTGGACCCAGCCACTGGCTGGCAGCTGTGGGTGGATGAGGCAGTCCGGGCTGGTCTGGTCAGGCCCGAGTTCCATGGGCAGCTGCTGGTGGCAGAGCAGGCAGTGACGGGCTTCCATGATCCCTTCAGTGGCTCGCGCATCCCCCTGTTCCAGGCCATGCAGAAGGGGCTGGTGGACAAGCTGCTGGCACTGCGGCTGCTGGATGCCCAGCTGGCCACAGGGGGCCTGGTGTGCCCAGCCCGCCGTCTCCGGCTGCCCCTGGAGGCTGCTCTCCGCTTTGGCTGCCTGGATGAGGAGACCCGGCAGTGCCTCTCACAGACTGCAGGCTTCTCAGACCCCATCACCCAGGAGAACCTCAGCTACGGGCAGCTCTTGGCTCACTGTGTCACTGACCCAGAGACAGGCCTTGCCTTCCTGCCCCTCACAGGAGGGGCCTGCAGGGACAAGCCCCAGGGGCCCCCATTCATTGAGCACGGCACCCGGCAGGCCTTGAGCGAAGCCATGGCCACTGTCTCCGCGGGGAAGTTCCAGGGCCGGCCTGTGTCCCTCTGGGAGCTGCTCTTCTCTGAGGTGATCCCAGCGGGGCAGAGAGCCACGTTGGCCCAGCAGCACAAGGAGGGGGCCCTGTCCGTGGAGGCACTGGCCACCCAGCTGAAGGCCACTGCTGAGCAGGCTGCAGCTGCAGCCACAGCCAGTGTCACCTTCTCGGGGCTGAGGGACACTGTGACGCCAGGACAGCTGCTGGAGTCTGAGATCATCGATCGGGACGTGTACGAGCAGCTGGAGCGCGGGCAGGCCACGGCGCGCGATGTGGGCCTCCTGGACTCGGTGCAACGCTACCTGCAGGGCACTGGGAGCATCGCCGGCCTGCTGCTGCCCAGCTCCCAGGAGCAGCTCAGCATCTACGAGGCCCGCAGCAAGGGGCTGGTGCGGCCTGGCACAGCCCTGGTGCTGCTGGAGGCCCAGGCTGCCACCGGCTTCATCATCGACCCAAAGGAGAACAAGAGGTACTCTGTGGAGGAGGCGCTGAAGGCCGGCGTCATAGGGCCCGATGTGTATGCCAAACTGCTGTCGGCCGAGCGCGCTGTTACCGGCTACACCGACCCCTACACAGGCGAGCAGATCTCCCTCTTCCAGGCCATGCAGAAGGACCTCATTGTGCGGGACCATGGCGTGCGTCTGCTGGAGGCCCAGATCGCCACAGGCGGCATCATCGACCCTGTGCACAGCCACCGTGTGCCTGTGGAGGTGGCCTACCAGCGTGGCTACTTTGACCGGGCATTGAACCTGGTCTTGTCAGACCCCAGTGATGACACCAAGGGCTTCTTTGACCCCAACACTCACGAGAACCTCACCTACCTGCAGCTGCTGGAGCGCTGCGTGCGCGACCCCGACACCGGGCTGTGTCTCCTACCGCTCAGCAGTGGGCAGCCCCAGCTGGTGGATGGTGCCACACGGCAGACCTTCCAGGGCCAGCTGCTGTCGGTGCATTACGGGCGATTCCAGGGCCGGAGGGTGACTCTGTGGGAGCTTGTCAATTCGGAGTATGTCTGTGAGGACTGGCGGCGACAGCTGCTCCGGCAGTTCCGGCTACGGAAGGTGACACTGGAGCAGATCATTCACCTGCTGCAGAAAGAGTCACGGCGGTGGGCGGACGTCACGCTGCCCACACTTCACGGCCGTGTCCGTGCCTTCGAGCTTCTGGAGGCTGGCGTCATCGATGAGAAGCTTCTGGACTGTGTGCTGGCAGGGGCCGTGAGCCCTGAGGCACTGCTCCAGGTGGACGCTGTGCGCAGGTGCCTGCATGGATCAGGCGCCCTGGGCGGCGTGCTGCTGCAGCCCTCCAACCGGCGCCTCAGCCTCTACCAGGCCATGCAGCAGAAGCTGCTGGGCCCGGGTGTGGGCCTGGCCCTGCTGGAGGCCCAGGCAGCCACTGGGGCCCTGCTGGACCCCCACAGCCAGGAGGCTCTGACAGTGGATGAGGCTGTGCGCAGGGGGCTGGTGGGGCCTGAGATATATGGCCAGCTGCGGCGGGCTGAGGATGCCGTCACTGGCTTCAGAGACCCCTTCTCCGGGAAGAGAGTGTCCACTTTCCAGGCCATGAAGAAAGGCCTGGTCCCCGTGGAGCAAGCCACCCGCCTCCTGGAGGCCCAGGTGGCCACAGGAGGGGTCGTCGACCCTGTTGGCCACTACCACCTTCCCATGCCAGCAGCCACCAAGCGCGGCTGCATCGACCAGGAGATGGAGAAGGTGCTGAGCAGGGCCCCCCAGACCTTCCCCAGCCCCGACGGCCGGGGCCACACCAGCTATGCCCAGCTTCTTGAGCACTGTCCCCGTGACGAGGCCTCCGGCCTGCTCCTCCTTCCACTGCCAGACAGCGCCCCCTCCGTGCCCACAGACGAGCAGGTCCAGGAGGCCCTGCAGGCTGCACAGGGAGCTGAGGACGGCACATCGCTCTGGGACCTGCTCAGGTCACACCACTTCACTGAGGAGCAGCGCCAGGGCTTCCTGGAGGACTTCCGGGTGGGCCGGCGCTCAGAGCAGCAGCTGCGTGAAGCCCTGCAGAGCTGGCTGCACGGGGCAGAGCTGCGGGCACGCACCCAGGTGTCAGTGCCTGGGCCAAGGGGCGAGGTCCCCGCCGTGTGGCTGCTGGACGCCGGCATCATCTCCCAAGACACCCTGGAGGCACTGGCCCAAGGCCATCAGTCCCCCGATGAGGTGGCCTCGCAGCCCGTGGTGAGAGCCTGCTTATGGGGCACAGGCTGCGTGGCTGGCGTGCTGCTGCAGCCCTCAGGGGCAAAAGCCAGCATCGACCGGGCTATGCAGGATGGTCTCCTGCCTGTGGGCCTGGGGCAGAGGCTGCTGGAGGCCCAGGTGGCCTGCAGTGCCCTGGTCGACCCCGTGACCAACCGACGGCTGTCGGTGGAGGACGCAGTCAAGGCTGGCCTGGTGGGCGGAGGGCTGAGTGAGCAGCTCCGGCTGACCGAGAGGGTGGTGGCTGGGTTCCCGGACCCCTGCTCAGGCCGCGCCCTCTCACTGTGGCAGGCCATGGAGCAGGGGCTGGTGCCCCGAGCCGAGGGCCTCCCCCTGCTGCAGGCGCAGCTGGCCACAGGGGGCGCCATGGACCCCACCCACCAGGTGCACTTGCCGCTGCCTGTGGCCTGCAGACTTGGGCTACTGGATGAGGCCATGGGCCAGGCACTGAGCTCAACCAATGAGGACGTGAGGTTCTTCTTCGACCCCAGCACCCGGGACAAGGTGACATACCAGGAGCTCAGAGCCCGGTGCGTCCAGGACACTGCCACCGGCCTGTGGCTGCTGCAACTTTCACAGGACATGACGCTTGACGTGGACGAGCACACAGCAGTGGCCCTGCGTGCCATGAAGGTACCGGTGGACGCAGGCAGGCTCAAGGGGCAGGCCGTGTCACTGTGGGACCTCCTGCGCTCCGAGTACGTCACCGCAGAGCAGCGCAGGGAGCTGGCAGCACTCTGCGGGTCCGGGCGGGCCGCAGCACTGCGCGAGGTGGTCCACACCATCACTGCGCTTGTCAAGGCGGCAGAGACACACCCCTCTCGGGCTGTCTTCCAGGGGCTCCGGAAGCAGGTGTCAGCCAGCGACCTGTTCCGGTCCCAGCTGATCGACAAGAAGACACTGGACGAGCTGACCCAGGGAAAGAAGACAGTGCAAGAGGTCACACAGATGGCCAGCGTGCGGCGCTTCCTGGAAGGAGGCAATTTCATCGCCGGCGTGCGCATCCAGGCCACTGGGGAGACCATGAGCATCCCTGAGGCCCTGCGCCGGCACATCCTGCGGCCTGGCACCGCCTTGGTGCTGCTGGAGGCCCAGGCTGCCACTGGCTTTGTCATCGACCCCGTGAAGAACCAGAAGCTAACGGTGGAGCAGGCGTTCTCAGCAGGAATGTTTGGCAAGGAAACCTACGAGAAGCTACTGTCAGCTGAGCGCGCTGTCACCGGCTACACCGACCCCTACACAGGCGAGCAGATCTCCCTCTTCCAGGCCATGCAGAAGGACCTCATCGTGCGGGACCATGGTGTGCGTCTGCTGGAGGCCCAGATCGCCACAGGCGGCATCATCGACCCTGTGCACAGCCACCGTGTGCCTGTGGAGGTAGCCTACCAGCGCGGCTACTTCAATGAGGACATGAACCGCGTGCTAGCAGACCCCAGTGATGACACCAAGGGCTTCTTTGACCCCAACACTCACGAGAACCTCACCTACCTGCAGCTGCTGGAGCGCTGCGTGCGTGACCCTGACACCGGACTGTACATGCTACAGATTGTCAAGAAAGGAGAAACCTACATGTTCATCGACAAGGCCACCAGGGACCTTCTGGGATCAAAAACCATGAAGATGCACGTGGGGAGGTTTGCAGGACAGACAGTCTCCCTTTGGGACGTGCTGTCTTCCCAGGACTTCACAGAGGAGAGGCGGCGAGAACTCGTCCAGGGATACAAAACCAAAAAGCTGTCCCTGGAGAGACTGTTGGAAGTCATCACCACGACAGTCGAAGAAACCGAGAAGCAAAACCAAGCCATCCAGGTGACAGGCCCTCAGGGACTGGTGTCAGCAGCAGAGCTGTTCAACTCAGGAATCATTGATAAGAAAACACTGGATACTCTGCAAACAGAGAAGAGCGGTGGGCAGAGCCTCCTTAAGCTGGCACATGTGAAGAGCTTCCTTGAGGGCCATGGCTGCATCGCAGGGGTGACCATTCCATCCACCCACGAGGTCATGGGCATCTACGAGGCCAGCAAGAAGGAGCTGGTGCCTGTGGGGATAGCGGTGCAGCTGTTGGAGGCACAAGCGGCCACAGGCTTCATGCTGGACCCCCGAGGCCACCAGAAGCTTCCTGTGGACGAGGCTCTGGCGGCTGGCCTGGTAGGTGCGGAGTTACAGGAAAAACTCTTGAGTGCAGAGAAGGCAGCCAAAGGACACATCGACCCGGCCACAGGCAACCGGATCTCACTGTTCCAGGCCATGGAGCAGAAGCTGGTCCCAAGGGAAGACGCACTGAGGCTGCTGGAGGTGCAGGTGGCCACGGGTGGCATCATTGACCCCCTGCATGGCCACCGAGTGCCCCTGGACACGGCCTACCAGCGTGGCCTTATGCACCAGGACACTTACCTGCTTGTGTCAGACCAGAAGCTTATGAAGAAGCGGTTTCTGGACCCAAACACGCAGGAGAGTGTCACGTACCAAGACCTGCAGGCACAGTGCCAGATGGAGGAGGCAACGGGCTGGGCCCTGCTCCCAGTGGCCCAGGATACACAGGACTGCAGGTATGTTGATGAGGCCACCAGGAAGGCTCTAGATGCTGAGTGGGTAGACATCAAGGTGGGACGGTATCGTGGCCAGCGATGGTCAGTATGGAAACTTCTGAACTCGGAATACATGACAGAGGAAAAAAAGCAAGAGCTGGTAGCAAAATACAAAAAGGAAACATCACACGCGCTGGAGAAAGTGGTGAAGGTTATCCTGGAGCTAATCACAGAGAAGGAGAGGAGCACAAAGCAGCTATGGTTCCAGGGGATCCGAAGGCAGATCACGCCCTCTGAGCTCTTCAACTCACACATCATCACCAAGGACACGCTGGAGGCTCTGGAGAAAGGCCAGAGCTCAGTGGAGGAAATCCAGAAGCAAGCAGCCGTCAAGCGCTACCTGGAGGGCACCAGCTGCATCGCCGGCGTGCTGGCGCCTTGCAGGGACGAGCCCAGCCACCAGGAGAAGATGAGCATCTACCAGGCCATGTGGAAGGGCGTGCTGCGGCCCGGCACCGCCCTGGTGCTGCTGGAGGCGCAGGCCGCCACCGGCTTCATCATCGACCCCGTGGGCAACAGGCGGCTGTCGGTGGAGGAGGCCGTGGCCGAGGGCGTGGTGGGCGGCGAGGTGCGTGAGAAGCTGCTGTCGGCCGAGCGCGCCGTCACCGGCTACACCGACCCCTACACGGGCGAGCAGATCTCCCTCTTCCAGGCCATGCAGAAGGACCTCATCGTGCGGGACCACGGCGTGCGTCTGCTGGAGGCCCAGATCGCCACGGGCGGCGTCATCGACCCGGTGCACAGCCACCGCGTGCCCGTGGAGGTGGCCTACCAGCGCGGCTACTTCGACGAGGACATGAACCGCGTGCTGGCGGACCCCGGCGACGACACCAAGGGCTTCTTCGACCCCAACACGCACGAGAACCTCACCTACCTGCAGCTGCTGGGGCGCTGCGTGCGCGACCCCGACACCGGGCTCTACATGCTGCAGCTGGCGGGCCCGGGCGCTGCCGTGCACCAACTGGGCGAGGAGCTGCGCGCGGCGCTTCGCGGGGCCCGCGTGACGCCTGGCTCGGGTGCCCTGCGGGGTCAGAGCGTGTCCGTGTGGGACCTGCTCTTCCACCGCGAGGTCCCCGAGAGCCAGCGGCAGGACCTGCTTCGCAGGTACCGGGCAGGCACGCTGACTGTGCAGGAGGTGGGCGCGTCCCTGACGGCACTGCTGGACGGGGACCGTGCAGACGGGGAGCGCGGGGGCTCCCAGAAGGACCCTCGGGGGGCCCTGCGTGCCGCCACGATGGAGGTGCGGGTGGGCCGCCTGCAGGGCCGGGCGGTGCCCGTCTGGGACGTGCTGGCGTCCAGCTACGTGAGCGTCCACACCCGCGAGGAGCTGCTGGCCCAGTTCGGCTCGGGGGCGCTTGACCTGCCCGCACTGACCCGCAGGCTGACCACCATCATCGAGGAGGCCGAAGGGTGCCCCGGGGCACAGAGGAGTGGTCACGAGGAAGTGACGGCTGGCACGGGGCCCTCCCACGCCAAGGACGAGAACGAGTCCGAAAGTGACGCCAACACCGAGACAGACGATGACGTCCAGGCTTCCCGGCGCCGCCAGGAGCAGGTCCTACGTGCTGCCACCATGGAGCTGGCCGTCGGGCAGTTCCAGGGCCAGCCGGTGTCTGCCTGGGACGTCCTCTGGTCCTCCTACCTGAGCGAGACCCGCCGAGAGGAGCTGCTGGCCCAGCATGCGGCCGGCGCCCTGGCCCTGCCCGCCCTAGTGGCCATCCTCACCCAAGTGGTCGAGGAGATGGAGGAACGGCTGAGCCGGGTGTCCTTCCGCGGCCTGCGGCGCCAGGTGTCCGCCTCCGAGCTTCGAACGGCCAAGATCCTGGACCCGGAGACCCTGCGGGACCTGGCCCAGGGCACCAAGACCCTGCAGGAGGTCACAGAGATGGACGCGGTCAAGCGCTACCTGGAGGGCACCAGCTGCATCGCCGGCGTGCTGGCGCCTTGCAGGGACGAGCCCAGCCGCCAGGAGAAGATGAGCATCTACCAGGCCATGTGGAAGGGCGTGCTGCGGCCCGGCACCGCCCTGGTGCTGCTGGAGGCGCAGGCCGCCACCGGCTTCATCATCGACCCCGTGGGCAACAGGCGGCTGTCGGTGGAGGAGGCCGTGGCCGAGGGCGTGGTGGGCGGTGAGGTGCGTGAGAAGCTGCTGTCGGCCGAGCGCGCCGTCACCGGCTACACCGACCCCTACACGGGCGAGCAGATCTCCCTCTTCCAGGCCATGCAGAAGGACCTCATCGTGCGGGACCACGGCGTGCGTCTGCTGGAGGCCCAGATCGCCACGGGCGGCGTCATCGACCCGGTGCACAGCCACCGCGTGCCCGTGGAGGTGGCCTACCAGCGCGGCTACTTCGACGAGGACATGAACCGCGTGCTGGCGGACCCCGGCGACGACACCAAGGGCTTCTTCGACCCCAACACGCACGAGAACCTCACCTACCTGCAGCTGCTGGGGCGCTGCGTGCGCGACCCCGACACCGGGCTCTACATGCTGCAGCTGGCGGGCCCGGGCGCTGCCGTGCACCAACTGGGCGAGGAGCTGCGCGCGGCGCTTCGCGGGGCCCGCGTGACGCCTGGCTCGGGTGCCCTGCGGGGACAGAGCGTGTCCGTGTGGGACCTGCTCTTCCACCGCGAGGTCCCCGAGAGCCAGCGGCAGGACCTGCTTCGCAGGTACCGGGCAGGCACGCTGACTGTGCAGGAGGTGGGCGCGTCCCTGACGGCACTGCTGGACGGGGACCGTGCAGACGGGGAGCGCGGGGGCTCCCAGAAGGACCCTCGGGGGGCCCTGCGTGCCGCCACGATGGAGGTGCGGGTGGGCCGCCTGCAGGGCCGGGCGGTGCCCGTCTGGGACGTGCTGGCGTCCAGCTATGTGAGCGTCCACACCCGCGAGGAGCTGCTGGCCCAGTTCGGCTCGGGGGCGCTTGACCTGCCCGCACTGACCCGCAGGCTGACCACCATCATCGAGGAGGCCGAAGGGTGCCCCGGGGCACAGAGGAGTGGTCACGAGGAAGTGACGGCTGGCACGGGGCCCTCCCACGCCAAGGACGAGAACGAGTCCGAAAGTGACGCCAACACCGAGACAGACGATGACGTCCAGGCTTCCCGGCGCCGCCAGGAGCAGGTCCTACGTGCTGCCACCATGGAGCTGGCCGTCGGGCAGTTCCAGGGCCAGCCGGTGTCTGCCTGGGACGTCCTCTGGTCCTCCTACCTGAGCGAGACCTGCCGAGAGGAGCTGCTGGCCCAGCATGCGGCCGGCGCCCTGGCCCTGCCCGCCCTAGTGGCCATCCTCACCCAAGTGGTCGAGGAGATGGAGGAACGGCTGAGCCGGGTGTCCTTCCGCGGCCTGCGGCGCCAGGTGTCCGCCTCCGAGCTTCGAACGGCCAAGATCCTGGACCCGGAGACCCTGCGGGACCTGGCCCAGGGCACCAAGACCCTGCAGGAGGTCACAGAGATGGACGCGGTCAAGCGCTACCTGGAGGGCACCAGCTGCATCGCCGGCGTGCTGGCGCCTTGCAGGGACGAGCCCAGCCGCCAGGAGAAGATGAGCATCTACCAGGCCATGTGGAAGGGCGTGCTGCGGCCCGGCACCGCCCTGGTGCTGCTGGAGGCGCAGGCCGCCACCGGCTTCATCATCGACCCCGTGGGCAACAGGCGGCTGTCGGTGGAGGAGGCCGTGGCCGAGGGCGTGGTGGGCGGCGAGGTGCGTGAGAAGCTGCTGTCGGCCGAGCGCGCCGTCACCGGCTACACCGACCCCTACACGGGCGAGCAGATCTCCCTCTTCCAGGCCATGCAGAAGGACCTCATCGTGCGGGACCACGGCGTGCGTCTGCTGGAGGCCCAGATCGCCACGGGCGGCGTCATCGACCCGGTGCACAGCCACCGCGTGCCCGTGGAGGTGGCCTACCAGCGCGGCTACTTCGACGAGGACATGAACCGCGTGCTGGCGGACCCCGGCGACGACACCAAGGGCTTCTTCGACCCCAACACGCACGAGAACCTCACCTACCTGCAGCTGCTGGGGCGCTGCGTGCGCGACCCCGACACCGGGCTCTACATGCTGCAGCTGGCGGGCCCGGGCGCTGCCGTGCACCAACTGGGCGAGGAGCTGCGCGCGGCGCTTCGCGGGGCCCGCGTGACGCCTGGCTCGGGTGCCCTGCGGGGACAGAGCGTGTCCGTGTGGGACCTGCTCTTCCACCGCGAGGTCCCCGAGAGCCAGCGGCAGGACCTGCTTCGCAGGTACCGGGCAGGCACGCTGACTGTGCAGGAGGTGGGCGCGTCCCTGACGGCACTGCTGGACGGGGACCGTGCAGACGGGGAGCGCGGGGGCTCCCAGAAGGACCCTCGGGGGGCCCTGCGTGCCGCCACGATGGAGGTGCGGGTGGGCCGCCTGCAGGGCCGGGCGGTGCCCGTCTGGGACGTGCTGGCGTCCAGCTACGTGAGCGTCCACACCCGCGAGGAGCTGCTGGCCCAGTTCGGCTCGGGGGCGCTTGACCTGCCCGCACTGACCCGCAGGCTGACCACCATCATCGAGGAGGCCGAAGGGTGCCCCGGGGCACAGAGGAGTGGTCACGAGGAAGTGACGGCTGGCACGGGGCCCTCCCACGCCAAGGACGAGAACGAGTCCGAAAGTGACGCCAACACCGAGACAGACGATGACGTCCAGGCTTCCCGGCGCCGCCAGGAGCAGGTCCTACGTGCTGCCACCATGGAGCTGGCCGTCGGGCAGTTCCAGGGCCAGCCGGTGTCTGCCTGGGACGTCCTCTGGTCCTCCTACCTGAGCGAGACCCGCCGAGAGGAGCTGCTGGCCCAGCATGCGGCCGGCGCCCTGGCCCTGCCCGCCCTAGTGGCCATCCTCACCCAAGTGGTCGAGGAGATGGAGGAACGGCTGAGCCGGGTGTCCTTCCGCGGCCTGCGGCGCCAGGTGTCCGCCTCCGAGCTTCGAACGGCCAAGATCCTGGACCCGGAGACCCTGCGGGACCTGGCCCAGGGCACCAAGACCCTGCAGGAGGTCACAGAGATGGACGCGGTCAAGCGCTACCTGGAGGGCACCAGCTGCATCGCCGGCGTGCTGGCGCCTTGCAGGGACGAGCCCAGCCGCCAGGAGAAGATGAGCATCTACCAGGCCATGTGGAAGGGCGTGCTGCGGCCCGGCACCGCCCTGGTGCTGCTGGAGGCGCAGGCCGCCACCGGCTTCATCATCGACCCCGTGGGCAACAGGCGGCTGTCGGTGGAGGAGGCCGTGGCCGAGGGCGTGGTGGGCGGCGAGGTGCGTGAGAAGCTGCTGTCGGCCGAGCGCGCCGTCACCGGCTACACCGACCCCTACACGGGCGAGCAGATCTCCCTCTTCCAGGCCATGCAGAAGGACCTCATCGTGCGGGACCACGGCGTGCGTCTGCTGGAGGCCCAGATCGCCACGGGCGGCGTCATCGACCCGGTGCACAGCCACCGCGTGCCCGTGGAGGTGGCCTACCAGCGCGGCTACTTCGACGAGGACATGAACCGCGTGCTGGCGGACCCCGGCGACGACACCAAGGGCTTCTTCGACCCCAACACGCACGAGAACCTCACCTACCTGCAGCTGCTGGGGCGCTGCGTGCGCGACCCTGACACTGGTCTTCTGTTTTTATCTGTCTCAGGGGAGAAATGAGAGTGGTGGAAAATACATTCACCATGTTGTGTGACCATCACCACCATCTATTTCCGGGTCTCTTTCATCCTCCCAGATAGAAACTCAGTGCCCCTTAAATCCTAATTCCCCATCCTCCCATCCTGAGAGCCCTGAGGACCTCCATTCTTCTTTCTGTCTCCTGCAATTTGCCTTTCTAGATAGTTCGTTTAAGTGTATTCATATAATATGTGTCCCTTTGTGTCTCATTTTTTTCATTCAGTATAATGTTTTCACAGTTCATCCAGGTTGTAGTGTCTATCAGAACTTTGTTTTTCTTGGTGGCTGAATAGTACTGCATTGTGTATAGGTACCACATTGTGTTTATCCACTCACCTGTTGATGGACACTTGGGCTGTTTCCACCATTTGGCTACTGTGAATAATGCCGCTATGAACATTGGTGTACACACGTCTGTTTGATTTCCTGCTTTAACTCTTTGGGGTATATATCTAGGAGTGAAATTGCTTGGTTTTCAATAAGCTGAACTTTTTGAGAAATTGCCAGGTGTTTCACTTGCAAGTCTTTTTCTATTTTATAGAAAATTTGCAGTTGATCATTGCTGAAATACTCTATCACCGTCTAATCGGAGAACCCTTTTCCTGAGCCTTGGACATGTCAGTCTGAAGTGTACATATTACTTTGTGGTTTTCTCCAAAAAGGTATTAAATGCATTGGTATAAATTATGAAACATCTCCTGTGTTTGCCCATAACTCATCTTCTGTCCACTCATGTGTCTTTAAGTGGCTGGGGCTCCGGGTTTGGCATCCGTTTGCAGTGGCTTCCAGTCCAGTGCTGTCTAGCTCGAGGCAAAACTGAACTTTTTCTCTAGGTTTTGGCTCAGTTCTTGTACGTATGGCCCTGGCACGGGTCAGCTAACCCTCTTCCAGGGGCAGGGGTGTTTGGTCAGATGGAGCAAAGAGGCCCCAGAACTGCTAAGAGATAGAAGCAGGCCTGATTATTTTGAACGTGCCAGTTGTCTGCAGTCGGCTTCTCTGGGAAGGTGACGCTTGAGTTGAGACTCCAAGGACAATTATGTGAGGGCATTCCACGCAGAGGGCAGGTGCAGAGGCTCTGGGCGGGTGCCTGTCATGCCAGACACGCAGCACAGAGGCCAGGTGGCTGGAGTGGACTCAGCAGGAGGGAGGGCTGCAGGCTGAGATCGGCAGCAGGGTACATCTCGGTGGCCTGGGGATCTTGGTTAGGCCTTCCTCTCTGAGCAAGTGAGACGGGACTGTCCGAGGGTGTGTTGGAGTCCCCAGTCCACCCTCAGGTTCAATAATTCACTAGAAGGACTCCCAGGCCTCAGAAAGCCATTGAACTTATGGTTACCGCTTAGTACAGAGAAAGGAGACAGATGGAATCAACCACAGAAAAGACATGTTGGGTGGAGTCCTGGAGAGCCCAGGTGGAAGCTCCCTCCTGCCCTCGCCCAGTGGAGCCGTGCGGACAGCGCCTAATCCCCCCAGCAATGATGTGCAATACCTACGAAGTGTTGGCACCAGCCTCGGGGTCCAGGGTTTTATTGGGGGCTGGTCACACAGACATGGAGCACCTGCATCACTGACCTTAGTTGCTCAGTCTGCGGCCCCTCCACAGGCAAATGGATGCCGCGTGGCCCAGGGCCCAGTGTAATCGCACAGGCTGGCCTGGCCCAAGGCCCCAGGCATACGATGACACCTTGTCAGAAAGGGTGTTCCAGGGCCTAGAGGTTGCCTGCCAGGAACTGGTCAAGGGTCCATCCTTTCTCTGCAGCGTGCAGGGTGTGAACGCCCTGGATGGGAGTGTCAGCCCTTCACTGCACACGCTTCTGAGCAGGCGAGTGTCATGTCCACAGGGTCACCTGGTGCTGGGTGGTAGCCGGGATCGTGGAGAGGGCACTGCAAGGTCCAAGTGGGAAATGCTGGTCATAAGAGTGGCAGACAGGGAGAGGCCAGCAGGAGCGAAGGCCCATCAGTGGGGGACGGGAGGTTTGAGAGAGGGTGGGCTGACTGCTCAGCGGCTCCTCTCCAGGAAGAGAAGACGGAGGCTGGGTGCCACCACAGGAGCACAAAAAAGAGTTACTGGGCGGCGGGGGGGGGGGGGAGGGGGGGTGTAGAGGGAGAATTCTGGAGCCAGCCTGTTGCTGAGAGGCTGCCTGGTGGTTGGTGAGGGCAGTGAGGAGGGAGAGTGGGGCTGCAGGTGGAGTGGGTGTCGTGAGGAGAGGGTTGCAACAACTACTCCTAATGATTTGTGTCTTTCTACAATGTCTTTATTAATTATCAATATTATAGGCACACAGGCTCTTGGCTACCCCGGAGGCCAGAGATCTCAATTCACCAGGGGAAAGAAGAGGGAAAGCGGGCCACCTTACAGCAAATGAGGGTGGTATCTGAGCATCGTTCTCTGGTCCAGGCCAACTCTTGACCATGCCGTCGTCAATGGCTCGGGTGTCAAATTGGCCTTGATGCTCGAGAATCTCCCTTGGATCTCTATCACGTCTCTTGAGCACAAGGGCTTATTATCCCTTAGTTCTCAATGTCTGGTCAAAGCAACGTGTACTGGGTCAGGAGTGAACTAAGATTAAGCCTAGGTGAGCTGCCACGGCCCACTGCTTCTTGACCTCCTGGGCCCTAGTCCTCAACGTATGACCGAGATAGGCAACGTCTCTAGGACTTGGGAGTAAGCCCGGGCAAGCTGCCACACCCGCCTACTTCCCAGTCCACAGTGTATGACCGAGTTGGCTCTGGTTGTGACTCCGAGCAAAGATGAGTCTTAGGGTCCCTTCTTTCATACAAGTTGGAGCTCTTTGAGCCCATTTGGTTGGTATTGATAAGTCCTTGTTTACGACTTAGTTGGTCTCAGTGTCTTCTGTTGAAAAGGTTGTTTTTCTTCTCTAGGTTGCATCATCTTATCTCCTTTCTTCACATGTTGTTTACTTCTACATTTGCTTTCAGTGAGCCTGCTCTCCACAGTGGGGTAGGGTTGCCTCCCGTGCTTCCTTCCACTGCTCAGGAGGGAAGAAGCGGGAGGAGACCACTTAAAAAACCAGTTGCCATGGAGTTGACTCCAACTCCTGGCGACCTGGATGTGTGAGTAGACCTCTGCTTCATGGGGTCAGTGGCTGACTTTTCAGGAGAACATCAGGCCTTTCTTCTGGGCTAGCAGCCGAGCGCCTTAACTGTCTGCGCCACCCAGACAGAAGGCACTATATGGCTAACCTGGAAAGGGGCAGTCGGGCCTGTGGGCCTGAGATGGAAACCTAGACTAAGGGCCAGAGGAAGTGTGTGCCCATGCTTTAGTGGTGAACAGCCTGTTTGTGAGCCTTTTCCCCAGCCTTTGGTGATCTGCCCACTTACTAATGGGGGGGGGGCTAGTGTGGCGAGCTGGCCCCATTTGGGAACCAGGGAGCTCCTGCAGCTGGAGTGGCTGTGGACTAGTGGGTCCCCAGCTGCTGCACCAGGGCTTTCCACAGACCCTCAGGGACCATCCTGGGCAGAGTGGCTGCTCCAGGGTCCTGCTCCAGGCCAGGCCTACCCCCAGAAGGAAGCCTCTAGAGGGCACCTCCGTCCAGGCCAGGTATGGGTAAGTGGGATGCGAAGCTGTGCTGAGGCAGTGGCAGCTTGGAGAGCTCGCCAGAGGCTGTGCCCAGAGACCCCGGCAGGCCACGGAGGCAGCGAAGCGCCCGTCGTGCGCCCCGGGAGGCCCTGGCGGGCTCGCCTTTGGGCCACCGCCGCAGGCTTGGGCCACCTCGGCTCAGGTCGATCCAGGGGTCTTCTCTCCGCGCGGCTGACAGCGGTGGAGGCCTGAAGGAGGCCGGCCGCGACCTGCACGGCATTGCTCGGCTGGTGAGGCCCTGCACCGGGCGCGGTTTCTGGAGGGGCGGGGCCATAGACCCGGCTCCACTGGGTGGGGCATTGGACGGAGCGGGGCGGGGCTTCTGGGGGAGCGGTCCCCGGGGCGGAGCTGGACAGTGCCTGGGACCCGGCTCCACCGGGCGGGACCGGGCGGAGCAGGCAGGCTCCGCCGCCGCCGGGAAGCTCCGCTCCGGCTCCAGCCCGAGGAGGCGCCTCCGGAGGGGCTGGCCGGCTCCACCCCCGCGCTCGCTGCGCGCCCGCGTCTCCCGATTCACTGAGCTGGGGTGGGGGCTCGAGGCGGCGGCTGCAGCTCTGCTCTGGCTCCTGGGCCTGGGCGGCCGGGCGCGGGGCCAGGGGCGGGAGAGGAGCGGCGGCGCGGGGAGGGCGGATCGCGCGCAGGGCGGTGGCCTGGCCCGCCGAGCCATGGCCGCCCCGGATCCGGCGCCGAGGCGGGGCCGGGAGCGGGAGCGGGAGCGGGAGGACGAGAGTGAGGACGAGAGCGACATCCTGGAGGAGAGCCCATGCGGGCGCTGGCAGAAGCGGCGGGAGCAGGTGGGTACGGGCGGGGGTCTTCAGGCCTGGGAGGCCGTGCAGGGCTGCGGGGCCTCTGAGGGAGCTTGACGGCCCTAAAACTCACTGGGGGCCCGGCCCTTGGACCCCTTTGGCCAGTCCCCTACGCCCACGTGAGGAACCCCCATTTCCTGAGTTCCAGCCTCCTCCTGGGACCACCTCCCTGATGCTTCTGGGTCCAGCTACTGTCTCCCTAGAAACCACCCCTCGATTCCCTGGTACCTACTCCAAACCTCCTGCCCATCCTCTGGACACCGCCCTGGCAGGCCCCTCTCCCCCCAGAGTCGGGCAGCCCTGAACCACACGAATGGCAGAGGCCAAGCCTCCAGCCTGGTCCCCTCCACAGGTGAACCAGGGTAACATGCCAGGGGTCCAAAGCACGTTCCTGGCCATGGACACGGAGGAGGGGGTGGAGGTCGTGTGGAATGAGCTGCACTTCAGCGACAGGAAGGCCTTCTCTGCCCACGAGGTGAAGCTACACTCCCGGCCCCATCCCACCTTCACCTGGGGTCCTGGCCTGGTGACAGTGCCCACCCCCCTTCCCCAGGAGAAGATCCAGACCATGTTTGAGCAGCTGGTGCTGGTGGACCACCCCAACATCGTCAAGCTACACAAGTACTGGCTGGATGCGTCCGAAGCCAGTGCCAGGGTGAGCCCGGGAAGGCCAGCCTGGGCTGAGGCTGAGCCGGGTGGGGCGCTTGGGAACCCACGAAGTTGGCAGAGTCCGAGAACCCGGTGCCCCCTTGCAGGTTATCTTCATCACAGAATACGTGTCATCGGGCAGCCTCAAGCAGTTCCTCAAAAAGACCAAGAAAAACCACAAGGCCATGAACGCTAGGGTACGGGGCGTGGGCTCCGGGGCTCCGGCAGGGTGGGTTGGGCGCCAGGCCCTGGGGACGAGCACAGGGTGCAGGCGCTAGGAGGCCTCCAGTACGAGGACCGGGCGGGGCGGCCTCCCGGACAGGGACCTGGGGGGACACGGGCGGGCAACACCAGGGCCAGCCCCCTAGTCCGCGCCCCTCCCGACGGAGTCGTCCGCCCGCCGCCAGGCCTGGAAGCGCTGGTGCACGCAGATCCTGTCCGCACTCAGGTGAGGGCCCGAGCTTGCCCGCCCCTAGCCCCCGCCGCCGCTCCCACCTCCTCGGGCCCCCCTAACGGTTCCGCCTGCTCCCCTCCCCCGCAGCTTTCTGCACTCCTGCAGTCCCCCCATCATCCACGGGAACCTGACCAGTGACACCATCTTCATCCAGCACAACGGCCTGATCAAGATCGGCTCGGGTGCTGGCGGGGCGGGGCCCGCTGGGGAGGGGCCTTCCGTGTGCTCACTGCCGGGCGGGGCCTGCCAGGGGCGGGGTGGTGGGCCTCTTCCCGGGCGGAGGGCCCCTGAAGCCCAGAGCCCCCAAGGGCTGACGCAGATCTTTCTCCCCGTGGTGGCCGGCGCAGTGTGGCACCGCATTTTCTCCAATGGTGCGTGGGGACCGGGGGGCGCGGGGCAGGGAGGGTGGAGATGCCCGGCCAGCTCACCCCCGCGCCCCGCGCAGCGCTCCCGGACCACCTTCGGAGCCCAGTCCTCGCCGAGCGCCAGGAGCTGCGGAACTTGCATTTCTTCCCGCCCGAGTACGGCGGTGAGTCCAGGTGGAGTCCGGCCTTCGCTCGCACCCCGGGGCCGGCCTCGCCCTACCCGACCTCCCTGCTCCCGTCTTTCAGAGGTCGCTGATGGCACCGCCGTGGACATCTTCTCCTTCGGGATGTGTGCACTGGAGGTACAGGCTCTACCGCCTCAAGGCCCCATGTCTCACCTGCGCTGCCTCTGCCCCCTGCCTGACCTGACCCTCCCCCCCAGATGGCTGTGCTGGAGATCCAGGCCAATGGGGACGCTCGCGTCACGGAGGAGGCCATCGCCCGAGCTAGGCACTCACTGAGCGACCCTAACATGCGGGTGAGCAGGTTGCCCCACTCCTCCTGGGCAGGCTCATGGTCCTTGAGGTGGGGCCAGGGCCTCTGGCGTCTGCGCAGATGCAGTGGGTCGATGCAGCTGGAGGTGTGCCAGCCAACTTCCCCCAGGCCACCTACCAGGAGGGCCTCAGAGGGAGCACAGCCATGAGGGGGCAGCACATTCCCAGGAGGGAAGACCAGAGAGAACCCAACTTCCTGCAGCATAGTGCCAAGTTCAGGCCCAGGGACGCTGGTGAACCACGGATGAGCTCTGAGGAGGAGGTGACACCCATGTGGACAGACACCCCGATTTCTCAATGTGACAAGCTCTTGATGGGCCTTCACACCAGTTCCCACATTAACCTCAAATAATCCCTGTATGTACACCATTATGCCCATTCCATAGATGAAAAAACTGAGGCTCAGAGATGCTGAGCACTTAGTCCAAGGCCTAGAGTAAGTGGTGGAGCCAGTGTTCGCATCCAGGTCTGCCTGACTCCAGTCCTTGCCTTTAAGCTTCCAGGAGGTCATTGAGATGGGGGTTGGGGAGCACAGTGGGCGGTGGCCCAGGCAAAGAGGATAGGATGGAAGCTGCAGCCTCCATCTCTCTGGCCAGAGGCGGGCAAATTAACCTTGGCACCCCATGGCTTCTGGAGATCAGAACCGTGGGGCCAGGATGGGGTGACCAAGAGAGAACCAGGCTGTGTGGACGTGGTTCAGGCGTCAAGGGGACCTGGTGACCTCACAGCTGTGAACTGGGGAAAGTGATACCCACTGCACAAGGGTCTTGTGAGGGTGATGTGAAATAAAGCAGACAAGGTTCTGGGCCCAGGGCAGGGCTGTCCTCCTGCAAGTGGACAGGTTCTGGCCTGGCTGCTAAGGCAACACTGCTCCACATGCATGGTCCAGCGTGAGGGCCCCTCAGTGTCCCTGGGAGGGAGGGTGTGGGATTGGACCCCTGGTGAACCGTGGGGCCAAGTGGCCGAGAAGAGAGCACCTGCACCCACCGGGGACTCCCTCTGCCCCCAGGAGTTCATCCTCTCCTGCCTGGCTCGGGACCCTGCGCGGAGGCCCTCTGCCCACAGCCTGCTCTTCCACCGGGTGCTCTTCGAGGTGCACTCACTGAAGCTCCTGGCAGCACATTGCTTCCTTCAGCACCAGTGTGAGGGTGGGCCCACAGGTGGGGCGGGGGGCCAGGTGGAGGAAGGCCTCGCTGAGCACCACTGCTGTTACAGACCTCATGCCTGAGAACACGGTGGAGGAGAAGACCAAGGCGGTGGACCTCCATGCAGTCCTGGCTGAGATCCCGCGGCTCCACCGGCCCCCAGTGCAGTGGCGGTAAGCACACCCCTACCAAACCCACCCGGCCCCACCCCACATCATCAGGGCAGCCTGGCTGGCCCCTCATGTGCCTCCCTCCCCACCCCCATGCCCCCCCACGTCAGGTATTCGGAGGTGTCCTTCTTGGAGCTTGACAAATTCCTGGAGGACGTCAGGTGAGCACTGGCGTGCGGGTGGGTAATGACAGCTGCCAGGCCCAACCCCCAACCACCCTGGTGTGCTCCCAGGAATGGGATCTACCCACTGATGAACTTTGCCACCACTCGGCCCCTGGGGCTGCCTCGTGTGCTGGCCCCACCCCCTGAGGAGGCGCAGAAGGTCAAGACCCCCACTCCTGAGCCCTTCGATTCGGAGACCAGAAAGGTGAGGCCCTGCCAGCTACACCACGCCCGCTCACACCCGCCCCACCCAGACAAGTGGTGCTCCTCTCTCAGGCTCTTTGGGACTCCCAACCCAGCTCTCCTCTAGGCTGCCAGAGACCGGGTCCAAGGGTGGGCCCTGTGTGGAGGCCAGGGGCCAGGGACGACCAGCTGGGATACTCCCCATTGCCAAAGGCTCCCTCCCCTTCCCCAGCCTACGGATCCCACGCCCCTCGCCCCTCGGATCCCACCCCTTGGTGTGCTGATTCCTGACACTGTGTCCTGATGTCTCCCTCAAGACCCCCCAGGCACAGTGTTCTTCCAAACATTTCCCCAGCCAGGGGCTCTCCTCCAGCTTCTGCATCTCCATCTCCCTTACTGTGTTCCTGCCCACTGGGCTTCCTGGGGCTATGGCTTTGGCCTTGGGTATGTCCCCATGGCCACTGCCCTAATCTGGGCCACCTCGAGTCCTTACCTAGGCACTTTGCCAGCTTCTGCCCTGGCCTCCCTCGCCCAGGCCTCCCTCCCCTTGGCCTCCTCAGTTTATCCAGAATTCACACCTAACAGTGAGCTAACCCTCCCTCCCCAGTTCCACCCTCGGTAGGCTCCTGGCTGCCAACAGACAGTGTCTAAGCCCTAAGCCTGACCCCACTCCTGCTCTGCCACATTCCTGCTGGTGTCTCTGTGCTGCCCACAGCTACCTCTTTGTTCAAGGTGTTCTCTCCACTGTGAACCTACCGTTTATCCTCCATTACCCAGCCCCAATGTCTGCTCTTCTGGAGATTTTCCTTAACTCAGTTGGTTTGGGTAGTGCCATGCTTTTTTGGACACCCATTCAGATTGTCCCCTTTTCCAACCCCTGCCCCTTCCAGGGGCCCCTAGAGGCAGCACCTGCTCTTCTGGGTAGGTGACCTTGATGACCCCCCACCCCAGGTGATCCAGATGCAGTGTAATATGGAGAGAAGTGAGGACAAGGCGCGCTGGCATGTGAGCTCTGGCCTGGGCTGGGGCTGGCAGGGATGGGGTGGCAGGGAAGGCCGGAAAGGATGTTGAGTGGTATGGGGGCGGAGCTCCCGGTCCCCAGTCTGCCTCCCAACTGCGCGCCTCCCCCTCCTCAGCTCACCCTGCTGCTTGTTCTGGAGGACCGCCTGCACCGGCAGCTCACCTATGACCTGCTCCCAAGTAGGTGGGGTGGGGGTGGGGACCCCCTCAGGCGGGGGGACCGGGCGGATGGAGCTGTGGCCTCACCTGTCGCCCTGCGCCCCCTGCCTGCCTCAGCCGACAGCGCCAAGGACCTAGCAGCTGAACTCGTGCACTACGGCTTTGTCCACGAGGTGCGGGGCCCACGCTCACCTGGGGAAAGGGGCTTGGGGGGGGGGAGATGGGGGGGCGAGGGCGCGCAGGAGCTGGGCGCCGGGGCTGGGGCGGCCTCTGAGCAGGGCTGGGGAAGCCGTGCTTAGTCCGCACTCCTCCGACCTCGTTGCACCTGCCTCTGCAGGACGACCGGCCAAAGCTGGCCACCTTCCTGGAAAGCACCTTTCACAAGTACCGCGGGGCACAGCCCTGAGCCCACGGCACAGCCTGGGGGTCTACAGTCCACATGGGGAAGAGCCCAGCCCTGCAGGAGTGCGGCCCCTGGACCAGGGCCGCCTCTTCCCTCCTGTGACCCTGCAAGCCTGGTGCTGGTGAACACACCCTGCAAGTGAACCTACGCCTGCCAACAGCAGGCAGGACTGAGGTCCTGACCCCAGGAGGCCCTGAGGGTGGAGGGGCCTATAGGCCCAGCCCATTGGGATGAAGGAGCCTGGAGTGGGGGGTGGGTAGGGCCAGTGCGTGGATAAGGAGCAGGATACCCCCCCACCCCCGTGCCCCACCCAGCCTGGCTTCCACCACAGCATCTCTTCCAGGGTTTCCCCCTTTTCCTTGGCCAGGAGCCCCTGGAAACCTGGCTGGCCAGTGCCTGGGCCTCTGAGCCCTTGCCTGGGGAAGCTGCCTGTAGGAAGGAGCAGGGTGGTCAGCCCTGGACAAGCAGCTGCCCAAAGAACTGCTTCATCCTGCCTGGGAGAGCAGCCAAGCGGAGCCTGGAGCCCAGGGTGGAGCTTCTTCAGGTGTTGGGCTCTGCTGGGTGCTGGGCACTGGGCACCTGCCCATGGGTGCCCAGCAGTGACCACAGAGCAATGGCGTGGTGGGAGAAGCAGACAACAGAGACACTGCTGAGAAGCCTGTGGTCCGGGCTCCTCGTGGTTCTCACACCTCTGATCCTCAGAGCAGCCCCAGAGTTGAGGCCACTGTCAGCAAAGCCCCGGGTCCCATGCAGGCCACCCTTAGGCCCCCCACTCTGACTGCTCCTTCCATCTGCTCAAGACTGGGACCTGCAGCCCCCCACGACGCTGTTCCTACCCACCTCTGCAGCCGCCTCCAAGGGGCTGTGTTCTGTCCTTCATACCCTGCTCCTCCCCTTGAGCTCACCCCCTCCGACTTCCTGAAGATATCAGGCCCTGGCTCCCTGTCTCTCCCTCAGCTCCTGTCTGAGTTGAGGGTGTCCTTTCCATGACCCTAGCCTCTCAGTCCTTGAGCCACCCCGTCTCCATTTTCAGCATTTAAAATTGCGTGTCTAAACTAGAGTATTCCTTCTTAAGCATTTCAAATCCCAAACCAGGAAAGCTGTATCTGTTTTCTATTGCCGCCATCATAAACGACCACAAACTGAGAGGCTGAAAACAACACAGACACAGTACCCAACGGTTCCGGAATCACAGATCTGACGGGTCCTACGAGCCTGAAGGCACAGTGATGGCAGCTTGGGTCTCCTCCACAGGCCCTGGGAGGAGTCGTTTCCCGCTCGCTCGGGCAGCTGGGGAAGTTCACCTCCCTGCAGTTGTAGCACCTAGGTCTCCATTTCGTTGCTGGGTGCAAGCCGAGGTCTGTCCCCAGCTTCTAGAGTCCACCCACATCACTAGGCTCATGACCTCTTCCTCCATCTTCAAAGCCAGCAATAGCAGCTGAGTCTTTCTCACAACCCATCTCTCTGCTCTACAGCCGAGAAAGGTTCTCTGTTTGTAAGGACTCGTGGTTAGGTTGTGTCCACCCGGCTAATCTAGGATCATCACCCCATCTCTAGGTTCTTTACCTTAACCACAACTGCAAAGTCCCTACTGCCATAACATGAAGTATTCAAAGGTCCCAGGGATTAGGGTGTGGACGGACACCTGTGAGAGCCGTTATTCCACCTACCACACCACTATAACCAAAAAACAAAAAACAAACTTACCAAGGCCTATCAAATACATTAAATGTACAAATATAGTGAATCTCCAGCTGTCTTAAACATTTCAATGCTGTTTAAAAACTATTCAAATTCTCACACCTTTCAACTTCAAATCACAAATCTAAAATAACTCACACATTCTAGGTGGAAGCACTTAGGCCAAGCTGTCTGGTTCCACATTGTCTTAAAGTGGCAAACACATAACGGATTGTACCAGTGATCAAACGGAATCCAAAAGTATCAGTACTATCATTGGCTCATGTAATAATGCCTATGCTTACTTTTTCACTTAAGATATTATCTTTTGAGAGTTATATAAATCTCCTGTTTTATAAGTGAAATGATTTTTTTCTAGGCTAATAATAAAGACAATAAAAGCAGTCTTCCCCTAATTCAACTCTTAGCTGTTTCTTCAGGCATTTAAAGTCCATGTTTCATAAGACCACTGTCTTAGTCATCTAGTGCTGCTATAACAGAAATACCACAAGTGGATGGGTTTAACAAAGAAAAATTACTTTTCTTACAGTCTAGTAAGCTAGAAGTCCAAATTCAGGGCTTCAGCTCCAGGAGAAGGCTTTCTCTCAGTCGGCTTTGGAGGAAGGTCCTTGTCATCAATCTTTCCCTGGACTAGGAGCTTCTCCGCACAGGAAACCCAGGTCCAAAGGATGTGTTCTGCTTCCAGCACTGCTTTCTTGGTGGTATGAAGTCCCCACTCTCTGCTTGTTTCTCTTTCCTTTTATCTCTTGTAAGATAAAAGGTGGTGCAGGCCACACCCGGGGAAACTCCCTTTACATTGGTTCAGGGATGTGACCTGAACAAGGGTGTTACATCCCACCCTAATCCTCTTTAACCACAGGCAGAGACTATAAATCAATAACACATAGGAAAATCACAAAATGGAGGACAGCCACACAACACTGGGAATCACAGCCTAACCAAGTTGACACATATTTTGGGGGGACACAATTCAATCCACGACAACCACAGTATGCTTTTACTGCTATTTATTGCTTTTTCTAAATTAGGTGTCCTCTACTGTCATCCTCGTGGGATGGAGGGTTGCCACCCGCTTTGCTCCCCTGACCCAGCATCATCCCAGTGTGATGGGCATCATAGCTGCTTAGGTTATTACAGCTTTATTATCAGAATCCTCAGCAGCAAACAAGGTGTGCTAAGGGTATATTTCCTTTCTTGCACAACTTTTTGTTTTTCCTGGAGTTAATAATTGCCTAATGTTTTTTGTTTCGCTTTGTTTTCTATAGTGCTTATTGTTAGTTCAGGGAGCCCTAGTGGTGCAGTGGTTAAGGCAGCTTGGCTACTAACTGAAAGGTCAGCAGTTCAAACCCACCAGCCACCCACAGGAGAAAGATGTGGCACTATGCTCCCATAAAGATTACAGCCTTGTAAACCCTATGGAGCAGTTCTTCTCTGCCCTATGGGGTCACCATGAGTCAGAATTGACTCCAAGGCAATGGGTTTTTGGTTTTTATCATTAGTTCATCCTTAGATTCCCCTACAGAAGTATGAACCTTTTTTCAATACTTGGGACTCACCATGTAATTGACCACTTAGTGTCATCTTTTCCTGTGGCCCTCACCATGCTAGCCTTCTGCCCCAGGCCATTTGTTCAGGTCCAGCTGTCACTCTGGGTTACACCTGCACCAGGATCCTGGACCACCTCCTCTCCCTTGTCCTGGATCCTGTGCTTCCCTTTCCCTTCATTTGAGGAGGAACATCTCCAGGCTTCCTGAAAGAGGATGTCTGGGAAATTATGGAGACTTGGCCTGTTTGTCTTTGTCCTACCCTCACATTTGTTTGGAAGTTTAACAAGGTACAAAAGTTTGGCTAGGTTCAAAATCATTTCTCCCTAGAATTTTGAGGGCATTGTGTCATTTTCTTTTAGACTCAAGTAGTCTCGTACCTTCTTGAATCCTGACTTTTTAACTGTGATTTCTTTCTCTTTCTCTGGAAACAGTTAGGACCTTCTTTTGCCCCAGTGCTTTGGGAATTCTCAACAACATGTCTTGATGTAGACCTTCTCTTTCACCCATTTTCTTAGGCCCTCCATAGGATCTATCAGTTAAGAAACCCACTCAGTTCTAGGAGATTTTCTTGAATTGTTTCTTTGTTGATTTCTCCTCTCCCTCTCCTTATTTTCTGGAGCTCTAATATATTATTATGATTAATTATTTAGATGTTGAAGTTACCTTTCGAAAGGTACTATGATGTAGTGGTTACGAGCACAGGGTCTGGCATCATTTGGCTGCTTCCTGCTGTGTGATATTGGTCTGTGCCTCCGTTTTCTCATTTGTAAAAATGGGGATTTAGAAGCCAGCTACCTGGCCAACCAACTGGAAGAGATCCATATTTGTGCCCATTCCAAAAAAGGTTAGCCAACAGAATGCAGAAATTATCGAACAATGTCATTAATATCACATGCAAGTAAAATTTTGTTGAAGATGATTCAAAAACAGTTGCAGCAGTATATCTACAGGGAACTGCCAGAAAGGCAAGCTGGATTCAGAAGAGGGCATGGGACTAGGGATATGATTGCTAATGTCAGATGGATCTTGGATGAAAGCAAAAAGTACCAGAGAGATGTTTACCTGCGTTTTAGTGACTACACAAAGGCATTCAACTATGTGAATCATGACACATTATGGATAACATTGCAAAGAATGGGAATTCCAGAACACTTAATTGTGTTCATGCGGAACCTGTACATAGACCAAGAGGCAGTCATTCAAAGAGAACAAAGGGCAACTGCTTGGTTTAAAATCAGGAAAGGCGTGAGTCAGGGTTGTATTCTTTCACCATACTTATTCAATCTGTATGTTGAGCAAATAATCTGAGAAACGGGACTATATGAAGAACAGGGCATCAGGATTGGAGGAAGATTCATTAACAACCTGTGACATGAGGATGACACAACTTGCTTGCTGAAAGTGAAGAGGACTTGAAGCACTTACAGATATAAATCAAAGATCACAGCCTTCAGTGTGGATTACATCTCAACATAGAAAACAAAAATCCTCACAACTGGACCAATAAGCAACATCATGATAAACGGAGAAAAGATTGAAGTTGTCAAGGATTTCATTTTACTTGGATCCATCATCAATGCTCATGGAAGCAGCAGTCAGGAAATCAAATGACACACTGTGTTGGGCAAATCTGCTGCAAAAGACCTCTTTAATGTGTTAAAAAGCAAAGACGTTACTTTGAGGACTAAGGTGCGCATGACCCAAGCCATGGTGTTTTCACTCACCTCACATGCATGTGAAAGCTGGACAATGAATAAGGAAGAACGAAGAAGAACTGATGCCTTCGAATTATGCTGTTGGTGAAGAATATCGAATGTAGCATGGGCCGCTAGAAGAATGTACAAATCTGTCTTGGAGGAAGTATAGCTGGAATGCTCCTTAAAAGCGAGGATGGCAAAACTTCACTTTATGTACACTGGACATGTTTAGGAGGGACCAGTCCCTGGAGAAGGACATCATGCTTGGTTAAGTAGAGGGTCAGTGAAAAAGAAGAAGATCCCTGATGAGATGGATTGACACAGTGACTACAACAATGGGCTCAAACAAAACAATGATTGTGAGGATGGCATAGGGCAGGGCAGTGTTTCATTCTATTGTACATAGGGCTGCTACAAGTTGGAACCTACTCGATGGCACCTAACAACAAAAATGGGAATAATAGCAGTATCCACTCCATAGGGTTGTTGTAAGGATCGCATGAGTAACACGTGTAAAGTAATAAGGACAGTGCCTGACTCGTGAGGACTCTGTGTCAATGTGAAATTGGCAGGGGAAGCTGTCATCAGAGGTCGGTGTTTGTGGCTCCCCCTGGTGGTGATGGAGAGCCCAGCCCTGTGTTCATTCTCCAGTCTTGGGGAGCCTGTACCGTTAACTGGCCTGGGGAGCATTGACTGGTGCGATTATTATCGTTCTGGTTGTTAGGAGTTGTCCGTTGAATTTCGACTCATAGCAATCCCACGCGACAGAGTAGAACTGCCCTATACTGTAACCTTCATGGCTGTAATCCCTGTGGAGTAGATCACCAGGTCTTCCTCCAGTGTAGCTGTTGGGTGGGTTCGAACTGCCAACTTCTCAGTTAGCAGCTGAGTGCTTAGCCATTGTGCCAGCCACCAGGGCTTCTCGTGATCACTTTTTCATTTCCTGTTTTCTAACCACCTGGTTTTGTTGTTGTTGCTATTCACTTTGGAAGATTTTGACTTTCTATCGAATTGTTCCTCTTCTCTTATTTTTAATTTGCAACAGTTCTTTCTCATTCGCTGAATGCTTCTTTCTAGCCTCCTGTTATGTTTTAGATGCAACACCTTGGCTAATATCTCTGAGGGCATCTTTTTATTTTTCCTCGCTCTTCTGCTTCTTTATTAACTGCTCCTTCTGTGTCCCTTCTCCTTTTCCTTTTAGTTTTTTCCCTCTTTCTCGGGTGTCTGGTGATCCTGGGCTGTCCAGTTACATTTGAGAGTGAGGCAGTCTTTGTGGCTGGGCTGGGGATCTTTGAGGCCAGAGATTTTACCGGGCTGTCCTGCTGGAGGACTCCAAGTGCTAATCTCTTCTGTTGAGCTGGCGCACTGCTCCATGGAGCCTGAGCAGCACATGTCACAGGCCAGACTCTGGGAGCCCAGGTGGAGGTAGGGAAGTGGTAGGAGTCCCACTTGTTCTGCCCTTTCAGAGCAGGGCTCTGCCCCCAGACCTCTCACTTCCCAGCCTCTGCTGGGATAGGGCGGTGTCTGCCAGCCACAGCCCATAGGGATAGAGGTCTGGGGTCTACTCCTGTTTCCAACTGGGCTTTCACCTATGACCCTGGGGTGCTGACCTCGCGCCCCAGTTTGCTTAGGCAGCTACCACTGCCCACTTTTCTCCAGCTTCACAATATCCCCCCTCCACTGTTATGGGCTTTCACCTCTAGAGGAGTTTCCTATCATCTTAGAGGGGTTTCAGGAGGCAAATGTGGTATTTTCTATCATGTTAGAGGGGTTTCAGGAGGCAAATGTGGTATTTCCCCATATTGAACTAACCAAAAACCCAAACCCATTGCCATTGAGTCAATTCTGACTCACAGCTACCCTACAGGACAGAGTAGAACTTCCCCACAGAGTTTCCAAGGAGTGACTGGTGGATTCAAACTGCCGATCTTTTGGTTAGCAGCTGAACTCTTAATCACTGAGCCACCAGGGCTCCTATTGAACTAAAGATTGTCTGTATTTAATTCTAAACTCCCCCTGGGTGGAAAAGAGACCTGCCTGGCTAGGGATGCTACTTTGTTGCCTCAGCAAGCTGAGGTTGCTGGGCAGGCAGTCTCAGTTACCTGATGTACCTACCTTCTTTCCAGCCAGATAGCTACGTTGGGGTCTTGGGTCTGGTGTGGCATATGGCAGCTGTCCCAAGCAGCTCTTCCCAAACCTGGCGTGGGCATGTCAAGCCTTTTAAAAATAGCTGAGAATTGTGTTCAAACCCTTCTGGAGGGATTGGATTCATGAATTCAGTCTTGGGTTGAAGTTTACCAACTGAATTTCATGGAGTGTTTTTTTTTTCCTTATGATGCCATCAGTTTTAAGAGCCATTGTTTTGTTTTCAGATTCTTGCCTTCCACGAGGGAGATCTGGGTTTGATTCCCTGCCAGTGCACCTCATGGACAACCACCACTCACCTGTCAGTGGAGGAGTGCATGCTGCTGTGATGCTCAATAGGTTTCAGCAGTTTCCAGACTAAGAGGGACTAGGAAGAAAGGCCTGGTAATCCACCTCCAAAAACCAGCCCGTGAGAACCCTCTGCCCCTAGTTTGTCGTTTAGTGCCCGAGGTTTTAAAGGCCTGCAAGCAGCCAGCCAAGGCACAAAAACTGGTCTCTATTCACCTGGAGCAACAGAGGAAGGAGAGTCAGGAACCAAAACCAAAAACCAAACCCACTGCCATCGAGTTGATTCTGACTCATAGCGACCCTATACAACAGGGTAGAACTGCCCCATAGTTTCCAAGGGGCTCCTGGTGGATTTGAACTGCCAACCCCTTGATTAGCAGCTGTAGCATTTAAACCATTATGCCACCAGGGTTTCCAAGTCAGGGACAGGAGGAGGATACGGAATATGTGGCTAATTGCCCGCATGAACAGCTGCCTCCTTTGCCATGAGACCAGAAGAACTGGATGGTGCCCCGCTACCATTAGTGAACATTTTGATCAAAGATTCCATAGAAGAATCCTGATCAAAAGAGGGACAATGCAGAACAGAATTTCAAATTCTTATGGACTCCAGAGTTTCTGGAGCCACAGAAGGGGTGAATCCCTGAAACTATTGCCCTGAGATAATCTTTAAACCTTAAACCAAAAATATCCCCTAAAATCATCTTAAAACCAAACAATAGCTTAACTAGTAAAAAAAAAAAAAAAAAAAAAGTCTGCCTTGAGCATTACACTCTTTTAAGAACTATCTATATGGAATCAAATTGACAACAGCAACTGGATTAGGTTAGATAGGAACCTTAGGGGACAGTGAGTTTATGTCAAGGAGGGAGGAACAACACAGACAAGGAGGAGGAGAATGACCGCACAACTCCAAGAATGTAATCAATGTAATTAAATGGTACATGTGGAAACTGCTGAATTGCTTATGTTTTGCTGTGTACATTCTCAACAACAAAATAAATAAAACTTAGAAAAAAAAAATCCTAAGGATAACAAGGGTGCAGTCCACAACCGATACTAGCGATGGTGCGAACGGGGCAGCATTTACCGACTAGACAGACGAGAGGCAACAACGCGTTTTAGGAAGCGCTAGAAAAGAGAGAACACTGCCAATTAGGTGGTGACACCGTCCCCTGTTAGGCGCATCCTGGTTTCAGAGATGCTAAAATGCAAAGAAGACGCAGCACAAAATCGCTGAGAAACGGCGATTCTTCGGTAGCCTCCCTCGACGTGGGGTCTGGGTAGCTGAGCTTGCTGGGCGCTCGCGGAGACGGCTGCAGCCTGGAAGTGAGAACCAGTGCAGCGGCCGCAGGGCGAAGTCTGCGCGCGGAGGTCCGGCCGGGGCGGGCGGAGGACGGCAGGGGCGGGGCCGGGCCTGCAGAGGCCGGTCGGCCGGACAGGCCGGTGCAGCCGAGTGGCTGGGGCTGCGGACGGTCGCCGCGGGACGCTCCCAGCGGCCCCCGCGACTGCCCCGCCCCTCACGGCTCCGGCCCCGCCCACTTCCGTCCGCCCCTTTAGGGGCCGCGAACTGGCCTCCCCAGCACCGGAAGCACGCTCCTTTTTCCCTCTACGTCGCTAGAGAAAAAGGCCTATTATCGCGAGAGTTCCGTCCTTTCCGGGCCTCAGATCGCGCGAGACCGCAGAGGGAACAGGAGCGAGTGGCGCGCGCGGCGGCCGCGACGGACGCAAGATGGCGGCAGCGACCATAGCTCTCGTAAGTGGAGCCCCGATGACCACGGCCCGCCCCTCAGCTGGCAAGAGCGAGTCATCAGCCTGGCCTGGGGCGCGGAGGGCCGCCCGGAGGCTCGACGGCCGCTCCCGGGCCCTGCGTGGGCCCCCTCGGCTCTTCGTCGCGCGAGGCGGGGGCGGGGCGGAGGCGGGTGTGTCCTGCGGAGGCCGGCCGCTGATACAGCTTCCGGCTCGCGGAGTACGGCTTCCGGTAGCCCCCGCGGGTGGGCCGGGGCGCCGGCGGCTCGGTCGTGGGCCCCTGGTTCACGTTTTCGGGGTGCCCGTAAAGGCTTCGGCGTTCCCGAGCACGGAGCAGGCCCCGGCGCCGGCCTTGTCTCGTGCCCGCCAAGCGAGACGCCTCCCTGCAGAGCCGAGAGGGTGTTGTCTTCTCTTCGGTGGCGGGGATGTGCGCCCGCGGCCCCTCTTTGAAACGGGGGCTCCTCGGAGTGATGGCCTCTGTTCCTCCCGTTTGTCTGAAGCGGTGTACACGAAAGCGGGGTGCCCAGGGCGCTGCTCCACCGGGCTTGTGGGGGGACCAGAAAGGGACCCAACATGTGGGAAGGGACTGGTGGCTCCGTGAGGAGAGGTGGCCTTGGCTCCTTGCACCCCCAGCTGTGAGTCAGCGCTCTCTGATGCTGTGCAGCGGGAAGTGGTTATTAGGTCCAGGCACTTCATCCCGTTATTCCCAATCAGAGAGAAAGAAAGTCCCCTCTCGGCAAACGTTTTTGAGCCCTCACTTTGTTCCAAGCGCTGTGCGAGGACTTCAGGGCATAGTAGGGAACCAGACAAAGGCTGCTCCTGCCTTGTTCAGAGGTCTGGTGCCATGTACGGGGTACCTGAGGGAGTCATGTTTGGGAGGTGTGGGCACTAGAGAAAGGAGCTTCTCTGCCCTGCTCAGTGCTCACCTCCGCAGGTAGGGGTGCAGCGGCTGCCTCCCTCTCAGTCTAGCCGCAGGGGTGGTCAGCATAAATGGAGAGTATCTGCTCATCTTCTCGGCTCCAGTGACACCACCTCATGGAGCTGAGAGCCTTCACAGCCACAGTTCATCCCTTTATTCATTTGCCACCCTGCCCCAACCCACAACCAGAGTGATGTGTTAGGGTACGTCTGAAAAGGACAGGTTTGGCAGGAGATGCCTGAGGGTTAGGGAGAGTACTGAGCCAGTCTCTGAGCTGAGGGCTGACCTTGTCTCCCAGAGGGAGAGGCTCTTGCAGAAGACCCCCCAGCTTGTGGGCCAATGTGTGACTCTGGAGTCTGGCCATCTTCACCATCCTATTCCTACCATGTCCTGCTTTTTGGGGAAGATATAGGAGCGGATGACCTTTGTGAGGGGGAAGCCAGAGAGAAAAGAGGTAAGGGTCATGGACATGGTTAAAGTTGGGTAGGGAAGGGCAGGCAGGCTCGGAGACAAGTACTGGGATGCCTGGGAAAGGTGAAGAGGAGAAGAAGCCAGCATTTGGGTCCCCACCTTCCCAAGCACCTTCAGCAGCGGGTCCCCACCTCCCCGAGCACCCAAACAGCAGCATGAACACCAAACCTTGGCCTAGGGGAGGGATCCTGGAGGTGGGGGCTGGCTGCTTAGCCAGCTCCCCATGCTCGTTGGGATGAGGATGAGGAGGGCTGGTGAACTGTGCTCTACTCTGCAGTGGTGTGCTGTCAGACGTGGGTGGATGCGGTCGGTCAGCCTGAACCTCTTCAGGTAGGGGTTCCCACTGGTGTTTTTTGGCTATTGGAATCATCTCTAGAGCTTAACACGTTTTTGCTGTGAATTCTGGGCTCGACCCTTGGTTGACCCCGTCAGACCCCAGGAATGAGGAGAGAGGGCTGCCCTGAGCTCTAACATGGTCCTCTTTTAACCCTTTGAATGGAAGTTTTCTAGAACTGTTGCTTGTGTCCTGTCCTCCTCGTGTCATGCGTGTTTGGGGACCCTGATCTCTGCTAAGCTGTGGCTCAGCCTTTTCGGGATGCAGCTTTTCCCCTGCCTTGCAGGAGCACTGACTCCTGGTGGCTTTGGGTCTTTGACCTCCACTTGCCCTGCCCTGCAGCTGTTGCCAGGAGCACTGACTCCTGGTGGCTTTGGGTCTTTGACCTCCACTTGCCCTGCCCTGCAGCTGTTGCCCTCAGCTTCCCTCTGGCTGGAGCAAGGGACTGGTGGAAGCAGCTTCTTGTGGCCACCGTCCCCTTGGGGATTTGTCGTTTGGTGTTATCACGATAATGATCCCTGAGACTCTGCATGTGCGCCACATGCAGGAACCGGGCCAGGCACTTTACGTAGAGTGATTCAGAATCTGCGCAGCTGCCCTAGGAGACAGGCACCCTCGTTATCGTTCTCTCCAGCTTATAGACATGAGACATGAGGCCCCAGGCCCAGTGTAGAAATGCGTGGTGGCCTCAGACTTCCTCAGACCTGGGGGGAAGATGAGTGTCATCAACATCAGCACAAGGCTGCTCCCCAAGAGGCAGAGGTCAGACAGCTCCCACCTTGATCTGTTCTGACGCCAGCCACCACTAACATGGCACTCTTTGCTTCTCTTTTGGGTTAGGCAGTTCATTGCAATGACCACATAGCACTCACAGAACATATTTACATTTATGGGGTTTATCACGGAAGTATTAGCTTACAGTTCAGGATCAGAACCTGGATCAACTTGGAAATAACAGGAATGATTTAGGATACAGTTCTTAGATCAGGACAGCTTCTTTTTTCAGCCCTCAGCTCTTGGCCTGGCCTCTGCCCTGCTAAGGCAAGTGTTAGAAAGTTCTTTAGCACCACAGATAAGTGCCTGGAGTCACCTTAGTCCACCAGGAAGCCTCCTGCCTAAGGGCACTGAGCTCTCTTGCTCAGTGGGTTAGGGAGACTACCTGCTGGTCCCACTTTGCTGCCATCTTGTGCCATCTTTGGTGCTACGGCTCTCTCCCTCTCGTGGGTCTAGGAGGTTTTCAGCATAGCAACCCAGGGTCCAACCAAAGTACACATACTGCTCCCAGCTCTTCTGCTTGATGGTGGGGGCTCCCCCCCACCCCACAACCTCTGGGGTTGGTTCCCTTTAAGCCTAGGGGAATGGCAGAACTGACCGATGCCCTACAGGGGATCCACGCATCTTATTTCTATGGTCCCATCTACACAAAGGTTCGGTGTATTTTAGTTGAATTAGCAAAATTGTCCAATCCCCTTGGTGGACCGCAAGCACCTTATTTGAACGGTCACACCCAATCGTTTTGTGAGAGTTACAAGACCACGGTTAGAAGGGCCGTATTAAAGCAATTCACTATACAACACTTAGATCGCTTAATTTTCTCCTAGTTCTTTTCTTCGCGTGTTGACAGGTTGGAGAGCTGGCACTTTTCGGCACCTACCTCAGAACCTATGGGTTGTACCGCCTTTCAGGGTGTGTCCTGCCCACCGAGGCACTGTTCGAGGCTGGGGGGCAGCGTGACTCCACAGCTTTGCCAGACATCCACCTGATTAGCTGGGTAGTTACTGCGCCGTATCTGGTTAGAGCAGCATTCTAGGCCTGAAGGGGGTAGGGTCTCTGGTTCTGAAGTGAGTGTGGGCTCCCCAGGGAACTGGTCTTTCCCCAGAGGTCTCTTCTGAGGGTCTGTCTGATTTTCAGTCATGTCCTGGGCTGTTGCAATAATTTGGGGGAGCAAAAAGCTATTAATATGCCTACATGTTCACACTGATCATAGGATTGGGTTGAGCTGCTCCCCCAGACCTGGAGAAAGCTTTTGCTGTGGGTGTTAGGAGATGACCAGTCAGAGTAAGCCCCTCTGCCCCGGGCCTCCTGAGGGCCACAGGGCTCTTGGGGAAAGCTGGACTCTGGCACCTCAGAGTGCCCACTGGGTGGGAGCCCGGACACCGTGACTCACCTTTGCTCTGGCTTTATTCTGGCTACCGTTCTATGATAGCAGCTGGGCCTGAGTGAGGTGATGCTCTGGTCTGTGCTCTCGGGACCTCCAGGCCTGTGTGCCAGCTCTCACTTTAATAGGCTAGGGCTGCTGTGATACGCTTCAGGCTCCAGGGGTGAAGGCAACTGCGGGTCTGCCTGTCCTCAGTGTCCAGGGGTGAAGGCAACCCCAGGTTTGCCTGTCACCATAGTGTTGTTGGTTTGGGAACAGGGCAAGAGCATTCTGCCCTCTGGGCCCCACTCCATGGCCGTGAGGTCCCCATAGCCCAACCTGTCTGGCCCACCGCCTATCCTCAGCCATGGGGGCTCCCTGCCTGGCTGACTCTGCACGGCTTTGTGCCCCTCAGCATCCTGCAGAGGGTGAGGCCAGGCTCTCTGCTGTCCTCCCAGGAGGCAGGAGCCCTGGGTAATTTGCTGGGAGGGGAAGGGTTGCAGCTCAAACGATCTGCCGGCCCTGCTCAGAGGGAAGCCCCCTTAGAGGTCTTCAGGGGTGGATGGGGCTGTTCCTAGGGCTTGTGTAGGATATTAGGGAGGTGGCCCTGCCAGCCTTGGGAGAAGGTGGTGGACAGCTGTCTGTGCACCGTGTCCCGGGCCTGGCCTGGCCTGTTGGGTGCAGCAGACCTGATCTTGGGGGTCACAGAGCTGGTGGCCACAGGGCAGCTCTAGGCCCAGGAGAGGGTCGCTTTCCCTTGGCCTTGGGCAGGGGCACAGCTTAGCTGTCTGCCCTCCACCCTGCCCCTTGGAGGATGTGCTGCCAGCTCTGGGCTGCCCCTGGGCCTGGCTGGTGTCTGCTAAGCAGCACCTTGGCCAGGCCCTGGCAGTTCTGGTGTGCTGGTAGGGTTGAGAGTGGGCAGTGTGAGGTGACGTCAGGACAGGGGGTTCGTTCCCCCCTACTCCTGCCAGGCCTCCTCTGCTTCAGCCTGAGGAGCGCAGCCCTTAGCCGGGTGAGAGGTGAGGGGAGTCCTGAGGCCTGACTGCCTTACAGCATCTTATTCCTGCCTGCAGCAGGTAAATGGCCAGCAAGGAGGGGGGTCCGAGTCGGTGGTGGCGGCAGCGGCGGCGGGAGACAAGTGGAAACCTCCACAGGTACTGACTTTAAATCTCTTCTCCCTCAGGCCCGCCCGCCCGCCCGCCTGCCTGCGCATCCCTGGGCCAAGAGAGAGGCTTGGCTGGGGGACCCCAGGGACCCTTCTCTGCCTTCTAGGCAAGGTCCCTGCCTGCCTCAGGGTGGTGGGTCCCCACTATGCCCACCCTCTCCCCCACCCTCTGAGCTTGCTCCGGCTTCCTGTCTATGCCTCTGCCCTGGGTCAGCCCTGGGAGGTAGTGGCCAGGCGTGGCTGGGGGCTGGTGGGGGCTGACCTCAGCCCGTTGGATGCTCCAACCCCCAGTGCCGTGGGATGGGGTGGGAGCGCCGTGCCAGAGTCTGCACCCTTGGTGACGTCTGGAAATACAAACGTTCGTATCAAATTGTTTATCTTAATTGAACAGGACTAGAAAACAGCAGTGCGCAGGTGGGAAATTGGCTTGGAGGGGACTTAGCCCCTGGCTCAGGGGCACAGAGCTCCCGGGCCTCCGAGGGGGTGTGTCCTGGCAGTGGGGGCGGCCCCCCCCCGTTGACTGGGCAGTGGGGTTCTTTGTACAGCTTCTTGGCAGCACCCGCCTCCAGAGGGTTCCAGTGGGGGCTGACAAGGTGGCTGGGAGGCCTGTCAGGGCTGAGCCCTCCCCTGTGGCCCCCCAGGCACACTGGAGATGGGGGGAGCATGATATGCGCATGAGTCCTGGGAAGTTGCTCTGGCAGATGGGAGGTGGCCTTTCCACCCGGGTCTGCTTGTCCAGGGGTGTTGGTTAGTGGAGAAGGGCTTTTTGTTAACCGAGACAAAGAAGGGATTGAAAAGTTTCTAGGGGGCCGAGAGGGTTGGTATTGATTACCATGGTGACGGTAGGCTCTAGAGTTCTAGCCTCTCCCCTTGCGGCCCCTCCCACTGCAACACACTGGGCTTGGGCCAGCAAGGATGAGGGGACAGAGAGGCCTGACCTCAGGGCCTGCTTGGGACACAAGGGACCTCTGGGGCTTCCTGCCCTTTGGTCCTGAGCCCCAAACCCAGCATGAGGGGCTGGCTGGTAGGTTCCTGGGCCATGGGTCTGTGGATCCTCTGTGCTTCTTGTCCCCCCGCCAGTGTGCCTTCTTCTGCTGCCTGTGCAGCTGCGTGCTTGGGGCCTGCAGAGTGTGCCTCAGGTTGTGTCTGGTCTCCCATGCAGTGATGGGTCACCCAGGACCACGAGCAGGTCAATAGGCAGGAGTGCTCCCATGCCCGCCTTCGCCTGGGCCTCTGGGTCTCTCCTTTGCTTACCCGGGTGTATCCTTCTCCCCTCGAAACAGAAGGAGTATGGCGTCATTGGTTGCACTGTGTGTGTCCGAGGCCTGCTGTACCTGGGCTCTGTGCTTGCCTAGCTGGCTGCTGGCGGGTCCCGGATGCTGGGCAGCTGTGTCTCTCCCGTGGCTGGTCTTCTGTTTCTGTGCCCCACGTGCTCAGTACAGCCCACAGACAAGCCCTTCTTGGGGCTGCAGAGGCCTTGAGAGCAACCCTGGGCACTAGGGGCATGAGCACTGACTGTCCGCAGGGAGGGCAGGAGCCGAGTGCTGGGAGAGGCCCTTTCCCGTACTTGCTCCATGGGTGGTACTGGGAGCCCTTCTAACCAGGGACACTGAGTCTGTGGCCATGGCAGATTCCTTCCAGACTCTGAGGAAGTCAGGGAGGCCTGGGTGATGGACATTCTGGCAGTAGGGAGTCGCAGATGGCCAGAGAACCCTGGCCCTCACCACACCCTTGGAGGAGAACTGAGGGCTGGCTCCACTGCAGGGCATGGGGGTGAATTCTGGGGTCAGGCTTGAAACAAGGGGCAGGACATCCTCTCCTACTGCTTGCCTACCTCAGTCTGTGTCCTCCCCAGGGGTTCTGGGGAGGCAGAGGACAGGGACAGGTGTTGGGAGGGCAGACCTTGGCCAGGCCAGAGAAGCCGCCACAGCCCCATCTGTCTCTGAGAATAGCTGGAGGCCGTGGGCAGCTGTGGGGGGTAGGGCTCTGTGAAGGAGGCCTGAGCTAGTTGCCTAAAGACCTTCCCACCCCCCAGGGCACAGACGCCATCAAGATAGAAAATGGGCAGAGTACAGCCGCGAAGCTGGGGCTGCCCCCCCTGACACCCGAGCAGCAGGAGGCCCTCCAAAAGGTGAGCGTGAGTTCTGGGGGGGCAGTGGGGGGGCACGTGGTCGGGTCAGAGGAAGGCCGTGTCCCCACTGGGCCAGTACCCCTCACCACTGTTTCTTGCAGGCCAAGAAGTATGCCATGGAACAGAGCATCAAGAGCGTGCTGGTGAAGCAGACCATCGCACACCAGCAGCAGCAGCTCACCAACCTGCAGGTGAGCCGCCCGGGCTGCACGCACCCCCGCCCCAGTGCTGGGCACCCCTCAGCCGGGGCGGGAAGCCCCCACCCCCCCTCGCCGTCTCCTCCTCCGCGCTGTCTCCTCCTGCTCCTGCTGCAGCCCCAGGAGGTTTTATGGTTTCAATTTTTCAAGGACTTATTCTGGGGACCCCCAGGGCCTTCCCTGAGGCGCAAGGGGCTCAGCCTTTCCTGCCTGTGGCCCTCTAGACCCTGTGAGCGCAACTGTCCCTCTGCCCCAGCCCTTCTCCACAGCCTGGCTCCTCCTGCTCTTCACTGTCGCCTCTGGGTCCCCCACCCAGCCCCTGGCCTGTGCACAGCTGGTGGTGGCAGCGTGGAGGTGACCCCTCCCTGCCCTGGGCCATGTGTAAGAGCAACAGGCCCCCGCTGCAGGCTGAAGGGCAGGCTGCAGGCACCTCCCCGGCAGTGCTCTAGTCCTGTGGGGGCAGCCAGGCGAGGCCGGCAGGTCCCTGGGCCTCGAGCCCTACCCCCACCCAGCCCTCAGACATGCAGGTTGCTATAAGGTGCCCTGGCTCTTCACGTGTCCCTCCTCTGTCCGCCCCTCCTTCCCTTCCTTCTTGTCCTCTGCCGGCCGGCCAGGCTGCGGGGCTGGGCAGCGGGGGCTCTGAGGCCTCCCTGAGTAGGCGCCGGCCCGCAGCCAGCAGCGTGGGCAGGCAGGCAGGCAGGCAGGCAGGCAGGCGGCCTGGCTGCAGGGCGGGGATCCGGGCCTGCCGCTGTCTGCGTGAGGTGTTGACGAGAGGGGACTGCTCGGCTCCAACAGACTGAACTCTGTCTTTACTGTCTTTCAGATGGCAGCAGTGACAATGGGCTTTGGAGATCCTCTCTCACCTTTGCAATCGGTCAATAGACATGCTCACTTCTTCTGGGCTCATGTCCTTAGTCAGGGCTAGAGGGGGGCAGTGCAGCCCGCCAGCTGGGGCCTCGCTGCCCGCCAGCTCTGGACGAGCACCAGGCATGGCGGGCCAGTGTACGGGCACCCCCCGGGACCGCCCCGGGGAGGCTGCCACCTGCTCTGAGGGCCCACCTTAAGTCTAACCGGCCAGGTAACTGCGGAGGGCAGCACGGCAGCCGGTCAGGGAGGGCAGCCGCCAGGCCCTGCACGCGTGGCCGCTCCCCCCGGCGGCTGGCCGCTCAGTCTCCAGACTGCTTGGGCTCCTGGGCTGGGGTCAGGCCCCTAAGGAGAGAGGGGTCCTAACTCACGGCCCCATCAGACCCTGGAGGGAGGGTGGACGGCCTGGGCGGGGGCTGGGGGGCCCTGAGCGAGCCAGAGGGAAGGGCAAGGGCTTGGGCCTTGGGCCTGGGCTGTGGCGGTTGAGGCACCAGCCAGGGAGCAAGCAGCCTTGCCAGAGAGGCTGGGAGAAGTGGCGCCTTGGCTGCGGGGCCCCAGGAGGCAGGGGAGGGAGACAGCCTCCTCCTTCCCCCAGAGGTAGGCTCAGGAGGCCAGGTCTCACTCTGGGGAGACTGCGGGGGAGACATGGCCCTTTCTCTGGGGGCTCTGCCCTGAGGGAGCAGGTGGACCCACCCCACCTCTGGGAGTGCTGGTCTCAGGAGCCTCACGTGGGGCAGGCTGACCAAGGTCTTGTCTGGGAAGCATCTGTCAGGAGGGGAGCCCTGCTCTGAGAGGGAAGTGGTTATGACAGCCATTTTGCCCACTCATTGTTGGGGAACCCCAGGTAGAGGAGGCGATGTGGCCCTGTCTGGGGGAGCTTTCACCTGAGGGCTGACCTGGATCCATGGCTGGGGAGTGTTGGTGATAAGAGAGAACGTGGTTCCACCTTTTGGGGTCCTTGTCCCTGAAGATAGATTAAGTCTTATTTGTTGGGGAGCCCAGTCTGAGGAGGGAACAGTCCCATTTTGGGGGAGTTTCTGGTCTGAGGGAAGCCATGCCTACTTGGGGAGCCCCATGTGTGGGGAGGCCGTGGGTCCTGCTTTGTGGGAGACGTGGGTGTTATTTCTAAGGCCTTCTCTGACGGCATCTGGCCCATACCAGGCCAGCCAATGTGGAAAGGTCAAATGGGCCTCTCACTCTGGGGGCCTTGGTGCAGGGAACCCCATCTACAGAGAGGGGCAGGCGGCTCGGGCCCCATCTGCCAGCCCTGAGTTGCTGTGGGCTGAAGCCTCTGGCCAGGGCCCAGTTCCTCCAGGCGGCTTGCTGCCTGTGGCTCTGGGACCTCTGCCTGGCCTGTCTTCTGTGAGGTGGTGGGAGGGGCCCGGTCCCTTGGTGCTTTGGCTAGTCCATCCCAACCAGGGCCCTGGGCCTGCCGATCCTGCTCATTTCCCTGGCTTCGAGGCAGCCTTGTGGCTCTGCCTTCAGGGACTCTGGAACCTCGTGTTTCCCCTGGGGCCAGGCCCATCTGGCTACAGAGGGGGGCCCTAGGCAGCCCTTTTTTGCTGGGTTTCGGGGATGGGGAGGGCATTGAGCACTGACTTCCTGCCAGCTGGCCGGCCGCACAAGCAATTGCTCCTCCCTCCGGGGCCCACTGGGCTCCTGCCCACCCCTGGGCGCTCTTCTGGGCGCATCTGCCCGTCTTCGGCCCTCCTTTCTTCTGGCCTCCGACTCAGGGCCCCGGCCTGGGTAGCTACTCCCTCCCTCCTTCTTCTGCCACGGGATGTGGCCAGGCTGGTGGGAGATCCTCCCATCCAGCTCGTGCACTTGATCCCAGACTGGAGGGTGGATTGGATGGGAGAGCACGTGGCCCTGCCCCCGACGGTCAGCCTTGCTGCCAGTCGGTCTGGGACTTGGGTGGGCTAGGGTGCTTCGATGCTGTGCCTTTGGTTCTGGCCTGCCTTCCTGAGGGCGGGGTCAGTCCTGTGCAGGTGCTGAGCCTGTGCTGCAGCTGCTGCGGGAGGTGCCCTCCCCACAGTGGAGCTGGGTGGGTGGGCCAGACGGGGAGCGGGCTTCCCAGCCCTCATCCCCCCTCACAAGCCAGTGGCTCTCTCTCCCCGCTTCTGTCCTGCTCCAGATGGCAGCTCAGCGGCAGCGGGCGCTGGCCATCATGTGCCGGGTCTACGTGGGCTCTATCTACTACGAGCTGGGAGAAGACACTATCCGCCAAGCCTTCGCGCCGTTTGGGCCCATCAAGAGCATCGACATGTCCTGGGACTCGGTCACTATGAAGCACAAGGTGAGCAGCGCTGCCCGCCCGCCGCCCACCCTGCGCTGGTTCTCGGCCTAACAGGCGCGTCCCTGTGCCCAGGGCTTTGCCTTTGTGGAGTACGAGGTCCCAGAAGCTGCACAGCTGGCCCTGGAGCAGATGAACTCGGTGATGCTGGGAGGCAGGAACATCAAGGTGAGGCCTCGCACCCTCTGCGCCTGGCACTCCGCCCCACTGCCCGCAGAAACACAGAGTGGCCTCGTCCCCTCCCCAGGTCGGCAGGCCTAGCAACATCGGGCAGGCCCAGCCCATCATCGATCAGCTGGCTGAGGAGGCGCGGGCCTTCAACCGCATCTACGTGGCTTCGGTGCATCAGGATCTGTCAGATGATGACATAAAGAGCGTGTTTGAGGCCTTCGGCAAGATCAAGTCTTGTACTCTGGCCCGGGACCCCACAACTGGCAAGCACAAGGGCTACGGCTTCATCGGTAAGCTTGGGGACTGAGGCGGGGCTGGGGGGTAGTGAAGGGGCTGCTTTTCTTACTGCCGTCTCTGCCTGCAGAGTATGAGAAAGCCCAGTCGTCCCAAGATGCTGTGTCTTCCATGAACCTCTTCGACCTGGGCGGTCAGTACCTGCGGGTAGGCAAGGCCGTTACCCCCCCCATGCCCCTGCTCACGCCTGCCACACCTGGGGGCCTCCCACCTGCTGCTGCTGTGGCCGCAGCTGCAGCCACAGCCAAGATCACCGCACAGGTAAGGGCTCCTGTAGCTGGGTGGGTTTGATCTTGGGTGGACAAATTCCAGTTTTCTGAGGACTGAGCATGGTGGCCTTTGGGGTTGCAGGAAGCAGTAGCTGGAGCGGCGGTGCTGGGCACGCTGGCCACGCCAGGATTGGTGTCACCTGCCCTGACGCTGGCCCAGCCCCTAGGCGCTCTGCCTCAGGCCGTCATGGCTGCCCAGGCCCCTGGTGTCATCACAGGTGAGTCTGAGAGGGTAGAGGTTCCTTCCCTTGTTCCACCCTCCATCTCTAGCCACCCTCAGCTTCTGGCCTGCACTTGCCCTGCTGACCAGCTCAGCTCTCTCCAGGAAAGGGCTGGGAGGGGGTGACTGCTGGACCTGGTTGGTTGTGCTGCAGGTGTGACCCCGGCCCGTCCTCCCATCCCGGTCACCATCCCCTCCGTGGGGGTGGTGAACCCCATCCTTGCCAGCCCTCCAACGCTGGGTCTCTTGGAGCCCAAGAAGGAGAAGGAAGAAGAAGAGCTGTTCCCTGAGTCGGAGAGGCCAGAGATGCTGAGCGAGCAGGAGCACATGAGCATCTCAGGCAGCAGCGCCCGCCACATGGTCATGCAGAAGCTGCTCCGAAAGCAGGAGGTGGGCAGCCAGCCCTGGCTGGGTGGGTGGGCGGGCAGGCTGGAGGCCCCGGGTGGGGCAGCAGTCCAGCCAGGCCACAGAGCTCAGCTGTCCCTCCCCCCACACACACAGTCCACGGTGATGGTTCTGCGCAACATGGTGGACCCCAAGGACATTGATGATGACCTGGAGGGGGAGGTCACCGAGGAGTGCGGCAAGTTTGGGGCCGTCAACCGTGTCATCATCTACCAGGAGAAGCAGGGTGAGGAGGAGGATGCAGAGATCATTGTCAAGATCTTCGTGGAGTTTTCCATGGCCTCAGAGACTCACAAGGCCATCCAGGCCCTCAATGGGCGCTGGTTTGCTGGCCGAAAGGTGGTGGCTGAAGTGTATGACCAGGAGCGTTTCGATAACAGTGACCTTTCTGCGTGACCTCGGCCCCCCTCCCAGGACTTGCACTTGCTCCTTGTTTTCTCTGGGTTTTATAGAATGGTCTGGTGGTATTCTTGGGCCAAGCTCCCTCTGCCTAGCCTGGTCCATAGTGTGGATAAAAGTGCAGATGCTGCTGGCCCCGTTGTCCTGTGTCTGACATCGGTCTTGTCATCCAGCCTGGGAGGGTAGAGGCATCAGGCAAGGACCTGGGGCTGGAGGGTGCTGACTTTCCCTGCTGCAGAGGGAGGCAGGGGGCCTCGAGGCCTGAGAACTCAGTCGCGGGGAGGTTCACCAGCTCTGTAGCACTGGCTGGTTCTCTCTCACCCCAGGCAGCCAGATGACCCAGTGGACAGGAGGGGAAGGGGGCCAGACTTTCCGCCGTGCAGGAAGAGTGGGCTCGAGGGGGCTCGCGGTACCCAGCTGTTACCTGCGGCGGAGGTGGTGGCGGTGACGGGCCAGCGCTCCCACGTCTAGGGAGCACTGGACAGGCCGAGGGAAGCCTATCCTGGCTTGAGCTGGCTCCCTGACCCTTGGTGGAGCCCGCATGAGGCCCTGGCGGTCCCATAGGCCGCGTCGCTGTTGAGGGGCCGGGACTGGGCTCACGCTTTAGATCCGGGGCCCCGGGGCCCCGTGGGGGCGGGCCGTCCCTGGGGGCGGGCGGTGCAGGGGCGGCCGTGAACTTCACCGCCGGCGCTGTCTCCACCGGGGGCGGGGCGGCGCTTCCCGGCAGGCTGTGCGCGGCCGCGACGGGTCCCCAGAGGCGGCTCCGCCGCGGTGCCTTCTGGGGCTTGCAGTTCTCGCGGCGCACGGTTGGCGAGGGCGGGACTCGGCTTCCCGGCGGGCTGCGCGCGGCCGGGCGGGTGTCGGCGGGGCAGTCCGGCGGGCAGCGGCGGCGGTTCCGGCTGCGGCACAGCGACAAGCGGGCGGGCAGAGCGGAGTGGGCCGGCGGGATGCGGAACCGCCGCCGCCGCCTCCTCCTCAGCGTCTGAGCGCCACCGGGCCGCGCGCCCTAGGCCGCCGGCGTCCGGACCCTGAGCGTCCCGAGCGCGGCCGGGCCTCTCCCCCGCCGCTGATGCGGGCCGCGCCCCGCCCCCCGGCCCGAGCCCGCGCCCGCGCCCGCCCCCCGGCCCGAGCCCGCGCCCGCGCCCGCCCCCCGGCCCGAGCCCGCGCCCGCGCCCGCCCCCCGGCCCGAGCCCGCGCCCGCGCCCGCCCCCCGGCCCGAGCCCGCGCCCGCTCCCGCCCCCCGGCCCGAGCCCGCGCCCGCCCCCCGGCCCGCGCCCGCGCCCCCCCGCCCGCACCATGCTCAAGTGCATCCCGCTGTGGCGCTGCAACCGGCACGTGGAGTCGGTGGACCGGCGGCACTGCTCGCTGCAGGCCGTGCCCGAGGAGATCTACCGCTACAGCCGCAGCCTGGAGGAGCTGCTCCTGGACGCCAACCAGCTGCGCGAGCTGCCCAAGGTGAGCGGCGGCACCTGCTCGGCCGGGTGGGGCGCCGATGCCTCCCAGCCGGCCCTGCTGGTTCCTGCCGGCCGGAGCCGCGCTCGCCCGCCCCACCCTCCCGGCTGGCTGAGCCGCCTGGGCGGTACCAGGTAGCAGCCGGCTGCAGGAGTAGGACACCAGCAGGAGACCCGCCGATCTTGCAGGCGTGGCGGCAGTGGGACGGGTCGGGTTGGCCGATGGGTGCTGGGGGGCTCGGCGCTACGGAGGTGGACGCCAGCTGCCTCCCGCGTGCTGTTCTCGGCCTGCGGTGCCTGCCCAGCAGGTCTGCCCACCGCAGCCCTTCGCACACAGGCGCTGTCCCTTCACGACAGCAGGTCCTTTATCTCGGGACGTGACAGAGGAGCGTTGGGGAAGGAGCTTATAAAAGGATTTCCTTCCCGGAGATGGATCTTAAGCGCCTGACGGCTGGGGACACTGTGTCATAAAAGGCGGGGTTCCAGGCATGATGGTGCTGCCTCACAGTCACTGTAGTGTTTGGGGTGTTGTGTTGTCTTTACTACTTTTTGGTTGTTGATTAGCTACCAAGTTTTTGTTATAGGTTTGGGCAAGCGACTGGGTTTCTCTGGCTGCTCGCTTGCTGCATGGCAGGGGCAATGATGGGGGCTGGAGCTCTATGGTAAAGCAGCAGACCCAGGAAGGGGGTACTTGCCCACCTGAAATCAGGACACTCCCTAGCCGGGATTTGGAAGGGTGAGGCCAGTGTTGGGGTGAGGCAGTGGTCACGTGCATCTATCCGGGTAGCCCAGAGATCGCAGGAGTTTTTGAGTCTGGTACTTTGCGGGGCGCGTGTGCTTTGCTGTCCTGACTGCTGTAGACTGGGGTGTTGTAGCTGGGCCCCCAGGTTCCTGTGGGGTCCAGAGGAAGGCAGCTGTGGTCTGCAGGGCCGTGTCCAGGTGCTTGTCTCTGCCCTGGAGAGCTCTCGGTTGGGGGGCCCTTTTGTTGACCCCATTCTTGCCCGTACAGCCATTTTTCCGCCTGCTAAACCTGCGTAAACTGGGCCTCAGTGACAACGAGATCCAGCGCCTGCCTCCTGAGGTGGCCAACTTCATGCAGTTGGTGGAGCTGGACGTGTCTCGGAACGGTGCAGAACCCTGGGGATGGGCTGTGGAGTTCTGGGAGGCTGGTGCAGAATCCTGGGGATGGGGCGTTTTCTTAACCAACTTTTTCTCTGTTGTAGACATCCCCGAAATCCCCGAAAGCATAAAGTTTTGTAAGGCCTTGGAGATTGCTGATTTCAGCGGGAATCCTCTGTCCAGGTGGGGAGTAAGCGCAGGGCTGAGGTTTGGTCACAGCGGGGGATCTGTAGCTCTGGTCTGAGTGTGTGAGGTGGCACTCCTGGCTTTTTCCCCAGGCTCCCTGACGGCTTCACTCAGCTGCGCAGCCTGGCTCACCTGGCCCTGAATGACGTGTCCCTGCAGGCACTGCCAGGGGACGTGGGCAAGTGAGTGCTCTCCTGGGTTGGGCCCCACCATTGTCCTTGCTGTCTCGCTTCTGTGTACTCTATCGTTAGCACTGTCTTTCTTGTTCACCTGTCGTCATCTTTTTCTTTTTCAGCCTCGCCAATCTGGTCACCTTGGAACTCCGGGAGAACCTGCTCAAGTCCTTGCCTGCGTGAGTGTCGTGGCCCTCCATCACCTCACGGGCAGGTGTGTGGCCCAGAGTCTTGGGGCGCCTGCCACGCCATGCCATGCTTTGCTTCCCCACAGGTCCCTGTCCTTCCTGGTCAAGCTGGAACAGCTGGATCTTGGAGGCAACGACCTGGAAGTGCTGGTGCGGGGTGGGGCCAAGGCCCGGGGGTAGGTCCACTGGGGCAGGGCCTCTTCCCTGTTATACACATTGCCCTACCTACCCTTGCAGCCTGACACCCTGGGGGCTTTGCCCAACCTTCGAGAACTGTGGCTGGACCGGAATCAGCTGTCAGCACTGCCCCCAGTGAGTGTGGTTACAGCTGTGATCCCTGGGCCCTCCTTCCCGCTTGTGCCCGCTGCCACCTGACCCTTCACACCTGGCCCTTAGGAGCTCGGGAACCTGCGGCGCCTCGTGTGCCTGGATGTGTCAGAGAACCGGTTGGAGGAGCTCCCTGCAGAGCTTGGTGGGCTGGCACTGCTCACGGACCTGCTGCTGTCCCAGAACCTGCTGCAGCGGCTACCTGACGGCATTGGTGCGTGCGAGCCAGGGGGGTGTACTAGTGGGTGGGCACCAGGAGAGTACTTGTGGGTCCTGGGGCGAAGTGCAGGGCCTGCCTGGGGTGGGCCTGGGGGTATCTTGTTGGTGAGCACGTACAGTGTTAGAGTCGAGGTTAAATAGATGGTGCTGAGGAGAAGGTTCCTGACTTCAATTAGGTGGGAGACTCCCTAGGAAAGGGAGAATAGGCCAAGGAGACCCCCTAGAGAGGAAGAATAGACCAAGGAGATGCCCTTGGGAGGGGAGAGTAGGCCAAGGAGACCCTCTCGGGAGGAGAGAGTAGACCAAGGCGACTCCCTCGGGAGAGGAAAGTAGGCCAAGGAGACCACCTAGAGAGGGGAGATTAGGCCAAGGAGACTCCCTCAGGAGGGGCGGGTAGGCCAACGAGACCCCCTAGGAAGAGGAGAGTAGACCAAGGAGACTCTCTCGGGAGGAGAAAGTAGATCAAGGAGACTCTTTCAGGAAGAGAGATTAGGTCAGAGAGATCCCCTCGGGAATGGAAATTAGGCTAGGGAGATTCCTTCGGAAGGGGAGAGTAGGCTAGGGAGACCCCCTAGAGAGGGGACAGTAGACCAAGGAGACTCCCTCAGGAAAAGAGAGTAGATCAAGGAGACCCCCTCGGGAGGGAAAAGTAGGCCAAGGAGATTTTCTAGAGAAAGAGATTAGGTCAAGGAGATCGCCTAGAGAAGGAGAGTAAGCCAAGGAGACTTTTTCTGGAGGAGAGAGTAGGCCAAGGGGATCCCCTAGGGAGGGGAGAGTAGGCCAAGGAGACCCCCTCGGAAAGGAGAATAGGCCAAGGAGACCCCCTCGGGAGGGGAGAGTAGGCCAAGAAGATCTCCTAGGGAGGGGAGAGTAGGCTAGGGAGACCCCCTCGGGAGGGGAGAGTAGGCTAGGGAGACCCCCCAGGGAGGAGAGAGTAGGCCAAGAAGACCCCATAGAGAGGGGAGAGTAAGCCAGGGACATCTCCTCGGGAGAGGAGAGTAGGCCAGGGAGACCCCCTCAGGAGAGGAGAGTAGACTAAGGAGACTTCCTCGGGAGGAGAGAGTAGGCCAGGGGCACCCCGGGAGGGGAGAGTAGACCAAGGAGACCCCTTTGGGAGGGGAGAGTAGACCAAGGAGACCCACCGGAAGGGAAGAGAGTAGATCAAGGAGACCCTCTCGGGAGGGGAGAGTAGACCATGGAGATTCACTCGGGCGGAGAGAGTAGGGCAAGGAGACCCCCTTGGGAGGGGAGAGTAGCCCAAGGAGATCCCCTCGGGAGGGGAGAGTAGTCTAGGGAGACCCCCTCAAAAGGAGAGAGTAGACCAAGAAGACTCTCTCGGGAGGAGAGAGTAGGCCAAGGAGACCCCCTTGGGAAGGGAGAGTAGGCCAAGAAGACTCCCTCGGGAGGGGAGAGTAGACCAAGGAGACCCCCTCGGGAGAGGAGAGTAGGCCAACGGCACCCCCTCGGGAGGAGAGAGTAGGCCATGAGATCCCCCGGGAGGGGAGGGTAGGCCAAGGAGACTCCCTCGGGAGGGGAGAGTAGACCATGGAGATTCACTTGGGCAGAGAGGGTAGGGCAAGGAGATCCTCTCCAGAGGGGAGAGTAGGCTAGGGAGACCCCCTCAAGAAGGAAGAGTAGACCAAGAAGACTCCCTCGGGAGGAGAGATTAGGCCAAGGAGACCCGCTTGGGAAGGGAGAGTAGGCCAAGAAGACTCCCTCGGGAGGGGAGAGTAGACCATGGATATTCACTCGGGCGGAGAGGGTAGGGCAAGGAGATCCCGTCGGGAGGGGAGAGTAGACCAAGGAGACTCCCTCCGGAGGAGAGAGTAGGCCAAGGGCACCCCCTCAGGAGGAGGGAGTAGGCCATGAAATCCCCCGGGAGGGGAGAGTAGGCCCTCGGGAGGAGAGAGTAGTCTAAGGCTAGGGGAGCAGTGGCAGCCTTGTCGCTGGCCGGGTGGCCAGGAACGTGCCCGGTCTCCACACGCCTACTTCTGAGCTGTGTCTCTCCACCACTAGGCCAGTTGAAGCAGCTGTCCATCCTGAAGGTGGACCAAAACCGCCTGTGTGAGGTGACCGAGGCGATCGGGGACTGTGAGAACTTGTCTGAGCTGATCCTGACTGAGAACCTCCTGACGGTAGGGCCTAGCCCGGGGGGCCCCGGCAGAGGGGGTAGGGAGCTCAGGCAGGAGTGAGCGAGCGCTGGAACAGGGCGGGAGGGCCAGAGCTTGGAGGGAACGTGACGGCTGCTGGTGATGCGTGTGGGCATGTGCTGGTGGTAAGCATGTGTGTGTGGAAACGTGTGCAGGCATGAGCACGCAGGTGTGTAAGCACAGATCTACGTGTCTGTGCCTGTGTCCGCCAAAACAGGTACAGGTGTGTGTGCGAGTGCGTTGTGCAGTTATAGATGTGTATGGCTGTATGTTTACAGGAGCGTACGTTGTCACGCCGGTGTATGCTAACCAGCACATGGAAACGTACACGTGGAGTTACGCATACACGTAGGTATGCAGTTGTGCTCATGCAGGTTTCCATGGTTGCCAGCACATGTGCAGCTGTGTGTGTGTAGACGCGTGTGGTGGTATGTTTGTGTGATATAAGCGTGCAGATGTAGGTGACGGTGTGTGTGTTCTTGTTTGTAGGTGTAGGTGAGTGCGTGCACTTGTGTGTTGCGGTGTAGGTGACTGTGTGTGCGCATGGGTACGTGTGTGTAGAGGTGGAGATGGCCCGTCTCAGAGACTACGTGGCGCTAAGAACCGTCTGTCAGGAAGGAGTTTACTGGACAAGAAGTGTAGTTGGGATGGGTGGTTAGAGGGGCAGGCTGGGAGGCCTCGCAGGTTGGAGGAAGAACTTGGTGATGGGGCGTGAGGGGCAGGTCAGTGATGAGGCAGGGATAGGAGTCAACCTGTGTTTAGAGAGAATGAGTTAGGAGGCTGGAGGCTATTTGTTTTTCCAAGGAGTCAGTCAGGCCAGAGAGTAGAGGTAGGGAGAAGGTTTGGGGAGGGTTGTGAAGGTGATGCCTGATGCTAGAGTGGGTATGGGGACCCTCTTGGGGGCAGAGGGGAAGTGCAGCCAGTGCTGCAGAACCCCAGGAAGGGTGTCCCCAGGCAGGCAGGGCGCAGCGGAGTGGGGTCAGGCACAGCAGAGATGGCCGGCTGCAGTTGCTCCCGGGGCGTGGGCAAGGAGAGTGGGACAATGGGCGTGGCCTCAGGGGCTCCGGCCAGGACACTGGGAGATGCAGGAATGGTGGCCGCTGTTCTGGCTGCGCTTGGCTTGGCGTGTTGGTGCGGGACAGAGGTGGGAGCAGCCGTCAGAGTTAGAGAAGCTTTCATCTGCCTTTTCTCAATCAGACCCTGCCTAGATCTTTGGGAAAGCTGACCAAGCTGACCAACCTCAATGCAGACCGGAACCGCCTGGAGGGGCTGCCGCCTGAGATAGGCGGCTGTGCGGCGCTCAGCGTGCTCTCTTTGAGGGACAACCGCTTGGCCGTCCTGCCCCCTGAGCTTGCCCACACGGCTGAGCTGCATGTGCTGGATGTGGCCGGGAACCGGTGAGCACCTGCTGCGCACCCTGCTTACTACCACCGCATGGCCCGCCTGGGCCCGGCCCTTCCCCACTGACCGTTCCTGCCCGCCTGCCCACCATAGGCTGCAGAGTCTGCCCTTCGCACTCACCCACCTCAATCTCAAGGCCCTGTGGCTGGCGGAGAACCAGGCACAGCCCATGCTGCGCTTCCAGACGGAGGATGACGTCCAGACAGGCGAGAAGGTGCTCACCTGCTACTTGCTGCCCCAGCAGCCCTCACCTGGCCTTGGTAGGTGTCAGCATCCAGGTTGGGCACAGCCTAGGCGGGGGCGCAGCAGCCTGACACTAGTCTCCCACAGAGGATCCGGGGCAGCAGAGCAGCCCCTCAGAGGACTGGAGCGATGCCCCACTGAGCCGTGTCAGCGTCATCCAGTTCTTGGAGGCCCCCGTGGGCGACGAGGATGCTGAGGAGGCCGCTTCTGAGACGCGAGTATGGGGGTGGGATGGGGACCCCGGGCGGGGCACCTCTGCCACCCTATCTGACCCCTGCCCTGCCCCTGCCCCTCACCCCGTCACCCCTCCAGGGCCTGCAGCGCCGTGCCACGCCTCACCCCAGCGAGCTGAAGGTGATGAAGAGGGGCATTGAGGAGCGTCGGGGAGAGGTCCCCACTTGCAAGCCAGGCCCTGAGCCACCCTCGCCCACCGAGGAGGTGCCTGTGGGCACGTGGTTGGGGTGCTGTGGCCTGTGTGGGTGGGGGCCGTGAGGGTTGGTGGGGCCATGGGTGGGGGCCATGAGGGTTGGCGGGGCCGTGGGTGGGGGCTGCGAGGGTTGGCGAGGGCAGGGCTGGAGCGGGAGAGGCGAGATGGAGTGCCCGTTAAGCAGGGGATTGGGGTTGTACAGGGGAGCACAGGGGACTCGCATGCTCTGACTAAAGCTGGTTGGTGCAGAGCAGCAGGTAAGGTCAGACGATAGCCAAGCATGGGAGGGGCCAGGGTAGGGCACCCCAGGTGGGGGCCTTCTGCGATGGGGTGGCATCATTTGCAATGGGTAGGTGCTGTGGCTGACTCCACTGCCCCACCTCAGGAGAAGAGGCTGAGCACTGAGTCTGGGCTGAGCGAAGCCTCGCACCCATCCGCCAGCACTGGCTCCGCAGGGGAGCCTGAGAGCCCGCCGGCTGAGGAAGAGGACTTGGACCAGCAGGAGACCACTCCAGCCAGCCCAGAGGAGGACACAGAGGAGGCTTACGAGGAGGTAAGGACAGACCGGGGGACGCTGGGAGGCTGAGGCTGGAGGCAGGAGCAGGGCCCTGCTGGGAGGGATCGGGTGGTCTGTCCTCCCTCAAAGCCATCTGTACCACTCGGGGCTTGTCATGGCATGGAACCCCCCGGGGAACCTCTGTCTCCTGCCTGGCGCTGCTCTGTGGGGCTTTCCGGGAACCACCTAGAATGCCCGACCTCACAGCGCTCCCGTGGCCCTGGAGAAGGTGGGGCTGGGGGCGTGCTGGGTGGTCGTCCTCCTCACGCACACCCACAGCCTACAGTGCACTTCGCAGAGGACACAGTGTTGCCACAGATGAACAGTGAGGACGAGGAGGGGCAGCTCGAGGCCCCCTGGCCCCTCCCGGGCGGGCGGCAACGGCTGATCCGCAAGGACACGCCACACTACAAGAAGCACTTCAAGATCTCCAAGCTGCCGCAGCCGGAGGCAGTTGTGGCCCTGCTGCAGGGGATGCGGCCAGACGGGGAGGGCCAGGCTGCGCCTGGCAGCTGGCACAACGGCCCCCACGCGCCCTGGGCTTCTCAGGCTGAGGAGGAAGAGGAGCCTGAGGAAGAGGCCCAGGAGGAGGCCGCAGCCTCCGCACCGTCCGTCAAGGTGGGTCCCAGTCCTGTGCCCTTGCTGCCCGTGGACTGAGCACAGGGAGCAGGATGCAGGTCTGGCTTCCACAGCCAGCATGCGGTCCCAGCAGTGGCCCAACCAGCCTGCCACGAGTGCCTGCACAGGCCACCCTACGTCAGCTTCACTTGCTGTTCCTGGTGGTGGCCCTATGGGGTCCATGTTTGCCGAGGTGCTGGCTGGCAAGGGGATCACAGGGCCAGAGGAGCTGAGGGTGTCCCAGAGCTGCTGACAAGGGCTGTGTTCTCCTCGCTCCTACGCCTCTTGGGCCACCTCGCCCACGGAGGCCAACTACAACTGCTGGCTTTCTAGCCCCATCCTGAGGGTCTGGCCATCTGCCGGCCCTTACAGGGGCTGGGCGTCCGGAGGGCCACCCCCTTCCTCAGTGTTTCTGGTACTTCAGCGGTTTCTGCCCTGAGGTGGTTTGTGATCACACTGTGTTTAAGATCCTGGGGTTCCCCATGCTGTAGGGCTGTGTTGAGCTAGTCCAGGTGGAGACCTTGTGGGTTAACCTTGGAGGTGCCAAGGGGGTGGCAGATCTCCTAGCAAACGAGCCTAGTCTGGGCCCCTATCCTTCACAGAGGGTCCATAGGGCCTCACACCTGCCAAAGGAGCACAGGGCACACCCCCGGCAAGGGTGCGGGTGGTGCAGGTGGGCGGGTGCTGGGGCCGCGGGGCTTGGTGTGCTCTCTCTTCTTTGCCTCACAGCCAGGCTGGGCGGTGGTGGGCCAGTGGTGGTGGCGCTAACCTGCATGCCTCGCTGGTCCTGTCCTAACAGGGGGTGTCGTTTGACCAGGCCAATAACCTGCTGATAGAGCCTGCCCGCATTGAGGAAGAGGAGGTCTGTACCGCTCGCCGCTCTCGCTGGCCTCTGGGCTGCTGGCTCACACGCCTTCCTCCCTTTGCTTGTACGGCACCTCCCGGGAGGGTGCCAGGGCGCTGGGCAGACTGGCCTGCTGCTCCTCTGGGGCTGCCCTGGCATAGGCCTGCAGACGAGGCATAGGCCCTCCCACCATGGGCGTGGCCTCTGACCTCCACTACCAGGGGCGGGCAAGCCCTCTAGCCTGTGCTCCCGGGCCCTGGCTGCCTGTTCTGGGTCTCGCCCTGACCTCACCAGGCCCTGGCAGGCCAATTCCAGACTGCAGGGCCTGACCAGGGCCCTGGCTGCCGGGAGGACTGGCTCCTCCCACGTCCCCTGCTGGGCAGACCTGGATGCTCATGTGTTTGCTTGTTTCTAGCTGACGCTCACCATTGTGCGACAGACGGGGGGCCTGGGCATCAGCATTGCAGGGGGCAAGGGCTCCAGTCCCTACAAGGGAGATGACGAGGTGAGAGCCCCTGCTACCCACATCCCGCGCCATATCCTCCTATTCTCATGCTGCCTCTCTTGTCCCCATGTCACCTTGTTCCCCCCACCCCATCCAACGCTGCCCTGTCCTGTCCCCGTCTCGCCCAGTTTTCCCCCGGCCCCATCCCCATGCTGTCCTGTCCCTGTCGGCCCTGAGTCCCACCTGCCCTCCCCCATCCTGTCCCCTCTGCCCAGTCCTCAGTACCTTTTCCTGCTTGTCTGGGGGCTTTTCGCTGCTTCGAGAGGTGCTGGTCACCATGGGAGTCACGACGCACTGTTTTCTGATGGCTTTATTTGTTTTTGAAGTTCTCTGACCCCAGGTGAACATACATGTTCCTAGTCTATGGGCAGCCTGGGCCCGACACTTCCCCACATAGCATCAGGGCAGCTCACAGGGACATCTATGTGGTTAATGTTGGGGAACAATGTAAAAGGCACCTGAGTCCGTGCAGTCCCCCGTGGCCTTACTCATTTGTTGCCTTGGAGTCATCATGGGGCACACACATTCCTGTACCCTGTTCCTTGGGACCGCACAGTGGCCTGCACCCTACGGCTGGCAGTAGAGACTGGGGCTCTGACCCCCAAGTCCCAACACACCAAAACCTGGGCCGGTTCTCTGCAGCTTTGGCAGCGAACGACTGGGTCAGGGCTGGGCTGGGAGCAGGGTCTCTCCCTTGGCTTGGTGGTGTCTAGGCTTTTCAGCTGCTGTGAATTTATCTAAGGACATGAGGTGGCTGGCCCACTGCCTCCTGATCTCGGACCTGTACTCTGCAGGGTGTATTCATCTCCCGCGTGTCAGAGGAGGGCCCCGCGGCCCGGGCCGGAGTCCGGGTGGGGGACAAGCTCCTGGAGGTGAGCCTCGGGCAGCGTCCTGGGGGGCTGTGCTCAGGGCGGCTTTTTCTCACCCCTACCCACTCCTCTGCTGGGCTCTTGATGAGGTCCTGAGGTGCTCAGGCAGCCCCTGCAGTGGGGAGCCACGGAAGCGCTGCTGCTGTAGAGCCTGTCTGGAGGGGGCTGGCCCAGAAGGGGTCCAACTTCTCACAGGTCTGGGCAAGCCCTGAGCTGGAGCCCCTTGGCATCCAGCCGTCCAGGTGTGCTGGGAGCTCACGGGGCAGCCAGGGCCAGCATCTGGGGGTACCCTTCATACGGGTAGGGGCATGTGCGGACACTGGGCCCAGGCCAGCAGGGTGCTGTGGGCAGGTGTCAGCTTCCCCAGCCAGCTTGTGTCCTGGCCCTGGGACTGCACGGCACCTGTCGGCAGGAGAGCAGGAGTCACCAGGAGCTTCTGGGCCGGAGCCCGGAGCCTCGGTCTTCCCTTGTGGAGTGGGGTGACGGCCTGCCTGCCCTACAGGTGAATGGCGTGGCCCTGCAGAGCGCAGAGCACCATGAGGCCGTGGAGGCTCTGCGGGGGGCAGGGGCCACTGTGCATAGAGAGATAGTATTGGAGCGGATGGTGGAGCCCGAGAACGCCGTCACGGTCACGCCTCTGCGACCCGAGGATGACTACAGCCCGCGGGAGAGGCGAGGGGGCAGCCTGCGCTTGCCCCTGCCCCTGCCCCAGCCTGAGGCCTCGGGGCCCCTGCGCCAGCGCCACGCTGCTTGCCTTCTGCGCAGCGAGAAGGGGCTGGGCTTCAGCATTGCCGGTGGGAAAGGCTCCACTCCCTACCGGGCCGGCGATGCGGTAAGGCCTCGGGAGCTAGCGGGGCCTGGGCGTGGGTGCCTCTCATCAGGCTCCCCAAGGGTGGCAGTGACAGGGTCAGGTGCAGGCCTCACCGGGGGTCCCCCCTGCAGGGCATCTTCATTTCCCGCATTGCAGAGGGTGGCGCTGCCCACCGGGCAGGCACCCTGCAGGTTGGCGACCGCGTCCTCTCGGTGAGTGAGATGGGCTGGGGGGAGGTGTGGGCTAGCGCCCTCTCCACCCCAGCGGGCCCCCTGACCAGGCATCACTCTCACAGATCAATGGCGTGGACATGACAGAGGCCCGGCACGACCACGCTGTGTCCCTGCTCACTGCAGCCTCACCCACCATCGCTCTGCTGCTGGAGCGGGAGGCTGGGGCTCCCCTGTCCCCCAGCCCTCCCCCACACTCCCCACCACCCCCTGCTGCTGCCTCCATCCCAACCACTGCCACTGCTGGGGAGGCTGGGCCACCAAGACTGTCCCCCAGCCTGCTAGCCACTGCCCTGGAGGGGCCCTATCCAGTGGAGGTGAGACTTCTCTGTACTTCCCCCACCTCTACAGCTCTGAGGACGTGGGCCATGGTCACCCAGGCCCTATTCTTGTGGTGAGGGCGCCCTATCTTCTCTGGCTGGCTTTGCCTCCCAGTTGGCCTCTTCCCGGTGTGGTCCTCACCCTGCTTCCCGCTATGCACCCCCAGATAGTTTGCACTCTCTCTGCTATTCTCCCCACCTGGTCACTTGGCTGTGGTCAGTGAGGCCGTGGCTGGAGTCCACTGCCAAGGCGGCAAGATGTCAGTTGGGCCCTGCCCCCATCTCACATCCCTAACAACTGGCCGTGCGTCCCGCATCACGGCCCTGGGTTCTGGGGTGGATGCTAGCCTCCTCCAGGCTGTGTCCTTAGGGTTCTTGTGGCTGGGGGAGCATCCTTCCTGCCATGCTTTCTCTCGACGTGGGTCCTTATGGACAGTGACACAGCCCCTGAAGTCTTCTCCGTCTCCGTGTCCCCAGGAGATCCGGCTGCCCAGAGCAGGGGGCCCACTGGGGCTCAGCATCGTTGGGGGTTCTGATCATTCGAGCCACCCGTTTGGCGTCCAGGAGCCGGGTGTGTTCATTTCCAAGGTAGAGGGAATACGGCAGCACCTGGGTGGGCACAGGGAGGGAGGCTGTGTGCGGGTCGGCCTGGATAGCAGGCCCCACCCGCCAGCCTGCCTCTCTCTGCAGGTGCTCCCAAGAGGTCTGGCTGCGCGCAATGGCCTGCGGGTCGGGGACCGCATCCTGGCGGTGAACGGCCAGGATGTGCGGGAAGCCACACACCAGGAAGCGGTCAGCGCCCTGCTCCGGCCCTGCCTCGAGTTGCACTTGCTCGTGCGCAGGGACCCACCGCCCCCAGGCATGAGGGTAAGTACCGGGCTGGAGCCACGGGTGGTCAGGGGCCATGCCCACACCTGCCGCCAACCCCAGCCCTGCCTGTCCCGCCAGGAGCTCTGCATCCAGAAGGCCCCTGGGGAGAAGCTGGGGATCAGCATCCGTGGGGGTGCCAAGGGCCACGCGGGGAACCCCTGTGACCCCACTGATGAGGGCGTTTTCATCTCCAAGGTGGGCTGCCTTAGATTTGGGTGCTGGGCACTGGGGAGACAGGTGCAGGACACTGGGAGGTGGGTGCTGGGCACTGGGGAGACAGGTGTAGGACGTTGGGAGGTGGGTGCTGGGCACTAGGGAGACAGGTGCGAGGGGCTGTGACGTGGGTGCTGAGATGGGCACTGGGAGGTGGGCACCAAGTGCTAGGAGGTGGGAGTTGGGCACTGGGAGGCGAACACTGGGTGCTGAGAGGTGGGTGCTGGGCAGGAGGTGGGTGTCAGGAGACAAGTGCTGGATGGTGGGTGCCAGGTACCCGGTCTCCTGCGTGCCCCATGCCGTGCCTCTCTGCAGGTGAGCCCCACGGGGGCAGCAGGCCGGGACGGCCGGCTGCGGGTGGGGCTGCGACTGCTGGAGGTAAACCAGCAGAGCCTGCTGGGCCTGACGCACTCCGAGGCCGTGCAGCTGCTGCGTAGCGTGGGCGACACCCTCACCGTGCTCGTCTGCGACGGCTTCGACACCAGCACCGCCACTGCTTTGGAGGTCAGTGCTCCACCCCTGCCCCCGCCCAGGTCCTGGGACCCTCCCCCAAAGAGTGTGTGGGGAAGCCTGGAGGGCCCAACTGCATGTGGGGTCATCCCACCTTGTCTGCAGTGCTGGCCTAGGGAGAGCGAGGAGCGTGGGCAGGATTGTGTGGTGGGGCCAGTACAGCGCGACACGGGTCCCGAGATGGAAGCAGGACCCGTCATGGCAGGGAGCACTGTCCGCAGCACAAGCCGATCAGCCCGTTCCTGATGATGGGCCCAAGGCAAGCAGACCAGATCTTGCCATCCTGATTTTTGAGGAACGTTTTAGTTTTAATCCTTATAAGACTAATTTGTTCTTTCTGGCTGTATTCCACCGTTCTTTATCAACACCACAGTTCAGATGCATCAATTCATTTTCTGTTCTCCTTTTTCGTTGTCAAGTCTCTGCATGCATGTGAGGCGATTGAAAAGACCACGGCTTGGGTCAGTCGGGAGCATCTTAGTCATCAAAATGACATCTTTACTTTTTAGGATGTAAAAGAGATCTTTTGCAGTATATTTGCCCAAAGCAGTACGTTGTTTGATTTCTCGACTGCGGCTTCCATGGACGTTGATCGTCAAGCCAAATACGACGAAATTCTTGACGACTTCAGTTTTTCTCCATTTATCGTGATGTTATTCATCAGTGTGGTTATCCATAAGGTTTTCATTGGTTAATTTTTGAAAGTACATTTACAGGCCCTTCTTTCTGGTTTGTCTTAGTCTGGGAGCTGTGCCAAAACGTGGTCACCATAGATGAGCCTGCTGGCATTTGACATACCGGTAGCATAGCTTCCAGCATCACAGCAACATGCAAGCCACCTCAGTACAACACGTTGACAAACATGTGACGGAGAGAGGGTTTTACCTTGTGTTTATCTTTTCAAAGTATGAATCAGAGATGTTTTATTTAACATATTTATGTATCTTAAAGCTTTTTATTCAGAGAGAGGGAGAACAAATTCGTGGTTCCTGTGAAGCGTTCAAACACCTTAGAGCGTGTATGTGAGCGTGTCCTTGTTCAGCCAGTGCTGGGTGTGCCCACGTCCTCTGTGGGTGGATGCACTCCTGGCCTTGCCCTTGGTGAGCAGTGCAGTGGTGCCCAGGTGTTCTGCTTGCACCTTCCCTTCCCGTGTGTGACCACTGCAGGGGCCTGCCGTGCTGGCTGTGGACACGTGCCATGTGGCACGTCCAGCTCACCACTGCAGTCCTGAGCGTGTACTCGCACAGCTGGTGCAGGCACAGAGGGTGCTGCAAGAACTGTTCCTGGCGGGATTCTGGCTGTGTCAGGAGACAGCCACAGTCAATGTGGCCACATTGCAGCACCACTCAGCCTGCGGGGAACGGAGCCTGCATCATTCTCCCTGTGTCCTCCCCCGGGGTTGTAAAAATGTGTTTCCGTCTCACCTGACAGGTGGGAATGACGTCTGGCACGCCTGTTGCTGGTCAGAAGCCTGTCCTTTCCTGTGGTCCCACACCTCCCACTCTGCAGCCCCCTATCTCTCAGGACATACATGTGCTCTTTTCTTGCACAGGTGTCCATCCTCTGTTACATAGGGCGCAGGTGGGCTTTTTTCTCAGTCTGTCACTTACCTTTTACCCTTTTGAAATGGTGTCTTAAGGTTTACAAAATTTAAGTTTTTTACAAGTTAAATTTTGTTGTGTTAAGTGACTTCTGGGTTTGGATTTTTGCTTAGGAAAACCTTTCTTATTGCAAGATTATAAAATATTGTCTTTTTTTGTCTAATCTTTTAACTTAAAAAGTAATGTAGCTCTGGAATTCACCTAGAATTTTCTTTCCCAGGTAAATGTGTATAGTTGTCCACACACCATTTATTGGAGAGTCTGTCAGTTTCCCCTTTTGGGGAAGAATGTTACCTCTGTTGTGTGTTGAATTCTCACCTATTCCCAGCTTTTTTTCTAGACCTGGGCCCAATGCCACACCACCTTAAATACTGTAGTTTCCCCCCACACGTCTGTCAATTTGTCGTACTGTGGGGGCTTGCGAGTTGCTGTGATGCTGGAAGCTATGCCGCGGTGTTCACATACCAGCAGGGTCACCCATGACGGACAGGTTTCAGCTGAGCTTCCGGACTAAGACAGACCAGGAGGAAGGACCTGGCAGCCTACTTTTGAAAAGAACTAGCCAGTGAAAACCGTATGAACAGGAGTGGAACGTTGATAAAGTGCCAGAACATGAACCCCCAGGTTGGAAGGCACTCAAAATATGACTGGGGAAGAGCCTGTAGTATGATTTGATACCTAACAGGCCAAGTCGTTTGCTTTTCTTCTTTTCAAGTCTCTGTCTGTTTTCATACGTTTTGTCGTGTAAATGAATCTGCCGAGTTCCATGACAAGCCCAGGCTAGGACACTGGGATTATTTTTGTAGAACTTCATTTCTAGTGTGAATGAGCTTGTTCCAAGTACATTTACAGGTTGCTCTTTGTTTTTTTTAAATTAATTTTAGCAGCTCCTAAATCAAACCAGTTGCTGTTAAGTGGATCCCGATTCATGGTGCCAGTGTGTGTGCCAGAGCAGAGCTGCCATAGGGCTCTCAGTGCAGGTTTGTCAGAAGCAGACTGCCAGGCCTTGCATCCGAGGCACCTCTGGGTGTGTTAGAACTGCCAGCCTTTTGGTTAGCAGCTAAGTGTCTTAACTGTTTGGGTCACCCAGGAACTCCCGATAGATCCTAATAAATTTCTTGTGTTTAGTTTTCTGGGTAGAAGCCCCACTGTCTGAAGAGGCAGAGGTGTGGGTCTCCCTGTCCAGGATTTCATCTCTCAGATACTGTTCCAGTCTCGGGTTAGCTAGTACTTCCCACGTGCATTGAAGAGTGGCCGGTGTCCTTGCCTCGAGCCCGACTTTGGAGGGACTGCTTTTTCATGTATGTTGATAATTGCTCTGTGGATTCTTTCATAGCAGGTTTTGCATTTGGAAAGCTGTTTCTATTTCTAATTAGTATGACTTGTTACCTGAAACGGGTGTTGAATTTTCTAGAGACTGTTTATTGGCTTTTACCTGCAGGTGCTAAGTTGAGGCTGGGGTTTAGCCCACAGTGGTTCAGTGTAGCTGGCACTTACAAATCAGCTGCTTCACGGAGATACCTGGGTTCCTGCCTTCTCAGAGCAAATTGGCTGCCCTGGCACACCGGCCTCTCAGTCCACAGGACCACTGTCTGTTTCCGAGCCCCCTGTGGTACAGGGGGAATTGCTCTCAGTTTGTTACAGTCCCCTCCCACCACCCTGCTTTTCTTCCTGTTTTTCTTAAACCTGGCTCACTGGGCTCCTCTGTTAACCTGTCTGGCCCTGTAGACATTAGAGTTCACCATCTGTAGTCTGTGGTTTCCTTTTTCTCAAGCTAACCAGTTTCTGTATCAGCTTAGGGGTCGGCTGTCGCAGCCCTCTGGAACAGTCTGTAGCACGGGGAGGAGGTGTTCTCAGCTCTTGTCTGCTCTTTGTTCTGGGCCTGGTTCCTGTCTAGGGTGCCTACATAGTGGCTTCCTTGCTAATAGGCGTAAACCTTGCTGTAGGGCCTTGGGCAAGTGCTCTATTTCTTGGCACCTCAGTGTCCTCGTCTTTAAGATGCGATGATAGCAGTGCCTCCTGCATAGGGTTGTTGAGAGGGTTCAATAAAGTGGGCAGAGCCCAGCAGGCATCCGCTGTCAGCGCCAGCAACAGCAGGATCCCTAAGCAACTCTGGGATGACATCACTTTCCAAGAACCTTTTCACTTTGCTCTTCAACATGTTTGGTATAGAAACTATTCCTCCTTTTGTTACCTTTGTTTTCTACCGTTATATCTCTCTTCTCGAGCGTAATGTTTTTGCCGCCTTTTTCCCTGATCGCACTTCTAAGGCTTTATTTTAGTGGTCTTTTAAAGGAACCAGCTTTTGGACTTTGGTCAAAGAAGTGGTGTTTAGAGACCATAGTTGTGTGCGGGCGGTGCTCATTCCTACTGAGTTGCCATTGCTTCCATACCTCTGCAGTGGTTAGAGCTAGGGAGTGGGCGTTTTAGAAAAAGGAAAATGATGAGTTTGTTATTTTCAATTCATGTTTAAGATTACAGATTTTATTGACTTTTAAAGTCTTACACCTGTGTTATTGTTACAATTACATAATGATTTCAAATAACAGCACCGACATTATTACCAAGAGAAAGACCATTGCAGTTTTAAGATTTGTTTGTGGTCCTTTTTGTCCCTAGGATTTGTCTACCTAGGATGCACAGGGAAAATACCGTGTTTTTAAGTCATTGAAATAATTCTTTGTATGGTTATACCACCAACTTGACATATAGTTAGACTTATTTGCTTTCAGCTTTTAGAGATGGCTTTTTTTTTTTTTAAGTTCTGTTAATTATGTAAACGATTACATGGCTGCAAAGTCTAAACTATAAAATAAGGTAATTACATGTTGCAAAGTCCAAACTGTAAAACAGGGCGCTTATGAAAGGTCTCACTTCCATCTCTGTCCCTTTATCTTGTAGGCTCCGATGTGATTAACTCTTCATTTATCCTGCCATTATTTCTAAAAAGTATAAGCAAATACCCAGTTTTAGGTGTAGAGAAGAATTGCAGGAACAAGACAAGGAAGCTCTTAAACTCTGTCCCAGTGTCACCAGCTATCCTGAGGACGTCGTCTATAGCTAAAGGGTCCAGCCCGGGGCCCCACACTGGGTTCAGGTGGCATGACTCCGTCACCTCCTGTCTTGGCCTTCGGGACCCTGACGCTTGATGACAGAGACCGTTGTGGTGTAGAGCGTCCCTCACTTTGGGTTTGTCTGACGTTTCCTCATGACAAGTTTCAGTGTGTGTGGTTTTGGCAGGATGATCACAGAAGTGACACTGTGTCTTCTCAGAACCTCCCGTCAGGAGGCCTGGATGGTGTCTTCCCTATTATTGATGACCTCACTCTTTATCACTTGGCTACGGTGCCGTCGGCCAGGTTTCTCCACTGCAAAGTCGCTCTTTCCCCTTTGTAACTAACAAGGATTTTGTGGCAGGTGCTGTGAGATTATGTCACTACCTCCTTCCTCATCACCTTCCCACCTGCTGGTGTCAGCCTCTTTCAGTGTTTGTTCAGTGAGTTGTTGGCGGGGGCTGAGTGGTGATGGTCCCGTCCGTGGTTCCTTCTGCATTTATCAGCTGTTGAACTGTAAGGAAGAGCTTTCCCTTCTCACTGATGTGTTCGCCTACTTACCCATCTGTGTGGACTTGGGCATTTGTATTTTATTCACTGGGTTGTCATTTGTTACTATCGTTATTCATTTTGATGCTCACATTGTCCCTGACTTGGCCAGTGAGAAGGGGCTCGGGCTGGCTTCTGGTCACTTGACATGAGCCGCAGATCTCTGATCATGGTCTTAGAATGCTCTTCCTGCCACAGAGTGTTCTGAGGTCATCTTGTACGTTCCCTGCCCAGCCCTGGAGTCAGCCACTGCTCTTTTTAGTAGAGAGTGATGTTTAGACGCCAAGATCTGGGCACTGGGTGTGCTTATTACTGTGAGGTGTGGCTGGTTTCAAGACCCCTCTGTGGACAGAGTACACACATTGTGTCTGTTAATAACTGCAGGAGAGCACTCATTCCCACCCATACCTCCCCACCCAGGCCAGCCCTTTCCGTACCAGAATGCCCTTCTCCAATCATCCTTACTGTAGTTAACCTCTGCCTGGTCCCTGTGTGTGTGAGACAGTTCTCCCTGCCCACCAGTACCTGCCTTGCGGGTCTGCCTGGTAGCTTTTTAACTAAGGTATTCAAGCAGAAGGGAAGGAAGGAGCCTTGTCTTTTGTCGTTGTTGAACCTGCTAGCTTTGTCAGAATCTGAAGGAGACATGTCTAAGTCCGCCATTATAACTGTGTATTTATCAAGTTCCCAGATTTCTAGTGGTCTTTGCTTGACCTATGTAGCTGCTGACTTGTTCAGCGCGCCCAGTGTATGACGGTCGCATCTTTGTGCATCATGCCTTCTCCTGTTAGAGTCCCACGTTGCCACTCATCCTGTGTAACCTTGAACCCTGTGTGATCTGGGGGCAGTGACTTCCTCTCCTTGCGTTCTCTCCCTGCCTGGCTCCACTGCCCATCACTTTATCATTTTCACTGTGTTTTTTTAAAAGGAGCTGGGTTTGTTTTTCATCCACACTGACAGTGTCTGTCCTCTAGGGCTCCTCACTCCCACTCAGGTGCCCACTGCTGTCTGATTCCTGTCCCCTCCCTCCGTCCCTTTTTCTACCCCCCCCCCGCACCCCTGCTGCGGCTTGCACCAGCCCTTCCCTCCTGTCACTTGGTGGTTGGGAGTGAAACTGTTCTCTGCATTCCTGCTGCCTGTGCTTGTCCTTGACATTCACAGCCCAAGCATAGTTCTTGACTAGATGACACCCTCACACCCCGGGAGCCCTGCCCCCCTGCCCTGCCAAGATGGACCGGCAGGGTGGCCTTTCTCCCTGGACCCTTCTGCCCTTCCCAGGCCTGGGTCTGGATGAGGTGGTGGAGGCCTTTTAGGTTCAGAAGCGGTCAGACGTTCTCTTACAGCGCGGCTTTTGTTTCAGAGCTCTGTACTTAGCTCTCACCTACAAGCTCCAGATACAGCCCCCCTTGGAGGGCACTCTGGCCGCAGGGGCATACGCCACTCCCCTCCGCCCGTCCGTGTGCCCCATCCTTCTTGTACGGTCTACACCCTGAGTGCCTGGACAGTCCGCCTACCCCCTTATGCCCCCGCCGCAGGTCAGACCCCTCGGGTGCTGGCACAGAGCCAGGAGTCGAGCAGACATAACCTGTGCCCACAACAGCCCTGTGAGCCATGCACTGCGGCCACCTCATGTCCCAGACAGGGAACACAGCCTGGGATGATGACACTGTGTCCAGGGCCGTTGGGCACCCTGCCTTGCAGAACCCAGCACGGCCCACAGTCCTTTGTGGGGCTGCCATGGCCAGGTCAATCCCTGGTCTGCACACACCACTGGCTCGTCCCAGTGGGGTGGCACCGTGACTTGCCCCCAGCTGCTCTTCCCTCTTCTCAGGTGTCCCCAGGTGTCATCGCCAACCCTTTTGTGGCAGGCATCGGCCGCCGGAACAGCCTTGAGAGTGTCTCCTCCATTGACCGTGAGCTGAGCCCCGAGGGCCCTGGCAAGGTCAGAGTCGCCTGTGGCTGGGCAGAGCCAGGAGCCCGCAGCCCTCAGTCCTGACCTTTGTGTGCTCTGCTCACAGGACAAGGAGCTGGCCAGACAGACCCCACCACGGGAGCTGGAGGCCACAGAGGCCACGGTGAGTGCCAGGCCATCCCCTGGCTGTGAGCTCAGGCTGCCTTCTCTCTGCTGGGGGCTGCGGAGTAGACAAAACCCATAGGGCAGCATGCAGACAGGGCCAGGCACCCCAGGGTGCACATGTACCCAGCCCCCACGGGCACAGCCCACCTCCCACGTATGGGCCTTCTGCTAGCCACAGGCGTCCCCTGCAGTGCTGTCCCTCCCAGCCTTCCCCCCACCTCGCCAACACCATTGCAGCACTGTCTGTTCTGCTTCCCCAGGGCCGGAGCCCAGAGCCGCTGAAGCTGGACTACCGTGCCCTGGCCGCAGTGCCCAGCGGTGGCAGCGTGCAGAGGGTCAGTGTTGGGCTGATGCCGGGCTCGTGCCCTCTGTCCCTTCTGCCCACCGTCCCATCAGTCTGTGTCCCTGCCCTAGCGTTCTGTTTACCTGACACCAAGGGACAGGGCTGTCTGGTGGGGGAGCAGGCTGCCAGGTGGTCCCGCCACTGGGCACTTGCAGGAGCCTGGCGGGGTGGGGCACTGCAGCAGAGCGGCCAGGGGTGTGCCGAGGAACAGGGATGTAGAGTGTGGCAAGACAGGTCCCAGGACCTGAGCCCAGCCCCCTCCCTCCGCTTGGTGTTGGCTCAGGTTGGGTCCCTGACCAAGCCCAGCCAGTGCAGGGTCTCCCCATGAGAGTGGCCTGGGAGTGAGTGTGGTTGTGTGGGAGCAGGGCAGCCCCCAAGGGTCCAGGTGAAGTCTGGGTGCCCCAGGGCAGGGGCTAGGGGCTGTCAGAAGCCCGCTTCTTGGGCTGGCTGTCCCCGTGCTCCTCGAGGCCCCAGGCCTTCTAGCCTGTCATGGCCCGGCCCCCCATAATCCCTGAGCCAAGCTGTTAGCTGAGGACCCCAGGGCACGGAAGTAGGGGCTTTCTGAGTCCACCTGGCGAGGGGTAGGCCTGACCTTTGAAGGCGCTCCTGGCCCCTCCCCATCCTCGCTCTCATGCTCCCCCACAGGCTGGGGGATGGAGCCAAGCTCAGCCTTGGAGCTGCGGGAAGGGGTGGTGGGCCCCAGAGGGCTGGCGTAGAGGCAGCTGAGGCCACCAGAACCATGGTGTCCTGGTGGAGCTGGGGGTGCATGAGCCTGGACAGCCTGCAGCAGCTGCGAGGCCAAGGGTGGCCGGGGCGGGGCCCTGGACAGCTGGCAGGGTGTGGAAGGCCAGTGATAGGCAGGGCTGGCAGGAGGCCTTTCAGAGCTAAAGATAAACCTCCCCGTGTGCGCCCACCAGCTGCCTGCAGGAGCCTCACAGGCTGGGCTGCTGATGCTGTCCTCCTGAGAGTGAGGTGGCCACCCTGGGTGAGGGTGAGGGGCCCAGACCCTGCCTGGCCAAGCTGAGGAGGGGGACTCCCCCAGGAGGGGCAGCAGCTGTGACGTTGGAGAGCTGAGAGGCCGTGGGGCCTGGCTGGCTCCGGGGGCCCACAGGGAGGGGGGCCTTGAGCCCGAGGCTACCTTTGGGGCCACAGGCTGGAAGCACACAGGAGGCACAGCCTGGGGGTGTGCAGGTAGGGTTCCAGTCAACCTCTCCCTGCTGCCCCACCTCCCGATGCCCACCTTCCCTCACTTGTCTTGGTCTGTCCTGTCTCCCTCTCTCCTTGTGAAGCTCCGGACAGCCCTGCCCACTGCTGCCCACCACCATGGACAGAAACCTGGCTGCCCGGCCCAGGCCTGGGGGCAGAACCAAGGGCCAGGATCCCCCAGCATTGTGGGGGGAGGGGGAGAGCCTGGTGGACTCGAAGCCTCACCCCTTTGGGGAGAACCCCTTTGTGCTGGCCAAGTGGTCGTCCAAGCCTCCCTGGGGACAGTACCCGTGCTGGGGTCAGGTGGGGGAGGTGAGGACTAGCCTTGGATGGCCCAGGCAAGCACCCACCTGGCAGCTGGGAGCTCCACCTCCCTATTTCCCAGGTCACCAGCCCTACCTGGCCCTTGCCCACTGGCTGCCCCTTTTCTGCAGGTGCCATCAGGGGTCACTGGAACTTGGACCGATGAGGCCCCCTGCTTTCCTGGCAGCCAGCAGGTGAGTGTCCTGGGACAAGGGTGCCCACAGATGGGGAGGACAGTGGCGGGGGCTGGGTGCAGTTCTCCGAGGCCTCCCTTCCAGCTGCTACCCATCACCGTCAGGGCTGACTCGGGCCTCTCCAGCCACCTCCTTGGATAACACGGAGTCTTGTCTGAGGGCACAGCTTATGGACACTTTCCTGACTGGAGCTTGCCTGGTGGGGTGGGGGAGGGCCCTGTACCTAGAGGAGTTGCAGCCCTGAGAACCCCAGGAGGCCCGAGCCCCAACACCACACAGGCACATCTAGGGCATTTGTTGGCTACTCTTCCCTGCCCGCCCATCTCACCCCACACTTCTGTCCTGAGTTCCTCGCTGTACTCCTTCAGGCCCCAGCTGCTCCCCCACCACCCCGCCTGGTTCTGCTGTGTGGAGTGGAGCCAGGCTCTGGGTCCCTGCTGCATTGTAGTATGGGAGTAGGTTCCAGCAATGCAGACCTGGCCCCTGCCCTCCAACTTGGGCACCCACTGCAGCTCCTTCTCTATCTTTTCCTCCCCCACCCCCCATCTGAACCCTAGATCTCTCCCTTGTGGCTCTCTGCCCCTGCCCCCAGCAGACCAAACCACGGGTGTCCTGCCACTGCCTCAGGCCTGGCCCGAGGGCTCCCCAACCCACAGGGGCAGAGGTGGCCCCGGTTCTGTGAGTGCACTCAGCTAGTAGGCAGGGCCAGCTTGGTCCTTGTAGGACAGTGAATGGAGGTCAGAGGGGTGGCAGGCTCCAGTGCCCTAGCTGAGCGGAGACAGCTGGCAGCGGGGGATGGCAGCACCCGCCAGCAGGACCACTCACGCACACCTGGTCCCCCAGCCGCCATCCCCGCCCTCCCCAGACGAGCTGCCGGCCAACGTGAAGCAAGCCTACCGGACCTTCGCCGCCGTGCCCATCACGCACCCCCCTGATGATGCCTCAGCCCAGGTATGTAGGGGCGGCTGAGGGCCTCTCCGGCCCGGGTGTGGGCCCCACCCTGACACCAGCCCTAAGGGGCCCAGCCGGCCACGTCTCAGTGCCCACTCCTCCCAGCCCTCCACACCCGGGCCCGCGGCCTCCCCGGAGCAGCTGTCCTTTCGCGAGCGGCAGAAGTACTTCGAGCTGGAGGTGCGGGTGCCCCAGGCAGAGGGCCCGCCCAAGCGCGTGTCCCTGGTGGGCGCCGATGACCTGCGCAAGATGCAGGAGGAGGAGGGTGAGTGGGGTGGCGGGGGCGGGGTGGGAGCGGGGGGCGGGGCCGGCCGGGCTGAGCCCCCCTTAACGTCCCCCCAGCCCGCAAGCTGCAGCAGAAGAGGGCGCAGGTGCTGCGCGAGGAGGCCGCCACTACCGGGGAGCCGGAAACAGGGGTCGCCCTGGACGGGGAGGCCCTGGACGGGCAGGAGGAGGAGCCGCCCTGGGCCGGCCCGGGCCCTGCAGAAGGGTGAGGGGCTGTCCCAGCTCGCTGGTCCCCGCGTGACCCACACTATCTCTGACACCTGACGTGCCCTGCCGCCCATAGCCAGCCAGGCTCCTCCTGTCCTGTCCCCTTCCCCAGGCTCAGCTCAGCGTCCCCTCCATCCCTGGGAGGCAGCGCCCCTGTGCGGACAGCCAAGGCTGAGCGGCGCCATCAGGAGCGGCTGCGGGTGCAGAGCCCGGAACTGCCTATACCTGAGCGGGCCCTGTCCCCCGCCGAGCGCCGGGCCCTGGAGGCAGAGAAGCGCGCGCTGTGGAGGGCGGCCAGGTGAGGCCCTGGCCCCGCCCTGCTCCGACCAGCCCCGCCCACCCATACCAGCCACGCCCACCTCACCGTTCAGTCACGCCCACCCGCACCATCTAGCCCCGCCTGCTGGTCTCCGCAGAATGAAGTCTCTGGAGCAGGATGCTCTCCGTGCACAGATGGTTCTCAGCAAGTCCCAAGAGGGCCGGGGCAAGCGTGGGCCCCTGGAGCGGCTGGCTGAAGCTCCCTCGCCTGCACCCACCCCCTCACCCACCCCCTTGGAAGGTCTGTGGAGGGGGCGGGGGAAGAAAAGGAGGGGAGGCTGAGGGCCTGTCTGGCAACACGGATGTCCCCCAGCGCCTGCTTCTTGTCTCCCAGACCTCGGCCTTCAGACCAGCAGCTCCCCTGGACGGCTGGTGAGACGCCCCGGTAGCCTTGGCCGTGGTGGGACGGCCCTCCCCTCCTCTTCCTCGCACTCTCATGGTGGGGACCAAGCCCTCCTGTTTCTCTCACTTTCCCATCTCCTTCTTCATGCTGTCCTTTCAAGCTCTTGTCTGGAAAGAAGTTTGACTACAGGGTGTTTGCAGCCCTCCCTTCTTCCAGACCTGTCTATGAAATCCAGGTACCGCCCACCGCACATGGGCCTGGCACCACACTCTTGCCCCTCTTCTGTCCTGTCACAGCCTGCCCCTTCCACCAGTGGGGCCCCCACCTTGCTGTTTCCTCTGCTCCATGGTTGTGGAGGCTTCCACCACCTCCTGTCCTTCCTGAGGGTGGGTCCTGAGCCCTGGGCTCTGCCCAGACCCTACCCAGACTCTGTGGGGCCTCAGATGGACCCCAGGCCCCAGCTCAAGGTGGGTAGTAGTTGCAGGTGGTTCTGCGCCCTGGCCTCACCAAACTCTTCTCTCGTTGTCTCAGTCCCCGGGTTTTGCTGAGGAGCTGAGGTCTCTGGAAAAGTCTCCGAGCCCCGGTGAGTTGGGAGGTGGGAGACGGGGTGAGCTCCAGGTGTGCTCAGATGCCTACAGCTCACCCTTCCCCCACCTCACAGGTCCACAGGAGGAGGACGGAGAGGTGGCCCTGGTGCTTCTGGGCAGACCCTCGTCCGGTGCCTCCGGCCCTGAGGAGGTGACCCTTTGCAGTAGCCGCCGCCCCTTGCGGCCGGGACGCCGCGGCCTGGGCCCCGTGCCTTCCTAGAGGGGTCAGGCCACTGTGGGCCTCGCCTGTCCAGGGCAGGCCTCCCCGACTTGGGGTGGGGGTTCTGCCAGCTCCCAACACCACCCTTGCCCCGAGTCTTTTAACCTGGGTGTTAGCGTTTTAAAGAGACCCTTCAGGAGTTCTGGCCTCTGACTAACTCCCCCTCCCAAGCCGGGACCTCTTCTGGCGAGACTGTAACTAGTGATGTTTGTACAACCAAAGACTCTATTTTGTGGTTTAAGGAGAATAAAGTTGACTACGTTTTACCCCCTGCCTGTCTGTCCCCCCACCCACCAAGACCAAACCTCTGCCCCTTTAAGCCTGGGGCTGGCAGAGATTTGGGGGCCACTGACTGCCCTGGTCTGCCTGACCCAATTTGCCCTGCACTTGACTCTGGGCTGGGCTGGGCCAGGTCAGGTCAGAGAGGGACTGCTTGGCCTGCCTACACCCCAGAAACAACCATGGCACCCGCATGTGTGTCAGAACTGCGGTCCCTACACTTTTCAGTGCCAGATTTTTTGGGAAGTAGGTTACTTGGCCTTTCTGAGACGCCTCTGGGTGGACCCAGACCTCCAGACTCCGTTTGCACCGCTTTGGGACTCTGCAGACATAACTCCCCAAGTGCCCTGCAAACCAGTGTTCAGCCTTAGTCCAGCCTGGCTGAACCGGGCAGGCGCCCTCTGCCCGCCCGCAATCACGGACATGCGCGGTCCCCGGCACATGCAGAGTGGCGCAGCAACGTGGAGCCAGGCGCTTTACTGGGGCGGGTGCTGGAGGCTCGTGGTAGGCAGCAGCACGCGCACCGGGAGCAGCGCCTGGAGCTGTTCCACCGGCGGCCACTGCGCCTTGGTGACAAAGAAGAGGTGGAAGTGAGCCAGGCGCGCCGCCTGGAACTGGGTGGGGCCGTACTCGGGCCCATCGGCAGGGCGCAGCAGCGACAGGTACCGCTCCTCCTGCAGCAGCGCCCGGCTCAGCAGTTCCTGCGCCAGGCCCGCTTGCACTTCCTCCAGCTGCCGCTCTACCACCGGGAACATGTCCACCGCGCCTAGATCGAACACCAGCGGCTTCCCGTACCTGCGGGGGCGGAGTGGTGAGGGGGCGCCTGGGGCGTTCCCCACCTTGCACCCCAGCCCTGCCCTGCCTCACCTGAGTGCCCCTAGCAGAGCCAGCCGCATCCTCTCCGGACGCAGGTGCTCTGGGTTCATCGTGTCCAAGTAGTTAGTGTCCTGGTAGCGCAGGAAAGTGGCCGCCTGGCCTGAAGGATCGATGACAAGAGGCCACCTAGGGGCAGCCACTAGGTCACTTCTGTTTCTGGGCCCGACACGCCCCTCGCCCGGTCCCGGAGCACTGACCGGCCGTCGTTGCGGATGCGGTCGCCCACATCTTTTATCAGCACATCGTGCAACTCAGCCACCTGGCACTTCAGCCCAGGAACCTCTTCCTCTGTGGGGACATCAAGGTGGGGCTGATGGAGGGCTGGACCCCGATCCCCCCTCCTTGGGCCTTGCCTCTCCTGCCCCACTCCCCCAGTCCCCAGCCCTAGCCCACCCTCTCGGGTCTGCTCCCGCAGTGCCAGCCTGGCCATAGCCAGCGTCTCCTCGGCCTTCTGGGCCTCCCGCCGCAGTCTGTCCACTTGGGCCTCTGCGTCTTTGACGGCCTTGCAGGAGAGGTGGGGCTGACTACCACCGCTCCCACCCCCGTCTGCGCAGATCAGCCCCTCTGAACGTTTCATTCCTTCCGCACTGGACATGGTGCGGACATCTGGGGAGGGGGTAGATGTTTGGGAAGGGAAGGCAGGCCCAGGAACCCCCAGCCTGAGAGGGAGAGGCTCTGACTGTGAGCCAGAAGGGGTATCCAGAAAGAAGGGTGCACGCAAGACAGTTCGAAGCCAAAATGAGTTGGGCAGTGTAGCTCCAGCCGACCCTGCCGCATGCAGGTGTCGCCCACCTGCAGCGTGAGCTCGGCTCTGCCCATCTGCCTCCGCTCACACTTGTCGTGCTCCATGATCCGCCGGTTGAGCTCACAGTAGGCCTGCTGCAGCTGGGGCGCCCAGGGGCGAAGGCAGACGCTGGCCAGGGTACACCTCCGCCCTCCGTAAGGCCAGTCCTTCCGCCGCGGGCCCTCCAGGCTCCTACCCGCCAGGCCCAGCCTCCCCGTTCTCCCGGGTCCCACTACCCGCACCCCGGCTTCTTCCCAGCCAGCCTCTCGCGGCCGGGCTCCGCCTCCTGCCCCGCCTCCGGCTGCCCCCGCCCCGCCTCCCGTGGCCAGGCTCCGCCTTCTGCCTCGGCCGCGCCTCCCGCCGCCCGGCCCCGCCCCCACTGCCCCGCCCTTCCTTGGCCCCTCAGCCTCTGCCAGGCTCCTTCCCGGCCTCGCCCCGCCCCGCCCCTCACGGCCGGGCCCCGCCTACCCAGCTCCGCCTCGCGAGGCCGGGCTCCGCCTCCTGTCCCGCCTCCTGCCTCAGCCCCGCCTCCCCGGCCCCGCCCCTCACGGCCGGGCCCCGCCTACCCAGCTCCGCCTCGCGAGGCCGGGCTCCGCCTCCTGTCCCGCCTCCTGCCTCAGCCCCGCCTCCCCGGCCCCGCCCCTCACGGCCGGGCTCCGCCTACCCAGCTCCGCCTCGCGAGGCCGGGCTCCGCCTCCTGTCCCGCCTCCTGCCTCAGCCCCGCCCCGGGCCCCGCCCCTCACGGCCGGGCTCCGCCTACCCAGCTCCGCCTCGCGAGGCCGGGCTCCGCCTCCTCGCCCCGGCCACTGTCCCGCTCAGGTCCCGGGCCGCCCCTCACCTCCTTGTGGCGCTGCTGCTGCTCCTGGGTCAGCTGCTGCACCCTGAAATTAAGGCTGGGGCGGGAGGGGAGGCGGGCAGTCAGAGCCGCTCCATGCCACCGCCCCGCGCGCCCCGGCCCGCCCTCGCGCACCGCTGAGCCTCCGCCTCCGTGTGCCGCTGCGCCTCCTGCGCGCGGCGCTGCCGCTCCGCCTCCATGTTCCGCAGCATGGCTTCGGTGAGGCTCGGGTCCCACGACTGCAGCACGCTGACCACCGCGTCCAGAGAGGCCACCTAGGGGGGCGATGGACCGGGCTCTCAGAAGCGTCCGCGCGCAACACCCGACCTGCGGGGAGGTAAAGGCGCAGGCCGGAGGAGTTACGGCGCCCCTCGCTGGTCGTGATGGGGCCGGAGCCGTGACCCGAGCCCCTGCCCAAGTCCAGGCTGGTGCCCACTGCCATAAGGAGGCTCCGAGGCTTCCCTTCCCGCTTCGGTCCGCTGCCTCGGCTCACACCCGCGCCCGGCGCTCACATTGGCGCCCCGAGCTCACGCGGGCACTCTGGCTCACACTGGCGCCCCAGCAGGCGCTCTGGGCCTCATTTTTTCCGGGGCAGTGAGAGCTTCCCAGGGCTGCATTGAGTAAATGAAGAGCATATATGAAAAGCACTTCCCAGCTGCTGAGAACAGGCTAGCCCCTCCCTTCCGTGGGCCATCCTCGGCATTTTCAGATTTTCAGCTGTTAAATGGATGACTGCAGGGCGGAGCAGAACAGGCCTGCCACAGGGACCCTGCTGTCCAAGGGACCGACTGGACGCTCACTAACCCCTAACCCGCGGTGGAAGGGGCTGGGGGGCCCCTCTTGGTGGAACCGGGTTTCCAAACAATGGGGTCAAAGGAGCCTTTATGGACTACTGGGCGGAGCCGTGGGAGAAAGCGATGCAGGGTCTGCACGTACGCTGGTGGAGGGAAGGACTTGTAAAACACGGGAGCCAAAACAAGGCAGAAGGACAGGCGGAGGGGCTGGTCAGCAGATGGGTAAGTGAATGGTGGTGGTGGTGTCAGGCGGGAAGTGAATGAAGATGAGGGAGAGAGACATGTGAGTTGGGTGCCATTGACAGATACTCCGATAAAGTACAAATACATAAACGGTTGATGGGTGGTGGAGGGAGAACTGGGTTGGGGAGAGACAGTGAAGGGACAGAAGGATAGGTGAGTCTGTGGGGCAAGGGTGACAGTAGTGATGACGTGTGGAGGATGAGTACAGAAAAAGGTGGAGAGAAGCAAGGTCACCTGCACACCTTCCAGGGAAATCCCTTGACAGGCCAAGCTGTGGAGCAGAGAGACCCCAAGGGGGCCCAAGTGTGGGCAGAGAGGGGAAGAATTCTGTGGATGGGCAGGAAGGAAAATGGAGAAAAGAGCAGACAGACAGATGTAACAAGTTGGATGACAGAAGCAATATGGTGCCCAATGTGACCTCCTGGCCCACGAAGCCTCAGTTACCGTATGCTGACTTGAGCATCATCTGTGGGTGCAGGAGACAGGGAAGGAGACCAGCAGCAGGTGTCATGAAGGCTTTGGGCTTCAGACTAAGGTCAGCCAGTCCCTGGGTCTGGCAGAGTGAAACTGACATGCTGTAAATGAGGGCTTTGGCCAGTACATCCCTGTGACTCCCATTCCCCTCCCCTGCCACCACACAGGCCTCCTTCCTCTTCCTCAAGCATGCACGCATGCTCACTCTGCCTGGAAGCCCGCCAATCACAGTGCTCACACCTTCATCTCCTTCACGTTTTACCTTGCCTTCGACTTTTCTTATAATCACAACCCCAGCCTTGCCCAACCCAGTAGCCTCATCCCCTTTGCCTGCTGTTTTTTCCATTCTCCGTAAAAACCCAAACCCATTGCCGATAGTCAATTCTGACTCATAGCAGCCCTATAGGACCAGGTAGAACCACCCCATAGGGCTTCCAAGGAGTAGCTGATGGATTCGGACTGTCAACCTTTTCGTTAGCCGCCATTCTCCATAGCACTTATTGATTGATTGTCCATCTCCTCCCAGTACAGGGTGAGCATGAACCCTGTGATGGCTGGGGCTTTGTGTTTTTCAAAAATGTGCCCCAAGCACCTAGAACAGTGCCTAGTACAGATATATTAGCCCATGACTGAATTAATGAGTGAATGAATGGATTCACATCATCTGTATTGACAGGGGAAATGTACAGGGATTGGATAGATGAACATGGGGGTGGATTCACGGATAAATGAACAGAGAAATAAAAACATAAATGGATGACTGAATTAATTCATAATATGAATTCATGAGCATATGAATTTTACCCTTGCTTTTTTTTTTGGACTGGGGCCCAAAGGACTGCACCCTCAGAGTAAGGGTGACCCAAGAATTAGATGTACTCTCACAAGGATTGCAGCTCTTCAAATCATCTCAACTCCTAAAATTGGTGGGGTGATATCAGACTGCTAGTGCCCCCAAGTGAATGGCAAAAGAACCTCAGTGAAGGAAAATAATATTTTCCTAGGACTGAAGTTATTTCTGCAAATAAAACATGAACAGGAAAAAAAAAAAGATAATATAAATGAAAAACAACAGAAACTACGAAATGACAGAAATAGATCCCACAAGGGATCCAGAAAGTGCAGTTATCAGCTATAAACTTTAAAATAACTACACTTTGTTCAAAGAAATACAAGACTAGATTGAGAATTCTGGCAGAGAGCTAGGATGTATTAAAAAGAAAAAAAGCCAAATAGAATTCTGGAAATGAAAAATAAATTAACCAAAATTAAGAACAAAGTGCATAGATTTAACAGTGGATTAGATAAAGCTGAAGAGAGAATTGCTGAACTGGAAGATGGATTAGAAAAAAGTTTCAACATAAATAGACAAGAGAGACAAAAGGATGGAAAATATAGGAGAGTAAAAGACTGGTGCGATCCAACAGAATGTGGAAATTATCAAACAATATCATTAATATCAGATGCAAGTAAAATTTTGGTGAAGAAAATTAAAAAATGGTTGCAGCAATAAATTGACATGGAACTGCCAGAAATTCAAGCCAGATTCAGAAGAGGACATGGAATGAGGGATATCATTGCTGATGTCAGATGGATCCTGGTTGAAAGCAGAGTATACCCCAAAACATGTTTACCTGTGTTTTATTGATTATGCAAAGGCATTCAACTGTGTGGATCATAACAAATTATGGATAACATTGTGAAGAATAGGAATCAAAACACTTAACTGTGCTATACAGAACATGTACATAGAGCAAAAGGCAGTTGTTCAAACAGACCAAGGGGTACTGCACGGCTTAAAATCAGGAAAGGTGTGTGTCAGGGTTGTGTCTTTTCACTATACTTATTCAGTCTGTGTGCTGGGGAAATAATCCCAGAAGCTGGACTATATGAAGAAGAATGGGGCATCAGAATTGGATGAAGACTAATTAACAACCTGTGATATGCAGATGACACAACTTCGCTTGCTGAAAGTGAGGAGGAATTGAAGCACTTACTGATGAAGATCAAAGATTACAGCCTTCAGTATGGATTACACCTCAACATAAAACAAAAATCCTCACAACTGGACCAATGAGCAACATCATGATAAATGGAGAAAAGATTGAAGTTGTCAAGAATTTCATTTTACTTGGCTCCACAATCAATACCCATGGAAGCAGCAGTCAAGAAATCAAACAGCATTCAGAGGAGAGCTTACACCAGTACTACTCAAACTATTTCAGAGCATAGAAAAGGAAACAATACTTCTGAATTCATTCTGTGAAGCCAGCATAACCCTGATACCAAAACCAGGTGTAGACACCACAAAAAAAAAAAAATTACAGACCAATATCTCTCATGAATATAGATGCAAAAATTCTCAACAAAACTCTAGCCAACAGAATTCAGCATCATATCAAAAAAATAATACACCATGACCAAGTAGGATTCATACCAGGTATGCAAAGATGGTTCAACATTAGAAAATCAATCAACGTAATCCACCACATAAATAAAAGGAAAGAAAAGAATCACATGATCATCTCAATCAACACAGAAAAGGCATTTGACAAAGTCCAACACCCATTCCTGATTTTAAAAACTCTCAACAAAGTAGGTATAGGAGGGAAATTTCTCAACATAATAAAGGACATCTATGCAAAACTGACAGCCAACATCATTCTCAATGGGGAGAGGCTGAAAACATCCCCCTTGAGGACAGGAACAAGACAAGGATGCCCTTTATCACCACTCCTATTTAACATTGTGTTGGAAGTCTTAGCTAGAGCAATAAGGCAAGAAACAGAAATAAAGGGCATCCAAATTAGTAATGAAGAAGTTAAACTGAACTTATTTGCAGTTGATATATGTAGAAAATCCAAAAGACTCCATGAGAAAACTACTGGAACTAACAGATTCAGTAGATTAGCAGGATACAAGATAAACACACAAAAATCAGTTGGATTCCTATACACCAATAAAGAGAACGAGGAAAAGGAAATCAGGAAAACAATACCATTTATAATAGCCCCTAAAAAAATAAAATACTTGGGAATAAATCTAACCAGGGATGCAAAAGACCTATACAAAGAAAACTACAAAACACTACTGCAAGAGATCTACATAAATGGAAAAACATACCATGCTCATGGATAGGTAGACTCAACATTGTGAAAATGACAATTCTACCCAAAGCGATTTACAAATACAGTACAACACTGATCCAAGTACCAACAACTTTCTTTAAAGAGATGGAAAGGGAAGAGGCCCCAGATAAGTAAAGCACTATTGAAGAAGAAAAATAAAGTAGGAGGACTCACACTACCTGACCTCAGAACCTACTATACAGCTACGGTAGTCAAAACAGACTGGTACTGGTACAATGACAGATACATTGACCAATGGGACAGAATTGAAAACCCAGATGTAAATCTATCCACTTATGGTCATCTGATCTTCGACAACAGCCCAAAGTCCATCAAATGGGGAAAAGATAGTCTTTTTAACAAATGGTGCTGGCAAAACTGGATGTACATCTGTGAAAAAACGAAACAGTGCCCATACCTCACACCATATACAAAAACTAACTCAAAATGGATCAAAGACCTAAACATAAAGCCAAAAACTATGAATTTCACCGAAGTAAAAATAGGATCAATGGTAAAGGCCCTAAGACACAGCATTAACAGAATACAAATCACGACCAACAACACACGAGCTCCAGAGGATAAGCTAGATAACTGGGAGGGATCTTCTAAAAATTAAACACTTACGCTCATCAAAAGACTTCACCAAAACCATAAAAAGAGAACCTACAGACTGGGAAAAAAATTTCAGCTATTACAAATCAGACAAAGTTCTAATCTCAAAAATCTACAAGAAAATCCAACACCTCTACAACAAAAAGACAAACAATCCAATTAAAAAATGGGCAAAGGAAATGAACAGGCACTTCACCAAAGAAGACATTCAAGTGGCCAACAGACACATGAGGAAATGCTCATGATCTCTAGCCATCAGAGAAATGCAAATCAAAATCACAATGAGATACCATCTCACTCCAGCATTACTGGCATGCATCAATAAAAACAGAAAATAACAAATGTTGGAGAGGCTGTAGGGAGATTGGAACTCTTAGGCACTGCTGGTGGGAATGCAAAATTATACAACCATTTTGGAAAATGATATGGCGCTTCCTTAGAAAGCTAGAAATAGAAATACCATATGACCCAGCAATCCTACTCCTAGGAATATATCCTAGAGAAATTAGAGTTGTCACACGAATAGATATATGTACACCTGTGTTCACTGCAGCATTGTTCACAATAGCAAAAAGATGGAAACTACCTAGGTGCCCACCAACAGATGAATGGATGAACAAACCGTGGTACATGCACACAATGGAGTATTACCCAACGATAAAGCACAACGATGAATCTGTGAAGCATCTCATAACTTGGAGGAATCTGGAGGGCATTATGCTGAGTGAAATCAGTCAATCACAAAAGGACAAATATTGTATGAGACCACCAATGTAAAAACCCATGAAAAGGTTTACATACAAAAAGAAACAATCTTTGATGGTTATGAGGGAGAGGAGGGGTGGGGATCGAAAAACACTTAATAGACAATAGATTAAGTGGTAACCCTGGTGAAAGGTAAGACAGAAGACAATACTAGGGAAGCCAGCAGGACCTGTCCAGGCAAGATCATGGTAGCTCCACAGACACATCCAAACTCCCTGACTGACCAAATTGCTGGGCTGAGGGCTGTGGGGACCATGGTCTCAGGGAACATCTAGCTCAACTGGCGTAACATAGTTAATAAAGAAAATGTTCTACATTTTACTTTGATGAGTAGCATCTGGGTCTTAAAAGCCTGTGAGTGGCCATCTAGTATACTCTACTGGTCTCACCGCTTTGGGAGCAAGGAAGAATGACGAAAACTAAAGATACAAGGGAAAGATAATGTGTGACAGACTTTGCCCTGAAGTTTCTGGCAGACAGTGTCTGGCATCTGACAACCTAATTGACAATTTTATATGGATATTATTGCTCTTTCTATATTTCTTATCAAGTTTATTTCCAAATGAGTATATAGGTGGACTCTCTTCAAGATAGTAATATTCATATTTACCAAAGAGAAAAAAAATTATAAATTTCACAGTGATTTCCTATTTTTACTAAATATTTAATATTTCTTTAAATAACAAATTGCCTTATTTAAGGTATTATTTAAGTATAATCAGTTTACATGCAACGTGTAAGGAATGCAGCCCTTGAATAAGGTAAGATTAATTTGGGGTGTGTGTGTGTTTCGTGTTAACTATCCCAAGTTATATTAAAATTTTGTCATTGGACACAAACTGCAAATAGTCTAAGAAATAAAATTTGTGTAAATTAAAAAAAAAAAAAGAAAGATAAGTCCAAAGGACTAATGGACCACATCTACCATAGCCTCCACCAGACTGAGTCCAGTACAACTGGATGGTGCCTGGCTACCACCACTGAATACTCTGACAGAGATCACAATAGAGGGTCCCAGACAGAGCTGGAGAAAAATGTAGAACAAAATTCTAATTCAAAAAGAAAGACCAGACTTGCTGGCCTGACAGAGATTGGAGAAACCCTGAGAGTATGGCCCCTGGACACCATTTCAGCTCAGTAATGAGGTCATTCCTGAGGTTCACCCTTCAGCCAAAGATTGAACAGGCCCATGGAACAAAACAAGACTAGAGGGGCGCACCAGCCCTGGGGCAGGGACTGGAAGGCAGGAGGGAACAGGAGAGCTGGTAATAGGGAACCCAGGGTTGAGAAAGGAGAGTGTTGACATGTCATGGGGTTGTTAACCAATGTCATACAACAATGTGTGTACTAACTGTTTGATGAGAAACTAGTTTGTTTTGTAAACCTTCATCTAAAGTACAATAAAACAAAAAAAGGAAAAAAAGGTGAAAAGGCAAAATAAATAGAAGATATCGGTAATACATGTAACTGGTAAAGGCCTTGATCTAGAACATAGGGAAAAAAAAAACCTCTTACAAATCAATAAGGAAAAAGAAAAATCAGACAACCCAAGAGAAGAGTGGTCACTAAATTTGAACAGGCACTTTTTAAAAGAAGATATCTAAATGACCAATAAACATAAGCCAGAATTCTCACCTTCATAAATTAACATGGAAATGCAAATTAAAACCAGAATCATATACCACTACACATTAACCATAAAGTCTTCATTAAAAAAACACTGACTTTCTCAAAAAGTTAAACATAGAGTTACCACATGACCCAGTAATTCCATCCCTAGGTATATACCCAAGAGAAATGAAAACATACTTTGGCACAAAGACTTGTACATAAATATTTATAGCAGCATTATTTATAATAACCAAGAGGTAGAAACAACTCAAATGTCCGTCAACAGATGAATGGATACACTAAGTGTGGTATATTATCCATACAATGGGATATTATTTAACCATGAAAAGGAATGAAGTCCTGACACATGCTACGACATGGGTGAACCTTGAAAACATCTTTCTGAGTGAAAGAAGCCAGGCACAAAAGGACAAATATTGCATGATACCACTTACATGGAACATCTACAATAGGTAAATGTATAGAGACCCAAGTTTCAGGGGTGGGACAGAAGAGGAAAGGTTAAGTCATTGTTCAAGGGGCACCTAGTGTCTGTGAAGGGCGATAGACACATCTGAAAGTGGACAGCGGCGATGGTTCCACCACACGATGAACGTAATCAATGTCACTGGATCGTTCACGGAAAAAAGGTCAAAACAGCAGCATTTTTATATATATTTTACCAAAATTTTTAAAATAACGAAAAAAAATCCTGGCCATGTAAGTGTTGCTAAAAATGTGGTGCAAGGCAACTACAATGTGCTATTTAGCAGGAGTGGACAAACCTATTACGTTAATAGATAACATCCCTGATCCGTTTTGAGAGAACTGTCTCGAACATCCACATCTGCTGACTGAGTAACTCCAGCCAGGAGGGCCAGCAATGCTCTTGGCCGTGATACAAACACAAGGGCGTGCTCTTGAGCATGTCCTGATAAACAGCCAATGGGAACTCCAGTCCCACACGATGTACAAAAGCGAGGGAACTCACATAAGTCAACCGCTGCAGTGAATTCAATTGGTTACTCTTTAACTGCGGAACATTTACGTACAGAGTTATCTCCTAAGTTTTGTAAACAGTAATATTCATAACTTTAACTTTAAAATATGTTTGGCATACATACGGACACAATCTAACATACATTTAATATACTACTAACATGGTGGCGTAGTGGTTAAAAAGCTACACCTGTTAACCAAAAAAGGTCGGCAGTTCGAATCCAAGAGGCACTCCTTGGAAACCCTACGGGGCAGTTCTACTCTGTCCTGTAAGGTTGCTGTGAGTCGGAATCAGCTCAACGGCAACAAGTTTGGTTTTTTTTTTGTAACATGGGTAATAATTTAATATAATACTATCATAACAAACGTCTGAAAATATTAATAATTACCTAACACAATGTTTTAATTCACGTACCATGTGAGTTTCACTTTTTATTGTCTTTTGTGGCGGACAGTGTTTGAAGTTACAGGCATACCTCTTACTGCTCTTTGCTTCATTGCACTTCACAGATACTGCGTTTTCTACAAATTGAAATTTTGTGGCAACCCTGCATTGAGCAAGTCTATCAGTGCCATTTTTTCAACAGCGTGTGCTTACTCCATGTCTCTGTGTCACATTTTGGTAATTCTTGTAATATTTCATACTTTTTCATTATTATTATATGTTATGCTGATCTGTGATCAGTGGTCTTTGATGTTACTACTGTAATTGTTTTGGGGCACCACGATCCAACCGAATGTGGAAATTATTGAAGAATATTGTTAATATCACATGCAAGTAAAATTTTGCTGAAGATCGTTCAAAAGCAGTTGCAGCAGTACATTGATAGGGAGCTGCCAGAAATTCAGGCTGGATTCAGAAGATGACATGGAACCAGGGATATCATTGCTGATGTCAGATGGATCCTGGCTGAAAGCAGAGAATACCAGAAAGTTGACCATGCAAAGGCATTCAACTGTGTGAATCATAACAAATTATGGATAACATTGCAAAAAATGGGAATTCCCAAACACTTAATTGTGCTCATGAGGAACCTGTACATAGACAAGAGGCAGTCGTTCGAACAGAACAAGGGGATACTGCATGGTTTAAAATCAGGAAAGGTGTGCGTCAGGGTTGTATCCTTTCACCATACTTATTCAATCTGTTTGCTGAGCAAATAATCTGAGAGGCTGAACTATGTGAAGAAGAACGCGGCATCTGGATTGGAGGAAGACTCATTAACAACCTGCATTATGCAGATGACACAACTTTGCTTGCTGAAAGTGAAGAGGACTTGCACTTAATGATTGTCATGGATTGAATTATGTCCCCCAAAAAATGTGTGTATCAATTTGGCTGGGCCATGATTCTCAATATTGTGTGGTTGTCCTCCATTTTGTAATTGTTATTTTATGTTAAAGAGGATTAGGGTGGGATTGTAACACCCTTACTAAGGTCACAGCCCTGATCCAATGTAAAGGGAGTTTCCCTGGGGTGTGGCCTGCACCACCTTTTATCTTACAAGAGATAAAAGGAAAGGGAAGCAAGCAGAGAGTTGGGGGCTTCATACCACCAAGAAAGCAGTGCTGGGAGCAGAGCGAATCCTTTGGACCCTGGGTTCCTACACAGACAGCCTCCTAGTCCAGGGGAAGATTGATGAGAAGGCCAACGGAGAAAGACTTCCCCTGGAGGTGACACCTCGAATTTGGACTTTTAGCCTACTTTACTGTGAAGAAATAAATTTCTCTTTGTTATAAAGCCATCCACTTGTGGTATTTCTGTTATACCAGCACTAGATAACTAAGGCACTGATGAAAATCAAAGACCACAGCCTTCAAAATGGATCACACCTCAACATAAAGAAAACAAAAATCCTCACACTTGGACCAATAAGCAACATCATGATAAACAGAGAAAAGATGGAAGTTGTCAAGGATTTCATTTTACTCGGATCCACAATAACACTCAAGGAAGCAGCAGTCAAGAAATCAAATGACACATTGTTTTAGGCAAATTTGCTACAAAAGACCTCATTAAAGCGTTAAAAAGCAAAGACGTCACTTTGAGGACTAAGATGTGCCTGACCCAAGCCATGGTGTTTTCAATCGCCTTATACGCATGCAAAAGCTGGACAGTGAATAAGGAAGACTGAAGAATTGATGCCTTTGAATTATGGTGTTGGTAAAGAATATTGAATATACCATGGACCGTCAAAAGAATGAACAAATCTGTCTTGGAAGACGTACAGCCAGAATGCTCCTTAGAAGCGAGGATGGCGAGACTTCGTCTCACAGTCTTTGAACATGTTATCAGGAGGGACCAGCCCCTGGAGAAGGACATCATGCTTGGTAAAGTAGAGGGTCAGCGGAAAAGAGGAAGGCCTTCAACGAGATGGACTGACACAGTGGCTCCAGCAGTGGGCTCAAGCCTAACAACGATCATGAGGACGGCGCAGTGTTCTGTTCTGTAGTACACAAGGTTGCCAAGAGTCAGAGCCAACTCGATGACACCTACCAATAGCAACAACGCTGCCTGTGCTCTATAAATGGAGCAACGAAGCCTGAATGATGGCACATCTGTTTACGACATGGCTCACGGAATATTTTAAGCCCATCGTTAGGACCTACTGCTCAGAAAAAAGATTCCTTTCAAAATATTACTGCTCACTGACAATGCACCTGGTCACCCAAAAGTTTTGATGAGACGTACAAGGAGAAATTAATGTTGTTTTTATGCATGCTAACAACACACTTTCTTTGGAAGCCGTGGTGGCGTAGTGGTTAAGTGTTACCGCTGCTAACCAAGAGGTCAGCAGTTCAAATCCAGCAGGCACGCCTTGGAAACTTAAGGAGCAGTTCCACTCTGCTCTACAGGGTCACTGCGAGTCAGAATCGACTGAGCAGCAACAGGTTTGGTTTGGTTTTTTTCTAACACAACATCCATTCTGCAGCCCATGGATCAAGGAGTAATTTCAGCTTTCAAGTCTTATTATTTAAGAAACGCATTTCATAAGGCCCTAGCTGCCATACGTGGTGATTGCTCTGATGGGTCTCGGCAAAGTAAATTTAAAACCTTCTGGAAAGGATTCTTCATTCTAGATGCCATGAAGAAAATTTGTGATTCGTGGGAGGAGGTCAGAATATCAGCATTAACGAGTTTGAAAGAAGTTGATTCCGACCCTCATGGATGCCTGAGGGGTTCAGGACTTTAGCGGAGGAAGTAATTGCTGATGTGGTGGGAAAAGGAAGAGCAAGAAAATTAGAAGTGGAGCCTGACGATGTGACTGAATTGGTACAATCTCACGGTAAAACATCACTGGATGGGGAGTGGCTTCTTATGGATGAGCAAAGAAAGGGTCTTCTTGAGATGGACTCTACTCTTGTGAAGATGCCGTGAACACTGTTGAAATGACAACAAAAGATGAAGAATTTACATAAACTTAGTTTTTTTTAGTTGATAAAGCAGCAGCAGGGTTTGAGAGGATTTACTCCAATTTTGAAAGAAGTACTTACTGTGGGTAAAATGCTATCAAACAGCATCGAATGCTACAGAGAAATCTTTTGTGAAAGGAAGAGTCAATACATGTGACAAACTTCACTACTGTCTTATTTTAAGAAATTCCCACAGCCACTCCAACCTTCAGCAAACACCACCCTGCTCGGCCAGCAGCCATCAACATTGAATCAAGACCCTCCAACAGCAAAAAGATTACAACTCACTGAAGGCTCAGATGATGGCCAGCATTTTTTTAAAGCAATAAAGTATTTTTAATTAAAGTATGTATGTGTGTATATATATATATAAAACCAAAACCCAGTCCCGTCGAGTTGATTCCGACTCATAGTGACCTATAGGACAGAGTAGGACTGCCCCATAGAGTTTCCAAGGGGCACCTGGTGGATTTGAACTGACGACCCTTTGGTTAGCCATAGCACTTAATCACTACACTGTCAGGGTTTCTGTATATATATATATATATATATATATATATATATATATATATATATATATATATAATTAGACTTAATGCCATTGCACACTTAATAGACTACCGACTGATGACCCAACCCATTGCTGTCGAGTTAATTCCAACTCATAGCGACCCTATAGGACAGAGTAGATCCGCCTCATAGGGTTTCCAAGGAAAGGCTGGTGGATTTGAACTGCTGACCTTTAGGTTAACAGCCAAACTCTAAACCACTGCACCACCAGGGTTTCTGACTGACTACAGTATGGTGTAAGCATAACTTTTATATGTACTGGGAAACCAAAAAATTCATGCGACTTGCTTTACTGTGATATTCGCTTTATTGTGGTGGTCTGGAACTGAACCCGCAATATCTCTGGGATGTGCCTGTACTTTACATACGCTAATAACCAAAGTATTAGGCATGTTAAGAGGGCGCAAAATTCCATATTTTGCAACAATGAATGTGTTTCTAAATTCATCTTCCAAGAAAGCAACAGAGGACGTTTATCAGAACATTACATTTATGTTTTATCAGAATATTTATGTATCTCTATGTAAGGAAATCAAACAATTCCTCAAGGAAATAAATTTTAAAATAAAAATTATAGAAATGTATTTTATCTTCCATTTCCCTTCAGACTGACTTTCTTTTAAGAAATCTGTGTTGTTATGACTTGCAAAACACACTTGCTTGTCCAGCAGTGATGCTATTGTTACATCAATTATGTATGTATCTCCAGATATGGGAGTTGAATAATTCCACAAAGAAATGTACATTTCATAAATTTTATGTACAATGACAATTATATTTTCCTTTTCATTTCGAGCTGATCAGGTATAACCTCACATACACTTCTGTTTTGTCAACCACATAAGAACACACCAGCAGCACTATAATCATGTGACTCATGACGTATCTTGTCCTGTCGTGTGCAAAGTGAACCAAAACACGTCTTCAGATTGAGCACACGTCTTCAGATTGAGCACACGCTTATCTCTGTATTATGCTCTTTGTGATCACTCTCACCCCTGCTGGGTGTCAGCGGTAGTCAAGGAACTGTGAAGACACAGCATCAAAAGATGGAAAGTGAGTGCATACGTTTTTAGGTATTATTTCAAGACAAAAAACGGTCGTGGAGATTTTCGAAGGGTGCACCAACAAACATCATATGACAAATGAATGAAATTATTTCCAGTTGCCTTGTAAGTACTATTTCTTTTTACTATTTCAAACCTGAAGAACAAAATTACGTGTTCCAAATAACTTTTTTAACTTACTAGTTTTCAAATATAAATTTTTCTGTTAACATCCAAATTCTAATGTAAATCTTATTTTATAAATTTTACTTGTTTTATGTTACTTATTTCCAATTATTAAAATTTATTTGCTACAGTAGAACTAAATTTGGAGCACGTGGCCTTAAGGTCACTAGACCCCACGCGCTCCTTGTATGCGTAGACAAGAAACTTGCCACTTTCTGTTTCCCTTGCAAGCAGTGTCCCTCTTATTTCAATCGGCTAATAAGACAGGACAAGAACCCAAGTGGCATTAGGTTACAAATTCTGGCGACTCCGCCAGGACAGCTGACTGTGAAACCCGGGCAGTGAGTATCGGGACCCCGATACCCCTTAAGGTGCACCCTGATCTCATTTGATCGGTAAGGAGTCTTGGGCGGTTACTGTGATTCCTGCTCGGGACAAAGTTCCCTGCGTCCCCACCTCAGCTCAGGAACAGAAACTGGACGGGTGAGACCTCTAACTTCAGATAAATTTTTACTTTGCCGATTTTCTGAAAACATTTGACTAGAATATCTCAACAAAAAATATGGACCGTATTGAACTTGTAAAATATTAAGGTAACCACAAAGAGGTATAACAACTCCATAACTCAAAATAAAAACCAAGAAAAACCTGATGACTCAGCAAACATAAAGTCAAATACTATGAAAATGAGGATCACACAATTTACAAAGAAAAACGTCTCAACACAAAAAGTAAGTGGAAAAATGAAATTGTCAACAACACACATAAAAAGGCATCAAAACGACAACACTAAACACTTATTTGTCTATAATTATGCTGAATGTAAATGGACTAAATGCACCAATAAAGAGACAGAGAGTCCCAGACTGGATAAAGAAACACGATCCGTCTATATGCTGCCTACAAGAGACACACCTTAGACTTAGAGACACAAACAAACTAAAACTCAAAGGATGGAAAAAATATATCAAGCAAACAATAAGCAAAAAAGAAGAGGAGTAGCAATATTAATTTCTGACAAAATAGACTTTAAACTTAAATCCACCACAAAGGATAAAGAAGGACACTACATAATGATAAAACGGACAATTGACCAGGAAGATGTAACCATATTAAATATTTATGCACCCAATGACAGGGCTGCAAGATACATAAATCAAATTTTAACAGAACTGAAAAGTGAGACAGACACCTCCACAGTTATAGTAGGAGACTTCAGCACACCACTTTCGGAGAAGGACAGGACATCCAGTAAGAAGCTCAATAGAGACATGGAAGACCTAATTACAACAATCAACCAACTTGACCTCATTGACTTATACAGAACTCTCCACCCAACTGCTGCAAAGTATACTTTTTTTTTCTAGCGCACATGGAACATTCTCTAGAATAGACCACATATTAGGTCATAAAACAAACCTTTGCAGAATTCAAAACATCGAAATATTACAAAGCATCTTCTCAGACCACAAGGCCATAAAAGTGGAAATCAATAACAGAAAAATTAGGGAAAAGAAATCAAATACTTGGAAACTGAACAATACCCTGCTGAAAAAAGACTGGGTTATAGAAGACATTAAGGAGGGAATAAAGAAATTCATAGAATGCAACGAGAATGAAAATACTTCCTATCAAAACCTCTGGGACACAGCAAAAGCAGTGCTCAGAGGCCAATTTATATCGATAAATGCACACATACAAAAAGAAGAAAGAGCCAAAATCAGAGAACTGTCCCTACAACTTGAACAAATAGAAAGTGAGCAACGAAAGAATCCATCAGGCACCAGAAGAAAACAAATAATAAAAATTAGGGCTGAACTAAATGAATTAGAGAACAGAAAAACAATTGAAAGAATTAACAAAGCCAAAAGATGGTTCTTTGAAAAAATTAACAAAATTGATAAACCATTGGCCAGACTGACTAAAGAAATACAGGAAAGGAAACAAATAACTCGAATAAGAAACGAGATGGGCCACATCACAACAGACCCAACTGAAATTAAAAGAATCATATCAGAATATTACAAAATATTGTACTCTGACAAATTTGCAAACCTAGAAGAAATGGATGAATTCCTGGAAAAACACTACCTACCTAAACTAACACAATCAGAAGTAGAACAACTAAATAGACCCATAACAAAAAAAAGAGATTGAAGCGGTAATCAAAAAACTCCCAACAAAAAAAAGCCCTGGCCCGGACGGCTTCACTGCAGAGCTCTACCAAACTTTCAGAGAAGAGTTAACACCACTACTACTGAAGGTATTTCAAAGCATAGAAAATGACGGAATACTACCTAACTCATTCTGTGAAGCCACCATCTCCCTGATACCAAAACCAGGTAAAGACATCACAAAAAAAGAAAATTACAGACCTATATCCCTCATGAACATAGATGCAAAAATCCTCAACAAAATTCTAGCCAATAGAATTCAACAACATATCAAAAAATTAATCCATCATGACCAAGTGGGATTTATACCAGGTATGCAAGGCTGGTTTAATATTAGAAAAACCATTAATGTAATCCACCATTTAAATAAAACAAAAGACAAAAACCACATGATCTTATCAATTGATGCAGAAAAGTCATTTGACAAAGTCCAACACCCATTTATGATAAAAACTCTCACCAAAATAGGAATTGAAGGAAAATTCCTCAACATAATAAAGGGCATCTATACAAAGCCAACAGCCAACATCACTCTAAATGGAGAGAGCCTGAAAGCACTTCCCTTGAGAACGGGAACCAGACAAGGATGCCCTTTATCACCACTCTTATTCAACATTGTGCTAGAGGTCCTAGCCAGAGCAATTAGGCTAGACAAAGAAATAAAGGGCATCCGGATTGGCAAGAAGGAAGTAAAATAATCTCTATTTGCAGATGACATGATCTTATACACAGAAAACCCTAAGGAATCCTCCAGAAAACTACTGAAACTAATAGAAGAGTTTGGCAGAGTCTCAGGTTATAAGATAAATATACAAAAATCACTTGGATTCCTCTACATCAACAAAAAGAACACCAAAGAGGAAATCACCAAATCAATACCATTCACAGTAGCCCCCAAGAAGATAAAATACTTAGGAATAAATCTTACCAAAGATGTAAAAGACCTATACAAAGAAAACTACAAAGTACTACTGCAAGAAATTAAAAAGGACATACTTAAGTGGAAAAACATGCCTTGCTCATGGATAGGAAGACTTAACATAGTAAAAATGTCTATTCTACCAAAAGCTATCTATACATACAATGCACTTCCGATCCAAATTCCGATATCATTTTTTAATGTGATAGAGAAACAAATCACCAACTTCATATGGAAGGGAAAGAAGCCTCGGATAAGCAAAGCATTACTGAAAAAGAAGAAGAAAGTGGGAGGCCTCACTCTACCTGATTTCAGAACCTATTATAGAGCCACAGTAGTCAAAACAGCCTGGTGCTGGTACAACAACAGACACATAGACCAATGGAACAGAATTGAGAACCCAGATATAAATCCATCCACATATACGCAGCTGATATTTGACAAAGGCCCAGTGTCAGTTAATTGGGGAAAAGATAGTCTTTTTAACAAATGGTGCTGGCATAACTGGATATCCATTTGCAAAAAAATGAAACAGGACCCATACCTCACACCATGCACAAAAACTAACTCCAAGTAGATCAAAGACCTTTTAAACATAAAGACTAAAACGATAAAGATCATGGAAGAAAAAATAGGGACAACCTTAGGAGCCCTAATACAAGGCATAAACAGAATACAAAACATTACCAAAAATGACGAAGAGAAACCAGATAACTGGGAGCTCCTAAAAATCAAACACCTATGCTCATCTAAAGACTTCACCAAAAGAGTAAAAAGACCACCTACGGACTGGGAAAGAATTTTCAGCTATGACATCTCCGACCAGCACCTGATCTCTAAAATCTATATGATTCTGTCAAAACTCAACCACAAAAAGACAAACAACCCAATCAAGAAGTGGGCAAAGGATATGAACATGCACTTCACTAAAGAAGATATTCAGGCAGCTAACAGATACATGAGAAAATGCTCTCTCAATCATTAGCCATTAGAGAAATGCAAATTAAAACTACGATGAAATTCCATCTCACTCCAACAAGGCTGGCATTAATCCAAAAAACACAAAATAATAAATGTTGGAGAGGCTGCGGAGAGATTGGAACTCTTATACACTGCTGGTGGGAATGTAAAATGGTCCAACCACTTTGGAAATCTTTCGGGCGTTATCTTAAACAGTTAGAAATAGAACTACCATACAACCCAGAAATCCCACTCCTCGGAATATACCCTAGAGAAATAAGAGCCTTCACACAAACAGATATATGCACGCCCATGTTTATTGCAGCTCTGTTTACAATAGCAAAAAGCTGGAAGCAACCAAGGTGTCCATCAACAGATGAATGGATAAATAAATTGTGGTATATTCACACAATGGAATACTACGCATCAATAAAGAACAGTGACGAATCTGTGAAACATTTCATAACATGAAGGAACCTGGAAGGCATTATGCTGAGCGAAATTAGTCAGAGGCAAAAGGACAAATATTGTATAAGACCACTATTATAAGATCTTGAGAAATAGTATAAACTGAGAAGAACACATACTTTTGTGGTTACGAGGCGGGGAGGGAGGGAGGGTGGGAGAGAGTTTTTTACTGATTAGTTAGCAGATAAGAACTGCTTTAGGTGAAGGGAAGGACAATACTCAATACATGGAAGGTCAGCTCAACTGGACTGGACCAAAAGCAAAGAAGTTTGTGGGATAAACTGAATGCTTCAAAGGTCAGCGGAGCAAGGGCGGGGGTTTGGGGACCATGGTTTAAGGGGACTTCTAAGTCAATTGGCAAAACAATTCTATTATGAAAACATTCTGCATCCCACTTTGAAATGTGGCGTCTGGGGTCTTAAATGCTAACAAGCGGCCATCTAAGATGCATCAATTGGTCTCAACCCACCTGGAGCAAAGGAGAATGAAGAACACCAAGGTCACACGATAACTAAGAGCCCAAGAGACAGAAAGGGCCACATGAACCAGAGACCTACATCATTCTGAGACCAGAAGAACTAGTTGGTGCCCGGCCACAACCGATGACTGCCCTGACAGGGAGCACAACAGAGAACCCCTGAGGGAGCAGGAGATCAGTGGGACGCAGACCCCAAATTCTCACAAAAAGACCATACTTAATGGTCTGACTGAGACTAGAGGAATCCCGGCGGTCATGGTCCCCAAACCTTCTGTTGGCCCAGGACAGGAACCATTCCCGAAGACAACTCATCAGACATGAAAGGGACTGGACAGTGGGTAGGAGATGCTGATGAAGAGTGAGCTATTTGTATCAGGTGGACACTTGAGACTGTGTTGGCATCTCCTGTCTGGAGGGGGGATGGGAGGACAGAGAGAGTTGGAAGCTGGCAAAATTGTCACGAAAGGAGAGACTGGAAGGGCTGACTCATTAGGGGGAGAGCAAGTGGGAGTACGGAGTAAGGTGTATATAAACTTATATGTGACAGTCTGACTTGATTTGTAAACGTTCACTTGAAGCTCAATAAAAGTTAATAAAAAAAATAAAATAAAATAAAAGGGAGCTTTAAATAAGCATAAAAGGGACATCAGGAGAGGGAGAAAAATGGGCTCATACTGAATGGAATAAAGCTTTTTCATTCTGACGAAACACTCTAAAAATTCAGACACTAATGTAATGTGTCTAATGTGTTGGTTTATAAGTTCTTGCTTGTCACTATAGCAACAACTACAAATTTGACTTTAGGATACTTTTATTTGGGAGAAGTTTCCATTTGATTACCATAAAAGCTATTTAACTTGGAGTTGATTCTTTGCATAGTATAAACTGCAAAAAACAAACAAGCATAGCATTTAAAAGTAGATCCATATATTTTTTTAAGTTGAGAGTTTATTTTTCTGTAACTTAATGTTTAAAAAAAATCAGTTAATTCAAATTATTATTTGAAAACACTGAAAGTTTAGAGAGTAGTGTATTTTTACACAAGTAGCGTGCACCTTTTACATTTGTTTGCCAACTGTGCCTTCCCTCTGCGAGGTATTTTCCTAAACACCACTGTTATGGATTGAATTGTGTCCCCCAAGTATGTGTGTCAGCTTAGCTAGGCCATGATTCCTGGTATTGTGTGATTGTCCACCATTTTGTCATCTGATGTGATTTTCCTGTGTGTTGTAAATCCTATCTCTATGATATTGATAAAATGGGATTAGCTGCAGTTATGTTAATGAGGCAGGATGCAATCTACAAGATTAGGTTGTTTCTTGAGTCAATCTCTTTTGAGATATAAAAGGGAGAAGCAGGCAGAAAGGATGGGAACATCATGCCACCAAGAAAGCAGCACCAGGAGCAGAGCACGTCCTCTGAACCCCGGGTTCCTCCGCGGAGAAGCTACTAGACTAGGGAAAGATTAATGGCAAGGGCCTTCCCCCAGAGCCCACAGAGAGAAAGCCTTCCCCTGGATCTGGCACCTTGAATTCGGACTTCTAGCCTCTAGACTGTGAGAGAATAAATTTATCTTTGTTAAGGCCATCCACTTGTGGTATTTCTGTTACAGCAGCATTAGGTAACAAAGACAGCTACTGTGGCAATTTTTTTTTTTTACTTGTTGCTGTAAAAAAAAAAAATGAGCATAGTGCACTTACAAAAATACCTCTCAGGAAGAAGGGACAGTTGGCAAACAAACATAGAAGGTGAGCGTTATTTGCATAAGATATGGTAATTATACTAAAAAATAAAAATGAGTCTTTGACACAAACTTAAAAAAAAAAAGAACTAAATTTAACCCATTCAAGATATCTCGCTCACTTTTTATGCCTCTTGAATTCTTTGGAAACGGGGTAGCACAATTTTAACACATTTATCCTCAAGGTGGGAGCCTTTTGAAATGCATGAAACTCAAAAATCCTGCCTAGGAGCCTCATTTTTGTGTAGATGGAGCATTGTCTTAGGTGATGCCTCTCAGATGTGTGAATTTCCTAAACTTTTGGCAGGTTGACCTCTATTCCTGTGAAATAAGCCTCCTCCAGTTACTGTGTTCTCGTGAGAATGTGCTTATCATGAGAATAAGCTGTTGCTAGTCTTCCTTCAGTCGTAGTGGCCCTTTTCTCCTTTATGCAATTTATGGTTTCCAGGTGTTACTGGCTCCTTTCTTTTCTAGCCTCTGAACAGTAAATAGTGCCTTTCCAATAAGGAATAATGCACGGCAGTGGTACTTTTCAAGAGATGGAACTCCTATGTTATTTTTACCCTGCATTCAATCCTAGGGCCCAATCATTGTGTCCACATGTGGCAGGTGAAATGCACCACTCTGGGCAGTCCTGCAGTGTCCCAGGGCAGCAGTTTCTGCTCCCTAGCTGTTAGTACTGCTTTTGTTCCAATGAAGAATACATAGTAGTGGTAATTTTCCTGAGATTCAAATTCCTTTAGTTTTATTTATTTTGTCTCTAAGTATTCCTTTTGCAGTAATGAAGAGACCATTGTAGTGGTAATTTCCCTAAGATAAAAAAAATCCCTTGGCTTTATTTATTTTGGCTGTAAGTATTGCTTTTGAAGTTAGGAAGAACACATTGTAGAATGTTTTGAAAAGTTTCATGAAAAACAATAAAAAGGCTAAGAAGGAGGAGACTAGAATGAAATATGTGTGTAGTCATTGCCAGGTGACTTCATGCTTTACCTCATGTTTTGCAAATTTTCAAGAAGTAAAATTTAAAAAATTTAAAAGCCAATTTTATCATTGACTCATATTGGCAGGATTTACATTGTCCAAGGCTGCTGGGACATATGTGATCCCAGGTAATGGGTATCAAAATCTGTAACTCATAACAAAAAGTCTGAATTGGTCCTTTAATAAGCATGCCTTTTTTTTTCATTAGTGAAAACATATACTATCAACAAAAAATTCGAGGGAGAAAAGAATTGGGTCTTGAAAGAATTAAAAAGTGAACAACTAAGTGAAGCACAAAAACGAGAGCTCACAGAAGATAAAAAGAAAAGGTTTTTTGTGAATACCTGAAGACAATTCCAAAATTAACTTCCTTTTAAAACGTAATGAATCTGAAGAGACTTCTTCCATTGAATGCTCAAGTGTAACGGGTACAAAAGTTTGTACTAGTACTACTAGTGCTGAAATTACTAATAAAAACCCAGTGCCGTAGAGTCGATTCCGACTCATAGTAGCAATATAAATATTATAGAATTTGTCCCAAATTCTGCATCCATTCCCGGCAGTAGTAACAAATTATTAATGGTGTAGAAAGAGAAACTATTATAGAATCTGAAATTGTCGAATCTGCAGACCCCATAAATAACAGAAATACAGATCCTGCTCTGTGGAATAATTTTTCTTCTAATGATGTAAATTATTGGATCAAAAGAGGGCCAAGTGATTGTCACCATCACAGAGGAACATTTGAAAATTCATGTTGAAAATTTCTGGATGGTAAAAAAGCAAGGTTCTGTATCCAGAACATATTTCTAGGGTAAAAATCTAATGGTGAAAATTATAACAGGGAGTGGCTACTCTATTCTTCAACAGTCAGCTCTGTATGTTGTTTTATTTGCAAACTATTCAGTCCCAAATAATTTAATTCTTGATTTGCTACAGATGGATTTGGCTACTAGAGCAACTCAAATATGATTTAAAGACATGAAAACAGTTTAAATCACAGATATTGTATGTTGTCATATTTAAACCCAAGACATGATTTTGGCTTAACTCACGAACTGGAACACAAATTATTGAAGAACATCACTACTGGAAAGCCATTTTGCAATGCATTGTTGCTGTCATTATAACAGTTGCTGAATGTGGACTATCTTTTGGGGGAAGAAATGAAGTGTTTGGATCCCCCAGAAATGGAACTTTTGGGGGTTTACTTGAATTTGTTGCTCAGTTGGATCCATTTTTAGCAGGTCACATCTCAAAACATGTTAAGACGAGAAGGAGCAACCCATCGTATATGTCTAAAATAACGTGGAAAATTAATAAACTTAATGAATGATAAAGTTTGATCAACTATTTTCAGTGAAAAAAGTATAGATCGATATTTCAATTTGTCTGTAGATTTCACACCTGATCTTTCTCATACAGCTCAGCTAAGTGTTGTTTTAAGATATATAGCTCCGATAGATGGAAAACCTGTCAAGCAATTGATCACTTTACTCTCTTAAAAAGTCATACCAGTGAAGAAATTGCAAATCAAGTACTTCACTATTTATGTAAAGTTTGCAAAATTGATTTTTCTAAGTGCAGAGGCCAGTCCTATGACAATGCTGCCATTTTCATATCATGTGCTATGCACACTGTGTATTCGCTTAATTTTGTAGGAAGTAGCACAGGAGATTGTTCTCTGGAAGCAGTTGATTTTTTTTTCTATTGTTCAGTTACTCACCACATTTTTTTGCTGCCTCTACTCACTGAAGGGCAGTCCTTAAAACACATTTAGGCAATGATCAAGTATTAAAATGTCTTTCTAATACACATTGGGAAGTGTATGCTGTAGCGATCCCGGAATCGTACACTCAGATTCTAGATGCCTTACAAAATATTGCTGAAGACCAGACACAGAAAGGGGATATGAAAAGAGCTGACGACATCGTCAACAAAATGCGAACATTAGAGTATCTATTTATGTTGATTATATGGAATAATATATTACAAAATTTCCATCAAACAAGTCCAACTCTCCAAAGTTTCGAAGTAAATTTAAAGACATGCACACTTCTCTCCCAGTCATTAACACAGTATTTACATAATTTAAGAGATGATTTTGAAAACACAACAAAATAAATACTGCCAAATACTGATCACCAAGCAGTTCACCATCACAGAAGCATTAGAAAGAAGCAAGGAAATGACAGAAGTGCTCCAGAAGTAGAGTGCCAGAGATTAATTCCACGTAACCACATACTATGCCATCATTGACACACTTGAATTTTGCATGAAAAGAAGGACAAAGGTGTATGAAGTTCTTTTGAGTAGATTTTCCTTCTTAAACAGTGTGGATATACCCAATGGAGAAGGCATGAATGCATCCAAAAAATTACTGCAGGCTTATCCCAATGAATCAAATGCAAGCCTTTACAGAGAAGTACAACAATTTCATTCTTACATGAGAACTAAGTTTACAGATTCAGGAAAGACAAATTTTACTCATGTAGGCATGTATGATTTCATAATAGATAAAATACAGTGCATATTTCCCAATGTTGAAATTGCTTTGTGCATATTCCTAACTTTAATGATCACAAATTGCACAACAGGATGCTCGTTTTCATCCCTAAAGAGCCTCAAAACGCCTCAGTGTACAAGAAAGACTCGATTCACTATCCTTATTATGTATGGAAGTTGATACTGTTTGGCAGCTTAATTGTGACGAAATCACTGAAGACTTTGTAAAAGCATAGAAACGTTTTTAATTATGACAGAGATGAAAAATCTATCTAAAAATAAAATGTAATTTGTTTTCTGATCATTAAATTTTCTTTTATGACATCTTTTGATTTGTTCATTTATAATTACAGCATTTATTACAAAACAAGCATCAAAACTGAAGGTTGAGCTGTGTCTTAGGCTGAGTTCCCTAGAGAAGCAAAACCAGTAAATCGTCTATATAGAGAGACAGAAAGAGAAAGAGAGAGAGAGATTTATATCAAGGAAATGGCTCGCCCAGTTGTTGAGGCTGGAAAGCCCCAAGTCCATGGGTCAGGCTGGAGGCTTCTCCTATCTCACGTAGCTGCAGGGGCTGGTGAACCCAAGATTTGCAAGTAAGCTGGCAGGTGCTTCCTTGCAGACTGCGGAGGGTGACGTATCCCAAAATCAGCAGGCAAGCCGCTAACTCGAGTCCCAAGAACCAGAAGTCAAATGAACAGAAGTCAGCTTCATGATTCAGAGTGAGCAAAAGCCCTCAAGCCTTGCCAGAAAGTCAACCTATATTGGATGCAGGCCACACCCCCAGGAAACTCCCTTTCAGCTGATTGGCTACTCACAGAAGATCCCATCATGGAGGTAGATCACATTATATCAGATATCATCATGGACATGATCACATAGTTACATAACTGCCAAACTACATCATAACTGCCAAACCACAGAGAATCATGGCTCAGCCAAGTTGACACACAACCTTAACAATTGGTGAAAGTCAATTTTTCGTTGTGGGATATCAACAGAATTTTACATTGATTGTTAAAACAACTAGGTTTACTGACTCATTTTCTTTGTAGTGGAATATTCTTTTTGTAGAAAATGTGGTATATAGTAAAAATCTTCATACCCTGCCTTCACTGAAAATTTTATAATCCAGTTCTTCTCATTCCACTATAATGGCATACACCACTTTTGCCTTCAATTGCTAATATTATAGTCACACCCAAAATGTTACAACATGGACACACATACATATATATGTATATATATAACTCACATATCATGTTGGATGCACGAGTGGGCAGAGGAGGGGGCACCACAGATTATCAGTGATTAGGACCTTCACATGCCTTAATCCAGCCCTGTCTGTGGTGGACAGGTTTCAGCAGAGCTTCAAGATCAAGACAGACTAGGAATAAAGGCCTAGAGATTTACATCCAAAAATTAGCCAATGAAAACCGTATGGATCACAACAGATCATTGTCTCAGCCCCCCAAGTTACAAGACACTCAAAAAATACAGTGGCTGCAGCAATGGACTCAAGGACACCGACTGTCGTGAAGATGGTGCAGGGCCGGGAAATGTTTCTTTCTGTTGTACATGGGATCACCCTGAGTTGGAGCTGACTTGAAGGCAGCTAACAACAACAAAGGAAGAAATATGAGTCTTGGTTGTCTGAAAATCTTTTGTTGACACCTTCAGGTGAGATCAAGAAAGTGGCATCATCAAGACTTGTGAAATAGGGGTCAGTGGCTTGAGAAGGTATCCACGAGACAGTAATGGAGCACTCTACTAGAAAATGCTACATCACCAACGCTGCTGGCAGCACAGGCACAAACTTTGTGAAAAACAAGGGTGCCAACTCTCTGTATGGAAGGCAATCTACAATAAGGCGGACAAGTTCTAGAAGGATTTGAATCAATCCAAGTGTTTCATATCTTCAAAAATGACATGATCCTACATGCAAAAAATCATAAAGAATCCACAGACTACTAGAATTAATACAGAAATTCAGCAAGGTTATGGGATACAAGATCAATATACAAAAATCAATTGTATTTTTATCACTTTCTAACAGAAGGCTTTCAGACAACAACCAGAACTGTATACACTAGAAATAAACAATCTGGAAGCAATCTAAGAAGAAATTAAGAAAACAATTTCACTCACAATAGCATAAAAAAAAAGAGTAAAATATGTAGGAAAAACTTAACAAAAGAAGTGCAAGACTTGTACACTGAAAACTACAAAATGTTACTGAGAAAAATTAAAGATCTAAATAAATGGAGAGATAGTCTACGTCCATGGACAAGGACACTCAATATTATTAAGATGTCAGTTCCCCCCAAATCGATCTATAGATTCAGCACAATCTTTATCAAAATCCCAACGGGCTCTTCTGCAGATTATTGATAAGCTGATCTTAAAATTTACATGAAAAGTCAAAGAACCCAAAACAGAGTTAGGCAAAGAGCTCTTAGCTACAAACCAAAAGCATGATCCACAAATTAAAAAAAAAAAAAAGTAAATCAGACGTCATCAACAGTAAAAACCTGAATGCTTCAAAGGACACCGTGTTGTTGTTGGACGCCATCCAGTCCATTCTGTCTCACAGTGACCCCATGTGACAGAGGAGAACTGCCCCATAGGATTTTCTAGGCTGTAATCTTTATGGGAACATCACCACGTCTGTCTCCAGCAGAGCCGCCGGGTTGGTTCAAACGGCCATCCTTTTTGTTAGTAGCTGAGCACTTAACCATTGTGCCACCAGGGCTCCTCATTAGTTATTAAGGAATGCAAATTAAAACCACAATGAGAAACATTTCACACCCACCAAAATGACTATAATCAAAAAGATAAATAATAACAAGGACTGAAGAGGTTATGGAGAAATTAGAACCCTTATATATTGCTTGCGGAATATAAAATGGTACAGACGTTTTGAAAAACAGTTTGGCAGTTTCTTAAAAAGTTAAACATAGACTTTCTGTAGCCTTTCTGTACAACACTGCAGTTCTACTTCTAGGCACCTAACCAAGAGAAATGAAAATACATCCGCACACTCATATTCAAATGCTCAAAGCAGCATTATTCATAACAGGCAAAAATTAGGAAAAACTCAGATGTCCATCAACATAGATGAGCATTGTGCGGTCCACCCACATGACAGGCCACCACTCGGCAGTAAAGGGACGGACTGCTGATCCCTGCTACAATACGGTCGAACCTCGAAAACACCATGCTCAGTGAAAGAAAACGGATGGAAAAAATTACAGCATGTGTGATTTCACTTATATGGTATGTCTTGTTGATGTTGTTAGATGCTGTCGAGTCAGTTCCAACCCATTGCGACCCTGTGTACGACAGAATGACACTGCCTGGTCCTGTGCCATCCTCACAATCAGAGCTATGCTTGAGCCTGCTGTTGCAGCCACTGTGTCAATCCATCTTGTTGAGGGTCTTCCTCTTTTTTGCTGACCCTGTACTTCACCAAGCGTGGTGTCCTTCTCCAGGGACTGATCCCTCTTGATAACATGTCCAGAGTATGTGAGATGTACTCTGGTTGCACTTCTAAGACAGATTTGTTCGTTCTTTTGGCAGTCCATGTTATATTCAGTATTCTTCGCCGACACCACAATTCAAAGGCGTCAATTCTTCTTTGGTGTTCTTTATTCATTGTCCAGCTTTCGCGTGTATATGAGACAATCGAAAATACCATGGCTTGGGTCAGGTGCACCTTGGTTCTCAAAGTGACATCTTTGCTTTTTAACACTTTAACGAGGTCTTTCCTGGCAGATTTGCCCAATGAAATACCTTGTTTGATTTCTTGACTTCTCCTTTCATGGACATTATTACGGATCCAAGCAAAATGAAGTCCTTAACAACTTCAGTCTTTGTACGTTTATCATGATGATATTTACTGGTCCAGTTGTGAGGATTTTTGTTTTCTTAATGTTAAGGTGTAATCCATACTGAAGGCTGTAGTCTTTGGTTTTCATCAGTAAGTGCTTCAAGTCCTCTTCACTTTCAGTAGCAAGGTTGTGTCATCTGCATATCACAGGTTGTTAATGAGTCTTCCTTCAACCCTGATACTGAGTTCTTCATATAGCGGCTACTCGAATTGTTTCCTGAGTATCGTATCTCCGTTTCTTGGTTTCTTCTTTCATCTTTAGTTGCTTCCTAAGAAATGGTGCAAAGGAGGTAATTTTTTTTTTTTTTTGAGACTTAGCAAGTCTGAGAATATCTCTATTTTATCTTTACACTTGCTTGATAGTTCAGCTGGGTCTAAAATCCTAAATTGGAGGCCATTTTCCTCATCGATTTCTCTATTATACTCTATTTTCAAGGGTTGCTGCTGGGAATTCAGATGACATTCAGATTCTTTGGATGTGATCTATTTTTTGGTGTTTTTTTGTTTTTGTTTTTGTTTTTGAACATCTCTAGGAGTCTCTGTATTGCCTGTGATTTGAAATTACGTGTTAATACTCATTGGTGTGGATCTCTTTATTTTTATGAGCCATGAGCCCTTGGTGAACTGTTACAATTTAGAAACTCATGTCCTTCAACTCTGGGGAGTATTCTTGAACAATTTCCTAAATAGCTTTTTGGCACCTTTTTGTCTGTTCTTTCTGGTGCTACTTTTATTTTGGTGATAGATCACTGAACTGAAAAATCTAGTTTTCTTATTTATTGTTTCCTATTATCCACTCATTTGTTTGTTTTCGTGGTTATTGTTCTGCTTTCTGAGAGATTTCCTAAACTTTAGCATCCAAAACTTCTACTGAATTTTTAACTTCTATCGTATATATTTTTTTAATTTCCAAGAGCTCTAGTTCTTTTTTGCTTGTTCGCTTTGCTTTGTTTTCTGAAAATTCTTTCCTCATTGCCTCCTATTCCTTTGTCTTGAATAAAATCTTTTACCTCTCTAAAAACATTCATCATAGTTTTTTTTTTTTTTAATTCTGTACATTGTCCCTGTTTCTTCCAAGTTCTTTTTATCTACATGTTGGTGAAGTGAAGCTTTCCTCAATATCTGGTGATACTGAGCTGTCTGTGTTTATAAGATACTTTGGGAAACTGTGCGCCTGGGCAAGGATATTTGTGTAGCGGAGTACTGTAGGGTGATAGAAGTGAGCCATTTCACCTTGGGAGTCCCCGGTTGTGCGTATCTATAGGTCTTCTTTCTGGGTTGGTGAATTTATCTGAAAGGAGTCAGCCTGGGGCTTACAAACCTGGCAGATGGCATCCTGGGGGCCAAATGGATGAAGGGGTCTGGACCATCTCAATGTTGAGTAAGGACAGACACTTTCACTTAGTCCCCCTCTATCAATACAGATCCCAATGTTTTTCGTACAGGGTTCCTTTGGGTCAACATTTCCAGAGAGCAAACTTTCAGTCCTCTGCTGGGGTGGGGGAAGGGACCAGGCTTCCAACCAAGAGCCTGCTTTTCACCCACACCTCCACTTTCAAATAAAAAACCAAACCCATTGCCATCGGGTTGGTTCCTACTAATGGCGACCCTATAGGACAGAGTAGAACTGCCCCACAGGACTTCCAGGGAGTGGCTGGTGGATTGGAACTGCTGACCTTTTGGTTAGCAACTGAGCTCTTAACCATTGTGTAACCAGGGTTCCTTCAAAGGTACTAACCTGTTAAAAACCTGTTGCCATTGAGTTGAAATCGAGTCAGGGTGAGCCTGTAGCACAGAGTAGAACTGCCCCACAGGGTTTCCAAGGAGCACCTGGTGAATTCAAACTGCCGGCCTTTTGGTTAACAGCCATAGCACTTAACCATTATGCCACCAGGGTTTCCAAGGTACTAGGTGCCTCCAATTCCTGAGTCCATCTGGGGCTCCACAACTGACAGATTTCGGCTTAAATGACTGAGCTAGTTACCATCTGTCCATCCTTCCTCCAGCTTGATCTGTGGGTTTAAGCCTTTATCACCCTCTTTCTATCATTGCACAGGGAACAGAGGTAAGCACACATGCACGGGCCACCACATGGATACAGTTTCCCTTCACGAGCTGGTTATCACCAGCCTGCTTGCCTGCCTTTCCCCTTCCTTCCTTCCTTCACCCCGTCCCTTCCTTCCTTCCTTCACCCCGTCCCTTCCTTCCTTTCTTCCTCCAACCCAGCCTATCCCAGCTCCTCAGAAATCCCTCTGTGTTTCAGGTCTATGGGTGGCATCTGCACAGGTTCCTAGCAGTGAGAAGATGAAAACTTTTCTTTTTCCTTTTTTTTTTTTTACCTTTCCTATATTGTTTTGGATTCCTGGTGGTGCAGTGGTTAAGCATTCGGCTGCTAACCAAAAGGTCAGTAGTTCAAATCCACCAGCTGCTCCTTAGAAACCCTATGGGGCAGTTCTACTCCATCCTATAGGGTTACTATGAGTACAAATCGACTCGACGGCAATGGGGTTGTCTTAATTACCTTGTGCTGTTATAACAGGAATACCACAAGTGGATGGCTTTAACAAAGAGAAATTTATCTCTCACAGCCTAGGAGGCTAGAAGTCCAAAATCAGGGTGGCAGCTCCAGGGGAAGGCTTTCTCTCTGTTGGCTCTGGGGGAAGGTCCATCTCATCAATCTTCCCCTGGTGTAGGAGCTTCTCAGCACAAGGACCCCGGGTCCAAAGGATGTGTTCCACTCTTGGTTCTTCATCCTTGGTGGCATCAGGTCCCCCTGTCTCTCTGCTTGCATCTCTGTTTTATATCTCAAAAGAGATTGACTCAAGACACAACCTAGTCTAATAGATTGAGTCCTGCCTCATTAACATATCTGCCTCTAATTCTGCCTCATTAACATCACAGAGGTAGGATTTGCAACACATAGGAAGATCACATCAGATGACAAAACGGTGGAAGATTACACAATGCTGGGAATCATGGCCTAGTCAAGTTTACACACATTTTGGAGGGACACAATTCAATCCATAAGAGGGGGTAAATACTGTGTTGGCGATTTGAATGGGAATTTGAAGCAAGGGAGATTAAAAGCATGGGGTCAGCTTAGTCCCCATTTGTTCCCCCCATTATTACCTCATCATTACAAAGCATCATATGATTTGATCACTAATATGTACCAAATGCTCAGTGGAGCGCAGACAGTTTTGGTTCATTAATTCTCATTCTTACAACACTTCTTAAAGGTAGTTATTATCCTGGTTTTACAAAGAAGAAACCAAGACTCAGAGAGGTTAAACAATATGCCCACAGCCACACAGCTTAAAATGCCCCTCTTGTGTGTGTGGAAGCCTGTGTTCTCTGCATGAGGCTGCTGCCTACCCTAGGAAAACGGAAGGGATTCCTTGCTGTTTCCTGTTGAAGAGTTTTCACACATCTGGCTTGACACCTGCTCACTCTTCACCGGCAGCTCCAACCTCAGCCACCTCTCTCCCCTGAGGCTCTCTGGAATGCTCGTCTCTGAGCCTTGCCCTCCTACCTAGCAGCTGCTTTCTCTCCGCTTCCTGGCCTCCCAGCCCCTGTCAGCCTCTGAGGGAGCTGCCGCCAAGGACACCACTCAGACTGAGCTCCCCCACTTCACACACCCTCCACTTGCGTGCTCTAGTGCAACCACGTGCCCATGGCCCTAGTCTTGAGACAGCTCTGGACTCTGGCATCTAAGGCCCCTCCCCACCTTGAGTTTGCCCCCTTCCCTGTCCCTGTGGCTGACCACCCTCACCCTCAGATGGCCTTGGAGCCTCCTCAAGACCTGGTGACACCCCACCTGCAGCTCCCCCAACCTCTAAGCGCAGATCCCCCAGCCTTTCCCACCTGCCAGAAGGCACTCTCCTTTGTCCCCTCTCCTCCTTCCCCAGCCCTGCATGAGGGATGGGGTTCTCTGCACACCCTTCTGCCCACTACCTGAACAAGGAGCCAGGCTTTTGTCCTCCTGGCTTCACTGTCCTTTGTTTGGGGAGAGAGCAGAGGCAGTGAGAAGCCCTTTCAAAGCCCTTTGTCCATTCAAGAGCCAACACAAGGTCCTGGAGATAAACAGCAGAGGCGCCTTTGCAGTCCAGGAAAAGGAAGAGTGAGCCCCAGGACAGGACAGGCCAAGGAGGGGCCAGCCCAGGGCAGTGACCTTGAATCTCAGGGGCTGGGCACAATGGGCCTGCCAGCAGACTGAGGCCCACATGGTCCAAGCAATCCCTTAGCTTTACAGATCTGGGTGGGATCCTGGGGATGGGGGCACACACAATAACCAAGTTGGGGCGGGGGGGAGGGATCAGACTAGGCTGACTGACGAACATTAAGGATACAGCATTTCCCACACATCCCTGCCCTGGTAGCCTGAGCCAGCCCTACCTGACTGCCTCCCACACCCATGTCCAGGCCCTTCTGTCCCCAGCTCAACCCAGGGCGCTCCAAATGCCTCTCTGGCCCCCCGCCACTCCCCCTTTGCCATTTCTACCACCTTCATTGAGCAAGAAGAAGCTGCCCAGAGGCAAAGCCGCAGCGTTGGGCGGGTGATGAGCAGATTCCCAGATTTCAGGAACAGGGAGCCCAGAGTAAGGGCCAGGTGAGCTCTCAGGCCAGTCCCTGAGGGAGTCAGCCTCAGTTTCCTTATCTAAGATCTCCTAAGGTTGACGGGAGAGTTAAGGAAGTAAGGTAAACCTGCATGGGGAAGGTACTGAGAGATAGTTCCATTACTACTGGGTGACAAGGAGGCTGAAGACCAGGACCTTGCAGATGGCACTGGGTTCTGGAAGTTAGGAGACAAGCGCCTCGCTGGGCTCCTGGCTTCTTGGGAGTGGCTATGCCCCCTGCCTAGTTGTCCCCACCGTCCCCACTGCCCAGCTACCTGCTCCGGGGTGTTCCCATCGTCAGCGTAGATCCGGGGGTCGGCTCCGAGCTTCAGCAGCACCTCCACCGCCTCCAGGTGGCCCCCGAAGGCAGCTCGGTACAGCGGGGTCCGGCCAAAGGCGCCCTGCGGGAAGGACCCCCTAAGCAACAGCCCCCCACCCCTCATGGGGAGCACACCCCCTAGAGGCGCCGCCACCCACCTTGCTGTTGGGGCTGGCACCTCGCTCCGCCAGCAGCTGTATGGCCTGTGGCTGCCCGCCCGCAGCCGCCTCCGACAGCGGCGTGTTGTGGTTGCTGTCCTCACACTCCACCATTTCCACGCACCTCTGCAGCCGCCGCGCCTGGCCGGCCTCGTCGTGGCCCACGCCCTCGCTGGTCAGCAGGTCCTCCACCTCGGTGCAGGGGGGCCGGTCAGCAGCCGGGCCGCCTCTGGACCGCACCGCGGGACCCCCACTTGCCACATCCCGCACCTGTTGGACCCCAAAACTGCCCCACTCCATCTGGACCCAGCACCTGCCTGGACCCCTGGCCACCCAGACTCCCACTCATCGGGACCACGGCCCAACCAGACCTGGCGTCCACCTGAACCCCACCCCACCCCACCCGACCCTGCCCGCTGCCCCGCCAACCTCCTTCAGCACCGCCCGGATCTCGCCCACGTTGCCGTCGAAGGCTGCCTCCAGCAGGCGGTGGCGACGCTGCATGTCCTCACGGCGCCTCCGCTGCGCAGCCTCTTCCTCTTCTCGCCGCCGCCGTGCAGCTTCCTGCTCCCGGCGCACCATGGCCAGGAAGGCCTGCGAGAGCAGGGGCTCTGGGGGCGCCAGCCTGGACCTAGCCCACGGCCAAAGCCAGGCCCCGTCCGAGGTCCACCTTCCCCCTCCCCTTCCCCTGAGGTCTCTGCCAGCGTCCCGGCCACAGGCCACGGTTTCCCAGCCAAGAGGCCTCTGCCCCCCAGCCTTGAGGTCACTGCCCCCAGTCTGAAGTCAAGAACTTCACCTACCCTCAGGTCATGACCTCACCACCCTAAGCTCCCCCAGGCTCTGACACCTGGTATTTCTGTCTCCTCCCGGCTCCCGCCCCCGGGAATCCTGAGGCTGCCCAGCGGGCTGGCCTCACCTCCCTCTGCAGCTTCTCCATCTGCTCCAGGTGTTCCTGCTGTTCCTGCTGCCGGCGCACCAGCTCCCGCCTGGCCAGGAGCCCCCGGAAAGCACACTGGATAACGGTGGCCGCCCTGTCCTTCGCAGTCAGAGCTGAGGTGGGGAGAGGCCACACTCAGGAGGCCAGTCTCCCCTCCAAACTCCATCCACCGCTGCCAGGAGGCCTCCATCACCTCCGGGTGTTAATACTAAGAGGGACCCTCCCCACAGGTGAGAGAGGACCAAGAATGTCCCCAAAACCCACAACACAGCCCTGCAACACAGCTCAACAACAAACCCACGACGCAGCCCCACAACACAACCCCACAACACAGCCCTACAACACAGCTCAATAACAAACCCACAGCGCAGCCCCACAACACAGCCCTGCAACACAGCTCCACAACACAGCCCAACAACAAACCCACAACACACCCCCACAACACAGCGCTGTAACACAGCTCAACAACAAACCCACAACACAACCCCACAACACAGCTCCACAACACAGCCCAACAAACCCACAACACAGCCCCGCAACGCAGCTCAACAAACTCAGAACACAGCGCCACAACACAGCCCTGCAACACAGCCCCACAACACAGCTCAACAACCCCACAACACAGCTCCACAACATAGACCAACAACAAACCCATAACACAGCCCCACAACACAGCCGCGCAACGCAGCTCAACAACAAACTCACAACACAGCCCCGCAACACAGCCCCACAACACAACAACCCCACAACACAGCTCTACAACACAGCCCTGTAACACAGCCCCATAACACAGCCCAATACAACAAACCCACAACACAGCTCTACAACAGAGCTCGATAACAAACCCACAACACAGCCCAACAACAAACCTGCAACACAGCCCCACAACACAGCTCAGTAACAAACGCATAACATAGCTCCAACAACAAACCCACAACATAGCCCCACAACACAGCTCCACAACAAACCTACAACACAGCCCCACAACACAGCTTAACAACAAACCCATTAACACACCCCCACAACACAGCTCAGTAACAAACCCATAACACAGCTCCACCACACAGCCCAACAACAAACCCACAATACAGCCCTGCAACACAGCCCTGCAACACAGCTCAACAACAAACCTACAACATAACCCCACAACACAGCCCAACAACAAACCCACAACACAGCCCTGCAACACAACCCTGCAACACAGCTCAACAACAAACCCACAACACAGCCCCACAACACAGCTCCACAATACAGCCCAACAACAAACCCACAACACAGCCCCACAACACAGCCCAGCCAGACTAATTCGTGGCTGCCAAAGGCGGAAATAGAGGACCCAGATCTCTCATCAAATCTCTGACCTCCCACCACCCACCCACACACAGCTCAACCTGGACGACGTGGCTGAAGGAGTCGGTAGAGATGCAGAGAAGAGATGAGGAAAATAGAGCAGAGGAGCCCTGTGGTCCCAGAGGACCCCCTTCCTGGAAGGGCAGAAGGACCCTCTGTGTCCAGGCTCTGAGTCTTCAGAAGGTGAAACCTGGGAGAGGATCCCAATCACAGCCCCACAGGATCTCAGAAGAGGGAGTGGAGCCCAGGGCTCACCAGATTCGGCCACACCCCACCCTGTGCCCTTGGCCACACACAGGAGGCTGACCCTGACCCTCGCATGCTGGCCTCCAGGGGGGTCCCACGGCACGGTCTGCAGAGGGCATGCATGCCTGACCATGCGACTTACCAGCCTCAGTGTGCTTTCCTCTACAACGACCCAGACATGGGCATATACCCTCCTCAGAGCATTCATAACAGTCTAATAACAGAACACTTGTGACTCACACAGTTCCTTGACCCTAGCAAATGCTCAATATGGGTGCTAGAATTATGACTCTGTATCTCAGAACAGAGAAGACCTGATCAGAGCTGGCCACCATAGCCAGGCTCAGCATGACATGACAAGGCAAGGAAAGAGCACACACATCTTGTAGGGGGACAGCATGGCAGCTAGAGGACAGCTAGGAACCAGGCAAGAAGAAGACATGCGACCCAGCCAGGTCTCCACAAGCACATCAAGCCACAAACAGTCTTGATGAAAACATTAAATTCAGTGAAACAAGGGGTCAAAGATAAGATGGGTGAGATGGCAGAATGAGGTAAAGAAGGGAGTAAGCAAAGAAAAAGAGACACAGTAAAAACAAAACTCAGTCCTACAGACCTGTCTTAGCTATCTAGTGCTGCTGTAACACAAATACCACAAGTGGATAGCTTTAATAAACAGAAATTTATTCTCTCACAGTCCAGGGGACGAGAAGTCCAGATTTAGGTCACCAGCTCCAGGGCAAGACTTTCTCTGTCTGTCAGCTCTGCGGGAAGGTCCTTGGCATCAATCTTCCCTTGGTCTAGGAACTTCTCAGCACAGGGACACCAGGTCCAAAGGACGTGCTCCACTCCTAGCACTTCTTTCTTGGTGGCATGAGGTCCCCAAGTCTTTCTGCTAGCTTTTCGCTTTTATATCTCAAAAGGGACTGACTCGATATACAACCTAATCCTGTAGATTGTGTCCTGCCTCATTAACATAACTGCCTCTACTCCTGCCTCATTATATCATAAAGGTTATAAGACAGGGAATAGAGGGGCCCCCAAATCTGCAATTCACATAAACAAATTAAAGTAACAAAACAATAGGAAATGGGCCAGGGTGCAGAAACAAAGCTATTCCCCAGAACAATGGGGCAGGGTATCAGAAAACAGCCTGGAAACTTCCTTAAAGTTGTCTTTCAGAAGCAGCCGGATGAAACCAGCCCCTAGTACGTGCACAGAACATCCACCTGTGACCACTGTGTGACCTTCCACCAGGGACAGTGAGGGGCTGCAGCTGGGGAATCAAACTCGGGGAGTGAGAGGTTGTGCAGGTGTGACACCCCATAATCAGTCCTGCTACAAATCCCAGAGGCCTCTGGGACAGGAGCCATCTTAAAGCCATCATAGGAAGCCGCTGCAAGCGCACCATAATTGACATATCTCCACCCAGACAAGCCACCTCCTGGAAAACCCCACCTATACCTATGAATAAACATACATCTTTTCCCACCCAAAAACCTTTAAAAGCCCGTACAAACCTTTGTTCTGTGAGACGGGGTAAGCATTGCCTAGGCCCTCCTCATCTCTACCTGCAAGCCTCTTCAATAAAGCTTTGCTCATGTGGAAAACTCTCGTTGCCTTACCTGCTCATTCTTGACCAGTGAGAGGCAAGAACCTTATTTCTGATAACAGTTAGACACAAAGGAAAATTAAATCAGATCACAAAATGGAGGACAACCACACAATACTGGGAATCATGGCCTAACCAAGTTGACACACATCTTTGGGGGACAAAATTCAATCCATAGCAAGACCCAATCACCAAAGCAGGAGTAAGTGTGGTTGAAAGTGGAGTTCGTGACGTGAACAATACAGGCTTGCGGAAATCAGATCCAATACAGATAAAACGAGAGTGAAAACACTTAGAAGGACGAGGCACAGAGTGTCATGAGTTGAATTGTGTCCACTTGGTTAGGCCATGATTCCCAGTATTCTGTGGCTGTCCTTCATTTTATGATTGTAATTTCATGTTAAAGAGGATTAGGGTGGATTCTAACACCACCACCATTACCCAGGTCACATCCCTGATCCAGTGTAAATGGAGTTTCTCTGGGACGTGGCCTGCACCACCTTTTATCTCTCAAGAGATAAAAAGGAAAGGGAAGCAAGCAGAGAGAGGGACTTCATACCACCAAGGAAGCAGTGCTGGGAGCAGAGTGCCTCCTTCAGACCTGGGGTTCCTGCGCAGAGGAGCTCCTAGTCTGGCAGAAGATCGACGAGACGGCCAACAGAGAGAGAACGCCTCCCCCTGGAACTGATGCCCTAACGTGCACTTTTAGCCTCCCTTACTATGAAGAAATAAATGTATCTTTGTTAAAGCCATCCACTTGTGGTATTTCTGTTACAGCAGCACTAGATAATGGACAAAGACAATAAAAACACATGAATATATATAAAAATCAAAGCTTATTAGTGGTGACCAGGGTTGGGGGGAGTTTTACGTTAGAGGGCACCAAGGTTATGTTACCAAAGGGTCTGCAGTTCAGTCACTCCTTGGAAACCCTAGAGGGCAGTTCTACTATGCTCTATGGAGTGGGGATGAGTTGGAATCAACCAGATCCAGATAGGGAAGAGACAGGGCCTGAGCCCCCAGGCAAGGAGCCCTGCAACAACTGCAACATGCAACTTACTTACAATACTATGTGCTTGGCTAATGCAAAAACCCCCATCCTGGAAAGTGTAATAAGGAAAGAACAAACAATGTACTCCCTTGCAAGATGTTTTTCAGAAGGACCGACCGATCTGGCCCCTGGAGCATGCGCAGACATCCGCAAGGTGGCTGACGGGTGACTTCCGCCTGATGCAAGTACCCATGACAGGAATCGAGCCAGTGCCACAGGGGGACACCCCAAAATAAGTCCTGCCACCCAGTCCCAGGGCCTTTACTACGGGTTCCATCTTAGATTCCAGACGCGTGCACAACCTAATTTAGCATGCACCGCCATTCTGAGAAGCATCCCCCCCCGCCCCTCGCCGCTTGAAAGAAACCTACTAAATATTCATTACCCTATCATCCTTGCCAAACCCATATAAGCCCCAGACAAACCTTTGTTCGGGGGAACAGAGGCTAGCGATGCCTGGTTCCTCTCTGTTCCCTGGTTGCAAGCCTTTACTCTCTTTCTGTCGCTAATAAAACTTTGTTCGTTGGAACCTCTGGGCCTCTCCTGGTCATTCTGGGTCAGTAGAAGGTGAGAACCTAGGCAGGGCTTGGTCCTGAGCTGGGAAGCCTTGCCCTGCAACATGATGGCAATGAGTTTGGTTTTTTGGGTTTTTTTAGGTTATGTTAATGGTGGTGGAATGATTAGGAAAAGGTGAGCGAGAACGGTTGCGCAACAGGTGAATGTCATCAACGTCACTGAATTGTACATGTAGACATTGCTGAGATGGTGTAGGTTTTGTTATGCGTGTTTCACCAACATAAAATTTAAAAAAATTTTTTTTGAAAGAATAGTTAGTGTCTCTCTGCCAGTGGGGGCGGGGGGGGGGGAACTTAGAGGTAAAATACACAAAATTTTCCTGAAAGGGAGGTGTGGTGAAATGAGTTCCTTTATGTGGCTTTCTGCCTTGGTTCTTTGGAAAGACAGCTTGAGAGATTTTCCCCTAAACCCTGAGGCGTTACCTGGCTCTAGTTCCTACGCCAGAGGGTCTGTCTGGTGCTTTTGTCTGGGTTGATTGACATTTCCTGGGTACGTTGTAAAAAGCTTGTGCTATGATACTTTTTGTCTGGTCCCGGGCTGCAGCCTGAACCGTGATTGGGATGCACCTTGCAGGGCGTCTTAGTCATCTAGTGGTGCTATAACAGAAATACCACAAATGGATGGCTTTAACAAAGAGAAATTTGTCTCTTCACAGTAACATCAGCTAAAGTCCAAATTCAGGGCATCAGCTCCAGGGAAAGCCTTTCTCTCTCTGCTGACCTTCTCATCAGTCTTTCCCTGGACCGGGAGCTTCTCTGCACAGGGACCGCAGGTCCAAAGGACATGCTTTGCTCCCAGTGACTCTTTCTTGGTGGTATGAAGTCCCCTGTCTCTCTGCTTGCTTCTCTCTTTTGTATCTCAAGAGATTGCCTCAAGACACAATCTAATCTTGTAGATTGTGTCCTGCCTCATTAACATAACTGCCCCTAATCCTGTCCCACTAACATCATAGAGGTTAGAATTCACAACACATAGGATAATTATATCACACCACAAAATGCAGGACAACCACACAATACTGGGAATAATGGCCTAGCCAAGTTGATACATATTTTGGGGGTACACAATTCAATCCTTAATAAACTTAATTCACTTCCTTAATAAACCACTTAACTGTAAGTATGGTCTGTGAGCTCTGTGTGGCCATTGCAATGGATCATAGAACCCAGAAGTAGAGACTGCCATGGGAGGAACGACTCGTGTCAGAATTGGTAAAGGTTGAAGAGTGGAGATAGATCTGACTTCCCCTGGTGAGAATCCGCTTTGTGCTGATGATGATTATCATTATCCCCCAACAGTTAGGCAGGTTCTGACACTACCACTACTGCCACTATTTCACAGGAGGAAGAAATAAACCTTGAGACAAAAAAGGCAAGAAATATAAAAAAAAAAATTTTTTTTTTTTTTTATACACCAGGAAAATTAGGACATGAAACAATGGACATCAAGACACATCTTCCTCAGGTTGCTGAACCTCAAAACAAAACAAAAAGTTTTTAGGGACCCAAGTTAAAAAAGCAATCACACTACATCATCCTGAGACCAGAAGAACTAGATGGTGCCCGGCCACAACCGATGACTGCCCTGACAGGGAGCACAACAGAGGACCCCTGAGGGAGCAGGAGAGCAGTGGGGTGCAGACCCCAAATTCTCACAAAAAGACCATACTTAATGGTCTGACTGAGACTAGAAGGACCCTGGTGGTCATGGTCCCCAGACCTTCTGTTGGCCCAGGACAGGAACCATTCCCAAAGCCAACTCTTCAGACAGGGATTGGACTGGACTATGGGATAGAAAATGATACCAGTGAAGAGTGAGCTTCCTGGATCAGGTAGACACCTGAGACTGTGTGGACTATCTCTATCAGGAGATGAGAGAGCAGAGGGGTCAGAAGCTGGCCGAACGGACAGAAAAAGACAGAGTGGAGGGAAGGAGCGTGCTGTCTCATTAAGCGGAGAGCAACTGGGAGTATATAGAAGGTGTATATAAGTTTTTGTATGAGAGACTGACTTGGTTTGTAAACTTTCACTTAAAGCACAATAAAAATTGAAGGAAAAAAAAGCAATCACCTACAAGCAAGAAAACTGGGCTCTCGTAGGACTTTTTTTCTTTTCCTCTTTTTCATTGTTGCTGATTTTGTATTTGCTGAGTCTTTGTGGTTTTCATTTTGACGTGTAGGATTGTTAGTTTCCTTTGTGGTTACCTTAATGTTTACCCCAATTTTTCTAAGTTTAAACCAATCTTTTATTTCTTCATATTGCCTTGATTTCCTCTCTGTATGAAAGATCTATGACTACATTTTCTAGTCCCTCTTTTTTGTTTTAATGTTGTCATCTTTTACACATTGATGTCTCTGTTTCCCTGTTCTGAGCGTTTTAGCTTTGATTTATTTTTGTGATTTCCCTCTCTGGGTTGGTATCTTGTTGCTCTGTCCTGTGTTCTAGTTTTGGGTTGTTATCTGATGCTATTGAATTTCTAACTGGAGGACTCCCTTCAGTATTTCTTGTAATTTTGGTTCGGTTTTTGCAAATTCCCTAAACTTCTGTTTATCTGGAAATGTCCTAATTTTGCCATCATATTTGAGAGACGGTTTTGCTGGATATATAATTCTTAGTTGCCAATTTTTTCCTTCAAGGCTTTCTATATGTCACCCCATTGCCTTCTTGCCTGCATGGTTTCTGCTGAGTAGTCCAAACTTAGTCTTATTGACTCTCCTTTGTAGGTGACTTTTCATTTATCCCTAGCCACTCTTAAAATTCTCTCTTTATGTTTGATTTTGGCAAGTTTGATCATGTCTTGGTGACTTTCTTTTGGGATCTACCTTGCGTGGGGTTCAATGAGCATCTTGGATTGATATCTTCTTGTCTTTCATGATATCAGGGAAGTTTTCTGCTAACAAATCTTCAAAAATTCTCTGTGTATTTTCTGTTATCCCCTGCCTCCCCCACCTCAACCCTGTTCTGGTACTCCAATCACTCGTAGGTTATTCCTCTTGATAGAGTCCCACATAATTCTTAGGGTCTCTTCATTTTTTTTTTAAACTCTTTTCGTCTGATTTTTCCTCGAATATGTTGCCACCAAGTGCTTTATCTTCAGGCTCACTAATTCCGACTTCCATCGCCTCAATTCTGCTCTTATGACTTTCTTTCGAATTGTCTAATTCTGAAATTTTACTGTCAATCTTCTGAATTTCTGTTTGCTGTCTCTCCGTGGATTCTTGCAGCCTATTAAATTTGTCATTATGCTCTTATCTTCTTAAGTTCCTCAAATGCTTTGTCTGTGTGCTGCTTGGCTAGTTCTACATTTTGCCTGATCTCCTTCCTGATCTCTTGAAGAGCTCTGTATATTAATCTTTTGTATTCTACCTCCAGTAATTCCAGGAAGTTCTCTTCATTTGGGAGATTTCTTGATTCTTTGTTTTGGGTGCTTGCTGAAGCCATCATGTTCTGCCTCTTTATGTGATTTGATATTGACTGTTGTCTCTGAGCCATGAATAAGTTATTGTATTTCTTTATTTTATGTTTGTGTACTGTGTCCTAGCTTCTTGTTTTGTTTTGTTTTGTTTTGTTTTGTTTTGAGATGCCCAGATAGGCTGCTCGAGTGAGCTATTTGATTATCGGTGCCTTTGAAGCTCTAACGTCCTGTCTTCAGGTGGTTAGATCCGTTACTATGTATGTGAGCCCAGAAGTTTTTTCACTTTTCTTGTATGGATTCAGCTCAGGTGTCCAGGTAGTCAGTCACCAAGTGTGTGGTGCAGGCTCTCACCTACAGTCTTAGACGAGCAGGGGTGATTGGTGTAGGCACAGGTATCTGGCTGCAGTAGGGGGTCACACGCTGAGAAAGCAGGGGGCTGACAACTGCCCCTGAGCATCTGTGAGGAAAGCGTGTCCCTGTTCCCTAGAGCATGTAAGTGGGTAGGTTTTGCAGCTGGACTATGGGTACCCAATGCTGTTGGCTGTAAGGACTGGGAGGCATCACTTATTCTTGGACACCTGTCATGGTGGCTAGGTATCATGAGCGGAGCCACCACTCCCCAGGCCCTGGGAGTTAATAGGCAGAACAGTGTCAAATGTCATGAACCTACCTCTCCACCATCTAGCTGAAACAGTTGAAGTTAGACTTCAGGTATACCTTGTTGTGCTGTGCTAATGAGGGCCTATGCTGTTGAAATGGGCCCACACAGGTTTATGAGGGGCTGAAAGGCACTCAAAGTCCTTGGCCCCATATGCCTGTGTGCCTAGACAAAGGGGCTGTTTCTGCCCTGAGTTCCTGGCTTAGTGGAGCCAGCACATTATTTTTTCCCTGTTTGTTAATTTGTTCCCTCTCCAAGGCTGGGAGAATGGCTCAGGGCAAGTGTAGGGTCCCTCTTCTGGTCCAGGGGATGCAGCCTGCTAGGACCCAGTGCAGAGCAAGAAGGAAGCAGCTAAGTGGGTATCTTAGCCATCTAGTGCTGTCATAACAGAAATACCACAAGTGGATGGATGTAACAAAGAAAAGTTTATTTTCTCACGGTGAAATAGGCTAAAAGTCCAAATTCAGGGCGTCAACTCTAGGGGAAGGCTTTCTCTCTGTCGGCCTTCTCATCAGTGTTCCCCCAGACTAGGAGCTTCTTCTCAGAGGGACCCCAGATCCAAAGGATGCACTCTGCTCCCAGCACTGCTTTCTTGGTGGTATGAAGTCCCCCTGTCTCTATGTTCACTGCTCTGTTTTATACCTCAAGAGATTGCCTCAAGACACAATCCAATCTTGTAGATTCAGTCCCGCCTTGCTAACACAACTGCCACCCATTCTCTCTCATTAACTTCGTTGAGGCAGGATTTACAACATACAGGAAAATCACACAATACCAAGAATCATGGCCCAGGCAAATTGATACACACATTTTTGGGGGGACATAATTCAATCCATGACATTCTACCCTTTGGCCCCTAAAAAACCACATCTTTGCACATGTAAAACATATTCACCCCATCATATTATAGCAAAAGTCTTAATTCTAAGTCCAAAATCCATAAATTTCTCTTCATCTGTGAAATCTAGAATACAAGTTGTTTCCAAAGGTACAATGGTAAAACAGGCACATTTCCATTACAAATGGGACAAACTGGAGGAAAAAAAGGGGTAACAGGCACCAAGCAAGTCAGCAGAACACATTACATTAGCCCTCAGAGCTTTGAAAATAATCCTCTGTTCTCTGAGACAATTTACACAGGGGCCCTGCCCTCCAAACTCTAGGTATTGGCCATGCTCCCCAGATTCTAAGTGGAGGCCCTTCAGCCCTGGGCTTCAGCTCCACCTTCCAGGCCCAATGGGACAGCAACTCTGCTCACTTGGCTTTAGATGCACCATTCTCTAGTCCACCTGAGTGGCACCTCCACCCTTAGAAATACCAGAGGCCATGGCTCCACCCTCTGAAACTCCTGAGGCCACGGCCATACCTTTTGAGACTGAGGCAGCTCGGTTTCTTGTGCTCCTTGTCTCTTCTGCTTCTATTTCCTGGTTTCTTGGCCTCTCAGCTCCTGAGGCCTCATGCCCAAATCTGCCCTGCTGGGGCAAGTGGTCCAAAGCTCCGTAGTTCCACCGATAAGTGCCTGAAGGCACCCCACTCTGCCAGGAAGCCTCCTGCACACAGGCACTCAGCTTTCTTGTCAGTAGGTCAGCTCCAGTGCTGTCTGGCACTGGTCTCCTTGTTCTGCTGCTGCTGCTTCTCTGCCGCTGCAGGTTCTCTGCCCCTGCCAGATCTCTGTTACTGCTGGCCCTGTGTCACTGCAGGTTCTTTATCCATTCACAGTTTCAAAACGGCTTCCACATTTTAGGCTCCTGTCAGAGCAGCTCCCCACTCCTGGTACCGAAGTCTGTCTTAGTCATCTATTGCCGTCATAACAGAAATACCGCAAGTGGATGGCTTTAACAAAGAGAAGTTTATTTTCTCACAGTAAAGTACACCAAAAGTCCAAATTCAAGGTGTCACCTCCAGGGGAAGGCTTTCTCTCTCTGCCTCCCTTCTCATCAGTGTTTCCCCAAACTAGGAGCTTCTTTGTGCAGGGACCCCAGGTCCAAAGGATGCACTCTGCTCCCAGCACTGTTTTTTGGGGTATGAAGTCCCCCTGTCTCTATGTTCACTGCTCTGTTTTATATCTCAAGAGATTGCCTCAAGACACAATCCAATCTTGTAGATTGAGTCCTGCCTCACTAACACAACTGCTACCCATTCTCTCTCATTAACATCACAGAGGCAGGATTTACAACATCCAGGAAAATCACACAATACCGGAATCATGGCCCAGGCAAAAGGATACACACATTTTTTGGTGGACATAATTCAATCCGTGACAGTGAGAGAGAGGTTTTCCCCAAAGGGGTATTTTTCAATCCACACAGTAGGTTAAATGCAGGTACTTATCTTTTGCTAATTGAGGGCCTCTTCTCCCTTTTTCTGGAGGGTTGAGCAGACTCTCCACTGCTCATTCGCTCCCAATGTGGAAAACACATCCCGAACGCCACTGCTTGCCTCACCGCACTTGTGCCCGGGAATTGGCCTGCAGGATGTCGGTTCCCACCGAGTCAGGTCTGGCAACTCTTTGCTGCTTCTGAACCATTTCTCCCTCCCCCTGCTGTTCAGTCCGATTCCTCAACTTTGCCTTTGATGTTCAGGGTTCCTAGCTTGTCCTATATATCTGATTCACTTGTTCTTTTGGGTCTTCGTTGTAAGAGGGACCACAGGAAGCATCTAACTACTCTGCCATCTTCTCTATGCAGGTTTTCTATCCGATGAAGCAGTGTCTGAACCAGCCCTGAAGAAAAATCGTTGGTGCAATGGTTTAGCGCTTGGCTGCCAACTGAAAGGCTGGTGGCTCCAACCCCCTAACAGTGGTCTCTCCTAAGGCTTTTTACAGCAGCATTCAGTGTCACACGACAGTGAATCAGTGCCCACAAAATATTGAGGTGAAAAAAGTATCTCAAGAAGATGCTATGGACAGGTTCTGCTTCCAGCTCTGGCAGAGCCAGAGGGTCAGCTGAGCCTTCCCAATGACAGCAATAGAAAAGATGGACAAAATAAATCTATTTCTAAAACCTATGTCTGAAGGCATTGGAAAGATATTAAGGAGTAAAGGGTTATGGGGCCAAGAAGAGGGAAGTGGACTGGGAAGGTGGGCGTTATGGGTTGAATTGTGTCCCCCAAAAAGTTACGTTGAAGTTCTAACCACTGTACCTATCAATGTGACCCTGTTTGTACATAAAAGTTTTGTTTTGTTGTGTTAATGGGGTTATTCCTGAGTCGGGTGAGTCCTAAAACCTAATCCTTCTGAATGGATTCTTATAGGAGGAGCAGAATAACTGCAGACTGAGGCTGCGGTTTGCGAAGAAGGAGGCATCTTTAGTGGAAGCTACACCCACAGCCAGCATACTACGGGGAGGGCTCTGACAGCTAGGAGGCAGACCTCTCCGAAGTTCCGCTGGGAATGTGACAAACAGCCCCTCCCCCATCCAGACACTGTCCTCACCTGCAAGCCTACTGTGAATTGCTACAGAAGAGCCCTGTGCACCCCACAACTCTGGCCTCTGACACCAGCAGGACAAAACTTCCTGGGGGCCAATTAGGCTTAGTCTGCCCTCACTTCCAGTTGGTGCTGAGGACTGCTGACTGAGGCTGCTGTGTGTTAGGAAGCAGGAGTCTTGAGTGGAACCTGCGCTCACAGCCAACAATCTGCTGGAGGGACTCTGATAGCAGCAAGGCAGACCTCCGTGGGGATCTGACCAGACCGTGACACCCCCTCCCCCACCTGGTATTTGTTGGCTGCCAGGCTGTTGCAAACTGCTACACAAGACCCCTACAGTGGAGTCTGCTCCCATAATCAGTACTCCATCTGTCTTCCAGTGCACTCCATAGCTCAGGCCTCTGAGACCAACCAGAAAGACCTCCCCCAGGGATCAGTTTGGGTCTGACTGCTCCCCCTTACAGCTGGCACTGAGGACTGCTGACTGAGGCTGCTATGTGTTAGGAAGAAGGCATCTTCAGTAGAGGCTACGCCCACAGCCCGCATACTATGGGGTAGGCCCTGATAGCAACAAGGCAGACCTCCCTGGGAGTCTATTCGGAGTGTGATTACCCTGCCTCCAGCCAGTAACTGTCAGCTGCCGGGATGATACAAACTCCTACAGTAGCAGAGGCAGGAGGTGGGTAACCAAAGCAGAGACTGCTCCCACAACCACCACAGGGCCAGCGAGGCGGTGAAACCAAGAAGACAGACTTCTTAGAGGTCCGTCTGGGGAGTGCCAGCTGCTCCTCTTCCTGAAATGGAGGAAAGTCTACCTGTGCTTCCCCCTGAATGCCAGCTCAGATATAAGCAGCTGCCACAGAGCAGAGAAGGAAACCTCAGAAAAAAATAGAAGATAACACCAAGCCCCAAACATGATTGCAGGAATAGAGAAGGGAAGGAAGTAATAACCAGAGAGAGGGGACTATTCCCCCTGGTGGCCAGATTGATTAGTACGCATTGTCTTGCCTGAGTGGTGGTGGCTACTGGTGGACAGACTGACCAAGGCATGTTCTTAGGTGTGTTTGGGAGAGGCTGAAAGTTGAAAAACAAGATCTGAAACTTTTGAATCTCAATTAAACCAGGAAGAGAGAAGGAACTATCACAGATCGGAAAAGGAAACGGTAAGCGAAGGCTGAAGGCAGAAATTAGCTCAGGCAAAAACACCAAATATTGGGGAAAACTGAGAAAGTCAACACCCTCGAAAAATTCCAATGCCCCAGTGAAAAAATCAGAAGACACACAAAGAACAGAAACACAATGGCCCATCCAAATGAATATGACAAAGGGAGCATCTATGGATGACCAAATAATGAAAACAATGAAAGAACATAATACAACATTAAACGTAATTAAAGAACTAAGGGACAACATAGGAAAAGAGCTAAAAGAAATAAGGAAAACACTACAAGAACAAAATGAGGATCTATTGCAACTGAAGGGGACAATAACCGAGATGAGAAACACAATAGAAGGGTTACCAACAGATTTAACCAGGCAGAAGAAAGAATCAACAAATTAGAGAAAAACGTAGTTAAAATTACAGACACTGATGAGAAACACGAATGGAGGCTCAAGAAGGCTGAGCACAGTTTAATGGAATTATGGGACAACAAGAGACCTAATATGCTTATGGGAATTCCAGAAGGCAATGAGAGAAAGAAAGTGACATGAAGAATATTTGAAGAAATAATGACAGAAATTTCCCCAATCTGACAAAGAATATGAATCTACAAATCCAAGAGGCTCAAAGAACCTCAAATAGAATAAACTGAAAGAGATCTACACCAAGACACATCATAGCTGTTGTTAGATGCCGTTGAGTCGGCTCCGACTCATAGCGACCCTACGCACAACAGAACGAAGCACTGCCCAGCCCTGCGCCATCTTTACAATCGTTGTTATGCTTGAGCCCATTGTTGCAGCCACTGTGTCAATCCACCTAGTTGAGGGTCTTCCTCTTTTTCGCTGACCCTGTACTCTGCCAAGCATGATGTCCTTCTCCAGAGACTGATCCCTCCTGACAACATGTCCAAAGTATGTAAGACGCAGTCTCGCCGTCCTTGCTTCTAAGGAGCATTCTGGCTGTACTTCTTCCAAGACAGATTTATTCATTCTTCTGGCAGTCCATGGTATATTCAATATTCTTCGCCAACACCACAGTTCAAAAGTGTCAATCCTTCTTCGGTCTTCCTTACTAATTGTCCAGCTTTCACATGCATATGATGGGATTGAAAATACCATGGCTGTTGAAAATACCATGGCTTGGGTCAGGTGCACCTTAGTTTTCAAGGTGACATCTTTGTTCTTCAACACTTTGAAGAGGTCCTTTGCAGCAGATTTGCCCAATGCGATGCGTCTTTTGACTACTTGACTGCTGCTTCTATGGATGTTGATTGTGGATCCAAGTGAAATGAAATCCTTGACAACTTCAATCTTTTCTCCGTTTATCATGATGTTGCTCATTGGTCCAGTTGTGAGGATTTTTGTTTTCTTTATGTTGAGGTGTAATCCATACTGAAGGCTGTGGTCTTTGATCTTCATCAATATGTGCTTCAAATCCTCTTTGCTTTCAGCAAGCAAAGTTGTGTCATCTGCATCCCGAAGGTTGTTGATGAGTCTCCCCCCAATCCTGATGCCCCGTTCTTCTTCATATAATCCAGCTTCTTGGAACATTTGCTCAGCATACAGGTTGAATAAGTGTGGTGAAAGGATACCACCCTGACGAACGTCTTTCCTGACTTTAAACTATGCGTTGCCCCTTGTTCTGTTTGAATGGCTACTTCTTGGTCTATGGGCAGGTTCTGCATGATGACAATTAAATGTTCTGGAATTCCCATTCTTCACAATGTTATCCATAATTTGTTATGATCCACACAGTCAAATGCCTTTACATAGTCAATAAAACACAGGTAAACATCTTTCCGGTACTCTCCGCTTTCAGCCAGGATCCATCTGACATCAGCAATGGTATCCCTCATTCCACGTCCTCTTCTGAATCCAGCTTGAACTTCTGGCCGTTCCCTGTTGATATACTGCTGTAACCGCTTTTGAATGATCTTCAGCAAAATTTTACTTGTGTGTAATATTAATGATTTTTTCAATAATTTCTACATTGGGTTGTATCACCTTTCTTGGGAGTAGGCATAAATATGGATCTCTTCTAGTCGGTTGGCCAGGAAGCTGTCTTCTATGTTTCTTGACATAGGTGAGTGAGCACCTCCATGCTGCATCTGTTTGTTGAAATATCTCAATTGGTATTCTGTCCATTCCTGGAGTCTTGTTTTTTGCCAATGCCTTCAGGGCAGCTTTGACTTCTTTTACTGGTATCCATTGCCGGTAGGAATGCAAAATGGTACAGCCATTGTGAAAAACAGTGTGATGGTTCCTCAAAAAAATAAAAATAGAACTACCATATGACCCAGCAACTCCACTCCTAGATGTATACACAAAAGACCTGGAAGCGGAGACTTAAAAAGAGACTTATACAACTTATGTTCACTGCAGTGCCATTCACAATAACCAAAAGGTGAAAACAACCTAAACATTCATCAACAGGTGAATGGATAAACAGAATGTGGTACGTACATACAATGGAATACTACTCAGTCAGTAGAACAAATGAAGTCTTGATACATGCTGCACTATGGATGAAGCTTGAAGATATTATCCTGAGTGAAATAAGCCAGTCCACAAAAGGACAAATACTATATGAGTTTACTGATACAAAAGAGGCAAGAAAATGCAACTGTATACAGATCGAAGTTTATTAGTGGTTACCAGGGACGGGGGGAGCGGAGAAGGGGCATTAACAGTTATAGAAAAATCACATTGACTAAGGGTAGGGTTGCACAGCCAATTACTGTAATTGCCATCTGTTATGGATTGAATTGTGTCCCCCAAAAACATGTGTATCAATTTGGTGAGGCCATGATTCCCAGTATTGTGTGGTTGTCCTCCATTTTGTGATTTTCCTATGTGTTATAAATTATAATCTCTGCCTGTGGTTAAAGAGGATTAGGGTGGGATGGAACACCCCTGCTCAAGTCACATCCCTGATTCAATGTAAGGAGAGTTTCCCTGGGATGTGGCCCGCACCACCTTTTGTCTTACAAGAGATAAAAGGAAAGAGAAGCAGAGAGTTGGGGATCTCATACCACCAAGAAAGCAGTGCCAGGAGCAGAGCACTTCCTTTGTACCTGGTACCTTGTGTGGAGAAGCTCCTGGTCCAGAGGAGACTGATGACAAGGACCTTCCTCCAGAGCTGACAGAGAGCCTCCCCTGAAGCTGACGCCCTGAATTTGGACTTCTGTCCTACTTACTGTGAGAGAATAAACTGTCTGTTAAAGCCATCCACTTGTGGTATTTCTGTTATAGCAGCACTAGGTGACTAAGACACTGCCAATAATTTCTACACCCGTAAAAAGTTGAATTGGCAAAAGTTGCGTGATATTTACAACAACGTATTTACAAAAAAAAAAAGAGAGAGAGAGTAGCTGCTGAGGCTGCTTATGTTCATCCCAACACCTCGTGGGATTGAGCACCTCGGTTTGGAGGTTCAGAGTTAGGGTTTCATGGGACACCCCAGTTAATTGCCCTAATATGTTTAATGCTTCTGCTCTACCTCCTAGTTCGCTGCATAGTCCCTGGGGTATTGAAAGCTTGCAAGTCGCCACCCAAGGCATGACAATTGGTCTCTATTCGCCTGGGGCAACAGAGGAAGAAGGAGAGTCGGGGATAAGGGGAGGATAAGGAGTCCGTGGCTAACTGTTTCCATGAACAGCTGCCTCCTTTGCCATGAGGCCAGAAGAACTGGACAGTGCCTGGCTATCATTACTGAACATTTTAAATCCAAGATTTCATAGAAGAACCCTGATCAAAAGGGGGAAAATTATAGGACACAAGTTCAAATTTGCATGGGCTCTAGATTTTCTGGAGCCATGGAGGGTGGATGAACCCCTGAAACTATTGTTTTGAGATAATCTTCAAACCTTAAACCAAAAATATCCCCTGAAGTCATCTTAAAACCAAACAATAGTTTAGCTTAACTAGTAAAAAAGGTCTGCCTTCAACATTATGTTCTTTTAAGGGGATCGAATTGACGACAGCAACTCGAAAGATTAGATAGGAACCTTGGGGGGACAGTGAGTTTACGTTAATGAGAGAAGAACAATCCAGAAAAGGAGGGTGCGAATGATTGCACACCTCAAAGAATGTAATCAATATCACTGACTTGTACATGTAGAAATTGCTGAACTGGTGTATGTTCTGCTGTGTATATTCTCAACAACAACAAAATAAAGTTCAGAGGGAGAAAAAGCACAGAATAAACACCGAGACACACAGGGGAGACAGGCCATGTGAAGGACCATCTATAGACAAGGAACGCCAAGAAGGAAGGACCCTCCCCTTAGTCAATGACCTGAGTTGGACTTCCGACCTCTAGAACGGTGAGACAATACATATGTGTTCCTTAGAGTCACCCATTTGTGGTATTTTTGTAACGGCAGCACCAGGTAACTAAGACAGTGAGTTTTGCCTAGAGATAATTGCCAATATTGAAAGCAAAAGTGTCAGTAGAAAGGCTAAGGAACGAAACAAGGCTTTTGCAGATCATAGAGCTGAGGGGACGAAAATTGAAATTCGTAGCACTTGGTAAGGCTTTGGGTTTAGTGCTGCCAAATTTAGCAAATAAAAATACAGGACACAATTTTGGGGACATATTTACACTAAAACTGTTTATCTGAAATTCAAATTTAAATGGGTGTTCATTTTTTTCAGGCAGCCGTATCTGGGTAGGAATCCTAAATGACTACATCCTTCAGGAAATAAAGCAACTCTCTGGAACAGATGCCCAGCTTCAAATCATCTCGATCCCTGATTGGATTGTGACCTGGGACTGTCCCTAGCTGCCTACTAGAAATAAAACAAATCTTCCCTGGAGGAAGGTGCTATTGTTCAGATCTTAAACACACTCCAAAATTTTTAATATGGTACGTACCAAAAAACCAAACCAAACCCATTGCCATCGACCCTATAGGACAGCGTAGAACTGCCTCATAGGGTTTCCAAAGAGCAGCTGGTGGATTCGAACAGCCAAAGCTTTGGTTAGCAGCCAAACGCTTAACCACTGTGCCACCAGGGCCCCATGCACTCTAAAAATAATCTAGCAAATGAAAAAACAAGATATGACTGAAAAGCAAGAGAAATGATGGACAATAGAAAGAGATCCAATAATGGATTTCTTAGACATTACTTAAAATAATTATGCTCAGTATGTTCAAGAAATTTAAAGACAAGATTGAAAAGTTTGGGCAGAGAAGTAGAAACAACAAAGAATCAAATGAAAAGTCTGCAATGTATAAATACAAAAATTGAAATTAAGCATTCAGTGGATGAGTTTAACAGCATAATAGATATAACTGAAAATATAAGTAGTAAACTAGACTATAATACAAAAGAAACTTTCCAGATTAATGAACAGGAGATAAAAGGATGGAAAATAGGAATGTACGGTATACACTGAAAAGGTCTAGTGCAGGTGTAACTGGAGCTGCAAAAAAAAAGACAGACAGAACAGGATGGCAGCAACATTTGAAGAGAAATTTTCAAAGCTAACAGAAGACATCAACTCACAGCTTTGATGTGCACTGTAAATTCCAATTAGGATAAATACAAAAAAACCCCACACATATACCAAAGCAAACCACAGTAATATAGCTAAAAATTAAAGACAGGGAAAAAAAAATTTTAATTAGTCAGACGAAATGAGATACATTGTCTTCAAACAGGTTACAAAGTTTTTAAAAAGAGGCGAAATAACACACCTTTGGGCAAAAAAAAAAAAAAAAACCTTAAAAGAATCCAACAGTAGCAGGCCCACTCTAAATACAAAAGATGTTCTTCAGGCAAAAGGAAAAAGCCAAATAAGACTTACAGGTGCAAGAAGGAATGAAGTTCAATAAAAATGATAAATATGTAAGTAAATAGTATAAAACAAAAGCACTAACCTCACATATATATGAAAATTAAAATACACAAAAAATAATAGTACATATACGGCAAGATAGTAAGTGTTGTTAAACTGCTCTAAGGTTCCTGCAACGTCAGGGAAGAGGACAATTATACTAGACTTGAAGAATTAGATTATTTTGTAAACCCTGTTAAAAGACTATTAAAAGAATGTCATGGCAGACCCATGTTACGGTGACACCCAATGCTTTACGCTTTGTATAAGCCCTTCTCCTTGAGTATGGGGAGATCAGTGCTGTCTTGCTTCCAGCCAATGGAATACGGCAAAGGTGTTGGGATATACCCCCATGGTTATGTTGTGTTATCTAAGATGGGTCTCCTGTTGGCCTCAAGGAAGCAGCCATGTGTCAACTGCCTATGGAGAGGCCACATGGCAAGGAATTGTGGGCAGCCTCTGAGACAGAAGAGTGGCCCCCAGCCAACAGTCAGTAAAATGCTGGGGAAATGAATTTTGCCAAGAACATAAATAAACTTGGAAGAGGATTCTTCCCTAGTTAAGCCTACAGATGAAACTGCAGCCCCAGCCAACAACATGACTACAGCCTGAGCCACGACGGGAAGGACCCAGTTTAACTTGTGGCCAGTAAGTTTGTGGTAATTTGTTATGCAGCATTGTTGTTGTCATTATTAGGTGCTGTCAAGTCGGTTCCGACTCATAGCGACCCTATGCACAACAGAACGAAACACTGCCCAGCCCTGCGCCATCCTTACAGTCCTTGTTATCCTTGAGCTCATTGTTGCAGCCACTGTGCCAATCCACCTCGTTGAGGGTCTTCCTCTTTTCCGCTGACCCTGTACTCTGCCAAGCATGATGTCCTTCTCCAGGGACTGATCCCTTCCAACATGTCCAAAGTATGTAAGACGCAGTCTCGCCATCCTTGCCTCTAAGGAGCATTCTGGCTGCACTTCTTCCAAGACAAATTTCTTCATTCTTTTGGCAGTCCATGGGGTATTCAATATTCTTCCCTGAAACAATTCAAAGGTGTCAGCTCTTCTTCGGTCTTCCTTATTCACTGTCCAGCTTTCACATGCATATGATACGATTGAAAATACCATGGCTTGGGTCAGGCACACCTTAGTCTTCAGGGTGACATCTTTGCTCTTCAACACTTTGAAGAGGTCCTTTGCAGCAGATTTACCCAATGCAATGCGTCTTTTCATTTCTGGACTGCTGCTTCCATGGCTGTTGATTGTGGATCCAAGTAAAATGAAATCCTTGACAACTTCAGTCTTTTCTCCGTTTATCATGATGTTGCTCATTGGTCCAGTTGTGAGGATTTTTGTTTTCTTTATGTTGAGGTGCAATCCACACTGAAGGCTGTGGTCTTTGATCTTCATTAGTAAGTGCTTCAAGTCCTCTTCACTTTCAGCAAGCAAGGTTGTGTCATCTGCATAACGTAGGTTGTTAATGAGTCTTTCTCCAATCCTGATGCCCCGTTCTTCTTCATATAGTCCAGCTTCTCGGATTATTTGTTCAGCATACAGATTAAATAGGTATGGTGAAAGAATACGACCCTGACGCACACCTTTCCTGACTTTAAACCAATCAGTATCCCCTTGCTCTGTCCAAACAACTGCCTCTTGATCTACGTAAATGTTTCTCATGAGCACAATTAAGTGTTCCGGAATTCCCATTTTTCTCAGGGTTATCCATAGTTTGTTATGATCCACACAGTCGAATGCCTTTACACAGTCAATAAAACACAGGTAAACATCCTTCTGGTATTCTCTGCTTTCAGCCAGGACCCATCTGACATCAGCAATGATATCCCTGGTTCCATGTCCTCTTCTGAAACCGGCCTGAATTTCTGGCAGTTCCCTGTCGATATACTGCTGCAGCCGTTTTTGAATGATCTTCAGCAAAATTTTGCTTGTGTGTGATATTGATGGTATTGTTCTATAATTTCCACATTCAGTTGGATCACCTTTCTTGGGAATAGGCATAAATATGGATCTCTTCCAGTCAGTTGGCCAGAAAGCTGTCTTCCATATTTCTTGGCACAGATGAGTGAGCACCTCCAGTGCTGCATCTATTTGTTGAAACATCTCAATTGATAGTCCATCATTTCCTGGAACCTTGTTTTTCGCCAATGCCTTCAGAGCAGCTTGGACTTCTTCCTTCGATACCATCAGTTCCTGATCATATGCCACCTCTTGAAATGGTTGAACATTGACTAATTCTTTTTGGTATAATGACTCTGTGTATTCCTTCCATCTTCTTTTGATGCTTCCTGCGTCGTTTAATATTTTCCCCATGGAATCCTTCACTGTTGCAACTCAAGGATTGAATTTTTTCTTCAGTTTCTTCAGCTTGAGAAACGCCGAGCATGTTCTTCCCTTTTGGTTTTCCATCTCCAGCTCTTTGCACATGCCATTATAATACTTTTCTTTGTCTTCTCAAGAGGCCCTTTGGAATCTTCTGTTCAGTTCTTTTACTTCATCAATTCTTTCTTTTGCTCTAGCTGCTTGACGCTCAAGAGCAAGTTTCAGAGTCTCCTCTGACGTCCATCTGGGTCTTTTCTTTCTTTCCTGTCTTTTCAATGACCTCTTGCTTTCTTCATGGATGATGTCTTTGATGTCATTCCACAACTCGTCTGGTCTGCGGTCACTAGTGTTCAATGTGTCAAAGGTATTCTTCAGATGGTCTCTAAATTCAGGTGGGATATACTCAAGGTCATATTTTGGCTCTCGTGGACTTGCTCTGATTTTCTTCAGTTTCAGCTTGAACTTGCATATGAGCAATTGATGGTCTGTTCCACAGTCGGCCCCTGGCGTTGTTCTGACTGATGATATTGAACTTTTCCATCGTCCCTTTCCACAAATGTAGTCAATTTGATTTCTGTGTGTTCCATCTGGCGAGGTCCATGTGCATAGATGCTGTTTATGTTGGTGAAAGAAGGTATTTGCAATGAAGAAGTTGTTGGTCTTGCAAAATTCTATCATTCGATCTCTGGCATTGTTTCTATCCCCAAGGCCATATTTTCCAACTACTGATGCTTCTTCTTTGTTTCCAACTTTTGCATTCCAATGCAGTATTAGAAAATACAAATTTACACTTGCTACTAGTAGGAAAAATTGGATACTAAAATTTTTTTCCTAGATAAACTCATGTTCATTTACTTTCCCCTTTATTTTTTTTAATTGTACTTTAGATGAAGGTTTACAGAGCAAATTAGTTTCTCATTAAACAATTAATACACATATTGTTTTGTGACATTGGTCGCCGACCCCACAACATGTCAACACTCTCCCCTTCTCAACCTTGGGTTCCCCATTACCAGATTTCCTGTCCCCTCCTGCCTTCTCATCCTTCCCCCTGGGCAGGTATGCCCACTTAGTCTCGTTTTGTTTTATGGGCCTGTCGAATCATTGGCTGAAGGGTGAACCTTAGGAGTGACTTCAGTACTGAGTTAAAATGGTGTTTGGGGGCCATATTCTTGTGGTTTTTCCACTCCCTGTCAGACCAGTAAGTCTGGTCTTTTTTTGTGTGTGTGAGTTAGAATTTTGTTCTATGCTTTTCTCCATCTCTGTCTGGGGCCCTCTAGTGTGACCCCCGTTAGAGCAGTCAGTAATGGTAGTCAGGCACCAGCTAGTTGTGCTGGACTCAATCTGGTAGAGGCTGTGGTAGTTGCGGTCTATTAGTCCTGCATAATAAAAATTTTTAATGCTTCAGAAGATGGCAAAAAAAAAAAAAAAGTGAGTAGAAAGGAACACCAAGTAGGTAGAAAAGTAAATAGCAAATACTAATAAGGAATACTAAAACCCAAATGTGTCACAGATTATATTAAATGTAAATAGACAAAGATTTTCAAGTAAAAGACAAAGATTACCAGGCTGGATTGAAAAAGCTTTATGTTGCTTAAAATCAACGCATCTGAAGTATAAAGATACAGAAACATTAACAATAAAAGGACAAAATATATATTATGCAGCAATTAATTACAAGAAAGTTGGCTGTGCTATTTTAATATCAGATGGACTAAATTTAAGGTAATAAATATTACTAGAGCTAAAGAAAAAAATATTTCAGAATGACAAGGGATCAGTCTGGAAAGGCACAGTGGTGATGGTTCCACAACGTGATGAATGGGATGAACGTCGCTGAATTGTACGTATAAAAATGTTGAAATGTCAAATGTTACATTACATATATTTTTACCATGATAAAAAATGGCAATGATCAATTTACTGGTATCGCATAACATTGCAACAGCTCACCAGTATTATAAAACTGGATGCATCAAATAATAAGGTTGTGCCAACTCACTAGCTCTAGCTAATGGTTCAGAGAGAACCAGAAATGTGGGAGAGAGCAAGGCTGAAGAATGGTGACGAGGAGGTTAAAAGATGCTCTGTCAGTGCACTTCTCAGAGCAGACCCAGAGTGTGAAGGTATTGGTGTCCCGTGTGAGCGCAGGCAAAGTGGCCCCACTGCAAAGATGGGTCTCAATAAGCAAACGGACACAGTGACTTGCTCCATGGGCTCATGTACGACATGGCCATGGTGACAGGGTGCTGTCTATGCATGTCCCAGCCCGTGAGCCAGCCACCTGGAGGGCAGTTTTATTTGACACCTTCCATTGTGAAGGGGCTGAAACAGATGTTCCTACTGTGCTAGTGTGTTCTTTCCTGCCCTTCTACCAGCACCACCACCTATGTAGACCCACTAACTGCTTATACAGTTCATGTGCCCTACACAGCACTGTCTCTGGGCTAGAAACTCACATTATAGCAAAAATCAGCAATGAAACAGGACCCAGGGGACACACTGGTCTTGTTTTACTCCACATCGCTCAGAACAGCTGGTCTTAGAGAAGAGCAGAGCGGCCTGCTGAAGCCTGAGGGACTGGTGTCTTATAAGGTTGGGGTGCTGTTGTTGAGTGTGCGTAGCGGCCCACTTCCTGCTACAGAAACCAAGACGGGGGAGGGGTCAGACATGCCCCCCTGCCCTAACAGCAAGAGCATGGGCCCGTGAGGTGAGAGCAGACTGTAAGACTTTTCACCGGGAGTCAGAATCTTGAGAAAGCAACACCAAGACACAGGAGCAGTTAGAGATGGTGGCTGACAGTGAAGGTAGCAGAGGTGACAGACCAGCATCAGTAGTGATCTTCAGTGACCACAGGGGCATCCTACCCAGACATTTTCTGGGGCCTGACCTCGGCTATGTCCTCTCATTTCTGCCCACTTCCCAAGCCCATATCTCCAGCAAGAAGGAACACCTCACATCCCCGGTTGTCTTTCCTATGAATTCCATTTCTGCTTGGTGGTTGTTAGTTGGCTCTGACTCACGGCGACCACGCGCAGAGCAGAAGGCAACGTCGCCCGGTCTCACTGGTTTGTTTTCATCCACTGCTGTGGCTATTCTGTCAATCAACCTCACTGGGGTTCTCCCTCCTTCTCACTGACCCTGTACTTTACCAGGCACATGTCCTTTGAGTCCGTTTCTACTGTGTGCAATCATGAACCCACATTAATACACTGAACATATATAATTTTTATGAAAACAATAAAGTCACTACTTTCCAAACCTTCTGTGGTCCACCCCCTCCTCGGGGCAAAGGTCAGGTCCTTTATCCTGGCACTTGAGGGGGTGGCACATACAAAAACGGCTGGCGGGCACTAGGAGTTTATCCCAAGGTAGGACAAAATCACTGGTTTTTAGCACGGAGGCCTCAGGATTGAACTTTAATCTGCCATGCAAGGCTCTGCCTACTCTGTGGAGAACAGACCAGGAGAAGAAAACGGAGGACGGGAGGCCAGTTTACAGCCCAGTCATCAGCCAGGTGAGAGGATGGAGTGGAATAGGGTGGAGGACAGGAGGCCAGTTTACAGCCCAGTCATCAGCCAGGTGAGAAGATGGAGCGGAATAGGGTGGAAACAAGAGAGATGGAAAGAAGCAGAGAACACGATTAGCTGTCTTTGAGGGTGGAGAAAGGGACCAGCACTAGGATGACCAGGGCTTGGGGTCAGTGAGGAGCAGTCACTGAGGGATGGGGCCCAGGAGAAGAAGGGGGTATTTTCATTTTGGGTGCATTGGGGAGTCTGAGGTTGCTGGAACACCCAGTAGGAGAATCAGTCGGCAGCTGAATGTGTGGTTTGGAGCGCCAGAGAAAGGTTTGGCCTAAAGATACAGATGTGAGAATTCAGTACAAGAAACCTCAATCTAAGCTTCGGGTGGAGTGAGAAGACAGGGCTGGGGACAGAAGCCGAAGGCAGGAGGAACCCAGGAAGGAGGCCGAGGACCGCCAGCCAGGAGGGAGGAGGAACTGCAGGTGGGCTGTAGCCCGACAGTCAGTCTGATGCGGCGCTGGGCCTAAGGCCGCCTGCGAGGGAGCCCTGGGCGATTGGCTCCCTTCCCTGCCACAAGAGGGGGCCACACGCACGGCAAGGAGCACACGGTGGACCGCGGCCCAACCAAGAGGGTGAGAAGCGTGAACGGGAGGGGCTCCCCAGGTAGCTGCGCTGCAGGGGTGGACAGAAGTGGGGAGCAGGGCCCTCGAGCCCAGGGCTGTCCCCAAACCAGCCCTCACGCAGGATGCGCGGAGGAGGGGCGGTGAGCCAGGAGGGGCTGAGGTCGCCCTGCCCATCCGCCTCCACGAGGGACACGCCCGCGGCGCAGGGGAGCGGTCTGCTCACACGCGCAGGTGCGCACACTCACAAGCGTGCGCGCCACACACACACACTCACACGCGCGCGCGCGCACATACACACACAGCGTGTCCGGGCCCCCGTCCCCGCCCCGGAAGAACAGATTGGGACCCGGGGGGCTCTCACCTCTGGGGACGTTGGGGCCCACGGGGGGCGCGGACTCCCTTGTGTGCTCGCCTGTCTTCCCGGGTGGTCGGTGGTCCTCTCCTGGCTTCCCTGAGGGAGGGGATGTGCTCAGTCAGTGCGGGTCGGAGGCTTTTATGGGGCACTGGGAGAACTGCTGCGTCCTGGGCATTAATGAGCCTCCTATGGGGCACCACGGGAGACCTTTAACAAGAAGGGTGGAGCGTCCTTCAACAGCAAACACCACCGTCTCTGAGGACCCGGCAGTCCCCGCCCCTCCTGCCTGCCGGCCCCACCCAGCACCCTAACATCTTGCCCACCCGGCTTCCCTCACCCAGGCTCTTTGGTCTGTGCGTCTCCCCATTTCTTCCCTCCCACCCCTTGCCCAGGCTGTCCATCCATCTTCTCAGGCCTCTGGAGTCAAGGACCAGTGGAGAGGAGTGCAGGGGGTGGGGTGCTGGGTAGGGCTGGGCCAAGCAAACCAGTCTGGCCAGTGTGGTAGAGTTGTGCCTGGGTCCTGGGTCCTGGGCGTGGGGGTGAGTCAGCCAGCCCTGGGCTGGGGAAACGCTGGGGCAGAGGCTGGCTGGAGCCTCACCTCCCACAGGTATCCAGCCAACACCACCATCTCGGCTGGCCTTGTGCCACTCCCCCCCCACCCGTCAGTCCCTGGGGACCCAGACAGGGCCCATGTTTTAGTAGGCAGGGAGCCGGACCCCAACCCAGCCCAGTGCCCACAACTGCGGCAGCATCCCAAGCTCCCTCCCAGGGCCCAGGGGCAGGCAGGTCTCTCCCTTTCTGCCCATTTTCAGGCCACGAAAGCCAAGCAGCCATTCCAAGCCCAGTGCCCCACCCCAGCCCACATGCAGCCTGCCCCACTGGCACCTCAGCAGACCCCAGCCCTGCTGGCTTCTCTGAGGGTGCTGGCTAGCCCGGTCTGCATTGGGACCCGAGCAGGGAACTGTAGGGTTCTAGGTATGGGCTGGGACTGGGGTCTCCTGTGGCTGTGAGGGTCTGGGTACAGAGTCACTGAGGCGGTAGCTCCCGGCCTGGGGGCCTGGAGTTTGAGTTTCCCGCGAGCAGGGTGGGGCAGAGGCAGGCACCCGCCCAGGCAGGTGCAGACAAGCCTGCACCCCGCCGTAGGTCCGGCTGGGAGAGCCACAGAGAGCCGCCTCCAGTTTCTCTCAGACTCCCTCCCAGTCTGGCCAGTGGGGCCTGTGGCCTGTAAATGCCACCGCCCTGTCAGCACGTTAGTCAGCCTGCACGGCGGGAGCACCGCACCTGGAGTCCTATAAACCCTCGCGTGGCCCAGCCTGCTGAGTAGGGCCCCACCAGGGCCAAAGGCAGAGTTGAGCCAGTGCCGCGGCACCGCCAGGCAAGGCAGGGGCAGCACTGCCACAGCCTCCGTGATGCCCTCGGAGGCAGCTGACCACAGCCAGGCACTCCGATGAGCCAGGCCCTGGGGAGCAGACACTTGCTGGCAGAGGCAGCTGGAGAGGGCTATGTCTGGGAAACGAGGTCGATCTCGAAAAGCCCGGGCCAGGAGGGCAGGCAGGGCTCTGCAGAAAGCTGGGCAGCCGGGTCCTGAGGCTCAGCCCCCGCCCCCTGCCTCAGGGGGCCCCAGGGAGGTGGCGGGGGTGGGCCCCGCGGGGCATGTGACCAGCAGCCAGCCGGCTTCCCAGGGCCACCCCAGAAAGGCCAGGCCAGAGCTGCCACAGGAAGCCACCAGACCAGTGCAGGCGGCTGCCCCTGGGTCTGAGCTGGCGCTAGTCCCTGCTGTGGACATGGAGGGCTGCGGGGAGGGGGGCCCCATGCTGGGCCTGGGTCCAGAGCTGCTGAGGCTCCACGAGGTGCAGCTGTGCCTGGCCCGGGAGCAGCTGCTGCTGGAGGACCGGAGGCGGCAGATCCAGCTGCAGATGCAGCTGTGGCAGGAGGAGCAGCTGTGGCAGGAGGAGCAGCTGTGGCAGGAGGAGCAGCTGTGGCTGCAGCACCTGCAGGAGGAGCAGGCCTGGGTGCACGTGGAGGGGCTGGAGCTGGCCCTGGCCCTGGAGCAGCTCCGGAGTGAGGGCGTGGAGGAGCTGCAGACCCAAGGCCAGGTAAGGCCTGTGGGGGGCACAGGGCAGTGTGGGGTGCCAGACAGTGTGTGGGGTGCAGTGGCCACACAGGCACCTGGGGATGCCTGCAGAGAACCAGGAAGCGAAGAGCCCAGCGCACTGCACACTACGGCCTGGCCATCGCACAACGGTCAGCACGCCCATTTTCCCTTTGTCAAAGCACACTGGTGCCCACCACCTGGAGTGCTGCAAAGATGGCACCAGAAAGCTCACTGAGGGCTGACGTGCTGATTCACAGAGTACACCGCGGGAGCGCACTTGTTCTGGGGCATTGAGGCAGCTGCCTAGGATGTGGCTGGATGGACAGAGGTAGCAGGTGGCAGAACAGGGAACACGCCCCCCAAGGCTCTTGGCCAGTTCCTGTTTATGGGAACGTGTGTGCGCGGTGGCCTGAGATCATGGAGGCAGCACGCAGTGCCTGTGCCCATTTTCCTCATTCCAGGAGGGCTGCCGGTCTCAGAGGCAGCTGGGGCTCTTTGGGGAAGAAAAGCACAGCCACTCCTTCCGGCTGGGCCCTGTGAATCCAGGAGCCTTCTGGACCAGCAGGGAGGCTGCGTCTAGGGGACACGGGGAGGGGTGGTCTCTGCAGCCAAGTCCACACCCCGTTAGCAGACACAGGCCCCAGTGCAGCCCTGCGCTCTGGAGGGCCCAGAGCCACAGCCTGGAAGGCACCCACAGCTTAGCGAAGAACTCAGATGGGTATCACGACAGCGTAAATGCAACTTAGAGAAGGGGGGTGCTAACTGGTGGGGGTGGGCAGGAGGAGTGACGGGGAAGCATGGAGGAGGTCCCTCTCCTGACCCACAGCAAGGCTGAGCTCCAGGACCAGCTGCCACTGTTCAGCCGGAAGAGACTATGGAGAGGTTGGCCTAAGGGAGGAGTGTCAAGCCGGGAAAAGCACAGCACGGCCCAGGTAGAGCAGAGGCTCAGAGTGGCCCATGCACTTACCTGAGAACCGTGTTTCAGAACACGGACTTGGCCCACACTGGCCCCTTCTGTCCCCTCTTGCTCCCTCCCATCTCCATGTGTTCTAAAGCTGTGCTCCTTGGAACCCTGATCTCTGGCCCCCACCCAGCCACCAGGGGTACAAGACTCAGGGCCAAAGTCCGGAACAGACATCTGACCTCTAAACCTCCATCTCTTACACCTGAGCCCAAGCCAGGGCGCTCTGGGAGGCCACTCTCAGGGGAAGGGCCTTCTCAGAGGAGGTGTCCTGGGTGGCTTCAGAGAGGGTCTTCCAGGGTCAGTGTTTGAACGGGGGTCCCTGGAGGCCGGAGGGTGCACTCACCAGCAGGGGGTCTTGGCTTGGCCGTGGGGCCTGACTTCTGCCCCTTCCCTGATGTAGATCTGGTCTCCCTCTTCTTACTGCTCATCCTCCTGAGGGTAGGTAGGAAAAGGCCCATGGAGGGGGTGCTTAGAGTGGCAGAGGGCCAGGCAGCAGAGCAGCCCCTACACACACTGGCATGGGGTCTATAGGGTCTGTGTGCCTAGCTGCAGCCCACCTGCCCCTCATCCTTACTCGCCTACCCTCTACCTGGCTCCCCGATCCTCCCCAGGGTCTGGCTCTGGTACCTGTCTCCCTGCCCCACACTGGGCTCCCAGCTGGACAGGCAGCATCCCAGGGCACACATTGGAGCACAGCCCCCTCTGATGAAGTCTTTACCACCTTCCCACCCAGTAGCCACTGACGCCCCATGCTGTCTTGTCCTGGCCTTGGTATATGTGGCTGTTGGGGCCTGGAGGGAACATTCCTCCCCAGTGCAGCCAGCTCACCCCACAGATCACTTCCCCAGGGAGGCGTCTCTGGTCCCCCAGGCTCGCTGAGGTCTTCCCCAGAGCCCCTCACACCCCCACTGCAGCATGATGGCCTGGACACTGGTTTGACCCCATACCTGTGTTCTCAGCACCGAGCTGGCACTGTTCGGTGTCACCGAGGGGGTGAGGAAGGAACTAGTGTCGCTAAGACCCTGAACACAGAGAAAATTCGATCACCACAGCCAGAGAGGGAAGGAGATGGGATGTGACTCAAGACTGGCAGAAAGGAGGTTCAAGAGATATCTGGGACAGGCAGGGTGACCAGGGAAGGAGCAGGGTGCTGGGGGGACAGGCAGGGTGACCAGGGAAGGAGCAGGGTGCTGGGGGGGTAACCAGGGAAGGAGCAGGGTGCTGGGGGGCAGGGGAGGGTGACCAGGGAAGGAGCAGGACGCTGGGGGGTGGGGATGTGACCAGGGAAGGAGCAGGGTGCTGGGGGGCAGGGGAGGGTGACCAGGGAAGGAGCAGGGTGCCGGGAGGGGGGCAGGAGCCAGGCTGATTGGACTGATGGTTCAGGCAGGGCAGGGACAAAGGAGGCTGAGGAGCCTTCAGGGAGGGTCTGAGAGGGAACTGGGGTTCTGAGAAGGGATCTGAAGTGCTTGTAGGTACTGGGGGTGCTGGGGACCGAAAGGCAGCCGAGCCTTCCCTGCGCAAGGTGGAATTGGGGCCGGGGATGAGCGGGCGTTGGGACTCCGCCAGCGTGGGGAATCCGCCAATGCCGCACTCGGTGCCTTGGGAGCCTCCTGTGCTTGTGGGGTCGATGCGTACAGAGTCCCCGTATGCCGGTGGGGGTCTCCTATGCCTGCGGGAGTCTTAACTTGCTGGGTTGCTTGTGGGGTCGGTGTGAGTGGGGGGATTGGTACGCATGTAGGATTCTTTACGGGTGCTGGATCCCCTGTCCCTTCGGGGGCGGATACTTTAGGGGTCACCTGTGCGTGTACAGACGGTTGCATGCGAGGCTCCCTATACGTGTGGGAGTCAGTATATGGAAGGGGACCCCGTGTGAGCGTCGAGTCCCCAGGCCCGGCCCCGCCCGGGCTTTAGAGCCGCCGCCACGGCCTCACCTGCCTCACCTGCCTCCCAAACTCACCGCCCAGATCAGAAGCCCCGCCCCTCGCGTCGGGGCTGGCCCGTTGCCTAGCGACAGAGCCGGAACTTCCGACTCGCCCCCATTTCCGGGGCAAGGGTCAGGGGTCAGGCGTAGGGACGTGAAATTTGTTAGCAGTACGGGCGCCCGCGGGCTCCAAGGCCCTGAAGTCGGGCCTCAGTGGTCTCCGGGGGCGCTGCGGTCAGGGTCACAGCGCGGGCCTCCCCGGTCCCCGGGCGCGGGTTGGGGTCTCGGGGGGCGGGGGGCGGGGCGCGGGGGGACCGGGGGGCGCGGGCGGGGGGTGGGGGGCTCCGGGGGCGGGGGTCTCCGGGGGCGCGGAGCTCCGGGGGGTGAGGGGGCTCCGGGGGCGCGGGGCTCGGGGACGGGGGTCTCCGGGGGCGCGGGGCTCCGGGGGGTGGGGGGCTCCGGGGGCGCGGGGCTCGGGGGCGCGGGCGGAGGAATGCGGGCGCGCCGGCGGGTGGGGCGCCCCGCCTCCAGGTGCTGCCCGGGCAGGCAGGCGGCGGGGCGGCGGGCGGGGCGGGGGCGGGCGCGTGAATCAGGCCGGCTGGCGGGCGGGCCGCGGCAGGGAGTGGCTGGCGGACCGACCGGACCGCGAGGGCCGCTGGGCGGCGGTCGGCTCCTGCTGTCCCTCTGCCGAGACCCTGCGCACCTGGCCAGGTAGGGACCCCTCCCCCGGCCGGGCGGGGCAGGCGTGCCCGAGGGGGTGCCGGCGGGTGGGGCGGGGTGTGCGGCCCGTCTCCCCCCGGCGCCGCCGCAATTAGCGCCGCGCACCTGGCCGCCCTACCGGCGCACCTGGGCCGCGACCCCCAGCCGGGCGGCGGGAGTCGAGCGCGTGCGCGGAGCGGGCCGCGGGCCCGGGTGGGGGCGGGGGCGGGGGCGGCAGCTCCTCAGGGGCCACAGACCGCGTGTGCGGGGTGGACGTAGCGGCCTCGCGCGATGCCGGCCCCGGAAGCGCAGAAGGGAAGAGTCCGGCCCGAGGAGAGCCTACCCAGGCGGTGCTCTTGCCCTGGCGCACTAGCTCGAGTGTGTGTCTTGGGCGGGGGTGGGGGGGGCAGGGCCTGGGCGCTGTGGGACCCTTCCCCGGGAACTTCCCGCCCAAGCCGCGATGTGCTGGGTGGCCTGGGAGAGCAAGTGGCCCGGTTTTTCGGCCCACACCCCTGGACTGGAGTGAGCGGATGGCACCCTGGACTGGCCAGCCGCTAACTTCCTGGTGTCCGCTAACCCCCTTCGCCCCTGTGTGAGCGCCCCATAAAACTACAGCTCACCCAACTTCCGGTCGGGGAGCGCCAACCACTGGAACCCACCTCCTGGCCTGAAACCTGCTGTCTATAAGGCCCCCTCCTCCCGCGAACGTGTCTCACGCCCCGCCCTGCCATACGTGGCACAGAGTCGCCCCTTTGTGCCTTAGCCCCACACTCTTCCCTCGAGATCCTTGTTCCAGGCACTTAAACGCCCACCTTCTACTCGGTGGGCAGTGAAGGTGGGCAGTGACAAGGTTCTCAAAGGCCGAAGTGAAGGAACCCCTGGGGAGGCATCTGAAGGTTTTGTCTGGCTTCGGGTCAGAGGTCAGCGACAGAGGAGTGGATTCTGCTGAGTCATGGGCCTGGGTGGGATTAAGGCGCCTCCCTACCTCGGGGCAGGTGTTCCGTAGGTAAATGTGTGGGGAGGGGCACTGTAGCGGGTCCCAGACAAAACCAAAAACCAAACGCGTTGCCGGTTGCCGTGGAGTCGATTCCGACTCATAGTGACCCTACAGGACAGAGTAGAACTGCCCCATAGAGTTTCCAAGGAGCGCCTGGTGCATTCCAACTCACGACCTTTGGGTTAGCAGCCATAGCACTTAACCATTATGCCACCAGGGTTTGGCACCAAACTGCTGTCTGGGGCGTGGTCACTGCCCAGGGGAGTCCGCAGTGGGGGTGCGAACCCCGAGAGGAAATGGCCAAGGAATAGTCCCTGGAAATCTGGTGTTTTTGAGTGGGGCCCTAGGGCAGCCCCCTGTTATCACACCATATTTGGGTGCCCCTCCTCGAAGGTCAAGTCTGGTGGGAGGTTCCCTGCCAACAGCAGTACCCTAGTTCTGGGAGACCGCCCCCATACATGCAGCCTGACTCTTCCAGAGGACATCAAATGGGACAGTATCACTTCTTGTGTGGCTTCCTCCAGATGGTGACATGCAGTTCTCAGAGTCCATAGGGCAGTGCCCGGTTCCCTGTGGTCAGACACGGTGCATGACACTGCTCCAGTCTGATACAGAGCAATGTCTCCTACCTCTGTGTAGTCAAACACTAACCTCAGCACAGACAGGGTAGCTGGAAACGTATGACCCTGGCACAGCCAAACACCACAGTTGGGTCCACCATGGTCACACATGGTGAGACCTCCTCAAAAACACATTTTGCCCACTGTGGTCAGTTATAGCATGAGGCATGGCCCCCACAGCGCCACTCACCCCATGTAGTCAGCTTCAGTCTGTTCCTGGTACAGCCCTCATGAGGACAGGTACAATGGGGACCTGGATGCAGTCGGATAGCAAAAATGACCCCACAAGGAATGTTGGGACCAAGTCTCTTCTCAGACCAGGCTGTGTCTCCCAGGCGGCAGCAGAGTGCCCCACCACCCATCTCCACATTCAGCTAGCATGTCACCCATGGGGAAGCCAGCCAGGATGGGTCCTCACATTGCCTGTCCTACAAAAGCATTCTGGCTCCCGCATTCACAAGCAATTGTGTCCCTCTGACCCCAGTGCAGCACAGCCACCCAGCCAGCACTCACCCTGTCCCGCCAGACCTGGTTGCTCCTGGGGACAGTGTTGTTCCCCTCTGGGCAGACTGCAAAGCCATGACCCCAGCCAGGAGCCTCAGTGCAGGAAGGACAAGGCCCCCCTCCCGGGTGTCACGAGGGGGCACAGCGGGGGTGGGGCAGACAGGTATCCAGGAACTTCAGTGACAGGTGCAGACAGGCCCTAGGAGCCCAAGAGTGGCCTCACCTGGCCTCCAAGGGCACTGCCACCTTCCAGGAGAGGCCAGGCCCCAGAGGCCCTGTGGAGATCAGGTGGGGGTGTGAAGTTGGGGGGAGAGGTGAGGGGACAGGCCTGCTAGCCACCACAGAGGCCCTAGCTTTCCAAGTGCAGCAGGAACATGGTGGTGACCCCAAGACTTGGGGAGGTCATCACTGCCACGTGGACAGGCTTGGTGGGGACAGGACTCTAAGGTTGGACAAGGAATAGGCTGCAGCCCAGATCCAGGCAGGTTTGTCAGAGATGGAGAGGGCCATCAGCTGGCCTTGGACATTGATGGAAGGGCTGGAGCTCTGTGAATAGGTGGGGGCGGGGGGACAGGGAGGAGGTGTGACCAGATGGGCTGAGGCTCGGGTGGGAGAGTCCTAGAGCCCCGAGGCAGCTGTAACAAAACACAGTGGTGGGCTTATAAGAACAGAAATTTATCGTCTCACGGCTCTGGAGCCTGGGAGTCTGAATTCAGGGTGTCAGCAGGGTCGTGCTCCCTTCAGGGCTCTAGGGGAAACCCTTCCTTGTCTCTCCTGGCTTCTGGCAGCCCTGGGCATCCCTTGGCTTGCAGCTGCATTGTAACTCAGTTGTCACATGTTCATCTTCTCTCTGTCTCCATGTCTGTCTTAAAAGACACCACTCAGAAGGGATTAGGACCCCCCCCCAACCCCGACTCCAGTGTGGCCTCTTGTTACTGGAAAGCATCCTCAAAGACCCAAACAAGGTCACCTTCACAGGTGCAAGGGTTAGGACTTGAACACATCTTTCTGGGGGACACGATTCAATCATGTAGTGGGGCTTCAGGCCGCCTTTCCCAGGATAATGGCAGTCAGAAACCTTGTGTCCTTAGCTCACCTGTGTCCAGCCTCATGCCAACCCAGAACTTGTGTTCTGCCGTGGCAGCATAGGCCCAGAGGTAGAGCGGCTTGCCCAGCAGCCCCAGGCAGTTGGCAAGATAAACCAGGCAGTGGGGACAGGGGCCCACAAGAATGTGTTCATGTCTTCTAAAATCAGAAGGGAAAAAGTGGACAGGAACAATATCTCCTTAGATTATATTTGTCCTTATACCAGCAGTCAGGAAATAGAACTTTTAACATTTTTGGGTTTTTTTTTTTTTTTTTTTTAATGGAAGAAGGAGCTCACAAAGCAAAAACACCACAGGCCACCAAAGTCAAATATAACCCTGTATGGGGGTGGGGGATGGAGTCCTGGGTGCCACACATGGTTTGCCCGCGGTTCACACCTACCCAGCCTGGAAGAAAGGCCTGGCGATCGGCTTCTGTAAAGATTACAGCCAAGAAAATCCTGTGCAACCCAGTTCTACTGTCACACACCGGGTTGCTATGAGCCAGCGTCAGCTCAAAGGCAGCAGTTTTGGGGGGCTGGGGGAGGAGCCAAGCCCTTGCCTGAAAGCTGGGGTTCAAGGCCATCCTTGGGTCCTAGGCCTGGAACAGGGGCCCTCCAGAGGGCTTGATGCTCTTCCCTGATATCCCCCTTCCCAGCTAGGGACACACTGGGGCCTGGGGTTGCCTGCCCTAAGAGCTGGGCTTGGTTCCCAGCCTGCGCTGAACTCCAAGGTCCCCCTCCCCAATGCGTGTCCATGTGTGAGGGTGGGGAGGGGCTCCAGTGCCCCTCCCCCAGGTAACCTGTCTGTCTGCCCCCTCTCACAGGCCCGTGGCCCCGACATGGCCCGTCGCTCCCAGAGCTCCTCACAGGGGGACAACCCGTTGGCACCCGGGTACCTGCCTCCTCACTACAAAGAGTACTACCGCCTGGCAGTGGACGCACTGGCTGAGGGCGGGCCAGAGGCCTACAACCGCTTCCTGGCATCTGAGGGGGCCCCAGCCTTCTTGTGCCCCGAGGAGTTGGATCACGTGAGCCGCCACCTGCGACCCCCGCAGCATGCTGCCGGCGAGTCCCCCGAGGGCAGCCCGCCCGATATGGATATGGACGGCTCCTCGGGCACCTACTGGCCCGTGAACTCAGACCAGGCCGTGCCTGAGCTCGACTTGGGCTGGCCCCTGACCTTTGGCTTCCAGGGCACAGAGGTCACCACGCTGGTACAGCCACCGCCACCTGAGAGCCCCAGCATCAAGGACGAAGCACGCAGGATGATCCGCTCCGCCCAGCAGGTACGCTGCCATCAGGTGGATCTTGAAGCAGGAGTGTGAGGGTGAAGGCGTGAAGCACAAGTGTGGCCAGCTTGGGATGGGCCAGGCCACTGCAGGCATCCGGCAGGAGCCCTGGCATGAGCCAAGGTGGGGTGTCCAAGCTGAGGGTCCTGGACTGCAGTGGGGAGTCCATGGCAGAGATCCAAGGGCATCACCAGGGGCTAGTGGCCTCTCCCAGCCCAGATTTATTTTTCTGGGGACACTCTCGTCCTGACCAGTGGCCCGTGGCCCAGCCAAAGACTTCTTACTTCCACCAGGCAGTTAGCAATCAGAGTGTGTTTAACCGTGGGACTGGGGTTGCCGCTGCCCAGCCCTCTCCACACCCTGCAGAAGAGGACCCTGGGGCTTAGTCCTCTGTAGAGCAGGGGGATTGCAGGGACTCCCCTGGTCAGGTGCCACCCTCCAGTCCGGGGTTTTCTGCCCAAGGGAGAGCCCCCCCAGTTGAAGGACAGCCCCTCCTTCTCCCCAAGATGCAGGCCCTCTGCCTGTCTGGTGTAGCTCATGGGCCACCTACCCGGCCAGCAGTCCATCACCTAGTCTGTCAGACCCCTCCCATAGAGGCTCTGGCATCCCCACTTCCACCCCATTCCCTGACCCTTCCCCTGGGATGGGCTCGTGGCCTTTGACAGTGTTTGTGGGTGATCCAGTGGGCCCCGTGGGCCGTGGAGGTGAGGCTGGAGAATGGGGTGGGGACTGCAAGGGAGTCTGCCCTCCATCTGTGGCCCTCCTTCTCAGGTAGTGGCCGTGGTGATGGACATGTTCACCGACGTGGACCTGCTGAGCGAGATGCTGGAGGCAGCGGCACGCCGAGTCCCCGTCTACATCCTGCTGGACGAGATGAACGCACAGCACTTCCTTGACATGGCAGACAAGTGCCGTGTCAACCTGCACCACGTGGATGTGAGTTACCCGACGGGGCGGGAGGAGAGACCTCTTGGCAAAAACTGACGCTCTTCCCTCCCCCAGTTCCTGCGTGTGCGCACCGTGGCAGGCCCCACCTACTACTGCCGCACGGGCAAGTCCTTCAAGGGCCATGTGAAGGAGAAGTTCCTGCTGGTGGACTGCGCGGTGGTGATGAGCGGGAACTACAGGTGCGCCCAGCCCCGCCTCCCCCCTCCCACCCAAAGCCAGTCTCAGCCCGGCCCCGCCCCTCCGCCCAGCCCCCATTCAAGCCCCGCCCCTGCTTGGTCTCTGAGCGAGGATACACCCCCCGGCCTGGCCTCCGCCTCCAGTGCCTCCCACCCCAATGCTCGTGTCTCTTAGCCCCGGGCCACCCCTGACTTGCTCCCCGTCCTCCACCCCCACCCCCAGCTTCATGTGGTCCTTCGAGAAGATCCACCGCAGCCTGGCGCACGTGTTCCAGGGCGAACTGGTGTCCAGCTTCGATGAGGAGTTCCGCATACTATTCGCACAATCGGAGCCCCTGGTGCCCTCTGCCGGGGCGCTGGCCCGCATGGACGCCTATGCCTTGGCTCCATATGCGGGCGCTGGGCCCCTCGTGGGCTGCCCGGGGCCCGGGGCGCCGACCCCTTTCTCTTTCCCCAAGCGGGCTCACCTGCTGTTCCCGCCGCCGCGGGAAGAGGGCCTGGGCTTCCCCTCTTTCCTCGACCCCGATCGACACTTTCTGTCGGCCTTCCGCCGGGAGGAGCCGCTGAGGGGGCCCGGAGCCGTCCTGGAACCACACGCGGGGCTGCGGCCACTGTCGCGGCGGCTGGACGCTGAGGCCGGGCCCGGCGGGGAGCTGGCGGGGCCGCGCGGCTTGTTCCAGGCGCGGCATCTGGAAATGGACGCCTTCAAGCGGCACAGCTACGCTGCTGCAGCCGATGGCTTGGGCGCTGTGGAGAACTTCGCGGCCGCGCGGCAGGTGTCACGGCAGACGTTCCTCACCCACGGCGACGACTTCCGCTTCCAGACTAGCCACTTTCAGCGCGACCAGCTCTACCAGCAGCACTATCAGTGGGACCCGCAGCTTGCGCCGGCACGCCCACAGGGCCTGTTCGAGAAGCTGCGCGCCGGCCGCCCTGGCTTCGGGGGTCACGAGGACATCGCACTGGGCGGCGGGCCGCGCTTCCCCGACCTGGGGCCCGACGGCCACCTGCGCCTGGACTACGTGCCGTCCAGCGCATCGCGCGAGGTACGCCACGGCTCTGACCCCCCCTTCGGGCCAGGCCCCCGCGCCATGGAGCCCAGCGGGCTCCTGCGCCCCAACCTGGGTCAACGCTTCCCATGCCAGGCGGCGGCCAGGCTCGGCCCAGAGGCCGCGCCGGAGGCAGAGCCGGAGCGCAGAGGCGGGCCCGAGGGGCGCGCCGGCCTGCGGCACTGGCGCCTGGCCTCCTACCTAAGCGGCAGCCACGGGGAGGACGCGGGCGACGAGGGCCTGCCGGCACCCATGGAGGCCGAGGCCTATGAAGATGACGTGCTAGGCCCCGGGGGTCGGGCAGTCGCTGGGGACCTGCTCCCTTCAGCCTTCCGCAGCCCCGCAGCCTTCCCAGCCAAAGGCCCAGGGCTGGACTCTGGGGGCGGTGACAGCTCAGAGCGGGAGGGCCTGGAGGAATCGGGCCTGGCCAAGCAGGACTGCTTCCGCTCACGCCCGAACCCAATGATGCAGCGCAGCTCGCGGCTGCGCTCCTCCCTTATCTTCAGTACGTCGCAGGCGGAGGGCGTGGGCGGGGTCGCCACCACCACCACTGAGAAGGTGCAGCTGATGCACAAGGAGCAGACGGTCAACGAGACGGTGGGCCCAGGTGGTGAGGCCGTGCGTTCCACTGCCTCAGCCAAGGTGGCCGAGCTCCTAGAGAAGTACAGGGGCCCGGCCCGTGATGCAGGTGGTGCGGTTAATGTTGCCAGCCACAGTAAGGCGGTCATGTCCCAGGCGTGGAAGGAGGAGGTGGCAGCTCCCAGCGGCGCGGCAGCTGAGCGCCGCAGCCTCGAGAGCTGCCTGCTCGACCTGCGCGATTCCTTCGCGCAGCGGCTGCACCAGGAGGCGGAGCGGCAGCCGGGAGCCGCCACGCTCACGGCCTCGCAGCTGCTAGACACTCTAGGCGGCGGTGGCGCCGACAGGCTGCCCTCCCGCTTCCTCGCACCCCAGGGTCGGGGGACCTCCCCGCAAAGGCGGAACAGCCCCCCCTTGGAGGGGCCCGGAATACACCAGGTACAACATTCGGAGCTGAAGGGAAGCCCCACTTCGGCCCATCCCGAGTGCAAGGGGAACCCCACACCTGGGCTTCCCACTCGGAGGGGCAGCCCAACACTAGAATTTACTGAGCAGAAGGGGAGCCCCGCCTCGACCTACCCAGAGCATAGAGGCAGCCCAGTTGCCCCGGTTCCCGAGCGCAGGGGAAGCCCAGTGCCCCCTGTACCCGAGCGCAGGAGCAGCCCGGTGCCCCCCGTGCCTGAGCGCAGGGGCAGCCTCACCCTTGCCCTGGCCGGGGAGGCCCCAAAGGCCGGGCCCGCAGATGAGCCGACGGGCGGACCCATGGAGGTCCTGCGCAAGGGCTCCCTGCGCCTCAGGCAGCTGCTAAGCCCCAAGGGCGAGCGGCGGCCAGAAGAGGAGGGCAGCTTTGTGCCACAGGAGAATGGGCAGCCCGAGAGCCCCCGGCGGCCGTCGCTGGGCCGGGGCGACAGCACCGAAGCCGCCGCGGAAGAGCGGGGTCCGCGGGCGCGAGTGGCCTCAGCCACGGCCAATGCCTTGTATAGCAGCAACCTGCGGGACGACACCAAGGCCATTCTGGAGCAGATCAGCGCCCACGGCCAGAAGCATCGTGGGGCCCCCGCGCCAGGGCCCATCCCGGCCCACAACAGCCCCGATCTCGGCCGCCCACCAGCTTCCAGCGGCCTGGCCCCTGACATGTCTGACAAGGACAAATGTTCGGCCATCTTCCGCTCGGACAGCTTCGGGGCCCAGGGCCGGCTGAGCCGCACGCTGCCGGCCACCGCGGAGGAGCGCGACCGGCTGCTGCGGCGCATGGAAAGCATGCGCAAGGAGAAGCGCGTGTACAGCCGTTTCGAGGTCTTCTGCAAGAAGGAGGATGCCGGCGGCGCTAGCGCTGGAGAGGGCCTGGCTGAGGAAGACGCCAGGGACAGCAAGGTGGGCAAGTTCATGCCCAAGATCCTGGGCACATTCAAGGGCAAGAAGTGAGGCCCAGGGGCCCAGCCCATGCCAGGCAAATCACTGCCACCCACCACCCAGACTGCCGGCTGGGCTGGGCTGGGAGACGCAGGCCCCAGGCCCCAGGCCCCAGGCCCTCTGCCTGAAGCAGTCTTGGGCTGGCTAAGCACAGCCAGAGCTTGGTTCCACCGGGCTGACAGGGCTCCCTCCTGCCGGGGTCTCGCCCCTCATTGCCCTGGCACTTTCTTCCCCACCTCCCTTCTCAGCACTTCCATCCTGGCCTCAGTTGTCCCCCCACCCCCCACCCTCTGCACTGGCTCCTTTCCATCTCCTTGGGCTTCAGGTCTGCTCTGGACCTTCTTTCTCCCCAGAGCCCCACCTTTTGGGACCTCAGTCCCCCATCCTTACTCTCAGGGTCTCTTCTCTCAGGGCTTCTGTGTTCTCAAGGTTCCCCTTTCCCCATTGCCTCTTCACTGTCTCCTGATGCCTCTTTCTCCTTCTCTCTCTCTCCCTCTCCATCCAGACCTGGCTTCCTTCCTTCCCTGCTTGGACTCTGCCTCCTGGGGCCTCCGGAAGGAAAGGCTGGCTACAGCAGCTTGTGAGGAAGGGGTGGGTCCAGACCCACAGGATGCCCCTCTGGGCAGTGACTAGGAGGGGGTGCCACAGGGACCCCTGAGGGACTGTCCTGCGGATCGGCCTTCTCCTCCAGCTAGGCTTCAGCCAAGGCCTGGAGAGGGGTGGGTGGGCTGGGCTTTGCAGCACAATAAAACCCACTCTGGACAGACGACGTGGCCCAGCCTCCAGGTATCCCTGCACCCATTCACACACCAACAGACACACACTCAGAGGCCCCACTAGCCAATTTTGCCCCTGAAAGGCTGGTGTGGGGCACTGTCCTCGCACAGGTGTGGGGCCAGAGGGGCCATGGGGCAGGTAAGGGCTGAGGACAGGGTTTGTCTCAGTCCCTGCTCTGGCAGACCCACCGCCACCTTTGATCTTGGTTCCCTTCCTCTCTCACCAAGAACTGTCCAGGTTCCTCCTATGTTTTTAGTTGAAGTGACACATTCCCAAGTATTTATGATCACTCAGTCATACGTTGCAACATGCACGGCCCTTCAACCTGGAGGACTCTCCATGTTTCCCATCTGGACACCCCCATCTCCACTCTCTACCCTCCGCCGGCATCCTTCCGCCCCTTCAGGCCTCCCTCCCCTTCTCCTCTCCCTTCCTCGCCGCCCACTGGTGCCCACCCAGGTCACCAAGCCAGCAGGTCCTCCCCTGTGCTGGGCTGCCTGGCAGCCACCCGTCCAACCCTTCTTTACTCCCTTGCCTGGCGAGCAGGGCTGGACTGTGGGCCCCCCTCACCTGCTTCATTCTGGGCAGTGGATTCTTTCCATGGCTGCCTTTGTCCATGCTTGTTACCACAGGACTGTGCCTCGGACTCCTGAAGCTCCACAAACTGACCCGCTGCAGCCCCAGGAGGCAGCTTGGCTAGTCTCACTGACTGGCTCACCTCCCATCCATGGCCCCTGCCTCTCTGTCCTCTCTGGCAGCCAACCCTCTCCCAGCCTGGGCGCTCTGCTCTCTGAACCCCTCTTCAAGGACTCCCTGCTTGTCTGTGACTATGGCGGGCACTATTGCAGGCCAGGCCTCTGCCGTGCCCCCGGGGGACCACCCAGCAACTGTCACTACACTTCACCCCTCCCACCCATGTGGCAGCCAGCCTCCATCACACCCCAGGTCACACGTGGCAGACTTGGAGCTCCCCCAGACAGGGCAGCTGGGAAGTGGCCCAATGGGTCCCGGCCCCAGCCCACGGTGGGTGCAGTGTGGGGCATCTATGAACCACGGTATGCAGCTCTGTGCCCCCCTGAGATCTTGTCTCCCACACTTGGAGTCACAGCAGGCCCTTTGCCTGGTGGTGACCAGAGAAGGGAGCCTTGAGTCTGGCAAGATATCCCCTGGCTGCCCAGCCACCCTGCCCACCAGGGCCTGGAGACCCACCTTGATTCTTCTCCAGGGCCCAGCCCTGAGTCACTGTGCTGGTGTGGGGTGGGCGTAGCTGGGCACTGACAATGACCAGTCTGGGGCTAGACCCCAAGGGAAGGGGGACTGCCCCACCATCACTCCCCCTTACCCTCTCTGGCTCAGTATCATATCACAGACGCACAGCTCTGCCCCCCCAGGATCACACTGGGGCAGCAGGGCCCCTGCAGCAGTCCCTGTCTGGGGTCTTGTGCTCAGGGACCAGCAGGGTAGCTGGAGCCAGGGTGGGGGCCAAGGACAGGATGCTGACCCCATGCCTACTCTGCAGGCCACCCCAGTGATGGGAGCCAAAAGGGAAGGCCTCCACTGGGTGAGGGGCTGGCAAAGGGTGCTAACACAAGGGGACAAAGGGCTTCTCCTCGGGCTTGTGTCCTAGACCCAGGATGGAAGGGTTTCAGGACAGGGCAGTGGGGACCCTGGGAAGGTGGTGGGGCCCTCAGATGGGGGAGGCATAGCCACAAAAGGAAGCTCCTCAGGCAGACAGAAGGATGGGCAGTGAGGCTGGGGTCGATCAAGACTTTATTGGAGGAGGTAATTGGGGCTGGGTGGGAGCGTCGTCCACTCCACAAGGAGTCCAGACAAGCTCCCTGGAACTCGAATGTGGCCCGGCAAAGAGGAAGGCTGAGGGGAAAGGCTGGGGTGGCGTATGCAGGGCGGCGGGGCAGGGCGGGGAATACCGGGGACAAGAAGTGTTCGGGACTGAGGGAAGGGCGGGGTGCGCCCGGGGGTGGGGGGGACAGGGAGAGCGTCGGGGGCTGGGGGAGGGGCGGGGAGCACTGGAACTGGGAAAAGGCCGAGAGCTGTCGGGGGACCAACCGGGGAGAGGCGCGCGACTGGGAAGCTGGGCTGGAACTGGGCGGGCGGGGCTAAAGGAGGTGGGGCTGCTCACGCGCGGGGTCCCGGGGGCAGGGGCAGGCGGCCCAGCGCCGAGAGGCAGACGGTTCCGTAGTCTTGGGAGTAGCCCCCGAGCGAGGCCCTCGCGGCGCCCTGGGCCCCTTGCAAGGTGGAGAAGGAGAACATCTTCCGGCCCGGCCGGGGCCCGGGCTGGAGCTCCTGGGGAGCCCCGCGAGGGACCTGGAGTGAGCCGGGCTCCCCGGAGGGGGCGGGGCGGGTGGGAGAAGGGGCGGGGCGGATGGAGAAGGGGCGGGGCGGATGGGGAGGGGGCGGGGCGGAGTGGAGTGAGAAGGGGCGGGGCGGAGGGAGGAGGGCGGGCCCTGAGGGAGGTGAGCCGGCGGTGGGCGTGGACAGGGCGGGGCCGGGCTCACCCGTGGGGCTCCAGCCGCCTTCACCCCACGGCCCGGGGTGCGCTCCCTCCGTATCAGCGCCTGGTTAGCCACCTCCGCCGCCGCCTGAGAGGTCAGGGAGGGCACAGCCCCCTTGACGCGGAGCTTCATCTGGGGAGGGGCGCGTCACCCGGTCACTGGCAGACAGGGCTGCAACAGGCCCTTGGAAAGGGTCAGCTGGGGGCGGGGAGGGACCCTCCCCACCCCCCCATGACTCACCCACGAGAGTGCAGACGAGGACTCCGCCGCCACCCCGGGGGGCCTTCTCCCCCTCCCGAAGGCTCCTGGGAGCGGAGGCTGGAGCAAGAGGGCCAAGGTCTGTCTGGGAATGTTCTTGGCTCCGCCGGGGGTTTCTGTGGGGTCGCAAGATCAGCCCAGGGTTAGGGGCTCCGCGCCGCGGACGTTGGTGGGCCCGCAGGCGGGGCCGCGGCCATGCTCAGTGCGGGGGTGCTCCTAGGTCACACACCGTGCGCAGGGTCGTGAGCGCTGCTGCTCCGCGGCCTCGCTCCGGAGCTCTGCGCAGGCACCCCCGAGGGGAGCTGCGGGACAGGTCCGGGCTCTAGCCGGTGCTCCCGGGGCCCGGAGGCCCTCGGCCTTCCCCCCGGCGGCGCGCTCCCCAGGCCCGCCTGTCTCTGGACGTGCCTGTCGCCCCTCCGCTCCAGGACCATCTGCGGGAGGAGGGGCGCTCAGAGGTGCAGGGCGTGGGCGTACTGGGGGGGGTCCCTGAGGTCGGGGGAGGGCCGAGGGCGCCCGCGGACAGGGAATGGCGGGGTGGCGGGCCGGGCACCTGATAGAGCCGGCTGCGATACTCGGGGGCCGAGAGCTGCTCTCCCTCACGCACCGGAAGCCGCACATGCGCCTCCAGTGTCCACTCGCGGGCCGGGCAGTGGAAACTGCGGAAAAGCGGGCGGCCGGGGCTCGGTCAGGTCAGCCCCTCGGGTGCGCCTGTCAACCCTTGGGACCCGCTTCACTTTGGGGCCTGGTCCCTTGGCCGCGGCCCTATTCCAGGGGCTTGTCCTGTGGGGCCACGCCCCTTGCCCGCCCGCACCTCTGCACGTAGGGGTGCTGCAGGGCTTGGGCCGCGCTGAGCCGCTTGTCAGGCGCAAACACCAAGAGCCGCCTGAGCAGGTCCAGGGCCTCCGGGGGGGTGTCCGGCGGCAGAAGGGCGTCCAGCGTCTGCCGTGGCCTGCGGGCAGCCCAGACCGTCACCCCCTCTCCAGGGCATCGACCCGCGAACCCCATCCCAGATCCACGTCAGGGGCTGGGGGCTCGGTTTGCTTTCTCGTCTCTGTGGATCCCTGCCTTCGTGCCTCCTCCCCGACCCCACACCCACCCTCACAGCCCCTCGGGAGAGGTCAGGCCTCACGCCTCCACACAGCCCCGCGTGCCGCCCTGCCCCAGGACAGAGCGCCCCCACTCACCGGGCCCCCAGGCGGTGCAGAACAGAAGCGCTGTAGCCTGAGCCGAGAGCCTGGAAGTCTGGGGGTGGAGAAGGCAGAAGATGGTGTGACCAGTGGGAAAATCAGAAGGGGCGAGATGCATACATGTGCTTTCCACGTGTGCAACATGCAGCCCACCTGCACACACTCCCCCATACAGGCACCCTCACACTTCAGGGAAAAAGCCCTGTAGCTACCATTCAGCACAGCAGAGGGGAAGCCCCTCCTGCGCAGGTCCCCCCACAAAAGGAACGACTCCCACCTCCTCTCTCAGCTCCTATCCAAGGCCCTCTTTGGCAAGGCACGAGGGTCCCAGCTTCCCCAGGCACTGTCTGCCCCCCAGCCAGGCACTGTCTTCCCGCAGCTGGGTCCTGGGCCCTGCTGCGTGTCTGGACACACGCTCACCGTCCTCTGAAGGCAGCGGCACACTCTCCAGGATCAGCTCCAGCTGGTGGAGGGTGGAGGAGCCAGGGAACAGGGGCCTCCCACGAAGCATCTCCCCCAGGATGCAGCCCAGACTCCACATATCTACCCCAGGGGTGTACCTGGGAAAGTTGTGATACCATGGGGACAGCCAGCCTGGGGGGGGGGCCCAAGGCAGAAAGGTGGATCTGGGGGCCAGGCTGGGAGGAGGCCATGCCCTGGGGGATCCGCAGGGGGAAGGGGGGTGGGGGTGTCTCGGTGTTACCGGCATGAGGACAGCAGCACCTCTGGGGCCCGGTACCAGCGTGTGGCCACATACTCCGTCAGGGCCTGGCCAGGCCCCTCAGGGAGCTGACTCAGGGAGCGAGCAAGGCCAAAGTCACAGAGCTTCACCAAGCAGTTGGCGTCCAGGAGGACATTGGATGGCTGGGGGAGGAGGGGGGCTGAGGGCTGGTGGCAGTGCACACAGGGTGGGTGCTGGGGGAGGATGAAGCAGCAGTGCTAGCGTGCTGGGGGGCTGCACCTTCTGGTCCCGGTGGATGACATTCCCTGAGTGGATGAACTTGGTGGCCCGCAGGAGCTGGTAGAAGATGTAACGCTTCTGGATGTCCTTCAGCAGCTTGCCCTTCCGGATGACTGCGTTCAGGTCAGTGTCTGGGGGGAGGGGTGGGGTGATGCGGCTGGGAGAGGAGTGCAGGTCAGTCTGGGGGGGGTGGAGGAGAAAGGGACTGGGTAGGGGTGCAGGTCAGTGTCTGCGGGGGTGAGGCGGCCGGGAGAGGAGTGCAGGTCAGTCTGGGGGGGCAGAGGAGTGGGGACCAGGATGGGGATCCACCAGGGCATGGTCTGGGGGGGGGATGAAGGGACACAGCGAGGACATGAAGGTCTGCCCCACTTTCAACCCGCCTGTGGGCCCTTCGCCAGCCCCCTGCCTGCAGTCCCTGGGCCCTGCTGGCCTCCCCCAGAGCCACCATTACAGATGTCTCCTGGCGCTTATACTGCCAGCAGCCCTGCTCACGTCTTTGTAGGTACAGAATAAACTTTTGTGAAATTACTGTAAATTTTCATCTCACGTTGCCCTTGGTTTAGAGGAGCAAGTGGAAATGGGAAAACGCAGCTGCTGACAGTGGGAAAGAGCCCTGTCTCCTGAGCAGACGGTCAAGGTGGTCTAATTGGCCCTGGAAGCAGACACACTCTGGCCATTTGTTCTTGGGCACAAGGACACTGCCCCCAGGCCAGGGGGCTGGCCACTGCAGGGACCCAGGTGACAGAGGGTCACAGAGGCAGCATGCCTCCAGATGGGTTCCCGTGGGCACCTGGGGAGGGGTCCAGGACCAGGGCAGGGGTACGCTGGGGGCTGAGCCCCACACATGCACATCAGCTTACCCATAGACTCAAACACCAGGTAGATGTCCCTGTCGTTCTCTGCAGGGATCACATCGAGGAGGCGGATGATGTTGGGATGGTCCCCAATCTCCTGCGGAGGGAGTTGTGGGCTGCTGGAAGGTGGGGGCTGCACTCTGGGCGCTGAAGGGCCCAGGCTCCCCCTCGTCTGAAAAAGCTGCACCCAGAAAGGGATGCGGACAGAACAGCCTCAGCCACGCACCTGGAGGAGCACGATCTCCCGGAACGTTCTCTGGAATGAGAGAAAAATGGGTGTGGAGCAGAGCAGGCGGGAAAGAGTTCTCAAGGCTGCGGAGCGCTGGTCCCCAGACACCAGCTGGTCAGAGGGAGAGCGCTTGTGTTGGTCAGGGGTCCAGAGCCGTGGGAGGTGAGGTGGGTGGGGGAGGCCCATTCTGAGAAGTCCCAAGAACCGCTGCTGGATGGCGCTGTGGTGGGGGCCTCGCATCTACCCTGGAGCTTACAGGCAGAAGAGGGTCACACTCTGCTCTCATCCCCCTCTCTTCCCCATCACTCACCGGTCCTCACCCCCTTCCCCATCACTCACCTGCCCTCACCCCTTCCCCATCACTCACCTGCCCTCATCCCCCTTCCCCGTCACTCACCTGCCCCCACCCCCTTCCCCATCACTCACCTGTCTCACCCCTTCCCCATCACTCACCTGCCTCACTCCCCGTTCCCCATCACTCACCTGCCCTCACCCCCCTCTCTTCCCCATCACTCACCTGCCCTCACTCCCTTTCCCCATCACTCACCTGCCCCCCCCCCACTTTCCCCCATCACTTACCTGGGCATCAGTCTTGTCTCTAAAGGCATCAAAGATTTTCTTGATGGCCACAACCTCTCCAGTTCTCCGATCTACTGCCTTCCATACGATGCCATAGGCCTAGGGAGGAGCAGTCAGCCTGCTGGGCACAGGGCCAGAGGCCAGCCATCCCCTACCCACCGAGATGGCCGCCAGCAGACTGGAGAATCTGTCCTTCCTCTCTCTGGAGTCCTGGGAGGGGCGGAGGTGTGGGGAGGGGCTGTAGTGAGGGGCGAGGACCCCACCGCACAACTGCCGGCTGCCTGGGACTCCAGCATCCTGCTGAGGAGAGTGATGGGATCAAGGGAGATGAGGAGGTGAAACATGGAGACTTTCCTGTTAAGGCTGTGGGAGGGGTCTGGGAGGAAATGAGGTCGAAGATGGAAGGTCCTCGCAGGAGGGTGAAGTTGGCCCTGGCCTGGGGGACAGCCACTCCCTTCTCTCACAGCCCCATCCAGCCCTCCAGCCAATCATGGAGGCTGCCTTGAGAGTTCATCCAGGAGCCAACTACTTCCTACCACTCCTGCCCGCCTCCCATAGTCTATCCTCAGCAGAGCAGAAGGACAAGCCTTCTAAAGTCCCCGTGTCGCGCATCACTCGGACTAAAAGCTGCAGTCGCCCACAATGGGACACGTCATCACTCCCCGGGTCACTCCGCTGAACCCTGTTTCCCCATCAGCGAAGCAGGTGCTGGCCTCGGGGCCTTTGCACATACAGTTCCTGCGTCGAGAACGCTCTTCCTGCATCTTCCCCACCCCCTTCTCCCCGCCCCACCGCCAGACACATGATCTCTGTGCTTCCAGGGCCCAGGAGCCCCACCGGCCGATACTGGGATTGATTCACTCCCCCTTTATCGACTGAAGTGGGTGAGCCTGGCCTCCCCGGGGTGTCCTGTGGGCGAAGGAAGAGGCGGCCCAGGAAGAGGGGACGGTGTTGCGGGGAGGGACCGGGGTTTCTTGGGCCTGAGGCCTCTGGGGGCCCCGACTGCCGCCTGGAGCCAGGCCCCTGACAGGTCCCCTGCAAGCAGGCACTGTTAGAGTCTGTTACCCAGTAAGGAAACCAAGGCACAGAGAGGTTGGGTGGTTTTCCCAGACCGTGGAGGAGGCAGGACGTGGGCCCCGGAGTCGCTCACAACCTGCACTGGCCTCTCCCGCGGGCCTGTGCCCCCGCCCCTACGCCCGGGGTCTGCGGAGCTCACCCCCTTCCCCAGACGCCGCTTGAGTAGGTATTTCTGCGCGACGTGCTGGTCCACCTCCGCCGCGCACATGCCGGCTGCCCGCCCGCGCCGGGCCGCGCTCGGTTTCAGCCTGCAGACACCACCGGAGCTGTTATCCGGTTGCCTTGGGAACCGAAGGCCGCGCGGGGCCTCTCCTAGCGCCTGCGCTGCGGGGGTGGAGACGGGCCGGCGACCCAAGCTCCGCCCAGCCCGGGCCCGCCCCGGTGCGGCATCTAGGATCCATGGCGCGGCGGCAGCGGGACTGGGCGGCTCGGACCCTCGCTGCCCAGGCGCACTCCCCGAGCGAGTGTCCTGTGTCTCCCCACCTCCGGCGCGCGCGCGGAGCCGTCTGCAGCCGCCTGAGTTTGCACGTGCTCTCCCCGCGGCCTGCAAGCTCTGTCCGCCCTCCCCGTGGTTTTTGGGCTCCGCCAAGACAGTCTGGATGTTTAGGGCGCCCCTTGCAGACAACGCCCTCCATTCCGGAGTTGTTTGGGGGCCTGGAGTGGGCAGGTTCCAAGGCCGCGAGGCAACCGAGACCTCCCAGGGGTCCGTCCAGAATTGCAGAGTGTGAGGGCAGAGGTTCCGGGGCCGGGACTTGAGCGAAAGTGTCCAGGACAGGGAAGCGGAGGAGGCGAGTTTGCAAGACTGGCTTAGGGGGCTCTTCTGTGCTCCGGTGGTTAAAGGCCAGACCGGGATCAGAGCCTCGGAGGAAAACCAGGGCCAGGGGGCTGGGGCGGCGGGGTGCCCAGGGAAGAAAAGGGGAGCTGAAGCCTTTGGAGATTGGAGAGCATCGGAGGGGACAGCTAGGGCAAAGGCCCACAGGTGCACTAGGACCACAGGGAGTCCCGCGTGGCTGGAGCGCTAGGACGCAGACCGGGAGATGGGAGGGGGGAGCGTGAACCGCTGGTCCTCTGGATTGAACGGGGACTGGTCCCAGCGCTGTGAATACACTGGGCGGGGGGCTGGAGGGACACACCAAAGGAACAAGGGTGGAAGCAGGGAGACCAGGGGAGCAAGAGAGGAGCGTGGCTCCAGCCAGGGTATGTTGAGGGACGAGGGTGGATTCTGGCTGCAGGAGAGCCCCTAAGATTTACCGTGGGGGGGCGGTGGGTGTGAGAAAGAGGAATCACATGACCCGCAGGTGCATGGTCAGGGGGTCCAGAAGGGCGGGGGCTGAGATGGGGAAAGCTGTGGGTACAGGGCAGGCTGAAGCCTGTGAGGGCCCTAGGCATCGATAACCCGTGGTGCCCCCCTACCCCGCACATGCTAAGGGGATATGTGAGCTACATACATACGTGTGTGTGCGTGTGCGCCTAAGCTATCCGTCATGTAGCGTCTTTTCCAATGCTACTATAATCATGGCACTTGAACGCAAAAGTGGTGTATGCAATTTTAACTGGATGAGATGAACTGGATTATAAAATTTTAGTGGATACAGGGTACTAAGATACCACATTTTCTAAAAAAAAAAAAAAAAAGAATATTCTACAACAAAGAAAATGAGTCAGTGAACTTAGTTGTTTCAACAATCAGTGTAAAATTCTGTTGATTTCCTACAATGAAAAATTGACTTTCACCAATTTTGCTTTAAACGGCTCATACTTGAGTTTTGATACTTGTTTTGTAATAAATGTTATGATTATAAATAAACAAAAGATGTCGTTAAAGAAAATTTAACGATCAGAAAACAAGTATTACAACAAATTACTATATTTTATTTTTAGATAGATATTTCATCTCTAACGTGTTATAATTAAAAACATTGCTATTCTTTGCTCTTACAAACTCTTCAATGATTTCATCACGGTTAAGCTGCCGAACAATATCTACTTCCATATGTAATAAGGGTAATGAATCAAATCTTTCTTGTACACCGAGGGTTTTTGAGTCGCGTTGGAGACAAAAATGAGCATTCTGTTGTGGTCTGTGATCACTAAAGTGTAAAACAATTTCATTCAATGTTGGAAAATACGCATTGTATTTTATCTTCTGTTATGGAAACTGACATGCCTACAGGAGTAAAATTTGTCTTTCTTGAATCTGTAAACTTAACTCTCAAGAAAGAATGAAACTGTCACACTTCTTGGTAAAAGTTTGTTGTTAGGTGCCATCAAGTTCGTTCCGACTCATAGCGACCCCATGGACCACGGAATGAAACACTGCCCGGTCCTTTGCCACGCTCACGATTGTTGCAGTGTGTCAATCCATCTCTTTGAGGGCCTTCCTCTTTTCTGCTGACCCTGTACTTTACCAAACATGATGTCCTTCTCCAGGGACCGATCCCTCCTGACAACATGTCCAAGGTATGCAAGACACAGTCTTGTCATCCTTGCTTCTGAGGAGCATTCTGGTTGTACTTCTTCCAAGACAAATTTGTTCATTCTTTTGGCAGTCCATGGTGTATTCAATATTCTTTGCCAACATCACAATTCACAGGCATCAATTCTTCTTTGGTCTTCCTTATTCATTGTTCAGCTTGAGTGAAATTAGTCAGTAGCAAAAAGACAAGTATTGTAGGAGACCACCATTATATGAACTCAAGAAGATGTTTAAACACAGAAGAAAACATTCTTTGAAGGTTACAAGGGTGGGGTGTAGACAAGAATTATCTTAGGTGAAGGGAAGGACCACACACAGTACAGTGGAAGTCAGCATAACTGGACTAAACCGAAAGCTAAGAAGTTTCCTAAATACAACCAACACTTTGAAGGGGCAGAGTAGCATGAGCGAGGACCTGGGGACCATGGTTTCAGGAGACATCTAAGTCAATTGGCATAACAAACCTTATTAAGAAAATGTTCTGCGTCCCACTTTGGTGAGTGGCGTCTGGGGTCTTAAAAGCTAGCGAGTGGCCATCTAAGATGCATCAATTGATCCCATCCCACCTGGACAAAAGGAGAATGAAGAACGCCAAAGACACAAGGAAAATACTAGCCCAAGAGACAAAAACGGCCACATAAACCAGAGACTCCATCAGCCTGAGACCGGAAGAACTAGATGGGGCCCGGCTACCACCAATGACCGCCCTGACAGGGGACACACAGAGAGTCCCTGATGGAGCAGGAGAAAAGTGGGGTGCAGAGCTCAAATTCTGGTAAAAAGACAAGACTTAATGGTCTGACTGACGAGTCAGATGGGGTTAACTGTGCCAGCAGCTGAACAAAAGAGGTGTTAAAAGATGACCATGTAGAAGTTGGGTAAACAGGAACCCACCCTGTCAACATGAGACAAGATTGAAACAACCCATGAATTACTATCTCCATCTTGTCCCCTCCTCCTTTACAGGCTCTGCGTGCGCAGAACAAAGTGTGACCACTGTTTTACCTTCCTTAGCCCTCTGAAGATGGCGATGCAGTGCCGAAGATCAAGTGTGCTTGTGCTATATCCCATAATAAGTGATGCCAAGGGCTGCCAAGAGGACTTCATCTTGAATATCAGCAGATTCCACCTTAGATTCCAGATGGATGCAAAACCTAATTAACATATACCACCGTTCTGAGAAGTACCTGCCCCTTGAAAGAAGCCCGCTATTCATTACTCTGCTGTCTCCACAGAACCCATATAAGCCCTAGCCTTGCTTCCCTTTTCGAGTCAGTTTTTTAGAGAGGCTTAGATTCCTGCTGACTCCTTTTGCTCGACTCAAGCAAAATAAAGCTTGCTAAAGATAAAGTTTGTCTTTCACGTGTATTCTTACTTGGGAAAAGACAAGGACCCTTTGTGTCAGATTGGCAATTGGTAACACTGAGACTGGAGGAAGCCCAGAAGACATGGCCCCCGGACTCTGTTAACCCAGAACTGAAACCATTGCTGAAGCCAACTCTTCAGACAAAAATTAGACTGGACTATAAGACATAAAATGATGCTTCTGAAGAATGTGCTTCTTAGTTCAACTAGATACATGAGGCTAAATGGGCAGCTCCTGTCCAGAGGCAAGATGAGAAGGCAGAAAGGGACAGGAGCTAGCAGAATGGACATGGAAAATTCGAGATTGAAAGCAGGAGCGTGCTGACATAGGGATAGCAACTAGGGTCACGGAACAATGTATATATAAATTTTTGTATGAGAAACTAACTTGAACTGTAAACTTTCACTTAAAACACAATTTAAAAAAATCTAAACAAGAAATTGTCCACATAAATTCACTATTAGTTGGAAAGGGATCATCTAAACTAGTATAGTCGGATCCACCGCACAAAAACATATATCCATAAGGAGCACACAAAGTTTGTCTAGGGGAAACAGAAGGTATAGAAAATTTGCATGTGATGACCAAGTCTCTATCAAAGAATACATGATTAGCAAGGTAATACAGGATGGACTCCTACTGGAGATCTTCGGTTAATCTATTTAAAACATACTAAGTGTTCTTCCCAAGGGCAAGCTGCCCCTCCTTGCTTTACCTGTTAACAGTCATGGGTCACTTTCACAGAAGCAGAAGTGGAACCTAAGACAAAATGGAGTCTGAGCCATGAGGTTGAGCTCCTCTGAGAACCTGGCTTCTTTAATATACATAAATTTATGCATAGTAAGGGGGTGAGAGTTTGATTACAAACATCAAACAGGTATTTCATACAACATTGTCTTGAAGACTGATTAAACAGATTACTGATTTACCCTAAACATAGCTCCCAGTCTGATCTTTGGAGTCAGTTTCCCAAAACAGACCAAACCCTTCAAAAAATCAAAACACCCAGAGCAAAACAGTCTTGCTGGTTTATCTGGACCATTGTTTGACCCAAAAGTAGCTTCAGGAACTGTTTTTGTTTTTGTGTATTTTTCTCTTTCTCTCAAAGCTCAAGATTCAAAAGGACACCCAAAGGCAATGGCCTGTGTGGGTTACCCCAACTTCCTTGAAAGCCAGGAATCTGGATTCCAAGAGAATTATAACTCTTTCATGGTTCTCTCCTTTAGATCATGAGCTTACTATAAAATCTGTGATTAAAAATGTTCGATAAATGGTAGCTGAGCACAATCTGGTCTTTAAGATCCCAGACACCATACAGCAAACCAAGAAGTAGAATAGAGACACTAACAATAATATTAGACTAATTGTCTGAAATTACAATGAAACCATGACCCTAAGGTCTTTGAACTCAGGAAACAATCTTATGAGGTGTTTATACATAAGCAGCATCAGTAATTGCCTTTCATGTGTCTCAGCAGCAACTACAATCTGCAAAACACTCAGATTGCATATTAATATAAACACAGCAACATTTATCTCTTAAGGCACAAACTGTTCCTTGGAAGGCTAGCAGAAAATCTAATGCTCTTCTATTTTGTCCAGGTATGATAGTTACAACTTTGCTCAGTTTACCAACAGAAAATTCTAGTTTGAGAGTTATAATATCTAAACCTACTAGTTAGTGTCATGGATTGGATTGTGTTCCCCAAAAGAATCTCTCAACTTGGCTAGGCCATGATTCCCAGTATTGTGTGCTTATCCACCATTTTGTCATCTGATGTGATTTTCCTGTGTGTTGTAAATCCTATCTCTATGATGTTAATGAGACAGGATTAGAGGCAGTTATGTTAATGAGGCAGGGCTCAATCTACAAGATTAGGTTGTGTCTTAAGCTAATCTCCTTGCAATATAAAAGAGACAAGTGAGCAGAGAGACATGGGGACCTCATACTGCCACTAAACAGCACCCAGGATAATAGCACATCCCTTGGACCTGGGGCCTCTGTGCTGAGAAGTCTCTCGACCAGGGGAAGATTGACGACAAGGATCTTCCTCCAGATCTGACAGACAGAGAAAGCCTACCCCTGGAGTTGTCACTCTGAATTCAGACTTCTAACCTCCTAGACTGTGAGAGAATAAATTTCTCTTTGTTAAAGCCATCCACTTTGTGGGATCTGTTATAGCAGCATTAGATGACTAAGACAGGAAGCATGTAGGCAAACAGCTCTCTCAGCTTCTCCTGGCCCCATCAGGATAGGATCCTTTTGGCCCTGCCATCTGTCACCACCAACTCTGCCACTGGGCCACATCTGGGCCTGTCACCCTCTTCAGTATTACAGCCCTTGACCCATATTACAGCTCTTTTCGGAGGTTCCTTGCCACCTTTCTCTCTGCTTCTCTCTTCTGTCTTCCCTTTTCTCCTTTCTGCTTCTTCCTACTTCCTCTCTGAAAAACTTCTGTGAGGCTGCTGTACATATATACAAACTCTTAGTCAATTTGACCCCCACATGTCTGTCAGTTTTTCTTACTGTGGGGGCTTGTGTGTTGCTGTGATGCTGGAAGCTATGCCACCGGTATTCAGATACCAGCAGGGTCACCCATGGAGGACAGGTTTCAGCTGAGCTTCCAGACTAAGACAGACTAGGAATAAGAACCAGGCAGTCTACTGCTGGAAAGCATTAGCCAGTGAAAACCTTATGAATAAATAAATGAATAGCAGCGGAAAATTGTCTAATATAGTGCTGGAAGATGAGCCCCCCAGACTGGAAGGCACTCAAAAGATGACTGGGGAAGAGCTGCCACCTCAAAGTGGAGTCGACCTTAATGACATGGATGGAGTCAAGCTTTCGGGACCTTCATCTGCTGATGTGGCACGACTCAAAATGAGAAGAAACAGCTGCAAACAACCATTAACAATCGGAATCTGGAATGCACGAAGTATGAATCTAGGAAAATTGGAAATCATCAAAAGTGAAATGGAATGCATAAACATCTATATCCTAGGCATTAGTGAGCTGAAATGGACCGGTATTGGCCATTTTCAATTGGACAATCGTATAGTCTACTATCCTGGGAATGACAACTTGAGGAGGAAGGTGTTGCATTCATCGTCAAAAAGAACATTTCAAGATCTATCCTGAAGTACAACGCTGTCAATGATAGGATAATATCCATATGCCTACAAGGAAGACCAGTTAACACGAATATTATTCAAATTTATGCACCAACCACTAGGGCCAAAGATGAGGAAATAGAAGAGTTTTATCAGCTGCTACAGTCTGAAATTGATCAAACATGCAATCAAGATGCATTGATAATTACTGGTGATTTTAATGCGAAAGATGGAAACAAAGAAGAGGGATCAGTAGTTGGAAAATATGGCCTTGGTGATAGAAACAATGCCGGAAATTGAATGACAGAATTTTGCAAGACCAACAACTTCTTCATTGCAAATACCTTCTTTCACCAACATAAAAGGCGACTATACACATGGACCTCACCAGATGGAACACACAGAAATCAAATTGACTACATCTGTGGAAAGGGAAGATGGAAAAGCTCAATATCATCAATCAGAACAAGACCAGGGGCTGACTGGAACAGACCATCAATTGCTCATATGCAAGTTCAAGCTGAAACTGAAGAAAATCAGAGCAAGTCCACGAGAGCCAAAATATGACCTTGAGTATATCCCACCTGAATTTAGAGACCATCTCAAGAATAGATTTGGTGCATCGAACACTAGTGATCACAGACCAGACGAGTTGTGGAATGACATTAAGGACATTATCCATGAAGAAAGCAAGAGGTCACTGAAAAGACAGGAAAGAAAGAAAAGACCAAGATGGATGTCAGAGAAGACTCTGAAACTTGCTCTTGAGCGTCAAGCAGCTAAAGCAAAAGGAAGAATTGATGAAGTAAAAGAACTGAACAGAAGATTCCAAAGGGCCTCTTGAGAAGACAAAGTAAAGTATTATAATGACATGTGCAAAGAGCTGGAGATGGAAAACCAAAAGGGAAGAACACGCTCGGCATTTCTCAAGCAGAAAGAGCTGAAGAAAAAATTCAAGGCCTTGAGTTGCAATAGTGAAGGATTCCATGGGGAAAATATTAAGCCATGCAGGACGCATCAAAAGAAGATGGAAGGAATACACAGAGTCATTACACCAAAAAGAATTAGTCAGTGTTCATCCATTTCAAGAGGTGGCATATGATCAGGAACCGATGTTACTGAAAAACAAGGCTCCAGGAATTGATGGAAAATCAATTGAGATGTTTCAACAAATAGATGCAGTGCTGGAGGTGCTCACTCATGTATGCCAAGAAATATGGAAGACGGCTTCCTGGCCAACTGACTGGAAGAGATCCATATTTATGCCTATCCCCAAGAAAGGTGATCCAACTGAATGTGGAAATTATAGAACAATATCATCAATATCACATGCAAGCAAAATTTTGCTGAAGATCATTCAAAAACGGCTGCCGCAGTGTATCAACAGGGAACTGCCAGAAATTCAGGCCGGTTTCAGAAGAGGACGTGGAACCAGGGATATCATCGCTGATGTCAGATGGATCCTGGCAGAAAGCAGAGAATACCAGAAGAAAGTTTACCTGTGTTTTATTGACTATGCAAAGGCATTTGACTGTGTGGATCATAACAAACTATGGATAACACTTTGAAGAATGGGAATTCCAGAACACTTAATTGTGCTCATGAGGAACCTTTACATAGATCAAGAGGCAGTTGTAGTGATGAATCTGTGAAACATTTCATAACATGGAGGAACCTGGAAGGCATTATGCTGAGTGAAATTAGTCAGATGCAAAAGGACAAATACTGTATAAGACCACTATTATAAGTTCTTGAGAAATAGTATAAACTGAGAAGAACACATTCTTTTGTGGTTACGAGAGGGGGGAGTGAGGGAGGGTGGGAGAGGGTTATTTACTGATTAGTTAGTAGATAAGAACTACTTTAGGTGAAGGGAAGGACAATACTCAATACAGGGAAGGTCAGCTCAACTGGACTGGACTAAAAGCAAAGAAGTTTGCGGGATAAACTGAATGCTTCAAAGGTCAGCGGAGCAAGGGCGGGGGTTTGGGGACTATGGCTTAAGGGGACTTCTAAGTCAATTGGCATAATAAACTCTATTATGATAACATTCTGCATCCCACTTAGAAGTGTGGCGTCTGGGGTCTTAAAAGTTAATGAGCAGCCATCTAAGATGCATCAATTGGTCTCAACCCATCTGGATCAAAGGAGAATGAAGAACACCAAGGTCGCACGATAACTATGAGCCCAAGAGACAGAAAGGGCTACATGAACTAGAGATTTATATCATCCTGAGACCGGAAGAACTAGATGGTGCCCGGCCACAACTGATGACTGCCCTGACAGGGAACACAACAGAGAACTCCTGAGGGAGCAGAACAGTGGGATGCAGACCCCAAATTCTCATAAAAAGACCAGACTTAATGGTCTGACTGAGACTAGAAGAATCCCGGCAGTCATGGTCCCCAAACCTTCTGTTGGCCCAGGACAGGAACCATTCCCGAAGACTATTCATCAGACACGGAAGGGACCGGACGATGGGCTGGAGAGAGATGCTGATGAAGAGTGAGCTACTTGTATCAGGTGGACACTTGAGACTGTATTGGCATCTCCTCTCTGGAGGGGAGATGGGAGGGTAGAGAGGGTTAGAAACTGGCAAAAGGGTCACGAAAGGAGAGACTGGAAGAAGGGAGCGGGCTGACTCATTAGGGGGAGAATAAATGGGAGTATGTAATAAGGTGTATATAAGCTCACATGTGACAGACTGACTTGATTTGTAAACTTTCACTTAAAGCACAATAAAAAATATTAAAAAAAAAGAGGCACTTGTTCGGACAGAACAAGGGGATACTGATTGGTTTAAAGTCGGGAAAGGTGTGCATCAGGGTTGTATTTTTTTCACCACACCTATTTAATCTGTATGCTGAACAAATAATCTGAGAAGCTGGACTATATGAAGAAGAATGGGGCATCAGGATTGGAGGAAGACTCATTAACAACCTGCGTTATGCAGATGACACAACCTTGCTTGCTGAAAGTGAAGAAGACTTGAAGCACTTACTAATGAAAATCAAAGACCACAGCCTTCAGTATGGACTGCACCTCAACATAAAGAAAACAAAAATCCTCACAACTGGACCAATGAGCAACATCATGATAAATGGAGAAAAGATTGAAGTTGTCAAGGATTTCATTTTACTTGGATCCACAATCAACAGCCATGGAAGCAGCAGTCAAGAGATCAAAAGACACATTGCATTGGGCAAATCTGCTGCAAAGGACCTCTTCAAAGTGTTGAAGAGCAAAGATGTCACCTGGAGGACTAAGATGCGCCTGACCCAATCCATGGTATTTTCAATCGCATCATATGCATGTGAAAGCTGGACAATGAATAAGGAAGATGGAAGAAGAGTTGACGCCTTTGAATTGTGGTGTTGGTGAAGAATATTGAATACCCCATGGACTGCCAAAAGAATGAACAAATCTTTCTTGGAAGAAGTGCAGCCAGAATGCTCCTTAGAGGCAAGGATGGCGAGACTGCGTCTTACATACTTTGGACATGTTGTCGGGAGGGATGAGTCCCTGGAGAAGGACATCATGCTTGGCAGAGTATAGGGTCAGCGGAAAAGAGGAAGACCCTCAAAGAAGTGGATAGACACAGTGGCTGCAACAATGAGCGCAAGCATAACAATAATTGTAAGGATAGCTCAGGATAGGGCAGTGTTTCGTTCTGTTGTGCATAGGGTCACTATGAGTCAGAACCGACTTGATGGCACCTAACAACAACAGTCAATCTGAAGGCATGGCTTTCCCACCATGTCCACAAACTGTCCAATCTCCTTTCAGTAGGCCACAGACACTTCATTTGCATAGTAGGTTATGGTAACTTCATTTGCATAGCCTATAGTCACTTCATTTGCATAGTTTTTTAACCAAACCCTACAAGGCGCATACCAATCACAGGGCAGGCTGCATCCCAGGACCAGACAAAAAATATCAAATCAAGTTGTTTACAGCTTACCCAGGAAACATCAATCCACCTGCACAAAAATATCAAATCCTCCAGTAAAAAACCAGAGCAAAGGTAACTCATCAGGGCTTAGGGGAAAAATCTCTTAAGTGGTTTTTCCAAGGAACGAAGGCAAAAGGAACTCATTTCACCACGCCATCATAGAATCAGCTTGATGGCTTCTAACAAGAAACCCATCATAAATATAGAAAACAAGCCTTGAAAAGAATTTTTTTTCTTTTTTTTATTGGGCTTTAAGTGAAAGTTTACAATACAAGTCAGTTTCTTACACAAAAACTTATACACACATTATTATGTGACTCTAGTTGCTCTCCATATAATGTGACAGCACACTAACTCTCTCCACCCTGTATTTCCTGTGTCCATTCAACAAGCTCCTGTTCCCATCTGCCTTCTCATCTCGCCTCTGGGAATCCGCACGTAGTCTCGCGTGACTACTTGAGCTAAGAAGCACATCCTCACCAATAACATTTTGTGCCTTACAGTCCAGTCTAATCTTTGTCTGCCCCAGGTGTCTGTCAGTTTGTCATATTGTGGGGGCTTGCGTGTTGCTGTGATGCTGGAAACTGTGTCACTGGTATTCAGAAACCAGCAGGGTCACCCATGGAGGACAGGTATCAGCTAAGTTTCCAGACTAAGACAGCCTGGGAAGAAGGACCCAACAGTCTACTTCTGAAAAGAATTAGCCAGTGAAAACCTTACGAATAGCAGCAGAACATTGTGTGATATAGTGCTGGAAGGTGACCCCCCAGATTGGAAGGCACTCAAAAGATGACAGAGAAAGAGCTGCCTCCTCAAAGTAGAGTCGACCTTAATGACATGGATGGAGTCAAGCTTTCGGGACCTTCATTTGCTGATGTGGCAGTACTCAAAATGAGAAGAAACAGCTGCAAACATCCATTAATAATTGGAATCTGGAATATATGAAGTATGAATCTAGAAAAAATAGAAATAGTCGAAAATGAAATGGAATGAATAAACATCAATATCTAGGCATTAGTGAGCTGAAACAGACTGGTATTGGCCATTTTGAATTGGACGATAGTATAGTCTAGTATTCTGGGAATGACAACTTGAAGAGGAATGGTGTTGCATTCATCATCAAAAAGAGGATTTCAAGATCTATCCTGAAGTACCACGCTGTCCGTGATAGGATAATATCCATACACCTACAAGTAAGGCCAGTTAATACAACTGTTATTCAAATTTACGCACCAACCACTAAGGCCAAAGATGAAGAAATTGAAGAATTTTATCAGCTTCTGCAGTCTGAAATTGATAGAACATGCAATCAGGATGCATTGATAATTACTGATGATTGGAATACGAAAGTTGGAAACAAAGAAGAAGGATCAGTAGTTGGAAAATATGGCCTTGGTGACAGAAACAATGCCAGGGATCAAATGATAGAATTTTGCAAGACCAACTACTTCTTCATTGCAAATACCTTTTTTCACCAACATAAACGGTGACTATACACATGGACCTCACCAGATGGAATACACAGAAATCAAATTGACTACATCTGTGGAAAGAGATGATGGAAAAGCTCAATATCATCAGTCAGAACAAGGCCAGAGGCCGACTGTGGAACAGACCATCAATTGCTCGTATGCAAGTTCAAGCTGAAACTGAAGAAAATCAGAGCAAGTCCACGAGAGCCAAAATTATGACCTTGAGTATACCCCACCTGAATTTAGAGACCATGTCGAGAATAGATTTGACACCTTGAACACTAATGACCGAAGACCAGATGAATTGTGGAAGGACATCATACATGAAGAAAGCAAGAGGTTATTGAAAAGACAGGAAGGAAAGAAAAGCCCAAGACAGATGTCAGAGGAGACTCTGAATCTTGCTCTCAAATGTTCAGCAGCTAAAGCAAAAGGAAGAAATGTTGAAGTAAAAGAGTTAAACAGAAGATTTCAAAGGGCAGCCCAAGAAGACAAAGTAAAGTATTATAATGACATGTGCAAAGAGCTGGAGATAGAAAACCAAGAGGGAAGAACACACTCTGCACTTCTCAAGCTGAAAGAACTGAATAAAAATTCAAGACTTGAGTTGCAATAGTGAAGGATTCTATGGGGAAAATATTAAAGGACGCAGGAAGCATCAAAAGAAGGTGGAAGGAAGACACAGAGTCATTATAACAAAAAGAATTAGTTGACATTCAACCATTTCACGGGATAGCATATGACCAGAAACTAATGGTACCAAGGGAAAAAGTCCAAGTTGCACTGAGGGCATTGGTGAAAAACAAGGCTGCAGGTATTGATGGAATATTAATTGAGATGTTTCAACAAATAGATGCAGCGCTGGAAGTGCTCACTTACCTATGCCAAGAAATTTAGAAGACGACAACATCCTGGCCAACTGATTGGAAGAGATCCATATTAATGCCCATTCCCAAGAAAGATGATCCAACCTAATGCAGAAATTATCAAACAATATCATTAATATCACACTCAAGCAAAATTTTGCTGAAGATCATTCAAAAATGGCTGCCGCAGTGTATCAACAGGGAACTGCCAGAAATTCAGGCCGGTTTCAGAAGTGGACATGGAACCAGGGATATCATTGCCGATGTCAGATGGATCCTGGCTGAAAGCAGAGAATACCAGAAGGATGTTTACCTGTGTTTTATTGACTATGCAAAGGCATTCGACTGTGTGGATCATAACAAACTATGGATAACACTGCGAAGAATGGGAATTCCAGAACACTTAATTGTACTCATGGGGAACCTTTACATAGATCAATAGGCAGTTGTTCAGCCAGAACAAGGGGATACTGATTGGTTTAAAGTCAGGAAAGGTGTGCGTCAGGGTTGTATTCTTTCACCCTACCTATTTAATCTGTATGCTGAGCAAATAATCCGAGAAGCTGGACTATATGAAGAAGAACGGGGCATCAGGATTGGAGGAAGACTCGTTAACAACCTGAGTTATCCAGATGATGCAAACTTGCTGGCTGAAAGTGAAGAGGACTTGAAGCACTTACTAATGAAGCTCAAAGACCACAGCCTTCAGTATGGATTACACCTCAACATAAAGAAAACAAAAATCCTCACAACTGAACCAATGAGCAACAACATGATAAACTGGGAAAAGAATGAAGTTTTCAAGGATTTCGTTTTACTTGGATTCACAATCAACACCCTTGGAAGCAACAGTCAAGAAATCAAAAGATTCATTGCATTGCGTAAATCTGCTGCAAAGGACCTCTTTAAAGTGTTGGAAAGCAAAGATGTCAACTTGAAGATTAAGGTGCACCTGACCCAAGCCATGGTATTTTCAATCGCCTCATATGCATGTGAAAGCCGGACAATGAACAAGGAAGTCCGAAGAAGAACTGACACCTTTGAAATGTGGTGTTGGCGAAGAATATTGAATATACCATGGACTGCCAAAGGAACGAACAAATCTGTCTTAGAAGAAGTACAACCAGAATGCTCCTTAGAAGCAAGGATGGCGAGATTGCATCTCACATACTTTGGACGTGTTGTCAGGAGGGATCAGTCCCTGGAGGACATCATGCTTGGTAAAGTATAGGATCAGTGGAAGAAAGGAAAACCCTCAAAGAAATGATTTGACACAGTGGCTGCAACAATGGGCTCAAGCATAACAAAGATTGTGAGGATGGCACAGGACCGGGCAATCTTTCGTTCTGTGGCACGCAGGGTCACTATGAGTCTGAACTGACTCGACGGTGCCTAGCAACAATAATCTTTATCTGAAGAGTTGGCTTTGAGAATGATTTTAGCTTTGGGCTAACAGACAGTCTGGGGCCCATGTCCTCTGGGATCCCTCCAGTCTCCGTCAGACCATTAAGTCTGGTCTTTTTACTAGAATTTGAGGTCTGCCTCCCTCTTTTCTCCTGCTCCATCAGGGATTCTTTGTTGTATTCCCTGTCGGGGCAGTCATTGGTGGTAGCTAGGCCCCATCTAGTTCTTCTGAGCTCAGGCTGACGGAGTCTCTGGTTTTTGTGGCCCTTTCTGTCTCTTGGGCTCATATTTTCCTTGTGTCTTTGGTGTTCTTCATTCTCCTTTGCCTCGGGTGGGCTGAGACCAATTGATGCATCTTAGATGGCCTCTTGCTAGCTTTTAAGACCCCAGACGCCACTCACCCAAGTGGGATGCAGAACGTTTTATTAATACACTTTGTTATGCCAATTGACCTAGATGTCCCCTGAGACCATAGTCCCCAGACCGCTGCTACTCTGTCCCTTGAAGTGTTTGGTTGTATTCAGGAAATTTCTTAGCTTTTGGTTTAGTCCAGTTATGCTGACTTCCCCTGTATTGTGTGTTGTCTGTCATTCCTTTCACCTAAATTAATTCTTGTCTGCTATCTAGTTAGTGAATACCCCTCTCCCTTCCTCCCCACCCTCATAACAATCAAAGAATATTTTCTTCTGTGTTTAAACCTTTTCTTGAGTTCTTATAAGAGTGGCTACATAAAACATTTGTCCTTTTGTGACTAATTTCACTCAGCATAATGCCTTCCAGATTCCTCCATGTTATGAGACGTTTCACGGATTCGTGGTTGTTCTTTGCCCTTGCGTAGTATTGCATTCTGTGAATATATCATAATTTGTTTACATTCATCCGCTCATGGGCAGCTTGGCTGTTTCCATCATTTTGCTATTGTAAACAGTGCTGCAATGAACATGGGTGTGGATGTATCTATTTGTGTGAGGGCTTTTATTTCTCTAGGGTATATTCCAAGGAGCGGGATTGCTGGAATGTATGGTACTTCTTTTTCTAGCTTTTTAAGAAAGCGCCAAACTGATTTCCTAAGTGGTTGTGCCATCTTACATTCCCACCAGCAGTGTGTAAGTGTTCCAGTCTTTCCAGAACCTCTCCAACATTTATTATTTTGTGTGTTTTGGACTAATGCTAGCCTTGTTGACATCTCACTGTAGTTTTGATTTGCATTTCTCTAATGGCTAATGATCATGAGCATTTCCTCGTGTATCTGTTAGCTGCCCGAATATTTTCTTTGGTGAAGTGCCTGTCCATATCATTTGCCCATTTTTTAGTTGGGTTATTGGTCTTTTTGTTGTTGAGGTTTTGCAGTATCTTGTAGATTTTAGAGATTAGACACTGATTGGATTTGTTGTAGACAAAAATTTTTCCCTGGTCTATAAATAAGTCTTTTTATTCTTCTGGCGAAGTCTTTGGATGAGCGTAAGTTTGATTTTTAGGAGCTCCCAGTTATCTAGTTTCTCTTCTGGTGTTTGTGCATTATTAGCAATTTAAAAAATTTTTTTGTTGTGCTTTAAGTGAAAGTTTACAAACCAAGTCAGTCTCTCATACAAAAACTTATATACACCTTGCTATATACCCCTAGTTGCTCTCCCCTTAATGAGACAGCACACTCCTTCCCTCCACTCTCTGTTTTTGTGTCCATCTGGCCAGCTTCTGACGCCCTCTGCCCTCTCATCTCCCCTCCAGACAGGAGATGTCAACATAGTCTTATGTGTCCACTTGATTCAGGAAGCTCACTCTTCACCAGTATCATTTTCTATCCCATAGTCCAGTCCCATCTCTGTCTGAAGAGTTGACTTTGGGAATGGTTCCTGTCTTGGGCTAACAGAAGGTCTGAGGACCATGACCTCTGGGGTCCTTGTAGTCTCAGTCAGACCATTAAGTCTGGTCTTTTTATGAGAATTTGAGGTCTGTATCCCACTGCTCTCCTGCTCCCTTAGGGGTTCTTTGTTTTGTTCTCTGTCAGGGCAGTCACTGGTTATAGCCAGGCACCATCAAGTTCTGGTCTCATGTTGATGTAGTCTCTGGTTTATGTGGCCCTTTCTGTCTCTTGGACTCATAATTACCTCGTCTCTTTGGTGTTCTTCATTCTCCTTTGCTTCAGGCGCGTTGAGACCAATTAATGCATCTTAGATGGCCGCATGCTAACATTTAAGGCCCCAGACGCCACTCTCCAAAGTGGTATGCAGAATATTTTCTTAATAGGTTTTATTATGCCAATTGACTTAGATGTCCCCTGAAACCACGGTCCCCAAATCCCCACCCCTGCTATGCTGGCCTTCAAAGCGTTCAGTTTATTCAGGAAACTTCTTTGTTTTTGGTGTAGTCCAGTTGTGCTGGCTTCTCCTATAGTGTGTGTTGTCTTTCCCTCCACCTAAAATATTTCTTATCTACTATCTAATTAGTGAAAACCCCTCTCCCTCCCTCCCTCCCTACTCTCGTAATCATCAAAGGATATTTTCTTCTCTATTTAAACTATTTATTGAGTTCTTACAATAGTGGTCTCATATAATATTTGTCCTCTTTTGCAACTGACTGATTTCGCTCAGCATAATGCCTTCCAGGTTCCTCCATGTTATGAAATGTTTCACAGATTCCTCACTGTTCTTTATCGATGCGTAGTATTCCATTGTGTGAATATACCATAATTTATTCATCCATTCATCCGTTGATGGGCACATTGGTTGCTTCCATCTTTTTGCTATTGTAAACAGTGCTGCAATGAACATGGGTGTGCATATATCCGTTTGTGTAAAGACTCTTATTTCTCTAGGATATATTCCGAGGAGTGGGATTGCTGAATCGTATGGTAGTTCTATTTCTAGGTTTTTAAGGAAGCACCAAATTGATTTCCAAAGTGATTGTACCATTTTACATTCCCACCTCTCCAACATTCATTATTTTGTGTTTTTTGAACTAATGCTAGCCTTGTTGACATCTCATTGTAGTTTTGATTTGCATTTCTCTAATGGCTAACGATCGTGAGCATTTCCTCATGTATCTGTTAGCTACATGAATGTCTTCTTTAGTGAAGTGACTATTCATATCCTTTGCCCATATTCTAATTGGGTTATTTGTCTTTTCGTAGTTGAGTTTTTTTTTTTTTTTGTATTCTGTTTATACCTTGTATTAGGGCTCCTAGGGTTGTCCCAACTTTGTCTTCCATGATCTTTATCATTTTAGTCTTTATGTTTAGGTCTTTGATCCACTTGGAGTTAGTTTTTGTGCATGGTGTGAGGTATGGGTCCTGTTTCATTTTTTTGCAAAGGGATATCCAGTTATGCCAGCACCATTTGTTAAAAAGGCTATCTTTTCCCCAGTTAATTGACACTGGTCCTTTGTCAAATATCAGCTGCTCATACGTGGATGGATCTATGTCTGGGTTCTCAATTCTGTTCCGTTGGTCTATGTGTCTGTTGTTGTACCAATACCAGGCTGTTTTGACTACTGTGGCTGTATAATAGGTTCTGAAGTCAGGTAAGGTGAGACCTCCCACTTTCTTCTTATTTTTCAGTAGTGCTTTGCTTATCTGGGGGTTCTTTCCCTTTCATATGAAATTGGTGATTTGTTTCTCTATCCCCTTAAAATATGACATTGGAATTTGGATCGGAAGTGCGTTAAATGTATAGATGGCTTTTGGTAGAATAGACATTTTTACTATGTTAAGTCTTCCTATCCATGAGCAGGGTATGTTTTTCCACTTAAGTATGTCCTTTTGAATTTCTTGTAGTAGAGCTTTGTAGTTTTCTTTGTATAGGTCTTTTACATCCTTGGTACGTAGTTGAGTTTTTGCAGTGTCATGTGGATTTTAGAGATCAGATGCTGATTGGAAATGTCGTAGCTAAAAACTTTTCCCAATCTGTAGGCAGTCTTTTTACTCTTTTGGTTAAGTCTCTGGATGAGCATAGGTGTTTGGTTTTTAGGAGCTCCCAGTTATCTAGTTTCTCTTCTGCACTGTTAGTAATGTGTTATATACTCTTTATGCCATGTATTAGGGCTCCTATTGCTGTCCCTATTTTTTCTTCCATGATCTTTATTTTGATTTTATATTTAGGTTTTTGATTCATTTTGAGTTAGTTTTTGTGCATGGTGTGAGGCTTAGGTATGGTTTCATTTTTTTGCAAATGGATATCCGGTTATGCCAGCACCATTTGTTAAAGAGACTGTCTTTTCCCCATTTAACAGACTTTGGGCCTTTGTCAAATATCAGCTGCTCATAAGTGGATGAATTTATGTCTGGACTCTCAATTCTATTCCATTGGTCTAGGTCTCTGTTGTTGTACCAGTACCAGGCTGTTTTGACTCTCGTGGCAGTATAATAGGTTCTAAAATCAGGTAGTTCGAGACCTCCAACTTTCTTCCTCTTTTTCAGTAATGTTTTACTTCTGTGGGGCCTCTTCCCTTTCCATATGAAGTTGGTGATTTGTTTCTCCATCTCATTAAAAAATGCCATTGGAGTTTGGATTGGGATTTTATTCTATATGTAGATCGCTTTGGGTAGAATAGACATTTTCACAATGTTGAGTCTTCCTATTCATGAGCAAGGTATGTTTTTCCACTTATGTAGGTCTCTTTTGGTTTCTTGCAATAGTGTCTTGTAGTTTTCTTTGTACAGGTATTTTATGTCTCTGGTTAGATTTATTCCTAAGTATTTTATCTTCTTGGGGGCTATTGTAAATGGCATTGATTTGGTGATTTCCTCTTCAATGTCCTCTTTGTTGGTGTGGAGGAATCCAACTGATTTTTCTGTATTAATCTTGTAACCTGATACTTTGCTGAACTCTTCTATTTTTTGCAGTAGTTTTCTTGTGGATTCTTTAGGGTTTTCGGTGAATAAAATCATGTCATCTTCAAATAAAGATATTTTTACTTCTTCCTTACCAATTTGGATGCGCTTTATTTCTTTTTCTAGCCTAATTGCTCTGATAGGACCTCCAGCATGATGTTGAGTAAGAGTGGTGATAAAGGGCATCCTTGTCTGGTTCCCGTTCTAGAGGGAAATGCTTTCAAGCTCTCCATTTAAGATGATGTTGGCTGTTGGCTTTGTCTAAATGCCCTTTATTGTGTTGAGGAATTTTCCTTCTATTCCTATTTTGTTGAGAGTTTTTATCATGAATGAGCGTTGAACTTTCTGCATCCATTGATAAGATCATGTAGTTCTTGTCTTTTGTTTTATTCATGTGATTGATTACATTGATTTTTTTTCTAGTATTGAACCATCCCTGCGTAAAATACCTGGTATGAATCCCACTTGGTCAAGATGAATTATTTTTTTGATATGTTGTTGAATTCTATTGGCTAGAATTTTGTTGAGGATTTTTGCATCTGAGTTTATGAGGGATATTGGTCTGTAATTTTCTTGTTTTGTGGTGTCTTTATCTGTTTTTTTTTTTTTATCAGGGTTATGCTGGCTTCACAGAATGAGTTTGGGAGTATCCCATCTTTTTCTATGCTCTGAAATACCCTTAGAAGTAGTGGTGTTAACTCTTCTCTGAAAGCTTGGCAGAATTCTCCAGTGAAAGCCTCAGGGCCAGGGCTTTTTTTTTTGTTGGGAGTTTTTTAGTTACCATTTCAATCTCTTCTTTTGTTATGGGTTTATTTAGTTGTTCTACCTCTGTCCATTTCTTCTAGGTGTTCAGATTTGCTAGAGTACGATTTTTCACAGTATTCTGTTATGATTCTTTTAATTTTAGTTGGATCTGTTGTGATATCGCCCATCTCATTTCTTGTTTGGGTTATTTGCTTCCTCTCCTGTTTTTCTTTTTTTGTTTGGCCAATACTTTATCAATTTTGTTGATCCTTTCAAAGAACCAGGTTTTGGTCTTGTTAACTCTTTCAATTGTTTTTCTGTTCTTCCATTTAATTCCGTTCTAATTTTTATTATTTGCTTTCTCCTGGTTCCCAAGGACTCCTTTTGCTGTTTTCTTTTATTCGTTCAAGTTGTCAGGATAATTCTTTGATTTTGGACCTTTCTTCTTTTTTGGATGTGTGCATTTATTGCTATAAACTGACCTCTGACCACTGATTTTGCTGTGTCCCAAAGGTTCTGGTAGAATGTGTTTTCATTTTCATTTAATTCTGTGAATTTCTTTATTCCATCCTCAATTTCTTCTATAACCCAGTAGTTTTTGAACAAGTTGTTGTTCAGTTTCCATATGTTTGATTTTTTTTCCCTTGCTTTTTCTGTTTTTGGTTTCTACTTTTATGGCTTTATGGTCAGAAAAGATGCTTTGTAATTATTTTGATGTTTTGGATTCTGTTAAGGCTTGCTTTATGGCCTAATCTGTGGTCTATCCTGGAGAATGTTTCACGTGCCTTGGAAAAGAAAGTAGACTTGGCTGCTGTTGGGCGGAGTGTTCTGTATATGTGTAATGTCTAATGATTAATGATATGTTCCAAGGAGTGGTTGATCAAATTGTTTGATTGTGGCATTTAGATCTTCGGTGTCTTTATTGAGCTTCTTTCTGAAAGTTCTGTCCTTCACTGAAAGTGGCGTGTTGAAGTCTCCTACTGTTATTGTGGAGCTGTCTATCTCTCTGTTCAATGCTGTTAGAGTTTATGTATTTTTGAGTCCAGTTGTTGGGTGTGTAAATATTTGTTATGGTTATATCCTCCTGGTAATATTGACCTTTTAATCATTATACGGTGTTCTTCCTTACCCTTTGTGGTGGATTTTACTTTAAAGTCCATTTTGTCAGAATTTAATATTGCCACTCCTGCTCTTTTTTGATTGTTTCTTGTTTGATATATTTTTTTCCATCAGATGAGTTTTAGTTTGTTTATGTCTTTAAGTCTAAGGTGTGTCTCTTGTAGGCAGCATATAGATGGATCGTGTATTTTTATCCGTTCTGCCACTGTCTGTCTCTTTAGTGGTGCATTTAGTCCCTTTACATTCAGCGTAATTATTGATATTTTATGAGTTTAGTGCTGTCATTTTGATGTTTTGTGTGTGTTGTTGACAGTTTCTTTTTTCCACTCAATTTTCTGTGCTGAGTCATTCTTCTTTATATATTGTCTTTTCCTCTTTTTCACTGTTTTTGCTGAGTCTTTATGTTTTTCTTGTTTTTTTATATTGATGTATGCATTTGTTAGTTTCCTTCGTGGCTACCTGAATATTTACCCCTATTTTTCTAACTTTAAGCCAATCTTTTATTTCTTTATATCGTCTTGACTTCTCCATTTGAAAGATCTATGAGTACATTTTTTAGTCCCCGTTTCTTGTTTTAATGTTGTCGTCTTTTACATAATAACATCTCTGTTTCCCTGTTTTGGGTGTTTTAGCTTTGATTTATTTTTGTGATTTCTCTATTTGGGTTGATATCTGGTTGCTCTGTCCTGCGTTCTAGTCTTGGGTTGTTATCTGATGTTATTGATTTTCTAACTGGAGGACTACTGTTTGTATTTCTTGTAATTTTGGTTTGGTTTTTGCAAATTCCCTAAACTTCTATTTATCTGGAAATGTCTTAATTTCACCTTCATATTTGAGAGACAGTTTTGTTGGATATGTAATTCTTGCCTGGCAATTTTTTTTTCCTCGAAGACTTTCTATATGTCATCCCATTGCCTTCTTGCCTGCATGGTTTCTGCTGAGTAGTCCAAGCTTAGTTTTATTGACTATCCTTTGTAGGTGACTTTTCCTTTATTCTTAGCCACTCTTAAAATTCTCTCTTTATGTTTGGTTTTGGCAAGTTTGATTATAATATGTCTTGGTGACTTTCTTTTGGGATCTACCTTGTGTGGGGTTTGATGAGCATCTTGGATACATATCTTCTTCTCATCTTTCATAGTATCTGGGAAGTTTTCTGCCAACAAATCTTCAACAATTCTCTCTGTATTTTCTATTATTTCCCCCCATTCTGGTACTCCAACCACTCGTTGTTTATTCCTCTTGATAGAGTCCCACATAATTATCAGGGTTTCTTCATTTTTTAAAAATTCTTTTATCTGATTTTTCCTCAAATAAGTAGGTGCCAAGTGTTTTATCTTTAGTCTCACTAATCTTGACTTCCATTGCATCAGTTTTCCTCCTATGAGTTTCTATCGAGATGTCTAATTCTGACATTTTATAGTTAATCCTCTGGGTTTCTGTTTACTGTCTCTCTGTGGATTTTTGCAGCCTGTTAAATTTGTCCTTATGCTCTTCTCTCATCTTCTTATGTTCCTCTAGTGCTTTGTCTGTGTGCCCCTTGGCTTGTTCTGCGTTTTGCCTGATCTCCTTCCTGATCTCTTGAAGAGTTCTGTCTATTAATCTTTTGTTTTCTACCTCTGGTAATTCCAGAAGATTCTCTTCTTCCAGAAGATTTCTTGATTCTTTGTTTTGGGAGCTTGCTGAAGCCCTCATGGTCTGCCTTTTTATATGATTCTCTATTGACTGCTGTCTCCAAGCCATCAATAAGTTATTGTATTTATTTATTTATTTTATATTTGCTTACTGTGACCTAGCTTCTTGTTTTGTTTTGTTTTGATACGCCCGAATAGGCTGCTCGAATGAGCTAGTTTGATTATTGGTGTTTTTGAAGCTCTACCATCCTGTCACCAGGCATTTAGAGCTGTTACTAGGTATATGAGCCCAGGAGTCTGTTTGATTTTCTTGTACGGATTCAGCTCAGGCATCCAGGTAGTCAGTCACCAAGTGTGTGGTGTAGGCTTTCACCTACAGTCTTAGATGAGCAGGGGTGATATAGGCACAGGTATCTGGCTGCAGTAGGGAGTCATGTGTTGAGCAAGGCAGGGAGCTGACAACTGCCCCTGAGTGTCTGTGAGGAAAGCATGTTCCTGTTCCCTAGAGTGAGTAGGTGGGTGGGTTTTGCAGCTGGACTATGGACACCCAAAGCTGTTGGCTTTAAGGACTGGGGGCACGACTTATGGTTGGACCCCCGTCACAGGTGGCTAGGTGGCTTGGGTGGAGCCACCAGTCCTCAGACCCCTGATGTGTGTAGTGAGGACCCTGCTGAATAGGCAGAGCAGTATCAAACATCACAAACCTACCTCTCCAACATGTATCTGAAATAGTTGAAGTTAGACTTCAGGTATATACCCTATTGTACTGTGCTAATGAGGGCCTACACTGTTGAAATGGGCCCACACAGGTCTATGCAGGGGTGAAAGGCATTCAGAGTCCATGGACCTCTTATGCCTAGGCCTAGGAAAAGGAGCTGTTTCTGCCCTGAGTTCCCAGCTTAAGGGAGCTGGCAGATTATTTTTTCCCTGTTTCTTAATTTTCTCATTCTCCAAGGCTGGGAGAATTTCTCAGGGTGTGTGACAGGTCCTACTTCCAGCACAGGGAAAGTGGCTATCACTGAAGCCGGCTTGGGACCTGGTGCAGAGTGGGGAAGGGTCAGGTAAACGGGAGAGAGTTTTTTCCCAATGGGGTGTTTTTTTGGTCCTCGAGGTAAATTGGACACATGTACTTTGCCAAGAGCACTGGTTTTCTCTGATTCTGGAGGCGTGAGTGGACTCTCCACCGCTCGGTCTCTCCTGATGTGGAAAACTCACCCTGAATGCCTCTGTTTGTTTTCCTGTGCTCGCACAAGCAGATCTGGCCTGCAGGGTGTTGGTTCCCACTGGGTCAGGTTTGGCAACTCCTCATTGTTTCTGAATTGTCTCTCCCTGCTTCTGCCACTCAGTCTGATTCCTCAACTTTGCCTTTGGTGTTCAGGGCTCCTAGATTGTCATATATAATCGATTCACTTGTTTTTTGGGGGGGTCTTTTATTGTAAGAGAGACCACAGGAAGCATCTGACTATGCCACCATCTTGGCCCTGCCTCTTGAAAATAATTTAAAAACAGAAAACTGTCTATCAAAACAAACTTCAGCAGCTTTTAAAGGAAAACGACAGGATTCAGACACTCAATAGCAAAAAAATCATACTATCTGCACCCAGCTCAAATTAAAAGGCCCAAGGTATGCCCAGTTAAAAATGACAAAGAGCTTGAATAGGCATTTCCCCAAAGAAGATAGACAAGCGGCCAACAAGCACATGAAAAGATGTTCAAAGTTGTTAGACATTCCCATTGCTGTTGAGTTGATTCTGACTCATAGCAACCCTATAGGACAGAGTAGAACTGCCCCATAGAGTTTGCAAGGAGCGCCTGGTAGATTCGAACTGCTGATGTTTTGGTTAGCAGCTGTAGCTTTTAACCACTACACCACCAGGGTTTTCCTGTTAGACATTAGGGAAATGCACATCAAACACATGATATCACTTCACCCCCACTAAGATGGCTACAATAAAAACAAAAAAGAACAAGTGTTGGTGAGATTATGGAGAAATTGAAACCCTCGTACATCACTAGTGGGAATATAAAATGGTGCAGCCACTTGGCAGTTCCTCAAAGAATTCCTCATAGAATTACCATATGACTCAGCAATTCCACTCCTAGGTATATAACCAAAAGACTCAAAAGCAGGGACTCAAACTTGTACACAAATATTCATAACAGCACTATTCACATCGCCAAAAGGTGGAAAGAACACAAATGTCCATCAACAGACGAATGGATACACCAAGTGTGGTCTGTACATATAACGGAATTACTGATGTTGTTAGGTGCCAGCCACTCAGTTCCAACTCATAGCGACCCCATGCACAACAGAAGGAAACACTACCCCGGGTTGCACCATCCTCACAATCATTGTTATGCTTCAGCCTATTGTTGCAGCCGCTGTGTCAATCCATCTCTTCGAGGGTCTTCCTTTTTATCACTGACCCTCTACCACCCCCACATGTCTGTCATACTGGGGGGGCTTGCGTATTGCTGTGATGCTGGAAGCTATGCCACTGGTATTCAAATACCAGCGGGGTCACCCATGGCAAACCAGGTTTCAGCTGACCTTCCACACTAAAACAGACTAGGGAGAAGGATCCAGCGGTCTTATTCTGAAGAGAATTAGCCAGTGAAAACCTTATGAATAGCAGCGGAACACTGTCTCGTATGGTACCAGAAGATGAGCCCTCCAGGTTGGAAGACACTCAAAAGGTGACCGGGCAAGAGCTGCCTCCTCAAATTGGAGTCAACCTCAATGATGTGGATGGGGTCAAGCTTTCGGTACCTTCATGTGCTGATGTGGCATGACTTAAAATGAGAAGAAACAGCTGCAAACATCCATTAATGATAGGAACATGGACTGTACGAAGTATGAATCTGGGAAAATTGGAAATCATCAAAAGTGAAATGGAACACATAAAGATCCATATTCTAGCCACTAGTGAGCTGAATTGGACTGGTATTGGCCGTTTTCAATAGGACAATCATACAGCCTACTATGCTGGGAATGACAACTTGAAGAAGAATGGCATTGCAGTCTCTTCAAAAAGAACATTTCAAGATCTATTCTGTCTCACTCCAACAAGGCTGCCACTAATCCAAAAAAAGGAAAATAATAAATGTTGGAGAGGTTGTGGAGAGACTAGAACACTTATACACTGCTGGTGGGAATGTAAAATGGTACAACCACTTTGGAAACCGATTTGGCACTTCCTTAAAAAGCTAGAAATAGAACTACCATATGATTCAGAAATCCCACTCCTTGGAATATATCCTAGAGAAATAATAGCCTTTACACAAACAGATATATGCACACCCATGTTCATTGCAGCACTGTTTACAATAGCAAAAATATGGAAGCAATTAAGGTGCCCATCAACGGGTGAATGGATAAATAAATTATGGTATATTCACACAATGGAATACTACGCATCGAAAAAGAACAGTGAGGAATCTGTGAAACATTTCATAACATGGAGGAATCTGGAAAGCATTATGCTGAGTGAATTTAGTCAGTTGCAAAAGGACAAATATTATGAGACCACTATTATAAGAACTCAAAAAATCGTTTAAACAGAGAAGAAAATATCCTTTGATGATTACGAGAATGTGGAGGGAGGGAGGGAGAGGGGTTTTCACTAATTAGATAGTAGATAAGAAATATTTTAGGTGGAGGGAAAGACAACACACAACATGGGAGAGGTCAGCACAACTGGACTACACCAAAAGCAAAGAAGTTTCCTGAATAAACTAAACACTTCGAAGGCCAGCATAGCAGGGGCAAGGGTCTGGGGACCACGGCTTCAGGGGACATCTAAGTCAATTGGCATAATAAAATCTATTAAGAAAATATTCTGCATCCCACTTTGGAAAATGGCATCTGGGGTCTTAAAGGCTAGCAAGCAGCCATCTAAGATGCATCAATTGGTCTCAACCCACCTGAAGCAAAGGAGAATGAAGAACAGCAAAGACACAAAGTAATTATGAGTCCAAGAGACAGAAAGAGATTATATCAGCCTGAGACCAGAAGAATTAGATGGCGCCCAGCTACAACCGATGACTGCCCTGACAGGGAACACAACGGAGAACCCCTGAGGGAGCAGGAAAGCAGTAGGATGAAGACCTCAAATACTCACAAAAAGACCAGAATTAATGGTCTGACTGAGACTACAAGGACCCCAAAGGTCATGGTCCTCAGACCTTCTGTTAGCCCAAGACAGGAACCATTCCCAAAGCCAACTCTTCAGACAGAGATGGGACTGGACTATGGAATAGAAAATGATACTGGTGAAGAGTGAGCTTCTTGGATCAAGTAGACGCATGAGACTATGTGGGCAGCTCCTGTCTGGAGAGGAGATGAAAGGGCAGAGGGGGTCAGAAGCTGGCCGAATGGACACGAAAATAGAGAGTGGAGGGAAGGAGTGCACTGTCTCATTAGAGGGAGAGCAACTAGGAGTATATAAGCAAGGTGTATATAAGTTTTTGTATGAGAGACTGACTTGGTTTGTAAACTTTCACTTAAAGCACAATAAAAATTAAAAAAAAAAGATCTATTCTAAAATACAACACTGTCAGTGATAGGATAATACCCACACACCTACAAAGAAGACCAATTAATAAGACTATTATTTAAATTTACACACCAACCACTAAGGCCAAAGATGAAGAAACTGAAGATTTTTACCAACTTCTGCAGTCCGAAATTGATCAAACATGCAATCAGGATGCACTGATAATTACTGGTGATTGGAATTCAAAAGCTGAAAACAAAGAAGAAAGCTCAGTAGTTGGAAAATATGGCCTTGGGAATAGAAACGACGCAGAGATCACATGATAGAATTTTGCAAGACCAACGGCTTCTTCATTGCAAATATCTTCTTATACCAACATAAACAGTGACTGTATACGGGGACCTCATCAGATGGAATACACAGGAATCAAATTGACTGCATCTGTGGAAAGAGAAGATGGAAAAGCTCAATATCAACAGTCATAAGAAGGCCAGGGGCTGACCGTGGAACAGATTATCAATTGTTCATATGCAAGTTCAAGTTAAAACTGAAGAAAATTAGAACAAGTCCACAAGAGCCAAAGTACAACCTTGAGCATATCCCACCTGAGTTAGAGGCCATCTCAAGAATAAATGTGACACTTTGAACACTAATGACCAAAGACCAGATGAGTTGTGTAATGATATCAGAGGACATCATATATGAAGAAAGGAAGAGATCATTAGAAAGACAGGAAAGAAAGAAAAGACCAAAATGGATGTCAGAAGAGACTCTGAAAATTGCTCTTTAACATTGAGTAGTTAAAGCAAAAGGAAAAAATGATGAAGTAAAAGAACCGAAGATTTCCAAGGCTTCTCAAAAAGACAAAGAAGTTTCATAATGACGCACGCAAAGCGCTGGAGACGGAAAACCAAAAGGGAAGAACGCGCTCAGCATTTCTCAAGCTGAAAAAACTGAAGAAAAAACTTAAGCCTCGAGTTGTAATACTGAAGGATTCTATGGGGAAAATATTAAACGATGCAGGAAGCATCAAAAACGAAAGACGGAAGGAATACACAGAGTCACTATACCAAGAAGAATTGGTCAATGTTCAACCATTTCAGAAGGTAGCATGTGATCAGGAACCAATGGTACTGAAGGAAGAAGTCCAAGCTGCACTGAAGGCATTGGCAAAAAACAAGGATCTAGGAATTGACAGAATACCAACTGAGATATTTCAACAATTGGATGCAATGCTGGATGTGGTCACTCGTCTATGCCAAGAAATTAAAAAGACAACTACCTGGCCAACCAACGGGAAGAAATCCATATTTATGTCTATTCCCAAGAAAGGTGATCCTACAGAATGTGGAAATTATTGAACAATATCATTAATATCACATGAAGGTAAAATTTTGCTGAAGATTGTACAAAAGCAGCCGCAGCAGTACATCAATAGGGAACTGCAAGAGATTCAAGCTGGATTTAGAAGAGGACATGCAACCAGGGATATCACTGCTGATGTCAGATGGATCCTGGCTGAAAGCAGAGAATACCAGAAATATGTTTACCTGTGTTTTATTGACTGTGCAAAGGCATTTGACCGTGTGGATCCTAACAAATTATGGATAATGTTGCAAAGAATGGGAATTCCAGAACACTTAATTGTGCTCATGAGGACCCTGTACATAGACCAAGAGGCAGTTCGAACAGAACAAGGGGGTACCATGTGGTTTAAAGTCAGGAAAGGTGTATGTCAGGGTTGTATCCTTTCACCATACTTATTCGATCTGTATGTTAAGCAAACAATCCAAGAAGCTGTACTATATGAAGAAGAATGGGGCATCAGGCTTGGAGGAAAACTCATTAACGACCTGCGTTATGCAGATGACACAACCTTGCTTACTGAAAGCGAAGAGGACTTGAAACACTTACTGATGAGGATCAAAGATCACAGCCTTCAGTATGGATTGTACCTCAACATAAAGAAAACAAAAATCCTCACAACTGGACCAATAAGCAACATCACTGTAAATGGAAAAAAGATTGAAGTTGTCAAGGATTTAATTTTACTTCGATCCACAGTCAATACCCAAGAAATCAAAAGATGCCCCAGGGACAAGGACTAGAAGGCAGGAGGGGACAGGAAAGCTGGTAACAGGGAACCCAAGGTCGAGAAGGGAGGGTGTTGACATGTTGCGGTGTTGGTAACCAATGTCACAAACAACATGTGTACTAATTATTTAATGAGAGTCTAGTTTGCTTGGTAAACCTTCATCTAAAATACAATAATAAAAAAATTATTAAAAAAATTAAGAAGTGAAAAGGTGCATTGCTTTGGGCAAATATGCTGCAATTTCTTGACAGCTGCTTCCATGGGTGTTGATTGTAGATCCAAGTAAAATGAAATCCTTGACAACTTCAATCTCTTCTCCATTTATCATGGAATAGTATTCAGCAATTAATAACACGGATGAACCTCATTATGCTAAGTTAAATAAGCCAGACACCAAAGGCCACATATTGTATGGTTCCATTTATATGATATATTCAGAATAGCTAAATCCATAGATCAACTAATTGGTTGATTACATTAGACTGAATTATGGAAAGTAATTACATCACATACACTGTGAAACCGCAACTATCGTTTGGCCAAACCCCTGAGAATCATAGCCTGGCCCGGCTGTCACAGTCCAGCCGAGTGGACCTGGGTTGGGGCCTGAGAATCATAGCCTGGCCCGGCTGTCACAGTCCAGCCGAGTGGACCTGGGTTGGGGCCTGAGAATCATAGCCTGGCCCGGCTGTCACAGTCCAGCCGAGTGGACCTGGGTTGGGGCCTGAGAATCATAGCCTGGCCCGGCTGTCACAGTCCAGCCGAGTGGACCTGGGTTGGGGGCATGCTCTAGCCCGGGCACTGACGTCTGTGCTCCAGGGTGGGAAGGCCACAATCTCCTGCTCCACCCTTGCCAGGAGACCAAACTCACAAGGTCCGCACCTCCCAAACTGTCATAGTCCCTGTGTGTAGGCCTCACCCCTCCCGTGTGTCATAGGCCTGCCCTCAACCCCCACCCTGAGTCACAGTTCACACACCCCGTCGCAGTACGAGTAGGTGTCACAGCCTTGTCCCCATCTGTGTCACAGTTGTAGCCCACTGCCCAGCCCTCCTCGTGCACAGCCTCCCTCACCCTCGTGGGATGACCTGGTGGGCTCCTCCCCCTCCTGGATCTCCAAGGTTATCCTCTTTCCTGCTCCCATCGTGGACGATGGAGCCAGGTACCCCAGACCCTGGTCACCTTGGCTACTCCAGTCACCTGCCATGGCCCCCCCAGGAGGACACATGTGGGGTGTGGGTGTGGTGTTGTCTCTAAGGTCAGGCACCCAGGTGCCACAGGCTCAGATCTGAGGTCCCTGTGAAGCACACCCAAGCTGGGCACCCTCTCATGGTCCTTGTCCCAGAGGTGACCCTGGGCCAGCCGGAAAAGATGGGCATAAGCATTGTCACTGGAGCCTATGCAGGGATCTGGGCCCTGGGCATTCTCCTGTTTGCCATCCTCTTCCTCACAAACAAAAGTAAGTGAGCACCTCTGGGGGGCTAGGGACTGCATGCAGGCTGATGTGACTGCACCTCAGGCCCCAGCCTGTCAGGGGAGATGAGGGAGCCCCAGCCCACAGGCCCTGGTGCTCCGGGTTCAGGGAGGACACAGGAAGCTCAGCAGTGTCCCTTAAGCCGTGACCCCACTGACCTCTACAGCCAAGCAGACCTGAGTCTCCCTTCCTTGGGGCCCCAGAAACCATCACAGAACTGGCCTGCCTCTCCTGTGCTCTAGCATCTGCCCAGGGCTCCTGCTGGGAAGGGGGTAGGGTGCTCGTGGCCCTCACCTCACCGTGTGTGTGTGTGTGTGTGCGCGCACGCGTGCACATGTATGCACACACATGTGTCTGTCCAGAGCGCTTCCTCCAGGCACAGCCATGGCTATGGGAGCTGACACGCATTGTTGCCTGGGTCTGGGTGTTCTACCTGGGGCTGACCGTCAGCCTGGTGTGGCTCTGGCACGGGGTCCAAGGTACTTGGTTGGGAGGGCACGTGGAATGGGGTCCCTGCAAAAATAGTCCCTGCATGAATACCCTCGCAGAGCCAGTTCCAGGTGGGGATGGGGCAGACAGACCTGCAAGGAAGAGGGACAGCTCAGGGTCCAGCCCCCAGCCCAGCAACAATCTGGCCTGGGGCTGCAGGGCTGGGCCTGAGCCAGCAGATGCCCTGGGTGGACAGGCTCTGCTGGGCCTCCCTCACCTTCCTGCCCATCGTCCCCTTTGCCATGGTGGTCACCATCATCGTAATGCTTCTGATCAAGGGGCGAGGTACTTGCGGTGGGGCTGGGGCGCAACTTCTGCCAGGGTCCCTTCATCTGACCACTGGGCGGAGCTCCTGGGGTGGGGTCTCTTGCTTCACCTGAAGCCACCCCTGACTTTGTGGTGGGCGGCCTCAGCAGATGGAGGGTTGTGGGCACCAGCCATGTGCTGGCCCCAGGCTTCCATGGGGTGGGGCTCAATGGAGGCAGCTGGCCCTGACCTCAGTCCAGGGTCCAGTCAAAGGCAGGACGGTGGTGTAGGACAGTGGCAAGAGCTCAGCAAGTTCCAAGTTACAGCCCCAGTGCCTGGAGAGGGCCATGGACGAGTCCCTCTGTGCCTTGGTTTCCCATCTGTGAAATGGGAGCAGGGCCAGGCACACAACCCAAACCACTGGCCACTCCTAGAGGAGCCTCCCCCCCACCCCCCCACCCCCACAAATCTTAGAAGTTGTACAGGGAAGGGCACCCAAGACAAGGCTGTGGAGGATCCCGCTGGGAGCCTTCAGGGAGTGGAGGGGAAAGAGCACAAACACCACACGCTGCCTGCAGTTTATACGGCCCGGGCACTCCCCAGCAGAGAGGGCGCTGAGCAGAGGCATTGGTGAGAGGCTGGGGTGCCCTTGGCAGAGGCTGCGCAGACAGCACGCTGTTCCCCGTCTTCCCAGTCTCTTTCTAGCTCAGTGCCCAGGCCAAGAGGTGAGTAACCCTCAGTCTCTCTTGGGGTGTGTCTCAGGGAAGCATGGTCGCGCCCAGTGCCCCTCGGGGGACAGAGACCACCACCTCACTCACGGAACAAGAAGGAAAATCCCCCAAGGGTGGGGAGGGATGCTGCACGCATCTGCGCAGCTCGGAGGTGAGTTCTGTGTTCTGGGGGCCGGCGACGGGACAGACTCGGACACCAGAGTTCCCCCCCCCCACACACAGGCCCCTGGTTGGGGGGTGTCCCAGGAGGCCGCTCAGCCGGCATCCAAGCCAGGCACCCTCCTGTCCCAGAAGAGGGGGCTACTCCCGGAATCACTACGTGACCCAGGCTGGGCGGTCCCCTCCTGCCCCTAATCCCTCCTGAGAGGCCAAGGTCCAAGAACCAACGAGTAAAGGTTGGTGCCGCTGCCTTGTCCTGCCCTCCCCCAAACCTCAGGACCCTGAGACTCGCCACACCTTTGTCCCTAGAATATTCAGAATGGGGAAAGGGGAGGAGCTGAGCTGGGGGAGCCGGGCAAAGCTGTCCAGGACTGGGTGCGGGGTTGGAGGAAGCTCTGGGCGAGGCAGAGGCCGAGCGAGTGTGGATGGTCCTGCGGGGCGGCAGGTGGGCGGGGCAGGGGTGGGAGGAAAGGAGGGTCGTGGCCCAGACTTCGGTGCAGGCTCTGGTGGGCGGGGCCACAGGTTGACGGTCCCCGGGGTGAGCAGGGCCAGAGGTGGGAGGGGTGGGCCCGGGCGGGCGGAGACCAGGGGTGGGCGGGGCCAGAGGTGGACTGCTGGGTGGGCCCCGGGGTGGGCGGGGCCAGAGGTGGGCGGGGGCGGGGTGAAGCCGAGGGGCGTGGATGCGCCCCGGGGGCTCCGGACGCGGCCTGTGCGGGGCCACCTGCGCGGCTCCCCTGACCGTTCCCTCGGGATTGCAGACGACTGGAGAAGCAGAAAGGCTCGAGGAAGCTGGAGAAAGAGAAGGAAATGCTGGCCAAAGCTCTCTGGGAGAGGCCTTCATGAGCCGTAAGGCGAAGAGAAACCACCGGGAAACACCGAGACCATTAGAAACCTCTGGCCGCCCGAGTCCCGCACCGCGCGACAGGAAGGGAAGGGCCTAGGGCGGCCCGGAAACTCCCGCCGCAGCTGTAGGCGGGGAGGGAGGGCAGGGGCGGCCCGGAGCCGAGGTGTTGGGGGGAACCGGGCCCGAGCGGCTGGCGGGACCGCCTGGCCCGTGGGCAGGCGCCCACCTCTCGTAGCCTCAGTGTCCCAGTCTGTAAAGTGGGGACAGTGACCCCAGGCGAGGCCTGAGGGCGGCGAGGTGGGGAGCGGAGGAGACCGCTGCCTCTGTGGGCTGTGGAGCCTGGCGAGGGTCCCCCGGGAAAACGGAGGCGGCGTGCACAGGGGGTCCAGGACGTGAACGCCAGCGCGAGGCCAGGGGAGGGGCTGGCAGAAAACACCCAAATGGGCTCCGAGGAGCCCCAACTGCGGGGCCCTCTTTTCCTATATTCTGAACGAAGTTAGGGGCCACTTTCTTTTTCAGTAGGGGGACCACTTTCATATTAAAGATCGGTATTTTAAGGCTAACATTCATATGCTGTTTTAGGAGTTTATGAATCGGTGCTTCCTTTAAATTTTAATGTAAAAATAAACGGAGAGTCTGCACTGTTTTTGAAGTTTGACGTTTTATCTTTACTTACAAAGTACATTTTTGTACAGAGGAAATGCCTTTACTTGCGGTCCGGTCTTTGGGGCCCAGATTGGGGCAGGTGGAGTTAATTAGAGAAAATCCCACGATGTGACTGAATCACCAGGGCAGTGACACCATCTGCTGTGACACTGTTTCCAACACCACCCTTCCGACAAACGTGGTTTCCTAAGTCAGGTCCCCTCCCAAAGTCAAAAGTCACCGATCCTTGAATTGCCCATATCCCGCAGACAAGCCTGGACAGAAACTCAGCTACCTGAGGACAAAACACACAGAGATGTGGATTTAGGTTGTTAAGTTCGGAGCTGCCTGGAAGCACCTCTGGACAGGCATCTAACGAGATGGGTGAGGTGTGCCCAGCTGGCCCCGGCCCGTGCATTCGGTTCCTAACTACGGCCCATGTGGTGCAGGTGACTTCTCTGTTCATATTTTCTAGCCAAAATCGAGAGGTTTATGACTTTGTTTCCACAATGTAAAGAGCAAAAATGAACCAAACCAAAAACCAAACCCAGTGCCGTCTAGTCGATTCCGACTCATAGCAACCCTATAGGACAGAGTAGAACTGCCCCATAGAGTTTCCAAGGAGCGCCTGGCGGATTCGAACTGCCGACCCTTTGGTTAGCAGCCGTAGCACTAACCACTGCGCCACCAGGGTTTCCAAAGAGCAAAAACAGCAACAGTCAAGTCCCAGAAGGACACCCCCAGCTGGGAGGAAAGTGGACGGGGGATGGGGGGGACACAGCTGTGAGGTGACTTCAGCAGATACCACCCGTTTGCCGCTCAGAGCACCCCAGAGAGGTATACAATGCGGACCACGGGTTAATCGTGTGAAATCTGAATGTTCTCAATATCCCCCAGTAACCCTAATTCGTACGGGTGTCTCAGAAGAAGGGCTCAAGGATTCAAGCGAGGCTTCAACGGAAAACAAGGGTCTCTTCGGAGATATAAAGCTCCATGCTGACAAACGGAGACTTCGTACTTGTAGATGCGGAAAGAAACTTGGCGAAGATGGGGGGCAACCAGAGTTAAGGCCCCGTTGACGGACAGAGCAGCGCACAGGCCTTGGCGCAGGGAGAGTGGGGGTGGTGCCGGCTGTGGGGAGTCTTGTCAGGACCGGAAGTGAGTCCAGCTTCCCCCTCCGGATGCCGAAGTCCCAGTCTCAGTCCCGACCTCTGCGGCGCGGAAACAAACTGTTTTTCACCGACCGGGGGCGGGTAGGGACTGAGGAGATGGAGTCTGGCTGTTGCCCAGGCAACAGGGAGCAGGAGGGAGACTAAGTTCTGTCTCCATAGCGACTGTGGCTGCTGGACATTAACATTACTGATGCTGGGCGCGCCTGGACGAAGGCCAAGGTCCACAGGCACCAACGCATAAAGGTTGGAGCCGCTGCGCTGACCCGACCTCCCCCAAACCTCATGACCCTGGGACTCGCCCCACCCAGGCTCTAGAATGTTCCGGATGGGGGAAGGGGAAGAGCTGAGCTAACAGCAGGGGGGAAGGGGCGGTGCCCTCACGCGTGCCTGTACCCCAGGCCCCAAGCCATGGCGCCAAGGAAGAAGCGCGGGCCGAGCGCCGGGCGCCGGCCGGGCACCGCCGGAGAGGGCGCAGAGCCGCTGTCGGAGCGTGCGCTGTACTTGCAGCGCGAGTACGCGCTGCTCACCGAGCAGCTGGACGCCTGCGAGGAACGTATGGACCACGTGCTGCAGGAGAACGCCTTCCTGGACCGCGAGGCCCTGCGCCTGCGGGAGGAGAACCGGCTCTACGCCAGTTACGTGAGCGCGCGCGCGCAGCGCTGCGCCAACGCTATCGTGCGGTTGGATGAGCAGAACCGTATGGATCTGGCGCAGATCCACTGGCAGCGGAGCGAGCTGGCCACGCTCTACCAGGGGCGCGAGGAGGGCGTGCGCTCTCAGCTGCTGGAGATGGAGGCGCGCGCGGCGCAGATGGCGCGCCGAGTGCAGGATCTGCAGCCCTACAAGGCCAGTGCGCGCGCCGGAGGGAGGGAGGGCGGGCGGGGGCAGGTCTTCTTCCCCAACCCTCCACTGACCCGCGCTGTCCGCCCCAGGAGCTGCAGCTGGAGCAGCTGGCGCGGATTCGAGCCCTGGAACGCGAGCTCCTGCACATGCGTGTGGAACACACGCAGCTGCTGCACCGCGTGAAGCGGCGCTTCCTGGAGGACAAGGCGGCCTTCGAGCGCGAGGCGCGCCAGCGCGTGCAGTCCCTCGCGCGGCGCGCAGAGCGGGAGGCGGCGCGCGCGCTCATCGTGCACACGCAGTCCATCAAGGCGGACAACGGGCGCTTGCGGCAGGAGTTGCTGCGGCTACTCCGCCGGGCCCAGCTCCTGCATAACACGCGGCGCCAGCTGATCGAGCAGCGCGAGCAGCTGCTGCGCGAGCACGAGGACACGCGGGACCTGGCGCGCGTGCATGGCTGGCTGCGCCGGGGCCCCGGGGGTCCGCCGCTGTGGGAGCCACCACCCACCTCCGCCCGACCCAGCTCGCGGCCCGCGTCCCTTGCAGCCTCCATAGGCACGTCCCACGCGGGCTCTCGGGCCCAGTCGATGGTCCCTTCGCGGGTGGGCTCCCCGGTCCAGTCCTTGCCCCTGTCGCGCGCAGGCTCGCGGGCCCCGTCCCTGGTCCCCTTGCACGTGGGCTCGCGGACTCTGTCCCTGGAGCTGTCGCAGAAGAGCTCCCGGAGTTCTTCACGGCCCTCGTTGGGCGCGGTCTCCCACGATGCCAGCTCCTCTGACGAGTCCCGCCTCAAGTTTTCCTCGAGTTTGTCCCGGGCTTTGACTCCGCGCTCCGCCCTGTCAAAGGAGACCATGAACACCGATGCCGCCTCAGAAGCCGCTTCAGGGAGAACCTAAGCCGGTGGGGAAGACCAACGAGGCGCTGGTCCAGTGGGCAACGGAGGACGCCCATCTGCTGAGGGCGGTTGTTAATAAAGGTCTGGCCCTCACTGCCTGGGCACCTGTCTGGTTCGCTGCTCTAGCAGTTCCTGCCGGCGGGGGCCACGCCCTCGGACTTCCAATTTCCAAGATGCGAGATGGCTTCGTACCCCATTTGTCGTATTCGTCCGCTGGGATTGAGCATCCCTCCATTCAGCAACTGACCACAGCTGATCTCTAGCCCTGTGCCACCCCGGCGGAGGAGCTAGCGCAGCCATGTACAGCCCTCGAGGAGCTTTCAGTCGGGTGGCATCCCGATAACCGTATTAAGTGCAGGGAAGGAAACCCGGGGGGGCGGGGAGGGGCTGGGCATGTCCTCGCTGTGACCTCGGAGGCCAGCCTGGTTCCAGGGCGTCAGAAGGGACGGCGGGGCCTTCGGGAGGGAGGATGAGCTGTGTGCCCCGCGCCATGAGAACCGGGAGGTTTCAACCTATTATTTTAATATTGGTATAATTTCCAATTGAGAAAAGTTACAGGAATAGTACAGGGTACTCCCAGGAACCATTTACCCAGAATCTCCAAAAGCCTTATTTGTGTGTGTGCGTATGAATATTTTCTGAACCACATGGCATTAGCTTGGAGACTCCGTGCCCCTTTTCCCTAAATACTTGAGTATGTGTTTCCAAGAGAAAGGACTCCCCTACATTACCGCAATACAACCATCAAAATCGGAAAATTTAGCAGGGAGAAATAGTATTTAACCCAGAGCTCACGTTAAAATTGTGCCCTCAAGGCTGCCCCTCCCCAGGATCACGTGCTGCTTGTAGCTGTCATGACCACCAGTGTACAGGCCAGTTGTTAAAAATGTCTCTCAATTGAGGTTTCTTTTTATCAACTCTATATTGTTGAGGTCCAGCGGCTTGCATGTCTGGCACCATGACTGCTGGCCCCAGGGGAGTAGGGAGTAATGGGGAGGTTATTAAAAACGTCAGGTCACTTTGGCCCCTGGACTACAGTGTAGCGTGGGAGAGGTCCAACCAGTAACTGGAGCCGCTGGCAGCACTTCCATTAGGGCTGCGATTTCAGCTCCCAGGCTGGATCCTGGGCCTGGGCCTGAAGGGGCTGGGAAGCCTTGGTTGTTGAGTCAGAAAACACGAGATGCTGGTGGGGTTCAGGAGTTGGGTTTGGGCTCTGCGGGACACTAGGGGGAGCTGCCCAGGAGGCAGCAGGCATCTCTTTGAAAGGTGTAGGCATACAAAGCGTGGAGTTGAACTCTGAGTAGCCCGGAGCTGGGCAGGACATGGTCCTTAAAAAAAAAAAAAGTTTTTTATTTTTATTTTTTTTGGTCCTTAGAGACCTCCAAAACAGGCAGTAAATCACACCTGGAGTGGAGGTCAGGTGGGGTGACCCTCGCAGGTGTCCAAACAAAACGGCCACTGGGATTGGGGGGGTCAGAGAACAGGGTAAAATCTGGGACCCCGTGGAGGGAGGAGCCCAAATCAGAAGTTTAAAATTAAACTTTTATATATTAAGGGCAGCAAGAGGGGTGAACTGGCCATGTCTGGGCCTTGAACACACCTTACATGTGTGCCTGGTTCCCACCTGCCCCCGAAGCAGGAAATTAAACCTGTAATGGGTTCTAGGTACGTGGCAGAAGCAAACATAGATCCTCTCGGGAAAACTTCACTTCAGACCCAGGTCTTCAACAATTCCTATAGCCATTTCCCATTAAAAGAAACTAGGATGGGAGGAGTGTTTGCTTAAGGCACATTGAGTTGATGTTAATGGTGGTGGGAGATTTGGAAAAGGATAGCAGGAATGCAGTCGATGTCAGTGCACTGTACATGTGGGTATTATTGAGATGGTGTGTGCTTTGTTAAGTGTATTTTCACCAGAACAAAAATACACACAAACAAAAAATACTAGGGCTCCTTTGAGATCTAGGGAAGGAAATACACAAATGAGCCTTGGAGCCAGAAGGCAAGGATGCTCCCAGAGACATGTCAGGAAGCCCAGCCAGAAGCACGGGCTAGCAACGTTGAAAGGACTGGCCAAAAATCCAATAATCTGAATGGGATGCTAAAGGCTTTAGGTGGAAGACTGTGAGGAACTTTATATGAGATAGATCCAACTGACACTCAACCCACAAATGAGCCCTAACACTGCCAAAGAGCAAGACATTAAGTGTCCCCTGGGGCGACCCTAGAGAATTGGCCCAGTACACGCTATGAGGCAGTCTCAATTCAAAATGAAAAATGCTGATCTAATGGCCAGTACATATGAGGGATGGAGGAACACGTTAAAAGACACAGCGGGGATACAGTCAATCAAGTCCTCTCTAGGGCAAAGGGTCCGGATTTTTCCAACAAATAACTGTCAAGGAAAAAAAATAGGGAGGGGGAATTCTTCCAATGAACAGAGTCTTAAGACACATTTCAACCAACATTTCCGTGTGGGTCTTGTCCAAACCCTCACTATGATTTGAGGTGTTAAATCAAGACAGAAAGCGTTCCTTGTTGAGCACGAAACTAATAAATGCCAGCATACCTCACGTTTTCTCCAGGGGACTCTTAAATGCGTCAAAGGAGAAATGTTAACACGCACACTTAAGCTCACAAATTACAAAGATAGCATCTTTACTTTCCTCCTGATCCCTGGGTTTCCATCACACCCTTCCTGACCTAGAGCCTTAGTTCTGCTGTGACTTTTTTTTTTTAACAATTTTTATTGTGCTTTAAGTGAAAGTTTACAAGTCAGTCTGTCACATATAAGCTTATACCTTACTCCATACTGCCACTTGCTCTCCCCCTAATGAGTCAGCCCGCTCCCTCCTTCTGGTCTCTCCTTTCGTGACAATTTTGCCAGTTCCTAACCCTCTCTACCCTCCTATCTCCCCTCCAGACTGGAGATGCCAACACAGTCTCGAGTGTCCACCTGATACAAGTAGCTCACTCTTCATCAGCATCTCTCTCCAACCCACTGTCCAGTCCCTTCCATGTCTAATGAGTTGTGTGACTTCTTTTTTAAGACTTTGGTTTTTAGAGCAGTTTTAGGTTACAGAGGTTACAGAGAAATTATGCAGACAGGACAGAGCTCCCATGTGGCCCCCCAGCCAGTTTCCTATTACTGACGTCTTGCATCCCTGTGGAGCATTTGATACAACTGATCAGCCAATGTGGATGTGTGATTATTCATTAACTCCGCGCTTCATAGTCGGGTTCACTCTGTGCCTGCCTGGACTTTCTAAGCCACAAATTAGACGATGTTTTGGAGGGCAGTCATTCACCTGCACACTGACCACTGGGGACATGCCTGCATGTGTGTTCCACAGCTTGGATGGACAATAGTCCTCAATTCCTTCCACACACTCCCCGGCAGCTCCTGCTACACAGGGTATTGTTTAATTAAATGAGATATTTCTGAACTGTACAGTTTTCTTCCCATTATCGATTGTGGTCGGAACAGATACTTTGTATGATTTCAGTCTTTTCAAATGTATTAAGACTTGTTTTGTGCTGAGATACCTCATCTTTGGCTCCAGGGAGTAGCTGACTGAATGGCCTCTCCGCAGACATGTGCTCGTCTGCGTCTCGGCAACAGGAAACCAGCCAGACCAAGGCTTTCTCATCTGCAGACATCATGTGTTCAGGTATCTGGTCGACCGTGACAATGTGGTACTGATTTATTCTCCTTGCCTTGCAGCCTTCCTTTTTAATTATCTCATTTAAATGATTTTTAAACGGTTATTGTTGTTGTCAGGTGCCATCAAATCAGTTCCAACTCATAGTGACCCAGTTGTTGCAGCCACTGTGTCAATCCTCCTCCTAACACCTACATTTCCGAGTGGCCCTCTACTTTACCAAGCACGATGTCCTCCAGGAACTGGTCCCTCCTAATAACACGTCCAAAGTACATGAGACGAAGTCTCGCCATCTGCCCTTCTAAGGACCGTTCTGGCTGTACTTCTTCCAAGACAGATTTGTTTATTCTTCTGGCAGTCCATGACATTTTCGATATTCTTCACCAACACTGTAACTCACAGGCATCAATCAATTCTTCTTTGGTCTTCCTTATTCATTGTCCAGTTTCACATCCATATGAAGCAACTGAAAACACCACGGTTTGGGTCAAGTGCACCTTAGTCCTCAGAGTGACACCTTTGCTTTTTAACACTTTAAAGAGGTCTTTTGCAGGATATTTGCCCCGTGTGATACATCATTTGATTTCCTGACTGCTGCTTCCATGGGCGTTGATTGTGGAACCAAGTAAAACGAAATCCTTGACAACTTCAATCTTTCTCCATTTATCATGTTGCTTATTGGTTCAGTTGTGAGGACTTTCGTTTATGTTGAGGTGTATGTAATCCATACTGAAGGCAGTAGTCTTTGATCTTCATCAGTAAGTGCTTCAAGTCTTCCTCACTTTCAGCAAGCAAGGTTGTGTCATCTGCATAATGCAGGTTGTTAATCAATCTTCCTCCAATCCTGATGTCCCCTTCTTCTTCATATAGTCCAGCTTCTCAGATTATTTGCTCAGCATACAGATTGAGTATGGTGAAAGGATAGAATCCTGACACACACCTTTCCTGATTTTAAACCATGCAGTATCCCCTTGTTCTGTTTGAACGACTACCTATTTGTCTATATACGGAGTCTCTATAAGCACAATTGTTCTGAAATTCCCATTCTTCGCAATGTTATCCATAATTTATTATCCACACAGCCAAATGGCTTTGCATAGTCAATAAAACACAGGTAAACATCTTCCTAGTATTTTCTGCTTTCAGCCAAGATCCACCTGACATCAGCAATGATATCCCTTGTTCTGTCCTCCTCTGAATCTAGCTTGTATTTCGGGCAGTTCCCTGTCAATGTATTGCTCCAACTGTTTTTGAATTATCTTGGCAAAATTTTACTTGTGTGTGGTATTGATATTGTTAGATGATTTCCGCATTCTATTGGATCACCTTTCTTTGGAATGAGCATGAATATGGATCTCTTCAGTTGGTTGGCCAGGCGGCTGTCTTCCAAATATCTTGGCATAGATGAGTGAGCACTTCCAGCATTGCATCCATTAGTTGAAGTATCTCAATTGATATTCCATCAATTCCCAGAGCCTTGTTTTTTGCCAATGCCTTCAGTACAGTTTAGCCCTCTTCCTTCAATACCATCTGTCATGGATTGAATTAAATCCCCCCAAAAATGTATCAACTTGGTTAGGCCATGATTCCCAGTATTTTGTGGTTGTTCTCCATTTTGTGATTGTAATTTTATGTTAAAATGATTAAGGTGGGATTGTAACACCCCCTTACCCAGGTCAGATCCCTGATCCCAGGTAAAGGGAGTTTCCCTGGGGTGTGGCCCGCACCACCTTTTATCTCAAGAGATAAAAGGACAGAGAAGCAGAGAGTTGAGGACCTCATACCACCAGGAAAGCAGCACCAGGAGCAGAGCGTGTCCTTTGGACCTGGGGTCCCTGAGCCTCAGAAGCTGCTCGACCAGGGCGAGATTGAGGACAAGGACCTTCTTCCAGAGCCGACAGAAACAGAAAGGCTTCCCCTGGAGCTGACGCCCTGGATGTGGCTTCCAGCCTACTTCACTGTGAGGAAATAAACTTCTCTTTGTTAAAACCATCCACTTGTGGTACTTTTGTCATAGCAGCACTAGATGAAAAAGACACCGTCGGTTCCTGATCATATGCTACCTCCTGAAATGGTTGGTGCGTAGCCATCACCTAGCCTCAACAATGACTCGTTGTTTTCTTTCTCCTTTTTATTAGAATTTTAACGCAAATCCCAAACATCATGTCGTTTTGCCCACAAAGATGTCAGTATTGTTCTTAATAAGGACTTTATAAAACCATAACCACATCGTTACCACAAAAATTAACAATAATTCCTTAATCCCATCTAACACTCAGTCCACATTCCAACTCCCATGATTGTCTCAGAAATGTCATTACAGCTGGTTTACAGACCAGGGTCACCCCCACACCGGGGCCTGGTGCCTGTCTCCTCTGCTCTACCACAACCCACCCCCACTTCCATGCCAACAATTCTGGGGAAAGGAGCCACTGGCCCAGTAGCCCCACCTGGCTGGACTTGGCTCTTGGCGTTTTTTTATCTTCCCCCATTCCCTGTAAATTCATTTCCAACTCTATCATTCCATCTCCATTTGTTCACTGGAATTCTTAAATTTTTTCTTCCTTCACCAAACACCTGGGTAACCCAAGACACAGCTCACAAAGGACAGGAAGGACCTGCATTTAGCCTCTCCTTGGTTCTCAGAGTCCAGGCTGTGCCCTTGTGAGCACCACCTGGCTTTTACTTCTGGACAGTTCAGGACAAAGAGATTGCTTCTTCCTCATAAACCTCCCACAGCAAACGCAACCATCCCCCACTGCTCCAAACACCAAATGTTTTGGCTTGGTTACCCCACAACTTGAGTGACAGCCACTGTGTGTGTGTAGAAGGCTCGGCTCTCCCATTTCTGTCAGCGGCTGCCTTGCCCTACCTGACCAGGTCCTCAGCCCACAACCACCACAAACCCACAGCACTTTGTGGTTACGTGGGGCTCCTGTTTTCCAGAGGACAGGAGCCCCCCGCTCCCCCAGGGCAGTGTGGAAGAGAGCTGCCGCAGGCTGGGCACTGTCTCCATGCTGAAGGCTCAAGGTTGGTAGGAATCGCCCACTCCTATGGGCCCTACCAGGGCCTCTGGCCTCACTCCTTACCCAAACATCCCTGCTGCTGAGCCAGGGGTCAGACAGCAGTCACGATGGCAGACATCCGCGACATCACCTATTCTCCTGGCCAGGTGACCTGACACAGCAAGCTACAGGGCACCAAGAGTCTGAAGGATTCTCAAGGCTACCCCTAACAAACTCCTGTCTGTGGACTTGCCAGGGTCCGATCACAGGACCCTGGGAGAAGGCCTTCCCAATTTCCATGTATCAGTAAGATGAACCAGAACAAGTCCCAGTGCTGTCTCATCAAAGGTCTAGCACCCTAGAGTCGACTTAAGTTTCAGAAATCCAGCCAGACTTGCAGTGCTGCAAGAATGTGGGCCGACACATGGTCCTGTCAGCACTGAGGTTTGTGAGCTACTCCCACACCATCCCTGGCTGAGCAGAGCACCACCTCTGGCTGAGTATGGCTACAAGGATGCCTTCTGTGTGCCTTCACTCGTCTCCGCTCAGGTGGAGCTCATGATGGCAGAAGTGCTCGCTTCTAAGACCCAACAGGTGGAGGGCCTGTGAGGGACTTAACTTTCTGTGCAAAAATGAGCTACCTTGTCTAAGATGCCTAAATAAGGGGGAAGATGGGTGCCGTGGATTGAACTGTCTCCCAGAATGAACTTGGCTAGGCCATGATTCCCAGTGTTGTGACTGTCCACCATGTTGTCATCTGATGTGACTATCCTACGTTGTAAATCCTACCTCTGTGATGTTAATGAGGCGGGAGTAGGGGCAGTCGTGTTAATGAGGCAGCAGAATCTACAAATCAGATTGTGCCGTAAGCCAATCTCTTCTGAGATGTAAGAGAGAGGCAAGCAGAGAGACATGGGGGTCTCACACCACCAAGAAAGCAACACTGGGAGCAGAGTGTGTCCTTTGGACCCAGGGTCCCTGTGCCTGAGAATCTCCTAGTCCAGGGGAAGACTGAAGACAAGGACCTTCCTCCAGAGCTGACAGAGAGAAAAAGCTTTCTCCTGGAGCTGACGCCCTGAATTTGGACTTCCAGCCTCCTAGACGGTGAGAAAATAAAATTCTGTTTGTTGAAGCCATCCACTTGTGGTATTTCTGTTATAGCAGCACTAGATGACAAATTCAGTAGAAGAGAAGAGAAAAATGGATAGAGAACGCATGGTGTGAGGGTAGGGGGTTCGGAGGATGGCGCTCAGACCCGGGGGGTCGTGGACAAGGCGGCCACGGGGAGGCCAGACTGCATCAGGACTGTGTGGAGGAGGCACAGACGCACAGCAGCTTCCTGGCACCTAACCACAATGGGCTTCTGTGGTTGCACACACCCTCAGCGCACCATGGTGGTGTCTTTCCGGGGCACCTGAGGACCGAGAGGCAGCAGCAGCCACCCCACTGGGTGCTCACAACCCGTTCCTCCCGCATGACCATTTTCCTGTGCCACAAGGTCTGAAAAGGCATCTCTCTGGGCAGCATTAGCCAAAGGCATCCACAAACCACGCTGTCCCAAAGGCCTAAAGCCCGTCCGTGAGCCCCGAGCCCATGGGGCTGGCCCAGCAGGCGTCTACACGTCCCCCCGCCTGTGGGTCCTCTGGTGCCGCATGAAGAAGCCGAGGTGGCGGAAGCCCTTCCCGCAGAGGTCGCAGGTGTAGGAGCGCTGCGAGCGGTGCAGCCGCTGGTGGATGCTGAAGCCCTTGGGCCAGCGGTAGGCCTTGCCGCAGTCGGGGCAGGTGTAGGGCTTCTCGCCGCTGTGGACCCTGAGGTGGTGCCTGAGGTTCTCCTTGGTGCGGAAGGCCTTGCCGCAGTCACCGCAGCGGAAGGGCCGCTCCCCGGTGTGTGCCAGCTGGTGCCGCAGCAGGTTCGACCGCTGCTTGAAGGCCTTCCCGCAGACAGTGCAGCAGTGGGGCCTGTGCTCCGAGTGCACCTTGCGGTGCTGCGTAAGCCGGTCCTTCAGGCTGAAGGCCTGGCCACACTGCTCACAGCGGAAGGGCTTCTCGCGCGTGTGGTTGCGCTGGTGCCGCAGGAGGTTGGAGACCCAGCGGAAGGCCCGGCCGCACTGGAAGCACTCAAGGGACTTGGCACCTGTGTGCACGGTCTCGTGGGTGATGAGCCGGCTGTGGCTGCTCAGGGCCTTCCCGCATGTGCCGCAGATAAACGCATGCTCGCCCGCACGGCAGCCACGCCGCCGCCCGCACGCCGGACGCTGCAGGCCTGGGCACCTGCCGGCCCCTCGCGCTGAGGCGGCTCCAGGAAGCTGCCCACGACCTGAATTCAGAACAAAGTCTGTCCGGAACCCAACTGCCTCCCTGGCTCCTTCCCATGAGGGGACGCTCCCGTGTGTGGACGATGGCCGGCCGCAGCGTCTTTCCTGCTGAGAGAGTCGCCCAGTCCCTGCAGAGAACAGACAATAGACGTGCAGGGCTGTGAACAGACTGCACCACCAGGGGCAACCTCATACAGCATGGAGTAAGGATACCCAATCTGTGGTGTCACCTTGCTCTGGTCCACTCAGGGCGTCAGTGCCAGGAACACACACAGAAACACTTAGACGAGCTAAAGCTACGGACGATGAGAAACTGAGGATGAACTCGTGCTCATGGAAAAGGGCAATTAAGGGCACTGGTGTGAGTGCCAGGGGGCAGTACCATCAGTCGGTTTAAATGGCCAACAGTACAGTAAATATGCGCCTACATATAGACAGAAAAATCCTACTTGGAACAAGTAGACACTCTAAACTTCCTGGATTGCTAACAAGGCCCTGCTCCAATGCCTCGGGGTGATGCTTGGGACAGGCGTGTGGGAGCCGAGGGCACTACCTGAATCCAGACCACTTACCTTCTAGGCCACAAGCTTCCCTCAAACCTGGGACCCGCAGTCCTCCCCATCCTGGGGTTCCACAGGACTCAGGGTCTTCCCAATTTGTTTTGTTTTCACACAGCTGCTCGATCTCACTTCTTAGAGACTCTGAAACAGAAGATAAAACAAAACATGTCACTTGTTTTTTCTGAAGAAGAGGGCAGCTGGAAGAACAAGTCTAGCTGCTGGTGATTCTGGTCACACCTGAGCAGGCCGAGGAGTTGAGGGCCAGCAGAGGCAGAAAGACAGTCACTGCCACGGTCATCTATGCTTGCGGGGAGACAAGCCACATTCTCTGGAGCCCGCACCCTCTCTGTCTACATGGTGCTGTGGAAATCCTTCTGCTCCTCCCTCCTGAGACTCAGCAACTTACTGCCAATGCCCACACCACATGGTGCTCTGGGGCTGCACCCACGCCAGCATGGACAGCAGTGGGGGCAGCACTTACCACCAGCTGGCCCCACCACCCCTGGGCCTCAGGCTCCTCATCTGCACATTGGGATACGCCAGTGCCTCCCTTTCAAGTAAAAGAACTGAACAGAGAATTTCAAAGGGCGTCTTGAGAAGACAAAATAAAGTATCACACATGCAAAGAGCTGGAGATGGAATACCAAAAGGGCAGAACATGCTCAGTGTTTCTCAAGCTGAAAGCACTGAAAAAAAATGCAAGCCTCGAATTGCAATAGTGAAGGATTCCATGCGGAAATATTAAACTATGCAGGAAGCATCAAAAAAAGTTGAAAAAATACACAGAGTCATTATACCAAAAAGAATTAGTCAATGTTCAACCATTTCAAGAGGTGACACATGATGAGGAACCGCTGGTACTGATGGAAGAAGTCCAAGCTGCTCTGAAGGCATTGGCGAAAAACAAGGCTCCAGGAATTGATGGAATATCAATTGAGATGTTTCAACAAACAGATGCAGCGCTGGAGGTGCTCACTCGTCTATGCCAAGAAATGTGGAAGACAGCTTCCTGGCCAACTGACTAGATCTATATTTATGCCTATTCCCAAGAAAGGTGATCCAACTGAATGTGGAAATTACAGAACAATACCATTAATATCACACGCAAGCAAATTTTGCTGAAGATCATTCAAAAACGGCTACAGCAGTATATTGACAGAGAATTGCCCGAAATCCAGGCCAGTTTCAGAAGAGGACACGGAACCAGGGATATCACTGCTGATGTCAGATGGATCCTGGCTGAAAGCAGAGAATACCAGAAGGATGTTTACCTGTGTTTTATTGACTACGCAAAGGCATCCTATCGTGTGGATCATAACAAATTATGGATAACACTGCAAAAAATGGGAATTCCAGAACACTTAATTGTGCTGGTGAGGAAACTTTACATAGATCAAGAGGCAGTTGTTCGGACAGAACAAGGGGATACTGATTGGCTTAAAGTCAGGAGAGGTGTGCGTCAGGGTTGTAGTCTTTCACCATACCTATTCAGTCTGTATGCTGAGCAAATAATCAGAGAAGCTGCGCTATATGAAGAAGAACGGGGCACCAGGATTGGAGCAAGACTCATTAGCAACCTGCGTCATGCAGATGACACAACCTTGCTTGCTGAAAGTGAAGAGGACTTGAAGCACTTACCAGTGAAGATCAAAGACCACAGACTTCAATATGGATTACGCCTCAACATAAAGAAAAAAAAACTCCTCACAACTGGACCAATGAACAACATCATGACAAATGGAAAAAAGATTGAAGTTGTCAAGGATTTCATTTTACTTGGATACATGGTCAACAGCCATAGAAGCAGCAGTCAAGAAATCAAAAGACGCGTTGCATTGGGTAAATCTGCTGCAGAGGACCTCTTTAAAGTGTTCAAGAGCAAAGATGTCACCTTGAAGACTAAGGTGTGCCTGACCCAAGCCATGGTATCTTCAACCACATCATATGCATGTGAAAGCTGGACGATGAAGAAGAATTGACGCCTTTGAATTGTGGTGTTGGCGAAGAATATTGAATATACCATGGACTGCCAAAAGAACGAACAAATCTGTCTTAGGATAAGTACAGCCAGAATACTCCTCAGAGGCAAGGATGGCGAGACTACATCTTATATAATTCAGACTTGTTCTCGGAAGGGATCAGTCCCTGGAGGAGGACATCATGCTTGGCAGAGTACAGATCAGCAGAAAAGAGGAAGACCCTCAACAAGGGGGATTAACACAGTGGCCGCAATGATGAGCTCAAGCTTAACGACAACTGTAAAGATGGTGCAGGGCCGGGCAGCGTTTCGGTCTGTTGTGCACGGGGTCGCTATGAGTCGGAGCTGACTCCACGGCACCTAACGACAACACCGCCACCCTTTCGAGGGCAGCTGTGAGAATCAGGTGATGTAAAACGCTGAAACTATGAGCCAATGCCTGGGACCCCCACCACCGCCATGCCCACCACCACCAACAGTGACAGCCAGCACCACCGTGACAGCTGCCTCAATGAACTCTGGCAGCACCTCAGAGGGAGACACTGTATCACTCCCATTTTACAGACAAGCAGAGAGGCAGCAGAATCAAGGAGCCTGCCCCAGACAATACACCCAGAGACACTCAGCAGGTTCCAACTCAGGTGCGTCACGCATCAAATACACCCACTCAGATGTCCACAGGACAAGGCCCTCCCCCCCCCCACTCGAGCAGCTGTTGTCAGGCCTCGCTCAGGGCAGGCCCAGGGCCCCCACCCTGTGCGTCTTTCAGGGTTCCCTGTTAGGAGCTGACCACCCCATTGCCGCCACTGCGAATGCTGCAGTCGCTGCGCTCCACTGCTCTCCTCCAGAGCTGAGAGGCGGAGACAAGACGCAGGACCGACTGGCTGGCCCGGCCCGGCCCGGCCCCCGACAGTTGCTCACCTGGGCTGGGACCCCTCTGCCAGGCTGGATGCTCAGGTCTCTCCCACTTGTTGGTCCACGGCCCCACCCACTGCTCCAGGTACAGGATGAGCCGTGGCCGCGGCCCACGGAGCCCTTGTCGAGGGAAGAATGGGCTGTCACTTCCACAGGCACAGCAGGGTCAAGAGGCTCAGACCACCCTCAGGTCCCAGAGCACAAACGTCCAGAAGCCTGGCCCGCTCAGGGTCCCCTGGAGAAGACCCCCGAAGCAGAGACGACAGGAAGGGAGAACACGATCGGTGTCAGAAGCCCTTACCACGGGCAAGCTGGTGGGTGGTGGAAAGGCTCCAGAAGGCCTTGGCAGCAGAGACTCTACCCGCGCAAGCCTGACGCAGGAGGTGGGCAACCCCAGAACAGCACAAGAAGAATGGGAAGACCACCCTGACAGGCTGGCATGGTCCCCGAAAGGACAAGACCCTGGCCCCAAGCCCCAGATGACCCACGGCCCTCACCCAGCGCCACCAGGGTCCGGAAGTTCTCCAGCATCACGTCCCGATAGAGCGCCCTCTGGGTGGGGTCCAGACATGCCCACTCTTCCCTGGAGAAGTACACAGCGACGTCCTTGAAGGTCACCAGCTCCTGCAACACCTGCAACAGCGACAGTGCCAGCTGGGTCTGGGAGTCAGAAGGGCGCATGAGACAGGGCAGCCAGGAAGCAAATGGAATGCTGACCATGCAGGAGTCTGCACAGGACTGGACACAGGAGCCAAGGGTCTCACAGAGCAGGACGTCAAGACGCCCAAGGACAGAGAATGTATTTCCACACTGGTTCCCTCATGCAAACTCTTCTCTCCCCTCCCCCCATCCCCCCAGGCAGGGCCCAGTCATGGAGCCTCAGAAGCCACTAATAGACCAGCCCTCTCCCCACCCCCACGACAGGTCTGCGGGGCGGACAGGCCACATGCAGCAGCCACGTGCTTACCTGGGGCACATCCATGGGAAGTGGTACCAGGACGGCTAGAACTGCAGGCTGCCTTGCAAGAGGCAGGTGCTGGGGAGCACCGATCTGGGGAGACAAACGAGGTGGCTGAGAGCAGCCCCAGGCACCCCCTGCCCAATGCTGAAGCCCACTCCACACAGTGACTCAGTCAATTCCGGGAAAACCACCCACCAACTCCCACCGATGGAAGAGAACTTTGGGGGTGGAGAGGGGCCAGGACCCCTGTGGGTAAACGTGGACGGTGGGCTCCACTCCCTCCACACAGGAGCACACTGATGTTCCAGTCAGCAGCCACAGTTAGCACCAATTGATGGCTGAGACCAGCCATTTCTAACTGAGAGCCACAAGCCTAGTGGCAAGCAAGAGAGGGAGCTGGCGGGCCAGAGCCCCAGCCAAGGCGGCTTCTCCTAGCACTGCCCCTGCTTCAGGCTGGTTCCTACAAACAAGGCAACATCACAGCCTTCCCCCAAATCAAAATACGGTGCAGCCCCCTGTTCCAGGAAACCCCGATCTGCTTCTCAAAGACCACGCACGGCCTTCAAAATCCTGTGGAGCACAGCTCTACTGCGACACAGAGTCACCGTGAGTCAGAATGGACCCGACAGCTGCTTTGCGTTTTCGGTATGAGATTAAAACGACAAGACATCAGGAGTGAAGAAGAACAAAGGGGAATCCTGGAAGTGCTCACTTATCCAATCGCCTTCCTGAGAGAATCACTGGAGAACCATCTGATGGGGGACAGTGAAAGCGGATTTTAGGTGTCTTTGGTACTAACTGGTGCCCTGGTGGCCCAGTGATTAAAGAGCTCAGCTGCTAACTAAAAGGTCAGCGGTTGGAATCCACCCGCCACTCCCTGGACGCCATACAGGGCAGTTCCACTCTGTCTATCGCGTCGCTATGAGTCGGCATCGACTGGACAGCAACGGGTTTGGTTTTCGGTTTGGTGCTGATTAGGCAGCGGGGTAGATGTGTCTGGGCCCCGCTGGAGTCGTCCAGCCCGGAGACAGAAGGTCTGTGGATGGCAGCTGAAGCCACGCACGATCGAGAGTCCAGCCGGAGGAGAAAACGTACAGGCAGGGAGAGAGGCTGCGCTGGAGGGACTAACGAGCAGCCCCGAGTCAGGGCGGAAGCGGGCTCCGGGCCGAACGCCCATCCCGCCACTACCGTCCGGGGCCCCCAAGGCCTGCGGGCTCGGCGCTCGGGCAGCTGGGAGCGCCCACAGCCGGCGAACAGGTCGTCCGAGCTCAGCGGGCGCGGGAGGCGGGCGAGGCGCAGACGGGGTCGCGGCCGGGACGGCGGCGCGGGACGGGGGCGCGGGGCGGACGGAGGGGCGTCGTGGGCCCGGGTGCACTCACCAGCGACGCTCGCCAGCGCGCGCCTCCCGCTGAGGCTCCCGGTGCGAGTGCCGCCGCCCCGGCGCCTGGGACTTTACAAACTTCGCGAGCGGAAGTTGTTCTGCCGCCGGAAGCAGCGCTCCGGCCGCTCTAGGAGTCTGCGTCTCGGTGGTGCGCGCGGGCCGCCCGGGGCGGGGCGGTGGGCGGGGCGGTGGGCGGGGCGCGTCCGGCTCCCCGGGCGGGCGGGCGGGGCGCGTCGGGCTCCCCGGGCGCGGCTCCGGCCCCCTCCCCCGGCGGTCGGCTGCCCCCTCGGGCCGACCCTCCGGCCCACCCTGCCAGGCCGGGCCCCACCGTCCAGCCCAGCGTCGGGCCTATCGCAGGCGCCCCCGCGCCCCCCAGGCCCCGGTGTAACCCGAGTCCCGACCCTGCGCCTTCGGCCCCGCTTCTAGGAGGCCGGCTGCTCTTGCTGTCTCCACCCTGGGCACCTGGTGTCGCGGGCACTGGGCCTGCGGGCCACCCCACGGCCGGGGCTGCTCCGGAAGCGTTCAGCGCCTCGTGTCCGCCCCATCGCCATCCACTCGGGCCCTCACCTCCCCGTCGCCCGTCGTCCACGTCTTCAGACCATGTCTCTTTAGAACAACTTGCCCTCTCAGCGGATAAAATTCCCCAGGTCCCGGTGTCAGGCTGCCACTTCCACGTTTGGGCCGGCGGCCATCCCCTTAGAGTCCAAGAGACAAACCCCTGGGCCCCCCCGGACGTCTCACCATAAACACTTTTCCTGGGCTCAGGGGACAGAATTTATTCCCTTGGAAGCTGGAGAAGGGGCCCCAACTGACCAACCCCGTACTACTGCAGATGCCGTTTATAAAACATTTATTTGCGGGGAGTGGGGTGGGGAGTAGGAGATGTTCAACTTTAATCATTAAATCAATTTAGAATAAAAATAATTTGGGACTACCAAATTGGCAAAGCTTTTTTTGTTGTTGTTTAAGTAACAATATGGTAGAAATGTTGGAAGCAGGTTCTATTTTTTTGTTTTTATTTGCTTAGATGTTTTTAAACTTAATTATAGTACTTTGAATGAAGGTTTACAGAACAAACAGGGAAGAGAGCGGGCTGGCTGAATTAAATAAGGGCTACATTTCAAGGCCCTGTGTGCTCCGCAGGTATAATAACCTCTGACTCAGCATTTTTGGAATCTAAACCTAAGGGCAGACAGCCGTACAACTTTGACTCCTGGCACCCAAAAACTACTTGTGATTAACAGACTAGGTGCTTAGACAAGGTATGGGGCTACATTCCAAGGCCCTGCGTGCTTGACCAGCTATAAGTTACTGATAATCCTTCCGAGTTGTTTTTCAAGGCCTCACCAGGTGTAGAGCGCATACAGTAAAGATCACGCAGACTATGAATGACCGTCCACATGAGACAAACAGGAGCAGGGACCTCTCGCCAGGGCTCGAACCAAGATCCAGCGGCATCAGAATAAGTCCTGTTCAACATCCCTGCAGCCTCTGTGACAGACTTCATCTTAGTTCCAGCAACCTCTGTGAGGAAATCCATCTTGAATTCTGTGTGTGCATTTGATTTTCATAATCCCTCCCCTTCTCCTGGAAATCTCCACCCATCTGATGAATAAAGATAATGCCTCCCCCCTTCCCCCACAAAAAACTTTTATAAGCCCTAGGAAATCCTTTGTTCAGTGAGAGACTGGAGGCTAGCGTAGGTGGAAACCCCTCTCCCTTGCAAGCCTTTTACTTTCTGTCCCTAATAAATCTTTGTGTGGAACCTCTGAGCCTCTCTTGGTCACTCTTGATCAGAAGGTAAGAACCTAGGCAGAGCTTAGTCCCAAGTGGGAAGCCTTGCCCTGCAACAAAACTAGATTCTCATTAAGTAGTATAAAAATACATATTGTTTTATGACTGGTTACCAACCCACTTGTCAACACTCATTTTGCAGAAGACATGTGCAAAAACATTCTTGAACAGTTACAGAAATGGAGAGATTAATGTGCCAGCGGCCAGGGAGGGGATGAGGGCATAGTGGGAGAGAAGTGGGTGTGGGCAATAAGTGGGGTCCTCAGGATGTTGGAAATACTCTGTATCTTGACCACATGGATGTCAGTATCCTGGTTGGAACTTTATACAGTTTTCAGGATGTTACCAACTGGAGGCAAAGTGGATAAAGGGTACACAGGCTCTCGCTATTATCTCTTACAATTGCATGTAAATCCGAGATAGGGAAGAAACAGGAACTAAGCCCCTAGGCAAGGAGTCCTGCGACACCTGCAACTTGCAACTTCAAAACTGTGTGCTTGCCTAAGGCTACAAAACCCCCATCCTGGAATGTGTGATAGGGAAAGAACAATGTACTCCCTGTAAGATGTTTTTCAGAAGGACCGGCCGATCTGGTCCCTGGAGCATGCAAACATCAGCAAGGTGACCAAGAGATGGCTTCCACCCGATGCAAGTACCTGCTACAGGAATTGAACTGGCACCGCAGGGGGACTGTGCAGGTGCAACACATCGTAATAAATCCTGCCACCCAGTCGCAGGAGCCTTTGCTACAGGTTCCATCTTGGAGTCCAGATGCTTCAGCAGCCTAATTTAGTGTGGACCGCCATTCTGAGAAGTACCTACTCCTTGAAAGAAACTTACTAAATATTCATTACCTTATTACCTTCGCCAAACCCATATAAGCCCCAGAAAAACCTTTGTTCAGGGGAACAGACGCTAGCGTTTCACGGTCCCTCTCTGTTCCCCGCTCACGAGCCTTTACTCTCTTTCTGTCATTAATAATCGACTCAACGGCACTGGTCATTAATAAACCTTTGTTCGTGTGGAACACCTAAACCTTTCCTGGTCATTCTTGGTCAGCAGAAGGCAAGAACCTAGGCAGGGCTTAGTCCCAAGCTGGGAATCCTTGCCCTGCAACAAATCCACAGTTATTTCCAAATAAAAAGGCTAAGAAGAAGAAGTGAGCATGCTTGCTCCGGGCTGATGAAGCCGAACTCTCTGGCATTTGACTGTGTGAATCATAACAAATTATGGATAACACTGAGAAGAATGAGAATTTCAGAACATGTAACTGTGTTCACGCAGAACCTCTACATGGATCAAGAGTCAGTTATTGGAACAGAACAAAAAAATAATGAGTTGTTCAAAACTGGATGTGGTTCAGAATTGGAAAACGTGTGGGGCAGGGTTTTATGCTTTCACATTACTACTTCAATCTGTATGCTGAAAAAATAATCTGAAAAACCAGATGTCTCAGCCATCCAGTGCTGCTAACGGAAGTACCACAGGCGGATGGCTTTTACAAACGGAAGTTTATTATCTCACAGTCTAGGAGGCAACAAGTCCAAATTCAGGGTGTCAACTCCAGGGAAGGCTTTCTCTCTCTGTTGGCTCTGGAGGAAGGTTCTTGTTATCAGTCTTACCTTAGCCTAGGAGCTTTTCTGCACATGAACCTCAGGTCCAAAGGACAAACACTGCTCCTAGCAGTTGCTTTCTTGGTGGTATGAGTTCCTCCCTCTCTGCTTGCTTCCCTTTCCTTTTATCTCTTGCAAGATAAAAGGTGGTGCAGGCCACACTCCCTTCCTTTGCATTGGATCAGGGCTGTGACCTTACAAAGGGTGTTACAATCCCACCCTAATCTCTTCAACATAAAATTACAATCACAAAATGGAGGACAACCACACAATACTGGAAATCATGGCCTAACCAAGTTGACACATATTTTGGGGGGACACAATTCTATCCATGACACCAGACTACATGAATAACATTTCACCAGGATTGGAGGAGCACTAGTTAACATCAAAAAGCAGATGACACAGTCTTGCTTGCTGAAAATGAAAAGGACTTGAAGCACTTACTGATGAAGGCAAAAAAAAAAAAAACTATAGTTTTCAGTATGGATTATGTCTGAACATGAAGAAAAAAAAAATCCTCACAACTTCACCGATAAACAGCGTCATGAAAAATGGATAAAAAAATTGAAGTTGTCAGTGATTTTATTCCACTTGGATCAACAACCAATGTCCATGGAAGCAGCAGTCAAGAAATCAATCTCCAGGTGACAGGTGGTTCGGTCTCCCAAAACGACATTGACCCTGTCCCGGACATGCCCAGCCCTCTGATCCTGGCTTGGCTGTGGGGGCAGAATGGGCTGCCTGCCCTGCTCCGTGCCTGGTGGGTCTGAGTGGGCTGAGAGCAGGTCTGTCAGTCCCAGTTCCTCACACACAGTCCAGGCCCAGTACACACCCATGGCCATTTTCCCACACCCTACCCCCTAACTCTTTGAGGTCTCGGCTACCAGAGGCTGGTCCCTCCCAGTGACAGAATAACAAGCATCCCATTCGACATTAGGGTCCCTGAATAAACACAGCCATATCTTCCAGCCACCCCCACTGCACTGAACTCTTTAGCCATTCCCCACCTCCCTGGCTGTCCATTCCACATTACGAAATACACAGTAGATTTCATCCATGCTCCTCTCCTGGGCAGCCGTAGGTGTTTAATATTAAATGCTTCCTAAGTTGGAAGACCCTGCTGTGGAAAGAGACGATGGAAAATCTCAATGTCATCAGTCAAAACAAGGCCAGAGGCCGACTATGGAACAGACCATCAATTGCTCATATGCAAGTTCAAGCTGAAACTGAAGAAAATCAGAGCAAGTCCATAAGAGCCAAAATATAACCTTGAGTATACCTCACCTGAATTTAGAGGCCATCTGAAGAACAGATTTGACACATTGAACACTAGTGACTGAAGACCAGACGAGTTGTGGAAGGACACCATACATGAAGAAAGCAAGAGGTCATTGAAAAAACAGGAAAGAAAGAAAAGACCAGGATGGATGTCAGAGGAGACTCTGAAACTTGCTCACAAACATTGAGCAGCTAAAGGAAAAGGAAGAAACGATGAAGTAAAAGAACTGAACAGAAGATTTCGAAGGGCAGCTCAAGAAAACAAAGTATTATAATGACATGTGCAAAGTGCTGGAGCTAGAAACCAAAAGGGAAGAACATGCTCAGTGTTTCTCAAGCTGAAAGAACTGAAGAAAAAAATTCAAGCCTCGAGTTGTAACAGTGAAGGATTCTATGGGGAAAATATGAAACGACACAGTAAGCATCAAAAGAAGATGGAAGGAATATACAGAGTCATTATACCAAAAAGAATTAGTCAATGTTCAACCATTTCAAGAGGTGGCATATGATCAGGAACCGATGGTACTGAAGGAAGAAGTCCAAGCTGCTCTGGAGGCATTGGCAAAAAACAAGGCTCCAGGAATTGATGGAAAATCAATTGAGATGTTTCAACAAACAGATGCAGCCTTGGAGGTGCTCACTCGTACATACCAAGAAATATGGAACACAGCTTCCTGGCCAACTTACTGGAAGAGATCCATATTTATGTCTATTCCCAAGAAAGGTGATCCAACCGAATGTGGAAAGTATAGAGCAATATCATTAATATCACATGCAAGCAAAATTTTGCTGAAGATCATTCAAAAATGGCCGCACCAGTATATCGACAGGGAACTGCCAGAAATTCAGGCCGGTTTCAGAAGAGGACGTGCAACCAGGGATATCATTGCTGATGTCAGATGGATCCTGGCTGAAAGCAGAGAGTACCAGAAGGATGTTTACCTGTGTTTTATTGACTATGCGAAGGCATTCGACTGTGTCGATCATAACAAATTACGGATAACGTTAAGAGGAATGGAAATTCCAGAACACTTAATTGTGCTCATGAGGAACCTTTACGTAGATCAAGAGGCAGTTGTTTGCACAGAACAAGGGGGTACTGATTGGTTTAAAGTCAGGAAAGGTGTGCCATCAGGGTTGTATCTTTTCACCATGCCTTATTCGATCTGTATGCTGAGCAAATAATCCGAGAAGCTGGACTATATGAAGAAGAACGGGGCACCAGGATTGGAGGAAGACTCATTAACAACCTGCATTATGCAGAAGACACAAACTTGCTTGCTGAAAATGAAAAGGACTTGAAGCACTTACTAATGAAGCTCAAAGACCACAGCCTTCAGTATGGATTACACCTCAACATAAAGAAAACAAATATTCTCACAAGTGGACCAATGAGTGACATCATGATAAATGGAGAAAAGATTGAAGTTACCAAGGATCTCATTTTACTTGGATCCACAATCAACAGCCATGGAAGCAGCAGTCAAGAAATCAAAAGACGCATTCCATTGGGTAAATCTGCTGCAAAAGACCTCTTTAAAGTGCTGAGAAGTTCTTGAGGACTAAGGTGCGCCTGGCCCAAGGCATGGAGTCATGGACTGAACTGTGGTCTGCAAAAATGCATGTATTAACTTGGTTAGGTCATGATTCCCAGTATTCTGTTGCTGTCTTCCATTTTATTGTAATTTTATATTAAAGAGAATTAGTGTGGGTTTGTAACAGCTTCATCAAAAAAAAAAAAAAATTTTTTTTTTTTTTTTTTTTTTTCATCAGGTCACATCCCTGATCCAATGTAAAGGGAGTTTCCCTGGGGTATGGTGTGCACCACCTATCTCTCAAGAGATAAAAGAAAAAGGAAGCTAGCAGAGAGTGAGGACCTCACACCACCAAAACAGCAGAGCAGTGAGCAGAGCATGTCCTTTGTACCTGAGATTTCTGTGCTGAAATGCTCCCAGACCAACGGAAGGCTGATGAGAAGGACCTTCCTCCACAGCCGACAGAGAGAGAGAAAGCCTTCCCCTGGAGCTGGTGCCCTGAATTTGGACTTCTACCCTACTGGATCATGAGAGAATAAAACTTGTCTTTGTTAAAGCCACCCACTTATGGTATTTCTGTTATAGCAGCACTAGATGACCAAGACACATGGTGTTTTCAATCGCCTCATATGCACGTGAAAGCTGGACAATGAATAAGGAAGACCAAAGAATTGATGCCTTGAATTGTGGTGTTGAAGAATATTGAATATGCCATGAACTGCCAAAAGAACAGACAAATCTGTCTTGGAAGAACTACAACCAGAATGCTCCTTAGCAGCATGGATGGTGAGACTGCATCTTACCTACTGTGGACGTGTGACCAGGAGGGATCAGTCCCTGTAGAGGACATCATGCTTCGTAAAGCAGAGGGTCAGCGAAAAAGAGGAAGACCCTCAACAAGATGGATTGACACAGTGGCTGCAACAATGGGCTCAAGCATAGCAACAATTGTGAGGATGGTGCAGGACAGGGAAGTGTTTTGTTCTGTTGTGCATAGGGTCTTTGTAAGTCGGAATCAACTCAATGGCACTTAACAACAGTCATGCTATTTAAGGTCTGCCTTTCAATGTATGGGAGCAAGAGAGGGATGTAAAGGAACATGAAATCCCTTCCGCAGCAACACCAAGGCTGGGATTCAGATCTTGGAAAAGGTATGGTTGCAGTTCACTGGATGGCGAGAAGTCTGCTGGGTTGCCCCCAAAGGTGGTCTGTAGTCAATGGGTAGGAAGGAAACACCCTTTAGGATGCAAATGGGCCACTGGTGGTAGACAAGGTACTCTTGTGACTGTCAGGCAAGAAACATCTCTCTGGGTTGCTGGCAGGCCAAGGTTGCAACACTGACCAATGGGGTACCTACAAGACTCAATGGGAATCCAACCACAGCAGCATAGCTCAAATTCAGTGAGAGTGAGCACCCACCACTTGATGTCTTCCAGAGGTGCTGTTGGCAGCTGCATGTCTGGAGCAAAGACATTCGAAAAAAAAAAAAAAAGCAGAAGCAGGGAGAGAAGTTTCTTCCTCCTGCAGGTCTACTGACAAAGCTTGACATAACACCAACTTGAAAGGATAATTTTCTTAAGGGACCATTTCCATTTTCACACAGCAGGTAATGCAGGACAAATCTGAAGCTGAAAGGCAAAGGCAAGTGGGTGCCCGGCAGCTTCCAGCCTCAGTTGGGCCTTTGGTGCCGCCTGATATTCACTTCATGAGTTTCCATAATCAGTGCTCCTTTTTATCCTTGTAACCTTTTTACCACTATTTAGCCACCCTACTCCAATCCAGTACCTTTCTTCTCACTTGGAAGGTAACTTTGTCTCCTATTTTACAAGAAAATATGTAAAAAGGTGTTTGGATAAAACTGAGTAATACAAATTTTGGGAAACATACCAGTATTGGATTATTTTATAACTTGAGGAAGCTATGAAAGTGGCAGCATGGCACTAGAATTCCGAACACATTGCTACCACTCATGGTCCAAAGGTACTCTAGTCTTGCCATTTCTGAACCAGGGGGTAGACAGAAAAAGGAAAGCAAGCAGCTTTATTTTTAAGAACATGACCCAGAGATTGCACACATCATTGGCAATAATTCAGTCAAATGACCACATCTAGCCACAAGTATGTTGTGTATATTTTCACAATAAAAGAATGAAATTGAAAACTAGTGAGAAAATGTTTTGACTTTTTGAAAAATAGAAACTTCTAAATACATATAAACTGAATTGTGTCCCCCCAAAATATGTGTTGTAAATTCTAACCTCTACACCTGTGGTTAGAGAAGTTCTGGTGTTGGAGTGGTTAACAACTCAGCTGCTAACCAAAAGGTCAGCAGTTCAAATCCACCAGACGCTCCTTGGAGATCCTATGGGGCAGTTCCACTCTGTTCTATAGGGTTGCTGAGTCTGAACTGACTCCATGGTAATGGGTATGCCTATGGTTATAATCCCATTTTGGTATGGGTTGTCTTTGTTATGTTAATGAGGCAGGATTAGTGGAGGATGTGTCTGGAGTCAACTACTTACAAAATATAAAAAGAACAAATTAAGCAAGCAGAAATGGAGGAAGATAGATGCTAAGCCACATGGAGATCTCCAAGGAACCAGGAAACAGAAGCTTAGGAGACCAGGACCTTCCTCCAGAGCTGACAGAGAAAGCCTTCCCCTGGAGCCGGTGCCCTAAATTGGACTTCTAGAGTGTGAGAAAATAAATAAACTGAGAAAATAAGTTTGTTAAAGCCATCTGCTTTTGGCAGGTCTAGGTAACTAAGATACACACACACACACATCCACATATCCCACCACCCACTGCTGCCAAGTCAATTGCAATGTATAGCAATCCCTTAGGGTTTCCAAGGCTGTAAATCTCAACAGAAGCAGTCTGCCACCTCTTTCTCCTGCAGTCACTGGTGGTTTTGAACGGCCAACCTTCTGGTTAGCAGTCGAGCACTCTAACCACTGCACCGCCAGGGCTATTTTTTTTTCTTTCTTTTGGGAAATTTCATAGCTTTCACATTTAGGTCTATGATCCATTTTGGCTCAGTTTTTGTGTGTGGTGTGAGGTAAGGGTTAATCTTTGTGTGTGGTGTGAGGTAAGGGTTATTTTTGTGTGTGGTGTGAGGTAAGGGTTATTTTTGTGTGTGGTGTGAGGTAAGGGTTATTTTTTTATCTGTAAGGACATCTGGTTGTTTCAGTGCCATCTGTTGAAAGACCACCCATTCCCCCATTGAATAAACCTCCACACCTTTATAAAACTGGACAATATATGGGTGGTCTATTCTGGACACTACTCTGTTCCTCTAATCTATGTCTATCTTTACCCCAATACTACACTGTCTTGATTACTGTAGTTTTACAATAAGTATTGAAATCAGGTAATGTAACTGCTTCAATTTTGCTCTTTTCCGAAATTGTTTTAGCTATTTCTGGTCCTACACATGTCATACAAGTTTTAGAATCATCTTGTCAACGTCTACAAAAAAATAAAAAGCCTCCTGGGGTCTATAGGTTGATTTGGGGAAGACTGACATTTTAAAATTCTAAGACTTACAATTCTTGAACATGGTATGCCTCTGCATTTATTTATGTCTATCCGAGAGAAATAAAAACATCTGTCCATATACCTTTACACAAACGCTTACAGCAGTTTTATTCATAATAGTTTAGTGGGAAAGACAGAAACCCAAATGTTCATCAAAAGGTAAATGAATAAACAAATGATGGTTTATTCATACAAAGGAATACTACTCAGCAAAGAACTACTCAAACACGAAACAACTTGGATGAATTTCAAAAACATGCTGAAAGAAATCTGACATAAAAGAGTACATATTATATGATTTCATTTACATAAAATTCTAGAACTAGTGAACCTAGTCTACCATGACATCAGATTAGTGGTTACCTGGGGTTGGGGTGGGATTGACCAAGAAACAGCACAGGGAACTTTTTAGGGTCATGAATGTTATCTATCTTAATTCTGGGGGTGGGGGGGTTACATGGATGTATGCATTTACCAAAACTCAAACTTTACACTTAAAATGGATATTTTATGGTATAAAAAGTCTGGTAACATCTGCTTCCATACCATTTAAAACATTTATGGCAATGATGACTTTTCCAGAAGACGGGGTACTGTATGTCCTTTTCAAAATACTTGTCTCCTCAAAGCTTCTAGGGTTGGTGTAATTTAAGAACTCAAAATACCCCTCATGGGAAAAAATTTTTTTTATCATTTTAGAACTGATTGTTCTGGTTAATATTCCAGGTGAAGAAATTCAGAGGCAAACACTAACAGTTTTGCTTGGCAGTTATCCACTGTACCACAAAAGTTGCTTACTTTTGAATAGTCCTGCCAAAAGAGGGATCTGTCATGCTTCCCTGTCTCTGCACACAGCTACCCCTCCCAGGTCATTTTCTTCTCTAGCTGATGTCTATTTCTCTCTCTAGACCAGCTCAAATGTCACCTCTTCTGTGACTCCTTCCCAGATCCTCCATGCCAAATTAGTAACTTCCTTATCTATTCTCCTACACAGCTCAAAAACACTTCTATTTCAACTCCTACCTTGTATTGCGATCTTCCTGTCTTCCCTACTAAACTCTGAATGACTTGAGGATGGCTGCTGACTTACCCATCTCTCCTTTCCCAATATCTAGCACGGGTCTTTGTAGATATCAACTCATTTTCAAATGAGTGATAAAACAAGCCAGAGAGTACCAAAAGTGACAGAATGAGTTGTATTCCATCATTTTTTTCCTGCTAGGAAACAAAAAGATACATAGTTCATAGAGATTATGTGTACCTTGGGTGGGTTACAAAGCTTCAACAACTAAGGTAAGACAATGCTCTCCAAAACAAGTGAAGTTATGGGTGTGGCCTAAAAAAAAAAAAGGCAATAAATATGAGGAACCCTACTCTTATACTGGCTACTGCCTGCAGCTTCTGAGCTATATAAGAACAGAAGATATCACAGTGCTAAGAAAAAAGATATTTCTAATAGAAGATTCTACCAGTACAAACAAAACACACCCAGCAATTTTAAAAAGTATAGAAATGACAAAGAGGCTGTCAATTACACATAGATTTTGGGGTGTGTTTTTTATTGCCTTTGTGCTAGGCACTGGGGGCACATAAATGAATCAGGCATGATCACCGTCCTCAGGAAACACACAGCATGATATTGTGTATAAAAACGTAACTCTGACATATCACAGTAAGCGCAGTAACAGAGACGGGTATTGAACATGGAAGCACAGAAGAGGGGAATCTAGCTAAGCTTGAGGGAAAATTTCCTTGACATGATGCCTGAGATGAGTCTTGAATGATGAGTAGGAGTTAACGAGGTGAGAAGGCCCTTCGACAAGAATAAAGGCCAAAGTAGGAGAGAGGTTGGTGGACGTGAGAGGCATTAAGCAGTTAGTGTTGCTGGGGCATCGACTCTGTGGCAGGAAGTTCAGCAGTGGGAGAGGAGGTCAATGAAGCAGAAGGCCTCAGGATATATTCTAGAGAGCTTAGACTTTGTCCTAGGGACCACAGGGGACCAGTCAGTGGTTTTAAATAAGAAAGTATCATTCTCCAACCTGCCTTTTTGAGAAACAAAAATTTGTTGGGCAATATTGTTTTAAGTGGTAAGATTAGATACATAGTTCCACTCCAAAAGGGATATAACTCTAGGATGACTGCAATTATGAAATATAGAAACCTTCTCTTGACCTGTTCCAGCTCAAAGTCAGCTGTAAAATCACGTAGCTCTAGAGGACAAGCGTTCACGTCTGAGGAAGAGTAATGACGCCCGGTACTGCTACAGAGCGGTACTGGTGGTGCACACTCAAAAAGCAGTACCATCTGTGACTTTGGGAAATTGATGCATCCAAATCTTAAAAGCCATATGAATTATGATTTACAACACAGATTTCCAAGCATCACTCATTGAGTTGGAGAATAATTATTTTATAAGTTATCTGTATGTTCCCCCTGACACATAGACTTCTCACCCAAATGTATGGGGGCCTTATTCAAGTCAAGTCCCTCTTGGTGAACACACTGATTATTTTTAAAGTTTGGGGTCGGATTAAAATCTTTTTCATACTGACTACACTCATAGAGTTTCTCTTCAGTATGAATTTTCTGATGTTGAATGAAGTTTGACCTCTGAATAAATCCTTTTCCGCAATGACTACATACATAGGGTTTTTCCCCAGTATGAATAATCTGATGTAGAAGAAGCTTTGAACTTTGAATGAAAGCTTTCCCACAGTCTTTACATTCAAAGGGTCTCTCCCCAGTGTGGATTTTCTGATGTTCAGTAAGATGAGCCTTCTGGAGAAAGGCTTTCCCACATTCCTTACATTCATAAACTCTCTCTCCAGTGTGAATTTTCTGGTGTCGAATAAGGTATGAACTCAGAAAGAATGCTTTCCCACATTCATTACATTCATAGAGTTTCTCTCCAGTGTGAATTCTCTGATGCTGAGTAAAGTTAGATGTCTGGCTGAAACGTTTCCCACATTCATTACATACATATGGTCTTTCTCCAGTATGAATTCTCTGATGCTGAATAAGCTTTGAACTCCGGATAAAGGCTTTCCCACATTCATTGCACTCAAAAGGTCTCTCTCCAGTGTGGATTCTCTGATGTTCAATAAGGTCCGATCGATGCCGGAAGGCCTTTCCACAGTCTTTACATTCGTACTGTTTCACTTCTGTATGGATCTGATAATGGCGGATAAGGCTTGAGCTCCGAATGAAGGACTTTCCACATTCATTACATTCATAGGGTCTTTCTCCTGTGTGGATTCTCTGATGTCGAATAAGTAATGAACTCTGACTGAAGCCCTTTCCGCATTCTTTGCATTCGTAAGGTCTCTCTCGGGTATGAACTCTCTGGTGTCGAATAAGATCTGAGCTGTGACAGAAGGCTTTCCCACACTGAGTACATTTGAATGGTTTTTCTCCTGTATGTATTCTCTGATGCTCAATAAGATTTGAATAGTGAATGAAGTTTTTTCCACATACATTACATACATAGAGTCTTTCTCCCGTGTGAATTCTCTGATGCTCAGTAAGGTGTGAGCTTTGGCTGAAGCCTTTCCCGCAGTGATCACATTTATAAACTTTCTCCCCACTATGAGAAAGCTGATGTCTAATTAGGTCCGAATGAAATGTGAAGCTCTTGCCACAAGAATCACATTGATGAGCTTCCTCTTCTATAAGCTCTCTCTGAAGTATAAGAAGATTGGAGTTCAGAATTGGACTTCTTCCTGATTTATTACACATCTGGGCTGTCTCTCCTGTTTGGATTTTCCAATGGGTAACTGTCACCTGTCTAAAACCTGCTGCCTGAGAAGAATTCCTCAGGCTCTGCCCTTCTGAGTTTCTCAATAGCCCCCCTAATCTGGGTTCAGGGTCTTCCCCAGACTCAGGGGCTGAGGACTCCATTACTGGAAGTTTTTCTGACATCATCTGATGAAAATTTTCATCGTTGGAAATTCAGGCTTTTGAATCGCCTCTGTGTCACCAGTTGCTACTTTAGAACCTGAAACAAGAGAATAAAAAGATCATCTTTTCCCTTTGTTAACAGAAAGGAATCTGGAGAGCAGAAAGAGGACAGAACACATATCCGAGAAGAGTAAGAAAGGTGTTTCCTCTGCCCCACATGCTTGATCCTGTACACCGTTATTCATGGCTCTCCTTTCACTCCAAATCAACCATTCCCACTGTCATGGATTCAATTACGTCCCCCAAAAGTGTATTAACTTGGTTATGCCATGATTTCCAGTATTCTGTGGTTGTCCCTCATTTTGTGATTGTAATTTTTTGTTAAAGAGGATTACGGTGGGATTGTAACACCCTTCCCAGGTCACATCCCTGATCCAAGGTAAAGGGAGTTTCCCTGGGGTGTGGCCTGCACCACCTTTTATCTCTCAAGAGATAACAGGAAAAGGAAATAAGCAGAGAGTTGGGAACCTCATACCACCAAGAAAGCAGTGCTGGGAGCAGGGCGTGTCCCTTGGCCCCGAGGTTCCTTTGCTGAGATATCTCAAAAAACAAAGGGAAGACTGATGCATCAAAAGGACCTTCCTGCAGAGCCAACAGAGAAAGAAAGCCTTCCCATGGAGCCGCTGCCCTGAATTCAGACTTCTAGCCTACTGAATTGTGAGAGAATAAACTTCTTTGTTAAAGCCATCCACTTGTGGAACTTCTGTTATAGCAGCACTAGATGACTAAGACACCCACTTACAAAAGACTCTTTGTGGTTCTACCTCTAATACATTCAGCTGCAGGGGGGCAGACTGGTGTCTGGTGTATAAAACTCCTCTAGCTCTAAGTGAGTACTGAATGGGTGCCAGATAACACCTACTCATAAGCCTAATTCCCCAACCACTGAGCAGGGACATAGTTTGGACTGACTTAAAAAATCAAGACATTTTCTTCTAAAGACACAAAATTCATGGGTTCTACGTCCTTTTCACTGTCTCTCATTCCTTCCAGTCCTCCCTTCCCTCCTTAACCAGCTTAGCTCCCGTGGTCTATGGTATTAATTTTATGTCATAATCATTCCCTTGCATTTAGTCCCAACTCCTTGCCCTTTTCTTCCTCTATCATACTTTCATGACAAAACTCCAAATCTGGTTAAATTCAGCTTGCTTCCTGCAGTCTGCATGGTTGCAGAATGAGTTCTCTTTAAGTTGATAACTCCTTGCTTAATGGGGCCTGAGACCTGCCAGCAGTCCTCCACACTGTCCAAGTCTGGCCACTGGGCTATGGGCACCTTTTATATCACCATCTACTCTGCTACACTCCCTTCCTATAGCCTGGAGAGCAGCAGGAGATATTGGTGAACCAGTTTCGAAGATGCCAAGGAAAGCAACACTTGAGGCAAGGGCAGAGGAAACTAGGAGTAGTCTTGGTTCCTGGATGATCTCAAAAAGCCAAGTACTGACCTACCCTGGACCACCCACCATCATCTGGACTACGTAAGCGATCAACCACCTCATCTGCACCAGTGTATTTTTACCGTGGTTTAGCTTATACCCTATTACAAATTCAGCCCCTTGCAATGGGGTCATGACAAAATAAAAAACTAAAACATGTGGCGCTGGCTTAGCAGTCAGGCTGTAAGGAAATCAGTATTAGCATGTCAGGGCAAAGGATTTGGTAAAACTGGAAGGCAAGCTATATGTCTACCCACCAACCTCATAGTTAGCTCTAGGAAAAGGGGCTAGGAGGCCATAATGTCGGCCTGTGTTGGCTAGTTCTTTGTGCTTCTAGAGCAAAGTATTATAAAAGAAATGAAGTTTAATGAAAATCAAACCATTTTTAAGCAGAAAAAATAAGATATGGCTCTAATAAGGTGACTCTCTCTACAACACCTGCATTTTATCAGTAAAAAGTATGAAAAAAAATAGTGCTATCGAGTCGTTTCCATTAATTTAGTCGTTTCCATTAATCTAGGATCTCACAGGATTAGAAAAGCCAGCTGCCTCTCGAGTCTTCTCATTAAGGGATCTTATCAGACAGTGGGAGCCTGCCCAGCTGCAAGCTCAAGCAATAGGTATTACCTCACTATCCAAGTCCTCCTGTTTCAGATACCATAATTGTCAAAAAATGAGAGGAGGGCGGGGCCTAGCACAGAAGCCAGCACACAAAGCAGGGCTCTGCAGATTTAAGAACTGGAGCTGGGTTGTGGTTCTTGCACAGGGAGCTCCCAGAGAGCAGGCAGCACAGAACTGCATTACATTTTCAAGGAAAATATATTGTTGAAGAAGCCACAAGCCTGCCCTGTAGAAGTCTGCTCATAGGCGTATTACACTTAACCAAAGTATCCATCGACTTAAGAATGGGTAAACAGGAATACTCACATAACAGAATAATATACAGCAATGAAAAAAAAAAACTGCCACACACAAAAGCATTGCCAAATCTCACAGATGTGATGTTGACCTTTGGTGGTCAGGCACAAAGGAGTACGTACTTCATGGTTCCATTTATACGAAGTCCAAAAAGCGCAATCCATGCTGACAGAATCGAAATAGTGATTACCGTTGGGGAAGATGATGACTGGCAGGGGCACAAGGGGGACTTCTGGGATGCTGGAAATCTATATTGTGATCAGAGTTATACAGGTGTGCTTACTTTGGAAATATGTTGAGCCATAGCTTCAGACCTGGGCTCTTTACTGCATATATGCTATATCCTTCAATATTTACAAAATATACGTATTTTTTAGAAGAAAAAAGTCTGTGATTATTCACTTTTATGTGGTCACTATGGTGCTCTGCCCAGAACCCTCTCCAGGGCCAGGCACACAACCCCCTCCAGCTCTGGGGACTCTCACACAGGGACCTGCCTTCAGGCAGACAGAGCACCTGACCAAGGCTATACCTTCCCCAGGGGATGGCAACTTTATTAGCTATCCACTGCTATATAACAAATGACCACGAACTCAGCCTCTTAAAACAGCACACATTTATTACCTCAGTCTGGTCAGGGCCCTCTGCTTGGGTCACACAAGGCTGCAGTTACAGTGCTCATCTGGAGGGCCCGGGGGGAATGTTTCCAAACTTACTCACATGGCTGGCAGCATTCAATTCCCCATGATGGTAGGACTGAGGTCAGCATTTCTTTGCAGCTGCCAACCAAGAGCTGTGCTCAGCTCCTAAAGGCTGCCTGCATTCCTTGCCATGGGGTGCTCCACCTTTGAGCCAGCAATGGTGTGCTGGATCCTTCCTGTGCTTTAAAACTTGGCTTCTCTTCTGGAGAAACCATCCTGCTCTTAAAGGGCCCACCTGGATATCTCAGGTCAACAGACTTGGGGCCTTCATCACACCTGCACAAGCCCTTCAGAGCAGCAGGTTAGTGTCTGAATAACTGGGAGAAGACAGGTGCACACTAGGGGCTGGGACTCTCAGGAGGCAACCATAGAATACTGAAGACCAAGGTACGTGCACACTAGGGGCTGGGAATCTCGGGAGGCAACCAGAGAATGCTGAGGACCACATCAACAGTCCATGACTGACTGACAATCTGAACCTAAAGGCCCAGGCTCTTTGCCTCAGTTAGGAACAACTCTGAAGGTCATCCCAACCCAGGGGTCACCGTGGGTCAGCTCTTCCCTATATCCAACTCTGCCTTCCTTCTAGCTCTATGCCCAGAGAGCTCTCCTGAATGAACATGCTGGACACAACTTCCCAGCTCAGTCTATCTCCAGGGAACTCAATCTAAGATGACTCCATCAGGCTACAGCCAGGCCCCAATCTTCATCGGCATGGGGAGTGCTGTGCAGTCCCCATGAACGGTGGGTTACAGTGGATAAGCTTCCATCCCTCAGAGGGTGAGACCAGGGCCACAGGGGACAAAACGGAAAGGAGCACAGAGCAGATCTGCTGGTGAACCAACACATCCACTACTGTCAGGGGAGGGTAGCTTTTCAAAAGCATTTTATCTGTGAGCCGTAACTTGCCTACAGCCAGGTGCACAAATCTGAATTGTACCGCTTGATGAATTTTTCATGTATACATCTGTGTAACCACCACCCAGATCAACACATCTAACATTTGTCAGCTAAAAAGACTTCCTCTTGTTTCCTCCCCATCGATACTCCCCTACAAGGTAACCATCTCCAAGAATATAAATCTGCCTGTTTGCGGTTTCTTTTAAATGGAATCATAGTTCTCTTTTGTGTCTCCTTTTTATTTCACATATACCTTAAATTTACATACCATAAAATTCACCATTTTAAAAGTGTATAATGCAGCGGTGTCTAGTACATTCCCAAGGTGTGCAATCATCACCCAGAGATGTCTTTGCTTACACTCGAAAGACGTGCTGGGCTGCGGAGCTCATCCGTGCTGGTGATAGTTCATTTTTTTTCACTGTGTAGTATCCCATTTTATGAACATGCCACAATCATTTTTCCATTCTATTGAACAGTTGGGTTGTTTCTACTTTGGGCTATAATGAACAAAGCTGATACAAACATTCCTGCTCGTGTCTGTCAGTAGACCTAAGTCCTCATTTCTGCTGGGTACACCCCCAGGAGAGTAACTGCTGGGTGATGGGTCATACAAATTTTCTGCTTCAGTAGCTGCTAGGATGTGCCACCCAGCAGGACTCCATCCTGTGATGGCCCAGGGGCTGCCATGCATTTTCCTTCTTCCCTTTCCTGAGTGCAAGGACTCACTGCAGTGGCCCTGCTCCCCAGCTGCACATGAGAGGCGGGGTGTGGAAAACTTGAGTTCAGATCACTGATTGTTGGAAGCCACATTGGTGTCTGATGAAGGCCACACATCACCACAGACCCTGGGCTCTGCCCAGAGGCAGTCACTGAGCATACTGTGTGTGGATAGAGGGTCTACGTGATAGCAGGGGGTCAACAGTACAGAGACTAAAGGTCCCTCAGCATCCACACGTCCCATGTTCCTTTTAGTAACGAAAACCCCACAGTCACTACCACTGTTAAGCCACCAAAGGCACATGGCCATCCAGCAGACAGCTGCATTTCCTCCCCTGGAGTGAGGTGTGGTGGGTGACTAAGGTCCAGCTAGTGGGATGGCAATGGAGGTGATATGTGCACACCTTTTAAAAGGGCACTGCTTGCCCTCTACACTCTCCCCTCCATGGTGCTGTTGAGCTGGCTCTAGCCATGCCAAAAGGGCAGCCCCACAGATGGGCAGAACAGCCAGGGTCCCTGGAGAACCCTGAGGGCAGACCATCCACTGGTCTGTGGTCACCCACCTAGCTCTGAGCTCTAATGTGAGAAATCATGGTTTTTGTTTGAAATGCTGTATTTTCTGGGTCTCTGTTACCGGAGCTTTAACCTTAAATAATGCAAACACACAGCTGAGTATTCAGATGCTGTGCTCCTGGTGATGATAAACACTCATATTGCATGTCACCAGTAAGAAACACAATACAAACCTATGCAGGGAACTTCTGTCCATACATTAGCTGACACAATTAGTTCAGCAACACCTTGTCCTCAGATGGCACCCACTGGGCATGTGGTCACCCTCTGGCACTGGATACAGGCCTTGACAGGGAGTCACCAGAAATGTCCTCCGGAGTTAAATGCCCACTCACTTGGTTTTTAAGATCCCCTCTCTGGCTTATAGAAGTTACTTTCAACTAGTTGTCTCAAGGTATAGAAGTAAATTAAATCATGCTGAGAAAAATGAGACCACAGACAAAAACTTTAAAAACGAAAATTACCTTTAACCTCACCACTCAGATGATCACAGTTAACGGTTTTCCTTCTGGGTATTTTTTTCTGCACCAATATTTTATGAAATCAGGTCACACTACTCAGTTCTATATCCACCTTTACTTTTATACTTTTTTAATTCTTAATGATTAAAAATATAAACTTGCTGCCATCAAGTCGATTAAATATAAGATACACACTGTGAAAATATTTAAAATGATAAAGAAATGTAAAATATAAAAAATGAAAATCCTTGGCAATTCAACAGATAACCAGTTAGCTGTTTAAACACATCTACCAGGCCTTTTCTCACACAATCACATGTGCGCATTTACTCATGTACACACGTGATTTTCAAAAACACTAACGGGACACGGCACCTGTGCGCCCCTAAGTCTCCTCATCTGTCGCCTGTCCTGGGCAGCCTCTGGACACGGCCCCTGTGCGCCCCTAAGTCTCCTCATCTGTCGCCTGTCCTGGGCAGCCTCTGGACACGGCCCCTGTGCGCCCCTAAGTCTCCTCATCTGTCGCCTGTCCTGGGCAGCCTCTGGCCACGGTGTGTGCGGACGTGCCCGGTTTGGATGCTGTCAGCGTCAGAGCCAACACGTCCTGAGTCACTGCTCTGGGTCAGGGGCTGGCTCCAGGAGGAGGCATTTCCCCTGAAGTGTCCTGGCCTCTTGTCCCCCGCTGCCTCCTCTCCAACAGGTGGATGAGTTAGCAGGATGGCATGTCCAGGAGAAGGACACCAGCCTCTTCTGTCCTCTCTTGGAGCCGGCTGTCCTCTAAGATACCTGCACTGCTCCCCAGGCCAAGGACTGCATGGTGGTAGGCCAGGCGGGAGAGGCCTGCGGCCATCTGTGCACCCAGCACCGGCAGGTAAGTCTGTCTGGCTGCCATCTAGCCTGAGGAAGTCCAATCTTGTTCTAACCTGGCCTTTACCAGTAAAAAGGTGACATTTTGCTTTTCACATGCCGGTGGGGAGCACTGCTTCCCTCACGCGCAGCCAGGCACTGCGCTGAGCCACTGAGTAGCTTACCTCATTAACCTGCCTAGTAACCTCCAGAACAGCTATTACCCCTACCACTTACTGTCTTACAGATGAGGAAACAGAGACCAGGAGAGAAAGTAAGTTTCTGCAGTCACCAGACCAGAAGTGGCAGAGCCAAGACCAATCCAGGCCTGCCTGCTCCCACAGCCCATGTCCCCACTGTGAAGACTTCTTCCCTTTTTAAGTACCATCTGTCACTTTACAGGATAATTTGCTTAGAGGTCAGCTGGAATTTGTACTATAAAAGTAACTTTTGCCCAGTAAAGCCTATGAAAGCTGGAACCCGTGTAAGGCCGAAACCTGTCAAAGAAGGAAAACTCAAACGTTTTCCACTAAAATAAGTGGCAGTAAAGGGGTAAGACTGCACCCTGTCAAAGGCAGAAGAGTCACGAGACCCAGGAAAACAAGAGAGTCCTGTCGAGTTCCGGATCTCACAGGTTTCACTGAACTTTAAACTTTATTCTCTTCCTTTATTAAAAAGGGGAGGGAGTAGAGTGTTAGTTTTCTGTTTTGAAACTCAGTAATAACTTCCGATTTTTGTTTTTAGAACGACTCATTGTTTTTAAAACCTGGAAACAGGCTGCATACAAACAGATGTGTGTGTATAAACACCTATTCACCCCAGCCTCCCAAAGGCTTCCGTAATTCTTTTTAACTTTAGGAAGTTTTTAAAAATTGAATAGATCCTGCTCTGAAGAAAAATTTACCTGAGAATCAGCAACCTTCAGCTTCTGCTTCGCTTCTTTTTCTTCTGTGAACTCAAGCAAAATCATATCGATACTTTGTCATTTAAAGAAAGCTGAATGAGATGAACAAAAGGGAGTAAAACCAGGCCAGGCTTCAATGGTTCCGCAACACGCTGGGCTGAGCTAACCAGGACCACCCTGCTGTTACAAACACACGGGATTCGCAGGACAGAATGCAGCACACAACTGCACAGCTACATACGACTGTGTGTGTAATTACAGCTGTGTGTGTACATGTATATATGACTACATGTGTAACTATAACTACGTGTGTATACGTATATGTAACTGTGTATACAACTACAGCTGTGTATATACCTACATGAAACTATAATTACACCTGTGTGTGTACATATATAACTGTATATAACTATAGCTGGGTGTATACATTTACATAACTGTACATAACTATAGTTACATATATACATATATATAACTGTATATAATTATAGCTGTGTGTGTACGCATATATAACTGTATATAACTATAGCTGGGTGTATACATGTATATAACTGTGCACATAATTACAGCTGTGTGTATACATATATATAACCGTATACATAACTACGTTATAACTTACGTAACAATACACAGCTGATCTCGAGAGAAAGAAAGGCAATGAAGCTGGAACCAGTCCTGGAAGCAGGCATAGCAGCCCAGAATGGCTCTGGGGCGGAGGGGGGTGTACACCCCAGTTCCAGCCCTGGAAAGGTGGCTTTGGCGAAGGGATGAGGCCTTGTCTGTTGCTGCCTAAGGAGAGGAAGCGGGAGGGTGTGCTGAGCAACACCCCCGGGGCATAACGAGCTGCAGCAGGACAGCCCTGAGCAAGATGTGCCCAGACCCACTCAGAAACCGGGGCCTCTGCATCCGCCTTGTGGCGGTGCTGCCATCAGCCTGCGTGCCACTGCAGGCACGAGGGGCTGAGACCTGTGTGCTGACGCCCACAATGTGTTGTCCTTGTTTTCCGACTCCTCACAACCGTCTGCCCAGGTGGCTCAGGAGGCAGCCTGCACTGGGCAACCAGAAGGACGTGGACCTAGTCCTCCTCAGGAACCAGTGATGGCCGCCAACTATCGGGGCTCCACCCAAGGGACGAGGAGCGCCTCCCTTCCTGACAAGTCCCCGACCCCAGGGCGCCCTGGATGTGCTCAGTGACTCCATGAAACCACTCAGTGACATCACCTACTGTGGGCCAACCACCACCCCTCTCAACCAGCAATCCCAGAAGGAGCTCTTCCAAAATTCTGAAAAGCCTCCTGACTGGTCTCCCAGCCTATTTTCCCTGTCCATTACAGCATGGGTGTCAAAGCGCTACCTCTGAAAAGCCAGACTGGGTGTTCCTTTGTGTAAGGCTCGTCCATACCTCTAATGACTAAAGGACAAAACCCCAACTTCTGGGAGTAGCATTCGAGGCTCATCTTGATCCACTCCTGTCTCCCACCCTCGGAGAGAGAACTACTTTCAAGCTGGTATCACCTGAGAGGCCCCCGTAGATTTGTTTGGAATGAACATGCCCAATTCCACCCCCTAAACTTCCTGGAGCTGGTCCCTCCCAGACCCTGCCCACCTAGCACCCAGGACAGACCCCTTCTGCTCCTGCTGTCAGATGGCGCCTCATCTGCTCCCTGGTCATTCGGGCCCACAAAAGGACCCAGGACTTACGGCCTGAGAAGGGAGCAGCTCTCCCAGCCAGGCTGCACAAGCACCATGGTCTTCAGGACACAGGAGCAGCTCTGGGGACCTGGGACCTGAGCTGGCCCTGGGCCTTCCAATGGCTTCCTGTCACCTTCGAAATGCCAGACCTGTCCAGCCTCCTCAGTGTCATTCCTACCACCCTCCTCTCGCTCATTTCACTCCAGCCATGCTGTTCTCCTGCCCTTCCCTGAGCACATCACACACTCTCCTACCCCAGGACCTTTGCACTTGCTGTTCTCTCCCTACAGTGCTCTTCTCTGATTCTCTGCATAAGCCGCCTCACCTGACTACCCTTCAAAGCAATAGTCACTACTAGTCTCCACCTCTTTGCTGCGCTTCATTTCTTTACAGCACCTGTCACAACCTAACATGCACACGTGCGCATCTGTATTTGTTTATTGTAACTCCCTGTAAGTGAGGGATTAATATTAGGCCTGGGTGGATCCAAGGCCAGTGTGAGAATGACCACGGTCCCCATGAACAAATACTTTCCTTGTCTGGAACTGCGCCTGGGTCGGGGGAGTTGTAGGGTGGACACAGCCTTGGACCTAAGTGACGATTCAGGTTGGCGGTGAAATCCACACACTCCGGGGCTCTCACCCTTGACAGCCAAGCTGTGTCCTGGAGGAGCTGCTGGGCCTGAGATGAGGAGAGGATCCTGAACCTGCCCTAGTCCTGCCTTGTGTCCTACACCACATCAGCTGCCATCAGGTCCATTCCAACTCATGGCACCCCGACGTGTGTCAGCATAGAACTGTGCTCCATAAGGTTTTCAATGGTTGGTTTCTCGGAAGCAGATCGCCAGGCCTTCCAAGGTGCCTCTGGGTGGACTCAAACTTCAACCCTCTCGGTAAGCAGCTGAGCACTATAACAGTCTGCTGCACCCAGGGACTACGTATTCTTCCATAAGGCTTGCTCCACGAGGGCCAGGCCTGTATCTGTCTCACTCCCTGGCACCTGGTATGTACACAATATCCACTGAATCAGTGAATGGAGTCTCAGCCTTCTCAGCTCTGCCCGCTCTCCTTATCACCTGCAGGCACCTTCCAGGAGAGCAGGAGCCCATCATGGTAACTCCAGGAGAGGCTGGAGATATGTTTTCAGACTTGTGGAGAAATGGAGCAACTCCATCCCCCAATGTCTTCCTGTAGCTCCCTTAAGAGGGACGTTGTGGTTAGTGGCAGTATCGAGACGCTGTTAGACTGCCGCATTTATAATGGGGACAAAAGTCCCACCTCTGCCGAGAGGAAGCAAGGGAAGGCGCGGAAAAGATGAGCATCATTCAGACGGACCCTTGGTGGGCAAAAGACAGTGACCTCTCTCATTCATCGGGTCTCGGCCTCAGGGAAAAAGCATCCAGGTGAAAAACAGGATGATGATATGCTGGCTCTGCAGACAACTGTTGAGCTCAAAGCCCTCCTCCATCTATCGCTCCCCAGGTCCCTGACAGCGGTCCTGACACAGCACAAAGGCCTCTCCAAAGAAACAGGATTCCTCAGGAAGGCTCTAGGACAATGCAGCCAGCCCGCGTCTCCCCATCTGGGCAGTCTCCTGCAGGCCCAAGTGTTAAATGCTTTGGAGTGAATTCTATTTATCACATTTCCAAGTGGGGGAGCCCCCCTCCACCTCCACACGTCAGCAGGTGCTGCTCCACATCTCCCCCAGACACATTCTCAGCATCGTTTGGGGAGACCCCTCGGGCTCCAGGGAGAGGAAGCAGGGCTACAGCAAACGGCAGCGATGCTCACACCTAAGCCTCCCACATCACAAGGAAAAGATCTGGGGCCGGCCACCTAAAAGGGGCTGGCATGGCCTGGGAATTCCGGCACCCAAGTTTGAGCTAGAAGCCCTAGGGCTTGGGTGTGCAGTCCCTGGGAACCAGAAAAAGGGACAGAGATCACGGCGAAACGCACCGAGAGCAGAGACCTGGGAACTCATCCCGTGAAGCTCCCGAGCGAAGGGGCCTCAGGGCTGGGGCTCCGTGGAAAGACGGGGCTCCCTGAGGGGCGAAGCCTCGGGGGCGCGGCCGTGCCCGCGACCAGGGAGACGGCTCACCAGGCCCAGGCCCCGGACGCCCGCGCTCGCCGGCCACCTCGGCGGACTCTGCCCCGGCCCGGCCGCCAGGCCCCGGAGGCCGCTGGGGCCCACGGCAAAGGCGCTGCCCGCCCCCAGCCCGGAACGCGCCACTCACCCGGCGCCCAGCAGCAAGAGGCTGCGCCGGCGCGGCACCACCTGCCGCGCGACGGGAGACGCTGGCCGCCGGCCCAGCAGCCCCGCCGACAAAGCCCGCAGGCCGCCCGCGCGCGGCGGCCGGAAGTGCGCCAGGCCCCGCCCCGGGGACTTCCGGCGCCGCTCTAGGAGGGCCGGAGGGCGGCCTCCTCTCGGTGGTGCGGAGTTCCGGCCGTGAGCACGCGGGCGGGGCGGCGAGAGGGCGTCGGGAGCGCGGAGCGGGGAGGGGCGCGCCCGGGCAGAAAGGGGCCGGCGCTGCAGGGTCGGCGCGGGGAGTGGGCCTGGGGTGGGGCTGGGGAGAAGGCCCCTGGGAGTGAAATACGATGTCCCCAAAAGACCACTGAAAAGTCACAGACCCCGAGCATGTTTTTCTCCTAAATATTAAATCCTTGCAAAGAATTTAATTTCCGGTGAACTGTAAATACAGATGTTCAAAACAAAACCATTAGCAAACCACCGATACCCACAACAATTCGGAGAGGTCTCGAAGGCGTCACGCCCAGCGAGGAAAGTCGTTCTCAATGTAATGATGGGGGCACTGCCTGCGTATGTCCGCCACATGGGGAGTGTCACTAGGAGACAAGCGAGTGGGCACGGGCAGAAAATCCAGAGGCCCGGCCAGCGCCGAGCCCCTGGGCATTTGACGTGGCCAGCTGCGTGGAGTGCTCGGTGCTAGCCCCTGTGTCCCGGCACCTCTAGTGCCTTCTGCGTGGAAGGTGCACACATATTTGCTGGACAGAAGAGGGCACCTGGGAAGGAACCAGCAGAAATGCGTGGTGAAGGTGGCCACCAGGGTCATCAGGTCTACCAGCGTCCGCACCTCATGTCAGCCTGGTCTCAGAACTTCAAGGTCCGTCCACAGGAGACTGGATGGCTGCTCTTGATTCATGACTGGGCTTGCAGGTTAGATCTTCCGGATATTTCCAGCCACTTGCCCCAGAGTCTGTGTGTTCCCTGGCTGTATAGTACCTGGAGCTATTTTCTTGCTCAGCAGTGAACTTCCTACTCTATCCCTCTCCACCCCAGGATGCTGACTCGAGCTTCTCCTCGCCCTGCTCCTTGTAAAGGACCTAAGGGACTGGAGAGGGGACCCGGAATCTTAGGGGGTTCCTAGAGCTGCATTCTCCAACATAGGAGCCACTAGCCACATGTGGCAGTTTGAATTTAAAGAAATAAATGCACAATTCAGTGTTTCAGTTGCAGTAGCCACGTTTCAAGTCCTCAGTGGTTGCATGTGGCTTGTGGCTGCCATGTTGGGCAACACATCAGCAAAGAAAGTTCTCTTGGACAGCCTTGCCTTAGAGCAAGGGTTGGCAGGCTGTGGTGGTTAAGGTTGTGTGTCAACTTGGCTGGGCCATGATTCTCAGTGGTTTGGTAGTTATGATGTAGTTTGGCAGCTATGGAAAAATGTAAACACCTCCATGATATCTGATGTAATTATCTCCACGATGAGATCCACTACCAGCAGCCAATCAGTTGAAAAGAAGTTTCATTGGGGATATAGCCTGCATCCAACGTGTGTGGACTTTCTGGCAAATCTTGTTGGCTTTTGCTCACTCTGGATCCTGCAGCTAGCTCTTGTTCATATAACCTCTGGTTCTTGGGACTTGAGCTAGCAGCTTACCTACTCATCTTGGGATTCGTCAGACATTAAAACCTGTGAGCCAGCAGCTTGTAGTCTTACCTGCTGACCTTGGGACTCGTCAGCCTTTGCAACCTGTGAGCCAGAGGCCTGCAGTTCGACCTACCAATCTTGGGTTCGCCAGTCTCTGCAGCTCTGTGAGTCGAGAAGAGCCTCCAGCCTGACCCATGGACTTGGGACTTTCCAGCCTCTATAACCATGTAAGCCATTTCCTTGACATGAATCTATTTCTCTCTATATATATATGTATGTTTATAAGTTTTATATATACCCTTCACTGGGTTTGCTTCTCTAGAGGGCCCAGCCTGAGACAGCAGGTGTTTTCTGCAAAGGGCCTTATTTAAATCTTTTAGATTTTACAGGATCCACAGCCTTGGTTTTTTGCAGTGGCAAAAGTTACAGGATCAGGAAGCAAATCCGCTGCAAGCAGGACACAGGGAGTCACAGCGCATGGACCCTTGTCCACAAGCTGTGGGGGATGCCGCTCTATTGGCAGCTGTTGTCTCGACACATACCCACAGGCGAGGTCCACACCCTGGGCCTGCCGGGGGTGCCGGCCTCTGCAGTTATGGGACTGGCTGCTTCATGGATGCGTGTGTGGAGGCCAGTGGATTGAGAGCACTGCTTCACTCATTTTCTATAAAATGGGATCCCTGGTGTACAGCAGTGATCTTTGGGCCCTGGACAGTGGTGCCAGCACGGGTGCTGTGGCAGGGAAGGCAAACCTGTGTCTGGAGTTGCTGTCATTGTGGTCTGGAAGCATCACTGTCCCCTCCAGAGTGGAAGACCTAGTTGGCCAACTGCCTACAGGCTCTGATCGGCCTCCCTGCTGGTGGCTCCACATTGAGGGCTCGCCCTCTGCTCCTGACAGACAGGACAGGCACTCAGCAGCTGTCACAGGTGGACCAGCTTTGTTGAGAGAGAGGTTTTGTGTCCCCTACTGTTGCTTAGGCTACTCTGCGCAGGGGATCATTGTCCAAGCCCAGGTGTGGCTGAAGGTAGAGGCTGGCCGATGTCCATGGGACAGATAGCCTTATGCCCCGGTGGCCGAGTGCCCGCTGCAGTGGTCTGCTCCTTTGCTCATCGCATGCCTCTTCCCCAGTCCTCTTCCTCTTGCTCTGCCCTGGAGTCCACCACATCCTTCATGACAAGACTGTTACCGCAGTTTCGTGAGTTTGAGCCACCTGCTGCAAACAGTTCTTGAGACGGGGTGAGGTGGGTGGCAAGAGCTCTATCATATACCAGTATATGGAGACAGAGGGGACTGATCTCCTCCTAAAGCTGTCTGTCTGTAGGAACTGTAGACCAGCTGGGGTTTTATCGGGAAAAGGGGCCGTAAGTTTTAGGAACTTGTGCAATGTGCATTCTCTTTCTTCTGTTTGGTTTCGGTGGTCGTATTTCAAACATATTGGTCTTTTCCTCCCATTATTCCATCAGCCTAGGGGGTGGCTGGTGCCATGCTCCTTCCTGTTTGACAGGCTTAGATTGATATCACTTATTTTCCACAGTTCTAGGGGAAACGTGGGTTAACATCTAACTTTTAGAGGAGAACCCACTAAAACAACAAAATCACACCTGGAGACAGACACAGTCTAGGGAAAAGAAAAATGGTGCAGATTCTGTTCAAGATACAGTTGAGCAGCCTTTTCCAATCCCCGCTTTTTGTTGTGAGTTTCTCAGTCTTAGAAAACAGGGCATCGTGTCTTTGCTGAATGGGGGCATAGTGGCCTAAGTTAGAGGGTGGGACTCTTGTGTTGTCTGAGTTAAACCATTGTATCTCTCTTGGATCTACATTGGCCCTTTATTGGGCTGTTGTCTCTCTTCTTGATGGGGGATGGGTTGAAATCCCTGAGCAACCGTCATTTGGAGCTGGAACTTTGAATCGCTTGAAATGACTCTACCCTTTGGAGAAGAAGGCACCAACCCATTAAGGCATACGCCAAGACACGTAAGCTCGTCTAGAGAGAGGAACGACACAAGCAAAGGTTAAAACAGAAATGAGTAAAAGGGCTGGAGCAAAAACAATTCTTAATACCTCCATAGCACTTATTTTGATGATGCTTATTTACCGGTCTTTGTTTTGTCTCTTGAATAGCTGCTTAAGTCTTTCAACTGGTTCATATATTTAAAAAGGCAAAAGTGGGAAGTGGACAAGCATGCTGCTAGACTCATGTCTGTCTTACAGGGTAAAAAATGGGCAAAACCATTGAGAGTTTCACCTTTTCACAAATTGGCTAGAAACTGTGATCTTACATTTTGAATTGCATTTTTTAACAATCATTTGTACAGGTTTCAATAACCGACAGTCAGGAGGGTCTCCATTGGTCCCACAAATTTTTTATTCATTAAATGCTAATAAAAAAAGTGGAAGGTCTTTTGGTTTTTGTTTGATTGGCTTTATGTGAAAAGTTCCCTAAAAGATATTTTTCTTTCTTAAAAGATAATTTTTAAGATTGCCCCATCTACTGTCTTTATCTCAGGGCCCAGTTGATGTGTCCTTCTGAGTCCAGGGAATAATGACTCCAATATTATTTCTTAAATCATTCTCTCCTTTTGATTGGAGATAACACATCTATGATCAATATCTGGACTTTACTGACCGGCCACTGCAGGCCCTTTGAACTCATGGTGCTGGTTTTCCACCGGATACCATTTGGTTCTTCACCAGGATCTTAAAATTAAGTAAGAGCAGAGTTCTCATCAACTGTAGCTCAATATACATCAATATTTTGGCCTGAGGCTTTTTCTTTTGTCTTTTAAGAGTGTACGACAATAGAGGATAACTTCTGTTATGCCTAATACTATCAGGACTATCTCTTGCAGTAGTGATCTAGCTCACGTATTTATTCTTGATGGTAACCAGCCCAATAAATCTGGTGTTTGTCAGGGTGTTACAGTGTGTAACCAAGGAGCTTGCTGTCCAATTCTATGTGTTAACTTTTCCTGTGTTACTTCTCTAAATGTAACAACAGGTATTTGTTATGGCACAGGTTACACCTTTTAGGGGGGATAAAAAAAATCTGAAGTCTGTTTGGTTATCTCATGTCACCTTGGCTTAATGAGGTCAGAGATCGTCAGAGATCACTGTTGTATTTTTACCCGGTAGCAACTTTGTCTGTTATTTGTCCCATAGTGATTGATAAATTTCTTAAAGATTTCTCTAATTCAACTATATCATAAGTGGGAATTAAATCTACCAACCACACCCTGAGTGTTGGACCGATGGGCTTTCTACTGACTCGCGTTTTTCAGTGGGTAACAATTTAACGTTCCCTTTCTAATATTTCCTAGCATCATTAAAAATGAATAAAAAAAACCCAAAAACCAAACCCAGTGCCGTCGAGTCGATTCCGCGACTATCTAAAGGCAATCTTAAGGTTCTCAGAGGGCATTGTCCCAAGCATTCATCAGGACTCTAAACAAGAGATTACTCACCTAAATTCACTGTGAGTTGGAAAAGCATCTTCTAAATTAGTTGAATCTATTACACACACAAAAAAAAAATTCATAAAGCACTGAAAGTTTGTCTAGAGAAAACAGAAGGTGTAGAAAAATTTACATGTGACAAACAAGTATCTATTAAAGAATACGTGATTAGCAAGATAATACAGGACGGACTTCTCCTATTAGAGGTTTCCAGTTAATTTGTTTAAAACATACCAGGTGTTCTTCCCAAGAGCAAGCTGCCCCTCCTTGGTTTACCTATTAACGGTCAACGGTCACTTTTTCAGACACAGAAGTGAAACCTAAGACAGAATGGAGTCTCGGCCATGAGGTTGCTCTCCTCTGAGAGCCTGGTTTCTTTAAGATACATAATTCTTTGTATAGTAAGAGGTTGAGAGTTTGATTACAAACGCTAGACAGGTGTTTCATAGGACATCATCTTAACAACTGATTAAACTGAGTACTGATTACCCTAAACATAATTCTCAGTCTGATCTTTGGAGTCAGTTTCTCGAAACAGACTAAATTTAAAAACAAAAACACAATGCCCAGAGCAAAATGGTCTTGTTAGTTTATCTGGACAATTGTTTGACTCAAAGTGGCTTCAGGAGTCAGTTTTTTCTCAAGGCTCGAGGTTCAAAAGGACCCCCAAAGGCGATGGCCTATGTAGGTTGCCCCAACCTCCATGAAAGCCAGAAACCTGGATTCCAGGAGACTCTCATGGCTCCCTCCTCTGGATCATGATCTTGTTATAGAATCTTTGATCAAAAAACGTTCAGTAATGGTAATTGGGCACTATCCCAGGCACCATACAGCAAGTCAGGAATTAGAATAGAAACGCTAACAATAATATGAGGCCAATTGTCTGAAATAACCGATGAAACCACGACTCTAAGGTCTTTGAACCAAGGAAACAAATCTCATGCGGTGTTTGTTTACGCATAAGCAGCCTCAGTAACTGTTCTTCATGTGCCTCAGCAGCAGCTATGTTTTGTAAAACTTCAGCTTGCGTATTAATAGAAATACAGGAAAAATGATCTATTAAGGCACAAAAATGTTCCGAGAGACCTAATAGGAAATCTCATGTTGTTTTAATTTGTAAAATCATAGGTCAAATTTCAGACACTTCTCTGGTTATAATATTTACGACTTTGTTAAATTTATCAACAGGAACTTCTAATTCAAGAGTTACAATATCTAAACCCCCTAGTTAGATAATTTGGGAGAAAGGAGTGTGACCCTAATACTCCCCAGCATGTTCTCGCCTTTTCAAAATGGGCAACTGAGAGGTTGGCGTAACTAACGCCGTGATAAACCTGTAAGTTTTTCTTTTTCCTCTGTCTGCCTCCTCCTTCAGGTACGTCTGTTAATGACTTTGCTCTTTGTTTTAATTTGATGCAAACAACTTTGTTTTGTTTTGTCTACCCATGAGTTGGAAACCAGGTGGTATAGCAGTTAAGTGCTACAGCTGCTAACCAGAGGGTCGGCAGTTCAAATCCGTCAGGTGCTCCTTGGAAACTCTATGGGGCAGTTCTACTCTGTCCTATAGGGTCGCTATGAGTTGGAATCGACTCGACGGCACTGGGTAGCCCATTAAAGAGATGTTCTGGCCTGTGTCTCCTCAGTTCCACAAAAAGTCCCCGTCACTATTCTGTAGTGAAAAACTCTTCCAGCCATCTACTGGCTACAAAGACACTTCTAACCCCTATAAACCTCCCCCGCCAAGCTCTAATGCAAAATCACTTCCCTGGACTCCACAGAGGCAGCCCATGCTGCTGCAAGGCCCCAGGTGATGTAGACATCCCCTAAGCAAACCTTTTCACTCTTTCTGACTTGGGGTACATTTCATTGGCTCAACTGCTTCAGGGCACAGACCCTAATCAGGTAGCAGGAGGAAAATGGTTTCTTATATCTAGAAAGTAGGACCTTAAACCATTTCTTCTTTCTAGAAAGAAAGGCATTAAAACATCAGCAATATTCTCACATAAAACCCATAGTATCTTTTCGTTTGTTTTGTCTTATGTAGTTAATTTATATACCAAGTGATTCCGGATGGACCGCAGGCTGTGAACCCATCAGCTTCTGCATAGAGTCTGGTCACAGTCCCTTTCATAAGTCCAATATAGTCCATCTTTTTTGTTGAGATATTCTGGTCAAATGTTTTTAGAAAATCACCAGAGTAAAAACTTACCTGCAGATGATAAAACTTAATATGGCCATGAGTGATTTATAAACATAACTCTTAATAGTGAAAGACCTGATAGAAATTAATTACAAGCATAATGTAAAGGCCAAATAAAATCAGTTAAAAAAAACTTTAGATAAAAGTATTTCTAAATATAACCGTTAACCACATTTTTAAAGATCTTCAGATATAATACATAACAATCTTGAGACGTAATACCATATAAAAAATTTTTTTTTTTTTTTTTTTATAGTCAGGATATATTAAGAATATACCAAGGTTATCAAGTCTCTAAATACCTGAATGGTAATAACTTCGTAGATAAATGATGTGAATTCTCCAACCAAATCATTGGCTTTAATGATGTTAGATTCAAAAAATAAATATTCAACCAACTTAGCAATAAAGAAATAATAATAAAATTATGACATAATATTATGTGTTTGCTGTCTAATATTAGGCAAAAACAGAAGAGGAAATACTAACATGTAACTTTTAACCCAAAGACAAAGAATCAGGCACTTGTCTTGATTTTAAGAACACGTTCCGTGTAATTTATGAGATGTTAAATAAACCTTTTTAGCACTTTTCCTTTATAAAAATTTTGTGGCTTCCCAACTTGTCAGGAGTTTATCATAAGCTACCAAGAAACGATACTTTAGTTATTTAAACAAAAATCTTAAAGTAAAAAACTTAGCTTTTTTTTTTTTTCCTAAAGCCATGTTAAGACAGGAAACAGAGGGACCCCCAAATCTGTGAACAAAGTAACAGGAAATGGCCCCGGGTGCAGAAACAAAGCCATTCCCGAGAACAATGGGGCAGGGTATCAGAAAACAGCCCACAACCTTCTTTAAAGTTGTCTTTCAAAAGCAGCCAGATGAAACCAGCCCCAGGGACATGCACAGAACATCCACCTGTGACCGCTGTGTGACCTTCCACCAGTGGCAATGAGGGGCCACAGCTGCAGCTGGGGAATTGAACTCGGGGAGGGAGAGACTACACAGGTGCGACACCCCATAATAAGTGCTGCTACGAATCGCAGAAGCATCCGGGACAGGAACCATCTTAGAAAGCAGCTGGCACCCACCTTAGTTAACGTGTCCCCACCCAAAATGGGCTACTTGCCAGAAAACCCCACCTATGCCTCTGAATGAACATCTTTTTTTTTTTTAATAATTTTTATTGTGCTTTAAGTGAAAGTTTACAAATCCAGTCAGTCTCTCACATATAAACTTATATACACCTTACTACACACTCCCAATTACTCTCCCCTAATGAGACATGAGACAGTCCGCTCCCTCCTTCCAGTCTCTCCTTTCGTGACAATTTTGTCAGCTTCTAATCCCCTCTACCCTCCCATCTCCCCTCCAGACAGGAGATGCCAACATAGTCTCAAGTGTCTACCCGATGCAAGTAGCTCACTCCTCATCAGCATCTCTCTCTAACCCATTGTCCAGTCCAATCCGTGTCTGACAAGTTGGCTTCGGGAATTGTTCCTGTCCTGGGCCTACAGAAGATTTGGGGACCATGACCACCTGGGTCCTTCTAGTCTCAGTCAGACCATTAAGTCTGGTCTTTTTAGGAGAATTTGGGGTCTGCATCCCACTGTTCTCCTGCTCCCTCAGGGGTTCTCTGTTGTGTTCCCTGTCAGGGCAGTCATCGGTTATAGCCGGGCACCATTTAGTTCTTCTGGTCTCAGGATGATGTAGTCTGAACATGAATCTTCCCCCCGGCACCCCCCCCGCCCCCGCTCAAGAATTTTTAAAAGCCTGTGCAAGTCCTTTGTTCTCCACTTGCAAGCCTCTTCAATAAAGCTTTGTTCGTGTGGAAAACTCTTCATGCCTTACCTGCTCATTCTTGATCAGTGAGAGGCAAGAACCTTATTTGATTCTGGTAACAATTTGGTGATCCAGCCAGGAGACGGGATCCTTCCTGTCCCGTTCTCGGACCTGAGGCAGTGTGGAGAGGAGAATTGCCTGACCCTGGTGGACAAACAAAGCAGCTGCCGAGACAGATTTCTTTTGCGTTTCTCTGCCGGGTAAGGACTCCTCCCCCTTACTCCTCGTGGCCCAAACTTAGTTTCATTTTCCTCCCAAGAAAACTTCCCTTTCTATTCTGTCTTTTTCCTTGGAAACATGAAGCACAATAACAAGGACTCAATAAACATCTGAGTGGTGGATAAGAGTCGCTCGTCCAGGTCAAGCCACCCAGGAGTCCTCCATGGATGGGTGTCTCGTACCATGGGGGCTGGAGTCACTAGTGAAGGGTGAAGGGTCCCCAGTGCAATGGGTTTTTCTGACCCTAGGGATGAAGGGACACCTTAAACCTCAGGGACTAGGGGCCTTCACACCAGAATTACTACTAAAAGGTCTACAGTGGGTCCCCAGTGTGATGGGTTTTTCTGACCCTAGGAACCAAGGGATGCCTTCTTTTTGACCCCAGGGAGTAGGGGATTTCTGGTCAGCTGGTAGTGCACTCTTGGCAGGAACTGCAGCCCGTCCCTTTTCCTCCTCTTTCCTTCCCTCTCAAGCTGGCCTTTTGCCCAGCCACTTGTTTCAGCCGTCCTTTTTGTGTGTCTGGATCTTGTCTGTCTCTAAACAGTGCACCCTGTTTCTGGGGTATGGATGTAGACATCACTATCTGTTTAGATTGGGACATTGAAGCCTGTCCGTCTGGTTTTGGGGATGAGAGGTACCTGAAAGATCAAAGTGGGAATTCAGATATTCCTAGTAATGTGTTAGACCTCACTAGATCATCCTATTCACCCTTTCCCTTTCTGACTTGTCTGGTCCAAGCGCTGTTTGTTTGTCTTATGTGCGACCAGGGCAGTCCGGGAGGTTGAGACTGCAAGAATATGTCAGCCTCCTTCGGTGTCTTACATGTAATTTGTGTGTGTAGCATAGAAATTAATTGGTGGAAAGAAATTCAGGTTAAATTAGAACATACTTATAGAGACTCCTGAGAATTTATGGATTGTTTACTGAGCTGTTTACTGAGCAATTGGTCATCTTTTGCTCTAGATGGCTTAAAAAAAAGGAAGATTTTGTCTTAAAGGAAAAGTAGCAGTTCAGAACAGCAAAAGAGAAAGAAATTGTTATCTTTTGCCTTTCAAAATGTCTAGGTGCACTTAAACATACATAAATGAATTGGGATGACCCGAGTCTCCCTAGCTAAGAATTGATGGATTGTTTTACAAAATTGCTAAAGAGCTTTGCTATTTACTGGGTAGATACCCTTTCAAAATGCCTCTGTCAATTTCAACATATGTAAATGAACCAGAATGGGCTAATTTTGTCTTCTAAAACCTGAGTTAAAAGGTAAGTAAGGGCGAGGCAAAACCAGGCCTCCTCAGACCCCAGCCCTCAGCTGCCAAGGTCAAATGGAAATCACAATGAGACATGCCTGAAATGGCCTGGAAAAATATTTCCAACAGTAGCCAGAGACTTAAGGTTACATTCATATGAATGGATTAGTCAGTTAACAGAGACTTTGTGATTTCCAATGCCAGTTGATTAAATTAGATTGGAAAAATGTGAGAAATAGTAAAAGTCAAATGAAAATTTGGAATATTTAAAGAAACTTTTATTTCAATTAGTTATGTTTTATGGTATACAAACCATCGAGTCACAGGCTTAAAATAATTTCTGAGACCTTTTAGGTAACTTATTGATGTTAAATTGAGTTAATAGATATTCATCATAATTTAAGCTTAGATACTTTTTGCTTTTTGTACCACAAGAGAAAGGATATATACATGTGTGTATTTGGGTCTGCTAATGAGTGACTTCATTTTTGCCATTTAAAGGGATAAGAGGTATGCAACAAACAACGTTTAAGAGGTTTATTGAAAAAAAAGAAATTTACTTGATAATGGTCAAAAGTTTTATCTCTCTGACTAAAGTTGAATGGTTTAATTTTATGAGATTTTTAAGAGCTTTAATGTTAAATAGCTTATAAAACAAAGAATTAGGTTTCTCACTGTTAAAATAACAAAGTTTTCTTTGATTACTGAGCTAAAGAGTTAATCTCTTCTCTGTGTTTTCTGCTTCAGAGACAAAGGCCCAGTCTGTCACTAGAATAAGATTCCTGAGTCAGAAACCAACCCACATGGCTTTAGTGAAAAAAAAAAAAACTAAGGTTTTTAAGATCTTTGGTTAAATAACTAAAGTATTGTTTCTTGGTGACTTATGATAAACTTCTGACAAGTTTGAAAGCCATGAACATTTTTTTTTAATAAAGAAAGAGTGCTAAAAAGGTTTATTTAACATGTTATAAATTACATAGAACGTGTTGTTAAAATCATGAGAAGTTCCTGATTCTTTCTCTTTGGGTTAAAATTTATGTTAGTATTTCGTCTTGTGTTTTTGGCTATTATTAGACATCATTAAAGCCAGTAGTTTGATTCGAGAATTCACATAATTTACCTATGAAGTTGTTTTTATTACTATTCAGGTATTTAGAGACTTGATAATCTTGGTATGTTCTTGGTATGTCCTGACTGTATGGTGTTGTGTCTCACATTATTATGTGTTACATCTGAACTTCTTTAAAAATATGGTTAATGGTTATTATTGGAAATATTTTTATTTAAGTTTTTTTTTTAACTGATTTTTTTTTTTTGGCCTTTGCATTGTGCATGTAATTGATTTCTATCAGGTCTTTCACCGTTAAGAATTATGTTTACAAATTAACCACGGCCATATTAAGTTTTGTTATCTGCAGATAAGTTTTTACTTTGCTGATTTTCTGAAAACATTTGACCAGAATATCTCAACAAAAAAGATGGACTATATTGGACTTATGAAAGGGACTGTGACTAGACTCAATCAAGCTTTCCAGAACTCCTGTGCAGAAGTTGATGGGTTCACAGACTGCGGTTGATCCAGTATCACATGGCACAGAAGTTGACTATATATGACTGAGTAAACAAAATGACCATGGGTTTTAAGGTCTTTATTTCTGGAAATAAGAAATGCTCTGAGGTCCTACTTTCTGGAGATAAGAAGCCATATTCCTCTTTTCCCCTAAATTACCTAACTAGTGAGTTTATATATCGTAACTCTTGAATTAGAACTTGCTGTTGACAGACTTAAAGTTATAAATATCATAATCAGAAAAGTGTCTGAAATTTGAGCTATGATTTTACAAATTAGAATAACATTAGATTTCCTATTCTCTCAAAGAATGGTTTGTGCCTTAATAGATAAGTGTTGCTGTATTTATATTAACATACATTTTAAAGTCTTGGAGGATGTAGTCGCTGCTGAGGCACGTGACAAGCAGTTACTAATGCTGTTTGTGCAAAACAAACACCTCGTGACATTTGTTTCCTTGGTTTAAAGACCTTAGGGTCATGGTTTCATCGGTTATTTCAAACAATTGGCCTAACATTATTTGTTAATGTTTCTATTTTATAGAGATCGGCCTCGTGGCTCACACTCCATTTTGTCTCAGGTTCCACTTCTGCTTCTAAGAAAGTGACCCGTGACTGTTAATAGGTGAGCCAAGGAGGGACAGCTTGCCCTCAGGGAGAACATGTAGCATGTTTTGGACAGATTAACTGGAGACCTCCAACAGGAGAAGCCCATCATGTATTATCTTGCTAATCATGAATTCTCCAATGAGAACTTGGTTGTCACATGTAAGTTTTCCTATTTTCTCTAGACAAACTTTGTGTGTTCCTTTTAGATATTTTTTATGTGATATATCCACCTATACTGGTTTAGATGATCCCTTTCCAACTGATAGTGAATTTACGTGGACAGTTTCTTCTTTAAATTCCTGATAAATGCATGGACAGTGGACTTTGGCAACTTTAGGATTTTCTTTAGATATTCATAGTAAATATTAGAAAGGTAATGTTAAATTTGTTACCCATTGTAAAACAAGAGTCAGAAAAAAGCCCATTGGTCCAAGTCTTAGGGTATGGTTGGTAACTTAAATTCCTATTTATAGTATAGTTGAATTAGAGAAATCTCTATGAAATTTATCAGTCACTATGATTTTTTTTTTTTTTAATGGAACTAGAGCACAACCCAGGTTCATGTGCCATTTTCAGTCTCAGGCTTAAGCCAGTGCAAAGAAAAGTTAGGGAGTGTGTCAGAAGACCCTGAGAGGTTTAAGGATGAGTTCGTGGAACTCAGCTTGCATTTTAATTTGACCTGGGGAGATGTGATGGTCATTTTAACTCACTGTTGTACCAATGAGAAGACAAGGACACCGACTAAGGCCAGAGAACAGGCGGACGATGATGCTGACTGCCCACAACCAACACATATTATTTTCAGACGGGGAGGAGAAGCAGTCCCCAACGCAGAGCCGAATTGGGGTTGCAATGGGGATGGTAAAGAAAGAGCCAGGCATTTAGTGACATGTGTCATAGGCGAGATTCAGAAGTGTGTAGCCAAGCCTGTTAATTGAGAGGGTGAAAGAAATTACCCAGACAGCAGAGGAGAACCCAACAGTCTTCCTCACCAGGCTGACTGAGGCTTTTAGGAAATATACTAACACTGACCCTGAGAGCCCAGGAGGAAAGACTTTGCCAGCTATGCATTGTATTACCCAGTCTGCAGCAGATACTAGAAAGAAGCCGAAAAATATAGAAGTGATACCCCAGACTCTGCTCTCACGAATGGTTGAGGAAGGCTTTAAGTTCTTTAACGATGCGGACCTGGCAGCAGAGGATAAAATGAAGAAAAAGCCCCAATGGTAGACTAAATTTTTGCTAGATAAGCTGCCCTCTCTGTTTTAACCAAAAATCCAGGCCCACCATCCAGTCATGACCGTACAGTCACTGGGGTTGACAGAAAGCCTAAGGTAAGGAACTTTACTTTTCCCCTTTCCTGTGAAGTGGGCCAGAAAATGTAACAAAAAACAGTATGAGATTGAGAAACAAAAGAGGGGGAGGCCAAGATATTTGGTGGGCAGTGCGGGAAACACTCCCCTCTACCCTTTTTGGGCCCTTCTCCTAGATACCCTAGAGTTCCCTTTTACCACCCCTCAGAGTATCTCAGCCTGTTCATAACTGTATAGAAGTAGTTAATAATGAGGTCTACTCTAGTCGTCCTGACCTCTAAGAAAAACCCCTAGAAAACCCAGAGGTTGGGTCATATATGGATGGCAGCAGCTTTGCCGAACAAGGCATCCATAAAGCAGGTTATGCTATTGTCAGCCAGACTGGTGTTATTGAGGCAAGAGCTTTACCACCAGGAATATCAGCCCAAAAAGCTGAGCTAACTGCCCTGGTGTGTGCCCTCCAGTTAGGATCCTGGAACTGCTGGAAGCAGTACATAAGCCTAAAGAGTTAGCAGTGATTGATTTCAAGGGACACCAGAAAGACAACTTCTTAGAAGCAATGGGGGTCACAAGGCTGATTTGGTCACTAAAGCTGCTGCAAGGATGGCAGAGACATCACAATTAATGGCCCTCATTCTTTACAGATTAAATCAGTTAGAGCCAAAATACACCCAAAAGGAAGAAGAGAAAGGAAAAAGACAGGATGGATGAAGAATGATGAGGGAGTATTCTATGTGCCTGAATATTTACTATGGAAAATAGTAAAAGCCTTTCATGATGCCACACACTATGGCAGGGATGTCCTCCGAGGACTATTGTCTAAATGTGTAAAAGGAAAAGGGCTACACAAATTAGTAAAATAAATTAACAGTAGTTGTAAGATCTGTCTGGGGAAGAACCCACAAAGCCACCCTATACCCCACCTCTGGCTAGACCTGTCCAACATTGGGGTATGTACTCAGGGGACGACTGGCAAATAGATTTCACCGTTATGCCATCCAAGCTCCTGGTTATGCAAGGCTACCAACTGATTTCCCAAGAAGGTGTCCCGATAGTGCGTACTAACTTAGGTCAGGTAGTGAGAGACTTCTACTCGGTTAGGCAGGAACAACACTCCAGTCCAGCATGAAGAAGCTACAGAAAGAGAGGCCTCCATCCACATTCCCATAAAGATTTATTAAAGTCTTTCAGGGGGGAGTAAGACAGGGAACAGAGGGGCCCCCAAATCTGCAAACAAAGTAACAGGAAATGGGCCAGGATGCAGAAACAAAGGCATTCCCGAGAACAATGGGGTAGGGTTTCAGAAAACAAACCACAACCTTCTTTAAAGTTGTCTTTCAGAAGCAGCCAGATGAAACCAGCCCCAGGGACATGCACAGAACATCCACCTGTGACCGCTGTGTGACCTTCCACCAGGAAAAGTGAGGGGCTACAGCCGCAGCTAGGGAATCGATCTCGGGAAGTGAGAGACTGCACAGGTGTGACACCCCATAATAAGTCCTGCTGCAAATCCCAGAAGCGTTCAGGACAGGAACCATCTTAGAGAGCAGCTTTGTGCCCACCTTAGTTAACCTATCCCCTCCCAGAACGGCCTACTTGCCAGAAAACCCCACCTATGCCTCTGAATAAACGTGAATCTTTTTCCCCATGCAAGTCCTTTGTTCTGGGAGACGAGGGTGAGCATAGCTTAGGCCCTCCTTGTCTCCACTTACAAGCCTCTTCAATAAAGCTTTGCTTGTATGGAAAACTCTTTGTGCCTTACCTGCTCATTCTTGACCAGCGAGAGGCAAGAACCTTATTCAATTCCGGATACAATGTGGCTTGGTTTCTGACTCAGGAATCTTATTGCAATGACAGACCAAACCTTTGTCTTTGAAGCAGAGTACACAAAGAGATCAACTCTTTAACTCAGTAATCAAAGAAAATTTTGTTATTTTAACAGCGAGAAACCTAATTCTTTGCTTTATATGTTACTTAACATTAAAAAAAAAAAAAATCTCATAAATTAAGACATTAAACTTTAGTCAGACAGATAAAACTTTTGACCATTATCAAGTAAATTTAAAAAATAAACCTCTTAAATGTTCTTCGTTGGATACGTCTTATAGTAAAAAAAAAACCAAACCAAACCCAGTGCCGTCGAGTCGATAGGACATCACTTTAAATGGCAAAAATGAAGTCACTCATCAGCAGACCCAAAATCACACGTACATATTTTTCTTTTTGGTTTCTTAAAGTTCTCTTACAGTTGAAAGAACTCGTTTACTTTTTTTTTTTTTTTATGATTGGCATCCACCCAATTTCTGATAACTGTAGTGAAATGGCAATTTCCTGTATCTTTTGTCTTAGAAGGGGCTCCACCTTGTTGAAAAGAGTCTTTCAAAAGCATCCCTGGAGCTGTATGACCCTGGAGAGTAGGGACTGGGCTGAGAAGGCTTGATTTTGCCCTGCCCTACCAACCTTTCAACTAGTGGTAGAATAGGTCTTTCTAATTAATTTACAGTGTTCTGCGGCTATTCATAAGGTTTTCACTGCCTAATTCTTTTCAGGGAAACCTTGGTGGCATAGTGGGTTAAGTGCTACAGCTGCTAACCAAGAGGTTGGCAGTTCAAATCCACCAGGCGCTCCTTGGAAACTCTATGGGGCAGTTCTACTCTGTCCTATAGGGTCGCAACGAGTCGGAATCAACTCAATGGTAGTGGGTTTTGGGTGGAATTCTTTTCAGAAGTAGACTGCCAAGTCCTTCTTCCTAGTCTGTGTTAGTTTCAAAGCTCAGCTGAAACCTGTGCTCCATGGGTGACCCTGTTGGTACCTGAATACTGGTGGCATAGCTTCCAGCATCACAGCAACATGGAAGCCCCCACAGAACGACAAACTGACAGGCACATGGGAAACTGATTCTGAAGAAAATCAGAGCAAGTCCATTAGAGACCATCTCAAGAACAGAGTTGAAGCATTGAACACAAGTGACCAAAGACCATACGAGTAGTGGAATGACATCAACGACATCATACATGAAGAAAGCAAGAGGTCATTGAAGTGACAGGAAAGAAAGAAAAGACCAAGATGGATGTCAGAGGAGACTCTGAAACTTGCTCACAAACATCAAGCAGCTAAAGCAAAAGGAAGAAACGATGAAGTAAGAGAACTCAACAGAAGATTTCAAAGGGTGGCTCAAAAAGACAAAGTAAAGTATTATAATGACATGTGCAAAGAGCTGGAGATAGAAAACCAAAAAGGAAGAACACACTAGCATTTCTCAAACTGAAAGAACTGAGGAAAAAATTCAAGCCTTGAGTTCCAATAGTGAAGGATTCTATGGGGAAAATATTAAATGATGCAGAAAGCATCAAAAGAAGATGGAAAGAATACACAGAGTCATTATACCAAAAAGAATTAGTAAATGTTCAACCATTTCAAGAGGTGTCACATGATCAGGAACCGATGGTACTGAAGGAAGAAGTCCAAGCTGCTCTGAAGGCATTGGCGAAAAACAAGGCTCCAGGAATTGATGGAAAATCAATTGAGATGTTTCAACAAACAGATGCAGCCTTGGAGGTGCTCACTCGTACATACCAAGAAATATGGAACACAGCTTCCTGGCCAACTTACTGGAAGAGATCCATATTTATGTCTATTCCCAGGAAAGGTGATCCAACCGAATGTGGAAAGTATAGAGCAATATCATTAATATCACATGCAAGCAAAATTTTGCTGAAGATCATTCAAAAATGGCCGCACCAGTATATCGACAGGGAACTGCCAGAAATTCAGGCCGGTTTCAGAAGAGGACGTGCAACCAGGGATATCATTGCTGATGTCAGATGGATCCTGGCTGAAAGCAGAGAGTACCAGAAGGATGTTTACCTGTGTTTTATTGACTATGCGAAGGCATGCGACTGTGTCGATCATAACAAATTACGGATAACGTTAAGAGGAATGGAAATTCCAGAACACTTAATTGTGCTCATGAGGAACCTTTACGTAGATCAAGAGGCAGTTGTTTGCACAGAACAAGGGGGTACTGATTGGTTTAAAGTCAGGAAAGGTGTGCCATCAGGGTTGTATTCTTTCACTATACCTATTCAATCTGTACGCTGAGCAAATAATCCAAGAAGCTGGACTATATGAAGAAGAACGGGGCATCAGGATTGGAGGAAGACTCATTAAGAACCTGTGTTATGCAGATGACACAGCCTTGTTTGCTGAAAGTGAAGAGGATTTGAAGCACTTACTAATGAAGATCAAAGACCACAGCCTTCAGTATGGATTGCATCTCAACATAAAGAAAACAAAAATCCTCACAACTAACAGAAAAACAATTAAAAGAATTAACAAAGCCAAAAGCTGGTTCTTTGAAAAAATTAACAAAATTGATAAACCATTGCCCAGACTGACTAAAGAAATACAGGAAAAGAAACAAATAACCCAAATAAGAAACGAGATGGGCCACATCACAACAGACCCAACTGAAATTAAAAGAATCATATCAGATTATTATGAAAAATTGTACTCTAACGAATTTGCAAACCTAGAAGAAATGGATTAATTCCTAGAAAAACACTACCTACCTAAACTAACACAATCACAAGTAGAACAATTAAATAGACCCATAACAAAAAAAGATTGAAAAGGTAATCAAAAAACTCCCAACAAAAAAAAGCCCTGGCCCGGACAGCTTTACTGCAGAGTTCTACCAAACTTTCAGGGAAGAGTCTAACACCACTACTATTAAAGGTATTTCAAAGCATAGAAAATGACGGAATATTACCTAACTCATTTTATGAAGCCACCATCTCCCTGATACGAAAACCAGGTAAAGACATGACAAAAAAAGAAAATTACAGACCTATATCCCTCATGAACATAGATGCAAAAATCCTCAACAAAATTCTAGCCAATAGAATTCAACAACATATCAAAAAAATAATCCACCACGACCAAGTGGGATTTATGCCAGGTATGCAAGGCTGGTTTAATATTAGAAAAACCATTAATGTAATCCACCATGTAAATAAAACAAAAGACAAAAACCACATGATCTTATCAATTGATGCAGAAAAGGCACTTGACAAAGTCCAACACCCATTTATGATAAAAACTCTCACCAAAATAGGAATTGAAGGAAAATTCCTCAACATAATAAAGGGCATCTATACAAAGCCAACAGCCAACATCACTCTAAATGGAGAGAGCCTGAAAGCACTTCCCTTGAGAACGGGAACCAGACAAGGATGCCCTTTATCACCGCTCTTATTCAACATTGTGCTAGAGGTCCTAGCCAGAGCAATTAGGCTAGACAAAGAAATAAAGGGCATCTGGATTGGCAAGGAGGAAGTAAAATAATCTCTATTTGCAGATGACATGATCTTATACACAGAAAACCCTAAGGAATCCTCCAGAAAACTACTGAAACTAATAGAAGAGTTTGGCAGAGTCTCAGGTTATAAGATAAACATACAAAAATCACTTGGATTCCTCTACATCAACAAAAAGAACACCAAAGAGGAAATCACCAAATCAATACCATTCACAGTAGCCCCCAAGAAGATAAGATACTTAGGAATAAATCTTACCAAAGATGTAAAAGACCTATACAAAGAAAACTACAAAGTACTAGTGCAAGAAACTAAAAAGGACCTACATAAGTGGAAAAACATACCTTGCTCATGGGTAGGAAGACTTAACATTATATAAAAATGTCTATTCTACCAAAAGCCATCTATATACAAAATGCACTTCCGATCCAAATTCCAGTGACATTTTTTAATGTGATGGAGAAACAAATCACCAACTTCATATGGAAGGGAAAGAAGCCCTGGATAAGTAAAGCATTACTGAAAAAGAAGAAGAAAGTGGGAGGCCTCACTCTACCTGATTTCAGAACCTATTATAGAGCCACAGTAGTCAAAACAGCCTGGTAGTGGTAAAACAACAGGCACATAGACCAATGGAACAGAATTGAGAACCCAGATATAAATCCATCCACAGATGAGCAGCTGATATTTGACAAAGGCCCAGTGTCAGTTAATTGGGGAAAAGATAGTCTTTTTAACAAATGGTGCTGGCATAACTGGATATCCATTTGCAAAAAAATGAAACAGGACCCATACCTCACACCATGCACAAAAACTAACTCCAAGTAGATCAAAGACCTTTTAAACATAAAGACTAAAACGATAAAGATCATGGAAGAAAAAATAGGGACAACACTAAGAGCCCAAATACAAGGCATAAACAGAATACAAAACGTTACCAAAAATGATGAAGAGAAACCCGATAACTGGGAGCTCCTAAAAATCAAACATCTATGCTCATCTAAAGACTTCACCAAAAGAGTAAAAAGACCACCTACAGACTGGGAAAGAATTTTCAGCTATGACATCTCCGACCAGCGCCTGATCTCTAAAATCTATATGATTCTGTTAAAACTCAACCACAAAAAGACAAACAACCCAATCAAGAAGTGGGCAAAGGATATGAACACATACTTCACTAAAGAAGATATTCAGGCAGCTAACAGATACATGGCTCTCGATCATTAGCCATTAGAGAAATGCAGATTAAAACTACGATAAGATTCCATCTCACTCCAACAAGGCTGGCATTAATCCAAAAAACACAAAATAATAAATGTTGGAGAGGCTGCGGAGAGATTGGAATTCTTATACACTGCTGGTGGGAATGTAAAATGGTACAACCACTTTGGAAATCTATCTGGCGTTATCTTAAACAGTTAGAAATAGAACTACCATACAACCCAGAAATCCCACTCCTCGGAATATACCCTAGAGAAACAAGAGCCTTCACACAAACAGATATATGCACGCCCATGTTTATTGCAGCTCTGTTTACAATAGCAAAAAGCTGGAAGCAACCAAGGTGTCCATCAACGGATGAATGGGTAAATAAATTGTGGTATATTCACACAATGGAATACTACGCATCGATAAAGAACAGTGACGAATCTGTGAAACATTTCATAACATGGAGGAACCTGGAAGGCATTATGATGAGCGAAATCAGTCAGAGGCAAAAGGACAAATATTGTATAAGACCACTATTATAAGATCTTGAGAAATAGTATAAACTGAGAAGAACACATACTTTTGTGGTTACAAGGGGGGGAGGGAGGGAGAGGGTTTTTTACTGATTAATTAGCAGATAAGAACTGCTTTAGGTGAAGGGAAGGACAACACTCAATACATGGAAGGTCAGCTCAACTGGACTGGACTGGACCAAAAGCAAAGAAGTTTCCTGAATAAACTGAATACTTCAAAGGTCAGCGGAGCAAGGGCGGGGGTTTGGGAACCATGGTTTAAGGGGACTTCTAAGTCAACTGGCAAAATAATTCTATTATGAAAACATTCTGCATCCCATTTTGAAATGTGGCATCTGGGGTCTTAAATGCTAACACGTGGCCATCTAAGATGCATCAATTGGTCTCAACCCACCTGGAGCAAAGGAGAATGAAGAACACCAAGGTCACATGACAACTAAGAGCCCAAGAGACAGAAAGGGCCACATGAACCAGAGACCTACATTATCCTGAGACCAGACGAACTAGTTGGTGCCCGGCCACAATCGATGACTGCCCTCACAGGGAGCACAATAGAGAAGCCCTGAGGGAGCAGGAGATCAGTGGGATGCAGACCCCAAATTCTCATAAAAAGACCATACTTAATGTTCTGGCTGTGACTAGAGGAATCCCAGCGGTCATGGTCCCCAAACCTTCTGTTGGCACAGGACGGGAACCATCCCCGAAGACAATTCATCAGACATGAAAGGGACTGGACAGTGGGTGGGAGAGAGATGCTGATGAAGAGTGACCTAATTATATCAGGTGGACAGCTGAGACTGTGTTGGCATTTCCTTTCTGGAGGGGGGATGGGAGGATAGAGAGAGTTGGAGGCTGGCAAAGTTTTCACGAAAGGAGAGACTGGAAGGGCTGACTCATTAGGGGGAGAGCAAGTGGGTGGGAGTAAGGAAAAGGAGTAAGATGTATATTAACTTATATGTGACAGACTGACTTGATTTGTAAACGTTCACTTGAAGCTCAATAAAAGTTAATAATAATAAAATAATAAAAAGGCTAAGAAGAATACTAAAAAAAAAAAAATTATTAAAAAAAAAAATCCTCACAACTGAACCAATGAGCAACATCATGATAATGGTGAAAAGACTGAAGTTGTCAAGGATTTCATTTTACTTGGATCCACAATCAATAGCCATGGAAGCAGCAGCCAAGAAATCAAATGACGTATTGCATTGGGTAAATCTGCTTCAAAGGACCTCTTTAAAGTGTTGAAAAGCAAAGATGTCACCCTGAAGACTAAGGTGCACCTGACCGAAGCCATGGTATTTTCAATCACATCATATGCATGTGAAAGCTGGACAATGAATAAGGAAGACAGAAGAAGAGTTGACGCCTTTGAATTGTGGTGTTGGCGAAGAATATTGAGTATCCCATGGACTGCCAAAAGAACGAACAAATCTGTCTAGGAAGAAGTACAACCAGAATGCTCCTTAGAGTCAAGGATGGCGAGACTGCATCTTACATACTTTGGACATGTTGTCAGGAGGGATCAGTCCCTGGAGAAGGACATCATGCTTGGCAGAGTACAGGGTCAGCGGAAAAGAGGAAGACCCTCAGCGAGGTGGATTGACACAGTGGCTGCAACAATGAGCTCAAGCATAACAGCGACTGTAAGGATGGCAAAGGACGGTGCAGGGTTTCGTTCTGTTGTGCATAGGGTCACTATGAGTCAGAACTGACTGGACAGCACCTAAGAACAACAACTATTAATTTACATGTGTTTAAGTGCACCTAGATATTTTTGAAAGGCAAAAGATAACTAATTTTTTTCCGTTTTATTGTTCTGTACCTGTTGCTTTAAGACAAAATTGTCCTTTTTTGTTGTTTTTGTTGTTGCTTGGTATTTTGTACACTCTCACTTTTAATGTCTTTTTTTCTTTACACCAACTGCACTGGTCTCTTTTTAAGGGGTTTGGGGCCTTCTTGGCTCCTGTGGCCTTGGACTCCCTCCTTTTCTTTGTTTTCATTGGGGATGGCCTTCAGCCTGCAAGGCAGCAGTTAGGAAGGCTGCCTGGTTTTTTTGGTCTGTAACTTTTATTTTATTTTATTGATCGTAAGAAAAGAATTGCCATTGTTTAAGAATGCACTGTAGGGGTGAATCTCCTGGTACATTCTCTTTATTTTTCATTCTGTCCAATCAACTGTTCCCAAGAACCTAGAGCTTTTTATTTTCATCGGTAGTTCATACCACCAGCTTTTTCTTTTGGTCCAATAGGAATTTATTTCTTTCTTGAGCTGCAGCCAAGAGTTTTTTTTTTTTTTTTTTCATTTCTGGGAGAGGACCTCTTTTAAAATCTTAACACTCTGCCTGGAGTGTTCTCTGTATTGTGATTCAAATCTCGGTCTAGACTGAAAATCTGTTCTCCCCACGCGTCTCTTTTTTTTTCAGCCCAATCAATAAATTCTCCAGAGTCTCTATGGGTATGTTCTAATTCAGCATGTATTTTTTTTCAGCAATCACTTCCTATGCATCACACATAAATTACACATAAGACACAGACAGAGGCGACAGAGACAATCTTGCAGTGTCAACATCCCAGACAGCCATCCAGGTTACAGAGGTGACCTTGGCAGCCTCAACCTCCCAGACAGCCCACGAGGTTACGGAGGTGACCTTGGCAGCCTCAACCTCTCAGACAGCCCCAGTCACACATAAGATTCACCCATAAGATGAACAAACAGCGCTCGGACCAGACAAGCCAGAAAGGAAAGGGGGAACGACGATGATCTTAGTGAGGTCTTACACATTACTTGCCTTAGAAACCAGGGGCCTCGGTCCAGTTCTGGAAGCCACGCTGGCCCGCCCTATCTGCCTGAGCCCTAAGCACAACAGGGAGAGGGTCGTGGACTCACCTCAGGATCGTGGTTAGGTCATGCCTTTACCGTCCTCTTTGGCATGGTTGGGGACCGGTGATGCTGCAGTGAGCCTGAGTCTGGGGACAGCCTCCAGGGACAGAGTCCCCAGTGGCCACTTGAAAGGAAAACTGTCAATCAGGCCCAGGCTCCGCTGCGGAGCCACTACCTCTCAAACGGCTAGAGGTCCCCAGAAGGGCCACCAAATTGTTACTGCAATTTTGCAATTTAGAACCGCCTGCTGCAAGCAGCCAATTCTTGAGATGGGGTGAGGCGGGTGGCAAGAGCTTTTTTATATATACCGGTACATGGAGACAGAGGGGACTGATTTCCTAAAGCTGTCTGTCTCCAGGAACTGCAGGCCAGCTGGGATGTTATGGGGAAAGGGGACACGGTTTTTAGGAACTTGTGGAACGTGCATTCTCTTTCTTCTGTTTGGTTTTGGTGGTCGTATCTCAAACATGTTGAAGATCTTTTTCCTGCCATTATCCCATCAGTCCAGGGGTGGCTGGTGCCATCTTTTGTTCTGTTTGACAGGCTTAGATAGATATCATTTGTTTTTCCACGGTCCAAGGGGAAACATTGGTTAACATTTAACTTTTAGAGGAGCTAACAGCAAAATTATAATTGGAGACAGAGACGGGTTAGGGAAAGGAAAAATGGTGCAGGTTCTTCTGTTCACAATGTGGCTGAGCAGCCTGTTTCAAGACCAGCACCAAGGGCCTTCATGCCCAGTATCCACTCTGGTTTTTCTGTGCCAATTATCAAACATGTGCATGTCAAGGTCCTTCCCACCAAGCCACACGGTCCACTGCTGGGCTTCCCTGCCTTCCGTGGCAGACTGTTCTGGAACTTCCCTGGCGTGGCACTTTCCTGGACACATCTGTACTTTGAAAGTTACTATTTTCAAATGTATCCACATTTGGTTTTTAAGATTTATGTCTTTGTCCTTATTTGCAAGATAGTTTCTAAATGCCTTTGAGACTCAGAAGGGCTACATGGCTTTCCAATAATCTTTTGTTACATAGCACACCCTGGCAGGTGCCACAACTATGCTGTCTGTGGAAGGGAACCCACAGGTCACAGGATTCTAGTCATTATCTGGTTTTGGTGTCTTATTTTCACGGGCTAGCTACTTATTCAACCTGTATGCTGAGCAAATAATCCAAGAAGCTGGTCTATATGAAGAAGAACAGGACATCAGGATTGGAGGAAGACTCATTAACAACCTGCATTACGCAGATGACACAACCTTGCTGGCTGAAAGTGAAGAGGACTTGAATCATTTACTGATGAAGGTCAAAGACCACAGTCTTCAGTATGGATTACACCACAATATAAAGAAAACAAAAATCTCACAACTGGACCAATAAGCAAGGTCATGATAAATGGAGAAAAGATTGAAGTTGTCAAGAATTTCATTTCACTTGGATCCACAATCAACACCATGGAAGCAGCAGCCAAGAAATCAAACAACGTATTGCATTGGACAAATCTGTTGCAAAAGACGTCTTTAAAATGCTGAAAACAAAGATATCACCTTGAAGACTAAGGTGCACCTGACCCAAGCCATGGTATTTTCAATTACACCGTATGCATGTGAAAGCTGGACAATGAATAACCAAGACCGAAGAAAAACTGACACCTTTGAATTGTGGTGTTGGCGAAGAATATTGAATATACCATGGACTGCCAAAGGAACGAACAAATCTGTCTTGGAAGAAGTACAGCCAGAATGCTCCTGAGAAGCAAGGATGAGAAGGCTACGCCTCACATATTTTTGACATATTATCAAGAAGATTCAGTCCCTGGAGAAGGACATCATGCTTGGTAAGGTGGAGGGGTCTTGGAAAAAAGAGGAAGACCTCAATGAGATGATTGACACAGTGGCTGCAACAATGGGTTTAAGCATAACAATGATCGTAAGGATGGCACAGGGCCGAGCAGTGTTTCAGTCTGTTGTAGGTGGGGTTTCTATGGCTCCACAGCACCTAACAACAACAGCAATTCCCCCCCCCCATCCAGGCCCGTTGTAGCCCCCCCACCAGATACAGGGCCAATTTCCCGACCCTGAGAATCTGGCCTTGTGACTTGCTTTGTCAATAGAACATGGCGGCAGCGACCTTGTGGGCTCCAGGACTCAAGAGGCTCGCATCCTCCTACTTGCTCTTGGGAACCTGCTGGCGCCACTGGCCCACATTCCTGCCCCCAGCGGCCACCAGCCAGCCACCGAGCGGGTCTCATCCTAGGCCTGCTGCCGGCGGTCGGGAGCGAGCCCAGCCCAGATAACTCAGCAAGTCTGACCCAAGTCGGCAGAGCCCCCAGCTGCAGAAGGGAGCTGGGTTACACGGGGGTAGGTGACGGATGCTGAGCTCCCGAGCGGGGTGGCGCTGCCCGTGCGCCCACCCTCCCCATCACAGCCTCAGGCCCAGGGCCTCGGTGGGTCAGGTGGTCGCGGGCTCAGGGCTCCGGCCCCAGCTCTGCGCCGCCCCAGAAAGCACCCACCCCGAGGACGGACAGCGGCTGAGAACTACGTTTCCGGCTCTGCTGGGCGGCCCGGACTACACTTCCCAGGAGCGCACCGGAGGCCGTGGGCCTCGCCTCAAGGACTCCATTTCCCGGAGTGCCGCGGGGGGGGGGGGGGGGCCCGTCCCAGTCCCGCCCCCTCTACCTGGCCGGGCGCGTGGCCGGAGACGTGGCCGGAGGCGCTCCCGGCGCCGGAAGTAGCTGTCGGTGCCCGGGGCAGGTGCGGCGGCGCAGGTGAAACCGCCCGGGGCGCAAGGCGACCCCCCAGGGGGCGTGGCTGGGCCCTGAGCGCGCGGTGAGGACCCGGGAGCCCCAGCGAGCAGGGATCTATGTGCGTAGGAGGGGGCCGGGGGAATGGCAGGGCCGGTGGGCTTGGGAGGGGGCCACAGGCCTGGCAGGGGTCCGAGCCGGCCCGCAGTGCGGCCTCTCCGCCGGCCGCTGGCTAGGCTGCTTGGAGCAGCGGGATGTCTGGGCAGATACCCCTCCCTGCGGGGCTGGGCCCCGGGGCCCGGTAGATGGGACGGGCCCGGGGTCTGGGAGGGTCCGAGCAGATACCCGCCTTCCGGCACCGGGTCCTGGAGAGCAGGCGGCCCCCGAGGCCTGCCCGGTGCTGAGCGCGACCTGGCCGGGAGGAGCAAGGCTTGCGAGGGTACTCCCGGGCCGACCGGCCGCGGGTGGGCACGGGGTTCAAACACAGACTCTACCCCTTCTCTTGTTGTGGCCCATGGGCTTTGGCCAGAAGCAGCCCTGTTGATCTGCACCAGGAACCCCCAGCCCCGAGGTTTTCTGCCACTCCTCTTGTGAGCCGGAGGGGAACAGAATGTACCCTTTCCCGGGCCCAGTGGGGGTCGTGGGTCGGGTGGGTAGGTGGAGCCTGGCAAGCCTTCCTGGGGAACAGGGCTGGGGGGGCGGTGATGGGCTTAGCTGGTTCCGCATGGACTTTCTCCCCTCCCTGAGGGCCTCACCTGTGCCAGTTGCCCTAGGGAGCTCAGGGCCAGCCCTGCCCGATTGCTGTGGAGCCCAGTGTGAAGGACAGGGACCCCAGTCTGGGTACATCAGGGAGTGGCCTCAGGCCGATGGGAGCATGATGGCTTCCTGCTCACACTGTTGGGCCCTACAGGTGCAGCAGAAATGGAAGAGCCCGGGAGGTCGGTGCGGATCCTAGTGACAGGGGGCTCTGGGCTGGTTGGCAGAGCCATCCAGAAGGTGGTGGCAGATGGGGCAGGCCTGCCCGGAGAGGACTGGGTGTTTGTCTCCTCCAAGGATGCCGATCTTACGTGAGTGAGCCCATCTCTGGGTGCCCCTGCCCCTCATCCAGGTCTTCTCCAGACCAAAGAGCCCAGCCAGCCAGGTGGTTCACATCCTCACACCAGCTAGGCACTGGACTCTGCCACCTTCCCTGTTGCCAGATCAGACCCACCACCCCCATCAGGCCCAGCCCAGCTGCTGCCCCCCCATCCCAGGCCCCAGGCTGCTAGCTCCCATCAGCCTTCAAGCAGCCCCTGACAGCCCGGCTCCCCCAGGGACGCAGCGCAGACGCGGGCCCTGTTTGAGAAGGTTCGGCCCACACATGTCATCCATCTCGCAGCAATGGTGGGGGGACTGTTCCGGAACATCAAGTACAATTTGGACTTCTGGGTGAGTGAGGAGGCATCCCAATGGGCAGCAAGGCCCAGGGGCCTGGGCTTCTGAGAGCTCCCTGGCTGGCTTCCCAGTGCACCCCAGAAGATCCTGAGGGTCAGGGCTTGGCACAGCCCTGGTGAGGCAGCCCGAGGGCCCCAGGGCTGTGGGTTGAGGGGCGGCTTATTGGCCTGAGATTTGGCCCCACCCGTCTCTGGGCATCTGGCCTTGGCTCAGCCCAGATCCTACCCAGGGGCCCCTGTCTCCCCTAGAGCCCCAAGTTTTCCTTGTCTCTACCTTCCCAGCAGGCCTCTGGCCCCCACTTTTATCCTCTTCTCTAGGCTGTCCAAATGCCCTGGTCATTAAATAACCAATAGTGGAGGTAGAGGTGGGCAGGGAGGTGTAGGCTGGCCAAGGCTGTACAGTTACTGGGCCAAAGAGCTGGAGCAGAGGCCTCAGGGGATGGGAATGGGCCCCTTCCCCCCCGCCCCCGCAGTGGGAGCCCCATCCCTACCCCAGGCCCCAATGGGCCAACTAGGCTCCTTCCCCCTCCTTCCGTTACCTGTGGGCTCTCTGCAGCACCTGCTGGTGGGCCCTGTCCTGGGCCGAGAGGGGTATGGTCCTCATTCTAGGGCCTGCTCCCCTGCAGCCTGATGGGGGGGGGACAGACTATGTAAGAATGAACCCCTGGGAGGGGAGGCAGCTCTGCCTTGCCCCAGGGAGGAGTTAGGATGCATAGGTTCAGGTACTGCCCCTGTCTGCGGGCCAGGGTGTCCCCTGGAGGCGCTGGTGAGGGCTGGGGTGCTGTCTGGAGAAGCCTGAGCCTACCCCGCCCCACCACTGCAGAGGAAAAATGTGCACATCAATGACAACGTCCTGCACGCAGCCTTCGAGGTGGGTGCCCGCAAAGTGGTCTCCTGCCTGTCCACCTGCATCTTTCCTGACAAGACCACCTACCCTATTGATGAGACCATGGTGAGGGGGCAGGGTCTGGCCATATGGGTAGGACCTGGGACATTGTACCACCCTCGAGTGGGGTCTCACCATGGGGTGTGGGTAGTGTTAGCTTTGCAGGGGTGGGGTCTGACCTGTATGAGGGGGTGGGGCCTGAGCTGGGGGCGGGGCTGGGAAGTAGTACAGGGCTGGGGCCTGACCTGGAGGCAGGCAGGGAAATAGATCTAGCCTTGTGGGCGGGGCCTGACCAGCGCCCCCGAAGCTGTGGCCTCAGTGCATACCTTGCTCCCCTAGATCCACAATGGCCCCCCCCACAGCAGCAATTTTGGCTACTCCTACGCCAAGAGGATGATCGACGTGCAGAACAGGTCGTCTGGTGCCCTCCCTACGGAGGCCAAAATCGGGGAGGAGGGCTCTTTGGCTTAGGATTGGATGGGATAGGCTGGGACTTCCAGGAACAAGGTGGGCCAAGGCTGCCTCTTTCCCCTCCTGGTCGGTCTGCTTTGTGTCTCTAAGAGGCCAGGGGCAGTAGGTGTTGTGGGCGGTCCCAGGACGTGGGAGGGAGCAGCCTGCCGGGTCTCCGCAGGGCCTACTTCCAGCAGTATGGCCGAACCTTCACCGCAGTCATCCCCACCAATGTCTTCGGGCCCCATGACAACTTCAACATCGAGGACGGCCACGTTCTGCCCGGCCTCATCCACAAGGTGCACCTGGCCAAGAGTAAGTGCTGGCTGACCAGTGTGCCCATGCCGATGGGGTTGACATGAGGACGGGATCCCGGGGGCCTGGGGGTGGGGGGTGGTGGCAGTGTCGGCACAGCGGACACCCACCCCTCCCACATCTGCAGGCAGTGGCTCCGCGCTGACGGTGTGGGGCACGGGGAAGCCGAGGAGGCAGTTCATCTACTCTCTGGTTCGTGTAGGAGGAGCACAGCTCTCCCCAGATGCCCCCTCTCTGTGGCCCGGTCCCCTGCCCTCGGCCAGCGAACACGCTCCTCGCCCCACGCCCATGCTGGGGCTGGAGGTGGGCGTGACACGAGCGAGCCCGGAGTGGGGTGAAGGGTGCGGGAGTAGCCATCCCTGGCCATCGCTGGGTCCCTGTAGGCCCTGGGCGTCACGGGTGCAGCCCTGAGCCCAGGCCGTGAAAAGACTTGGTCGGTGGCATCTGAGCTGGCCGAGCACCACCCAAAGGGACCAGGGGGCAGTGTGAGCTCCTGGGAAGGGCATTGGGGATGGTGGCTCCAGTGGTCCGTGAGCTGTGGCCCCTGACCTTGCCCTGTCTGGTGCCCAGGACCTGGCCCGGCTCTTCCTTTGGGTCCTCCGCGAATACAGTCAGGTGGAGCCCATCATCCTCTCAGGTGCAGCTCGGCCCATCCCACTGTGGCCCTGTCCCGCCAACCCACTGAGGGGTGGGGACAGGGAGGCTGGCCACCCACGGGCTTGGGGGGTGGCAGGCATCCCTGCCCAGGCAGAGTGGCTGAGCTGGCCTTGGGCACCTCGCTCCTGTAGTTGGCGAGGAGGAGGAGGTCTCCATCAAAGAGGCAGCTGAGGCCGTGGCGGAAGCCATGGACTTCCACGGGGAGGTCATCGTGTCCTTTGGCTTCTGTGGGGGGAGATGGGGGTATGGGGGTGGAGCCTAGGGGGTCCCAGAGGCGAGGGGCGGGGTCTGCCTGGGCGGTGAGTACCCGGTGGCTCAAGGGCGAGGCGGAGGCGGCTGGGGGGATCGCGGCTCCTTCCGCTGTGGCCTTGACCCGACGTCCAGTTTGATACAACCAAGTCGGACGGGCAGTTTAAGAAGACGGCCAGTAACAGCAAGCTGCGGGCCTACCTGCCGGACTTCCAGTTCACGCCCTTCAAGCAGGGTGAGGCTCCCCTCAGTGCTCCCTTGGTCAAGGCCCCCATGCCTCCCATCTCCCAGACCCACCCTCCCCATGCCTCGACTTCCCGACCTGTGAAGGGTAGCCATCCTCAGAGCTTAGGCCTTGGGGTACTCGGTCAGAGCCTGGGAGGTAGGCACACTGACTCTCCTGATGTCCCTGGGTCCCCCACCCTCCCACCTCCTCCAGTCGGGGTCACCCCATCGCCCTCACCTCCCACCCCTCAGCCGTGAAGGAGACCTGCACTTGGTTCACGGACAACTACGAGCAAGCCCGGAAGTGACACAGTGGGCGGAGCAGCACCGGCTCCTCCCTAGGCCCAGTGGTGACCACCCTCGGCCCCTGCCAGGAGCCGAGGGTCTGCCCAGCAACCGGAGCCCACCTTCCACTTCTGATGGCCGGCTCTTGGCAGCTGTCTAGTGGGACCACCCATTCATGTCTATCCTCAGGGAAACCAGGGCCTGGTCAGTGCGTGGTACCTCACTCTTTCACGCTGGTCCCTGCATATCTGGTCTGTCTACATGTGGCATTGCTGTCCCATTGCCTGTGAGCAATAAAGTACATTTTCGGTTTTCACAGCAGTCCTCCACACTGCAGGTGCAGCCTCCCCCAGGTCTCTGGGCCCAGCCCCCTGCTCACTGCACAGCCCCTGAGAGCTGCTGGGAGTCAACCCTGGGCCTGCCCAGGGAAAGGGGGCCGACTGGCCCTGGATGGAAAGGCAGAGGTCATGTGTGTGGTGGGCAGCAGGCAGGTGGGGGAAGTGTACAGAGGGGCTGCCGGGCAGACAGGCATGGACTGGGCAGGCAAGGGTGGAGAGTCCCCGGAGGAGAAAGCAAGGGCAGGTCACGTCTCCAGGCAGTGCCTGCTGGGCCGGGAGGGAGGGCGCATTGGAGATGCTTGTGACCATGGCCACAGCCTGTGCCTCCACACGTGGCCATGTGCAGGCCTGGGTAGTCTGAGCCCAGCTGGGCTCCCTCAGACCTCAGTCCTGAGGACTTTCGGCGAAGGGGCTTGTCTGAATTTGAGCAGGCCATCTGGGGACACACGGTTAGATCCAGGGTGCAGGTGATGATCAAGTGGTCACCTCTCAATTAGGACCTTCCCCAGTCAGTCTCTGGATGCCCCCTAGGCCCTGCCAAGCCCCCCTGTCTCCTCCAAGACCAGCAAGGGGATTCATGGCTTATGCACAGGGGGTCCTGCCACTCTAGAGTTCACCAGCTCCTGGCCAGGCCTCCCCTAGGGCCCAGCCTCACTGTGGCCTCTGAGGCCTCCTCCCTGCAACTTCGGGGGTGCTCACAGACACCAGAGTGGGGCTGGCCTAGGAGCTTCACTACAGAAAAACGGCCCCAGGCGAGGGAACCCCATTCCATCACTCAGGCCCCAAACAGAACGCATTCAGAAACGGCTGCTCCCACCCGGAGAAATCCGCCTAGTCCGGACCGGCATTCAGGGTGGCCGCTTCTCGCGAAAGAGCTCCTTGCCGAAGGCCCAAATGCTGGGCGGCCGTCGGTGGCCTTAGGGCTCTGCAGCAGCACCCTCCCGAGGGACACCGCCAGGCGCGCCCTCGGGAGACGCCTCTGGGGGCTAGGACTGGCCCCCCGCCGTGGCCGCCGACCCCCGCGCACGCGCACGCCGGGGCCTGCCGCCGCTCCCTCTGCGGCCCGCGAGGCCCGCCCTTCCCTGCCCCTCCGCCACGCCCCGCCCCGGAGCCGGGGGCAGCCAGGCGGTGATCTCTCGCAGCCGAGGGGCGGGGCTAGGCCGATCCTGCGCTTTTTCGGACTAATGAGCAGTGAGGGGGCGGGGCCCGCTGCCTTGGGAGCCGGTAGAGGGCGCACGGGGAGTCGGGACGGAAGGGGCGGGGCGTGGGGTGCCAGCAGCCAATCAATGAGGAAGGGGGCGGGGCTGCGCAGCCCACTGCTGGGACCGAGGCGTGGGGGCGGGCTCGACCCGGGCGGCAAGATGGCGGCGGCGGAGGGCGCGGTGCCGCTGCAGGTTGGCTTCGTGGGCGCGGGCCGCATGGCGGAGGCCATCGCGCGGGGCCTCATCCGAGCAGGTGGGCGCCGGCCGCGTCGCGCGGGGCCTTCGGCCCACGTCCCAGGGGGCCGGAGAGCCGCCGGCGGGGTGGCCTTCCACTGGGCTGGGACAGGTGCCGAGCTCCAGGTGGGACGCTCGTCGGCCACTGAGAGCACGGCAGGCGGGTGCGTGGAAGGGCACAGGTAGTCGCGAGCCACGTGCGGCTGCTGAGCGCGTGCCATGACGCGGGTCCGAACTGAGACGGGCGCTGCGCGTAAAAAAGTCCGGATTGGAAAATGGGGTAAGGTCTCGAACGAAGGCCGAAGTCGGCAGTGTCCCTTGCCTCCCACGCTGGCCGTACAGAGGTTTCACCCGGTCTCCCAGCCCCGTGCCCCACAGAAGCAGGGGATTTCTACCAAGTGGGCGTCCTGTTCCTGTCCAGAGGAAGCATGGCCCCACTGGGCCTTCCTTGGGTGGTCATCTGCCTCCGCACCCACCTCGCCGCGCCCTCAGCCCTGGGGCTTCTCCTTGGGCGGTTCCTGGGGCGACGTGGCCAAGGAGCTTAAGCGTTCCGGACAGCCTTCTTTCCCCGGAAGTAAGAGTCCTGGGGATCTCTTGGATCCTCACGGGAGGAGGCCAGCCCTGGGCCTGGTTCATCTTTTCATTCTCCCAGCAGTGTCCAGCGGCAGCAGGCAGGTAGCCGAGCCTGTCCAGTAGAAATGGGTTGGATTGCCCCACCCCAGGTGGACGGAGCATGCCCACTGGGCGCTTTGAGTCCTGTGCCGCCAGGCCAGCTGAGGACCAGGCAGGGACCCTCCAATAAGAGATAGTCCAGGTCGCCGCCTCCTCTTCTTCCTCCCGCTCCTCCCTCCTCACTGCTCCTCTGTTTTTGTTGCTCTTTCCAGGAAAGGTGGAAGCCCGTAATGTAGTGGCCAGCGCACCAACCAACAGGAATCTCTGCCACTTCCAGGTGAGCTGTGGGGCACCCCTCATGAGGCCCGGGCGGGCTCTTCTTGGTTCCTGTTTCTCAGTGCTTCCCAGAGCCAGGGAAGTGTTGCTGGTTTAGCAGCACTGGGCTGAAAAAGTGGGGGTTAGAGACCAGGGCAGAGTAAAGGTGTGTATGTGCTGGGCGGGCCAGGCCAGTCACCCACTGAGGGAGGGAAGGCTCATGGAAGGTGCTAACCTCAGGGGTCTCTGAGGAGCAGGGCTGGGGGCTGAACAAGGATGGGTGGTGGGTGAGACCTGGGTACCGGGAGTGGGGCGGTGCTGGCACTTACAGCAAGAGGGGCCTGAGGGGGCCATGGGATGCAAGGTGGCCTCCAGCAGGCAGGTGGTGTTCAGGGTCCACCCCAGCTCACAGCCGCCTGCTGGCCATGGTGCCACAGGCTCTGGGCTGCCGGACCACCCATGCCAACCAGGAGGTGCTGCAGAGCTGTTTCCTCGTCTTCCTTGCCACCAAGCCCCACGTGCTGCCGGCTGTCCTTGTGGAGGTGGCCCCTGTGGTCACTGCTGAGCACATTTTGGTGTCCGTGGCTGGGGGGGTCCCTCTGAGTACTCTGGAAGAGGTGAGTGGCTGCTGTGAAGTGTCGGGGGGTGGGGGCCTTCCCTTCAGCCACTAGAGAGCTCTGACCCAAGTGGGTACTGCTGGCTTGATTCCCTCCCTCTCTTGCCCCAGGCTGCACTCACCCTTCAGGGGCCAGTGGGATGGGTGCCCAAGAGCCTGCCTGTAGCCCTTGGGCTGCTGCACAGGGCTGGGGGCCGGAGGCTGGGTGAGGGTCATCCTTGGAGCCAAACTGGGAGCAGGAAGGGGGCCTGCAGCCTCCTGGCTGCTGACTCCAGTCCCACTCCGGCAGCTGCTGCCCCCGAGCACACGGGTGCTTCGCATCTCGCCCAACCTGCCCTGCGTGGTCCAGGAGGGGGCTGTGGTGATGGCGCGGGGCCGCTGGGCCAGCAACAGCGAAGCCAAGCTCCTGCAGACCCTGCTGGCAGCCTGTGGGTGGTGTGAGGAGGTGCCCGAGGCCTACGTGGACATTCACACTGGCCTTGGTGGCAGTGGTGTGGCCTTTGTGAGTGCTGTCTCCCCACCCCCACCCTTCACCTTCCAGGCTCACTCACAGGCTTGAGTTCCGTGTCACAGGGCAGTGGTGGCCCTGTCTCTTTACCTCTCGTTGCCTTGGGACACCCATTACGTTCCCACTCTGTCAGACTGGGTCTCTGCTGATCTCCTTTGCAACTCCTGGGTCACCTCTGAAGGTGGTTGCCCAGGCCTTGGCCCTGCACCTTGGGCCTTGGGCCTGCAGGGTTCTGAGCTCTCACAGGGCTGCGTGCCGTGTCCAGGGCAGAGCGGGTCTGAGCCGCCTCCACCATGTCTGTCTACAGGTGTGCGCCTTCTCTGAGGCCCTGGCTGAAGGTGCCATCAAGATGGGCATGCCCAGTGACCTGGCCTACCGCATCGCCATCCAGACACTGCTGGTGAGCAGCTGCAGGGCCTCCTGGAGCAGTGAGGAGGGAGCTGGGCAGGCCAGACAGGGCAGAGTCCCCGGTGGGGAGTGAGCAGGAGGAGGGCCGTCCTGACTCCGTCACAGCCCCAAGTGTTCCTCTCCCCAGGGCACGGCCAAACTGCTGCTGCAGGACGGCCGGCACCCCGCCCAGCTGCGGATGGATGTGTGCACACCAGGTGGCACCACCATCCATGGGCTCCATGCTCTGGAGCAGGGTGGACTGCGGGCAGCTGCCATGAGTGCCGTGGAGGCTGCCACCAGCCGGGCCAAGGAGCTTACCAGGAAGTAAGGCTCAGGATGGGGCACAGGCCCCACAAGCCCTGAGTGCTGGGAACCGCCCAGCCTGGGGCACCAGAGAGTACACCAGTCTGCCACCCTATCCCTCCATGGCCCCTACCCCCAAGACAGCATGGCTGTTCCCTCCCCCCTGTGAAGGGACAGGACTCAAGGGATGGCAGGGCTCACTGATGGGGATACCATGGTGACAGCCCTTTTAAGGGGAAGATCTCTGTGGTGGGGTGCCCCGCAGGATTGGGTGGTTGGCTACAGACATGCATAGCAGCCCCAGCCTGGTGCCCCGGTGCCCAGTGCCTCCCTCCGGTGCACCACAGGTCCATTACATGTGGCAGGTGCCCCTTTCTCCTCTTAGCTGTGGGTGTGTTGGAGGCAGCAAGCCTGCCTGAGACCACCTCCCGCAGTAAAGCCAGGGGCGTGAGGCTGCATACCTGTCCTGTGCCTCGGTTGGCCTGCTGTGGGCTGTATCCTTTGCTGCCAGCTACAGAGAGAACTGCACCAAGTCCCTTCCCCTGGGAGCCCACCTAGGGCAGAGCCTCCACTCAAGGGGCCAGCACGGTGCTCACACCAGCACTGCTCCTTGTGGTAGACTGTGGGTGGGGTAGGGGCCCCAGTGACCCCCCCCCGAGTGGGGAGTCTGCAGAGTCTGTTGCACACCACTGGCCTCTGCCTGCCTGGCTCTTCAGCATGTCCCCAGTGGAGAGAGGTCAGGAAACCAGGGATGCGGGTGAGAAAGCAGACATGGTATTAAAAGCTGGGGTGCTGGGGCCTTTGTGGGGGCTGGGTGGCCTGCTGTCTCCAAGGCTTACCTGAGTCTCTCCACTCAACCTGCTGCCCCCCCCCCCCGCTTCCTTTCCACGGCGTTGGCAGCTTGGCTCCAGTCCCCAACATGCTGCTAGTCGGCTGTGCCACCCAGAGCAGATTGACCTCTTTGCTGACAGGGCTCAGGGAGGTGCCAGTCCACCAAGAGAGCCCTGTCCCTGCCTCCCCCCACCAGCAGGAGAGCAGTGCTCTCCCAGCGCCAGCCCCAGCCCATCCCCAGTCCTCAGCAAACTGTCGTTGGGCCGATGGGGGTCTGCCACATGTCAGGCGGGTAACCTTGTGACTGCTTCCATGCTCTGATTTCTCTGTAAGGTGGGCACGAAGACTCAACATTACAGGACTAAATGAGATGTCATTTAACTGGAGCTAATAAAGCCAAATTTCAACTGCTTATTTTCATTTTGAAAGTACAGTAGGTCTCAATCGAGGCCTTGGGCATTGGGCTATGAGTAGACCTCTGTGCTGGCAGGAGCAGGTGGCTCGGGAGGGCAGCATTCCACCCAGCCGCGAATCCTATCACTGAGCCCTGCCTGGTGTAGTCCTCGGCTCCACCACAGCCCGACTGCACCCCGGGGGAGCTGGCATCCACTGAGCCCAGGCAGGCTTGGAGGCCAGGCTCTGGGTGCCCCTTTCCAGTCCCCCCCCCCCGAGAATTCCCAGGCAGCCCTCCCCAGCAGGTCACAGTGATTCATCTTCTGACGGGTCCCTAGGCACCAGGATGGGCTTAGTCCCCAGTCCCCCCAAGAGACTCCCGAGGGAGGGGATCCAACGCAGACCTTTTCCCCTTTAAGTCTAAAATGACTGCTTTTTAGGGTAGAAATTGACACTGATTTTTCCTTTAATTTTTTTTTTTTTTTTTGCATTTCTATGCCCTCCCCCCACTTTCTCAAACAATGGGATGTTCTCGATCCAAGCACTGGATCTAAAATTATAAAAATAAAACTTTAGATTGGGGATGGTACAATGACAAAATGATAATTAAAAAGTTTTGATCTTATGAAGTTGACATGTTCAACCTTTATTATAAAGCACCATTGAGGGGCGGCAGCTAACCAGGTGAACTCAGTTTCAGGGAGGTTGGGTGGTTAAAGGGATGAGCCCTCAACCAAGCATGCCGCTCCCAAGTGGACATGTGCCAGCAGCCCCTTCAAGGAGACTTGCCTTTCAGTTCAAGCCTTGGCCTCAGACACAACCCCAACTATGTAGAGCTGCTTTCATGCCAAGAGGCCAGGCCCCAAGTTTGAGAGTACTGGGGGGTACTCATGCACCCTTGCAAGGATGGCAGGTAATAAGTAGCAAGAAACCCAGTTTGCAATACAAGGCCTGATCAGCAGGTGGCCAATGACTGTTGAGGGAGATTCTAGCAGCTTCTACCCCAAGGCATCAACTCCCTCACCCTCATTATTACGGACCTGGCTTGCAAACTTAAATGCCCACAGGGCCCAGCAGGATAGTAGGCTGGGTGGGGATGGTGCCTTTTGCAGACTCTGGACTGAAACCAGGAGGTTGGGGTATGAGCGCAGGTTACAGCCTCTGGCTCCTGTTTGGGCTCTCTGAAGGCTGGGGACACACCTCGGTGTGGAGGACAGTGAGGGCTGGAGCAGCCTTCTTTATGCGCGGGGCTTGGAGCCTGCAGCCTGTCCCGCAGCAGCACCCAGGACACAGGGTGCAGCCGTGCGAGAAGGAAGACACTTATGGGCCCTCTCATGGGGGAATTCTAGGTTACCACCTGTACCTGGCAGCAGTCTAGGGAGCGGTCCACACACCATCTACCAGACACACCTGTCCAGGGCACAGGGACAGTGCAGTGTGGTTCCCAGAGCTAGAGGGGACAGCTGGGAGGAGGCTGGCACGATGGGGAGCAGACTGGGCCACAGGAGGTAACAAGAGGGCTCCTCAGCACCCCCACAGCTGCCCCCTCCTCAGGCCAACAGGAAGGTCTCAACAGAACATTCAATTTGAGACTGAAACCTCACAGAGAGCTCCTGAGCTGCCTGTCAGGGCTCAGCTGAGTGGCCCTCACCTGGCACCACCCTCAGCCAGCTCCCTGCCCTGGATAATGAATGGCTGTCAGCTGGAGACCCAAGAGCCACTGTAAACATACTGAGCTTCATGAAACCAGCCAGGCTGCCAAGGGAGAGAGCCTCAGATGGCCAGATAGCCCTGAGGCTGCTACAGGGCTCACCATGCCCACACCATCCTTCTCTTGCTCCCAAATTCCCCACTTTCCCACAGCTCTGACTAGACGTTTTGGTTCTGGATGGTGGCAGCTCAAGAGGACCGTTAACGTTCCTGGATTCGTGTGGAAATTCCTTTTCGGGGTGCTCACCCCAGCTGCCGCCCTGCCTGCCAAAGCCCAGGCTCTACCAGGAAGACAAGTGTTTGTACCCTCAACTGCTTGACTTGCACCCCTAGGGGGCACATTGGGGCAGGGGAGGCCTGGGGGAGCTGCACCCTCTGCGGGACCCTGGTGGCACCCCTCAGAGACACTGGCCAACCCCTGGGAATAGGTGACCTGCTTGGAATGAAGCAGTCCCACGTCCAGCGGGACAGAGACACGCAGCCCTGCTGCACACAGGCCCTGATCACTAAGGGGGCCTACCCCGCCCACCCTGGCACTCGACTAGCACCACTGGTGGTGCAGCCCAGAGACCACCGCCCTGCTCCTGTTCTCATGGCCCCTCTAAGGATTATTTTTAAAAAGTGTACTGCTGTGTTTAAAAAAAAAGTGGTGTGCTTCTCCACTGAGCTTCTGACAGCTGTGAGGAAAGATCATGGCAACCACAGCAGACCACGCGGCACCAGGGCTTTGCTTCTGGGGTGCTGGCCTTTGTCCAGTGCACATGATGGGCGATTTGGGGTGGGGGGGGGTGCTGACAGGCACAGCCTGGAGTCCCGCCAACCTCGGGAGCCAGTCCCACGGGGGCCTGGCTGGGCACGGGAAAGTGCTGCCGCTAAGCTTACGCTTGCCGGGATCCTGTTGCAGGTACCCTGGCTGAGACCGTGACCCGGCCCTTCGTGTGCTCCCCCAGGGAGCTGCCTGGGCGACTCTTCTAGCCCCCTGAGACTGAGAGCAGTGGGATGGACTGCATATTCCCTCCGGCAAGTGGAAAAGGAAAAAAAAAGGCGCTGGGGGCCGCTCAGGCCGATAGTCACACCCCGTCCTCCGGCACTGCCCCGCCGACGCCCCCCAATCGCCGGGCCATGCTGATGAGCGAGCGCAGCTGCACCAGCTTCAGCGGCCCCACCTCCCCGGGGTCCCGGCTTTCCAGCCACCGAAGAGCCGTCTCTAGACCCCGAATAGCCTCGCCAGCGGTGGGCACTGGGGCCCCTTCCCGCTCGGCCGCTGCAGGCCCCAACCCCGCCTCCTCTCCGCCTCCCATGCCCGGGGGTAGGCTGGCCTGGGGTGCAGGGTCTTCCCGGGCTGGCCAGGGCGGCGGGCGTGCGCCTGACTCCTCTCGGGAGCTGTCGGGCAGCCCCCCGTCGTCATCTAGGTGCAGCCACTCGGCCACCTCCTCGGGCGCCAGGCGCTTGTAGGCCAGTGCAGCCAGATGGTTGAGGTCGCTGACCACCGTGCTGTGCTCGGTTGCTTCCTCTGCCTGGCCGGCTGGTGGCGCCCCATGCGCCTCCTCGGCACGGGGCTCGAAGGCGGCCCGAAGGCCCAGCAGCCAACAGCGTTCGATGCTGCCGGCCTGCACCAGGTCCCAGGAGAGGCCGGCCAGGTAGAGCATGTCCTTGAGCATAAAGCTGCGCATGAAGTCCAGTGGGGAGCCGCCCGCGCAGGACACGGCCAGGCGCAGCAGCTCGCGCTTGTACAGCTGCTTGAAGGCAGCCACCACGCCCTGCTCCAGCGGCGCGGGGATCTGCGCCCGGCCGCTGCCTCTGGGGAGGAACAGCACTCGCACAGCGCCATCGGGTGTCTGTAGCTCCTCCGGGGACCCAGGGGGCTCGGGTCGGGCCCGCCTGGGCGTCTCCTCGCTCTCGCCCAGAGCCGGCGTCCTGGCGGCCGGGCTCGGGCTGGGCGGGTGGGCGACCAGCAGTACGGCCTTCTGCTGCAAACAGCTGCGGCGCAGGTAGCGCTTGACGCCGGGAACGAACTCCTCAAAGAACCAGCCCCGCAGTAGCGGTCGGCTGAGCCAGGCGTCCGGGCTGTAACGGTAAGAGGCGGGAAACTTGTCCTGATTGTGATGGCGCAGGCTGGGCGGGTCAGGCAGCTGCCCGATGATCAGCGGCTTCAGCTTGTGGCTGCCGGTCAGATTGGCGGCGAGCAGCACGGTCACCCTGTCGCCCCGCCAGCGCCGCCCGCAGCCCCCTCCCCCGAGGTCCCCTGCGCCCCGGGGCGCCGCCTGCTCGGGGAGGAGCTTCCAATAGAGGCCGGTGACGTTGGCGTTGTAGATCTGCTCGTCGCCGTAGCCGCCGTTGGCGGGGGGCAGCGGGGCGGGCGGTCGGGCCGAGAAAGGCCCCGCGCCCCCAGGCAGCCGTAGGGTGGGCTCCTCCTTGACCGGCGGGTCGGGAGCCGGCGGCGGGCCGGGCGCGGGAGGCGGGGGCTCGGCCTCGCCGTAGATGCGCTGGCTGGAGATCCCGTGGCGCTTCTGCCAGCGCCAGAACCAGCCGTGGCTGGCCTTGAAGGTGCACTCGGGGCCGTAGATCTGGCGCGCAAAGGCCTCGGCCTGCGCCTGGATGAGCGGCCCCGATAGCGGCACGCCGTGCTGGCGCAGCGCCAGGAACCAGGCGTACACGGCGCGGTCGATCTCCTCCTCGTTGGCCAGCCGCATCTTCTTGCGCTGCGTGCCCACCTCGCCGCCCAGCTGCTCCAGGAACCAGCGCAGCTTGGGCTCGTCCTTGAGCCAGCCGCGCAGCGTGCCACCGGGCACGCCGAAGTCGCGGCACACGCTGGCCTGCCGCTCGCCGCCCTTGACGCGCTCTATGGCCTGCAGCTTGTCCTTGATGGAGTAGGCCTTGCGGAAGGCCATCTTCACGGCCACGCGCGGCCGCGACCCGGGCGCGGGGGGCAGCGGGCGCGCGGCGGGGGCACCGGGTGCGGGCGCCCGCGGCGGCTCGGTGGGGCGCGCGAGCGGGGGCCGGCGGGCACGGCGCGGCGCGGGGCGCGGGCCCGGGCCGGCCGGGGGGCCCGCGAGGTGCATGGCGGCGGCCGGGACGCGGGAGCCATACGCCCGAGCCCGCCGGCCGCTGGGGCGGAGCGGGGCGCGGCCCCCGGCCCTCCCCTTTGTCTGGCGGGCTCGCTGCCGCCGCGGGGAAGGGCGGCCGGGGCGCATGCGCTCGGGGCCAGCCCCGCCCACGCGGCAGCGGCGCCTGCGCACTGGCCGCCCGGCGCGCGTCAGCGGACTCGCGCCGCTCTGTCGGCCCCGCCCCGGGCCGGCCCGGAGAGTCCACTGGGTGCGCGGCGCAGGGGGGTCGGGCAGGCTGCAGCACGGTCGCTGGCGGATCTCTCCGATCCTTCCCGAGCGCCTGGCCTTCTGAGGCTGCAGTCTGCCTGTGCCGTCGCGGGGAGCATCAGGCCGAAGGGCCGGACCGCGAGGCGGGGTGCTTGCGCGGGCGCCGTCCCCGCTCCCCCCCGCCGCGGGTGGTAGGCCCCAGCCCTTCATTTCCCGTGCGCTGCCTGGCCGGCCCTCCCTTTCCTCCGCGCGCAGTGCCCGTCGCCTCCGCGAGCCTCCTCCGTGTCGCCGCGTCCTTGGCTTGCGTGTGAGTACCGCGGCCCGGCCGGGAGGAGCCGCGCTCGCCCTACCTGCCAGGGGGCCGGGGGTACGGGCGGCCCGCGCGCCAGCGTCGTTAGGGACCGGGGCGCAAGTGCCGCCGGCCTGCTGGCCCGGGGGCGGTGGGCCAAGTGCGGCTCCCCGCGCGGGCGGAGAGGGGCGGGCCGGCGGCGCGCCCACGTGGCGCCGGCTCCTGCGGCGGACTGCCCGGGCCGGGGCGGCGTGGGTGCCGGCCCCACGGCCTCAGGCTTAACCCTGGGCGGCAGGGACATCCACCCACGGTTGCTCGGCCCGTGGCTCTTCTGTGCCCCTCACGTGCTTGTTAGGCACTCGCAAGCCAGGCCCTCGGAGAACTTACATGGTCCGCGGACACGAGGGAGAGCGTGAAGGACGTGCTGTATTGAGTGGGTTGTCTGGCTGGGTCGGGGTCTGGGTGCTCTCTGAGCAGGTGACTGAATCCCGTGTCTGAAGGGAGGGTGATGCCGTCCCAGGCCCTGGGTGGAAGGAAGACGGGGACGGCTTGTGCTGGAGCTTGAGGGAAGTGGAGGGGTGGTGGTGGAGACCCAGCAGGAGGTGGGTCAGCAGGGTTTTCAGAATGAAGGGCCACCCCCAAGCAAGAGTTATTTGTGTTCACTATTTTGGGGTGGTCTTTCCCTGGGGGAAGAGCTTGTCAAAGCCACGTGGCACATACCTCAACCTGGCGGATGTCCAGCCTGACAGGGGAGGACTGGCCCAGACGACTGTCACCTTACAGAAAGCCCCCCTTCCGCCTTCCGACCCTAGGTTTGAGCCTGTGGATGGGCTGTTGCACATGCCCCGTTCTGTGCCCCTTCTGCGTACCAGGCCTGAGCTGGGAGTGGGGTGTGCACTCCTGGACGGCCTTTTGATGTGTGGGGTAAGATGTTCTCAGGAGCCGCCCTCTTCTCCACACCATGGCAGTACAGACTCAGGAACCCAGGTTGGCTGGTGGCCTCTGGAGGGGTGGGCAGTGCCTGGGCCCTGTGCCAGTCCCATGAGGAGGCAAGCCAGGAGCTCTTCTTGCCTGTGCCTCGATGGCCAGGCCTCCACTTCCTTAGAATGGGAGATGGTTGCATGTTCTGGAGGCTGCTCTGGGTGCAAGCTTGCTGGGCTCCAGGTGTGTGACCCCACCCTGATGCACAGAGGCACCTAGTGAAGTTGATGCTCTGGATGACACGGCCTGGCTTCCTGCCCTGAGCAAGGTCTCGCTGCCCTTGGATGAACCTGACCCTGGGCGGGCCTCCTGCCTTCTTCGCTCCTGGGCGCCAGGTCCAGCTGTGGGGTTCAGCACCCAGTGGCCACGCGTACTGGGTGAAGGTTTTCATGAACAGAGGTTTCTCGAGGGAGGTTACCATTTAGAAAAGGATGGATGGAAAGAACCCCTCTGGCGTGCCGTTCACTGGGTCTAGGTTTTTGGGAGCTGCATGCAGGAGTCCTGACACTGAGCGTTGACCGGACCCTGTGCTGGTATGTGAGGATGACACGCGTGTTGGAAGTGGGCAGCCACAGGCCTGTTTCTCTTGGCTGTTCTGCAGCTGCGTGTGAGGCCAGGAAGTGGTATGAGTGGCCAGGTAGAGAAGGCCAGTGCAGGGGAGGGCGTTGTGGGGTAGGGTGGATGCCCAAATGGGGCCAGAATGGAACTGACATGAAGCAATTGTTTGTTGAGCCAGGGATGGGTGGCATGGTGTCTAGAACATCAGGGTGTACCTCCCCAACAGGCGCCAGGGCAGGGGAGCAGCTGATGGGAATTTGAGCCACAGAGCTTCCCCTGAGAGGTCAGGAAGGGTCACTCCCATGCACAGCTGCACTGCGTCTGGACGTGCTCTTCCTGTAGTTACATAGCCACGTTCCAAGTGCCGGTAGCTACTGTTCTGGACAAGGGTTCTAGAAAGTTCTGCTGAGTGGTGCTATCTGGCCCGGCCACACAGCATCTGCTCACATGAGCCCAGGGAGCCAGGAGAAAGCTGCTGCTGGCAGCGGGGGTCGGGTCACAGGCCGAGCCCATAGGCCTGACCCTTGGGTGGACGGAAAGTCTTGGAGCAAACCCATCGCACACATGGCTGCACTGGGGTGGCATGGGGTACTGGGCCACCTGAAGCGTGTCTGAACGATGGCAGGTGCCCTGCAGGAGAGCAGAGAGAGGCAGATCTTCCCGGAAACCAGGTCAGATCCTCCAGTGGCCTTCTGCTGTGGGGGGCCCAGCCCTCGCAACGTGGACTTGAAGCCCTGAAGCCAGGAGTGTCCTTGGCAGGCCGCTGCCAAATCCCTGCACTGGCACTGGAAGATATCTCCCATTCCAGTGGCCGTGGAGTGCCTTGTCACCTGCACACACTTGAATCCTACACCTGCCCCGCTGTAGCAGCTAGCGCATTCCTTCTGCGAGTCCTGCGTGAGCACAGACAGCACTGAGTGCTAGGCTTGCTGGGCGCCGGGAGAGGTGCAAAGGCATGATTCTCTCCTGCCAACTCTAGCCAGAAACAAGGATTGTCTTTGCGTTTCCACCGCCCAGGCCACAGGCTTGACCCCTGGGAGGAGGTGTTGGAGCCCTGGGTCCTGGCAGCTGGGAAAGGCTCTGTCTTCGGCCGCTCCTCTGGTGAAAAGTGTTGGCATGCCCCCCAGAGTGGGGCTGGGGTGCAGCTGTTGTCCTTCTGGGTCCCCGTGGGAGTACTCTTTGCTCTCAGGTTCGCAGAGCCTCCGTTGTCCCTGCTGCGCACGCCCACCTGTTGGTGGGGTTGGGAGCTCCTGGAGTTGGACATTGGCATCTCCAAAGAGAGTGTGTAGACTAACTCCCGCTTTTACCAGACGAGACGATGCGCATGTGGCCCTGCTCCATGGAGAGCCTAACCTGTACACACTCCATGCAGCGTCTGCTCCCAAGAGCTCCTTGGCGAGTGTCCTCCTAGGCTCCTCTGCAGGTGAAGGCCCCCCAGAGGAGAAGGCCCCCCATGTGTGCCAGTGTCCCTGTTCCCGCCCTGCCCTCAGTGCCTGCTGCAGCATGGGGTGGACCAAGGAGGCAGGTCCTGGGTGACACAGCTCCTGTTGAGAATGGGGTGGGAAGCAGGCTCCATGGGGCTGTCTGGTGCTGGGTGAGTTGGGGTGGGGGGCCTGTCAGTCTGGCATTCCCAAGATGTGTGGGTTGGTCTGGTGGCCTCTGTTTGCTGGGCTGCCCCTCTGTGGATCTGGGGCAGGGTGTGTGTCTGTGGCCCATTTTCTCTCTGTAAATGGGATGAACATCTCTGTCTTTTGTGTGGACCTGGTGCGGGGGGCCTGGGAAGACTTCGTGACCCTCAGAGCTCTCGGCATCTGGAGTTGGTCTGTGGTTTAGCCTGCAGGGACTTGCAGGCCCGGCCCCATGGGCTGAGCAGTACCCCTCCCAGCAGCTCCAGATGGAGAGTGAGGCCACTGGACTGGCCACTGTGCCCTGTGGGAGTGGGACAGAGGGTGCCTCAAGAGTGGCCCTGCCTGGCCTACGAGCGGCTCGCGCCTTGTGGATGTAGTGGTGGTGGTAGTCTGGGCGCACCTGCTTGATTTGGCTTCCTGAGCTCACCTGTAGGAGCCTGTGCTGGCCGCACACTGCGTTGACGTTGGTGTGTGACAAGCACAGACTTTCCCGCTGTTCTAACCTTGCTGCCTTTCCTTCACGCTGCCTTAGGAGCTTACAGCAAAAGTAAGTACCCACCTGTCTCTGGTTTCTGTTTGCTTGAGACAGGGGAATGTTCCCCCTCCCTCCAACTGCCATCACAGATGGGGCAGGCACTCAGGCCTGCCAGGTGCCAGTTCTCTGCTTCTTGGGCCATGGTCTCCTCATCTGCAGAGGCCTGGCTAGGGTTCCCTAGCTCTGACATCCATGGCGGTGTGGGCTCTGCTCCCTGGGCAGTGGGGAGCTAACCCTGATGCCTCTGCTGGCCCAGGCGTTTCTGTACCACGGACGGGGTGCGGGCCTGGGCAGATCTCGGGACTGCACTCTGCCCCTTGCTGGGGACACGGGGGGCAGGGCATGTCTTGCCTTCGGCTGCACTGCAGAGTGCTGCCCTGAAGAACTTTGGACAGCTCCTCCCAGGGAGGCTGGGAGTGCTAGGCCAGTGAGCCTCTGGGCCCAGCATGGGGGTGAGGGTCCCGCTGCAGCCCATGGGGGGCTGGAAGGATTGGGACTTCTAGGGCTGGGAGCCTGGCAGGAGTCCCTCTGAAGGCTTGAGGCAGAAGAGCCCAGGGGCGGATCACCTGCTGTCCCCAGCAGGGTCTGTGGCCCTTGGCTGGTGGGTGATGTCACAATGGCTGGCCCCCTGGGCTCCGCTCCTGCGTCCCCCACAGCCTCTGCCCCAGGTGCCCAACCTTGGTGAGCAGGGAGCTGCTGCTGGCGGGAAGGGGAGTTGGGGGATCCATGGGCCCTTTCTGGACCTCATGTGGGACGTGACAATTAAGAAGTCCATTTGGGGGAGCTGGAGCCACTATTTTGGGGGGATAGAAAAGGGTGGGAGAGCCAGCAGCCAGTGCTGTCTAAAGAGGCCCTCTCTGGAGCCCTTTGCCTGGGCCATGTAGGGTGCCACAGGGAGGGAGATGTGGGCAGAGCAGGCCTAAGCCACTGCGAGGATCACCTTGGCCCCAGTCACCTGCATGGCCTGACCTTGCAGCCTGTTCTCTGTTGGGGGCAGTGGCAGCTCTGGGCTTGGGAAGCTACCTGGCTGGCTGGTCACCTGCTCAAGGCTCCCCTGCAGCCTAGAGCAGACTCTGTGCAACCAGAAAGGGGTACACCCAGGGGCCAAGAATCCCTACTGAGTGGGGAGCAGTGTCTCGGGGGGCTTCTGAGGCAGTTCCTGGGCCTGGTGGCACATGCAGGAGTAGGAGAAGCAACAGGGTAAGGACTGTTCCCCGTGGGTGCTGTGGTCACTGTCACCCCCAGCAGTCCATGGTTTGGGATGGGGTAGGAGACAGGACTCATTCAGAGCTGGAGGGACTAGGCGTACAGCCCCTTCTGCCCAGGGGGAGGCTGAGGCTTCAGGGCCAGAGGCTTGTCCACGGCCACAGCAGCAGGTCAGCAGAGCCATACCTGCCTGTCCACCTGGCTCTGCACCGAAACAGTGATGCCCTGGTGGTCCCCACACCCCCGCTGTCCCCACACCCTCGCCATGGTCCTCTTTCAGCTCAAGTGGTTGCCAATGTGGGTGGAGGCGGCTGGAGACACCCCCTATCTGCCTTGGCCCTCGGGGTGGGGGCAGGCAGGCATGACTGGGGGACTGCCCTGTTTCAGGCCCTCGCAGCTCCCTTGGAAAGCATGTTCTCTGAGCCACATGGGTGGCCGGACTCAGCAGGGCAGCCACAGAGGCTCGAGCACCTCACAGGTGGGGTGGCTGAGTGCTGAAAACAGAAAACACAGGTATCTGGTCACGTTTGACTTCCAAGTAAACAACAGGAAACTTTTTAGTACAGATGCGTCTCCGGTATCTTTTGGGATGTGGTTAGGCTAAAATGTTGTTTATCTGAAAGTCAAACCAACAGCGTATCTGACAACGGCTTGGAGGCTCCATGAGGAGGGTTTCGGTGGCCAAAAGGGTTTGGAAACAGCACTGTGTTTGTCCCTTTGGGAGAGTCGGGGTACGCGTTAGGTTAGCAAATACAAGTTTTCCAGGTAAAAAAATATGTATCTGTGAGTGTGCGCACACACACGCGTATTGCGTTCCAGCGTTGCTCAGAGTCCCACGTGGGTTTGACTTCCCTATCCCCACCCCTGCCGAGGAGACTGAGGAAGGTATGGGGGGGTTCTGGGCTGGCTAGCTGGCCCAGACGCCTGTGCTGGCTCGCTGTCGGGGCCCAGGCTGTTCCACTGTGTTGCAACTGCCTTCTTGTGCTTGTTTTTCACGGCTGCGCCGGGAAGATGAGGAGCAGCAAGGCCTCGTGTGCCCTGGAGACCGTCTGGGAGGACAAGCACAAGTATGAGGAGGCAGAGCGGCACTTCTCCGAGGGCGCGGCCATGCGAGCCGCCGCCTCCACCCAGCAGCTCCTGGCCGCGGGTGCCATGAATGGGCCTGGCCAGGAGGAGACCGGGGCTGCTGATGCGGCAGAGGCTCCTGACACCGGCAGCAGGACGGACCCCGGGAAGAGCCACGCTGGGAAGAGGCTGCTGCAGAAGAAGAGGAGGCTCTCACCCCAGAGCTGGCTTGTCCAGGCCGACCTGGCCCTTGTGGGCCTCTCAGCTGACCGTGTGTGGCTGGACAAGCCGCGTTTCGACCGGGCAGAGAGCGCCTACCGCCAGAGGCTGGCCGATGCGGCTGCCCAGCCCACCCAGCCGCCTGCCCTGGCCCCCTGGGGCCCCTGCACCCACGGAAGCCAGGTGGCCTGCCACCATGTGACCTGGGGCGTCTGGGTCAACAAGTCCTCCTTCGACCAGGCCGAGCGGGCGTTTGTGGAGTGGTCTCAGGCCCTGCTCCTGGCTGCAGAGGGGTGCAGTGGGAAGAGTGCCCCTGACACGGGCCAGAGGCCAGCCGCCCCCAACCTGTCCCTGGCCCGCCAGCCCAGCACACTGGCCAGGGGCCAGCTGCCTCTGGGCAGCCTGCAGGCACTGGTGCGGGAGGTGTGGCTAGAGAAGCCACGTTATGATGCTGCCGAGCGGGGTTTCTATGAGGCCCTGTTTGATGGCCACCCCCCAGGGAAGGTGCGCCTGCAGGAGCGAGCTGGCCAGAGCGAGGGCTCCCGGCGTGGCCGCAGGGACCGGCGTGGCCGCAATGCTGTGGGGACCAAGCGGATGGGGCCACGGCGGGCGGACGGGGAGGTGCCCCCTGCCCTGCCCTACTGGTACTTCCTGCACAAAGACTCAGAGGCCACTTGGCTCAACAAGTCCGCCTATGACAGCGCCGAGTGTCGCCACCATGCTGCTGAGGCCCTGCGCATGGCCTGGCGCCTCGAGGCTGCCTCCCTGGCCCACCGGCCCACTTCTAGGTCCGGCCCATCCATGTCCAGCCTGAGACCCAAGTAGGAAAACGTACCACTGCTTCCTGGTGTCCCCTCCCTGCCTGCCCTGGGGGCCCCCAAGACCCCTGGATCCAGCCAGTGGAACACAGGAGCAGAAAGAGCAAGGGCAGGCTTGGGGCTGTGGGGAGCTGGGGGCAGGGGGCCAGCCCAGGGCAGAAACCTCCAGCCCGTATGGGGCTCTCGGTGTCTGGGCAGCTCCCACGTCCCTGCTCACATTTGTTAGGGCGAGGGGAGAGGCTGGCAGTGGTTTCTGGCCCTGAGCTTCTCTAGGGTTTGTGATGCTGGAGGCCTACGCCCCCCACCCCCGGCTACCTCTTCTCTGACTCCCAGGGCCCCTGGTAGTTGACAACCCCTCCCAGAGTGGGGGGTGTCTTAGACACTCAGCATGTGGCTGGATCCCATCTCTGCACCCTTGATGGGGGTGGGAGACTGGCCTGGAGTCTGGTACCCAGAGGGCCTTGCCCAGGGCTGCCTCATCTCCACCACCAGTGGCCTCAGGCCAGGGAGGCCATGTGGGAGGTGCCACCTGACAGCCAGCCTGAGGCTGGCATGCAGGGACGATCAGATAGCGGGCCAGGTGGGAGTGCAGGATCGGCAGGCAAGGTCTGGGTTTCTGCTGGGGAAGTGAGTGTGGTCTGGCTGTCTGGGCTCCACTGGCCCAGGGAGGTGGCTGTCTTGGTGGTGCTGGACTTGCTGATGGACAGGATCTGGGCCTGGGTGCAGGGACCTCATTGTGGTCAGGCAGCAGCAGTGGGTGTGGGTGGAGCTGAACCCTTGGTCATGGTGGAGCCGGGGAAGGAACGTGGCTGAGCATTGCCCCTCGTCACTGGGGGTTGCCTGCCGTGGCCAGGTGAGAGTTGGCAGCAGAGCGAGGTTGTGGTCCAGAGCAGACATAGAGCTGCTTGTGAAGGGCCTGAGCGTGAGCTCCATGTGGCGAGGAAACCACACAGCTGAGACGTGTCCATGCCCCTGGAGCTTTCCGACCTCTGGTCCAGAGCAGTGGTTCCCCAGGTCCCAGGAGCTTCCGTCACATCTAGCAATGGCCACACATCAGCAATGAGCACAGATGTTTGGGATCCTTGCTCGCTGGGAAGTGGTGATCCTCGGTTCCTTATGTGTTAACGATGACGTTTTTGTGAGAAGTATTCCTGTGAGTCAGGGGACGAGGTGAACAGAGGACCTGGTTTAGGATGTGGAGCTGCTGGTGTGGCTGGTTGGCGAGTGTGGAAAAAACCTGGCGCTACGCAGACTTGGGGGTGGGACAGAGAACTGCAGGTGCTTGGGGTCCTGGAGCCTCACTTGAAGAGCGGTGGTCTTGAGGCTAGGTCTGGGGCAGGTGCTGTCCACTGCCGTGAGGGACCAGTTGGGGGCACTTCTGTAGGCTGGTGGTCCAGGCTCATTTCCTGCCTTGGGGACAGACCTGTGATTAGGTGACTCGAGTCACTCCTTCTAGGCAGCACCCACTGTGCCACTGACTGTCACCTCAGAATTGGGGGACACTCACGTGTGGGTCCTCATGGGCTCGAGTGGTCTGCTTGTGTTCCTCCTCTGGGTTCGTGAGCAGCAGGGCCGGCGTCTGGTCGTGTGGATGTCTGGCCCTCACAGTACTCTGTGCTGCCGGGCCACCCCATGGGGCTCTCAGGGCAGGCCTCAGCCTGGAGGCCGGGCAGGTGGGCAGGGGTGTCCGGGTCCTTGTCCTCCCCTACCCCACTGACTTAGCCTTTTTCTCCCATCCCAGCAGGAAAATGGCCACAGACTTCCTGGTACATGAGAAGATCTGGTTCGATAAATTCAAATATGATGACGCAGAGCGCAAGTTCTACGAACAGATGAACGGGCCCATGGCCGGCTCTTCTCGTCAGGTGAGGCCTGCCCCCTGCCAGCCTTGGTTGCTTTGGGCTCAGGTGGGGCCCCAGGAGGGGAGGACCTGCCAGGCACCCACAGGGCAGGGGCTTTACTTGAGGTGGCAGTTACGTAGTCTCTGGAAGGTGGCTCTTGGGTGCAGGTCTGCTCAGGGCCCACACATGATCCCAGCACATGGGCATGCAGCCTGGGGTGCCCTTAGGCCAATGGGGGCCAGCCTCAGTGCGAGCTGGCAAACCGCATGCCCACCTGCCGGTGTCCGCCCCGACAGCCACTCTTCCGATGCTTACTGTTGCTGGCCTTCCTCTATGTGCCTCCTTTTTCCCGTTTTCTCTGTGTGATGCAGCTTTTTATTTTTGTTTTTTTGTGAAGAAGATAAAGATCATGTTTTTTTCTGCAACGTCAGCAGGAGAATGGCGCCAGTGTGATCCTCCGGGATATTGCACGAGCCAGAGAAAACATCCAGAAATCCCTGGCTGGCGTGAGTACCACCCCCAAGCTGGAGGCGCGTCTTCCCCAATGATGACGGTTGTTTTAGCGCAAAGGAGGGGTCAGGTGTGCAGCGCTGTGTTCCAGGCTAGGACATGGTGCTTAGTGGCCTCCAGGCTCGGACTGACCTGACCAGACCGCTGCAGGAGACATTCTCACCTTCGTGTTCTTGCCTTGCCTCTCACTTGCTGGGGTCCCTGAGGCTCCTTACCCTCCTCACGGCCGTTCCTGCAGTGCCAGCACGGAGCTAAGCCTGGGCCCCACAGGCGGGTCCCTGAGGACAGAGCTGAGCCTCGCCATGCTGCGGAGTGCAGGCTGAGGACGCTTTTTTGCCTGGGAGGCCTTTCACTTCCTGGTTGTTTCTGTTTCAGGACTTACGTTCAGGGTTGTTGTCTGCCTCGCTGACCTCCCTCCGTGCTCAGCCCCCCGGCCCCAAGAGATAGTCAGTGGGTTTGCAGGGTGTGTTGGGTTTGATTTGTAGAATTGGCACACTTTGAGTTTGAGGCCCAGAGAGGGTCCCTGCAGCCTTCCTCAGTCTACAGGTCCCGACCAAGATCAGGAAATGGTCAGTGCTAGGCACACCCTGCTTGGCAATCAGGGCTGAGTAGGAAGGTGTGTAATTGGGAGGCAGGCAGACTGCCTTCCTGCCTTGCTTCCTCCAGAGCTCTTGGAGGCTGGTGTATGAGTTTCCCGTTGCTGTTGTGACAAATTACCACAAATTTTAGTGTTTAAAGCATCGCCAATATATATCGCCACTGTTCTGCGGGTCCGGAGCTGTTTATTCTAGAGGCACCAGGGGAGAATCCACGTCCTTGCCGTTTTCAGATTTTAGAGGCTGCCTGTATTTCTTGGCATGTAGCCCCATCACTCAGCTTCCCCATCACTTCTCTTTCAGACTCTCCTGTTTTCCTCTTTGAGTTGTAAGGACCTTGGTGCTTACCTTGGATCTACCCACACACCCTAGTACATCGTAAAATCCATAACTTGATGTTTACAAAGGTCCTCTTGCCATCCAGTGATTAGAACATGGATGTCTTTGAGGGGCCATCATTCTGTCTACCTTAGTCTGGTCTACAGAGCTTCACACCCATCCCATGTGCAAAATGCACTCACCCCATCCCAGAGTCTCAGGCCATTCTAACATCAACTCAAAGTAAAATCTCATCTAAATCAGGTGCAGGTGAAGATCTGGGAGTGGTCCATCTGGGGAACTGTGAAACTAGAAACCAGGTTGCCGGCTCCTAAAATGAAATCAGGCAGGCATAAGATGATAATTACAGACATTCCCATTCCAAAAATGATAAAATGGAAGGAAGAAAGGGGTCACCAGCCCCAAGCAATTTCAAAGTACAGCCAGGGAAACACATTAGATTCCAAGGCTTGGGAATAACTGTGGGTCAAGGTTCTGCTCTTAGTGCCCATATTGCCATGGGAGGTTGCATGTGTTTGGTGCTGAGCAATTTTGTTGGCCTGTTTCCTGCTTGTAGAATTTGAGGGGTCCAGCAGTCTTCTTTCAGTTTAGACTCTATCCCTTTTGGTCCAAGTTGGTAAGGTTTCTGCTGGTGTAACATTCTTCAAGAACCTTGTAGGTTTCCTGTGTATGTCACAGGCATCCATGCTGTTAGACCAAGAACTCCTCCACAGATCTCCCTGGATCCCCCATCTCTATTCTTGGCTTCTGCTGCAATGGCTGAGGGGTCCCTGAGTCACATGCCTGATCTCTCTCAAAGAGCCTGCTCATGATAGTGCCTGACTTTTCGATCCTTACCAGCTACACCCTTGGTTCTCCAGAGCTCACTCTCCTGATTTAGTCAGTGTCTTTGGTGATACGGATAGGCTGAGAATGTCCCAAATCACCGAGTCCTGTGTTCTGTTTGCCCAACTATCCTTCCTTCAGTTTGTTTCCTCTTACGTTGTAATATAAGCAGCAGGAGGAAACCAGGCCTCACTCTGGACGCTGAGCTTGGAAATCTCAGCTCAACACCCAGTCACGTGGCTATAAGTCCTGCTTCGCACGTAACTGCAGGACCCAGTTCTGCTGAACTTTTCTGCCAGTTTCCATGACACATGCCTCTTTTGAATCCTCACCAGCAACGGCCTATAATGGTTTAGGTGTTCTCTAAGATGATGTTTTTCCTGAGTGCATCTCACTGGTAGTAGTCACTGTCTACGTTTTTATCAACAGTGTGTTCAAAGTAATCTAGACTTTTCCAGTATACTTGTCAAAACTCTTCTACTCGTTGCCTAATTCCCAAGCCCTTTCCACTTTTTTAGCCATTTTTTAGAGCACCATCCACTTCCAGTACCAGAATCTGTATTTGTTTCCTAGAGCTGCCATAAAGAATTACCACAAACAACAGAAATTTACCCAACACAGTTCGGGTAGAAATTTGAATTGGGTCTCACAAGGCTAAAATCACGGTGCCAACAGGGTTGCGTTCCTTTCTGGAAGCTGTAAGGGAGGCTCTGTCTCCTGGCCTTTTTCAGCTCCTAGAGGCCGCCCACATTCCTTGGCTCATGGGCCCTTCATCTTCAGAGCCAGCAGCAGACCATCTTCTAGTCTCCTTGGTTCTCATATGGACCTCTGTGATCACATCCGGCAACCTGGGTGGTCCAGAAGAAATGTCCCACATCAAGATCCCCTTTGTCGTGTGAAGTTACATATTTGTGGGGTCCAGGGATTACGGCGTGGACGTCTCTGGGTGCCGTTACTCTGCTGACCACAGCTGGTGTGGGGTGTGCTGGTGGCTCTCAGGTGGCAGGGATTCCTCTGGCTCTCATCTCCCAGAGGCCCTGGTTGTGTTGGTGTCTGCTGCTAGTCCTGGTCTCTGGGACAGGCAGGTAGGTACGCTCTAGGGCTTGGGAACTGAGAAAGGACCTTGCTGGCCCAGCCCAGGCTGGATTAAGTGAGGACAGAACTCATCAGACAACTGGGACATCAGAACCCAGGGGTTCTGGGGGCTGCCGGCCATGTGTGGGGTGGGGCGAAGTGACTGGACTTCGTGCGAGCACTTCCTTCCAGGACCACCAGGTGGCTCTGTGCAGTCAGCACTCATGGGCTTGGCTGGACCACCTCTCTGAGGCCGGAGACCCTGGACTCCTCTGGCTTCCTGGTCCCTGCCTGGGTCAGTTTGAGCAGTGAGGGCAGGCCCCAGTGCGTGGATCTGGTGGGAAGGCCTGCAAGCAAGCTGAGGGGCTGTCAGCACCGCCTGGGGCTCCTGGGGCCCCCGGGACCTGCCAGGCAGGCAGTAGAGAGTATCTGCCTGGCCCAGCACATTATGTGGCCTAAGGCCTCCCAGCCCTGCTGGGTCCCTGGGCCCTAGCCTTTCTGCTGTCCCAGGAGCCTGGGACATCCAGAATTGAGTCCATCCCCTGCCCCAGCTCCTCTTCTAATGGGATCGTCTCCGTGTCCCCCAGGCAGCTCAGGCATCCCCGGGTCAGGTGGCTCAGGGCCCCGCGGTGCCTATTGTACTGTTCCCAGACTCCGGCTGGTGGATGGTGCTGGGCTAAGGACAAGAAGTCTGGAGGCAGTGAGCCCTTGGGCCTGCTCTTCTGGGGGGACCTCCATGTGCCGAGCTGGGCTATGTGGCGGGGTCGGGGAAGGATGTGGAGTGAAGGCTCCCTTACAGGGTTTCTTTTTGGGCAGCACAAAACCTTGGAAGATCTGAGTAGGGATGGCAAGGTGGCCATAGCCACCCACATGTGGGAAGGGCAGGGTAGGGTAGGGGGCAGGCCTAGCCCAGGGTCTTTACTGGACATGTTGGGGGCCAACTCAGTGCTGGGCCTGGGCCCCCCATCCTCAGAGCCACCTCAGTGGGGTGTATGCTGTGCTGACTGGCCCACTTGTGCTCATGTGCCCCTCACTGAGGACCGGGTGGTATCTGGGGACAGGGCAGTCACAAGCCTCAAAGCCTGCGGGTGCCTGGGATGTAACCTGGGACGGGGCTCAGGCATAGGGGCTCCTGGTCAGGAAGGGGGCTGAGGCCTTGGAGGAAGGGCTTGATGGGCGCCAGACGTGCCACCCATGTGAGGGTGAACATCTGCTGGGCCACGTGTGCAAGGATGAGCGGATAGCCTCCTACACAGGCGGCTCCTCTTGCCGCCCAGCCTTAACGGCTCTCCCTCCCATTTCCAGCTCCAGGCAGTGCTGCCCAGCCCCCCTGAGGCCATGAGCCAGGCTGCCCCAGGGACTGTAGTAAGTCCTCCTTTCAGCCCGTGTCTGGCAGAGCTGCATGGTGGTGGGGGCCCCGGCTGTGTGCCTGCGCTGCCCCTGGGCCCTCTGCCTATGTCCGTCACCATGATCTCATGGTGGCCTTCCACAGCCGACCTACGTAGCCAGGTCTTTGCCCGTCGTTGGGGGCAGGTGGGCTGTGTCAGCAGGGGTTTGGCCCTCTTTGTCCCGGTCTGGCACTGCTGGGTGTCCTGATGGGAGCCGTGTGCCCAGCCCAGGGCTCTGTTCCAAGCAACTGTGGGGTTCTCACCAGACAGGGGCCAGGCCCTCACTGCTCCCCCTTCCTTACAGAGCTCTGGGGCCTCCAGCGGGCCTGGCGGGGACCACAGTGAACTTGTCATGCGCATTGCCAGCCTGGAGGTGGAGAACCAGAGCCTGCGCAACGGTGAGGGCCAGCCTGGTGGGAGGCTCTTCCTCACCTTTCCCCATGTCCCTCTAGTCCCCCCCTCCAAGTGCCACCATCTGATATGGGCCCCTCCCCCACCCCTGCCTGGCTGCCATCTGACCAGAGCCCCTCCCCCACCTCTCCCTGGCTGCCATCTGACCACGACCCCCTCCCCTCCCCGGCCACCATCTGACTGACCCCCACAGTGGTGCAGGACCTGCAGCAGGCCCTCTCCAAGCTGGAGGTCAGGCTGAGCACTCTGGAGAGGAGCTCACCCACCCACCGGGCCACCGCCCCTCAGACCCAGGTGAGCAGGCAGACAGCCTACAGTCCCACAGACCCAGAAACCCCATGGCTGGCCCTTCAGAGGGACACAGTGCCCACCGTTTCTTACTGCCTGCCCCCTGCCGCCCCCCCCACCGCCCAAGCTTAGCACCTGCGACTTGAGTAGGGGATTGGCCCAGGCCAGGGAGCACTGAGGGGCGTGCCCTGAGTGGGGGCAGGATGGAGGTGGCCTCTTGGCCGAAAAGTGGGCTCTGGCCTGGCCTAGGGCCTCAGGCTCCCTCCCCCGGCAGCACGTGTCTCCTATGCGTCAAGTGGAGCCTGTGGCCAAGAAGGTAGCCACACCAGCAGAGGACGACGAGGACAATGACATCGACCTGTTTGGCAGTGATGAGGAGGAGGAGGACAAGGAGGCAGCCCGTCTTCGGGAGGAGCGGCTGCGGCAGTACGCTGAGAAGAAAGCCAAGAAGCCCACACTGGTGGCCAAGTCCTCCATCCTCCTAGACGTCAAGCCTGTGAGTGTGTACGGGGGCTGCTGGGATCCCCCAGCAGCTGAGTAGGGGGCTGGCTCAGCCTCCAGCGCCCTCCTCTTCCCCACCCTCATCCAGCCGGATGGTGTGCTGAGGCCCCTAAGAATGGTGGGCACCACTGTTGACATACCACCACCCTGGGCTGGAGGGTGGCTGACCTCAGGGCCTTATGCCCTTCACCCCACAGTGGGATGATGAGACGGACATGGCGCAGCTGGAGGCCTGCGTGCGCTCTATCCAGCTGGACGGGCTGACCTGGGGGGGCTCCAAGCTGGTGCCAGTGGGCTACGGTGTCCATAAGCTGCAGATCCAGTGTGTGGTGGAGGACGACAAGGTGGGGACCGACCTGCTGGAGGAGGAGATCACCAAGTTTGAGGAGCACGTGAGTGGCTGGGCGGCAGGAAAGGACAGACTGGCTGGGCGTGCCCTGGTGGGAGGGTCCCCGTGGGGAGCCCCACTGCCCCAAGGTTCCTGGAGCCAACAGGAGTGGGCAGGGCTTGTGGGAAGTCCCTTCTGGTGACAACTGTCCTCCTCCCTCAGGTGCAGAGCGTCGACATTGCTGCTTTCAACAAGATCTGAGCCCTGGTGTGTGTGTGTGCGTGAGCCTGCAGCCAATTAAAGACTGAGTCCAGCACTCTGACTCCTGTCCTGGTGTCCAGGAGGGCTCAGTGGGCGGTGCTCGGCGGGAGTGCAGGCAGGGGCCTACACCGGCACCAGCCCCTGCGTTCTATGTGGCACCCTCCTGCTTTGGCCAAGGCTCCTGGCTCTCCTCCCTCTGGTGCTTCGGCCCCTCAGGCCCTGCCTGTGTTCATGTTGTTTAAGCCAGAAGAAATGTAACTTCGGCTTGTTAACTGAAGACACAGCCAGCACCTGCCCAATGTCTCTGCTTGGCCTCCTGTGGGGACATCCTCCTGGGCCGTGGGTCCACCCCAGCTCTGACTGGTGCAAACCTCCATGTTCCCCACATTTTGACGAGGTCTGGAGGCCTCAGCTGCCCCTCCTTCTACCCTCTCAATTGAGTCTTGAGGGCCAACCTCTGCCCTCCCAGCCGCAGGCACTGGTCTGCCCAGGGACCAGTGCTTCACCCTCGTGGAGAGCCAGCTGGGTCTACCCCTTTAGCCCTTACACTGTAGGATGCCCAGAGTGCACAGCAGTGCCCTTGGGAGTTGGGTCCTGTTTTAGTTATTTGGTGTTGCCATAACAGAAATACCACAAGTGGATGCCTTTAACAAAGAGAAATTTATTTTCTCACAGTCTAGTAGGCTACAAGTCCAAATTCAGGGCGTCACCTCCAGGGGAGGGCTTTCTCTGTGGGCTCTGGAGGAAGGTCCTTGTCATCAATCTTCTCTTGGCCTAGGAGCTTCCCGTTCAGGAACCTCAGGTCCAAAGGACACACTCTGCTCCTGGCACTGCTTGCTTTGTAGTATGCGGTCCCCCTGTCTCTCTGCATCTCGAAAGAGATTGGCTTGAGATACTACCTAATCTTGTGGACCTCATCAGGATAAGTGCCACTAATCCAGTTTATTAACAGGATAGAGATAGGATTGACAAATCACCTGGGATGGCAAAATGGTAGACAATCATATAATACTGGGAATCAGGACCTAGCCAAGTTGACAGATACTTGGAGGGGGGACAAGATTCAATCCATGACATGCCCTGAGGGCCTGCCTGCCTGCCTCCATAACCAGCCCTCCTGTTGGGTGGAAAGGGTATGGGTGGACTTACTTCCTGTGGGACCCAAGCCACTGGGGAACATATGGCTGCCCTCAAGGAGCTTTGGAGGACCTTCTGAGGGGCTTGGGGGTGCAGGAGCCACTGCCCTGGCAGCACCTTCATGTCAAGGCACACAAGAGCAAGGCGGGCAACAGAAAAGCCTTCCTGATACCAGGTGGGGGTGGGCCAAAGGCCCCCTCACTTTTCCTGGCATGGCACCCATTCCTGAAAGGGGCTGAAGTAGGGTCAGCATGGCTTCTGTATGGGCACAATGAAGACTGGTCCATCTAGAGCTACCACTGGCCCCCCTATGCCAGGGGTGGGCAACACAGGCTGGGAGGAGGGTCTTTGCTGCTGGAACAGGCTGTGCCCCAGGAGCCCAAGGGTTCTGGGTGGGTTTGGGGATTAGAGCACGCAGGCCCTCCCAACCTGACTGCTGAAGAAAGTATCCCTTGGCCCTACTGAGTGTCCCTCCCTGACCCCTTCTAGCGCGGGAAATGGAGGTCGCACTCCAGTTGTCCCCACCTTCCCGCGTTTTCTGAATGTTACGAGTCCGTTGCGTAAGGAGCCGACTCTGGTTCGGCCGCCCAGCCCCTATCGGTCCCAAGAGCACCCGCGAAATGCGAACCGCAGGAGGTGGGACAGGGCCCGGGACAAATTAGAGCTCCAGCCGCGGTGGGCGGGGCGGGGTTGGCCTCGGGAGCAAAGCCACTGGCTGGGGCGCGTCACGCGGGGCGGGTAGGACCGGCCAGAGTCCGCAGACGCCAGAACGGGATGGCGGCAGCCCGGGGCACGGAACGGGACCCCGACCCCGAGGGCCTAGCAGCGGCACGGCCGCTGCTCACCGACCTGTACCAGGCCACCATGGCGCTGGCCTACTGGCGCGCGGGCCGGGCGCGGGACGACGCCGAGTTCGAGCTTTTCTTCCGCCGCTGCCCTTTCGGCGGCGCCTTCGCCCTGGCCGCCGGGCTGCGCGATTGCGTGCGCTTCCTGAGGGCCTTCCGCCTGCGGGACGCAGGTAGCCCCCGTCCCGGCCCCGCGACCAGCCAGCTCAGGGCCGTGCCTGCCCGCCCCACGAGTGCCTCTGTCGCCCCCAGATGTGGAGTTTCTGGCCTCCGTGCTGCCTCCGGACACCGAGCCCGCGTTCTTCGCGCACCTGCGGGCCCTGGACTGCTCCGGGGTGACCGTGCGGGCCCTGCCCGAGGGCTCCCTCGCCTTTCCGGGCGTGAGTGCGGGCCAGGAGGTGGTGGAGCGGGGTGCGCAAGGGGCGCCGGCCTGTCGCTGACAGCACTCCCCGCAGGTGCCGCTGCTGCAGGTGTCCGGGCCGCTCCTGGTGGTGCAGCTGCTGGAGACGCCGCTGCTCTGCTTGGTCAGCTACGCCAGGTGGGACCCGGGGTGTGGGGGGGGCGACGCTTCGTTGGGCCCGCAGGGATCTGGGGACGGGGCTCGGAAAGGGCGGCCCCTTGAGGGTGTGGTCCCGGGGGCGGAGCTCCGCGCCCCGCGGGGTGGAGCCCTGAAGCCGGGCTCGGTGGGGCGGAGCGAGGGACCTGGGACTCGAGCCTCTGCCCGTGTGCGCCCTGAGAGCCAAGGCACCGGCCCCGATGGGGGCCTGGCGGAGTCGCAGGACTCTGGTAGAGCTCCAGGCCCCAGGTTAACAGGCGGCTCGGATGGCTTCCTGAGCCTCACCCTGGGTCCCCTCTACCCATCTTCCGCGCAGCCTCGTTGCCACCAACGCGGCGCGGCTTCGCCTGATCGCGGGGCCGAAGAAGCGGTTGCTGGAGATGGGGCTGCGGCGTGCCCAGGGCCCCGACGGGGGGCTCACGGCCTCCACCTACAGCTACCTGGGCGGTGAGGGCCGGGAGGAAGGCAAGCCGGGGAAGGAGGAGGCCCGGCCCCAGAAACCCCCACCCCTCCGCCTGAAGCCTCCCAACCCGCTTGACTCCCCTGCCCAGGCTTCGACTGCAGCAGCAACGTGCTGGCCGGCCAGCTGCGGGGAGTGCCCGTGGCCGGGACACTGGCGCACTCCTTCGTCACTTCCTTTTCAGGCACTGAGGTGCCTCCTGACCCGGTCAGTGACCCTTTCCCTTCGCTACCCAGAACCAAACACCAGACCCGAGGGAAGCCCTTGCTCCAGGAAAGGGTGGGCCAGCCCAGCTGTGCATCCAGGCTGACCCAGCCCCATCCTGTAACGCCTTATCCCTGCCTAGAACCCCAGCCCGAGGTGAGCCCAGCCCCCCAGATCTCACAACTCCTTTCCACAGATGTTGGCACCGGCAGCCAGTGAGGGCCCTCAGGTGGACCTGGCCAGCCGTGTGGAGGTGTGGCTGGAGCTTGTGTGTGCCCACCTGGGGCTGGGGGTGCAGGAGCCGCACAAAGGGGAGCGGGCGGCCTTTGTGGCCTATGCCCTGGCCTTCCCCCGGGGCTTCCAGGGCCTGCTGGACTCCTACAGTGTGTGGAGGTGAGACCTGGTGCCCAGGGTGGACTTGGCAGAGCAGGCTGCAGCCCCTCACTCCCGTCCTGTCTGCAGGAGCGGTCTCCCCAACTTCCTGGCCGTTGCCTTGGCCCTGGGAGAGCTGGGCTATCGGGCAGTGGGAGTGCGGCTGGACAGTGGTGATCTGCTTCAGCAGGCCCGGGAGGTCCGAGGGGTCTTACGGACCACTGCAGCCCAGTAAGTGCCTGGAAGGTGCCTTCAGATGGGAGCTGGGTATCCGCATGAGGGGGAGGGGTGGCAGGGAGGGGTGACCAGTGTGAGGGTCAGGTTGGGGTTACCTGGGGCTCTGAGTGCCTGGGGGAAGAGTGTGGCTGGGGGGAGGAAGGGGGGAACTAGGGCGAGTTGGGGACAGGGGGCTCTACCCAGGGGCCCCTACCCCACCCACCTCACAGGTTCCAGGTGCCCTGGCTGGGGTCTGTCCCCATCGCTGTCAGCGACAACATCGATGAAGAGAAGCTGGCCCGGCTGGCCCAGGAGGTGGGGAGGCGGCAGGCCGCAGGGTGGCTAGGAGGGTCCCTGGGCCGTGCCAGATTCTGGAGGAGCTGGCGTCACCTGTTCCCCCCCCACAGGGCAGTGAAGTAGACCTCATTGGCATTGGCACCAGCCTGGTCACCTGCCCCCGGCAGCCTGCCCTGGGCTGTGTCTATAAGGTGGGGCCCGGTTCTAGGGCCCAGGTACGGGCGAACCTAGGGGACCATGGGGGGAAGCGAGAATCCAGCCACCCAGCGCCCTCTCCCCCCAGCTGGTGGCCGTGGGGGGCCAGCCCCGGATGAAGCTGACAGAGGATGCTGAGAAGCAGACCCTGCCTGGAAGCAAGGCCGCCTTCCGGCTCCTGGGCTCAGATGGTGAGGCCCTCCCATCCCTCTGGTGCCCCCTTCAAGGCCCCAGCCCCACCACTTCATTCTTAGCCCCCCACAGGGTCTCTGCTGTTGGACTTGCTGCAGTTGGCTGAGGAGCCACCACCCCAGGCTGGGCAGGAACTGAGAGTGTGGCCAAAGGGGGCCCAGGAACCTCAGACTGTGAGGCCAGCCCATGTGGAGCCGTTGCTGAAACTCTGGGTCCGGCAGGGACAGGTGGCCACTCCCACCCCTTCTGTCTGCACCTTCAACCCCAGCCCTAGCCAGCACTGATCCCCTGCACCTCCCTTCCTCTCCCTCCAGCCTCTGAGCCCCTTCCTCTCCCTCTCCCTCCAGCTGTGTGAGCCCCTCCCATCTCTGGCCGAGTCTAGAGCCTTTGCCCAGCTGTCCCTGAGCCGCCTCAGCCCTGCCCACAAGCGGCTGGAGAGCCCCGAGCTCTGCCAGGTGGGTGGAGGGTCTTGTCCCGCTGGCCTGAATGCCCTCTGCCAGTGGTCCCCTCATCAGCCCCTCCTCTTCCCCTGCAGGTGGCGCTGTCTGAGCAGCTGCAGGCCCTGGTGGACAGGCTGAGGGCTGGAGGCCCATTGTGAGAATCCCATGGGCAGGGCAGCCTGAGCAAACACGAGTCACTCACAGCCCTGCACCATGTGTCTGAGTCATCTGTCCACCCTCCAGGGCTCCCAGGGTGCTGGGGGCTCATGCCCCCAAGGGAAGCCCACTGACCGCCAGGTGGAGCAGCTGCTCTGTGCTCCTGTCTCAGGAGCCCTAGATGTGTTGGGGAAGCTGGGCTGTGGGAGGCAGGGCCACAGGAGAGGGAGGCTCTGGTGTCCCCTGAAAGTCCAGGAAGTCCCATGGAAGACTCTGTGTCAGAGGCAGGGCTGGTGATGCCAGAGAGGGCCCTGGGGGGTCTGAGCATGGTCCTGGGCTCCCACATCTGCCTAGGACTCTGTCCCCTGGGCTGGGGTCAGTGGGGATGTGCCAGGCTTTCTAAGGGGGGAGAAGCCCAGATGTGCCCTTCCCCTGCTGCTGCCAGCCCCTCACAACCCTGCCACTGGGGGACCCCATCCTCTGTCTTCTACTGCCTCCAGGCCCTGGGGGACTTCTGCCTCCGCCACCCCAGGTACATGCCCTGGTGTGCAGGGATCCAGCTCCTGACATAGCAGTCCTGGGCCCAGGAGGTGCTAAGCTCTGGACGACCAGTGGTCAGCCCTGGGCTGCCCCCTCTGTGTGGGCAAGTTGACCCCAGGTCTCTGCCTGCTTTGGCAATTTCAGTTCCTGGGACTGCTCAGTGGGGAGGCTCAACAGGAAGCAGAGGGTGGGAGCCAGGCCCTCCTGTCCAGGCAGGCAGGGCATGGGTGTAGGGGTGGTGCTGAGTGTTCGGGAGAGCTTCCAGGAGCACTTCCGCCTGCCCAGGTATTCCGCCCAACTGGCTTATCCGGCTCCCCTGGGACTCCGGGGTAGGGCAGCGCCTGCTGTGGTGGTGGGTAGGGGGGAGGGTAGGATTTTGGGCAGAGGCCCCATCAGGCCAGCACCATGGGCAGCACGGTGCATGGAGAGTGTGGCAGACACACACATACTGGGCAGAACACATGGCCCCACGTGAACCGCCAGCTCCCAGGTGCACCTTCCTCGGTGCCAGCACCCAGGAACCCTGAGGCCCAGCCAGGATGGGGGGATGCAAGCACAGAGCCATCTAGGAGCAGCCAGGATGGGGGGATGTGACCACAGGGCCGTCTAGGACCAGCCAGGATGGGGGGATGCCGCCACAGGGCCGTCTAGGACCTGTGAGGTCCCGGCCCTGACAATGGTGCCATCCAGGAGCTACAGCCACGGCTCCATCTTTCCTCACTTGTCCCACCCCAGGGCTGCCTAAGCAAGCGCAGAGGTGGTGACAGTTCCCCTAAACATCCCCAGGATGCTGGCTGGGCCTGGCCTGGCCTAGCCTGCTGGCTACTTTAGGGCTGAGCTGGGCAAGACCGGCAAAGGGCTAGGCCCAGGCTTACAGCCCCTGCTGGGGCCTCCTGGGGCTGCCCATACCTGCCAGGTTCTGCCACCAGGAGGGGCTGGGGTCAGAGCCAAGGGCCCTTCTAGCCCTGGAAGAGCCACCCCACTCGGGACCTCACCTCTCCCCCAGATCCAACAAGTTTGTCCCCAGCGTCCTGGGCAAGAGGGCCCTTCTCAAGCCACTTCCTGCAGTGAGCACCACACCTGGGGGCATCTCTGCATGGCACCCCAGCCTCCCATGCACACAGTGCTCATGCACGCAGGCGCCACCACGCCTGTCCTCTGGTCCCGCCCGGGGCCTGCTTCTAGGTCAGGCCTGGGCAGGACTTCCCAGGTGAGCACTGGCAGGTGCTGCCAGCCAGGCCCTGCTGCGCAACTCAGTGTGGTGGGCAACCATGCCTGGGGGCGTGTGGGGCCGGGCCCGGGGAGGTCCCGTGGGGGCACTGACCCTGACAGCTCTGGCGGAAGGCATCCGGGCTAGCCAGGGGCAGCACCTGGCAGCTCCTTCCCGGGGCCTCCAGACAGAGCCTCAGGAGCTTGAACCTGAGGCCCAGGTTCCTGCCCTGTCCTGTGAGGCTGAGCCTCGGAGTGCAACCACTGTCCCCATAGCTGGCAATGAGCCCTGCTTCCCACCCAATGCCCAGGAGCCTCCCCCTGAAGGGACCCACCAGGTAAGAGGGGAAAAGGGAGGCTGGAGACCAGCCTGGGGGCCCACGGCTCCGCCTGGGCTCCTTCAATCTCCGGAGGGTGCCGAAGCAGGAGAGAGGTGAAGGGGGGTAAACTGGACTGGGAACAGTGGAGGGGCTGGGACGGTGTTGGAAGCTGGGGGGACAGGTGCCGGTTGAGGAGGGCTCGGTCATGGGTGAGGTTGGGGAGCAGAGCTGGGAGAGCCTTGAGGACCTCGTATATCCCACCCACCACTGTCCTAGGCTCCCCAGAGTCCCTGGGAGGAGGGGGCCCTAGCAGACTTGGCATTGCACACCGCTGCCTGCCTGGAGGAGGCTGGCCTTTCTGGGACCCAGGCGACAGCGCTCACCCTGTCCGCAGCCCTGGAGGCCCGGGGGGAGCGGCTGGAGGACCAGGTTAGCCTGCTCCCTCTCCACCCTAGACCTTCCCTTTTCCAGGGGTCCCTCCCCCTTCTCTTTAGACTCCAGTCATTCCCTTCCTAAGGGTAGGGATAGGAGGGAGCAGTCCGATCCACCCGCTTCTGGCTCTGGCAGGCTGAGGGTGGGTGCTGGCGCGAGGGTAACGTCTGGTGGTCAAGGACAGCCGCCGAACGCTGACTTGCGCCCATCCACCCCAGGTGCATGCTTTGCTACGCGGGCTGTTGGCTCAGGTGCCTAGTCTAGCGGAGGGGCGGCCCCGGCGGGCAGCCCTGCGGGTGCTGAGCGCCCTGGCCCTGGAACACGCGCGGGATGTCGTGTGCGCGCTGCTGCCGCGCTCGCTGCCCCCAGACCGGTAACCAATCGCCCGTCCGCCGCGTCCCCGGCGGTCATTAGCGCGGGCCCCACGCGGCTTCCTTCCTCTTTCCCGCTTGGTGGCCCAGGCTAGCCCCCTATGGGGGGTGGTGGAGGGGTCAGAGCCTCCGACTCCCTCCCCTCCTTTCCGCCTCCTCCGGCCATTAGCCAGGGTTCCTGAATTGGGAACCCTCCCTCCCTCTCAGTGGCTCCCGGAGACCAGCTTGGGGTGCGCCCCGGGGCGGGGGGCGAACTGGTGGGGCTTCTGCGCCCGACACCCCTGCCGCTTTGGTTAATTTGCCCCAGGAGAAGTGTCTTCAAGGGTGAGTTTTTATCATCCCAGGTTGTTTACAGCCGCTGGCCCTGCAGCTCTCCCAGCAGACCGGCTCCGTGGGGTGGGCTCAGTTACCACTTATTTCATTTTTCTGGGGTTCTGCGGGCGTGGAAGGGGGTGGATTACCTGCCCCTCCTCTGCTGGAGTCCTAGCTGAACCCCCTCCCTAACCTCCCTACGCGCCCCATCCCTTCCCCCTCGGACCCTCGGCTCACCACCGCCCCGGCACCCCAGGGCGGCGGCCGAGCTGTGGCGCAGCCTGAGCCGGAACCAGCGCGTGAATGGGCAGGTGCTCGTGCAGCTGCTGTGGGCGCTGAAGGGCGCGGCGGGGCCGGAGCAGGAGGCGCTGGCTGTAGGTGGCTGCCGGCACCGCCGGGGGCTCGGCAGGGCGGCACGGCAGGGCGGCGAGAGGGCAGGGCCGCAGTTTCGCCGAGGGAGTTCGGCGAGCCCAGAATGTCCCGCATGTGTCCCTGAGGCTTTGGCCCTGTCCGGTGCCTGACGCTGCCCCGGGCGCGCGCTAGGCTTGAGCAGATCACTTTCTCCACAGGCCACGCGCGCCCTCGGGGAGATGCTGGCTGTGTCGGGCTGCGTGGGCGCCACGCGGGGCTTCTACCCGCACCTGCTTCTCGCGCTGGTCACACAATTGCACGAGCTTGCCCGCGGTGCGCACTCCCCTGACACCCCCAAGGTTTGGGCCCCGTCCCACCAAGGACCGCTGCACAGTCACGCCAGGTGAGGGCGGCCACTGGGGGTGGGGAGACAGCGGGGGCCCAGCCAGACTCTTCTACCCTCACTGCTCGCTGCCTCCACCTCCAGTTGTGCAGTGGAGGCCTTGAAGGCCCTGCTCACTGGCGACGGCGGCCGCATGGTGGTCACGTGCATGGAGCAGGCTGGAGGCTGGAGGAGGTTGGTGGGAGCCCACACGCACCTGGAGGGGGTCCTGTTGCTGGCTAGGTGAGGAGGAACCTGGGGCCACGCGCCAGGAGGCGGCTTACTGCGGACCAGCTGCGGGGTGGGGTCCACTGGGGGCTTCTCAGGGGTGATGCCCCAAGCGGAGGGAGAGCCCCCATTTCCTCCCTTTCACAGCGCCATGGTGACGCATGCCGACCACCACCTGCGAGGCCTCTTCGCCGACTTACTTCCCCGGCTACGCAGCTCCGACGACACGCAGCGCCTCACGGCAATGGCCTTCTTCACCGGGGTGAGCCTGCTTCCCCGCCTGGTCTGGCGATCCAGGACGGGTGGTGAGTGGTGACCATGGACTCGATCGCTAGGCAGCGCCACCGTAAGGGGACCGGGAGTGTGCAGACTCGTCTCCCCCTCTCAGCTGCTGCAGAGTCGGCCCACGACGCGGCTCCTGCGGGAGGAGGACATCCTGGAGCGGCTCCGCGCCTGGCAGGGCAACCCCGAGCCCACCGTGCGCTGGCTGGGCCTGCTGGGCCTGGGCCACCTGGCGCTGAACCGCGGGAAGGTGAGGGGCGAGGCGAATGGGCGGGGCCGGGGCGGGGCCTTCGAGGACCCGCCCACGAGTCACTGCCCCGGCAGGTGCGACACGTGAACACTTTGCTGCCGGCTCTCCTGAGCGCTCTGGGAGAGGCCGACTCGCGGCTTGTGGGTGCAGCTCTGAGTGCGCTGCGAAGGCTCCTGCTGCAGCCGCGGGCGCCAGTGCAGCTGCTGAGCTCGGAGCTGAGGCCGCGCCTCCCGCGGCTACTGGATGACGTGAGCACCACCCCGCCCCTCCCCGGCCCGACCAGGTCCCCACATCGAAGTCCTCCTTAGTCCTCCTCGGTCCTTGCTCCGTCCTGGCCGCCGCCTCCCTCCCGTGGACCTCTGCTTCCGGGCCTGTCCGGAGTCATCCCTGACTGCCCGCTCTCCCGCAGGCCCGGGACTCGGTCCGCGCCTCGGCGATCGGGCTCCTCGGGACGCTGGTACGGCGGGGCCGGGGTGGGCTCCGGGTGGGGCTCCGTGGCCCTCTGCGGAAGCTGGTGCTGCAGAGTCTGGTGCCATTGCTGCTTCGCCTGCAAGACCCCAGCCCGGACGCTGCTGAGGTCAGCCGCTTCCCGGGACCACCCCCTTCCGTCCCCCTCAACCTTACCCAGTCCCTCTCAGTCTCCCCTAAAACTGCGGGTCAGGAGTTCTCCCAGGATCTCAGCTGAGGGCCTCATGGGTTCGCAGGTTCTGTGGTCCTCCCTGGCCTCCCACACTCCACCCCTGCCCTGGGCTCCCTCACCACTTATTGTGGCTAGGCTGGCCACCCCTTGCCATTTCCTGCTCCCTTCCGCATCGCAGAGCTCAGAGTGGACCCTGGCTCGCTGTGACCAGGCCCTGCGCTGGGGCCTGCTGGAGGAGCTGGTGACTGTGGCCCACTACGACAGCCCGGAGGCTCTCAGCCGCCTCTGCCACCGTCTGGTCAGTGGGAGGGAGGCAGTGACCATGAGGCCTGAGGTCAGCTACCCGCTTGGTCCAGTATTTGCCTGTCCCCTGAGTGCACTATAGAGTGCACTGCCTACCAATCTGTGTCCCCCCATCTCTGAGCCCAGCCTGACCATCAGGCTCTGGTGGGGCAGGTCTGGGGCCCCAGGCCCTGCTGCCCTGTGGTGGGGGGGTGCTCCCCAAGAAGTTTCAACCTTGGGTTCACCTTGGGGCCTCTTCTCCATCCAAGGCAGCCCTCCTGTTCTGCCATGACCCTTCCTGTCCTTAGGTTCAGCGGTACCCAAGACACGTGCCCAGCTTCCTGAGCCAGACCCAGGGTTACCTTCAGTGCCCACAGGTTCCCCTGCGCCGGGGAGCTGCAGTGCTTATAGGTAAGGCCAAGGCTGGGGCTCACACCACCCCTGCACCCAGAGCTCTGGTGGGCCCTCCTTGCTGGCCACTCGAGGCCCATGCTCACAGGTTTGCCTTGGTCTAGGTTTCCTCACCCATCACACCAGCCCCAGCCAAGTCAGCCAGGATCTTTTGGACTCCCTGTTCCAGGGTGAGGACCTGACTCACTGGGGGCTAGGGTCCTGAGGAGGTGGCAGGAATGAGGGCTGGAGGGTGAGGGGCAGGGCGCCGGCTGTCCTAGAGCCCCGCCCTGCCGCCTGAGCCGCCCTCCCTGGCTCTCTCCCTGCAGACCTGGGGCAGCTGCAGAATGACCCAGAGTCAGAGGTGGGAGCAGCTGCTCACGTGTCCTCTCAGCAGGTGTCTCTGCTGGCTCTGGTGCAGAGCCAACCCCGGGGACCCTGCCTGGCTTGCCTCGCTCGCCTCACTTGGCGCTGCACCAGCCCTATGCGGGCCCCACCGGTCTACGCCGACAGCCCTTTTCAGCGCCGGAGCCACGCAGACCGCTGGGGCTGCTCCAGCCCTGGCTGATCCTACCCAGAGACCTCACAATCCTGTCTGCCCAGCCCTGTGGGGGGCAGTGTCTGAGATGGGTCTCACCTGGGGTGGCTGCAGGGCACCCCATCCGCCCTATCGCCAGGCCCCAACCCAGGTGATCTGCAGAAGAGGCCCCCTGGAGCTGCCCCAGAGGTCTAGTGGGCACAGCCACCTGCAGGAGCCAGGGACCTAGCACTTCTGTCCAACACCATTTCACCTCCTGTGCCTGAGGGTCCACTCACCTAGCCCTGAGTGTACCCTGTACATGGGGGCAGACATCTGCCCAGACAGCACTTGGCCTCTGTGAGCCTTGGAGCACAGTGGGAGATATTGTGACACTGAACAGCCCCATCCATGAGCTGATGCTGAATTGGTATCCCTGCCTCCTTTCCAAGTCCCCACCTGGTCTGGGCCCAGGCTCCCGCACAGACCCACCACCCACTGTGTGCCCCCAACAGCGTCCTGGTCTTTCTGGGCCATGCCCTCTGTGCTCAAGAGGCCTGGCCTGTGTTCCTGCCCATGGCTGCCGTCTCGCCCCCGACTACCGTCCTGTACCCTCCCCTCCTGTCCATCCTCACTGTGGCTGTCTCCGGAGGTATCCCTGACTTCCCTGCCAGCCGGGGTTATATCTGTGGGTTCAGGTGGAAACTGACATCCTCATCCTCACCAGCTGGCATCCAGTGCCCTGCATGGGGCCCAGTGCCTGCGGGCTGAGTGAGGGACTCTCCAGTCCAGGAGAAGCTCCCAAAGCTGTGACCCACTGTCCGGCCTTTCCCGACTGTTTCCTCCACCCGAACACCTGCCTCGAAATGTCTGTCCTCTAAGCCTGTGAGGCCTCTCTGGCCCTACAGGCCACCAGGGACTCCATCCTAGGCCTGGACCACCTCTCAGAGCACCGGCGGGCGCTTCTGGGGCAAGCACACCCCTCCACCCCCCACCCCCTCCCCACTCCTACATGGAAAACCTTTAAAGTAAATACCTGTCTGGACTAAAGGGCCTGGGAGTCAATCTGAGGCCTGGGTCAGGGCTGAGATGTGGGTGCCATGAGCTGTGGCCAGGGCCCAAGATCAGGGTCAGGCTGTGGATATAGCAAGGCAGCCTGTGGCCAGGTGTAAAGGTCAACCTGGCCATACGCTTAAAAGCCAGGTCAAGGGCACGTGGAGCCAAGAGCCAGGTTTGGTGTGTTTGTTCAGGTCCTCTGAAGCTGACTCCGAGATGGGATTAAATATATTAAATTCATTAGGGAGATGCTGCTGAGGTAAACTGGTGAGGAGCGGCCAGGAGACCCCATTGAAGAGAAAGAGAGGGAAGGAAGGAGGTCAGGTGGAGGCCCTCAGGGGGTCTCGTGCCCAATCCCCCTGCCAGGGGAGTCCCGAGCCTCCCAGGATTGGCATGAGCACCTTCACTACGAAGGGCCTCATTCAGGGGCAGCAGGACCGCGTTAGTGTTGCTGGCTGAGCAGGGTCTTTGGCCGGGGGGCTCAGGTGTGGCCTGGAGCAGCATCGGAGGCAGAAAACCAGCTTCTCCCTGTACCTGTTAGCCCAGGAGCCAAGTCCAGCTGAGTGTTGATAACTGTGTCTTCTCACTGGGGCAGGATGAGCTGTCTCAGCCCACCCCATGACATCCAGAGAGGCCAGTCGGCAGGCCATGGAGGCTAGTCATGTAGCCCAGGCTGTCTTATGCCACGTGTCCACCTGCTTATGAACATGTGTCCTCCTCACCTTGTTGGGACCCGCCCAGGAGCTGGAAGGCTCCCTGGACTCCTGGCCAGAGCACTCAGGCTTCTGCACAGACTGAGGCCCGGGCCTGAGGAAGTGCTGCTTGTCAGGGGGCTTCTCCGCTGGGGTGGCCAGGGAGGCTTTGTGGGAGTGTGGCCCAGTCCCACCAGATTCCTGAGGCCTCCTGCCCACCCTCTGGGATTTGCCCCAGCCTGGTCCCAAGTGAGCAGTCCTTGGGCTGAGAGTGCTGGCCTGGGGCACCGACCTATCCATCAAATCACACTGACAGAGAGCCACCCCGGTGAATTCACTTCCTTTCCATAAGAGGCCTTCCTGCCACCAGTTCGGTTAGGCTTGGCCTGATGCTCAAATACCCTCACACAGAAGACCTCAGAGCACTGGTAGTCCTAGACCCCAAGGGCCAACACTTGGATCCTGGGAACAGGGCCGGGACCTCCTTGTCCTGGCCATGAGGTCTCAGCCCCAGGAGAAGTGTTGGGGGACCTGCTTGTTTAGTGCTTTCTATCCTGAAGGAGCCCTGGTGGTGCAGTGGTTAAGAGCTCAGCTGCTCACCAAAAGGTCAACAGTTCAAAGCCACTAGCCACTCCTTGGAAACCCTATGGGGCAGTTCGACACTGTTCTGTAGGGTTGCTGTGAGTAGGAATCAATTCCACAGCAATTTTTTTTTTTTTTTATCCCGAAGTACACCACCGTCAGTGATAGGATAATATCCATACATCTATAAGGAAGGCCAGTTAATATGACTATTACTCAAATTTAAGCACCAACCACTAATGCCAAAGATGTAGAAACTGATGATTTTCACCAATTTCTGCAAACTGAAATTGATAAAACATGCAATCAAGATGCATTGGTAATTACTGGTGATTGGAATTCAAAACTTGGAAACAAAGAAGAAGAATCCATAGTGGGAAAATATGGCCTTGGTGATAGAAACGATGCTGAGATTACATGATAGAATTTTGTAAGACCAATGACTTATGCTTTGCAAATATTTTTCAACAACATAAACGGAGACTATACATATGGACCTCACCAAGTGGAAAACACAGGAATAAAATTAACTACATCTGTGGATATAGCCTAGGTTCTCTAAAGAAGCAAATGGATGGTGGAGAAGACAATGGAGAGGTTTAACATCGTGAGTCAGAACAAGACCAGAGGCTGACTGTGGAATAGACCATCAACTCTCATATGCCGGTTTAACTTGAAGCTGAAGAAAATTAAAACAAGTCCACGAGAACCAAACTAAGACCTTGAGTATTTACCACCTGAATTTGGAGACCATATCAAGAATCGATTTGATGTATTGAACACTGATGACTGAGGATCAGACGAGTTATGGCATGACATCAAGGACATCATACAGGAAGAAAGCAAAACATCATTAAAAAGACGGGAAAGAAAGAGAACACCAAAATGGATATCAGAAGAGATTCTTCTAAAACTCACTCTTGAACATAGAGTAGCTAAAGTGAATGGAAGAAATGATGAAGTAAAAGAGCTGAACACAAGGTTTCAAAGGGTGGCTCGAGAAGACAAAGTTAAGTATTATAATGGCATGTGCAAAGAGCTGGAGATAGAAAACCAAAAGGGGAGAGCATGTGTGGCATTTCTCAAGATGAAAGAACCGAAGAAAAAAATTCAAGCTTTGAGTTGAAATTTCGAAGGATTCTATGGGCATAATATTGAATGACACAGCAAGCATCAAAAGAAGATGGAAGGAATACACAGAGTCACTGTACCAAAGAGAATTAGTTGACATTCAGCCATTTCGAGAGGTAGCATATGATTAAGAACTGATGGTACTGAAGGAAGAAGTCCAAGCTGCACTGAAGGCATTATTTAAAAACAAGGCTCCAGAAGATAGCAGAGTAGTCAGATGCTTTCGGTGAACCCTGCTACAACAAAGACCAAAAAAACAAGTGAAATGGTTATATTTATGACAAGCTAGGAGCCCTGAATGTCAAAGGCAAAGTTAGGAAATGGACTGAGCAGCACGGGTAGGGAGAGATGGTACAGAAGCAGAGAGGAGTTACCGGACCTGAAACACTGGGAGCCCTCAGGCTGCAGTGGGCTGGTGGTAGCAATCGGTTGCTGTTTCCTCAGGGAGAAACAGCCAGCTGCACAGCCTACTCACACCTCCAGGACCAGAGAAGAACAGTGCTCTCGGCAAAAGCTAAGTACTAACGTATATGTTACCACGCCCCCAGCCCCCAAGCCATCTTCAGTGGCTGTCCATTTCCCTGGGCCTGAGTTAGGTCCTGCCGTGCACCCTGAGCCATTCTCCCAGCCTCGGAGAAGGAATAAATTCACAACTGGGGAAAAAATAATCTGCCAGCTCCACTAACCTGGGGAGCTCAGGACAGAAGTGGCTCCTGTCCAAGCATAAATGGTCCATGGACTTTGAATACTTTTCCCCCCTGCATGGACCTGTGTGGGCCTATTTCAGGAGAATAGGGCCTTGTTGGCAGACTGCAACTATATCAGCTGTGTCGTGGAGAGATGGGTGTTTGATGTTTGACACCGCTCTGCCTATTAAACAGGGTCTCACCTACCCACATCAGGGGCCTAAGGACTGGTGGCTCCGCTCAGGCCACCCAGCCACCTGTGAAAGGGGTCCAAGGATAACTGGTACCTCCCAGTCCTTACAACCAAAAGCATTAGGTTCCCATGGTCCATCTGCAGAACCCACCCACCTGTATGCTTTAGGGAAGAGGGACACATTTTCCTCAGAGACATGTGGGGGTGATCCTAAGCCCCCTGCCTTGTTCAGAGAGTGACCCTCTGCTGCAACCAGGTACTCGTACCTACACCAACCATCCTTGACCCTCTAAGACTCTAGAACAGAGCCTGTACCACACACTTGATGACCAGCTACCTGGACACCTGAGCTGAATCCATACAAGAAAAGTGAATGGACTCCTAGACGGACATACCTGATAACAGTTCTAGCCATCTGGGGACAGGACTTCAGAGCTTCAAAGGTGAAAATTATCAAGCTAGCTCACTTGAGCAACCCATTTGGGCATATCAAAATGAAACAAAGCAAGAAGCTAGGATACAGTAAGCAAACATAAAACAAACTAATACAATAACTTATAGAAGGCTTGGAGACAACAGTCAATATCAAATCACATGAAGAAACAGATCATGATCGCTTCAACAAGTTCTCAAAACAAAGATGAAGGTCCCTTCCTGGAATTACCGGATGCGGAATGCAAAAGATTAATATACGGAACTCCTTAAGACATCAGGAACGAGATCAGGAAGGAGACCAGACCCTACGCAGAACAAGCCAAGGAACACACAGATAAAGTAGTTGAAGAAATTGACAAGATTATTCAAGAAAATAATGAAAAATTTTACAAGCTGCAAGAATCCATAGAGAGATAGCAATCAGAAATTCAGAAGATTAACAATAAAATTACAGAATTAGACAACTCAATAGAAGGTCAGAGGAGCAGAATTGAGCATGTGGCAGGCAGAATTGGTGAGATCGAAGATAAAGCACTTGGCACCAATATATTTGAAGAAAAATCAGATAAAAGAATTAAAAAAAAAATGAAGAAACCCTAAGAATCACGGGGGACTCTATCAAAAGAAATAACCTACGAGTGATTGGCGTACCAGGACAGGGAGGGATAACAGAAAATACAGAGAGAATTGTTGAAGATTTGTTGGCAGAAAACTTCCCTGATATCGTGAAAGATGAGAAGATATCCAAGATGCTCATCAAACTCCACATAAGGAAGCTTTTAAAAAAGAAAGTAACCAAAACATATTATAATTAAACTTGCCAAAACCAAAGATAAAGAGAGAATTTTATAAGCAGCTGGGGATAAATGAAAAGTCACCTACAAAGAAAAATCAATAAGCTCAGACTATTTGGCAGAAATCGTGCAGGCAAGGAGGCAATGGGATGACTTATATAAAGCACTGAAGGAAAAAATTGCCAGCCAAGGATCATATATCCAGCAAAACTGTCTCTCAAGTATGAAGGCAAAATTAGGACATTTCCAGATAAAGAGATATTTAGGCAATTTGTAAAAACCAAACCAAAACTACAAGAAATACTAAAGGGAGTTCTCTGGTTAGAAAATCAATAATATCAGATATCAACCCAAGACTAGAACACCGGACACAGCAATCAGATGTCAACACAGATAGGGAAATCACAAAAATAAATCAAGATAAAAAAATGCTCAAAACAGGGAAACAGAAATGTCGTCGTGTAAAAGAAGACAACATTAAAACAATAAAGAGGGACTAAGAAATGTAGTCATAGATCTTTCATATGGAGAGGAAGACAAGGCAATATAAAGAAATAAAAGTTAGATTTAAATTTAGAAAAATAGGGGTAAATATTAAGGTAACCACAAAGGAGATTAACAATCCTACGTATCAAAATAAAATACAAGAAAAAAATACAGACTTAGCAGAAACAAAATCAACAACAACAAATAAGAGGAAAAGACAATATATATAAACTACTCAACATAAAAAATTAAGTGGGAAAAAGAAACTGTCAACAACACACACAAAAAAGACATCAAAATGACAGCATTAAACTCATACCTATCCATAATTACCTTGAATGTAAATGGACTAAATGCACCAATAAAGAGACAGAGAGTGGCAGAATGGATTAAAAAACAAGATCCATCTATATGCTGCCTACAGAGACACACCTTAGACTTAGAGACACAAACAAACTAAACCTCAAAGGATGGAAAAAATATATCAAGCAAACAACAATCGAAAAAGAGCAGGAGTGCCAATATTAATTTCTGACAAAATAGACTTTAAAGTTAAATCCACCACAAAAGATAAGGAAGGACACTATATAATGATTAAGGGACAATATACAAGGAGGATATAACCATATTAAATATTTATGCACCCAACGACAGGGCTGAAAGATACGTAAAACAAACTCTAACAGCATTCAAAGGTGAGATAGTGCCACAAGTATAGTAGGAGACTTCAACACACCAATTTCTGTCAAGGACAGAACATCCAGGAAGAAGCTCAGTAAAGACATGGAAGATTTAAATGCCAACTTGACCTCTTAGACATATACAGAACACTCCACCCAACAGCAGCCAAGTATACTTTCTTTTCCAACACACATGGAACATTCTCTAGAATAGACCACACAATAGGTCATAAAGCAAGCCTTAGCAGAATCCAAAACACTGAAATATTACAAAGCATCTTCTCTGACCATAAGGCCATAAAAGTAGAAATTAACAAGAGAAAAAGCAGGGAAAAGAAATCAAACGCTTGAAAATTGAGCAATACCCTGCTCAAAAACAACTGGATTAGAGAAGACATCGGGGATGGAATAAAGAAATTCATAGAATCCAATGAGAATGAAAACACTTCCTATCAGAACCTTTGGGACACAGCTAAAGTAGCACTCAGAGGTCAATTTATATCAATAAATGCACACAAACAAAAAGAAGAAAGGGTCAAAATCTAAGAATTAGTCCTACAACTTGAAAAAATAGAAAGAGAGCAACAAAAGAAACCCTCAGGCAGCAGAAGAAAGCAAATAGTAAAAGTTAGAGCAGAATTAAATGAAATAGAGAACAGAAAAACAATTGAAAGAGTTAACAAGACCTAAAGCTGGTTCTCTGAAAAAAGGAACAAAATTTGATAAACCACTGGCCAAACTGACAAAAGAAAAACAGGAGAGGAAGCATATAACCCAAATAAGAAATGAGATGGGCAATATTACAGCAGGCCCAACTGAAATTAAAAGAATCATATCAGATTACTACGAAAAACTGTACTCTAGCAAATTTGAAAACCTAGAAAGAAATGGATGAATTTCTAGAAACACACTACCTACCTAAAGTAACACACACAGAGGAAGGGCAAATAAATAGACCCATAACAAAAGAAGAGATTGAAAAGGTAATCAAAAAACTCTCAACAAAAAAACGCCCTGGGCTGGACAGCTTCACTGCAGAGTTCTGTCAAACTTGCAGAGAAGAGTTAACACCACTACTACTAAAGGTTATTTCACAGCATAGAAAGGGATGGAATACTCCCAAACTCATTCTATGAAGCCAGTATATCCCTGATACCAAAACCAGGTAAAGACACGACACAAAAAAGAAAATTACAGACCTATATCCCTCATGAACTTAGATGCAAAAGTCCTCAACAAAATACTAGCCCATAGAATTCAACAACATATCAAAAAAATAATTCACCACGACCAAGTGGGATTCATACCAGGTATGCAGGGATGGTTCAACATTAGAAAAACAAAGTAATCCATCATATAAAGAAAACAAAAGACAAGAACCACATGATCTTATCAACCAATGCAGAAAAGGCATTTGACAAAGTTCAATGCCCATTCATGATAAAAACTCTCAGCAAAATAGGAATAGAAGGAAAATTCCTCAACGTAATAAAGGGCATTTCTACAAAGCCAACGGCCAACATCACCCTAAATGAAGAGAGCCTGAAAGCATTCCCCTTGAGAAGGGGAACCAGACAAGGATGCCCTTTATCACCATTCTTATTTAACATTGTGCTGGAGGTCCTAGCCAGAGCAATTAGGCTAGATAAAGGAATAAAAGGGATCCAATTGGCAAGGAAGAAGTAAAAGTATCTCTATTTGCAGATGACGTGATCTTATACACAGAAAACCCAAAGGAATCCTCTAGAAAACTACCGAAACTAATAGAAGAGTTCAGTAGAATATCAGGATACAAGATAAACATACAAAAATCAGTTGGATTCCTCTACACCAACAAAAAGAACATCGAAGAGGAAATCACCAAATCAATACCATTTACAGTAGCCCCCAAGAAGATAAAATACTTAGGAATAAATCTTACCAGAGATGTAAAAGACCTGCACAAAGAAAACTACAAGACACTACTGCAAGAAACCAAAAGAGAACTACATAAGTGGAAACACATACCTTGCTCATGGATAGGAAGACTTAACATTGTAAAAGCGTCTGTCCTACCCAAAGCAATCTATAGATACAGTGCAATTCTGATCCAAATGCCAACGACATCTTTTAATGAGATGGAGAAACAAATCACCAACTTCGTATGGAAGGGAAAGAGGCCCCGGATGAGTAAAGCATTACTGAAAAACAAGAACAAAGTGGGAGGCCTCACACTAGAACCAATTATACCCCAACAGTAGTCAAAACAGCCTGGTACTGGTACAACAACAGAAGATACATAGACCAGTAGAACAGGATTGAGAATCCAGACATATGAGCAGCTGATGTTTGATAAAGGCCCAAAGTCAGTTAAATGGGGAAAAGACAGCCTGTTTAACAAACAGTGCAAAAAATGAAACAAGACCCATACCCCACACCATGCACAAAAACTAACTGAAAATGGATCAAACACCTAAACATAAAATCTAAAATGATTAAGATCATGGGAGAAACAATAGGGACAACAATAGGAGCCCTAACACATGGCATAAACAGTATATGAAACATTACTAACAATGGAGAAGAAAAACTAGATAACTGGGAGCTCCTAAAAATCAAACACCTATGCTCATCCAAAGACTTCACCAAAAGAGTAAAAAGACTACCTACAGACTGGGAAAAAGTTTTTAGCTACGACATTTCCAATCAGGGTCTGATCTCTAAAATCTACATGATACTGCAAAAACTCAACTACAAAAAGACAAATAATCCAATTAAAAAATGGGCAAAGGGTAAGAACAGACACTTCACTAAAGAAGACATTCAGGTGGCTAACAGATACATGAGGAAATGCTCATGATCATTAGCCATTAGAGAAATGCAAATCAAAGCTACAAAGAGATTCCATCTCACTCCAATGAGGCTGGCATTAATCCAAAAAACACAAAATAAGAAATGTTGGAGAGGCTGTGGAGATACTAGAACACTTATACACCGCTGGAGGGAATGTAGAATGGTACAACCACTTTGGAAATCAATTTGGCACTTCCTTTAAAAGCTAGAAATAGAACTACCATACGATCCAGCAATTCCACTCCTTGGAATATATCCTAGAGGAATAAGAGCCTTTACATGAACAGATATATGCACACCCATGTTTGTTGCAGCACTGTTTACAATAGCAAAAAGATGGAAGTAACCAACGTGCCCATCAACGGATGAATGGATAAATAAGTTATGGTATATTCACACAATGGAATACTACACATCGATAAAGAACAATGATGAATCTGTGAAACATTTCATAACATGGAGGAACCTGGGAGGCATTATGCTGAGTGAAATCAGTCAGTTGCAAAAGGACAGATATTGTATGAGTCCACTATTATAAGAACTCAAAAAATAGTTTAAACAGAGAAGAAAATATCCTTTCATGGTTATGAGTGGGGGAGGGAGGGAGTGATGGAGAGGGGTTTTCACTAATTAGATAGCAGATAAGAACTATTTTAGGTGAAGAGAAAGACAACATACAATACAGGAGAGGTCAGCACAACTGGACTAAACCAAAAGCAAAGAAGTTTCCTGAATAAACTGAATGCTTTGAAGGCCAGCGTAACAGGGGTGGGGGTTTGGGGACCATGGTTTCAAGGGACATCTAAGTCAATTGGCATAATAAAATCTATTAAGAAAACATCCTGCATCCCACTTTGGAGAGTGGCGTCTGGGGTCTTAAACGCTAGCAAGCGGCCATCTAAGATGTATCAGTTGCGAGGCGGGGCCAAGATGGCTGACGAGGTAGAAGCTATCTCAGATCCCTCTTGCAACAAAGACTCAGAAAAACAAGTGAATCGATCACATACATGACAATCTACAAACCCTGACCATCAAACACAGATCTAAAGAGTTGACCTGAGTGACAGAGACTGAGGACGAGCAACCACGGGGAAGCAGCGACTGTTTTCAGAGCCTGGAGCCAGCGTCCCAGTCAGAAAACCTTGGCGCCGGGCTTTGGACTGGGTGCGGGGGAGCTGAGCACGGCATCCTGAGAGGGCGCAAACACGGGGCTCAGCCCTAGCCCCCAGAAGTGACCTCGGGGGAAGCCCAGCCAGTGCACGCAGGCAGAGCAGTGAGGCGGCTGACAGGAGGAGGGGTCACTGGGAGGCAGCGTCTGGTTTTGGACTGGGAGCGGAGGAAGTAACCACGGCTTCTGGGACAGCACAAGCACAGGATGCGGGCCTGACCCTCAGGGGCAATCTCTACCCAGCCAGTGCACACAGTCAACACGCCCCTCGGGAATCTCAGATAAAACAGTCATCCCAAGCAAGATAAGTAACTTTTTTTTTTTTTTACTCTCTCCTATTTATCTGAACCCTCCCCTCCCCTTCCCAGGCGGCTTCATTAACATTGGAATTTCCTGAGCCAGAGAGTGAACTGCTCTGCGGTTTTTCTTTCTCTCTCTCTTTTTTTTTTTTTTTTTGGTCTTTTCTTAACCCATTCTCCTGGCCTGAGAGAAGCAGCTACAAAAAACCCAGGGACCAAAAATCCTTCCCTAATTGGACTAAAAACAAAGAAACCAGCTCCAGCCAAGCATATGTGATCCACAGTCTTGAGCTTTCATCCCTATGGGGAACAAGGTGGCTTTTATAATGCAAAGGCATTTCTGATAGGGATCTGACTGTAATTGTTTTAGCAGATTACTGGAAAGACAAGTTTCCCAGGTCTGATATCTCTGCTTATTCAACAGAGCCCTCACTGACCCACAACAGGGAACTGAGGGCTGAAGCTCACCCCAGACCACCTAGCCTCCTGCCTTAGGGGTCTAAGGAGGGTGACACCTACCAATCTGTAGAGGTACTTGCACTGGGGGCCTAAGGTACAGCTGCAGAGCCCACCCACCAAAGTGCTTTAGGAATAGAGACACACCTACCTCACTGGCACTTGGGGGAAGCCTGTCAGCGTCCTGCCCCCCCTGGAGTGTGAAACCCTGCTGCTACTAGAATCTGGTGCACACAACTATCACCACTACCTCTCTAGGTGGATAGGTGACAGTCTGCACCACACACTTGATGACCCAAAATCAGATTCTACTCAAGAATAGTGAATGGACTCTTAGGCTTATACATCTGGTAACAGCCCAAACCAGCTGGTAATAGGACATAAGTGAGTCAAGAGCTACGACAATCAAGACAGTGCAATCTAGTAGCCCATCTACCTATATTGAAAGAAGACAAAACAAGATAAGACTCAGTGAGCAAATATAGAATAAATCACTACAGTATCTTAGTGATGGCTCAGAGACGGCAGTCGATATCAAACCACATAAAGAAGCAGACCATGATTGCTTCTACAACTCCCCAAACTAAAGAATCAAAATCTTTCCCAAATGAAGATACAATCCTGGAATTATCAGATACAGAATATAAAAAAGCAATTTACAGAATGCTTCAAAACATCAGGGATGACCTCAGAAATGAAATAAGGCAATCTACAGAAAAAGCCAAGGAACACACTGATAAAGCAGTTGAAGAACTCAAAAGATTATTCAAGAACATAGTGGAAAAATTAATAAATTGCAAGAATCCATAGAGAGACAGCATTCAGAAATCCAAAAGATTAACAATAAAATTACAGAATTAGACAACGCAATAGGAAATCAGAGGAGCAGACTCGAGCAATTGGAATGCAGAGTGGGAGATCTGGAGGACCAGCGAATCGACACCAATATAGCTGAAAAAAAATCAGATAAAAGACTTAAAAAAAAAGAAGAAACCCTAAGAATCATGTGGGACTCTATCAAGAAGAATAACTTGCATGTGATTGGAGTCCCAGAACAGGGAGGGATAACAGAAAACACAGAGAGAATAGTTGAAGATCTGTTGGCAGAAAACTTCCCTGACATCATGAAAGACGAAAGGATATCTATCCAAGATGCTCATCGAACCCCATTTAAGATTGATCCAAAAAGAAAATCACCAAGACATATTATCATCAAACTTGCCCAAACCAAAGATAAACAGAAAATTTTAAAAGCAGCCAGGGATAAAAGAAAGGTCTCCTACAAAGGAGAATCAATAAGTTCAGACTACTCAGCAGAAACCATGCAGTCAAGAAGGCAATGAGATGACATATACAGAGCACTGAAGGAGAAAAACTGCCAGCCAAGGATCATATATCCAGCAAAACTCTCTCTAAAATATGAAGGCGAAATTAAAACATTTACAGATAAACACAAGCTTAGAGAATTTGCAAAAACGAAACCAAAGCCACAAGAAATACTAACGGAAATTGGTCAGAAAACCAATAATATCAGATACCAGCACAACATAAGGTCACAGAACAGAACATCCTGATATCAACTCAAATAGGGAAATCACAAAAACAAATTAAGATTAATTTTAAAAAGAAAAAAAAACACTCAAAATAGGGAATCATTGAAGGCAATATGTAAAAGATCACAATAATCAAAAAGAGGGACTAAATGCAGGTGGCATAGAACTGCCATGTGGAGAGGGATACAAGGCGATATAGGACAATAAGATATAGCAGTTGGTCTCAACCCATCTGGAGGAAAGGAGAATGAAGAACACCAAAGACACAAGGTAACTATGAGTATAAGAGACAGAAAGGGCCACATAAACCAGAGACTACATGAGCCTGAGGCCAGAAGAACTAGAAGGTGCCCGGCTACAACCAATGACTGCGCTGATAAGGAACACAACGGAGAACCCCTGAGGGAGCAAAAGAGCAGTGGAATACGGATCTCAATTTCTTGTAAAAAGACCAGACTTAATGATCTGACTGAGACTAGAAGGACCCCAGAGATCATGGTCCCCAGACCTTTTGTTAGCCCAAGACAGGAGCCATTCCTAAAGCCACCTCTTCAGACAGGGATTGGACTGGAGTATGGGATAGAAGATGTTACTGGTGAAGAGTGAGTTTCTTGGATCAATAGACGTGTGAGACTATGTGGGCAGCTCCTGTCTGGAGAAGAGAGGAGAGGGCAGAGGGGGTCAGAAGATGGCTGAATGGACACAAAAATAGAGAGTGGAGGGAAGGAGTGTGCTGTCTCATTAGAGGGAGCGCAACTAGGAGTATATAGCAAGGTGTATGTAAGTTTTTGTAAACTTGGTTTGTAAACTTTCACTTAAAGCACAATAAAAAAAAAAAAACAAGGCCCCAGTGATTGGTGGAATACCAGCTGAGACATTTCAACAAACGGATGCAGTGCTAGAGGTGCTCACTCATCTATGCCAGGAAATTTGGAAGACAGCTACCTCGCCAACTGACTGGAAGAGATCCGTATTTGTGGCCATTCCAAAGAAAGGTGATTCAACAGAATGTGAAAATTATCAAACAATATCATTAATATCAGAAACCCTGGTGGCATAGTGGTTAAGTGCTACGGCTGCTAACCAAAGGGTCGGCAGTTCGAATGCACCAGGCGCTCCTTGGAAACTCTATGGGGCAGTTCTACTCTGTCCTATAGGGTTGCTATGAGTTGGAATCAACTCGACGGCACTGGGTGGATCATTATTATCACACTGCCTTAGGCTGGGTTCTCTAGAGAAGCAAAACCCATGGAATGACTATGTATACATATAAAAAAAAATACATATAGAGAGAGATTTATATCAAGGAAACGGATCACACAGTTGTAAAGGCTGGAAAGTTTCAAGTCCATCGGTCAGGCTGGAGGCTTCTCCCAACTCACATAGCTGCAGGGGCTGGTGAACCCAAGATCCAGTCTGTGGAGGCTGATGAACCCCAAGATCAGCAGACAAGCTGCTAGCTCAAGTCCCAAGAACCAGAGGTCAGATGAACACGAGCCAGCTGCAGGATCCAGAGCAAGCAAAAGTCAGCGAGCCTTGCCAGAAAGTCCACCTATATTGGATGCAAGCCACACCCCCAGGGAAACTCCCTTTCAACTGATTGGCTGCTCATCGTTGAGGTGATCACATTGCATCAGATGTCATCAAGGAGGTGATTACCACGTCATTACACGAGTGCCAAACTACATCATAACTGCCAAACCACTGAGAATCATGGCCCAGCCAAGCTGACACATAACATTCATGATCACACATGCACAAGTGAAATTTTGCTGAAGATAACTCAAAAATGGTTGCAGCAGTGCATCAACAGGGAGCTGCCAGAAATTCAAGCTGGATTCAGAGGAGGACATGGAGCCGGGGAGCATCTGACAAATGGACCCTGGCAGAAAGCAGAGAATACCAGAAGATTCTTACCTGTGTTTTATTGACTGTGCAAAGGTATTCGACTGTGTGAATCATAACGAATTATGGATAACACTGCAAAGAACGGGAATTCCAGAACACTTAATTGTGTTCATGCAGAACCTGTACATACACCAAGAGGCAGTCTTTTTAACAGAACAAGAGGGTACTGCATGGTTTAAAAACAGGAAAGATGTGTGTCAGAATTGTATTGATTTCACCAAATTTATTCTATCTGTATGCTGAGCAAATAATCTGAGAAGCTGGAGTATATGAAGAAGAACGTGGCATCAGGATTGGTGGAAAACTCATTAACAACCTGTGAGATGCAGATGACACAACCTTGTTTGCTGGAAGAGGACTTGAAACTCTTACTGATGAAGATCCAAGGCTGTAGCCTTCAGTATGAATTACACCTCAACATAAACAAACAAACTTCCTCGTAACTGGACCAATAAGGAATGAACAGAGAAAATTTTGAAGTTGTCCAGGATTTCATTTTACTTAGATCCACAATCAACGCTCATGAAAGCAGCAGTCAAGAAAACAAAGAACATATCGCATCGGGCAAATCTGCTGCAGAAGACCTTTTTAAAGTATTGAAAAGCAAAGATGTTGCTTTGAGCACTAAGGTGCACCTGACCTACGCTATGATATTTTCAATTGCCTCATATGCATGTGAAAGCTTGATAATGAATAAGGAAGAACAAAGAAGAACTGGTGCCTTTGATTTATCGTGTTGGTGAAGAATATTGAATATACCCTAGACGGTCAGAAGAATGTGTAAGTGTGTCTTGAAAAAATAGAGCCAGAGTGCTCCTTGAAAGTGAGGATGGTAAGACTTCATCTCATGTACTTTGGACCAGGAGGGACCAGACTCTGGAGAATGCTATCATGCTTGGCAAGGAAGAGCGTCAGAGAAAAAGTGGAAGACCCTCAATAAGATGGATTGACACAGTTGCTGCAACAACGGGCTCAAACATGACAATGATTGTGAGGATGGCACAGGACTGGGCAGTGTTTCGTTCTGTTGTACATAGGGTCCCTATGAATCAGAACCAATTCGATGGCACCTAACAACAACAACAGGGCCTGGGCTTGATCCAGTCCCCATTACTCTGGTTTTGCTTTTTAAGTAATCTTCAAGAGGGTTTCTAAAGGAGGACTGTGGGCCGTCTAGAAGCCATATAGTCCTATGAGGCATTGAGCTTCTTCATTGTGTGGGGGACAGCAGTTTCTAGGGAATTTGCAACCTGGATGGACTGTCCTCTGTATTGGTAGTAACCTCACAGCTGGGCCTGAATCCGGGTTTCTTGAGGTTAATTTCCCAGCCATAGCAGAACCTCTGTACCTTCCCTTTCTGAGTCCTGCACGTGACGTATCAGTGGTGCCCTGGGACTGAGGGGCCGCTTTGGCTATGCCACCCTCCACCCCACAAGCCTAGCACATTGAGGGAGGCTGGGTTCTGCTGTGAAGGTAGACTGGTGTCTCCATCAAGTAAAGGCTGTTTAAGTTCCAAGAGATCAAGAGCAACTCACTGGCTAGATCAGTTGGTCCCTACTGCTCCCTAGAAGTGGGGCCACTTCCCCCACTAACTGCTGAGGACCTGGATTTCCACCAAGGTAGAGCCCCTGCAAGTAATGAACTCAACACGTGCCCCAGGACCCGTTGACATTCCAGGGACCTGCAACTCGAGAATGATGAGGCCTCCTCTCTAGAAATAGTACATGTATCTGGATGAGACAGACTGTCTTAGTCATCTAGTGCTGCTGTAACAGAAATACCACAAGTTGGTGGCTTTAACAAATAGAAGTTTATTCTCTCACAGTCTAGTAGGCTAGAAGTCCAAATTCAGGGTGTCAGCTCCAGGGGAAGGCTTTCTCTGTTGGCTCTGGAGGAAGGTCCTTGTCGTCAGTATTCCTGTGGTCTAGGAGCTTCTCCACACAGGAACCTCAGGTCCAAAGGACATACTGTGCTCTTGGCACTGCTTTCTTGGTGGTATGAGGTCTCTGTGTCTCTCTGCTTGCTTCTCTCTTTTATATCTCAAAAGAGATTGACTTAAATTGTAGATTAATCTTGTAGATTGAGTCTACCTAACTGCCTGTAATCCTGTCTCTAACATCACAGCGATAGGATTTACAACACATAGGAAAATCACATCAGATGACAAAATGGTGAACAACTACACAATATTGGGACCTAGCCAAGTTGACAGATATTTTGGAGGGACATAATCCAATCCATTACACAGACTAAAGACCAGTTTCTTCAGTTGGGGTCCTCAGTCCTCCAGGAGCCTCCCTGTGACCCAGGAGGGCAGCTCTGTCTGCTGTCAGCCACATCTACTCCAGCATACCCATGGCTCCTGGGGGCTGAGGACAAGCCTGCTATCTTCGGCAGAATGTTCCTAAGTTCCCTGAGGTACAGGTTCCTTCAGTACTCCGGACAGAGACCGATCCTGGCACAATAACTAACTCATCTAGCCAAAAGTGCTCTGCCCCATTCTTACATAGGCAAGCAAGCATGCCAGGAGGGCTAGGGCACAGCGTCAGGGTGGGCCAGCTCTGAATGGCCAAGCCGAAGCAAAGGGTAGGTGCCCCGTAGCCAGAATTAAGGGCCAAGGGTCAGGTCAGGAGTGCAGACCCACAGCTCCACTCCAGTAATAGTGATCTGATATACAAATGGCCATTAACCACATGAAAACTGCTCAACGTTATTAGCCATTAAGGAGATGCAAATTAAAACCACAACAAGATATGAATTCACCCCCTCCCCAAACAGGATGGCTAGAATAAAACGCAACAAGTGTTGGCGAGGATGCAGAGAAACTGGAACCCTCACACACTGCTGGTGGGATTGTAACGTGGTGCAGCTGCTGTGGAACAATTTGGCGGTTCCTCAAAAAGTGAAGTATAGAATTATCATATGACCCTGGGTATATACCCCGAAGAACCGAAAGCAAGAACACAAGCAGAAACATGTATACCAGCGTTCATTGCAGCATTACTCATGATAGTCAAAAGGGGGAAACAACCCAAGTGTCCACCAACAGATGATGGATAAATACAAGGTGGTATATCTACCCAATGCAATATTACGCAGCCATGAAAAGGAATGGAGTTCTGATACATGCTGCAATGTAGATGAACCTTGGAAACATTATGTTGACTGAAAGGAGCCAGACACAAAAGACAAATATTGTATGATCTCCGCTTACATGGAATATCTAGACTAGGCCAACGCACAGGGACAGAAAGCAGATGCGTGGTTACCAAAGGCTGGGGGGAGCAGGGAGTGAAGAGCAAACGGACTGCGCTTCCTTTCAGGGTGATGGAGATGTTCTGGAAACAGAAAGCAGCGATGTTGCAGGACAAGGTGACTACACCCAGTGCTACCAAACTGCACACTTCAAACGGTTACAGCAGTAACGTTACGTGTATTTTATCACTCAAAAGAGTGGGAAAAACAAACTCGGTTATCAAGCTATAAGGAGAAACGAAGTTCAGGTACATGATACGACATGGATGAACCCTGAAAACATTATGTCGAGGTGATTCTGACTCAGTGACCCCACGTGATGGAGTAGAACTACCTCATAGGGTTTTCAAGGCTGAATTTTTTTTCTTGTTTATTAATGTATTTTAGATGAAGGTTTACAAAACAATCTGGCTTCTCATTAAACAGTACACATATTGTCTTATGACCTCGGTTACCAACCCACAACATTCAGCGCTCCCTTCTCCACCTTCGGTCCCTATCACCAGCTTTTCTATCCCCTCCTGTCTAGGCTGAAATCTTTATGGGAGCGGATTGTCAGGTCCTTCTCCTGCGGAGCCACTGTTGGGTTCAAACCACCAACCTTTCGGTCAGCAGCTGAGTGCTTAACCACGGCACCGCCGACTGAAACAAGACACAGAAGGACATATGCTGTGTGACCCCACTCTATGAACCATTCAGAATAGGCAAAAGGACAGAGACCAAAGTTTATTAGTGGTTACCAGGGGAAAGGAGGGGTGACTGCTTGACAGTTACGGCGTTTCTGTTAAAGGGGATGAGAAAACTTACAAACAGGTTAAAATAGTTGAAATGGCAAATGTTAGGTATAGATCACCATAATAAAAACTAAAAAGAAAAAAACAAAACCTAACTCGATGCCCGCTCCTTTGTGCACCAGACATTCATCCGCTTGGCCAGGTTGGGGGCCAGGCCTGGAGCATTGTCCTCATGGGCTAGCAAGGCTCCTGGCCCAGCCGTAGCAGCAGCGCCAGGGCGGCGTAGAGTGCACAAGTGTGGCCTTGGGCCTCGGGATCCCAGCACGCCTGGGGGGGGCCCACCTGCAGCTCTAGGCCACACTCCTCCAGCAGGACCCAGGCAGGGGCATCCTCGCCCCAGCTGCTCCCCAGGAGCCCTGGTGGCAGGGACACAGCCCTGGGCTCCTGCCACGGGGAGCTCTGCTTCAAGACGCTCCCCACCTGCCCGGACAGAGTGGCGGCTGTCAGGTGGGGGCCCCAGGGACCCCTTAGTCCTGAGTCCCCAGACACACAGCATCCACCCACACCCCTTCCAGGCTCTCCCAGGGGCCATGCCTTGCCCAGCTCAGCGCAACCCCCCACAACCTGTGCCCTCTCACCAGCTCAAGCTGCCTCGGCAGGGCCCTCGTCTCCAGCGCCTGGGCCACCAGCAGGTGCTGGGTCTCACTCAGAGCTGGGGAGAGACCTCTCAGGTAAGGGGGTTCTGGAAGACCCCAGCCAGGGCACCATATGCCTCCCCCTGCCAATACTCCGCACACCCCTGGGGCCCTCACCAGTCAGAGCTCCCAGCAGGTAGAAGACAGGGATGGCCAAGTCCTTCACCAGTTCTTGGGAGGGCAGCACCAGGCATTCAAGGACAGTGCCTACTGGCCCGTCCCGCGGCTCCACCCGCCCGCAGCACAGGCCCTGCTCCAGCTGGGACACAGGATGGGTGGGCAGTGAGCTGGCTGGCTGGCCCAGGCCTCGCTGCCCCCCTGCTTACACCTGCCTCTCACCGCCTCCTCCAGGTCCTGTAATGCCGGTGTGTCCAGGAGCAGCCTCCCCAGGGCCCCCAGCATCTCCTGCCGCAGCTCTTTGCTCAGGTTCTCCAGCTCCTGTGCCTGGGGCTCCACCTCTGCCCTCAGGCCCGCAAAGTCCTTGGTGACCACTGCCCGCTCCTCTGTTGGCCCGTCTGCAGGGACAGAGGCTGGCATTGCCCAGTTGCTCTCAGGGCTCTGGAGAAGCTAGGTCAGGAAGGGTGGCCTAAGCCTGGGGACAGAAGGGAGTCAGGGCACTGACCAGACAGGAATCTGATTGGCTGCTGGATGGAATCCATCAGCAGAGGGAGGCCCAAGGAACACAGGCAGTCAGCTCTACGGCTGGTGGGCTTGTGGGCTGGGGCACATGGAGGAGGGGAGGAAGACAGGGCTGGTCAGTATAGGGCATTCACCACCCCATCGCCCCGCCTCAACACTGGCTGGCCCGGGGTCCCTCTGTCCACCCTTGTGTGTGTGTGTTGTGCCCACCCACCTGGTTATCAGTCTGCCCCATGCCCTCAGCACATGAAGAGGCCTCAACGGCCCACGGAGCATACTTCTCCCATGGACAGCGGGCTGGGGGCAGGTCATGGCCTCACCTGCTGGGGGCTTCTGGAAGGTTCTCTGCTTCTTGTCCGGAAGGAGGAGGATGTCTGATGGCCAGACAGGAGCAGTGACAGGAGGCCAGTCGTTCCAGGCTCCGGCCTCCCCTCACCCATTAGGGTGCCCCAGCTCAGTTGAGGTCCTGCCCAATCTCCCACATGCCAGAGCTCTGACCTCAGCCACCCAGACCAGGGAGCTGAGAGGTCTGTCCCCAGCCCTCCAGGGGCCCTTTCCAGGCCTCCCTGCCTTGTCCCTCAGCCTAGGCCCCAGAGGACACCCCAGTCCCTGCTCACCCCAGTCAGGGCCAATAACGAGCTTCGCCACCTGGAAGGCAAGAATGCTGCCAGAAGGAATGGTGACCGTCTTCTTCCGGCTCAGGTGGCCCTGGCCCTCGCCCTGGGGAGGTGGGGAGGTGGCTCGGGGCTGGACTCTGGGCCCTGGGCTGTAGACGCTGGGGGGCAGGCTGGATGCCACTAGTGTTGACCGTCATTGGCTGTGGCAGCTCAGGCTCCTTGGCCTTCTCAGGGCTGTGCACAGTTCCCTGGGGCGCCCCCCCACCACTTCTGGTGCCTGCCCTCTGCTTGCCCTTGGGCCAGTCTCACACCTGCAGGCACGTGACTCCTGGCAGTGCAAACTGGCCTGAGCCCTCCTGCTTGTGGGTGCGCGTCACCTCCACCTCTTTCTGTGTCTGCAGCGCCTCCGTCACCACATACACATTGTCCCCGCGGTTCCGCAGCTGTTGCAGGATTTTGTGCTCCGGCTGCCGCAGGCGTCTGGAGTGGGCAAGGCAGGGGGTCCGCTTAGGTTCTGCTTAGGCACCGGGTCTACCGGGCCCCGACAACACGGCTTCTGCCCCAGGCTGGGCTGGCTGCGGTTCGGGCCTGTTTTCCTGCCTGCCAAGTGCGGTGATGGGGCCATGGTGCTCTGGGGACACCCAGGCACTGGGCAGTCACCATTCCACTCTGGGTTCTCCCGACTGTTTGTGGGCATAGTGGGTGCAGAGAGGAGGGATGACGTTGGGGAAGGTGCCCCCCCCACCAGCTGCTCCCCATCCTGTCTCTGCTCCTCCCAGGGTTCATATGGCAAGTCTCCCCTCCCAGCCCCTGGTCCACTCCAGTGTCCTCAGACGCCAGACCCCCTGGACCCTAGCCTGGCTCCTGTCCTCCCCCTACCTGGCTCTTCCTGGTCCCCGCCGGCTCCTGCCTTTCCCCATCTGGCCCCTTGGGCCCTTAGGATGAAGTTCTGGCAGCTGAGGCCCCAAATCACCTTTGTAGCCTCACTCCCTGCTCAGGCTCTGCCCCCAACACCCTTGCCTCTGGGTCCTCCTGCACAGGCCTCTACAGCCACCCTCCCTCACACTGTGTTGAGCCAGTGCTCCCACTGCCTAGGGCCTGTGCCGTTTCAAATTCAGACCCAGGAATCAAGGCCTGGAGGGACTGCTCTGGGTCAGTAGTGCCTGCCCCCACCAGGACCCAGCTTTCCTGGTGCACAATGTCCCACCTGCATGGAGCCACCCCCCAACCAGGGTCCAGCTTTTCTGGTGCACAGTGTCCCGCCTGCATGGAGCCCCATCCCACCAGGGCCCACCTTTCCTTGTGCAGGGTTTCCCAAGTGCTGGGATCCACGCGCAGTGTGAACACGTCCATCGAGGCGCTGGAGCTGCCAGACACAGTTGCTCCGCCTTTGATCCTGCCCTGTCCAGGAGCTGCCAGCTCCACGCTGCCCTGCACCCGCCCATCCATGGTGTCGTGGAAGTGGAAGGGGCCTCTGCACTGCACACCTGGGACGAGAGCAGAGCTTAGGCTTCTGACGCTGGCCTGATCCCAGGGAGAGAGCACAGCACTGGACACAGGCCCTGTGGCCTCAGGAGAGATCCAAGGCTGGTGCTGCTGGCAGTCTGGTCCCCGCTTGTCCCCCCTCCCACCCGCCCAGATGGGCTGTCTCAGCGCCAGGTCCGGTACCTGGTTCCGGGGCATTGGGATCTAGGATGTCTCGGATGGACAGATTGACAGACGTGTAGCGGGATCTCCAGAACCAGGAGGTTGAGGGCTTCCTGCTCACCAGGCAGTAGGGCTGGAAGCTGGTGGAACTCCGCAGGCTGTCCACGGGAATGAGCTCCCCAGTGCGATCCAGCTCCCGGACCACGCTGCGGACCACACCGCTGAAGGACGACGGCATCCCCTGAGGAGGGCGGAGGGTTAGGCACCGTGCTCTCAGGCTGCAAGAGCAGGGAAGAGGCTGGCTGGAGCTTGGATGCTTCTTGTGATGGGGAGCTCTTTCCCTCTAAAGCAGCCCACCTAGTAGTCCTGGGTTGCACTGACTGGCAGAAGCTCCTGACTGACTGCTGCCTGACACAGACGGTGTGCCCACCCAGCCGCCCTTGACCACTGCCCCACGGGACTGTGAGCACCCTGACAGACGGTGCTCACAGCTCTCAGCAGGACCCTGCCTGGCCACTGCCACTCGCTCCATGTGTTCCATGACAAGTGCCTGCAGGACACCAAGAGGCCTGGGGACCCAGCCTCAGCCACCCACTCAGGCCTCCTCCCTGTCAACATCACTTTGGCAGCCCGTCCTGGAGGAAAGAGGCCATCAGGGAGGAGCAGCGTGGGGCCATCAGGAGCCAGGGTCATCAGGAAGACAGGGACACTGGGGAGGGGCAGGACCAAGCAGCCACGCAACCACCTCCCTGGCTGAGAAGCCGGGAGACTGGGAAGGACACAGGCACCTGATGCCTGCACAGCCAGATGGTGCTGGTCCACCTGTCCTCAGGGCGTTCTCTGTGCCCGAGCCCACTAGCCACCTGCCCATGGTGCTAATTCCCAGGAAGGGTCGGTCAGTGGTCCGTGTGGGCCTGATCCAGAACCCAGGAGGCCTAACCACACTGCTTGGAACCCACCACTCCCTTAGGGAGCCAGCGCCTCCATGTGGCCTTGGAAACTGGAGGGTGAGACCCAAACGGCCTGGGGCAGAGGGATCAGGATGGCAGGCTCTGAGTCCAGCCCAGCCTAGCCAGTCCCGTGGGGCGCAGCCTGCCCAGAGCCCAAGAGTTGGCAAAGTCAGGAGGCTTGTGCATGCTTGGCCAGCGCCGCTGCCCACCCCCACCGCCCACCCCCACCCCACCCCACCCCACCCCCACCCCGCCAGCGGGCCGCCCTACCCCGAGGCGAACCGCGCGGGAAGCACTGAGCGCCGGCGGCTGGGGCGTCGCGGGGAGCGGGTGGGCGAGGGCGCGTCTGGGGCAGGCTCACCGGGACCCGGGGCCCGAGGGGTTCGGGAGCACGGAGCGAAGCGAGGCCGACCTGACGACTGGAAATGCCCGAGTTCAAAAGTGAAACCGGGGGCCTGATGAAGCTGCTGGCCTTCCCGGAAACGCCACGGGGCTGCCCGGCCCAGTCAGGGGCCGGAGCGGGGCTGGGAGCCGGGAAGCGTCTGCTTGGTCCCGCGCCTCTGCCTGGCCCCCCTCAAGCCGCAGGTCGTCTCCTTCTTAGAAAAGACTCGGTGCCAGTGCTTAGAAAGTCTAAAAAACAAAAACACTGTTAACGGATTGGGGTCAGTGCCCCGGAGCAGCGGAGCTAATGAAACGTACTCCCCAGAAAAAGAAAGTTTTATTAGGAGGTGACACCATGGAAAGGCCCCAACAGCAACCCAGGCTGTCCTTTACAGAGTTCCCCAAAAGCAGTGTTTACAGCAGAGCTTATATATCATTTTGGCAAGGATTGCCTAATGTTTTTAAGCACACAGCCCACAGATGGTCCTATACATCACAATACAACTGTAAGAAACTCTTTGTTAAAGTCAAGACATGCAAGTCAGACATCTGGACTCTAATCTGTATCTTTCTAACAGGCTGAAAAAAACTTACATAAGAATTTCTCCGCTAGTGGAGCTGACTTGCCAAATCCACTCTGAGACAAAGTGTGAGAGAGAAAGTTGCAAACCAAAAGCTCCAGGCAGCCTTCCTAGCTGCCGTCTTGCAGGCTGAAGGCCATTTCTCAAAAGAACAAAGAAGAGGAGAGAGACCCAGCCCATGGGAGCTGAGAGGGCCTCGTACCCCTTTGGGAAGAGACCAGAGCACCTGGTGCAATTAAAAAAAAAAAAAGCTTAGCGATTACTTAGAGTATCATTATGGCATTAGTTATGTCAAGCTTTCAATGACTCATTTTGAATAGGAGAAAACATGTTGCAAGGTTTTAGAGTCACAAAAACCAAACCCCTTGCCATGTTATCAAACCTATAGGATGGAGTAGAACTGCCCCGTAGGGTTTCCAAGGAGCAGCTGGTGGATTCAAACTTATAACCTTTTAGTTAGGAGCCATAGCTTTTAACCAGTGTGCCACCAGGGCTCCCGTTAGTCATTAGGGAAATGCAATCAAAACCACAACCAGGAACAAATTACACCATGAGGATGACTTTGCAAAAAATACAGGAAAACACAAGGGTTTGTGAGGGTGTTGAGAAACTGTAACGCTTGTGCTGTGCTGGTTGAAGCGTACACTGTTGCAGCCTTTGTGGACCACAGTCTGGTGCTGCCTCAAACAGTTAGACACAGTCACCATCAGTTAGGGACTCAATTGTGTCCCCTAGAAATAAATGTTGTAAATCCTAACTTCTATGCCTGCGGTTATAACCCTTTTTGGGAATGGGTTGAGTTGTCTTTGCTATGTTACTGGGACAGGATTAGTGTAGGGTGTGTCTTGAGTCAATCTCTTTCGAGATATAAAAGAGATTAAACAAGCAAGTGAGTAACAGAGCCGTGGGAAGAGAGACGCTAAGCCACATAAAGATAGCCCAGAGCAGAAACTCAGAGGGACCTTTCACCAGAGCCAAGAGAGAAGCCTTGCCCTAGAGCTGGCACCCTGAATTAGGAAGCCTAGCTTCCTAAACTGTGAGAAAATAAATTTGTGTTTGTTAAAGTCACCCACTTGTGGTATTTCTGCTATAGCAACACTGGACAACTAAGACACCATCCTACCGAGGAATTCTACTCCTAGGTATACACCCAAGAGAAATGAAACCGGATGTCCACAAAGAACCTTCACAATGGATGTCCATAGTAGCATTATTCACAAACAGCCCCCAAATGGAAGCCACCCAAGTGTCCATTGACAAAGAGTAGATATACAAAACATGGTCTATCTGTACACTGAAATATTGTTGTTGTTGTTAGGCGCCATCGAGTCGATTCCGGCTCATAGCGACCCTATGCACAACAGAACGAAACACTGCCTGGTCCTGAGCCATCCTTACAATCGTTGTTATGCTCGAGCTCATTGTTGCAGCCACTGTGTCAATCCACCTCGTTGAGTGTCTTCCTCTTTTCCGCTGACCCTGTACTCTGCCAAGCATGATGTCCTTCTCCAGAGACTTATCCCTCCTGACAACATGTCCAAAGTATGTAAGACGCAGTCTCGCCATCCTTGCCTCTAAGGAGCATTCTGGCTGTACTTCTAAGACAGATTTGTTCATTCTTTTGGCAGTCCATGGTATATTCAATATTCTTCGCCAACACCACAATTCAAAGGCGTCAATTCTTCAGTCTTATTCACTGTCCAGCTTTCACGTGCATATGATGCGATTGGAAATACCACGGCTTAGCTCAGGCGCACCTTAGTCTTCAAGGTGACATCTTTGCTCTCGAACACTTTAAAGAGGTCCTCTGCAGCAGATTTACCCAATGCAATGCGTCTTTTGATTTCTTGACTGCTGCTTCCATGGCTGTTGGTTGTGGATCCAAGTACAATGAAATCCTTGACAACTTCAATCTTTTCTCCATTTATCATGATGTTACTCACTGGTCCAGTTGTGAGGATTTTTGTTTTCTTTATGTTGAGGTGTAATCCATACTGAAGGCTGTGGTCTTTGAGCTTCATTAGTAAGTGCTTCAAGTCCTCTTCACTTTCAGCAAACAAGATTGTGTCATCTGCATAATGCAGGTTGTTAATGAGTCTTTCTCAAATCCTGATGCCCCGTTCTTCTTCATATAGTCCAGGTTCTCGGATTATTTGTTCAGCATACAGATTAAATAGGTATGGTGAAAGAATACAACCCTGATGGCACACCTTTCCTGACTTTAAACCAATCAGTATCCCCTTGTTCTGTCCAAACAACTGCCTCTTGATCTATGTAAAGTTTCCTCATGAGCACGATTAAGTGTTCTGGAATTCCCATTCTTCGCAAAGTTATCCATAATTTGTTACAATCCACACAGTCGAATGCCTTTGCGTAGTCAATAAAACACAGGTAAACATCCTTTTGGTATTCTCTGCTTTCAGCCAGGATCCATCTGACATCAGCAACGATATCCCTGGTTCCACGTCCTCTTCTGAAACCAGCCTGAATTTCTGGCAGTTCCCTGTCAATATACTGCTGCAGCTGTTTTTGAATTATCTTCAGGAAAATTTTGCTTGCAAGTGATATTAATGATATTGTTCTATAATTTCCACATTCAGTTGGATCACTTTTCTTGGGAATAGGCATAAATATGGGTCTCTTCCAGTCAGTTGGCCAGGAAGCTGTCTTCCATATTTCTTGGCATAGACGAGTTAGCACCTCCAACGCTGCATCTGTTTGTTGAAACATCTCAGTTGATATTCCATCAATTCCTGGAGCCTCGTTTTTCGCCAATGCCTTCAGAGCAGCTTGGACTTCTTCCTTCAGTACCATCGGTTCCCAATCATATGCCACCTCTTGAAATGGTTGAACATTGACTAATTCTATTTGGTATAATGACTCTGTGTATTCCTTCCATCTTCTTTTGATGTTTCCTGCATCGTTTAATATTTTCCCCATAGAATCCTTCACTGTTACAACTCGGGGCTTGAATTTTTTCTTCAGTTCTTTCAGCTTGAGAAATGCCGAGCGTGTTCTTCCGTTTTGGTTTTCCATCTCCAGCTCTTTGCACATGTCATTATAATACTTTACTTTGTCTTCTCAAGACACCTTTTGAAATCTTCTGTTCAGTTCTTTTACTTCATCAATTCTTCCTTTTGCTCGATGTTCAAGAGCAAGTTTCAGAGTCTCCCCTGACATTTATCTTGGTCTTTTCTTTCTTTCCTGTCTTTTCAGTGACCTCTTGCTTTCTCATGGATGATGTCCTTGATGTCATTCCACAACTTATCTGGTCTTCAGTCACTAGTGTTCAATGTGTCAAATGTATTGAGATTGTCTCTAAATTCAGGTGGGATACACTCAAGGTCATATTTTAGCTGTTGTGGACTTGCTCTGATTTTCTTCAGTTTCAGCTTGAACTTGCATATGAGCAATTGATGGTCTGTCCCACAGTCGACCTCTGGCCTTGTTCTGACTGATGATATTGAGCTTTTCCACCGTCTCTTTCCACAGATGTAGTCAGTTTGATTTCTGTGTGTTCCATCTGATGAGGTCCATGTGTATAGTTGCGGTTTATGTTGGTGAAAGAAGGTATTTGCAGTGAAGAAGTTGTTGGTCTTGCAAAATTCTATCATTCGATCTCCGGCATTGTTTCTATCACCAAGGCCTTATTTTCCAACTACTGATCCTTCTTTGTTTCTAACTTTCGCATTCCAATCACCAGTAATTATCAGTGCATCTTGATTGCATGTTTGATCAATTTCAGATTGTAGCAGCTGATAAAAATCTTCTATTTCTTCATCTTTGGCCCTAGTGGTTGGTGCATAAACTTGAATAATAGTCGTATTAACTGGTCTTCCTTGTAGGCATATGGATATTATCCTATCACTGACAGTGTTGTACTTCAGGATAGGCCTTGAAATGTTCTTTTTGACGATGAATGCAACACCGTTCCTCTTCAAGTTGTCATTCCCAGCATAGTACTCTATATGATTGTCTGACTCAAAATGGCCAATCCCAGTCCACTTCAGCTCACAGATGCCTAGGATATCGATGTTTATGCGTTCCATTTCATTTTTGACGGTGTCCAGTTTTCCTAGATTCATACTTCGTACATTCCAGGTTCTGATTATTAATGGATGTTTGCAGCTGTTTCTTCCCATTTTGAGTCATGCCACATCAGCAAAAGAAGGTCCCGGAAGCTTTACTCCATCCACATCATTAAGGTCGACTCTACTTTGAGGAGGCAGCTCTTCCTCAGTCGTCTTTTGAGTGCCTTCCAACCTGGGGGGCTCATCTCCCAGCACTATATCAGACAATGTTCTGCTGCTATTCATAAGGTTTTCACTGGCTAATGCTTTTCAGAAGTGGACTGCAGGGTCCTTCTTCCTAGTCTGTCTTAGTCTGGAAGCTCAGCTGAAACCTGTCCACCATGGGTGACCCTGCTGGTATCTGAATACCGGTGGGATAGCTTCCGGCACCACAGAAACATGCAAGCCCCCACAGTATGACTAACTGACAGATACGTGGGGGACTGAAATATTATTCAGCCAAAAAGAGAAATGAAGTTCTGATACGTGGTACCACATAGATGAGCCTTGAGAGTGGCATGCTGAGTGAAAGACCCCAGTCACAAAAGGCCACATGCTATGTCATTTCTCATGTGTAACATGTCCACAATAGGTAAATCCACAGAGATAGAAGGTAGGTGAGAGGTTTCCAGGGAATTGAGGGAGGAGGGAGGAGGAAGGAGGGTGGAGGAGGGAGGAGGAGGGAGCAGGAAGGAAGGTGGAGGAGAGAGGAGGCAGGAGTGACTATTAAAAAGAACAGGTTTCTTTTTGGAGTGGTGAAAAGGTTGTAAAATTGTTTGCAGTGATGGTTGCACAACTCTGTGACCGTGCTAAAAAACCTGGAATTGTATCATTTAAACGGATGAGTTGTAGGGTACATGAATTCTTTTTCAATAAAGCTGGTATATAAAAGTGCAGAGAGGAGCAGCAACGTCCGTACTCCGAAGGCCCCTCCATCCTGTTGCTTCAGGTTCTGGTGGGCCAGTTTAGGGCACCTTCTACCTTCCCCTTGCATGTGGTCTATTCTGCCCTCCTAGCTCACATTTGTCTTGTGAGTCATTTTGGGCTTGAGTCCTGGGTCTGGAGATTCCAGAGGGGATGGTCAGAAAGCCCCTCTGGGCATTAAGGTCAGGCCTTGTGTGGGGGCACTGTACCCCTCCTCCCCCCAGGCCTGGTCTGGGTGGAGGGGTGAAGTCAGGCCCCCCAGGTGCCACCCCCTTCTCTTTCAGGTACTGGTTTGGGGACCAGGGGGATGTAGGCCTCATTGGAGGATGTGCTGCTGGGCAGGGCTGATCTCGCCAGGGCCCCGCAGGCAGGGACCCCAGCCTGCCCTGGAGCCCAGGACCCCTTCCCTGACAGCACCACGGCCACTCAGAAGCCACGGGGCTGGGCTGAGTGAAAGGACTCGAAGAATCAAGTAGACACCTGGGGCAGGGGTGGGAAAAGGGGCCTGCTGGAACCAGCCCAGCCAGCCTGCCTACACTCCTTTTCAGGTGGACAGGACAAGGTCCCTGCTGGGCACAGCTACCCAGTGGGGGGACGCTGCCTGCGGAAAGTTGTAGGGGTCTGACTTGTGGCCATGTGTGCACTGGGATGTTTCTGCTGTGAATAATGGGAAACTCAAGCAGGAAACACGGTACTTCGCACAAGCAGAACCACTGTGTATTGGGGTCAGGGGCAGGGACAGCTGTCCTACAGTGGGGGCAAGGCAGAAGAGAGGCCTGGCCCGGTGTCCTGGCCCCGGTCTCTGGAGCCCTGTTTCTCCGTCTATGCTGGGGGCTGGGGGTTCAGGCCTGAGGGCTCTGCTGGCTGATGGCCTCTGGGGCTGGGGCACCCACCCAATTGGCGTGGACCTCCTAGCTCTATTTTAGCCCCCGAACCTATTAGCTGGGCCTGAGTAGGAGGTGGTGGCAGGAGGCCAAGTAGGATGAGTGCCTGTGTGTATGTGTGTGTCAGCCTGTGTTGGAGTGTGTATATGTGTGCACACCCGTGTATGTATGTAGGTATGTGTGTATGTGAATCTGTAGATGGGTGTATATGTGTGCATGCATGTATGCATATGTGGCCGTATACGTACATGCATGTGTATCTGTGTATACATGTGCACATGTGTGCATGCATGTGTTGTGTGTTTTGTGCATATGTGTGATCTGCAGTGGGTTGTGCACCGGGGTCCACCTGGGCATTGTCTCCTGCTGCTCAGCCTGTGTCTCTGCTGTCCTGTCCCACAGAACTCCTCAAAGCCTGCAGTGCCCCTTATCTCTATCTGGGGCAGCCGGGCTGCAGGCCACGGTGGGAGGTGGGCATCTGTGATGGTTAATATTGTGTGTCAACTTGGCTGGGCCGTGATTCTCAGCATTTACAGGTGATCACTCCCATGATGGATTCTGCTCTGAGTAGCCAATCAGCTGAAAGAGAATTTCCTTGAGGGTGTGGCCTGCATCTGAATATAAGCAGACGTTCTGGCTTTTTGCTGTCTGGATCCTGCGGCTGCCTCCTCTTCATCTGACCTCTGGGTCTTGGAACTTGAGTTGTCAGCTTATCTGCAGATCTTGGGATTCATCAATCTTCACAGTCTGAGAGCAGGAGCCCTGCTCCTCAACCTACCGATCTTGGGTTCACCAGCCCCTGCAACTATGTGAACTGAGAGAAACCTCTATCCTGATCTGTGGATTTGAGATGTTCCAGCCTCTACAATCGTGTGAGCTGTTTCCTTGATATAAATCTCTCTGTACATGTATTTACTGATTTTGCTTCTCTAGAGAACCCAGCCTAAGACGTTTGGTACCAAGAGTGGTTCTAGAGAAACCGAATTATATGGTTGAGGTTTCTAAACTGGTTCTCAAGTCTGGTTAGTCTTAAAGATGTTGATGACTCTGCTTCCAGCAGTAAGGAGGGCACTGCTAATCCATGGTGTGAGGTGGTCATACAAATACACAAAATGTCACCACCAGCAGAGCAGATATTGGCGAAAGGTGAACACATGTGTGATATCTTTCTACAGTTTTGTCAGAATGACAAGTATAAGGAAGCTGATTGGTTGGTCCTACTTTCACTACACAAACTGGTGAAAGAAAGAGATGTGTTCAGGGCTTCAGAGCCAAAACTCAAGTGCTGCATAACTGACTTTAAGGCTTCCACTTGTGCTTTGAAAGAAAGCCTTGTTTCTTGTAGTAACAGAGCTGAAATTGCCAAAAACCAAACCCAGAGTCTTATTGTAAGAGTGGCTGAATTACAATGCCAGATCAATTGCCAACCTCGAGAGGTGTCTGAAGTTAAAGTAAGGGCATTGTTTGGGAACAAATGGGATCCTGAAACTTGGGATGGGGACATATGGACAGATAATCAGGAAGCTGGAGACACTGAGCCCCTAAATTCCATTGAATCACTCCTGCCAACAGAACCACTCCCATCTGAAGAGATTATTTCATGTTTGTCTGCTAAACCACCCTGCCCTGGAAAACAATTAGCCCCTTCACTCCCATCTAATGAGATTAGCCCTCGCCCAGCTGCCTCTAAAGAGCCCGTGTCTGAGTCATTGCCTGGGGCATTGCCTGAGGCAGATGCTTTACAGGACAATGCTGAATGGCCTCAAAACAATTCCACACTACGGATTCAGGCTTCTAGGCCTATAACTAGACTTAAATCCCAGCAAGCCCAACGGGTGAAGTACAAAGTGTGACCCAGGAGGAGGTACGCTACACTCCGAAAGAACTGCTTGACTTTCCTAATATGTACAACCAGAAGCCTGGGTAATATGTGTGGGAAGGTATTAAGGGTGTGGGATAATGGTGCAAGGAACATAAAGATGCATCAGTCTGAGTTTATTGATATGGGTCCACTAAGCACAGATTCTTTGTTCAATGTTTCAGCTCGAGAAGTTAGGAAAGGATCTGATAGTTTAATTTGTCGGGTCGCCGAAGCATGGATTACACGGTGGCCTACACTAAAGTTGAAGCACCAGACCTGCCTTGGTGTACTGTAGAAGAAGGTGTTCAACAGCTTAGGGGAATTGGCATGCTAGAGTGGATTTATCAGGTTAGACCCACAGACCCACACCTGGAGTGCCCAGATGACATACCTTGTACCACAACTTGTGAGGATCAAATTTGTGAAGGGAGCCCCAGCATTCTTGAAGACTGCTGTGATTGCTATTTTACGTAAATCAGATTGACAGTGGGAACTGCCCTAACTGAATTAAGACACCTAAGTACAATGGGGCTGATCGGACCTCTAGGTAGTAGGGGCCGAGTGACAGCACTCAATCAACAAAGACAAAGTGGAGACGGTTACAGTAATGGACAGCAGAGTTAAAGCAGTAATCCGAATAGTCTGACTCCTATGGAGTTATGGCGCTGGCTACTTAGTCATGGTGTCCCTAGGTGTGAAATAGGTGGGAAATCTACTAAAGATTTACTTGATCTGTGCAAGTAGATGAATTCGAGGTCAGGTGAACAGCAGTCTAAATTGAATTGCCAGAATAGAGAGTTCCTCAGTAAATTCCTAAATTTGAGAGAGTTTGAAGACCCAGAGCCCTGTGAATGAAGGGGAGGCTGGGTCCCCTTGAGGAAGAACTCCAATACACTGCCAAAAATTTTTACTGTTAACTTTTCTCCCAGCCCTCCCCAAAGGGACCTACATTATTTTATGAAAGTAACTGTTCATCAGGGAAAAGGAAATAATCAGACTTTTCGGGGATTACTGGATACTGGCTCTGAACGGACACTAGTTCCATGAGACCCAAAATATCACTGTGGCCCACCAGAGTGGGGGCATATGGAGGTCAGATTATTAATGGAGTCTTGGCTCATGTCTGTCTCATAGTAGGTCCAGTGGGTCCCTGAACCCATCTTGTAGTGATTTCCTCAGTTCCAGAATGCATAATTGGAATAGATATACTCAGTAACTGGCAGAACACCCATATTGGATCTCTGACAAATACAGTAAGGGCTATTATGGTAGGAAAAGCCAAGTGGAAGCCATTAGAATTGCCCCTACCTAGGAGAATAGTAATACCACATTCCTGGAGGGATTGCAGAGATTACTGCCACCTTCAAGGACTTGAAGGATGCAGGGGGGGTGATTCCCACCACATCTCCATTAACTCGGCTATTTGGCCTGTGCATAAAACAGATGGATCTTGGAGAATGACAGTAGTCTGTAGAAAACTCAACCAGTTGGCAACTCTGATTGCAGCTGCTGTTCCAGTTGTAGTTCCATTGCTTGAGCAAATTAATTCATCTCCTGCTATTTTTTACCTGGTATGCCAGTATTGATCTGGTTAATGTCTTTTTCTCCATACCTGTTTCAAAGGATCATCAGAAGCAGTTTGTCTTCAGCTGGCAAGGCCAGCAGTATGCCTTCACTTGCCTACCTCAGAGTGCCATGGATTGAATTGTGTCCCCTGAAAAATATGTGTCAAGTTGGTTAGGCCATGATACCCAGCATTGTGTGGTTGTCCTCCATTTTGTGATTGTAACTGAATGTTAAAGAAGATTAGGGTGGGATTGTAACACCACCCTTACTCAGGTCACCTCCTTGATCCAAGGTAAAGGGAGTTTCCCTGGGGTGTGGCCTGTACCACCTTTTATCTCTAAAGAGATAAAAGGAAAGGGAAGCAAGCAGAGAGTTGAGGACCTCATACCACCAAGAAAGCAGTGCCAGGAGCAGAGCATGTCCTTTGGACACGGGATCCCTGCACCTAACAAGCTCCTCGAGCAGGAAAGATTGAGAACAAGGGCCTTCCTCCAGAGCCGACAGAGAGAGAAAGCCTTCCCCTGGAGCTGACACCCTGAATTTGGACTCGTGACCTACTAGACTGTGAGAGAATAAATTCCTCTTTGTTTAAGCCATCCACTTGTGGTATTTCTGTTATAGCAGTACTAGATGACTAAGACACAGGGCTACATCAGCTCTCCAGCCCTGTGTCACAATTTAGTCCACGAGGAACTTGATCGCCTTTCCCTTCCACAAGATGTCACACTGGTCCATTACACTGATGACATTATGCTCCTTGGACCTAGTAAAGAAGAAGTGTCAATGACTCTGGACTTATTGGTAAAACATTTGCATGCTACCCAGTAAAAACACCCAGTGCCGTCGCTGGGAAATTAACCCCCAAAAATTCAGGCACCTTCCACCTCAGTGAAATTTCTAGGGGCCCAGTGGTGTGGGGCATATTGAGATATTCCTTCTAAAGTGAAGGATAAGTTATTGTATCTGGCTCCTCCCAAAACTAAAAAGGAGGCATAATGCCTGCTGGGCTTCTTTGGATTTTGGAGGCAACATATTCCTCATTCGGGTGTGCTGTTCTGGCCTATTTATCCAGTGACTCGAAAAGCTGCTAGTTTTGAGTGGAGCCCAGAACAAGAGAAGGCTCTGCAACAGGTTCAGGCTGCTGTGCAAGCCACTTGCCAGTTGGGCCATCTGATCCAGCTGATCCAATGGTGCTTGAAGTGTCCGTGGCAGAGAGAGATGCTGTTTGGAGTCTTTGGTGAATCACAGTGCGTGCAGACCCTTAGGATTTTGGAGTAAAGCCCTGCCATCTCCTGCAAATAACTACACTTCTTTTGAGAAACAGCTTTTGGCTGGTTACTGGGCCTTCGTAGAGACTGAATGCTTAACCATAGGCCACCAAGTCACCATGCAGCCTGAGGTGCCCATCATGAACTGGTTGTTGTCTGACCCACAGAGCCATAAAGTTGGCTGTGCACGGTAGCACTCCATCACTAAGTGGAAGTAGTATATACAAGGTCGGGCCTGAGCAGGAGCTGAAGGCATAAGTAAGTTGCATGAGGAAGTGGCCCAAATGCCCACGGCCTCCACTCCTGTCACATTAACTTCCGTTTCCTGGTCCTCACCTATGGCCTCATGGGGAGTTCCTTAGGATCAGTTGACTGAAGAAGAGAAAACTCGTGCCTGGTTTACAGACAGTCCTGCGCCATATGCAGGCACTACTCAGAAGTGGACAGCGGCAGCACTACAGTCCCACTCTGGGACCTCCCTGAAGGACAGTGGTGAAGTGAAATCCTCTCAATGGGCAGAACTTCAAGCAGTGCACCTGGTTGTTCACTTTGCTTGGAAAGAGAAACGGCCAGATGTGCGATTGTATACTGATTCGTGGGCTGTAGCCAATGGATTGTCTGGATGGTCAGGCACTTGGAAGGAACATGATTAGAAAATCAGAGATAAGGATTGACGGGGAAGAGGTATGTGCATAGACCTCTCTGAATGGACCAAAGAAGTGAAGATATTTGTCTCATGTGAATGCTCACCAAAAGGTGACCTCAGCAGAGGAGGATTTTAACAATCAAGTGGTTAGGATGACAAGTTCTGTGGAAACCAGTCATCCTCTTTCCCCAGCTACTCCTTTCATTGCTGAATGGGGTCATGAACAAAGTGGCCGTGGTGTCAGGGATGAAGGTTATGCATGGGCTCAGCAACATGGACTTCTACTCACCAAGGTTCACTTGGCTACAGCCACTGCTGAGTGCCCAATCTACCAGCAGCAGAGACCAACACTGAGTCCCCGATATGGCACCATCTCTCAAGGTGATCAGCCAGCAACCTTGTGGCAAGTTGATTACATTGGACCACTTCCATCATGGAAAGGGCAGCAGTTGGTCCTTACTGGAATAGACACTTACTCTGGGTATGGGTTTGCCTTCCCTGCACACAATGCTTCTGCCAAAAGTACCATCCGTGGACTTACAGAATGCCTTACCCTCAGTCACAGTATCTGCAATGGTTAAGATTATGTGTCATCTTGGCTGGGCTATGATTCTCAATGTTCTGGCAGTTGTATAATGTGATCACTGCCCTGTCCAAATTTGATATATGATCACCCCATGATGGAATCTGCTGAGTGGTACTGCTGGGGTGGGGCCTGTGGGAGCTCACCACCCCCTCAGGCTTCATCTCTCTGACTTCTGCCGCCCACTTCCTTCCCGCTCACCTTGCAAAGGTTGTTGGCTTGCTCTGGATCCGGCAGCTGTCTCTTGTCTGACCTCTGGTTCTTGGGACTTGAGCCAGCAGCTTACCTGTCCATCTTGGGATTAGCTGATCTTCACCACCTGTGAGCAAGAGTCCTGCTTCCCGACCTGCCTGTCTTGGGTTCTCCAGCCCCTGCAGCTACGTGAATCAGGAGAAACCTTGTTGCCTTGCCTGCTGAGCTTGGGAATTTCTTGAACTTCACAGCCTGTGAGTGGGATCCCTGCTCTCCAACCTGCTCATCTTGGGTTCGCCAGCTTCTGCAGCTCTGTGAATTGGGAAAGGCCTGTATCCTGATCCAAGGACTTGGGACTTCCAACTCCTACAATCCCGTGAGTTGTTTCCTTGATGTAAATCTCTCTCTATATATTTATATGCTTTAGAGAACCCGGCCTAAGACAGTATCCCACACAGCATTGTCTCAGATCAAGAGACTTACATCACAGCTAATGAAGTGCAGCTGTGGGCCCATGCTCATGGAATTCACTGGTCTTACCACGTTCCTCATCTTGATAGAACGATGGAATGGTTTTTTAAAGACACAATTATTGTGCCAGCTAGGTGGCAGTATCTTGCAGGGCTGGGGCAGTGCTCTCCAGGAGGCTGTATATGCTCTAAACCAGTGCCCAATATATGGTGCTGTTTCTTCCATAGCCAGGATTCTTGGGTTTGGGAATCAAGGGGTGGATATGGGAGTGGAACCACTCACTATTACCCCTAGTGACCCACTCTCAAGGTTTTTGCCTCCTGTGCCCACAACATTATGCTCTGCAGATCCGGAGGACTTAGTTCCAAAGGGAGGAATGCTCCCACCTGGAGACACATCACTGATTCCATTGAACTGGAAGCTAAGAATGCCACCTGGCCACTTTGGGGTCCTTATGCCTTCAGATCAATAGGCAAAGTAAGGAGTTAGCATACTGGCTGATGTGATTGATCCTGATTACCAAGAGGAAATTGGATTGATATTATGTAACAGAGGTGAAGAAGAGTATGTCTGTAATGCAGGCGATCCCTTAGGGTGTTTCTTAGTACTACCATGCCTGGTGATTGAGGTCAATGGAAAACTACAGCATCCCAATTCTGATATGACTACTAATGACCAGATCCTTCAAGAATGAAGGTTTGGGTCACCCCACCAGGCAAAGGACCACAACCAGCTGAGGTGCTTGCTGAGGGCAAAGGGAATACGGAATGGGTGGTGGAAGAAGGTAGCTCTAAATACCAGTTACAGCCATGTGATCAGTTGCGGAAACGAGAACGGTATTTGTCAGGAGTATTTCTGCTTTGCGTGTGTGCATCAGATATTTTTATTTTCTTCACTTATATAAAATGTATATTGGGCTACTTTGTTTTCAGTTGTATGTGTGTTAGTTGTATCATGTTAGGGGAAAGTATGACTTTCTAATTGTCTTTATTCAGAGATTATGGTTTAAGGAAATGGGTACAAGTGCCAAGTTGACAAGGGGTGGACTGTGATGGTTAATATTGTGTGTCAACTTGGCTGGGCCAGGATTCTCAGTGTTTATGTGTGATCGCTCCCATAATGGAATCTGCTCTGAGTAGCCAAACAGTTGAAAGGGACTTTCCTTGGCCTGCATCTGAATATAAGCAGACGTTCTGGCTTTTTGCTCACTCTGGATCCTGTGGCTTCCTCCTCTTCCTCTGACCTGTGGCTCTTGGAACTTGAGCTGTCAGCTTATCTGCAGATCTTGGGATTCGTGGATCTTCACAGCCTGAAAGCAGGAGCCTGCTCTCCGACCTATCGATCTGGGGTTCGCCAACCCCTGTGGCTATCTGAATAGAGAGAAGCTTCTATCCTGACCCACACATTTGGGATGTTCCAGCCTCTACAATTGTGTGAGCCATTTCCTTGATATAAATTTCCCTCTCTCTATTTATACACTGTACTGATTTTGCTTCGCTAGAGAACCCAGCCTAACACAGCATCCTAAGCGTGTTGTGAGCCTCAGTGGCTCTCTGAACAGGGGCATGGTGGCCCAGGCTAACTTTCCAAGAAGACTGTGGCTGCTGCATGGGGGGGATGGCGTGGTGGCAAAGGTGCAGAGGCAGCAACGCGCAGGCTCAGGTTAAGGTGGGCGGGCAGGCAGGCAGCTGGTGCCAGGCAGGTGCCATTCACAGGCAGGACACGCAGAGCACTGGGTGGGGGAGCCGAGGAAGCCAGGGCACACCACACCCCCTGCTGGGGACAGGGACACCCAGGGCTGGCCTGTGGGGGGAGCACGGGAACCTTTGGGGAACCAAGAGGGGCAGGCACTATTACTTGACCCCAGGGCAGAGGAGGATGGTGAGGCTGCCCAGGTGGGTTGGGCAGACCACACCTGCTATAGCAGCTGAGGCTAGCTGGGAGCCTGGGGGGCTTCTGGCTGGCTGGGCTCCAAGGAAGAGGAACCTCACTGCCAACCACAGCCACTGCTGTCCCCCCACTGCCTGCAGCGGTGTAAGGGGCGGGGACAGGCAGTGACAGGCCTCCCCCCCAGGGAATGACAGATCGCCAAGACCCAGGAGAGGAGCGCTAGGGCCAGTCGCCCAGCCCGCGGAGGGGGCGCTGCACCGGCAAGCTGGGCGAGCGGCACTGGGGCGGCAGGGCAACAGCCAAGACGCAGCGGAGAAGCAGAGGGAGAGCAAGGGGCACTAGGGCCACATTCGGGTGCGAGGCTGGGCCGGCCCAGCCCTCACCTCCGGGTGCTCCGGAGGCCGCCAGCGTCAGCTCATGCCTCCGGGACGGTGCTGCTTCCGTGCACTTTCGCGGGGGAAGAGTCGGAGCACAGCGGCCGCCTGGCCTCTCCCCTGCCGCTCTCGCCCCTCGCCCCCTGCGATCGCCGGGGGTCCAGAGGAGCCAGAGGAGGCGCGGCCCTGGGGCTGGGGCAGGGGCCTGGCGGGTGTCCCAGGGTCTGTCCGCGGGCGGGCAGGCGAGGGCTGAGGCGGGCCCGACGACCTAGACTGCCGGCTCCCCTCATCCCTCCTCCACCTGCCCCATCCTCACCTTTACCTGCCCCACACTTCACTCCATCCTCCGCCCTTACCGTTACCGGCCTGGCCAGCCTTCCACCAACATCTGTAATCGCACAGCCCCCGCCTTCACCCGACTCACTTCCACCTCGCCCCACCCCCTGTACTTGCCCTACCCCCACCCACCTGCCCCGCCACTCTCAGCTGCACCTTCACTTCGCTCGTCCCGCCGCCTCACCCCGCCCACACCTCTGCCCCCTCAGCTGGACTTGGGACCCGCGCCCCGCAACCAGCTCCCAGACCACCCCTGGCGCGGGACTGCCGCCGGGGCACAGACTGTACAAGCAGGCGGGCCCGCTGCTGGGGCGGGCGGAGGGTGCGGGGCGCAAAGGGAGCACCTTTGTGGGGCTGCGTCCTCCAGCAGACCGCAGCCGAGGGCGCCCGGGGGCGGGACCGCGCAGCGGGCGCTCGGCGCGTGGTTACCGGGCCCAGGGCTCCGGGCTTGGGGTCCAGGCCGCCCGGGAGTCAGGCCGGCGCCGGCGGCGACAGGCCAGCCGAGTTGGTGGGAGCCCGTGGAAGATTGTCCCCATGAAACTCAAAGCAGCAGCCATTGTGCCCAGCGGAAACGTTTTGGCTAGGGAGTAGGAGCTGAACCGTGAAATGCTCTCCTAGACGGACCTGGCCGGCTCCAGGGCGCGATTTGCGGCGCTGTTGGCGGGGGTGTGATGCAGGCGTGAAGAGTGACGCATGGTCTTCTTCCCCACACACTGCTTGTCCCCCCAGGGTAAAGGTAGTGGACCGCATGCCAGTCCCTGCTAGCCATGGGGCTGGTGAGTCCAGGCCGTCTGACGCCCTATGTGCAGACCCTGGCCTTGGGGAGAATGCAGGGGGGAGCTAGAATGGTCCGGGGCCACATCCACGTTGGGTGTGGGAAATTCCCTCAGTTGGGTGGGTGGGTGCAGGCTGGGTCCATGGGGGGCGGGGGAGTGTACTTTTGCAGGATAATGAGATGGGGCCAGATTACAAAAATGGGTGTAGCTGTGGAGAGATTGGAACACTTCTACACTGCTGGTGGGAATGTCAAATTGTACAACCACTTTGGAAATTGATTTGGTGAAATAGAACTACCATACCCACTGCCATCAAGTCGATTCCTACTCATAGCTACCGTATGATCCAGCAATCCCACCCTTTGGAATATGTCCTAGAGAAATAAGAGCCTTTACACAAACAGATATATGCACGCCCATGTTTATTGCAGCACTGTTTACAATAGCAAAAACGTGGAAGCAACCAAGGCGCCCATCAACGGATGAATGGATAAATAAGTTATGGTATATTCACACAATGGAATACTACGCATCGATAAAGAACAGTGAGGAATCTGTGAAACATTTCATAACATGGAGGAACCTGGAAGGCATTATGCTGAATGAAATTAGTCAGTTGCAAAAGGACAAATATTCTGTAAGACCACTGTTATAAGAACTTGAGAAATAGTTTAAACTGAGAAGAAAATATTCTTTTATGGTTACGAGAGGGGGGAGGGAGGGAGGGTGGGAGAGGGGTAGTCACTAATTAGTAGATAAGAACTACTTTAGGTGAAGGGTAGGACAGCACACAATACAGGGGAGGTCAGCACAATTGGATTAAACTAAAAGCAAAGAAGTTTCCTGAATAAATTGAATGCTTCGAAGGCCAGCGTAGCAGGGGCAGGGGTCTGGGGACCATGGTTTCAGGGGACATCTAAGTCAATTGACATAATAAAATCTATTAAGAAAACATTCTGCATCCCACTTTGAAGAGTGGCGTGTGGGGTCTTAAATGCTAGCAAGCAGCCATCTAAGATGCATCAATTGGTCTCAACCCACCTGGAGGAAAGGAGAATGAAGAACACCAAGGACACAGGTGATTATGAGCCCAAGAGACAGAAAGGGCCACATGAACCAGCGACTACATCATCCTGAGACCAGAAGAACTAGATGGTACCCGGCTACAACCGACGACTGCCCTGACGGGGAACACAACAGAGAAGCCCTGAAGGAGCAGGAGAGCAGTGGCATGCAGATCCCAAATTCTCATAAAAAGACCAGACTTAATGGTCTGACTGAGACTAGAAGGACCCCGGTGGTCATGGCCCCCAGACCTTCTGTTGGCCCAGGACAGGAACCATTCCCGAATTCAACTCTTCAGACACGGATTGGACTGGACAATGGGTTGGAGAGGGATGCTGGTGAAGAGTGAGCTTCTTGGATCAGGTGGACACTTGAGACTGTGTTGGCATCTCCTACCTGGAGGGGAGATGAGAGGGTGGAGGGGGTTAGAAGCTGGCCAAATGGACAGGAAAAGAGAGAGTAGAGGGAGAGAGCGGGCTGTCTCATTAGGGGGAGAGTAATTGGGAGTGTGTAGCAAGGTGTGTATGGGTTTGTGTGTGAGAGACTGACTTGATTTGTAAACTTTCACTTAAAGCACAATAAAAATTATTAAAAAAAAAAAGAATAAAACTAAAAATAGGAGCTTTCTTTCCATAAATAAACAAATGGGTGTACCCATGAGGGGGACCCCATCGAGGGTTTGACATTTTGTGTGTGTCCCTGATAAAAGTCATGTTTAAAGTGCACCATTGTAAGTCGCTTTAGTTACTCCCCACTCCCGGCTGAGAGGCTGTTACCGGGGTACCCTAGTGGTGAGGTGGTGAGAAGGGGTGGGTGGTTGGGGGGGGCGGAGCGCACCGCAGGGAGGAAGTGAACTACCCTGCCATCCATCAGAGCAGCTCCTGGAAGATGAGTGAGGCTGGAGAAGGAAACTCTTGCATGGGAAAAGGGTGGGAAGCTGGGGGAACGGCGGTGGAGAGGGGACTTGAGGCTGAGGTCGGAGGGAAATCTCTGGAAGGGAGGGAGGAAGCAGCCCATGGCGATGCCTCATACAAACATGGGTGTGCAATCCTCAGGCCGGGCTTCTTGCTTAGCATGTGTAGTTGAAAATCCTCCCTCCCCAGAGCCCCACCTAGGCCACCGGGGGAGTGTGCACAGAGAGGTGAGGGAAGAGACACCAGGTGGGCAGCAAGAAGAGGCCACTGGGGGAAAGAGGGCCACAGACCGGTGGGTGAGGCCTCAGGAATCTGGAGGAGGTCAGAGACTTGTTGTGGGCTAGGGATTGTGTCAGCGTCCCCGGGGGGGGGGTGGTGGTGCTGGATGTCACCTGGCAGGATGCTTGGGCCAGCCTGTCTGGATCCCACTCACACTCCCCCTCGTTCTCTGTGTGGCTGGTGCAAGTGACCAACGATCTGTGCCTTGGTTTCCTTATCTCTAAGGCAGGGATGACATCTGATGGGTTGTTGTAAGGATTAAATGAGTGTTAACACTAGAGAGAGTTCCTGGTAGTGCAAACAGTTAACGTGCTCAGCTGCTAATCAAAATGTTGGTGGTTCCAGTCCACCTAGAGGCACCTTGGAAGAAAGGCCTGGCAATCTACTTACAAAACTCAGCCGTTGAAAACCTTATGGAGCACAGTTCTACTCTGACACACAGGGGGTCGCCATGAGTTGGAGTCCACTTGACTGCAACTGGTATTTTTTTTTTAACACTAGAATAGGAGCTAGCATACTAAAAGTGCTGTAAACATGCTAATTATTTTTGTCCAATATTTGTAAACAAAGCTGCACCCAATATTTTTGTTCAGAAGTCTTTGTGTGTGTTTCGTTATTGCTTTTGAAGGGATTCATAAAAGCGAAACTACTCAAAAAGCACCCAGGATATTGGCAGATATTGCAAGCCGGTCTTCAGAAAGGCTACACCAGCTTCCAAAGCAAGTTTAACTGAGTCTGTTTCTCCTTTGCCAACGCTGAAGGCTGATTTTTTAACCTTTGCCTGTTTGATAGGTGTCAGAGTTTTTTTTTTAATTTTATTTATTTTGTTATTGTTGTTATTGAGGATATACACAGGAAAACGTACCCCAATTCAACAGTTTCTACATGTACGATTCAGTTGTGTTGATTACATTTTTCCAGTTGTGTAACTATTCTCACCCTCCTTTTCTGGGTTGTTCCCCTGTCGAAGGATATCCAGTTGTTCCAGCACCAAGACTGAATTGCATTGGTGCAAATAATTTCTTTTTATTGTCATTCTCAACATCTTCATTTTTTGCGATGTCAATTTTAGCAAGTTAACTCTGACAGCACTTACTTCCCAATACAACTTCACAAACCCAGGAGACAAATCCACAAACCCTGTCCCGCTCCTCAAGTGACTGGGTTCTCCTCTCCTGCCACCCCCATACTGGAGTCCCAGCGTAGAGAATTTGTCCGGCACAGAACAGGGTTTAGTGCTAGACCCATGAATCACTCAGTTTCTGCTGTATAACAAGTCACCCCCAAATTTAGTGGCTTAAAACAACATCCATAGGTTTAGTCATGATTATGTGGACTGGTACTTGGGGCCGGGCTCGGCTGAGATGGCTCATCTTTGCTCCACGTGGTATCGTCTGGCCTCCACTCACATGTCTGGCAGATGACTGGCTAAGAGGATGCTTCATGGAGTTAAGCAAACATGTGTTGTTCATCCATCCTCCAGCAGACTAGCCCTGGCTCACCCGCGGGGTGGTGGGTGAAGAGTTCCAAACTCTTCAAGTGCCTTTGAAGACTTGTTTGGTCATTGCTATTGGCCAAAGCAACTTTGCCTCTGTTTGAACTCTTCTTCTGTGTGACATTCTTTGGAAATTGTCTCAGGCAGAAACCTGGCTAGTGTGGAACTTCTTTCCCATTTCCTTTCTCTCTAAGATCGTAGGTCTCTGATGCTGTTTACAGTGCCAGAAAGCCGTTACTTTGTATATCTTTCCAGTTTTACATTTGTTGATGGTGGGAATCTGATAGACATCACCCCAGCCAGAACTGTGTCTGTGGCTTGCATTCTCATTTTTTTAAATAGTGCCTTTTGACGAGCAGAATATTTTAATTTTTCCTTTTTTGTTTTAGTTAGTGCTTTTTGTGTCATGTGTAAGAAATCTTTGCCTACCCAAAGGTTGTAAAGATAATTTCCTAATTTTTTTTTTTTAGGAGTTTTATAATTTGTAGCTTTTATGTCTTGGTCTTTGATCAGTCTTTTTTTTTTTTTTTTGGCGTGTGGTAGGTACTGAGTGCCCATTTTCCCTTCCATTAAGGATATCCAGTTGTTCCAGCACCATTGATTGAATAGACCAAGATTGAATTGCATTGGTGCAAATAATTTCTTTTTATTGTCATTCTCAACGTCTTCATTTTTTGAGATGTTAAAAAAAAAGTAGCAGAAATCTGTTCTCTGAAGGAAGAAAGCAGGGGTCCTTAGGGAGGGATGGAGTAGATTAAAATGGTGATACTAAAAGAAAACAGCAGTCATAGATAACAAAGTTACCCTTTAGGTAGTGGCCACTAAGGGCTAGATGCCTCACATAGAGCTCCACAACAGTCTTGAGAGGCAGGCATTATTACCCCTTTACATACGAGGACATTGAGGTTTAGAGGTTAGGAACTTCCCCCACAATCACTCAGCCAGACAGGGTTAACTGTGCTGGTGGGACAAAAGAGCTTTTAAAAGATGACCATTTAGAAGTTGGGTAAACAGGAACCCACCCTGTCAACATGAGATAAGATTGAAACAACCCATGAATTACTATCTCCTTCTTAGTGTTTTTCTAGTCCCCTCCTCCTTTACAGGCTCCGCATGCGCAGAAGAACAAAGTGTGACCACTGTTTAACCTTCCTTAGCCCTCTGAAGATGGGGATGTAGTGCCGAAGATCAAGTGCACTTGCGCTCTATCCCATAATAAGTGATGCCAAGGGCTGCCGAGAAGACTCCATCTTGAATACCAGCGGGTTCCATCTTAGATCCCAGAAGCGCTCACAACCTAATTAACATACACCGCCATTCTGAGAAGTACCCGCCCCTTGAAAAAAGCCCACTAAATATTCATTACTCTATTTTCTCCACCAACCCATATAAGCCCTAGCCTTGTTTTGATTTTTGAATCAGTCTTTTGGAGAGGCTTCATCCTCGCTAACTCCTTTTGCTTGACTCAAACAAAACAAAGCTTGCTGAATTAAAGTTTGTCTTTCGTGTGTGTTCAGATTGGCAATTGGTAACAAAATTTGGTGAGCCAGCCAGGAGACTAGGGGCTCAAATTAGCCCCTGGTTAGGGCACGCAGACCAGAGGGACGTAGCCTCTGGAACAGACCTCTACTCAGAGACAAGAGGCCGCCTCAAACTTTTTGTCTGGTGTCTCTTTGAAGCGGTAAGTTCGGGTGATTCTCCCCCTCAGCCCTCTGTCCCTCTTCAGCAACTTTTATTATTCTCTTTTTTTCTGCATACCTTGTCTCCATTTTTTTTTTCTTTTTCTTCTTTTGTCTCTTCTTCTTCTTTCCCTTTTCCACTGAATGGGGCACAAACCCCAATGAAAAGGGGTTTGCAGAGAACGTCAGGTCGTTTGGCTTTTGTGAAAGAGTTTGGGGACAAGGAATGAGTCCTTGATAGAGGCTGATCAGCCCATATCCCAAGGGTGGGTCGTGGACCTCGGACAGAGTGGCAGAGAGCACCTGCCAAGTGGGTCACGAACCTCATCAGAGGGTTGTGGACAGCACTCAGTAAATTGAGCTGGTTGCTAGTCTCCAATACGAGGAGGCCGTGGAGAGCTCTCTGGAGCAGGTTGCGTATCCCCAGTGGAAGGTCATGGACAGCGCTCTGATAGTCTACTTCCTTGACTTTTTTTCTTTCTTCTTTCCTTTCGTTTTAAAACTATTCTTGGTCTTAGTGACTCTAGAGTTTGCGCAGGTGTATGAGTGTGTGATGGCTGTCGTTTTTGTGTGTCTAAATGTTGTCCATCTCTGGTTGGTGCACCCTGCTTCTGGGGAATGGATGTAGACATCTTTATCTGTTTAGATTGAGAGATTGAAGCCCCTCCGTCTGGTTTTGGGGATAAGAGGTATATGGAGGATCGAACTGGAGATTCAGATATTCTTAGTAATGTGTTAGACCTCACTAAGATCATCCGTGTCACCCTTTTCCCTTTCTGGCTTGTCTGGTCTGAGCACTCTCTGTTTGTCTGTTCATCTTATGTGTGAATCTTATGTGTGACCGGGGCATCTCTGGGAGGTCGAGACTGCAAGATTATCTCAGTCACCTCTGTCTGAGTCTTATGTGTAATTTGTGTGTGAAGCATAGAAATTAATTGGTGAAAATTAGGGTTGAATTGGAACATACTTATAGAGACTCTTGAGAGTTTATTGATTGGGCTGAAGAAAGAGATGCATGGGGAGAGCAGATTTTCAGTCTAGACGGGGATTCAAATCAAAATACAGAGAACACACCAGGCAGAGTGTGAAGATAGGAAAAAAAAAGAGAGAAAAAGAAGTTCAATCCCAGGGGTTCACCCATTTCCAGGACCTTTAATAATTGGCTATAAGGTATTTAAACATGGGAGCCGGACCTAGCATCCCTAAAGATTCCTCTCTGGGATGCCTGCTTCAGAACTGGCCAAAGTTCAAACTAGATGAGCTAAAGAAAAAGAAGCTAATCTTCTGTAACATTGCTTGGCCCCAATACAAACTACAGAGTGGAGAACAATGGCCGAAGGATGGGTCACTCTCATATGACACCATTCCGCAACTTGATTTGTTTTTCAAGAGACAGAAAAAGTGGGGGGAAACTCCTATGTGCAGGCATTTATGTCTCTCTACCAAGACCCAGATTTAAGGAGAAAGTGTAGGGTGTGTGTGTTGGGGGGTTGGACAGCGGGACTAACTCCAAAAGATCCAGATCCTGACATACTAACTGACCCAGTGCTATGGCCTCCACCTAAGCCAATGGCCCCTCTTCAGGAGTTCAGGTGGAACGCAAACCTGATCCCTCACCCATGGGGTTAAGGTCTGGAGTGAAGTTGTATCCTCCCTTACCAACCTCACCACCCTCTCTTACTCCACACCCAGGCTCCACTGCTTCTCTAATTCTAGGTCAGGGTAAAATCCCCTCAGGACCTCAGATGCTTGGTTCTCCACATGTGGCTCCACAAGCCCTGACTTTTTCCTTAAGGCGAGTAGTGGATGGAGAGGGTAGGACAGCAAGAATACATATTCCCTTTTCAGTAGCAGATATTGTACAATGCAAGGAGAAGTTTGGATTTTTTCTGAAAACCCCGATAAGTTTAGAGGAGAGTTTGTAAAACTTAGTCTGACTTTTGATCTAACCTGGAAAGATGTGGTTGTAGTTCTAACAAATTTTTGTACACCAGATGAGAAGACTAGGATTTTGGCTAAGGCCAGAGAAGGTGCAGATGGCCTCATATTGGCTAACTCATGGCATGATATTCTCAGGGTAGGAGGGAAGGCTGTCTCTGATCAGGACCCAAAATGGAATTATGAGGATAGAATAGATCAGGGGAGGATGAGACATTTTATTACTTGCATTTCAGAACGGATGAAGAAATGCAGGTCTAAGCCTGTGAACTATGATAGAATAAGGAAAGTGATCCAAGAAAAAAGAAGAGAACCCAGCAGTGTTCCTCAACAGGTTGACTGAGGCCTTTAGGAAATACACTAACACTGACCCTGAGTCTGCTGAAAGAAGGCCCTTAGTGGCCATGTATTTTATAATTCAAGCCTCAGCAGGTAGAAGGAGGAAATTGCAGAAGTTAGAGGCAGGCCCACAGACCCTAACCTCATGACTAGTAGAAGAGGCATTTAAAGTGTTTAACAGTCGGGACAGTGCAGAGAAGGCAGAAAAGAAGGATGGAACGGAAGGCTCAATTGTTAGCTGCCATCATCCAACCCCCACCTCAAGGCAACCCCTGGGGAGCTCAACAACGACCCACATCTGGACCATCAAGAAGACCAAACCCTGCAGCTGGGCCTGAACCAGTGCACTAACAGCAAGAAGAAGGGCATTGGGTGAAGGAGTGTCCCAAATGTCCCAAAACAGGGCGTGCGGTTGACCACTACAGACTGAACCCTGGCGGTGATGCTGCCTGACTGACGGGACCTAGGGGACCACCTGGCTCCAGGACAACATCCTATGTTAACCATTTCCACTGCGGATCCTCAGGTTGCCATCGACATGAGAGATAGGAAAGTTGAATTCTTATTAGACGCTGGAGCTGCCTATTCTGTTCTGACCCACCATAGAAGGCCTCTCTCTACCCGTGACTGTGTAGTTATGGGGGTTGACAGGATGCCAAAGGTAAGGAACTTTACCTTTCCCCTCTGCTGTGCTGTGGGGTCTATCACTTTGCAACATTCCTTCCTGTATATCCTAGAATGCCCAACCCCTTTGTTGGGCTGTGACCTTTTGTCCCAGTTGGGAGCCACTGTCTCCCTCCAGCAGGCTCCAACCAACCAACCAACCAACCAACCAACCAACCAACCAACCAACCAAACAAACAAACAAACAAACCCTTTACCGTCAAGCCGATTCCTACTCATGGCAACCCTATAGGGCAGAGTAGAGCTGCCCTACAGAGTTTCCAAGGAGCACCTGGTGGATTCGAACTACCCACCTTTTGATTAGCAGCCGTAGCACTTAACCACTTCACCACCAGGATTTCCCCAGCAGGCTCAGGGAGGTCTAAATAATGAAGAAACTTTAGATATTAGTCTGCTAGCCACCTTAACCACATATTCCCCAGAGCAAAGGCTTCCACAGTCAATCCTAGCTCAGGTAAATCCAACAGTTTGGGACATTTCCAGCCCAGGATGTGCCAAGGATCTTTCCCTCATTGTCATTAAATTCAGGCCAGGAGTAGAGTACCGTGAAGACAGTACCCCCTGAGATCAGAAGTCCAAAAAGGAATTCTCCCGGTCCTGCAGAAACTCCTAAAACAAGGGCTTATATGTCCTTGCCAATCCCATTGCAATACCTCTATTTTACTGGCAAAGAAACCAAATGGAGGATACCGGTTCTGCCAAGATCTGCAAGCTGTGGATGAAGCAGTAGTCCTCATCCACCGAATAGTTCCAAATCCATACACCCTCCTGATGTTAGGGGCAGGGGATGCATAGTTCTTCATTGTTTTGTATTTAAAAGATTCTTTCTTCTGCATTCCTTACAGCCAGACTCCCAGTACTTATTTGCTTTTGAATGGAGAGATCCAAAATCCCAGGAGGCTACCCAGTATACACGGACAGTGCTTCCTCAAGGGCTTAGAGATAGCCCTAATTTGTTTGGAAATAGTTTAGCCTGAGATTCGAGTGAATTAACACTCCAAGATGGAGTCCTCCTCCAATATGTCGATGATCTCCTCATAGCTAGCAAAACCAAAGAAAGCTCAGATGCTAACTCAGTTACTGTCCTCAAATTCTTGGGTGAAAAAGGCTACAGAGTGTCACCCCAGAAGGACCAAGTATCACAACAGCAGGTTTAGTATCTGGGCTTCGTGCTAGTTCCAGGGGCCAGAGTGCCGAGCCCCAACAGAAAAAGAGTAATTGAGTCCCTTTCTACCCCCACCAACCGGAAACAGCTTAGAGGATTTTTAGGCATGGCTGGGTTCTGCCGGATATGGATACCAAACTTTGGCCTTATAGCCAGGCCCTTGTATGAGGCTCTAAAGGGAGAGGAGGAAGGGTCCCTGAAATTGAGGTCGGATCATCAATGGGCATTCCAGACCCTTAAAACTGAGTTGTGCCGAGCCCCTGCATTAGGGCTCCCTGATCTAGCCAAATCTTTCAAATTGTATCTCCATGAAAGATGAGGTCTTACACTGGGAGTCCTGACCCAACAGGTGGGCCCTGCAACTCGCCCTGTTGCCTACTTTTCAATGCAGCTAGAATCAGTTGCCCAAGGTGTCCCAGCTGCCTTAGGGCTATGGCAGCTACCGCCATATTGGTTAAAAAAAAAAAACAAACCTCTAAGCTTACATTAGGTCAACCCCTGGAAGTTCTTACCCCCCATCAAGGTCACACAGTACTAGAAATAGAAGGAAACCAATGGCTGTCCGGGCGTCAGATTACTCAATACCAGGCCATTTTGTTAGATACCCCTGAAGTCACTCTAAAAGTATGTCAGACTCTAAGCCGCACTTCCCTACTTCCCAACACCAAAACGTCGGAATTAGAACATAGCTGTGTAGAAACAATAGAGGAGGTCTATTCTAGTAGAGAAGACTTGCAAGAAACACCACTGGAAAACCTAGATGCAGAATGGTTCACTGATGGAAGTAGTCTTGTACAAGAAGAAAAATGGAACGCAGGGTATGCAATTGTTAGTACTTGTGAAGTCATAAAAATGAAGGGATTGCCACCTGGTACTTCAGCCCAAAAGGCAGAGGTTATAGCTCTGATTCGGGACTTACAGCTAGGACAAAATAAGGTCCTCAATCTGTATATAGATTCAAAGTATGGATTCCTTGTCCTCCATGCCCATGCAGCAATTTGGAGAGAAAGGGGGTTGTTGACAGCTCAAAATTCCCCTGTCAAACACAGGCAACTTATACTAGAACTATTGGAGGCACTACAGCTACCTAAGAGAGTGGCAGTAATACACTGTAAGGGACACCAAAAAGAAGATACTTGGATAGCCCAGAGAAACAGGAAGGCTGATCAAACAGCAAGGCAGGCAGCCATAACTATGACACCTGAACCAATGTTAGGGCTGTTTCCAAGCCAAGTTGTGACTGAGGGTCCAAAATAGGAGGTAGAGGAACAGAGCTGGGCAAAGGCCCAGGGCTACAAGACAAATTCTGAAGGATGGTTTGAAGATGAGGAAGGAAAAATATAAATCCCTACCTCAATGGTCTGGAAAGTTGTCAAGGGCCTACATGACTCCACCCACTATGGACAGGAAGCCCTAACTAATCTACTAAAAAGAGTAGCCAAGGGAAGAGGCCTAGAAAGAACAAACGAGTGGTAAAGGCCTGCGAAACTTGCCTACGTAACAATCCACTAAACCACTGCATTCCCCCTCCTTTGGCCTGACCAATCCAACACTGAGGCTCATACCCAGGAGAAGACTGGCAAATGGACTTCCCTGTAATGCCTCCTAAGCAAGGATATAAATATCTGCTTGTCTTCATAGATACGTTCACAAGGTGGGTTGAAGCCTTCCCCACCAGGTCAGAAAAAGCCACTGAGGTATGTAAGGCCCTCCTCAAAGAACTTATTCCCTGTTTCAGTCTGCCAAAATCGCTCCAAAGTGACAATGGCCCTACCTTTATAGCAAAGATTTTACCCGGGGCCTAGTATCATCTTTAAATATTAGATATAAATTACACACCGTTTGGCATCCTGAATCATCTGAAAAGGTAGAAAGAATGAACCAAATCCTTAAAAGGCACCTGGCAAAACTCTGCCAGGAAACTCAAGAGACCTGGCTACAGATGTTGCGTGTAGCCCTCTTAAGAATCAGAATGGCCCCCAAGAGTAAGTTAAAGCCCAGTCCTTTTGAAATGTTGTGTGGAAGGCCGTTCTCAAAGGCAGACCTTTTCTTTGATGCTGAGACAACCAATGCCCTGCAGTATGTTCTAAATCTAGGCCATGTGCAAGAAGCCCTCAGAGAATATGGAAACAAAATATTGCCTGCCCCCATTGGAGGTGACGACAACACCCTTAAACCTGGGGATTGGGTCTTGCTAAAATCCTGGAAGGAAGGGTCCCCGGCAGAACAACTTCAAGAAAAATGGGAAGGACCTCACCAGGTCATATTAGCTACTCTACTGGCTGTACAACTGAAGGGAATAAAACCATGGATTCATAACTCTCGGCTTAAACCTTATCTTCCTCAAGAAATCGGGGAGCCAGAAGAGGCCCTGCCTGAATATACCTGCAGCCCCATCGAAGACCTCTGGTTCTTGTTCAAAAGGACAGATAAGTAACCCTAAATGGCCAAGAAACTGATACTCTTCCTCCTGCTACTTCTCCTCTTGCACAGAGTAGTAGGACAGTGGGAAGACAACTCATTAGTCAGACTAGTCCGGGCATACAACTCAGGGTCAAACTTAACCAATTGTTGGATGTGTTCTCATGAACGACACTCCTCCACGACCAGCCACCCCTCTTTTGAGGTTTTTCCAGTTACAAATTTTTCTGACACTCCCAATGCCTATATCTCTACTACCCTACGTTACACACAGGTGCCAATCCTATTGGTAGAGAGGATATTTTCCAGCCATGCCTTATAATTCATGCCTTTGAATTGTGGTGTTGATGAAGAATATTGAATATACCATGGACTGCCAAAAGAATGAACAAATCTGTCTTAGAAGAAGTGCAGCCAGCATGCTCCTTAGAGGCAAGGATGGCGAGACTGCATCTTACACACTTCGGACATGTTGTCAGGAGGGATCTGTCCCTGGAGAAGGACATCATGCTTGGCAGAGTACAGGGTCAGCGGAAAAGAAGAAGACCCTCAATGAGGTGGATTGACACAGTGGCTGCAACAATGAGCTCAAGCATAACAACGATTGTAAGGATGGCTCAGGCCCGGGCAGTGTTTCGTTCTGTTGTGCATGGGGTCGCTGTGAGTCGGAACTGACTTGACGGCACCTAACAACAACAACAACTTATGGTTCAACCCAATGAACCTTTCCCTATCCTATGACCAAAACAATAGAACCTTTAAAACTAACTAGGCACCCCAAAATTCTAATTTTCCTTAATTACACTCATGAACAGAGTTGTGTTCTAACTGATGGATTGCAAGGTGACCCACACCAGTGGCTCCACACAAAGCTCCCTTTTAATATGGGCATCCGATTAAGCTGTTACCAACTCAACTCCACCACATTCCAAGTACTGTACTTTAATAGAACAAATTCTACCACTGACTACTCCACAAATGACCATCTATATTTTCCCTTCAACTACTTCCCAGGTCTGGCTCTTAACAACCCTTTAAGAGCCCTGGAATATGAAGACCTTTCAGTGCAAACCCAATTATTTATGCTGTAGTACACACTCAACATAACAGCTCCCTATTTTCTTGGATGCTTAATGCCAATACCTCTATAAACCTACAAAACACTGACCATAGCCCACTCCTATGCACCCCTAAGGGGTTCTGGTTTGTCTGCCTAGAAAAAAATAATTATACCTGGGCATCAGGATGCCTTGACCTGGCCATGGTGAATGCTAGCTGCTTCCTGGGCATTGTAACACCTAACAACAAAACAGTTACAATCTTCCAAGACTCTTAGACTCCAAATGAAGGTTCTTCAAGAGTTCTTACTTGAAGAAAAAGGGAGCCTATTAGCACTAGAGATCACTGCGTTAGTTGGAGCCCTCACCGGTCTCTCGGTAGGTGTTGTTTATAATAATGCCCAGGTCAAAAAGTGTCTAGGATCCTTCAAGAAGTCAGTACTGACTCCGGGCAGAGTCTGTTAGCACTGCAGAAGTCCCTGGATTTGCTAGCCAACATGGTCATGGACCACTGGATTGCCTTAGATTTCCTCCTGGCCGAACAAGGGGGCGTCTGCGCAGTTATAAACACTCCTGCTGTATGTATGTTAATACCTCCGGGGAGGTAGAGCTTCGGGCTCAGAGAATCCTCCAACATGCTGAATGGTTAAAGACAGCCCATACCCAAATGAGTAACAATATCTGGAACCAGATTAAGGGGTACCTGCCTTCCCTGACTTGGTTCCTTCCCCTTCCGGGACCTACAGTAACAATCTTCCTGTTGTTTTGTTTGGCCCGTGTTTGTTCAAACTACTGGTCAAATTGGTGACTTCCAGGCTTAAACAATTCCAAATAAAGCTCATGATGCTACAGGGATACCAGCCAGTGTCGGCTGTAGATAACTCTAGTTCCTATAAATCTCTAGAACAGGCAGAGAGAGATTTCTACTATATTAGGCAGAACAGCACCCATTTGCCAACATGAAGAAGTTACAGAAGAGACCTTCACCCATGTTTCTTTTAAGAATGAAGAGTATGAAATCTCTCAGGGGGGACTGAGATAGACACGGTTAACTGTGCCAGTGGCTGAAAAAAAGAGCTGTTAAAAGATTATTATCTAGAAATTATGTAAACAGGAACCACACCCTGTTGTGAGACAGATAGGGTTAACTGTGCTGGTGGAACAAAAGAGCTTTTAAAAGATTACCATCTAGAAGCTGGGTAAACAGGAACCCACCCTGTCAACATAAGATTGAAACAACCCATGAATTACTATCTCCTTCTTAGTGTTCTAGTCCCCTCCTCCTTTACAGGCTCTGCATGCGCAGAAGAACAAAGTATGACCTCTATTTAACCTTCCTTAGCCCAAGGAGGATGGTGAAGTAGTGCTGAAGATCAAGTGCGCTTGCGCTATATCCCATAATAAGTGATGCCAAGGGCTGCCAAGAGGACTCCATCTTCAATATCAGCGGGTTCCATCTTAGATTCCAGATGGAATTAACATACATTAACATACACCGCCATTCTGAGAAGTACCCGCCCCTTGAAAGAAGCCCACTAAATATTTATTACTCTATTGTCTCCACCAACCCGTATAAGCCCTAGCCTTGCTTCCATTTTCCAGTCAGTCTTTTGGAGAGGCTTAGATCCTCGCTGACTCCTTTTGCTTGACTCAAACAAAACAAAGCTTGCTGAAGATAAAGTTTGTCTTCCACATGTATTCTTACTCAGGAAAAGACAAGGAACCTTTGTGTCAGATTGGCAATTGGTAACACAGGGAGCTGGGATTTGAACCCAGGCAAATCAGTCTCTCTCTAACTTTGGGGTCTGACATTCACGGCCTCCGTGAGCTGTCATCTCCCTTCGAGGTCTCTTTCCCACGAGGTTTCCCCTAGGGGCCCTCCACGTGGAGACCGTAGGGAAGGGACGGCGAAGTGGGCTGCACTGGGCAGGGGGCTCAGGCCTCAGCTCCTCGCCCACGACCCCGAGGGGAAGAGAGCTGGCGGCGGAGAAGAGGGCTCCGGCGGCCCCTCCCGGCAGGGAGCGGCCGCGGTACTGTCTCGCCTCCTCGCCAGTCCTGACAAGGCGACCCCACTACAGCTGTCAGCTCGTGGGCGCTCACTGGTGACGCCACCTCCGCCCTCCTCGCTCTGCGCGTGCGCGGCCCCGCCCCCAGGAGGCCTGGCGGGGGAGTGGGTGGGGCGTTGCTCCCGCGGCCCCGGCGCAGCACGCAGTCTCCGCGCTTCCCGGCGGCTCGCGCTTTTCCGGCTCCTCCCTGTCGCGGCCCCGCCCGGTCCGCAGGGAAACGGTCGCGGAGCGATGACGTCGCGGGGGCCAGGCCGGGCGTCGCGGTCTCCGGAGATGGAGGAAAAGGAGCAATTACGGCGACAGATCCGCCTCCTGCAGGGTAGATGGGGCCGGGGGCTGGGGTCGCGCGGCCTGTCTTTGCCCTCCCCTCACGGCCAGCTCCCGTCCTCCTCCCCGAAGGGGTCGCTCGCCTGCCGCCCCCGAGGGAGCGCTGTCCGTGGTGGGGAGCAGGGCCGGGCAGCGGATGGGGACCCAGAGGAGCTTCGGGAGGGCTGGTCAGTCCCCTGCTCGGTCTTCGTTCGGCCCACAGCCCTCGCCCTTCTGGTGCTGCGGCGGTGAGGGGGGCGCGTCGCTCGGTAACCGGGGCGGGCCCGCTTCGCCCCCAGGGCGGCCACCGTCGCACCCCGACAGGGAGGCGCCTGTCTCATCTCTGGCCCAGCCCGCCCCGTGTGTGTGTGTGTGTGCGTTCGTTGTCCCCTGACAGCGTGTTTTGACATCCCTTCCCTGCATAGCCACACCCCCCGCTCCCGTATTCGTGTGTCAGGCCCAGACTCCCCAGGCCTCAGGGGCAACATTTTCCAATTTTTAGACCCAAGCTGGACTTTTTAAACCTTTTTTTCCTAATTGTGCTTTAAGTGGAAGTTTACAATTGAAGTCAATTTCTCATACAAAGACTTATACACACATTGTTGTGTGACCCTAGTTGCTCTCCCTACAATGTGACAGCACACTCTCCACCCTGCATTTCCCGTGTTCATCCAACCAGCTCCCGTCCCCCTGTGCCTTCCCATCTCACCTCCAGACAGGAGCTGCCCGCGTAGTCTCATGTGTCTACTTGAGCTAAGAAGCACACTCCTCACCAGTATCGTTTTATGTTTTATAGTCCAGCCTAATCTTTGTCTGAAGAGCTGGCTTCAGGAATGGTTTAGTTTTGAGCTAACAGTCTGGGGCCATGACCTTTGGGGTCCCTCCAGTCTCAGATCATTAAGTCTCTGGTCTTTTTACCAGAATTTGACGTCTGCGTCCCACTTTTTTCTTGTGCCACCAGGGATTCTCTGTTTGTTCCCTGTCAGGGCAGCCATTGGTGGTAGCTGGGCACCATCTAGTTCTTCTGAGCTCAAGCTGATGGAGTCTCTGGTTTATGTGGCCCTTTCTGTCTCTTGGGCTCATATTTTCCTTGTGTCCTTGGTGTTCTTCATTCTCCTTTGCTCCAGGTGGGTTGAGACCAATTGATGCATCTTAGATGGCCTCTTGCCAGCTTTTAACTAACAGAGTCTCCAGACACAACTCACCAAAGTGGGATCTAAACCTTTTTCAAAAATCCCTTTTTAAGGTTATTTCCACAAAGGCTGTTTCCACAAAGAGAAGACTTAGGGATTTGGAAAATGTGTTTGAGTCCAGGTGGGCTGGCACCCGCTTTGGCTTCTTGGGCTTCGTCATACCTGCCCTAAGGTGTCACCAGGTCTGGACGAGGGCTCTCTGTGGTAGGGGATGCTGATAACTGGGGGGCTGGACACTGACCTGTAGGTTGAGTTGTGATGCCCCAGGTTGTTCAGCTGGAGGACTTTTGGGGGTCCTTCTGCACTATGACAGCCATCCAGGGGTCATTTGGCTCCATGTAATCAGGTCTCTCCTCTCTCGCAGGGAGGACAGTGTGTGACATTTGGCAGCTGAATGGTCTATGCTCCTTGTACTTGATTTTGCTGGTGTCCAGTGCTGAGCACCCCGGGTGTCAGTTCTGTGACATTCATTGTGCTGTGTGCTGGGCAGTGGAGATTACTAAGACGCAGTCCTGCCCCCAGGGGGCTGCCTTCTTATTGCCTATGGCTGACTGTTTCCCTACTTGTCAAGCCATTACAGCATAAGGTCTTGTTGATCTCTTCATACTGAGTGACACTTCCTCTCAAAGAGTTGGGGACACAGTAGACTGGCAAATAGGGAATATCATACCATAGGGTTGCCACGAGTCAACGTCGACTCAGCAGCAGCTAATAACACCAGCATGATAGGGTGACCATTGAATGTGCCTTGGATGCCAGAAGAATAAGCCAGTCTTGGAAGACATACAGAGGAGCCCGGTGGTACAGTGGTTAAAGCACTTGGTTGGTAACCGAAAGGTTGGCAGTTTGAACCCAGCAGCTGCCCCTCAGGAGCGAGATGTGGCAATCAAAGATTACAGCCTTGGAAACCCTATAGGGTAGTTCTACTCTGTCCTATAGAGTGGCTATGAGTCGGAATCAGCTTGATGGTAGTGGGTTTTTTTTTCTTGTTGTTGTTTAGAAGAAATACAAACAATGCTCCTTAGAAGCAAGAATAGTGAGACTTTGACCCACTTATTTTGGGCGCTTTGGTGATCACGAAAGGCTAATTGCTGGAAAAGGACATCATGTTTGGCAAAGTAGAGGGTCAGTGAAAACAAGAAAACCTGCAGTGAGATGGATTGACACCACAGTCACAAAAATGGACTCAAACATACCAACGATCGTGAAGATGGTACAGGACCGGGCAAGATTTCGTTCTGTTATACGCAGGGTTACCATGAGTCGGAGCTGACTCAGCGACAACTAACAAGATACCATGAGAGAGTTGTTTCAGGATAAGCAGCCAGAAAAAGCACAGAAGCAGAACTGGTGGGGGAAGGGATCATGGGACTCGGGGCACAGTCAGTGCAGCCCCAGGGACCGGCACTGCCGCTCCTCAGAGTAAGATGATGCCTGTGGGGTGTCTGCCGGCCGATGTCCCCCTGGGCGGCTGTGATTATTGTGGATTTCACTTGATTGTGCTGTGATTCTGTTTTCTCAGGTCTGATTGATGACTACAAAACCCTTCATGGCAACGCCTCTGCCCCGTGCACCTCTGCTGCCTCCCGGTGGCAGCCGCCTGTGTACCCTAGCAGCAGGTCCTTCACTGCCCGCTACCCTCGTCCAAGCCGCAGGGGGTTTGCCCCCCACCACGGGCCTGCATGGCGTAAGAAGTACTCCCTGGTGAACCGGCCTCCAGGAGCCACGGACCTACCTGGTGACCAGGCTGCACAGCCTGCCCTGGGTGCTGGGACCAGCCCGGGGCCTGACCCACAGCCCTGTGTCCTTGAAAGGCAGGTCCAGCTCAGCCCAGATCAGAACATGGTCATCAAAATTAAACCACCACCAAAACCAGACTCAACCAGTGGCTTGGGGGCCCAGCGGCATCCTTTGGAGGAGTGTGAGGGCACTCCCTGGAGTGACCAGAGACCCCAGGAGGGCGAAGGAGAGCCCCCTGGTGGGAAGCTGCAGCCCTCAAGGCCAGGCAGAGTCAAGGATCTATGCAGTGGGGAGGACCCCCTGCTGGTCTGCCAGAAGGAGCCAGGCAAGCCGCGTGTGGTGAGGTCCGTAAGCAGTGTGAACGGGAGCCCCCCGGAGCCCCGGCGGACAGTCAGCGAGGGCACGATTGAAGTCAAGACCCGCATCCCGTCCACCCTGCCCCAGCGCAGTGGTGGGGCCCCAGGCCGGAAGGTGGGTTTGCACTCGGCAGCCAGCTGTGCCACGCAGCTCCTTGGAGACGGAAGAGTGGATGCTGGCCGTCCAGATCAGCCAGCCCTCTTGGGCTTGGCAGTGGTTCCAGCCCGAGCAACCCCAGGGCCTAGGCAGGCCCGGGAGGCCTCGAGACTTGTGTCCTGTCGAACCAGCAAGTTCCGGAAGAGCAACTACAAATGGGTGGCTGCCTCGACCAAGAGTCCCCGGGCCACCCGGAGGGCCCTCAGCCCCAGAGCAGCTGTGGAGAACACGTGCAAAGCCTCCGTCAGCGTGGCAGAGAGGGCGGGGAAGCCACAGCTCAGAGCCAACCTGGATGCCAAGCCTGGGGCCTCCCCGAGCAAGTACAAGTGGAAGGCCTGCAGCCCCTCAGGCTCCTCTTCCTCCTTCCACTGGCAACCAGAGGCTGGCCCTGGGGACCCTGCTGCCCCGCTCTCCCCAGTCCTGTCACAGTCACCCCCCGAGGACAGACTGGCGGCGGGGCCCAGTGGCTCGAAGCCACTCCTTGGGGAGACCCCACTCTTGGGGTACAAGGTGAAGAGCCGCACCAAGATCATCCGGCGGCGGGGTGGTGCCAGGTATGGGTCTGGGTGGGTGGGGCAGGGCAGGGTGGGCATGCAGGCCATTGGGCCCCTGGGTTGTGGAGCTTTGGGCAAGTGGCCTCACCTCTGGGAGGCTGCCTGCTCCTTGATGTGTAGAACTAATTGTAGGGCCCACCCCAGGGTTGTGGGAAGAGAAAGCGAAGGATGGCAGCTGTGCTTACTGAGTTCCTGCTGTGCGCTAGGCCTGAGCCTGGAGCTTTGCGTGCAGGCGTGTTCAACTTTTCCAGTAATGACAGGATGCAGGAGTTACTGTTGTCCCTTAACAATGAGAAAGATGGGGCTCAGAATGGTTCAGGGGCTTGCCTGGGGCCCTGGCAAGGCAGGGAAAGAGGTGGAGGCAGGTACCCCAGCCCTGGTGGGTGCTGGTGGGCCTCCACCCCCCTGTGGTGAGAGACCAGTGGGCTGCTGGAGGTAGCTTCCACAGGAAGGTCTCTAGGGCTGATGGGCATCACGTGGGGCCGGGCCAGGTGCCGGGGTGGGGAGATGCAGATACCCCAAGTCTGCCCAGAGTATGGCATGTCTGTGTTGGGGGTGGGCATGCCTCCTCAAGGGGTGGCAGCCGGGTGAGCTCACAGCTCAGGTGGGACCCTGGGAGAAGCCATCTGTTTCCCCCGCATCTGCACCTGGGGCACCAGGCCCCAGCTGGGCGGCGGGTACAGCTGTCTGTGTGCATCCTGGTTTGGGCCCTCATCCTCTGTGTACCCCCCAGGAGGAGGGCAGAGTCTTTGGATGGCCTTGGCCAGAGGAGGCGGAGTGGTGTGAAGCCCCCATGCCCACATGTTGGCCAGGCTCCGAGTCACCTTCCCAGCACCCTGTCCTAATGGATCTGTGATGGGCGCATGCCAGGCCTGTGGCCAGGAGTGCTGGCTCAGACTCAGGGCATCCTTTTGCCCACTGAGTCCTAGTGACACACCCCTGCTCTGAGTGGCCGGGGCCTGGCTGGGCCTTGGACAGAGACCTTCCTCTCATCAGAAATGCTGGCCCAAGCCTGGTTGCAGTGGGGAGGGGAGCCCTGTGAGTGTCACTGCTTGGCCTTGGCCTTCTTGGTTGCTGGCCAGGGAAGGACCTGCCTCCTGGGGCCATTTCCATGTTTGTTTGGACTTGGGTGAGTTCAGGTGGGTGGGGAGAGCCACTCGGGAGCCTGTTGAGAGCTTCCTGCTTGTTGTCTCTTCAGCCTGTCTGGGGACAAGAAGACCAGCCCACCTGCTACCACTGCAAAAAGCCACTTCAGCCTCCGGCGGAGACAGCCCCTGCGGGGGAAGGGCAGCCCTGTTTTGAAGAAGACCCCCAATAAGGGCCTGCTGCAGGTCACCAGGCACCGGCTGTGCCGCCTGCCACCAGGCCGGGCCCACCTCCCTACAAAGGAAGGTATGAGCTGGGAACGGGGATCTGGGAGGCCTTGGTCTGTGCACATGGGGGGCCAAAGTAGAGCCCTGGAGCTGAGCCATGTCACTCCCTGGGCCCTGTCTTGCTTCTGTTTTCCATTATGAGCCATGTCCGTGTCCATTTGTCTACCACGCACTGTCCACAGGCTGGCTGAGAGGGCCCAGCCTGGCAGGCCGTGGTGCTGTGCTCTGCTTTGGGGGGGTACTGCTGGGCTGGTGGGCGGCTTGCCCAGCGCACTTCTGGTGCAGACCACTTGGGGCCTGTGTGTCCCTAATGGTAGCAGGGCTGGGAAGGGGTGTGAGGGGGTGCTGCCCGGGTCCCGCCAGGCTCTGCCTCGTGTGAGGCCCCCCTGTGCTCAGTCCATCCGTGGCCAGCCTGGCACAGGCCCCAGGCCGTGGGCCATGTGCTTGGGGCTCTAGGGGAGGGGTGTGGAGCTAGGGCTGGGGCCAGGGATGGGAACAGCAACCTGTGACACCGAGCGGTTTGAGGGGACTGATGTGAGCGCAGGAGGTCTGCAGTGCCCTGTGGAGCAGCTGGCCATGTGGGAGCCTCAATCCTTGGGTAACAGGTTGTCGGGATCTGCCAAGCTGCCGCAGGTGGGATCTTGAGAAGGGATGTTTGGGTATAGCAGGCTCTGAGTGATGTATGGGCTGGACATGCAGGGTGGGTAGGCGCTCTGGGAACCAGCAAGGCTCTAGCGGTGGGAGGAGGTGTCCAGAGGAGCCAGTGCCTAAGCAGAGCTGAGCCCCTATGTGGGAACTGGTGGGTGGGGAATGTGGGGTCCCAGGCCCCTGCCCCAGAAGAGTGGATGGCAAGGGGAATATTGTGGGGGAAGGCTGGGGCCCAGCCCTGCTGTTCGGCCCCGCTGGTTTGTCCTGGGCCTGTGTGGCTCTCCAGCTGCCTGCTTCTCCCTCCCAGCGCCGGAGCTCTTGCCCGGGAGCTGGTTCTGGATGCAGGGCCAGGGGCCCCGGGGCTGCTGCAGGAGGTCGCCGTCCATCTGGTGAGTCTTTCCTCAACAGTGTTTGTTGGCAACGTAGGCCAGGTCTCAGGTCACACAGGGATGCACCCGGCAGAGCCCCTGGCCTCGTGCACCCTCTTTGTCTCCCCAGGGTGTTGGGTCAGCAGCCCCTCACCTGGTACTTGCTGGGTGGAGGAGCTTGTGGGGTGCCCCCAGTGGGCACAGCCGGACCACTCCACCTCTGTACCTGCTGTACTCTGCTGCTCTCCCAGTAGTGCAGCTGGGCTGACCTCGAGTCTAGCTGCGCCAAGCCCTGGTGAGCTGCTTCTGCCCCCACAGAGCTGAGAGTCCAGTGGGGCAGACAGGCCCAAGACAGGTGCCACCCCTTTACCCAGTCATGAGGCCCTCACCCAAGCCTGCAGGCCCAGAGGGCTTCCCAGAGGAGGGGCAGCTGGGGAGCCCATGTTGGTGTGTGGGAGGAGGGCCCCCTGGCCAGATTCCTGGCCTCCTTCCAGACGGGTTGAGAGGCAGGCAGTGCTAGGGGGGCCACTGCAAGAAGCTGGCCAGCAGCTGGGCAGCACAGCTGGGGCCCTTCTCTCTTGCTCCTGCAGGGAGGACCAGCTGCGCAGCCACTGGCGGGGACCTCTGGGGGCTCTGGGGCGATCAGGCCAGAGGGGGGCAGCAGGCAGTAGCTGGTTGTGTGCTCTTGCTCCCTGGCTGTGGTCGGCACGTGGCTGCCCTCATTCCCCTCCCTCATTCACTCATTCATCGTCACCCTCATTCATTCACTCTCTCCCTGGTTCTGCACACATGGCCGAGTCCCTGCTGCAGGTCAGCCTGCTGAGGCACCGGCCTTAGGTGGGCCCCATAGCCCCCAGGAAGTGCACAGGGCCTGGGTGATGCCTCCAAATGCCCCCGCTCGTGGGGCGGGGGCTGACAGGTACACTGGGGGGACCGGCATGGGCCCTTACTAGATTTGGGGATTGAGAGCCCCGTGGGTGGCACCTTGGGCTCCCAGGCAGAGTGGAGCCAGGAGAAGTGTGCCCCAGGCATGGGCAGTGGGCCACGGCTGCAGGAACCTCCAGTAGGAGGGCTGAGCTGGCAGCGTCCTGAGGCTGAGGCACTGGGCTAGCGTTCTTGAGGATGAAGCAGTGACAGGCTGGGGTCTGTTTTACGTAGAGGCCACCCCGGAGAGCGGAGGGCATGGATGGGCAGTGGCTGAGGGAAAAGCAGGTGTCCTGGAAGGGTGCTGGGCCTGACCTGCCTCCACCCAGAGCGAGAGCATAGGGGACATCAGGCCCTGGCCAGGGACACCCCTGTTGAGGGCAGGAGTTTGGCCCATAGATGGCTGGGCCCGCCTGGGGAGAGTCACCACTCTTGGCTTTGAGCTGGCACCATATGCGTGTGTGTGCCTGTGTGTGTGTGCGTGGTTTTGTGCATATGTGTGCATGTGTGCACGTGTATGCATGCTTGTGTGTGCCCATGTATATGTGTGTATGTGTGCATACATGTGTGTGCTCTTGCATGCCTGAAGGAGAAGACATAGTCCCTGTCTCTAGTGTTCACTCTACTCCAAAGGGAGCAATTAACCTGGTCATTACATACAGGTGTGATGGCCACAGTGTGAGCACTGCCATGGGGGGGTGGGACTTCCCACTCACTCACCTGCTCACCCACCCACCCATTATCCAACTGCCCATTCTCTCACCCGCCCACTTATTCACCTAACTATCTATCATCTATTCATCCCCCCACCCCCATCCACCTATCATCCACCTATCCATCCATCTACCCACCCATCCTTCTACCCACCCACCTATCATCCACTCACCTACCTGTTCACCCACCCACCTACCCCCCTATCATCCACAAACTTACCCATTCACCCACCTTCCTATGCACCTGTCATCTACTCATCCTCCCCCCAGACCCACCCACCTATCATCCACCCACCGATCCTTCCACCCACCTACCTAGCATCCACACACCACCTACCCATCCACCCATTCACCCACCCACCCAGCCACCTACCTACTCACCCTACACCCCCACCCATTGCTTCACTCAACAAATGCGTGCTAATCCCCTTTGTGATGGGAACGTGCCAGGTCCAGGGACACTGTGGTGAAAAGTCAGAGGCGGCACTGGTGTTGCCAAGGCACAGATAGGCAGCTGCTTTGGTGCCCGTCAGAAGGTGCGTCCAGGTGGGGGTGTGTGCTGAGGAAAGGAAATAGGACAACATACTGGAGTTGTAGGAGGGTCGGCATTAGCAGGTGGCCAGGGAGGGCTTCTCTGTGGAGGTGACACTCAAACCAGGAACTGCAGGAGGGAGAGGGGAAGACGGCATGGCTCCAGGGGGCATGCTGAGGGGCAGGGAACAGAAAGGGCCTGCATGGTGAGGTCAGGAGCGCAGGGTGGAGGGGACCAGGCAGGACCGAGGAAGGGCCCTGGGTTTGTGGCAGTGAGTCAGAGATGGAAGAAGCAGTGGACAGCCCCAGTGTCACACAGGCCTGGAGGGTGAGCGGATGAGCAGGTATGGGGTCCACGCTCAGAGTGGGTTGGGCTGTAAAGGTGCTCGGGCAGTGGCGTGGGTGCTGAACTTGTGTTCTTGTGTAGCCGCTGGGCAGGTGGCAGGCGGGCAGTGTGGCACAGGGACCGCCCCCGGGAGACTTCCCCCCAAGTCAGCATACGGTTTCCTGAGGCCCCCTGTTGTCTGGGACCCCCAGGGTGGCCGTGGGGATAGCTCCCAGGCCAGCCACCTAGCACACGCTCATTAAGGCTGCGAATGTTCCTGGTGAGTGAATGAGCCCCCCCAGCTCCTGCCTTACAGTGAGGCTGTGCTACTGCAAGGAGATGTAGACCCCCAGCGAGCGTAGTCACGGACAACAGGGCCACCTCGTGGACAGGGCGAGCGTGGTCACGGATAGCAGGGCCAGTGTGTGGACGGGGCGAGCAGGCTATCGGACAGTGGGGCAGGTCCACCGTGGGATCGGGTGAGCAGACTGAGGCTACCTTGCGGTTTCTCCTCCCCTGTGTCCTCACAGCAGGCGTTGAGCCTCAAGGCCAGCTTTCCTTATTGAGTGGTAGGTGGCCACTTCCCAGGTGCCTGCGGAAGAACCTGCCCCCCCACTGTTGGCTTCTGGCCAGGAGGCTGGGGAACAGGCTCTGGCACCTTCCCCAGCTCCCAGCCTCATGGTCCCCAGCTCTGACCCAGCCCTGTGGAGCTGCCTGGCGGCCAGAAGAGGGCGTGCGTGCCCCTCCCGTGCCCGAAGTCCACCTTTTTCTGGTAATTGATTGCCTAATTTCCTCTTGCTGTGAAAGAAAGCAGATATCAAGTAATTTGCAGCAATAACCTGCTAATGCCGGACCAGTATTGAAACTCCCCTGTTCGTTTCAAGTGGCGGATAAAACACTAACACATAATTATCCTTGCAAATTGGATTGTTTTAAATAACCAAAAGGCTACGGCCAGGAGAGCCGATCCCATTTCCCTTGAGTTACTATTGCAGTGTAATTGCTGCGTTCAATCAATTTCCCTGGCATTAGAAATTCCATCACAATCAACATTAAGCTTTATTCATTGTGATGGCTAAGAGCCGGGCCATTTCTCCTCCTTTTCTTAACTGGCAAAATTAATCAGGGAAGAGATTTTAAACATTTACCCGTGCGAAAGAGGTCAGCTCTGCCACTATATTGCTCCGCAGATAAGGGGGCTAATAAAAAGAAAATTGAATTACTAATGAGCACCAGGAACCTAGTATATAAAACCTGGCAATCGCCCAGTTCAGGAGAAGAGAGAATCAGTTTTCCTCGGACAAGGTGCCTCATTTTTTATTTTGGTGCATATCATCAGCAGTTTAATCTGAGAGCGCATAAACGGGGAAACAGGAATAATGAGCCTGAAGGTGTAAAGTGCCGCAGGATAGATGCTGTACACAATTTATGTGGCACAACAGATAATCGCTTTAATTGAATTCAAAACTGCACTGTTCAGCAGCCGCGTGGCCTCTCACCGCCCGCAGGGACTGCAGCTCGCGGAGACACCTCTTCTGCTTGCCCCTCTCCTCTTCCCCTGCCTGCCCTGCCCTCCCACCCACTGTGTCATCTCCTGGGCTGCCGGGTGGTCAGCCAGAGCTGGACTTTAGCTGGAGTAGGGGTGGGGCATGTGACCCTAGGCGTCACCACAGGTGGGGAGAGCCCGAATGTGTCTCCACCCTCCATTTCTGGCCTCTCTTTTCTCCTGTGGACGCCCTGTTGGCAGCTGGGGGAGTGGAGATGAGGCACCCAGAAAAGGGCTTCCTGGCCCAGGGGACCCAGGCACAGCTGCGTTTGCTGAGGGCTGTTCCAGCCTCAGCTGTGGCGGAACGTGGGCCCTGGCCCCCTGTGCGTCCTGCTCCGGGCTCACAGATGCTGGGAAGGCATTTGGGCAGAAAAGATGAAAACATTTATAGACCTCAGAAACCGATTTACCACCCATGTAATGATGGCAATTAGCTCCCAAGCCTGCAGAGTTTATGGTACATGGTAGACAGCTGTCCTGCCATCGGCCCTCACTTCAGGTGGACTCTCTTTTCTCTAGCTGCCACTAGGCTGCCCTGAAGTGCTAGCCTTGACTGGGCCACTGAGCTGGCTCCTGGGGAGCTGCCGGGCCTGTCTGCAGAAACCAACGTGCACCCAGGCCGGGCAGGGGCCAGCTCTCCTGTCACCCTGGCCCCTAAGCGTCCTCAGGCCTAAGGGGTTCTTGGTGGCAACAGGGCATGGATTCCTATCAGCTGGCTGGAGATGTCTGCTGCCATCTGCCAGGGGAAGCCACCCAGTAGGCAGTGCTGACATTGCCCTGAAACCCTGCTGGGGTCTGTGGACACTGGGCTGCAGAGAGGGGTGGAGTGGGAGGACTGTGGGGCTGGGGACCCCCTTCACTTCACATGCCCAGGACAATGGATGTGCTGCTGACAGCCCTGCCCTCATCTCCCTTCCTGCAGCACTCACCTCCACGTGCCTGGTACCAGGTGAGGGTCGGGCACAGGGCGCCACCTGAACCTGGCTCCCTGTGTGTGCTGGAGTGGCCGGGCTGGGCTTTTCTTGGTGAGCTGTAGGTGATGGGAAAAGGGTCTTCACCACGCGGCCCCCAGGCTCTGCCCCAGGTGGCGGTGGCAGCCGAGGCACTCCTTTGGCTGGTGTCACTGCACTGGGCCATGTCCAGCCCTCACTCTGCCTGAGCAAGGGCGTCTGCCAGAACCACACCTGTGCCGGCCGGCTTCAGTGCTCCTCCTCCGAGGTGCGAGGAGCCATGGGTGAGCACCGTCGCCCTTCACTGCTCAGGCACACTGAGCTCCCTCAGGGCGGGCGCCAACCTCTAGGAGCTCTGGCCGGGCACCTCCAGGTCCCTGGGTTAGGGTCCGTGGGCTGTGGCCTGCCTGGCTTGGTGGTCTGCACAGGACAGACCTCTAGAAGCTGGTCCTCGTGCGCCCCCTCCTGGCTCCTCAGGCAAGTGCACCTGGCCCGCTGTCGAGGCTGCTCCTTTGGCTTCGGTTCTGAAGGGCCTGTTTGGGGCCGCGCCCGAGGAGTCCTGTGTCCTGGCGCTTTCCTACGCCTGCAACGTGCCAGAGTAGGCCTTGCGGGGCAGACCGGGTGCTTTCTGCACCGCCCTCCTTGCAGCCCTGGGCATCAGGCATCGGGCACCCCTTGAGCCTCTGTCCCTCCCTGCCTCCCTGGACTCAGGGACGTGTACAGGGCTCCCTGAGTGGGTGGCAGCTTGTAGGGACTCGTGCTTCCCCTACAGGAAGGCCGCTGCCCCCCACTGCACCCCGAGCAGCTCCTCCGCGCAGCCATCCATGGAGCTTTTCAAGCGTTTGTCACATCCCACCCACTGTCGTCGAGTCGATTCGGGCTCACCACGTTCCCTAAAATCCTCCTGTGGGCTGTTGGTGCTCTTGGTCCTGGTGTTCCAGCTCTGGCTCCGTCCCTTTCTGATTGGGGCCGTCATGACGACCCCGCCTCCACTCCTGATGGCCCTGCCCCCTCTAGCAATCCCACCCTCTCTAGCAGCCCCGCCCCCCGACACCCGCCCTTTCTCTGATACACCCATCCCCTCTGACGTCCTGCCCCTCTGACGGCCCCGCCCTCTGGCCGGCGCACCGACCTGATCATGTGGGGTGCCGCCTCACCCCGAGCGCCTGGCCTGCAGGGGCAGGACTGTGTACCCGTTACCTCATCCCAGGCAAGGAAGACGGCTCGGTCTGCCAGAGAGGCTTGGGAGGCAGGCAGGGCTGCACTGGGGCTGAGTGGGTGGAGGGTCCCCCAGGGCCCCAACTACCATGTGGGGCCAGTGGTCCCAGGGGGACAGAGCCATGCTGGGCGAGGGTCCACCCGTGCAGTCTTTTCTCTCCGGTTCTGCCCCAAGCCTACTGAAAGCCACTTGTCACCTGCCCCTGCAGGGCTTGGCCCCAGAACCCCTGCTGCGCACCCCGTGGCTGACATCTCGGTGTGGGGGGGAGTGCTCACCTTGGCATTTGGGGATGGTCAGGAGCAGGGGGCTACCAGCAGAGAGAGCAGCCGGCTTGGAGATTGTGTTGGCCACTAGCCTCGGTGCCCTGGGTCCGGCGCCCTCCCAGGAGGCTGTCTAGGGGATTCAGATGCCCAGGGCGCGGTCGCCCGCTTGCCAGCATGCAGCGGCCTGTCAGCCTTTACGACAGCAAACACCGTGAAAGGCCAGGAGAGTCGTTAAATCTGGAGTCCTGCTTTCATCAGGGAAAAGAAAATGCTGAATTAGGCACGAGAAAGGCAGCCGTGGCTCCTGTGATTCTGGCATAAATTACTGGGCGCGGAGGCCTTGATTTCACGCTCCTCACGGTCGTGCCAGTTAGTTATTCTGTGGGAGTTGGCGTGGGATACCCGGGTGTGGCCACGTGTGCGCTGGCATCTCTCCTGCCGGGGTTCCGTCCTCCCAGTGAGCCAACACCCCACAGCGCTGCAAAGCCAGTGACCAGGCAGCAGAGCACACGGCCCCAGAGCGGTCCCCTGCCCTCATGTGTCTTTCTTGCCCCAGAGCCTGGTTGGCCTGGGAATCCTAGTGGACAGTCACCGCTTATGGGATGAAACTGCTGTGACCTTTCTGCCTGTGGCTGCCGCCAGGGTGGGCTCTCAAACTGCCTGCCAGTTTCCCAGGCGGAGCACGCAGGACACGTGGCTGCTTGCACTATCCAGGAGGCATCCCATGACTCCAGGCCTGTCCTCTCCTGGCATCTTTTTCTGGGACGTGCTCCGGAGAAGGTTCTCTGTGAGGGGTGACCTGCCTTGTACAGGCCCAAGCTGACAGCTGTGTCTCTGCCCTGGACCCCGGGATCACAGGGGCAGCCTTGGGGAGGAGAGGGAGGACTTTGGGGAGCAGCTGCTGTCCAGGTGCTGCACATGGAGTGGCCCATTCTCCGGGGGACACTGAGGTTGGGGAGCACGAGGAGCTGGTCCTGTGTCTCCACGGGGACGGGTGGACAGCCTTGGAGTCAAGCTCACTGCCTTCCCTCCCTCTGCCCCACCAGGGTCCACACATGCTGTCCTTGGGCCCCACCGCCTTCCTAGCAGTTGTTGACTGGCCCAAGGAGCTGGCCGGAGCCTGTGGCCCTTGCTGTTTGTCCCTGAGGCCCTACTGCCTCAGCCACCCCTCTGGCTCCGGTGGACCCTTCGTCTACCCTTTGCTGTTCTCCACGGTGCTATGGCAGGACAGTCTCCTTAGCCTGCCTGTGCTGTGGGAGCCGGCCCTGGCCCCGCTTCACTCTTCTTCCTGCGCTCGGCCTTCCCCGCCCAGTGTTGGCCAGCGGCTTAGCATCACTTGTGGAGCTCATGCTGGGCTTGACAGCCAAAGTGAGGACAGGGCTGGCATGCGCTGGGTGGGCCTGCAGCCCGTTGGGGTGCAGATGGAGTGGGGAGGCAGGCCTGGAGGGGCAGCCTGCCCCCATTGCCCCGCTTACCTGGTTCCATGAGGCACTCTGCATGAGATCGCCCCAGGCCCAGAGGAGCTGCCCATGCCTACTCCTTGAAGATAGCAGCACGTGGCCAGCTCAGTGCTGGGGCCAGCATTCACCCTGGGTGCCTGTGGCCTGTGGCCTTGTTCAGCTTAGCCCCCTCCTCCTCTGTAAGATGGGCAGGTGACAGGCTCCACAAGGAGGGGAAGGATGCAGCTGGCGGGTGAGGACCCAGGTGAGGACTGGCAGGAGCTGCATGTTGCCGCCTTGCCCCCACCGGGTCTCTGGGAGCCTCATCCTCCTCTGCAGGGCCGGGTTCTGTGCTGCCCTCCTGTGGCACTCGGGGTGGCACCAGTGACCCTGTGTGGGGCACAGCTGACACCTGTGTGTCTCCCAGCGGAGCACTTTGCATGCTGGAGCGGGGCTGGACTCTGGGGGCACTTCCCTGCTGCTGTGCCCATGTACTGAGCAAGTGTGGTCCCTGAGGGGAAGTGGTCCCGAGGGGTCGCGTGGTGGGATATGGTGTTGGCCAGGGCAGGCTTTCTGGTGGGAGGCCGGGTAGACTGGGGCAGAACCTGTGGAGACTCTCTTGGTCTGGGATATGGGATGGAAGATGCCCTGGTATGGAGGGACAGCGGGGCTCTGGGAGCGGTCAGGCAAGAACAGCCATCAGCGCAGGAGGGTGGCCACCTTACCGGCCTCTGTGGCCCAAGGAGCCCTCAGCCTAGCCCCTCCCTGCCCCTCTGCTCGGCATCTGGAACTGAGGGCTCGGAAAACGAGGGGCAGCCGGCCGGGCCTGCAGAGGCAGAGCGCAGGGTCCCCAGAGACCAGCATCTCATGGAGATGGACGGTGGCGTGTCTTCTTCAGTGCTCCCCTTGTCAACCCTGGTTTGCTCCTTCTCTTTTAGAGGGTGGAGGGCTTGTTGTCTGGATCTGGCTCAGGCTGCCGCTCCCCCCACCACCTTGGCAGCCCACCCAGCTGTGTGTCCCCTAGCATCGGGGCTGTGGTTGAAGCTGGGCTGTGTCTGGGGGCCAGGGGCAGTCAGGCTGTGACGGGCAGAGTGTCCCACCCCTCTGCACAGGGCCCTCGGGGCTGCCGTGGGGTCAGCATTCTTTGGGCATATGTATGTTCTTGACTTTGGGCCCCAGACAGTGCCAGACAGGTGGCCAGGGAGCAAGAGGCCAAGAGAGGGGGGCTCTTGCTGAGGTCAGAGTGCCCAGGCAGGCCAATCAGCCTAGACTTCAGAGAAGGGGCCAGACCAGATGGTCGGTGATTGGTTTTCAGTCCTGAGGGGCTGAAGTTCCTTAGGTGCCCGCTGGGGGTGAGCGCTTGGCCAGAGCTGAGCAGAGTGACGTGGCTGTGCCATGGTGCTCCAGGCTGTTGATGGGGGCAGTTTCTGACGGTCCCCAAGGAAGCAGCTTCAGTGAGTGGGACTAACTGTCCTCTGAGAGGGAGGTGAGGGGACAGCCATGGACAGGAGCCTAGCTGGGACTCCCAGGTGGGCTGGGCTGTGGGGTAGATGCTGCCCTTGGACTGGGGAGATGGGCCAGTGAGCAGTCTGGGTCTCTGCCTAGTGCTGGGTGGGCTTGCTGCGTGGTGATGGCAGCCCCGGGACCCCAGGAGGAGAGCCTTGTACTTCCAGGAATAGCCTCAGGGCAGTGGGCATTGGTGTCCAGACCCAGGGGAGGGAGTCGGGGCGGGGTTCTCCCAGACTCTGGATAAGAGCTGGCTGCTTGAGGACTGTCCCGGGGGTGGGGGGTGAGTGCAGGCCTGGAGGTCTCTGGCCGAGCAGGCCCCCAGGGGCAGCAAGGAAGAGGGGCGGCCACCCCAGAACCTGTCCCATGTCCTCCTCAAGCTTTATGTGCACCCAGGCTCCAGAAAGCAGACTGGAGCCTAGCCAGGGGTCCCGCAGGGCAGGAGGACCTGAGAAGGCCTAGCTGTGGCCATCCATATCGCTGCCCCCGCCCCCATTGTAAGGTTGGGGCTCAGGGCCTAGCTGTGGGCGTCCACATCACTGCCCCCCGTTGTAAGTCTGGGGCTCAGGGCCTAGCTGTGGGCGTCCACATTGCTGCCCCCCGTTGTAAGGTTGGGGCTCAGGGCCTCGCTGTGGGCGTCCACATCGCTGCCTCCCATTGTAAGTTTGGGGCTCAGGGCCTAGCTGTATGGTGTCCACATCGCTGCCCCCTGTTGTAAGGTTGGGGCTCAGGGCCTAGCTCTGGGTGTCCACATCGCTGCCCCGCGTTGTAAGGTTGGGGTCAGGGCCTAGCTGTGGGCATCCACATCGCTGCCTCCCCGTCGTAAGGTTGGGGCTTGGGGCCTAGAGATGATGGGATTCGCAAAGGAATCAGCTAGATTGGGGGCATAAGTGAGGAGGCACCTACCTGTGACTGGCTCCATGTCTGTCCCCCTCAGGGCCCTCACTGAAGCTTTCTCTGCCCCCAGGCTTTCCTTGACACCCACCCTCACTGTGCCCCTAGTCCACTCGGGGCTGAACTGCAGGGCCCTCTGCCTAGAGGTCCTGCCGCATGGAGGTTTGTGCCAAGAACCCTGCGGAGCCCCCTCGAGGGGGCTGGAACCCAGTGCCTGGTCCCCCTGCTGAGCCCTTCCCCCGGTCTGTGTGCCCCGTTCCTGTCTGCATCACCACCCAAGCTTTGTGCTTCTTTGGCTCGACGGGTCCATGCCCCATGGAGCTGTGACAGGATCTGGCAACTTTCCTCTAATTGCCCTCCTTGCTCGGCAGTGGAGCTATCAAACGTGCGGCTTGAATGAGGCGCGTGGCATGGCATCCCCCAGAGTGACTGGGCCCTGCGGGGACGTCGTAGCCGTGCGGGAAGGGAAACCCAGCCATGGTTGTGCTGAGGCCTCTCTGAGCCAAGGGGCCTCTGTCAGACGGCCGTGTTGCCTCGGTGGCTAGGAAGGGAGGGGTCCCCGTGCCAGCCCTCCTGTGGCTGGGGAAAGGACTGCCTGTCCCTGTGCTGGGCACCAGGCCTCTGTCCCTCGGGCCAGGGGTCGGGGAGGTGCATGATGGTCCTGGCGCCACCGGTGCCACCAGTGTCTCTGCTGTGCACCTCAGCTACCTCACCAAGAAGATGGAGGACAAGCTGTGAGCACTTTGTGACGGGGTTGTTATGAAGGTGAGTGAGCTGTGTTAGCCAAGGTGCCCAGGGTGGCCCGTCCCTGCAGTGGTCCTCCAGGGATGCTGGCCGCATTCCCCTATCCATCGTCACCCCATCCCCACTGTGGTCCTCCTGACATCGGCCCCCTCCATCGTCACCCCATTCCTACCATGGTCTTCTATGACATTGGCCCCCTCCTGCCTCCCTCCTCACCCTGACCCTGCTGTGGTCCTCCGTGGATGCTTGGCCCCTCTTCCCTGTCATCGCCCGTCCCTGCCTGGGCCATACCTGATTTGTCACTCCCGTCTCTGCACTGTGTCCTCATGCTGCTCCCCTCCAGTGCCCTGTGGGCAGGGTGGGGGGGCCTATGCCATTTTACTTCCCCAAGCCCCACCCTGGGCCCCGCCCTGCACTTTCCCAGCCCCCTGTAGGTTCCTGTGTGGGCCTTCCACCCCTGCTCCCTTTGTGGGAAGGGTCTCCTGGGAGGAGCCCAGGTAGCCAAGCAGTTGGATCCTTGTTGAGAACCTTCTGGGTGGGTCGGCACTGTGGCCCTGTGGCCAGCAGCCAGTTAGAGTGGAGTGGCTGGCGCTGCCAGTCCATCTGCCAGCCACCTGCCACTTCCCCACCCAGGGCCTGTCCCCAGGTCCCCCGAACACTGCCACAACTGCTCTGTCCCTCCCCCAGGCCAGCTGCCCTACCCTTCCTTGAAGCACTAACCTCGTTCCTTCATGGGCAGGGGCCTGGGGCTGTCTATCCATTAGGAGTCAGTGGTGCACGTGGGGGTGACCAAGTGGAGAGAGAGCTGGCGGCTTGTAGAGTTCCCTGCTCCTCCTGTAACTGTGGGCCATTATTGTCCAGGGAGGCCTAGCATGGCTGGCTTCATGTTACCTGGAGGGTGGGCCTGCCCTGGTCACTCCAAGTGGCCTTCTCTCTCACCTGTGACGTGTCAGGGAGCTGGCATGTAGGTGAGGGGAACAGGCAGTGGACAGGGCGAGATGGAGGGGTTGTCTGAGCTCGGGTACCGGCATGGCACAGGACCTGCTCCAGAATAGTTACACACAGGCAGGAGGGGGCAGCTGACCCAGCCAGGGGAGACAGGTCAGGTGTGAGAGATCTCCCTGAGGTGCTGCCACAGCCAGGCCACTAGAGGGCACCCTGAGGGCCCCTGGAGCTCTGACCGGAAGCCCAGGGTCAGCGTGCTCAGGCAGGGCCAGAGCTTCGAATTGGTTCTTCCTGGTTCAGTCATGCCCCAGGAAGCGACACCAAAACAGACCTGAATCTTTAAAATTTGGGTGAACCAGAACCATAACCAGAATGGGAAAAGTTATGGGTCGAAGCCCTGATAGAAATTTAATCTGCTTGTTAGAAAACAAGGGCAGCGTAGGTGTTGCCTAGCAACCAAATTTCTTGCCCATAGCATTTTGTGCAGAGTTGGAAACAGTGGTGCCCTGCTCAAAGATGGTGGCCAACCACGCAGCTTTGAACGTGTGTCGCCTTCCTCAGTCCTGCCAATAATTCGGTCTCCTGCGTCAGGCTCCTGAAAGGCTCACTATGCCTCTCCTAAGTCTCCCAGTCCAGGGCTTTGACCTGTAACTTTTCATGTTCTAGTTATCATTCCAGATCACCCAATTTTTTTAATTTTTGAGTCTCTTCTGGTTTCACTTCTTTGGCCATGACTGAACTGGTTCAAATTGGTTTGAAGCCCTGCTCAGGGCCATCTTGGAACCGCTGCCAAGGGACCTCCTCTTCGCAGGGCCGTGCCCAGTGCTTGGAGTGGTCTCCGTGCGATGTGAGCTTGCCACGTATTTGTTGAGCGAGTGGAGTGCTGTTACTTGGTGGTGGCGTCCAGCTGCCCCTTGCCCCACGTCAGGGCAGGCAGCAGCCCCAAGCGGCCTTTCTTGGGCTGCAGTGTAGGCCTTCCCTGCCTCCCGGGGTTTCCAGTTGCTGTAAAAACTGTCCTTAAGTTTTCAAATGCTAAATTGTAGTAATCCCATGAAACACTGTTATCTTTATATATATATATATATATATATATATAGTAATTGCAAAAATGTAGATAACGAAATATTTGCCAGCTCAACGTTTTTCACATGTATTTTTTCATTTTTAATGTCCTGGTCGCTTGGTTCTGGTGAAGAAGTCCATGGACAGAAGCTAAGAGGGAGCAGAGTCTGTGGAGCCACCCCACGGGACAAGCATTCAGGACCCTCGGGTGTGGCTCCAGCCTGGAGACAGGAGTGTGGCTCTTAAGGCAGGCAGACCCTCTGTGAGCACGGACACGCTGTCCCCGGCCCCAGCCCCCTGCGTCACCAGCACATCCTGCACCCTCCTGCACAGGAAGCCCAGCAGCAAGCCTCAGCAATGTGGGCGCCTCGGGCCCCTCTTCAGCTGAGTGGCGGCTCTGGCACGGCCCCCAGCCCTGGGCTTCTGCCTGTCTTCAGTCCTCTGCCCGAACCCCCTTGTGGAGAGGGTGAGGAGGGTCAGGCTCAACACCTGGCTCTGCAGGTATGGGCCTCGGCGCTGTGCGGGGTGCAGGCACCAGGCAGGGAGCAGAGCCACCCTGTGTGTGTCGTGCTCCCACACCTAGCCTTCTCCCGCCCTGCCAGCCTCTCCTGTCCATCCATCCCTGTTGCTGTTGCTGCCTGAGAGGGCAGGGGTGCCACCACCAGGGGCGGGCTGCTGGCCGTGCTCACCTGTCCTGGGCTGGGAGGGTCCTGTGGGCCTGACCAAGCCTTTGGGGACATGCTAGTGGAGGCCCTGTCCTCTCAGGAGCCCAGTGGAGCACAGTGGTCCAGAGGCCCTGTCCCCAGGTGCATCCCCCCACCTCGCTTTGCGCTGGAGGTGGGAAGGCGCCTACCCTCCCTAATCCCTTTCCTGCTTTTAGGCAGGAGGAGCGGTGGTTAAAAGTGGTGGGGAAGACCCGCCTCCCATAATCTACAGCACCTGTCAGGGAGCACACCCCCATGTCATGCAGACGGGTTAGGTGTCAGCGCGGATCGATGGTTGGTGTGCAGTAATTACGAGGACTTGCGGCGCGCCTTGCTCGAGTGAGTCTGAGGAGAGGAGGGTCTCAATCTCTCCTCTAACAGGGCTGTGATGGGCCGCAGCGGCGGCAGCTGCGTGTCTCGACTGACAGTGCTGTCATTAAGCACCAGGTAGTGGGATGTGGGGGACTTGGGGCCTGCAGGGGGAAGGCGCTGACAGCGTGATTTGTCATTGCTGCGCCTGGACCCTCACACTGCAGCGCACGACTGCTCGGCAACTTGCTGGCCTGTCGGCTGCAGCTGGGATTGGATGATCGGTGAACGTTTGTCAGAGACAGGCCCCTCTCCCCACTTGGCGTCGCCAAGCAGGCCAGTGACCGTCAGTGCACCAGGCGTGGGGCGAGGGTGGGAAACTGTCAGTGGGTGGTACCCGTGCCACCTTGGGGACATTGAGGGGTTGCTTCCCTGTCCCACCGGCCCACATATGCATGGGAGACCTTGGTCAGCCTATACACCCTCCCTCGGGGTCTGGTGGTTTGGATACTACCTGGTCTCCGCGTAGAGGGCTGTGTGTGTGCATGTTTGTGCCTAAGTGTGTGCGCATGCAGGTGTGCAGTGTGTGCGCACATGTGCGTGCATGTGTGAATGCACGTGTGTATGCCCGTGTGTGCAAGCGTACATGTATGTGCACATGTGCCCACACCCTACAGCTGACTTGTTTTGGACACCAGCCTCCCGTGTTGTTTCTGAGTGGGAGAAGGAGGGGCATCCCTGTGGCCACCTGTGGGGTAACCTAACCTCCTTCCACTCCAGCAGGGCCCTGCACACGCATATCTGCTGATGCGGGCAGTGGGGGACAGCAGGAGGAACCCTCCGCTGCTCATCCTCCCAAGGGGCTGTCCTAGGCGGAGAGCTGGGGACTCCAGGCGCCTGGGGGAGCTGTGTGGTGAGGGCAGCTCCTGGTCTCTGGCTGCCTGCTTGCCACCCCTCTGGTCATGGCAGCCACGGCCCCGAGCCGTCGACGCAGGCGGGCCTCTGCCTCTGAGGTGCTGGAAGCGATCAAGAGGAGGAAAAGGGAAGTGATTTATGAGGCTCATATGAATTCAGACGTTGTGACTCCAGTCATCCCGCCTCTGAAGCTTGTTAGAGCGCGTGCCCTGGCAGCTCCTGCTGCTCAAGGTGTTCGTCAGGGCCCCCCCATCTCACTGCTATCCTGGCCCTGGGGCTTTGTTATGATAATGCGGGCCCAGTCAGAGGGTCCTTGCCAGGGCAGCGGGCGAGGTGGTGGGGCAGTGGTCCCGGCCAGGGAGGGCCGCCTGGGGTTACCCTGGGCTGCAGCACCGTTGGCACGTGCAGATTGGGTCTGCAGCCTGTCTCCCAGCACCCTTCACGGGTGGAGCGATGCACTCACTGCCTCCTGTAACTGCCATCCAGGCCGACGTCCTCCCTGTACACCCGTCCTGGGACCCCAGCCTGTCCCATCTCACCCTGCTCCACTCGTGCCCTGTCTCCCTGTCTGATTAGGGGCCGGTGTCCCTGCAGCTTGGCTGTGCATCTGATGCTAGGGACTCTGTCATGGAAGGAGGGCTCAGTGGCCCTCGATTGCTGTGACAAGGTTGTACCACTGGACCCTTCCCCTCCAGTGGGAGCTGAAGGTAGGGGGCTGGCCTGTGTAAGTGGGCTGGGTGGCAGGCCAGCCTCTTGTAGGGGTGGTGCCATGAGCCCAGCATCTTCTACATTGTCTGGAATAGCAGAAGGGCAGGCAGACCCTTGGTGCGCCCGGTGTCCGGGGACGTGAGCATGTTGGCACCTGGTGGGCAGGGGCCCTGGGTGGCACGTGCCTTGTCCCATGGCAACAGAGACTGCATCAGGCCCTACAAATAGGGAGGGTGGCCAGGAGGCCCGAGACATTAAACGGTGATCTGCAAAAGGGGCTTTGGTGGGAGCAGGTAGGCAGGTGCCTGGCTAGAGCCCAGGTAGGGGGGCTGGCTCCCGTGGGCGAGTTCAGGTGATTTTCTGCCGCCACGGAGACGCTGTAGATCCTTGGGATCTGCCCATCAGGGAGGCCCCAGCCACTGTCTCGTAGCCGCTGGCCAGCCCTCCAGAGCACTTCATGCCAATAGTGAGAGAGTAGACCTAAACCCAAAGATGTCACTGATTTCACTAAATGTAAGCGAGCTAGATGCCTTCATTAACAGAGATTGTCAGGCTGAAGAGAAAAACTGAACTGGAGTATGTGGTGCTTTCAAACAGAAGGATACGGGAGGGTTGAAAGTAAAAGTCTGCAAGGGCTACACTGTGCGAACACTACCCACGCTGAGAACAGGCCAAGTGGATTAAGGCAAGAAGAGGCAGAGAAGACATCGTGGTCATGAGGGGCTCTGTCTCCCAGGAGGAGAGGGACGTCCATGCTCCTGGTAGCATGGCCCTGTGTGGTAGAATGCCCTGGAGCCAGCTGCCGGGCTTGAATCCTGGCTCCTGGCTCAAGGGCTGTGTGATCTTGGGCAAGTTACTCATTCTCTCTGAGCCCGTTTTCTCACCTGTATGCTGGGGATGCTAATATAGCTCGCCTCTGGGGTGAAGAGGGGTTACACGGGGTGTGTGTGCAGCAGGTGCCTGGCATGGCAGCTGCAGTTGTTGTCCTGGCGGGGCCCTGGGAGGCACGTGTGAGGGCCAGCCCCAGAGCTTGTCAGCAGAGCGGTGCTTGTTAGGTCTTCGTTCTCTGATCCCTCAGGGCTCCACTCACTCAGAGACAGGCCTGATGGGGGAGGGGTCCTCTCTGTGGTGCAGCCTGAGTTGGAGGCTGGAGGCTGTGGTTGGGGACCGGTCTGGGCGCCCAGAGGGGGTCAGCAGTGAGCAGGGTGGGCGGCGGTGCAGTGAGTGCCTGGGCTACGGCTCTGAGTGGGCTCTCCCGCAGGTGGGTGGTGTGTCTGGGACGGGGGCTTGAAGGGGCTGCAGGGGTTGGAGGAAGGGGGCGAGGACTCGGGCTGGGTGGTGGGCTTATGGCCCCTGGGCAGCAGTTGGTTCCAGTGCCCCTAGCATAAGATGAGGCAGTATTGCGGTGGAACACGCCATGGTTGACTCGGCAGCCTGGAGAGCCCGTGCATATCCTGGGCTCTGTTCCATCACAGGGAAGTCCTGACCCCAAGGACTTTCCAGATGGCCACTGAGGTCCGCCATCTCCTCCGAGCCTGAAGCCCTTCTCTTCCAAAGGGCAACCCTGGCTTCTCTGCCTGGGACCTGCGTGGTGGGCGCCCGGGTGGGCTGAGCTGGGCTGAGCTTGTGGGCAGGTGTGAGCTCAGGCTCTTGGTAGTGGCCTTGGGGTGGTCACCCTGGTCAGGGCCTGAGTCAGGCCAGCTGGGCTGAGCACACCTCGCCCTGGGCAGCCCTTCAGCCTGGGAGCAGTACTGGTTGCACCACCTTTAGTGAGAGACAGCTGACACTGTCTGCTCAAGGCCACAGCAGTGGGCAGACAGCCTGCCCCCGGCCCTGGAGCTGCTCAGGTGCGCATCAGGGTTCAAAACGCAAGAGCAGCTCGAGCTCTTAAAGCCTGCCCGGAAACGCACACTGCACATCCGCTTGTGCGTCTGGCCGTTTTTCTGAGTGTGATTTAGCCATTGCCCGCTGTGGCCCCGTGTGAGCCGGCCAGGGCAGGGTGGTGGCAGACCCCCGGGCTTGTGTGGGGCCTCCAGCACAGTGGTGTCCATACGCCTACCTCAAGCCTGCCAGCCTCCCTTAGGTGGCCTGCTGCAGCCTCCCAGGCAAGCCCTCAGGAAGGGCAGGTGTCTGGGTGGACACTGGGTTGTGACCCCTGGTCCCCTCCCCACACAGCAGCGAGGTGCCTCAGGGCCAACCTGCACCCTGCCTCGCTCTCTCGCCGCCCCTCCACAGCGGTAAGGGCCCAGAGCCTCCGTGCTGACCCACACCCCACCCTTCTCTCCCACCTGCTCCCTAGCACCCTTGTCTGAGGACTGCGCTGGTGCCCTGGCACCTGCCATTCATGGATTCACAGAGCTGGACTTGGCCTGTCCTGCCAGCTAAGTGCCTCTGTGGCTGGTTCCGGCTTTCCCACTGGGACGTGGCCTGGTGGCTCTGTGAGAAGGGCCCATGCACCTCGTGTGGTGTCCCCTCCGGCCTGCGTAGGCCAGGAGGGACTGTCAGTGTCGAGGACACATCACTAAGCCTGGCAGAGGCCCCTGCACCCCTCTGCTCCTTTCTGCTGGGCCCTGCGTGCCCCTGGACAGAGGTACCGGCATCCCTGAGGCCTGGGATGCAGTTGAACTCTGTCTGGGGACCGCTGGCTTCTCTGCCCTTGTTGTAGGTCAGGCCCTCCTACGGAGCTAAGCCTGCTTCCCTCTGCACCCTGGGCCCAGACAAACTGCAGGACGGGGCCGGGGCAGGACTGTGAAGGGACCTTCCATGCCATTTCTGAAGCAGCCTTCTTGCGCTTCCGGCAGTTCTTTGCACAAAGTAGCAATTCCAGTTTCATCTTCTCATTACTCATTAACCAATTGTGAAATGAGCAACTCGTTTTCTCCCTAGTTATTTCCCTTTGAAGTTCCATAAAAACCTGAACTCCTTCTCAACTCGCTGTCTGCTGTGGAGCCGGGCGAGCACACGCGTGACCTCTGCTTGACTCATGCTGCCGTCTGTGGTGGGATTGTGGGCCCAGGTGGGTGGTGAGCCCCTCAGGCTGGCCTGTGGGGGGGCCATCTCCCACCAGCCACCGGAGTCTGCCAGCCCTGCGGTTGGCCGGCCCCGAGAGGGCCTGCTACTGGAGCCATCCCTGGAGCTCCTGCCTGGGCACGTTGGGCAGTGAGGTGCTGGGTCAGGGCTGGTACACTAGACTGCTGGTTCGCTTTCATCCAGCCCAAGCTGCGGGGCTTACATCGTGAACCTATGGGGCACACTTGTGTGTGGCACAGACAGGAAGGCTTCCTGGAGACTTTGTGACTGTTGTGCCACCAGGCTACCCACCGCAGCTGCCTGCTGAGTGTGTGCCGGGCAGGCCAGCCGAGCGGAAGGGGCTGAGGTGGGAACACCCAGGAGAACCGGGCCCGACCCAGCACCGTGCTGTGGGCAGGAGGCGAGCTGGCCTGATGGATGGGGCTCATATCCATTCACATATGATGCCAGCAGTTTTTTGTAGTTTGTCTTCCGTTGCGGCAGTAAAGTTTTTAATTAGGAAAGCTAATGAGATCGATTAGTCATTAGCAGTGACCTCGGGATGGCGGGGTGCGGCTGTGTGTGTGGGCCTGATAACGGGGACGCAGGGGCATCGTTTGCAATAAAGGCACGAGGGCTTGATGTGAGTGAAATGTGCCACGGGGAGTACGTCCCACGGAGGGAGAATCACAGCCGAGGAGGCTGTAATAAAGGGAATTAAACGAGCGTCCTATCTAAATAACAGGATTATCTACACAAAACCCCTCAGCCGGCAGGAGTGAAGGGGGTGCGCTGTGGTGGGGTGGCCTGGGCTGGCCGCAGGTCATGCGGGGGCAAGGGCTTGGCACCTGCCTGTGGCTCTGGGAGCAACTCCCCCGGGAGCCGATGGCACCTGTGTAGGCCTGTTTGCAGCTCAGGTGGCTGGCTGCACGTAGGAGGCCCCGGGGCTTAGCTGGGCCTGGCAGCCGCCGTTGCCGGCTACTCTGTAACCCTTGTCGTCTGCCACCCTGACTCCAGGCCGCTGGGTGCCAGGACATGGTCCTGGAGGACGCTCCTCACCCATCCTGTTTAACACATTCACCGTGCCCAGCACTCGGGCACTTGACGCAGGCGTCCGGACAAGTCCCCGTCCACAGGCCTGAGCTCAGTGGTTACTGCGAAAGGCGGGCGTGTGGGTGCTGTGGGCCCTGTGGACAGCGTGGGAGTGTGCCGGCCCCACACTCAGTCACGGGACTGCCGGTCTCACAGGGAGCCTGGATTATCACCACCTGAGGCCTGTGTTGACTTAGACCTGGTAGTTGGGTTGTCGTCAGGTGCCGTAGAGTCCGGTCTGACTCATAGCAACCCCACGTACTACAGAACGAAACACTGGCCAGCCCCACGCTAGCCTCACCACCGTCGCTACGTTCGAGCCCAGTGTTGCAGCTACTGTGTCAGCCCGTCTCATTGAAGGTCTTCCTCCTCTTTGCGGACCCTCTGCCTGACTGACGATGAAGTCCTTCTCCAGAGCCTGGTCCCTCCTGCCAACATGTCCAAAGTTCGTGAGGTGAAGTCTCGCCATCCTCACTTCTAAGGAGCATTCTGGCTGCACTTCTTCCAGGACAGATGTGGTGTTCTCCTAGCAGTCTATGGGATATTCAGTATTCTCTACCAACACCATGATTCAAAGGCGTCAGTTCTTCGGTTTTCCTTATTCTTTGTCTAGCTTTCGCCTGCATATGAGACGATTGAAGATATCATGGCTTGCATCAGGTACACTTTAGTCCTCAAAGTGATGTCTTTGCTTTAAAGAGGTTTTTTGCAGCAGATTTGCCCACTGCGCTACGTTGTTTGATTTGTTGACTGCTGCCTCCATGGGTGTTGATCATGGAACCAAGTCAAATGAAATCCTTGACAGCTTCAGTATTTTTTCCATTTACCATGATGTTGTTTATTGGTCCAGTTGTGAGGATTTTTGTTTTGTTTATGTTGAGGTGTAATCCGGACTGAAGGCTGTGGTCTTTGATCTTCATCAGTAAGTGCTTCACGTCCTCTTTGCTTCCAGCAAACAAGGTTGTGTCATCTGCAGATTGCAGGTTGTTAATGAGTCTTCCTTCAATCTTGATGCCATGTTCTTCTTTATATAGTCTAGTTTCTCGAATTATTGGGTACTGATAAGTAAAACACAGTAAGTTAATGAAAAAATATGGCTTCACAATGGGCCCGCATGGCATGGTAATGTGTTGTAAATACTGATGCCTGTTAACATGCAGGTACGTGCGTCAGGCCCAGAGGCACTCGCTGCTCCTGCTCTGGGTTCATTGTGGGCCCAGCCCTGGCACGAGCTTTGCTGTGACTTTCTGGAATGCAGTGACCGTCCTGTGGGCAGTGGGGGCCTGGCAGGTGGTGGCTTTGGGCCCGCAGAGGGCAGGAGAAGGGATATTGGCATCAGGTGAGGGCAGCGGGCCCAGTCAGACACCACTGTGGGCCCGGTGAGCTGAGGTGGGTGAGGCTGGGCCACGTGGCCCTTGTCTGCACCCTGAGTGGCTGGCTGCTACCCACGGGGCAGTCTGGAGCCCAGACACCTCATGGGTCTGGGGATGTGCGTCACCCCTGCCCCTGGGTCAGCCATGTGGGGGAGGGGAGGCCAGTGCATCCGAGGGGCTGAGCTCAGGCCGTGGCTGCTGGAAGCTGGGGGCAGACTCGGGTGTGGTCAACAAGGGGCTTCAGACCAGAGGCGGGGAAACCCCATGGCCTCTGAGCACTGGAGAGACCGGCCCTCGCCTGAGCCCATCCTGGTGACCCCCCAGTGCGCCACACAGCCCCTGGGCCCGCACGGGGCGTACCGAAGAGCTGTGGGGGTGAGCGCGTCCAGGGGCCGCGCTGGCAGAGGCTGGTGGCCCCGCTGTGAGGCCAGTGTGGGTTTACTGGTAACTTAAAGAATTTCCACGTTCTTCGGTTCTTTGTTGGGAACAAGCACTTGATGCCTTATAACCATCTCTCTTTGCTCGTAAGACCTTGAGAACTCATCGTGATAAATGCTCACTGGCGCCCTGTGCCTGGCTCCCCTGTCCCAGTGTCAGGCATCTGGTCCTCAGTGGGGGGGGTCTCACTAGGGGCTGCACTCAGCTTTGCTGAGCTCTGTTTTCGCCCGGACGGGCTCACCCAGGCCACTGCCCGTGAGGCTCAGAGAGGCGGGAGGCCCCCCTGGGATGTAGCGCGGCCCGACGGAGCCAGGGGACAGGGCTGGCGTCTGGAGCCCCACCATGATCTCGGCTCTGATGTCGGGACAAAGCCCTTATCTGCATCCGCACCCTGACCAGCCGTCGCCTGCACCGTGCACTCCAGGGCCCTGTGGCATGGGCAGGCACATTGCTGGGCCTGTGGGAGCTCCTAGGGGGCTCTTGGTGAGTGCTTGAGTGGGCTCCAAGCCAGACTCCATGCTGGCGGGGTCTGGCTCCCTCAGCTGCCTTTGTCTGTGGCTGGGTGGGAGCCCTGGGTGGGGCGGGGCAGCAACACTGGGCCTAGCCCTGAACCCTGGTGGGGTTCCTCAGGGGCATTTGGACACGCGGTGGGGTGACGGCTCTGGGTCCTGGGCCTGCCTCTCCGGCTCCCTGGCAGGTGGGGGAGCCTGGAGGAAGTGTTGGCCAGTCTGGCCTGGAGGAGGCATCCAGGGCAGTGGGCAGGTAGGCCCAAGAGGCTTCATGGCCAGGAGTTAATGCACACCAACCTCAGCCTTGTGGCCCAGGCAGCTCCTCAGGGCAGCCTGCAGCACAAGAGGCTCCCAGGTTGGGCAGTGAGCTCTCCCGCTGCAGCCTTGCTGTGGGTGTCTTGCTGGTCAGCCCAGCTTCCCTGGGGGCCAGGGCAGCTGGTTTATGGCCTTGAAAGACAATTTCCAGCCACGAGCCAAGGAATAGCTCCAGAGCTGGCAAGGGCAGGGAGTGTCTGCATCTGGGTGGTTGTGAGGTGCTGGGGGACCGTGGTAGTCTGCTCAGCTGGGTGTGGCGTGCTGGGGGCCCGTGGTAGCCTGCTCAGGTGGTTGTGAGGTGCTGGGGGCCCGTGGTAGTCTGCTCAGGTGGGCGTGAGGTGCTGGGGGCCCGTGGTAGCCTGCTCAGGTGGGCGTGAGGTGCTGGGGGCCTGTGGTAGACTGCTCAGGTGTGTGTGAGGTGCTGGGGGCCTGTGGTAGTCTGCTCAGCTGGGTGTGAGGTGCTGGGGGCCCGTGGTAGCCTGTTCAGGTGGTTGTGAGGTGCTGGGGGCCCGTGGTAGCTTGCTCAGCTGAGCATGACGTGCTGAGGGCCCCTGGTACGCCTGATCAGGGCAGGGCCTTGCCTGGCGAGGGTAGCTGTGTTTCAGGCAGTCCTGGGTCAGCAGACAGGGCCATAGTGAGGGTCGCACCCCTTCCAGCTATCCACCTGGGCCATCCTGAGCCCACGGCCCTCAGCTGAGTGGCAGCTGGTTCTGTCTGGGCCACAGATGGCCCTCAACCTGGGCCTGCATCCCCACTTGCCTCTGCCCGATCAGGCTGCTTGCCCAGGACTAAAACCACCTGGCCACTCAGTGTTTCCCGTCAGCCTGTGATTTAGGAGGTCCTGGTGGGGGTGGACAGAGAGGAGGGTCTTCTATGCCTTGTTCCCGCCTACCCTGAGTGCCTGGGGCCTCACCTCCCCTCTGCTGTTGTCCCCTCTGGCAGGTTAGACCGGATCCTGTGCAGGATTCTGGGGTCCCAGAGGAGCCATGGGTCTGCCCAGGGCCAAGGCACGCAGGAGCCGAGGGCCCGGAGGGGCTGCAGGCTGAGGCCTCCCAGTTTGGGGTCCTGTATGTGAGGTGTACTCAGGACCCTGAGAGCTTCCTGACCCGGGCGCCTCTCCAGGGTCAGCGATTCGAGGCAGTGCCCATCCATGAGCGTTAGCTTTAATTATCTGGGCAGTTAGAGCTGTGTGTGATGAAAGCTGGGCAATTAGACGTGTTCCTCGAAGCTGCGGAGAAATTTCCGCTCTCAAGTGAAGGAGCTCGGGCAAAACGGATCTCTGCTAATTGTGTGAAACACTCAGCAAGGAAGAGCTGCTGTGTATATCACCCTGCAAGGCATTATGAAAACAGAAATGATTAAATACGTAAATCTACTGGGCAGGGCCATGCCAGGGGCCGGAAGGGACAGGTAGGGGCGTAGGTCAGGAGCGCTAGCCAATGGGGCAAGTGGGGGCGTGGGCCAGGACCGGCCAGCTGGGTTCACTTGGCATCTGTAGTCCCCAAGTGGAGTGGCCAAGCAGTCTCCCTGCTCCTTCCTGCACAGCTGAGCAGGTGAGGGCCGAGCACAGAGCCCCACTCCTGACATCACTGGCGTCCAGGGCCACGTCTCCTGAACTAGTTTCTGAAGCTTGATGCCAGGGCCAGGATCTGAGTGGGTCCCTGTGCTGGTTGGGCCCTCTGGGTGCCCTGCCTTTGATCTTGGGCTCTGGATGCCCCTCCGCCATGGACCCTGGGCTCTGGGTGTCCCCCCATCACTGCCTCTGGATGCACACCCCGCTCTGATCCTTGTCTGTGTGCCCCGCCAGCTGACTTGGGGCTCTGGGTGCTCTCCCTGCTGACTCAGGCTCTGGGTGCCCCTCCCCCGCTGACTCAGGCTTTGGGTGCCCCCCCGCTGACTCTGGGCTCTGGATGTCCCCCCATGGACCCAGGGTACCCCCCCACTGACTCAGACCCTGGTTGCCGCCTCCCCGCCCCGCTGACTCAGGCTCTGGGTGTCCCCCAGCTGACCTTGGACTCGATCTCTTTGCAGCGTGCAGCCTGTACACCCTGCGCTCGCCCCCCCCCAGCAAAGTGATCAAGACACGCTACCGCATCATCAAGAAGAGCCCGGCCTCCCCCCTCAGCACCCCACCCATCCACCTGGCTCTGCCCACCTGGCGCACCCGGCGGCTCTCACTGCCCAGGTAAGGGGACACTGACGGCAACTTGGGTAGGAGGGGGGCCTGTCTGGGTGGCTGATGGCTGAGGGGAGGAACCTGAGGGCCAGGTGGGCTGAACACACCACAGGGGCCATGCCTGCGCCACAGCTCATTAGCTAGGAAATTGCTTGATTTTTCTGTTTGTTTAGCAATTTGTGCCCCAGAGACTGCCAGCCTGTGCGCCCTGCACGCCCACGCATGCGTGCACACACACGTGCACAACATACTTAACGCACATGCTGCCATGTGCGCACATGTACACACACGTACACACACACTGATTCACACGCACACACATACCCTCACCCTGCACACCCCACAGGGTATCAGCCAGGCTCATAGCTGGTTTGGCCCACACACTGCCCAGACAGTCCAGACCTGCACCCAAGCTTGTGGGGCGTTGGCGTCCTGGCAGCAGCTTCAGTGAGACCAAGCTCCGGGGCCCCGTCATAGGCTCCGTACCTCAGGGCTCCGCAAAGACTCAGTGGCACAGAGACTGGGGCAGTGTGACCCCGGTGCCCTGTGAGAGCTGGTCCACAGGCAGGGCAGTCAGGGCCCGGGGTTGGGGGCAGCCCTCCCAGCCTCTGGGATTCTGCCACCCTCCACTGTGCTGCCGGGCGGGGTGCCTGTTGCTGCCAGACCTGCTGTTTGGAGGTTTATGTGGCCTGTGGTGGCCCAGGAGTTGGCCGGGTCCTGTGGCAGAGGCGGCCTGAGAGATGTGGGCAGGCAGTGCCTGGCACGCAGCACCTCCATCCTCACCACTGGGCTGTGTCCTGCCACGGACTTCTCTGGAGGCAAGAGCTGGAAGTATATTTTAAATTAATTTTACTGCACTTTTTGTAATATTTTTGTTTTAAATAGATTTATAAGCATCTTGGGGGCTATTTCTACAAATTTATGAAGATAATTCTCACTCTCTCAATAAGGTTAAATTTACAGCTGCTATTTCCGTATTAATCCACGTTGCTAAGTGGATCTAATTTTCTTCCGTTCTTCTATCTGGTGAGCATGGCCTTTCCTAATGCAATTTCCCCCTCACTAAATCACTGTGATCGGGAGTCGTGATCGAGCTAAATTAACTTAAATTAATTTACTTACTAAGAGCCCCAGATCGCCGGGAATGAGGTTCAGATTTACGGATTCTTCCCTTCTGCCTCCCCTCCTCTTTCGGCACTTGGCCCCTCTGCAGCCCTGCCTGGGCCAGTGCTCCCCAAGGTGGGGGACGGGCCACAGGTGCAGGCTGCCCATGGTGGGTGAAGGGGTGAGGAGCAGAAACGAGATGCCAGGCCCAGTGGTCCCAGAAGTCTCAGTGGCTCCATGCAGTGCTGCTCTGTCAGGCATGGCAGGCACCATCAGGCACCTCTCCAGAGCCTCCTGCTGAAAGGCTTCATCCTGGGCCTCCTCTCTCCTGACCTCCCACCCTGTCCTGTCTGCCCCTGTCAGGTGCAGGGGATGTGCCCTGGGCTCGAAGGCTCCATTCCTGACCCTTGGTGGCTCTCTCTGCTGGTTGTCGGGAGTGGGGAGAGGGCAATGGGGGCAGGGGCAGTGGGAAAGCCCTGAGCACCCCTTCCTTGGTGGGCGAGGGCCTGAGGGCCCTGGAGGAGAGGCCTCTGCCCAAGGTCACCTAGGCCTGCCCTGCCTTCTCAGCAGAGTGGCTGCTCGCTGGCTGCCTGGTCCTGCAGTTCTCACACTTGGGCTTGTGGCTGAGGCAGCAGAAAGGGCCGTCTCTGGAGTCAGGGCTGATCTGGTGCCTGCCCACCTGCCTGCTATGGTTGGCATCCATCCGAGTGGGGATGCTGCCTGTGTGGTCCCCAGGCCTGTGGGTGGGGCTGGCTGGGACAACGGGCTTCGACTTGCAGTGATCTCTGACCTGCCTGGGCTGCAGTTTCTGCCTCTGTCCCTGGGCAGAGGGAGGGTGGGCAGGGGTGGTGCTGGGGGGTGCAGAGCTGTCCAGCCAGGCAGGCCTGGGCCCTGGCACAGCTATTGAAGGCTGGGCATGGGGTGAGGGACTCTCCTTGGGTGCTGTGTGTCTGCCTTTCTGGAAGGAGATTGTGACCTTCACCTGGAGGGGCCACCCTAGAGAGGCTGGCTGTGGCCCCAGCAGTCTGAAGCCTTTGTGGGGGCCAGGTGAGCAGCTCAGGGGCAAACACTCAGCCGGGGGGTGGGGGGTGGGGGAGATGCCTGCACTGCAGAGAGAGGCACTGTAGGTGTGCTGCCACCCTGGAGGGAGAGCTGGTGGACTTAGAGGGGGCTGGTCCAGACAGTGCGTGACCCCAGGCAGGCCTCTCCCCTGGAACCTTGCTTCCTTGATTGCAGAATGGGGAAAGCAGCTCCCTCCCAGGGGCATACGGCTAGACCGAACCTGCTCCAACTCAGAGCACCTTCACTGAGCACCTGCGCTGCGCCAGGCTAGTCCCAGACACAGCCCCGCTGGAGGAGGACAGGTGGACATGGGAACAGATGCATGTGGTAGGGAGGATGAGGAAGGAGCCGGCCCAGGTCTGGGTTTTTATAGAGTGTCCTAGCAGGGCTCGGAGGGTGTCTGGGCCAGGCCGCAGTGTGGTGGGTACCAGGCTGTGTGACTGATGTCACAGGAGCCACCCCAGAGCAGAGGCTGGAAGGATTTAGGGAGTGAGGGGGAGCACCTGTGAGCATGTGTGTGAGGGATGTGAACGCGTGTAAGCATGTGAGCATGAGAATATGTATGAGTACCTGTGAATATATGAGCATGTGTGAGCGCATGTGGGCATGTGAGTAAGCATGTATGTGAGCACATGTGGATGTGCGTGTATACGTGTGAGCATGTGTGTACAGGCATGTGTAAGCATGTGAGCGTGTAAGCATTGGGAGTGTGTGTGGGTGGGTGTGTGTAAACACGTATGTGAGCACGTGTGAACATATGCAAGCAGATGTGAATGCATGTAAGCATGTGTGAAGGTGTGATCGTGTATGTGTGAGCACATGTGAGCATGTGTGAGTGTGAGCATTGAGAACATGTGAGCGTGTGTGACCATTGTGAACATGTGTGAGCATATGTGAATGCATGTGGGCATGTGTGGACCTATGAGCGTGTGTGAGTGAGCGTGTGTATGAACATGCAAGCAGGTGTGAATGCATTGAGCACATGTGAACATGTGTGTGAGGATGTGTGAACACGTGATCATGTGTATGTGTGAGCACTGTGAAAGAACATGTGAACACACGAGCATGTGTGAACATTTGTGAACACACATGAGTATGTGTGTGAGCATATGTGAACATGGTGTGAACACGTGAGCATATGCGTGAGCATGTGAAGACATATGAGTGTGTATGTGAGCAGGTATGAATGTAAGCATGTGTGAGCATTGTGAACACATGTGAGCATGTGTGAATGCATGTGTAATCATGTGTGAATGCATGTGAGGATGTGTGAACACGTGAGCATGTGAGCACGTGTTAGCATGTGAGTGTATGTATGAGCGTGTAAGCATGTGTGTGAGCATTGTGAACACATGTGAGCATGTGTGTGTGTGAGCATTGTGAATGCATGTGAGCAAATCTGTGTGTGAGCATGTGTGAGTATGGGTGTGTGGGTGTGAGCATATGGAGATGCCACTCCTGCAGCTTCTGAGCCTTGAGAGGTTTGATTTATTCTTGCCTGATAGAAGTTTTCTCTCAGGCGGATCAGCCCTGGCCTGGCATGTGGACACACGCAGACAGTTGGGCCATCTGTGTTCATATTTATGGGGCATGGCAGGAGGCAGAGACATGGACCCCAGAGACTTTTGTGAGGAGCACCAGCTGGAAGTAAATCATGGAGCTGCCGGGTGTTGTTGCTGGTTGGCATTTCCCTGTCTGGCCACACAGGTGGCTCAGAGGCAGCTGGCAGCCACATCTCAGATGTGTGGGTGCTGTCAGTGTGTCCTCGGGAGCCATCCCCTGCTGGAACGTCTCTCCCAACAGACGCCGGGGCCCTGGGGAGTTGTGGGCTCTGGAGAGGTCCACGCTGGTACCGTCAGACCCAGCGAGTGATGGTCTACTGGCATCACCTGTGCCCCCCTCCTTTTGGCTTGTGGAGACCGGGTTGGGTGGTGGACGGGCAGGGAGATGCCGGAATCTGGGCCTCAGTGCTGAGGCAGCGCTGATGGCCCCTTGGTTGCAGTGCCTGGCCCAGGGCTGCGGTCTGAGCTCGGGGCCCAGCCCCGCCTCCACCAAGGCCCTCCCCTTGTGGGCTCCCTGCAGCCCTGCCTTTGGACGACCTCACACCCTCCTGCCTGGGGAGGGCCGTTCCCACCAGGGTCCCCGCAGAGTGTGCCTGGGGCTGGGGTGTCATTCAGCAAGGGTTTAATCTTTCTGTTGTTCTGAGATTTGTGGATTTGCCTGTTTTCTCGCCTGGCTTCCAGCAAGTTCGTTAATCCGGACTGAGGCTGAAACGTGACTTATACCCCTAAACTGCCTGTCACTTTTTTCCTCTTTCTGAATTCATTTGACCGAAAGTGCGGAATAAACAGAAGCTGTGTGCTTAAGCAGATGGATGGGCCTCTTCTCCTGACGACAAATGGGCCGTCACCGAGCCTGACGCTTGCCGGCCGTTTTTGTTTTACTTTATTTTTGTGTCTGTGTGGTAAATCTTCAGTAACCTCTGTGCACGTGTCGCGGTTCAGCCGCGATCTGAAGACTGAAGTGCGTCTCCAAAGTGACATTTCATTAAAGAGGCGCTCAGCACGAGGACAGAGGTGCCCCAGCCTGGGAGCCACGGGGTCTCCTGATGAGTGGGGGCGCCTGCTCGCCCGTGCTCCAGCTCAGGGAGTGTCCTGTTCTTCCCAGCCCTTCCCTGAGCGTGGCCTCAACAGGCGTCCACAGATGCATGGGAGCAGTAGCCTCCGGAGAGGCCCCAGTGGTGGGTGTGAAGGAGCTCGCAGATGAGCCCTCAGGTGAGACCAGGCAGGGGAAAGCGGGCTTGGCCCAGGCCGGGCCTCCGCTGAGGGGCTGGCTGACAGGTGGGCTAGTGCTGACCATGGGCTGGGTAGCTGGGCGTGGCAGTTCCTGGACTTCCTTGGTGCAGCCCATACAGCGCCTTGCTGGGGCGGATGCTGGCTTGAGACGTGTGTGCAGCCTAGCTGGCTGCCGGCCTCGCGGGCCCTGCTGACTGCAGCACAGTTTCTGCCAGCCAGGCCTCGGCTGCAGATGTTGCCGGCAGGTCTGCGAGGTCACAGCTGCTGGAGCGGGGTGTAGCCTGGCCCCAGGCAGACCTGCCCTGCGCCCGAGGCCAGGAGACCTCATCGGATGTCAGCACATCTAGGCCCCGGCACTGTGGTGGGTGAGAGGAGGGCCACTGAGTAGTTCCTGGGCTCACTCACGTTTCTTCTTCTAATTGGTTTCTTATATTTAAATTTGGGGGTGGCTTTTAAAGTGATGTACTTTTGCACTTATAGGAAAGTTGTCAAATGGCACATGTCCCTCACCCCGACTTGTTGCATTTGCTCTGTGACCACCTGCTCGGTGCTCTCACGTCCCCTCTCCATATTGATGGGACCATTTGTGAGGAAATTGGGGGCCCCCGCCTCGTCCCCTAAATACTCTTGTGCGTTTCCCAGGAAGGAGGACCTTGTGCTTCATAGCTGCGGGGGGAGTCTCAGGCCAGCCCAGCCACACTAGGCTGTGTCACTGCCTGCGGCGGGTGCCCACAGCCTGTCCCTGCCAGGGAGCGAGTGCTGGGTGGTCCTGGTCTCTGCCATTGGGAGCAACTCTTCGACCTTTCTGGTCCTTTAGGACTCAGCATTGGTGGAGAGCCCTGCCACCAGGTGCCTGTCCTTGTGGCATGCTCCAGGGTGCATGGGGTGCCAGGTCCTTCACAGCGATGTCAGCTCTGCTCAGTGGTCACCAAGAATCCCCAATCTGGTCACCCACAGGCTGCTGGTTTTCCTTTTGTAGCAGTCATGTGTGAGAGGGGCTCTGAGGCAGCGTGGATACCTACTCCCCAGTTCTAGATCCTTGCGATCTCCCTGCCCTGTCATCCCCCCATGCCCACCATCAGTGCCCACTGCTGGGAGTCCACACCCCTCCACTACAGCAGCATGCATCGAGGCTTGTCTTGCTTGGGAGGCTGGAGCCTGGGGTTGTTGTTCACTGTGCTCCTCAGTGTGTCTAGACTTGGCCATGGAAGTCCCCTCAAGCTGACTCCTGCGTACCAGCCACACTCCAGGCTCACTGTGGACATCCCGGCCTGGCCCCCGCCATTTCTCTAGAGGGCCCTGGTTTCTTTAGTGCGACGGGCCGTAACCATTCTCATCGCTGCACAGGATAGTCTCCAACAGGGTCACCTGGCCCCAAACGCTAGTGGTGCTGAGGTGACGAGCCCGCTCCAGGCCCTGGGGTGTCGTTGCTTCCGGCCTCTCAGGGCATAAAAGGGAACTCTGTGTGCATGCGTGCACATGCACATGGGCAGACACACACACCCCCACATACGTATATTCACACACATGCTTACACACACATTTACACAATACATTCTTACACACACAGGCATCTGCTTTCATTACCATATTAGTCTGTCTCTGTCGCAAACCACACACTCATACTGCGTGCCTGAATCTCCTTGGGCTGCCATGACAGGAATACCACAGAGTGGCTTTAAAGAACAGGGATTTATTGTCTCGTAGTCTGGAAGCTAGAAGTCCAGATCAGGGTCTCAGCCATGTTGATTCCTTCTGAGGCCTCTCTCCTAGTTTCTGGTGTCTGAGGGATCCTGGACATTCCTTGGCTTGTAGATGACCATCACGTGATGTCTGTCTTCCCCTGTATGTCTCTGTGTCTAGTTCCCTCTTTTCGTAACTCAGAAGAGATTAGGTTTAGGACTCCCGCAACTCTGGTATGACCTCATTAGCATAACAGAAGAAAACCCTATTTCCAAACAAGGTCATAGGTACAGGGGCCAGCACCGCAGCACATATTTTGGGGGTCACAGTTCAGGCCTCAGTGCTGACAGGTGCAGCTCCTGTCTAGCACAGGTAGGCCCCGGCCCCTCCTTTCCATGTCTGTGCCCCTACCCAGCAGGGGACACCTGGCCAGTTGTCCTCAGCACAGTGCTCATCTGCAAGAGCCAGAATACAAGCTTCTGAATTCACCCAACATCGCTGCAAAGCTGGAAGACTCACGTCCGATGTGTGTGTGGAATGCGCAAGTCCTATGTACAGTTCGAAAACCCTGGTGGCGTAGTGGTTAAGTGCTATGGCTGGTAGACAAAAGGTCAGCAGTTTGAATCTTCCAGGCGCTCCTTGGGAACTCTACGGGGCAGTTCTGCTCTGTTCTATAGGGTCACTATGAGTCACAATCAACTCAGCGGCAATGGGTTTTTTATGGGTTTATATACAGTCCTGCAAGCTTTGGTGGATGTGCCCATGTGTGATGGTTAAGGTTGTGTCAGCTTGGCTGGGCCATGATTCTCAGTGATTTGGCAGTTATGTAATGATATAGTCGCCCTTCCATGATGTGATCTGATGTGATCAGCCAATCAGTTGTAAGGGCAGTTTCCTCGGGGGCATGGCCTCCATCCTATATATATATATATATGTATATACATATGTACGTATATACGTATGTGGTCGTTCTGGCAAAGCTTGCTTGCTTTCTCTCGATCCTGCACCTAGCTTGTCATCATCTGACCTCCAATTCATGGGACTTGAGCCAGCTGCCTGCTGTATTGCCTGCTAATCATGGGACTTCTTAGCTTCCCCAGCCTGTGAGTCAGCAGCCTGCCGTCTGACCTGCTGATCTTAGGTTCATCAGTCCCTGCAGCTACGTGAGTCAGGAGAAGCCTCCATCCTGACATCTGACCCATGGACATGGGACCTGCTAGTCTCTACAGCTGTGTGAGCCATTTCCTTGATATAACCCCTCCTCCCCCATATTTTTTTTTTCCCCCATATATATATATATGCTTCGCTAGTTCTCTGGAGAACCTAGCCTAAGATATTTGGCCCCAAGAGTGGTTCTAGGGAAACAAAAGGATGAATTCTCTAAATTTGTTCTTAAGTGTGACTAGTCTTAAAAGCACTGATGACTCTGTCTCCAGTAGTGAAGAGGGTGCTCCTGATCCATGGTGTAAGCTAGCAGTGTTAACATGTAACATACCACCAGTAGATCAAGTATTGGTGAGAAGCAAGGCTCTAGGTGATTATATGTTTGACACTTTTTTACAATTTTGTCAGAATGTAAAGTGTAGGGAAGCTGATTGGTTGGTCCTCCATTCACTAGACAAAGTGGTGAAAGAAAGACATGAATTGAGGCTTCAGAGTCACAGCTCAAGTGCTGCATAAAAGACCTGAAAGTTGCTATTGTGCTCTGAGAGAAAGCCTCATTTCTTATGTGATTTTTCCTCAAATATGTTGGTGCCAAGTGCATTATCTTCAATCTCACTAATTCTGATTTCCATTGCCTCAATTCTGCTCTTATGACTTTCTATTGAATTGTCTAATTCTGAAATTTTATGGTTAATCTTCTGGATTTCTGTTTGATGTCTGTCTGTGGAAACCCTGGTGGCATAGTGGTTAAGTGCTATGGCTGCTAACCAAAGGGTTGGCAGTTCAAATTCACCAGGCGCTCCTTGGAAACTCTATGGGGCAGTTACTATTCTGTTCTATAGGGTCACTATGAGTCGGGATTGACTCGACGGCACTGGGCTGGGTCTCTCTATGGATTCTTGCAGCGTAGTAAATTTGTCATTATGCTCTTGTCTAATCTGCTTAAGTTCCTCTAATACTTTGTGTGCTGCTTGGCTTGTTCTGTGTTTTGTCTGATCTCCTTCCTGATCTTTTGAACTACGCTGGGAATGACAACTCGAAGAGGAATGGTGTTGCATTCATTGTCAAAAAGAACGTTTCAAGATCTATCCTGAAGTACACTGCTGTCAGTGATAGGATAATATCCATACGCCTACAAGAAAGACCAGTTAATATGACTATTATTCAAATTTATGCACCAACCACTAGGGCCAAAGATGAAGAAATAGAAGATTTTTATCAGCTGCTGCAGTCTGAAATTGATCGAACATGCAATCAAGATGCATTGATAATTACTGGTGATTGGAATGCAAAAGTTGGAAACAAAGAAGGACCAGTAGTTTGAAAATAAGGCCTTGGTGATAGAAACAATGCCGGAGATGGAATGATAGAATTTTGCAAGACCAACGACTTCTTCACTGTAAATACCTTCTTTCACCGACATAAACAGCGACTGTGTACATGGACCTCGCCAGATGGAACACACAGAAATCAAATTGACTGCATCTGTGGAAAGAGATGATGGAAAAGCTCAACATCATCAGTCAGAACAAGGCCAGGGGCCGACTGTGGAACAGACCATCAATTGCTCATATGCAAGTTCAAGCTGAAACTGAAGAAAATCAGAGCAAGTCCACGAAACCCAAAATATGACCTTGAGTATATCCCACCTGAATTTAGAGACCGTCTCAAAAATAGATTTGATGCATTGAACACTAGTGACTGCAGACCAGATGAGTTGTGGAATGACATCAAGGACATCATCCATGAAGAAAACAAGAGGTCATTGAAAAGACAGGAAAGAAAGAAAAGACCAGGACGTCTGTCAGAGGAGACTCTGAAACTTGCTCTTGAGCGTCGAGCGGCTAAAGCAAAAGGAAGAATTGATGAAGTAAAAGAACTGAACAGAAGATTCCAAAGGGCTTCTTGAGAAGACAAAGTAAAGTATTATAATGACATGTGCAAAGAGCTGGAGATGGAAAACCAAAAGGGAAGAACACGCTCGGCATTTCTCAAGCTGAAAGAACTGAAGAAAAAATTCAAGCCTCGAGTTGCAATAGTGAAGGATTCCATGGGGAAAATATTAAACGACGCAGGAAGCATCAAAAGAAGATGGAAGGAATACACAGAGTCATTATACCAAAAGGAATTAGTCAATATTCAACCATTTCAAGAGGTGGCATATGATCAGGAACCAATGATATTGAAGGAAGAAGTCCAAGCTGCTCCGAAGGCATTGGTGAAAAAACAAGGCTCCAGGAACTGATGGAATATCAATTGAGATGTTTCAACAAACACATGCAGTGCTGGAGGTGCTCACTCGTCTATGCCAAGAAATGTGGAAGACAGCTTTCTGGTCAACTGACTGGAAGAGATCCATATTTATGCCGATTCCCAAGAAAGGTGATCTAACTGAATGTGGAAATTACAGAACAATATCATTAATATCACACACAAGCAAAATTTTGCTGAAGATTATTCAAAAGCAGCTGGAGCCGTATATTGACAGGGAACTGCCAGAAATTCAGGCTGGTTTCAGAAGAGGACATGGAACCAGGGATATCACTGCTGATGTCAGATGGATCCTGGCTGAAAGCAGAGAGTACCAGAAGGATGTTCACCTGTGTTTTATTGACTATGCAAAGGCATTCGACTGTGTGGATCATAAACTGTGGATAACACTTTGAAGAATGGGAATTCCAGAACACTTAATTGTGCTCATGAGGAACCTTTACATAGATCAAGAGGCAGTTGTTCGGACAGAACAAGGGGATACTGATTGGTTTAAAGTCAGGAAAGGTGTACCATCAGGATTGTATTCTTTCACCATACCTATTCAATCTGTATGCTGAACAAATAATCTGAGAAGCTGGACTATATGAAGAAGAACGGGGCATCAGGATTGGAGGAAGACTCGTTAACAACCTGCGTTATGCAGATGACACAACCTTGCTTGCTGAAAGTGAAGAGGACTTGAAGCACTTACTAATGAAGATCAAAGACCACAGCCTTCACTATGGATTACGCCTCAACATAAAGAAAACAAAAATCCTCACAACTGGACCAATGAGCAGCATCATGATAAACGGAGAAAAGACTGAAGTTGTCAAGGATTTCATTGTACTTGGATCCACAATCAACAGCCATGGAAGCAGCAGTCAAGAAATCAAAAGACGTATTGCATTGGGTAAATCTGCTGCAAAGGACCTCTTCAAAGTGTTGAAGAGCAAAGATGTCACCCTGAAGACTAAGGTGTGCCTGACCCAAGCCATGGTATTTTCAATCCCATCATATGCGTGTGAAAGCTGGACAATGAATCAGGAAGACCGAAGAAGAAATGACGCCTTCGAATTGTGGTGTTGGTGAAGAATATTGAATATACCATGGACTGCCGAAAGAACGAACAAATCTGTCTTGAAAGAAGTGTGGCCAGAATGCTCCTTAGAGGCAAGGATGGCAAGACTGCGTGCGTCTTTCATACTTTGGACATGTTGTCAGGAGGGATCAGTCCCTGGAGAAGGACATCATGCTTGGCAGAGTACAGGGTCAGTGGAAAAGAGGAAGACCCTCAACGAGGTGGACTGACACAGTGGCTGCAACAATGGGCTCAAGCATAACAACGATTGTAAGAATGGCTCAGGCCTGGGCAGTGTTTCGTTCTGTTTTGCATAGGGTCGCTATGAGTCGGAACGAACTCAACAGCACCTAACAACAACAACAATTCCGGAAAGTTCTCTTCATCTGGAAGATTTCTTGATACTTTATTTTGGGAGCTTGCTGAAGCCATTGTCGTCTGCCTCTTTATCTGATTTGACATTGACTCTTGTCTCTGAGCCATCAGTAAGTTATTGTATTTATTTATTTTATGTTTCCTTACTGTGTCCTAGCTTCTTGTTTGTTTTGGTATGCCCAAATAGGCTGCTCAAGTGAGCTAATTTGATTATTAGCACCTTAGAAGCTCTAACAACCTATCATCAGGTGGTTAGAGCTGTTCCTAGCTATGTGAGCCCAGGAGTCCGTTCACTTTTCTTGTATGGATTCAGCTCAGGTGTCCAGATAGTCAGTCAGCGAGTGTGTGGTGCAGGCTCTCACCTACAGTCCTAAACAAGCAGAGGAGATTGGTGTAGGCACGGGTATCTGGGTGCAGTAGGGGGTCACTTGCTGAGCAAGGCAGGGGGCTGTCTGTGAGGCTGTCTGTGAGGAAAGCATGTCCCTGTTCCCTAGAGTGTGTAGGTGGATGGGTTTTGCAGCTGGACTATGGGCAGTGTTGGCTGTAAGGACTGGGAGGCACTACTTATTCTTGGACCCCTGTTTTGGGTGGCTAGGTGTCATGGGTAGAGACACCAGTCATCAGGCCCCTGATGTGGGTTAAAAAAAAAAAAAAAAAAGGTAAGGACCCTGCTTAATAGGCAGAGTAGTGTCAAATGACACAAACTTGCCCCTCCACCATGTAGCTGAAACAGTTGAATTTAGGCTTCAGGTACATACCCTGTTGTACTATGCTAATGAGGGCCTAGGCTGTTGAAATGGGCCCACACAGGTCTATGAAGGGGTGAAAGACATGCAAAGTTTGTGGACCCCTTTTTATGCCTGTGCCTAGGCAAAGGAGCTGTTTCTGCCCTGAGTTCCTGGCTTAGGGGAACGGGCAGATTATTTTTTCCCTGTTTGTTAGTTTGTTCCCTCTCCAAGTCCAGGAGAATGGCTCAGGGGGAGTGCAGGGTCCTTCTACCAGCCCAGGGGATGCAGTTAGCTGGGACACGGTTCAGAGCGGGAAGGGAGCAGGTAAGTGGGTGAGAGGTTTTTCTCTCGGGAAGTTAAACATAGGTACTTATTGTTTGCCGATTGTGGGCCAGTTCTGGCTTTTTCTGGAGGGTTGAACAGACTCTCCACTGTTAAGCGATGTGAAAAACGCATCCCGAATGCCTCTGCTTACCTCACCGTGCTCGTGGCAGTAGCGGAATCGGCCTGCAGGGTGCCAGTTCCCTCCAGGTCAGGTCTAATAACTCCTTGCTGCTTCTGAGCCGTTTCTCCTTCCCCCTGCCACTCAGTCCGATTCCTCAACTTTGCCTTTGATGTTCAGGGCTCCTAGATTATCATATATAATCAGTTCACTTGTTTTTTTGGGTCTTTGTTGTAAGAGGGACCACAGGAAACGTCTGACTACTCTGCCTTCTTGGCCCCACCTCTTGAAAGCCTCATTTCTTGTAGTAACAGAGCTGATATTGCTGAAAACCAAACCCAGAGTTTTATTGTAAAAGTGACTGAATTACAATGCCAGTTGAATTCCCAACTTCAAATAGTGTCTGAAGTTAAAGTGAGGGCATTGTTTGGGAAGAAATGAGATCCTGAAACTTGGGGCAGGGACATATGGGCAGATAATCAGGAAACTAGGGACACTGAGTCCCTAAATTCCATTAAATCACTCCTGCCAGCAGAACCAGTCTTCTGACTGCCATCTAAAGAGATCTCACTGCATCTGTGTCTGCTGAGCCACCCTCCCTGGTAAAACCATTATCTCTTCCACCCCAGTCTGGCGAGATTAACCCAGCTGTGTCCGAAGAGCTGCTAAGCAAAAGGTCAGCAGTTTGAATCCACCAGGTGCTCCTTGGAAACCATATGGGGCAGTTCTCCTCTGTCCTGTGGGTCGCTATGAGTCAGAATTGACTTGACAGAAATGGGTTTGGTTTTTTTGGTGTCTAATAGGGTCGCTAGGAGTCAGAATTGGCTCAATGGCAGTGGGTTTGATTTTGGGTTTTTTTTGGAAGGGTCTTTGTGATACTGCCTGGGGTGGTGCCTTGGGCGTTGCCTGGAGCATGGCCTGAGGTAGATGCCTTACAGGACATTGCTGAATATTCCCAGGACCCATTCCCACCATCTGGTTTTGCTTCTAGACCTATAAGCAGACTTGTGTCCCAGCAAGCCCCAAAAGGTAAAGTATAAAGTGTGACCCAGGAGGAGATATGCTATACTCCAAAAGAACTGCTTGACTTTCCTAATACATACAAACAGAATCCTGGGGAATATGTGTGGGAATGGCTACTAAGGGTGTGGGATAATGGTGCAAGGAACATAAAGATGGATCAGTCTTGGTTTATTGATATGGGCCCAATATGCACAGATCCTTCATGCAGTGTTTCAGCTCGAGAGGTTAGGAAAGGACCTAATAGTTTATTTGGCTGGGTCACTGAAGCATGGATTACACGGTGGCCTACACTAAATCAAGTTGAAGTACCAGACCTGCCTTGGTGTACTGTAGAAGAAGGTATCCACAGGCTTAGGGAAGAGTGGATTTATCAGGTTAGACCCATAGACCCATACATGGAGTGCCCGGAGGACACACCTTTAGCACAACTGTGAGGAACAAATTTGTGAAGGGAGCCCCAGCATCCTCGAAGACTGCTGTGATTGCTATTTTATGTAAGCCAAATTTGATAGTGGGAACTGTCCTAACTGAATTAAGACACCTAACTACAGTGGGGCTGATTGGAGCCCATAGTGGTAGGGGCCAAGTGGTGGCACTCAGTTGCCAAAGACAAGGCAGGCATGGTTACCATAATGGACGGTAGAGCCAAAGCAGTAATCAGAGTAGTCGGACTCATATGGACTTAACGGCATTGGCTACTTTGTCATGGTGTCCCTAGGAGTGAAATAGAGGGGAAATAGACTAAATAGTTACTTTATCTGTACAAATTGGTGAATTCTAGGTCAAATGAACAGCAGTCTAACTTGAATTGCTAGAATAGAGAGTCACAGTCCCTCAATCAGTTCCCAGACTTGAGCCAGTTTATAGACCCACAACCCCTTGAATGAAGGGGAGGCCGGGTCCCCTTGAGGAGGAACCCTACTTTACTGCCAAAAATTTATACTGTTATTCTTTCTCCCAGCCTTCTGCAAAGGGATCTACATTCTTTTATAAAAATGACTGTTCACTGGGGAAAAGGAAATAGTGAGACTTTTTAGGGGATTACTGCATACTGGCTCTGAACTAACACTAATACCAGGAGACACAAAATGTCATTGTTGCCCACCAGTCAGAGTAGGGGCATATGGAGGTCAGGTTATTAATGGAGTCTTAGCTCAGGTTCAGCTCACAGTGGGTCCAGTGGGTTTCCAAACCCATCTTGCAATGATTTCCCCAGTTCTAGAATACATAATTGGAATAAATATATTCAGCAACTGGCAGAACCCCTGCGTTGGATTCCCAACAAGTGGGGCAAGGGCATTTATGGTAGGAAAAGCCAAGTGGAAGCCATTAGAACTGCCCCTACCTAGGAAAATAGTAAACCAAAAGCAATACCACATTCCTGGAGGGACTGCAGAGATTACTGCCACCATCTAGGACTTGAAGGAAGCAGGGCTGGTGATTCCCACCACATCCCCATTCAGCTCGCCAATTTGGCCTGTGCAGAAAACAGATGGACCTTGGAGAATGACGGTGGATTGTTGTAAACTTCACCAGGTGGTGACTCCAACTGCAGCTGCTGTACCAGGTGTGGCTTCATTGCTTGAGCGAGTTAATCCATGTCCTGGTACCTGGTGTGCAGCTGTCGCCCTGGCCAGCGCCCTTTTCTTGATTCTGGTTTCAAAGGACCACCAGAAGCAGTTTGCCTTCAGCTGGCCTTCACAGTCTGTTTCGGCCATCTAGTGCTGCTATAACAGAAATACCACAAGTGGATGGCTTTCACAAAGGGAAATTTATTCTCTCACAGTCTAACAGGTTACAAGTCCAAATTCAGGGTGTCAGCTCCAGGTTGGCTTTCTACCCCTGTCGGCTCTGGAGGAAGGTCCTTGTCATCAATCTTCCCCGGTCAAGGAGCTTCTCAGGCTCAGGGACCCCAGGTCCAGAGGATGTGCTCTGCTCCTGGTGCTGCTTTCTGGGTAGCGAGGAGCTCGTCAGGCGCAGGGACCCTGGGTCCACAGGACACACTCTGCTCCCGGTGCTGCTTTCTTGTTGGTATGAGGTTCCCAACTCTCTGCTTGCTTCTCTTTCCTTTTATCTCTTTAGAGATAAAAGGTGGTGCAGGCCACATGCCAAGGAAACTCCCTTTACATTGGCTCAGGGATGTGACCTGGTAAGGGTGTTACAATCCCACCCTAATCTTCTCTAACATAAAATTACAATTCTACCCTAATCCTCTCTAACATAAAATTACAATCACAAAATAGAGGACAGCCACACAGTATGGGGAATCATGGCCCAGCCAAATTGATACATAAATTTTTTGGGGGACATAATTCAGTCCATGACACACCCCTGCCTCAGCGGTATATCAACTCTCAAGCCCTATGTCATAATTTAGTCCGCTGAGACCTCGATTGCCTTTCTCTTCCATAAGACATCGCACTGGTCCATTATGTTTATGACGTGCTGATTGGACCTAGTAGGAAGTATCAGTAACCCTGGACTTATTGGTAAAACATTTATTTGCATGCTAGAGGGTGGGAAATTAACCTGGCAAAAATTCAGGTTTCTTTCACCTCAGTGAAATCTCTGGGAGTATGGTGGTGTGGGACATGTTAAGATATCCCTTCTAACGTGAAGGATAAGTTATTACATCCGGCCCCTCCTCCAGCTAAAAAGGAGGCAGAATGCTGGGCCTCTTTGGATTTTGGAGGCAACATATTCCTCATTTGGGTGTGCTACTCCAGCCTATTTATCAAGTATCTTGAAAAGCTGCTGGTTTTGAGTGGGGCCCAGAACAAGAGAAGGCTCTGCAACAGGTTCAGGCTGCCGCGCAAGCTGCTCTGCCACTTGGGCCACATGATTCAGTGGATCATATTCAGCTCGAAGGGGCAGTGGCAGATAGAGATGCTGTTTGGAGTTGTTGGCAGACCCCTATTAATGAATCACAGTGCAGACCCTTAGGATTTTGGAGCAAAGCCCTGCCATCCCCTGCAGATAACTACTGTCCTTTTGAGAAAGAGCTTTTGGCTAGTTACTGGGCCTTTGGAGAAACTAAACACCCAACCATAGGCCACCAAGTCACCATGTGGCCTGAGCTGCCCATAATGAACTGGGTGTCGTCTGACCCACAGTCATAAAGCTGGATGTGCACAGCATCACTCCATCATTAAATGGAAGTGGTATATACGAGATCGGGCTCGAGCAGGACCTGAAAGCATAAGTAAGTTGCGTGAGGAAGTGGCCTAAATGCCCATGGTCTCCACTCCTGTCATATTACCTGCCCTCTCCCAGTCTGCACCTTTGGCCTCATGGGGAGTTCCTTGTGATTAATCGACTGAGGAAGAGAATACTCATGCCTGGTTTACAGATGGTTGTGTATGAAATGCAGGCACCACTCGAAAGTGGATAGTGGCAGCACTACAGCCCTTTCTGGGACCTCCCTGAAGGCCAGTGGTGAAGGGAAATCCTCCCTAGGGACAGAACTTCAAGCAGAGCACCTGGTTATTCACTTTGCCTTGGTTGGAAGGAGAAATGGTCAGATGTGCGATTGTATACTGATTCATGGGCTGTGGCCAATGGTTTGCCTGGATGGTCAGGGACTTGGAAGGAATTTGATTGGAAAATCGGAGACGAGGTATGAGGAAGAGGTATGTGGATAGATCTCTCTGAATGGGCCAGAGAAGTAAACATATTTGTGTCTCATGTGAATGGTTACCAAAGAGTGACCTAGGCAGAGGAGGATTTTAACAATCACATGGATAGGGTGACGTGTTCTGTGGAAACCAATCATCCACTTTGCCCGGCCTCTCCCGTCATTGCCCAATGTTTATGAACAAAGTGGCCATGGTGGCAGGGATGGAGGTTATACATGGGCTCAGCAACATGGACTTAAACACTCACCAAGGCTGGCTACAGCTACTGCTGATTGCCGAGCCTACCAGAGACCAACACTGAGTCTCTGATATGGTACCATTCCTCAAGGCTGTCAGTCAGCAACCTGGTGGCAGGCTGATTACATTGGACCGCTTCCATCATGGAAGGCCGGTGGCAGGCTGATTACATTGGACCGCTTCCATCATGGAAGGCCGGTGGCAGGCTGATTACATTGGACCGCTTCCATCATGGAAGGCCGGTGTTTCATTCTTGCTGTGATAGACACTTTCTCTGGATGTAGATTCGCTTTCCTTGCGCGCAACATCTCTGCCAAAATTACCATCTGTGGACTCACAGAATGCCTTATCCACCGTCATGGTATCCCACACAGCATTGCCTCGGATCAGGGGACTCACTTCACAGCAAATGAAGTGTGGCAGTGGCCAGTCCTCATGGAACTCACTGGTCTTACTGTGTTTCCCATCATCCTGAAGAAGCTGGCTTGATAGAATGGGCTTCTAAAGACACAATTGTGGTGCCAGCTAAGTGGCAACACTTTGCAGGGTTGGGGCATTGCTCTCCAGGAGGCTGTATGTGCTCTAAAGCGGTGTCCCATATATGGTGCTGTTTCTCCCAAAGCCAGATGTTATGGATTGAATTGTGTCTCCCCAAAAATGTGTGTATCAATTTGGCTGGGTGGTGATTCGCGATACTGTGTGATTTTCCTATATGTTGTAAATCCTGCCTCTATGATGTTAATGATGGAGGATGGGTGGCAGTTGTGTTAGTGAGGCAGGACTCAATCTACAAGATTAAATTGTGTCTTGAGGCAATCTCTTGAGATATAAAAGAGCAGAGAGATGGGGAACCTCATACTTCCAAGAAAGCAGTACCAGAGCAGAGGGCGTCTTTTGGACCTGAAGTTCCTGTGCAGAGAAGCTCCTAGTCCTGGGGAAGACTGATGAGAAGGCCAGCGGAGAGAAAAAGACTTCCCATGGAGCTGACACCTGAGTTTGGACTTTTAGCCTACTTTACTGTGAGAAAATAAACTTTTCTTTGTTAAAGCCATCTGTGGTATGTCTGTTACAGCAGCAATAGATAACTCAGACACCAGGATTCATGGCTCCAGGAATCAAAGGGTGGAAGTGGGAGTGGCACCACTCACCATTACCCCCAGTGACCCACTCGCGTAATTTTTGCTTCCTGTCCCCATGATGCCATGCGCTGCAGCTGTAGAGGTCTTGGTTCCAAAGGGAGGAATGCTCGCACCTGGAGACACAGCACTGATTCCATTGAACTGGAACTTAAGAATGCTACCCTGCCACTTTGGGCTCCTCATGCCTCTGGACCTGTGGTTGACCCTGACTACCAAGGGGAAGTCGGACTGATGTTGCATGGTGGGGGTAAAGAAGAGTATGCCTGGAATGCAGGAGATCCCTTAGGGCGTCTCTTAGTACAACCATGCCCTGTGATGAAAGTCAATGGAAAACTACAGCAACCCGATTCTGAGATGACTCCTAATGGCCCAGACGCTCCAGAAATGAAGATTTGGGTCACCTCCCCCGTACAGAGAACCGTGACCAGCTGAGGTGGCTGTACCTGTGTGACCCACAACCCTGGCAGGAGGGCAACAGCCTGTACCTCCTCTCCTGCGGCAGCTGCCCTTCTGGATTTCCCTTGTATCAATTTTGCTGGTTCTGGGCCTCTGCACGAGTGGTATCCCACATGTGGGTTTTGTCCCCGCGTCACACCCTGCTCCCCCTGTGGGCGCGTGTGTGTGTGACAGGGCACTGCTGTGCACTGGCCCTCCTCCTGTTCTCAGTCCCCCTGTGGGGATTCTGGCTGAGCCCATGTTGGCAATTTTGAGCCCTCTTTGCAGACCTGTGCTTGTGAGTCTACGGTGAGCACCTGGGGTGGCATTGCTGGGACACGGGGGGCGGTGCCAGCCTTGTGTCCCAGCCAGGCCCCTCCCACATGTATGCCCTTTCTGTCCCCGAGACACTGGTGTCGCCGGCTTGGATTTCAGCTTCTCTTGGGTGTGTGATGGCGCCCGGTGCCGTCTCAGCGGGCATGTCCCTGAGGACATGTTGTCTGTACGTGCAGGCCTTTCTCGTCTTCCCTTCGGCAGCTCTCATTGGCCGTCTGTCCTTGTCCTCTTGGGAGAGATGGGGGGTATATCCAGGGCCGAGGACTGTGCCCTCCCTGCCCTGCTATACCAGCCTCACTGGCTTGGAGGTGGGCTGTTCCTGTCTGGGCATCAGGGGTGGCGGTGCAGGGGGCTGTCAGCCTCCAGGTGGGCTGTGCCCTGGTGGCTGTGGTGCCCCATGGCCCTGTCTCTGTGCCTGTCACCCCTCTCCAGCACCCTCTGGGGGCACACTCATGTCTGGCTGACACTGGGTCTGGTTGCCGTCAGTGCTCCTGTCCCTCCAGGAGCCCAGCAGATCCAGAGGTGGCCAGGCGGTATCTGCTGGCGCCTTGTCCTCCGCCTGAGTGCACGCCTTCCTTTGCGGCCCAGGCCCAGGGAACTGGAAAGAGAGTGCCATTCTTCTGCCTGCACACCCTGGTGGAGCCAGAGCCGTCCACTGAGGAAGGTCCACTGAGGACCGCCCCACCCCCACGAGGGCCCTGTTTCTCTCTCCATGCTGGTGGCCGGGGTTGCAGCCTCTGGAGCTGGGGCACCCACCCAGTTGGCGTGGCCCTCCTAACTCTAGTTCAGCCCCTAAACCCATTAGCTGGGCCTGAGCAGGAGGTGGTGGCAGGAGGCTCCAGGAGACCAAGTAGGATGAGTGCCTGTGTGTATGTGTGTGTCAGCCTGTGTATGCGTGTGTATATGTGTGCACGTCTGTGTATGTGTGTAGGTATGTGTGTATGTGATCTGTAGATGAGTGTATACGTGTGCATGCATGTATGTATATGCGGCTGTATATGTACATGCATGTGCATCTGTGTACATGCATGTACGTGCTTGCGTGCATGTGTTGTGTGTTTTGTGCATATGTGTGATCTGCAGTGGGTTGTGCACTGGAGTCCACCTGGGCACTGTCCCCTGAAGCTCAGCCTGTGTCTCTGCTGTCCTGTCCCACAAAACTCCTCAAAGCCTCTGGTGCCCCTTTTCTCCGCCTGGGGCAGCCGGGCTGCAGGCTGCGGTGGGAGGTGGGCCTCTGAGGTGCATCGTGAGCGTCGATGGCTCTGAGCAGGGGCGCGGTGGCCCAGGTTGACTCTCCAAGAAGACTACGGCTGCTGTGTGGGAGGGGCGAGGTGGTGGCAGCAGGCGCAGCAGCAGCCGCATGTGGGCTCAGGTTGAAGTGGGCAGGCAGGCGGGCAGCTGGTGCCAGTCAGGTGCCGTCCCCGGGCAGGACACGCAGAGCACTGGCTGGGGGAGCCGAGGAAGGCAGGGCACACCTTGCCGCCTGCTGGGGCAGGGACACCCAGGGCTGGCCTGTGGGGCATCTACGGGGCGTTGCTGCTGCAGCCCTTGGTTACATTTTGGTTCTTTGGTAATGACTCAAAACAAGAAGTGCTGGCTGGGCGGGTGAGGGTGCCACAGGGCTCTGACTCCAGACAGGGACTGAGGATCCAGGGCAGCCTGAGAGGCTGGAAGTGAGCTGCTCTCCCAGGCCTGTGCACATACCCCTCTGTGCCCCCACTTTAAGACTGGCCTATGGGGGGAGCACGGGGACCTCTGGGGAACCAAGACTGCAGGCACTATTACCCCAGCCCCAGGGCAGAGGAGGAGGCCTGCCTGGGGGCCACGCATGTGTCTCTGCTGGTGCGCCCACATGGTGGGACCGGGACTGGTCCGGGTGCCTACACCTAGGCTTCTAGGCTGCAAAGGGCCCCGCGTAGCCCTGGGCTGCTGCAGGAGTGGTGATCAGCGGGCAGGGGCCAGCAGGATCCCCTGGCCTGGCTCTAGCCTGGGAGCTGGAGGGCACCGCAGGAGTGACGCCCTTGCCTACCAGCGCCTGGCCGCCCGCTCCCACCATCTCCCCAGCGCATTGCTGAACCAGGTCTCCACGGCAGGTTTTTTAGAATTTTATTTTATGAGAACAGTCGGTTACGGCTCCCCAAGTGCTGTAAAAGTTAATGTGATGGCCTCTCTGCGCCTGTGCTCATTTTTATAATTTTTTATTTTATGAAACAGGACAGGGAGCTTAGTGACTTATTACTATTCATTTCGTTTCAATGCAGTAAATATTGATTCAGTTGGGGGTTTTCAATTTAAACCACTCGGCGATTATATAAAATATTACTGGCCTCTGAAATTATGCTTACCGATCCCTTCGGCTGCTCATTAAGGAAGGAGTGCGGTTCTGAGATCCCTTTGCCTTCATCATTCTAATGGATGGCTGAGACGCGTTTTTGCACAGAAGGTGCTACGGAAGCTGCTGGCAGGGCTGACAGCATGGGTGCAGCTCTTGATTTGGAAGTCAGTTCAAAGCGCTTACAGATTTATTTCCTTCTGCGTTTGTCTGAGGCAGGCAGGCCTCTCAGCGCCATGTTCCACAGCAGTGCCGGTGTCAGCTGCTGCTGCTTCCGCCGGCCGGGCCCTTCGGGGCCGGAGGTCCTGCCCGGATGGGCTGGTGGCCTGGGCCCTCTGGGCAGGATGTAGCCTTGGCCCTCCCAGCCCCACCCTCGATGGTTTTGGGAGATTGAGGGGAGAAGAACTGCCCTGCCAGGCCATCAGCTGGCCCTGATGGGCACGGAGCTATAGCCACTGCTGCTGAGGGTTGCTCCTCATCTTCCTCTGGGACCTCCTCCAGAAGGGGCCGGGCTTTTTGCTTGAGTTCTTAGAATCCTGCCCTTCAGTGACCTGGGGCAGAGGCTGGCGGGGTCAGCAGTGACCTCTTGCCTAAGGTCACAAAGCAGGCTGGCAGAGTGGGCCCGGGATGTGGACCCCTGGGTGCGGGGACCAAGGCAGGCTCACCTTCTCCTTGCTGCTTTCTGTGTGAGCAGTGCATGTGAACCGTGTGTGTGAGCTGTATATGTACGGGCCATGTATGTGAGCTGTGTGTGAGAGGTGTGCGTGTGAGGTGTGTGTGAGCTGTGTGTGTGGGCCGTGTGTGTGTGAGCCTTGTACATGTGAGCTGTGTGCGAGCCTTGTGCGTGTGAGATGTGTGTGTGTGAGCCTTGTACATGTGAGCTGTGTGTGAGCCTTGTGCGTGTGAGCTGTATGTGTGGGCCGTGTGTGAGCCTTGTGTGTGTGAGCCGTGTGTGTGGGCTGTGTGTGTGAGTTGTGTGTATGTGGGCCGTGTGTGTGGGTCATGTGAGCTGTGTGTGTGGGCCGTGTGTGTGAGCCTTGTACATGTGAGCTATGTGTGAGCCTTGTGCGTGTGAGCCGTGTGTGTGGGCTGTGTGAGCCGTGTGTGTGGGCTGTGTGTGTGAGTTGTGTGTGGGGGCTGTGTGTGTGTGAGCTGTGTGTATGTGGGCCATGTGTGTGGGTCGTGTGAGCTGTGTGTGTGGGCCGTGTGTGTGTGAGCTGTCTGTAGGGGCTGTGTGTGGGCTACATGTGTGTGAGCTGTGCGTGTGAGCTGTGTGTGTGAGAGCTGTGTGTATGGGCCATTTGTGTGTGAGCTGTGTGGGGGCTGTGCGTGTGGGCCGTGTGTGTGTGAGCTGTGTGTGGGGTCCGTGTGTGTGTGGGCCGTGTGTGTGTGAGCTGTGTGTGTGAGTCGCGTGTGGGGGTTGCTTGTGTGTGAGCTGTGTGTAGAGGCCGTGTGTGTGGGCCGTGTGTGTGTGAGCTGTGTGCGTGAGTCGCGTGTGGGGGTTGCTTGTGTGTGAGCTGTGTGTAGAGGCCGTGTGTGTGGGCCGTGTGTGTGTGAGCTGTGTGAGCTGTGTATGAGCTGTGTGTGTGGACCATTTGTGTGGGCCGTGTGTGTGTGAGCCATGTGTAGGGGCCGTGTGTTTGGGCCGTGTGTGTGTGAGCTGTGTGTCGGGGCTGTGTGTGGGGGCCGTGTGTGTGTGAGCTGTGTGTAGGGGCCGCTTGTGGGGCCGCGTGTGTGCTGACCGCGTATGCAGGCCGTGTATAGGGGCCGTGTGTGGGGCCGCATGTATGTTGACCGCATATGCAGACCGTGTACAGGGGCCATGTGTGGGGCCGCATGTGTGCTGACCGCATATGCAGGCCGTGTATAGGGGCCGTGTGTGGGGCCGCGTGTGTGCAGACCGCATATGCAGGCGGTGCGTGCACTTTGCCAGTCTCCAGGTAGTGTCAGTGGCAGGTTGGGGTCCTGCACGCCCCTGAGCAGGAGCTTTCCTACCACTCTGTCGCTGCCCACCTCCGTGCGTCAGTGCCTGGCACCAGCCCTGGGATGGTCCTGCCCAGTGCTGGGGAGACAGTGGCCTGCGTGAACAGGCTGGCTCAGCCCTGGTGGTCAGTGCCGGAGGGTGCAGGAGGAGGAGCATCTGCCCAGTGTGCCCTGCTGATGTCCCTTTTCTGCTCTGGATGCCTTTACATCCAGAGGCCGCCACCTTCTAGAGCGGGATGTGGGTGGAGAGGGGCCGCCCCATGGCTCAGCTCTGCCCCTGGTTTCCTCTTCTCAGTGTCCCTCGGCAGAATGGCCTGCGTGCCCCTCTACCCCCACGTCATTGTGGAGGTGCACGCACCCACCCCTCAGGTGTTAGCGGAGCCTGACCATGCCCAGGTGTGCCGTAGGTTCAGGGCTACGGCAAGATGCAAACGGGATGTCACAGGGAGCCAGGTGCAGAGTGCTGTGAGGAGCCTGCAGGGTAGGGGGTGCAGGGGCACAGATGGGGGTAGGGCTTCCGGGGAGTGACATGGAAATAGAACCTAGAGAGGTGAGGGGACAAGAGTGTGACCGCGGAGAGCAGGGAGCGTGGGCGGCCACGAGGGCCTGCTGGGTAGGGGCCTCGTCCCCGCTGCCTGCCCACGTGTCTCATGTCCACATGTGTTGTGTCCGTGTCCTGGCCCAATGGCCATCCTCCCTCCCTCCAGCCTCTCCTCTCCCTCCTGCCTTTCCCCGTCTTCCCTGCCCAGCCCTTCCTCGGCCTGTGTACCGTCTTCCTCTGTCTCCCCCTCCTCCGTGGGGTCTCTGTTCCTCTATGCGGGGTGCTCTGTCCTCGTTGGCTCTGCTGGCCGGTGCCCTGGTGGTGAGGAGCATGCTGAGTGGACGCTGGGGTGGGAGGTGCGGGCTCAGAGGGAGTGGCGGTGTCGGGCAGCGCTTCAGCCATGGTCCTGAGGGTGAAGGAGCATGGGAGCTGCACATCCTGGGCGACTCAGGACAGGACAGGCCAGGCGACCTCTTACCTCTGCTATGACTCAGGACCACATCCCACCTCCTCTGCTGCAACGCTGTGGCAGGGTGGCCCGCCTCCGCCCTCATGCAGCCTCCCCACTGGCCCTACCCCCCAACCTCTGCCCTCATGCAGCTCCCTCACCAGCTCTGTCCCCCTGCCTCTGCCCTCATGCAGAGCCCCCCCGCCAGCTTCGTCCCCCCTCCTCTGCCCCAGGCAGCATCCCCACCAGCTCTGCCCCCCGCCTCCACCCTCATGCAGCGCCTCCGCCGCCAGCTTTGTCCCCCTCTTCTGCCCCAGGCAGCATCCCCCTTCCTGCGCCAGCTCCTGCCCACTGCCCTGCGCCTGCGCGTGGAGCCTGAGCCCTGGCCTCTCCGTCCTTGGGACAGGATGGTGGCAGAGGGATGGGGTCACCCTGCAGTGTCGGTGTGGCCCCACACATGGGATGAGCACTGTGGGCTGCCCAGCTTCTGGTTGCCTTTGGGGGCACGGGGGAGCAAATCATGCAGGGCCTGTCCCCGTCGTGGTGGTGCCCTGAGGGACAGGACTTGCCTGACCCTGGTAGGACGCTGCCTTGCTGCTGAAGCCACAAAACCACAGGCCACGGGGTGACTCCCTGCAGCCCGCTCCCTGCAGCCCGCTAGCGCCATCACGGAGGGGACCACGGCTCCGCTGTGCGGGTGTTTCCTGGCTGATTCGGAGTCTAGACGCTGCTTCGTGAGGACTTCAGGGCTCAGGAAGGACACTCTTCCGTGGGTGGGGGAGGGAGCCACCATGGGGCTGTGTGTGGGGGCTGCAGGGCGGCCCTGGCAGCCCTGGAATGAGGCTCAGAGGAAGCTGAAGTACAGTGCGGACAGGAAAAACAACCCCTCCCTGCGTCTCCGGCATTTTTACCACCACTTTGACGTGGGCAGCAAAGCACCATTCAAGCCCTCCCACATATCAAGCCCTCCTGTCCTGCCGGTCTCACCCCAAAACCCAATGGGCATTTGCATGTGGGGATCTAAGGCAACCTCTCTGGTGTTTGTCGGTGCTCGGGCCACAGGGCGGTCAGTGGTCATCAGTGGTCAGTCTGTGTAGCTGCACGGGGCGGGAGGGAGGAGGCGGGAAGGGTGCGGTGCCTGGGAGGCAGTGGACCCAAGAAGTCCTGCCCCACTCCCCACTGTGCCTGAGCTGCCTGGGCCTGGGACTTTGGGCGAGCCCTCTCCAGGCCCTACAGGGTGTAGGCCCTGGGTGGGAGGGGCTGGGCCCTTTCCTGCCCTCCTTCCAAGGACCAGGGAGCTGAGCAGAAATGTGCTCAGGCCTGTGGGCCGGTTTTGTTCCCAGCGTTAGTTCCTGGGGGAGGGATGCAATCGCAGAGATTCGTGTGTGGTTGGGACAGCGCCGGTAACCCGTGCCCTTCCTGCAGACCTGGTTCAGTGCACCCCAACTCCCCTCGCCCAGGACATAAGGGCACAACCAGGCACAGGACTGCCGCCCTGTTTGATTTTCCTTCTGACTTTCCTCGAAGTCAGCAAGGTCTCCCGCGGCCCGCCCACTCCCCAGGGCCCGAGCAGTGTAATTTGCGGTGAGATGTCTGTTCAGATTGCCTCCACTCCCCAAGTCAGCACTTAATTGGCAAGGCGCTTGATTTAACAGCGTGGGAGCCTACACCGGAAGAATGGCTGGGATAAATCACCGCCCGACGCCAGAAAATAGATATCATCTCAACATTAACTACATTAATGGTAGCAGGAGCCGAATTAAGAAAGCCATAAAGTATCGGCAGGGGAGCGTGAATTAGCGCTGTGGCCCATCCCCTTGGTGTGCTCCCAGACCGGCGGAGGCGGGGTGGAGAGCGGGGCGGGCAGGGTGGGCACCCCCAATAGGGTGGCCACGCCCACCGGCTCCTTGTCCACCTTCCTGGGTCGCTAGAGACTGGGGGTTGGGGCGGCCCGCGCCCACATCAGAGCCTCACCTTGTTTGGGGGGCGGTGCGGCGCCTCCGCGGGTGAGGCGCACGAAAGCGCATCCTGGTCCCAGCCAAGCTGAGGTCGCCCCCAGTGTCCTGGCCAGGGCTGGTTCCTTTTTCAAGCAGCCTTGGTTCTATTGTTCTGAGCTGTAACAGGTGAAAGTGCCACAGCGTCAGCGTCCCGTACGTGGGCTTGTCTGTGGCACCCCCTCCGCCACGGTGTTCTGTGCTGGAAGGCCCCTGGTGCTCCCTCCAGCCGTCTCCACCCCAGGGGTCCCCACTCTCGGTTTACCCATGTTGCTGTTGACAGACTCATGGAGCTGCCCTGGGCTTGCTGGACATGCCCTGAGTGACGTGGAGCAGCTGTGTCAGCGGGCAGAGGGGCGTGTCATCCTGTGGGCAGCACCCAGCAGGCTTCCAGAGTGGCTGTGCTGCCCGTGCTCCTGGACTGGGTGGGATCCCCGGTCTAGTCCAGTGCACTGGTAGTGGTGTGGCGGCACCCCGTTGTGCTGTCGTTAATCAGTGTCCACTGAGTGACCCCTGGGATGTGCACTTTTGTCAGGGACCCCTTGCAGTCTTTTACCCATGTTTGGTTGCCGGTCTTTTTCTTACCGATTGCTGGGGTTCTTTACATATTCTGGTTACATTCCTTTGTCAGATGTTTTCTAGCAATCTGCGCCTTCCTTTTTAAAAAATCATACAACACGACATTTGCCAATTCAACATTTTTTATATATACAATTCAGTGACGCCAGTTACATTCATCACGTTGTGAAACCATTACCAGTGTCTATGGCCATGCTTTCCATCACCAAAAACAGAAACTCGATGCTTTCTAAATGACCCTTTTTCTGCCTCCCTCCTGCCCGTAGTAACCACTAATAAACCTTGGTCTGTATGTGTTTGCTTATTCTAGATATTTCGTATAAGTGGACCATATAGTATTTGTGCTTTTGTGACTGACTGATTTCACTCAGGATAATGTCTTCAAGGGCCATCCATGTGATAGCATGTGTCAGGACTTCTTTTCTCTTTATGGCTGAGCCGTGTTCTATTGTGTGTATGTACCACCTGTTCCTCCATTCATCTGTTGGTGGACACTTGTGTGGTTATTGTGACTAGTGCTGCAATGAACATTGGTGTACAGGTCTCTGTTGGAGTCCCTGCTTTACAGTCTCTTGGGTAAGGAAGGGGAAGAGTTGGGAAACTCTGTGCTCAGCTGTTTGAGGACCTGCTAGACTGTTGTCCACGGTGCTGTGGCAGAATGCTTTCCCACGGCAGTACCCAAGGATGCTGGTGTCTCCACGTGCTGCTGTCTTCTGTTCCTTGCCTTTCAGCCACGTCTGATCTGCCCATCTTTTCTTTCGTGGTGAGCGCTCATGGTGTCCTGTTTAAGAGATGCTTGCCTCTCCCAAGATCTGGTCTTCCTCAGACTGTTTTAGCCTTTCCGTGTCACCCGTGAGTGTCTGTCTGTGGTCTGAGGGGGGGACCACAGTCCCTGTGTCTCTGTGCGGAGGTGCGTGTGCTGACAGTCCTTGCCTGCAGAGCGTTGGTGCCTTCATCCTCCTTCAGGTGACTGGGTTTGTGTGGACCATTTCCAGATGCTCCACCCGGTACCGCTGGCCTGTTCCTTCATCTTCTTGGTTATTCTGAATATTCTTCCACATGAAAACGTGGGTCAGGCTCTCAGCCTCCCCCAACCAACCTCACCATTGGGCCACTGAGGCCCGCTGTGGCCTCCAGACCTGGGCTCTGCCCCCCTACTGCCCGGTAGTCCCCCCACCTCCAGGGGCTGAGCCCCATGCTCCTGGGGCCACTAGGGGTCCCAGTAGCCCCTCCACCTCCAGGGGCTGAGCCCCAGCGCCTGGAGCCACTAGGGGTCCTGGTAGTCCCCTCACCCCCAGGGGCTGAGCCCCACGCTTCTGGAGCCACTAGGGCCCAGGATGCCTGTTTTCTGTGGGAACATAGAAAACACAGATAGCTTCAGCTGAAATGGATTTTTAAAAGTGTCATCTTATGGAGAATTTTACTTTCCATCTTGTTGTTTATTAGGCTCTTAAAGGGAAAGCTTGTAATGCGTCCATCGACCGAAATACCAATGGGATAGATGTTCGCGCATAAAATAGCCCACTCCGTGGGAGGGCAGGAGCCTGTTTGGAGAAGAGGCAGGACAATTTGTATCGCCCAGTGCTCCTGGCTGTCGGCAAGATGCTGTGAGCCTTTTTATTCACTGCAGGAGTGAGTTCTGTCCGGGAAGGGGCAGTGCCCTTGCCATCAAGTTCCTGCTGAGCCTCTGGGGAGGGGGGTGTCGGTCTGAGGGGCTTGGACAAGCTTCCTCCCCCAAGCCACCAAGCCACTCCCTCAGGCCTCTCCCTCAGCACCCAGCCCGTACCCAGCTCCTTGCCTGCCAGGCTCAGCCTCTCACAGCCCCTGGCTGGGGTTGTCTCTGTCCTTGCTGCAGCTGCCAGGGCCATGCTGCTCCCCGCCCCGGCCCGCCCCCCCCCGCCCACCATATGCAGGTGATGCCTTGAGGCCAGAGGCCGCAGGTCCACTGCCCATGGTCGCACAGCTCTCTTCCTGCTTGGGACCTTCAGACCTTCAGTGTTGAGGCCTCAGCCCTGACCCAGGCCTGTAAGGTGGGCCGCTGCCCGCCCACCCGCCTGCCTGCCCATCCCCACCTGCCCCTGACCACCTTGGCCTAGGAGGCAGGAGGAGCAGGCCGTCGGCCAGGAGGCACTGCACGCCAGTCACTGTGTGTGGGGGAAGGCTGAGGAGCTGGCCGAGTGGACACCTGGCCACCAAGTCTCCTCCCCCGGGTGGTCACAGGACCTCAGGCTGGTCGTGGACAGCTGCAGCCAGGACAGCGCACAGAGTACACGTGCCCTTCTCAGCCCCCCAGTGGCCTGCCACACCCGTTTCCTCAGATGGGCTCTGCATGAGCAATAGAAGGCAGGAAGCTCGGCCAGGGCCATAGGAGCAGGGTGGGGACACGCACTTGTGGGCCACGGCCCGCCCTCCAGGCCAGGGTCAAGGGGCAGGTGGGGGAGACCTCTCACTCTTCCTGGCTGCAGCTCCTGGGCTTAGGCAGGTGATGGGGGGTGCTTACTGACCAGCTGCGCAGTCCTGTGCCCAGCACATCGGTTCACTGGGCCTCAGTTCGTGCTTGTGGACCCAAAAGTTTCTCCTGGAGGTGTTTGCGGCTCCCCTCGGGCTGGGGACTTGGCAGGGCTGTGCCAGCCTGTGCCAAGGAGGTACCCTGAAGCCCCAAAGCCCTGGCCGAACCGTACAGGATGTGTGTCTGGGAGGGGAGAAGTCTCCGCTCTGGGGACTGGTCAGACTTCTCACTTAGCAGGGTGGCCTGGGCCCTGCAGGCAGAGCGGGGCACAGGGCTGCACTGGGCTGGAGGCTGGCAGGGTGGGTGTTGCCGAGAAACCTCTGGGCAGCTTGACTGAATCCAGTGAGCAATGGAGAATGGCTGGGCATGGATTGTGTACACATGCATGCCCACGCATGTACACACGCCTGCATGCACACGTATCTCAACACACGTACACGTACCACACACAAGCTCATAAACATGCACCTGCAAACACCCCACACGTGTACCTGTACGCACACACACCCCCACATGTGTACCTGTGTGCACACACATGTGCACAGACCACACACACGTGCTTATGCATGGGAATGCACACACATGGATCTGCACGTACACACACGCCTGCGCTCCTCCTGAGCTGAGCTGCTGGCTCGGGCTGCGAGCTCAGCGGCCCGTCAGCGTTTCCGGTGGAAAGCCCCACTTAAGCAGTTTTGAGGGCCGCTGTCACGGTGAGGCGGCTTGGCGCCTGACCTACTTGGGGATTCGCTGTGCTGAGCCGCCTCCCTCGGGCCCGGGCCTCTTCTGCTGACTACGCACTCCCTGCCTGGGCTCTGAGCTCTGCAAAATCTGCTCCATTTCCTGAAAAATGCTTCCCCGGTTATTTCTACTGTTCCCGCTGGCCTGACCATCTCCTGCCTGGGTTCCACTGGCTGGGTGGCCTGTTTGGGGTGCAGAGTGCCTGCCCCACACACTGCCCCTGCCCTGCCAGCTGTGTTTAGAGGCCACATCTGTGTCTTCCCATGCCTTCCACCTTCAGAACCAGCCAGGCACCAAGCTGTCGGAGTCGGTGCTAGGACCCACTCAGACCCGCTCCCTCCCTCTGGCCTTGGCCTCGCCCTGTCCCACCTCTACCTGTCCACTCAGGTGATGCCCTCTTCCCCTCCACCCAATTGATGTGGCAGCCTCTGCCTGTCCCCCAGCCCCTTCCTATCCCTGCCCCTGCCCCTGGCTCTCCCTGCCGGTGTGGCGTATAGCTGTGTTCTCACACCCCCAGCTCACGCTCCTCCGTCAGGCATTGGCTTAGGAACAGCTAGCAGGACAGACCTGGCCCTGCTTCTCCCTCTGGACTCAAGCTTTTCCCACCCTGTGTGACCCTCAGACCTTCTGCCGACCCTGTCCTGCTGCCTGTGTCCCTGCCCCCACACTCCCCTGCCCCACACTCCCCTGCCTGTCCCTCAGGCCTCCTGCTGACCCTGCACCTGCCCCACACTCCCCTGCCTGTCCCTCAGGCCTTTCACTGACCCTGCGTCTGCCCCATGCTCCCTGCCTGCCCCCTCTGGCTCTCTCTGCTCTGTCACCTGAGCCAGGGTGAAACGGCCCCACCTCCTAGATCTCTTGGGGCCAGGCGCTCCTAGGGGTGACACTGTGCTGAGCCAACGCCAAGAGGGAGAGCTTGGGCACTCAGAGCAAGCTGTTGGGGTCCAGGAGGACTTCCCCCAGGACGTGACATATGAGCTTGTCTCGGGCAACTGGGGTGGCAGGCAGGGGGACCAGCACGTGTCAAGGCTTCCAGGAGCTGGGAGATGCCAGCGTGGCTGGAGCTGCAGCCAGAGGAGGGTGGCTCTGGGCCTCGACCTGGTCATCATTGTAGGAGCTGAGGGGACTGCTGTGGGATGTCAAGTGGGGGTGGGAAGACTCAATCAAAGCTGGTTTACAAACAAACCCACTGGCAGGGCAGTGTGGGTGTGGGCTCCAGCCTGGGGAGACCAGGCATGCCCTGGAGGGCTGCACAGGGAGGACAGGACCATCAGGGACCTGGGTCTGGCCTGCAAAGCTGGTGGGTGCAGGAGTACCTGGGCTCTGTGGGGGGGCAGTGTCATCTGGGGGGGCTGAGCGTGCAGATGTCCCTTCGGTGGGGTAGACGTTGCCCAGAGCCCCTAGGGAGAGAGTGGAGCGTGGGCAGAGGAAGGAGGCCTGCACGGGACCCCAGGGTGGGGGCAGCCGTAGGCCGGGGGAGACGAGGCCTGGCCTGCGGTGCTGGATATGGAGCTGGGCGGGGGGCCGGGCGGTGAGGGGGGCAGTGTGTGTCGATGGCTTCCTGGGCCTTGGCTGGGAAGGGGGGGGGGCGGTAAGGATGGTTTCCGGTTTTTAATGGATGAGACTCTGGTGCTGGTGTTGCCAGTGTTGATGCTGTCACCTGGAGAGGTGCAAGCGTGCACTGCGTGTGTGCGTGGTACGTGCACATGTGTGCATGTGGTATGTGTGCATGTGCAGGGTATGCGTGTGCGTGTGCAATATATGTGCATGCGTGCATGACGTGTGCACGTGAGTGTGTGTACAGTCAGTGTATTGCGTGTGTGCACGTGTTCATGGTGTATGTGTATGCGCCTGTATGTGCGTGTGTGGTATACCTGTGCGCACGCACACATGGGAGTCTGTTTGCCTGTCATGTGTGCTCATGCACACCTAGGACTCAGGAATGAGTGGAACCCCGGAGGCCTTGGGGAGGCCTTGGCAGCAGTGATGTAGGCTGAGAAGCCCCCTGACAGGCAGACCTGGCGGGACACCCAGGTGTAGCGTGTTGGGGCTCTCAGGACAGGCAGAGCGTGGGGCCCAGGGGCACCTCTTTACTCCTGGCTCTGGCCAGGCTGTGGTGGACTGGGGTACTCTTGACCCCTGCCAATGGGCACCTTCTGGATAAAGCCCCCTGATGGCTGAGGAAACCCAGAAAGGCCTTGGGGAAGGTCTCTATTCCCTGGGCCTTCAACTCAACCTCCTGACCTCGTGAGGAAGCGGTCCAAGTGCATGTCCCTGCCTGGCACCTGGCCTCAGCTCCTTCCCCTGCTGTGTCTCACCTGCTGGGTGCAGCTGGGAGGCCGGCAGGCCGGGCAATCAGGCCGGGCAGTCGTCTCCACCAAGTGTGCGGGTGTGCCTGAGGGTGGGTGACAGGTGGCTTGTTTTTTCCTTTAAACATACTTCGTGGTTGTTGTGTCTTTCTGCGCTACCACTCCTGTTCATTTAAAGTGTCGTCGCCCCCGCCCCGTCCTTGGTGCCCCCACAGGGCCGAGGGGAGGACCAGCCCTCACCCTGTGTAGTCAAGGTTAGGGTGATAAATCCTGGTGCATTGTCACTTCTATTCGGAGTAAATTGGCTGGCCGCTTTCGGGCTGAAGGAGAGATAATTTGCTGTAGTATTTCAAATGGATTAGAAATGGATTTGAAGGGAGAGTTCATGCCTCCCATTACAAAGGCGAGAAAGAAGACCGTCTTCAGGCGCTGCTCCCGCCCTGGCCTTCATTATCCACGCTTAATACCTTTCCTATTTTCCAGCGTTAATGAAATTTCCCAGCGGCGTGGGCCTGCGGCCGGGTGGGAGAAGTCTTTAGATCTGAGACCCCATTGTAGAAAAGGAATTACAGGTCCGTGCCGGGAGGGCAGGCCTGCTCTCTGGGTCCTTGGCCCAGCTATTATCTCATTCATTTCATCCTCTCTTCTCAATACAGTTCGTTTCCAAAGGCCATCCTTTCTATTAGTTGACAATTTACTGGAGTACTGTGACACCCGAGGCTGTGGGAATCTACAAGGCATCTGGGGAGGGCGGCCCCTATGGATTGGTGTCCTCCTGGCCAAAGGTGGAGCGGTGGAGGGGACGGGATGGAGAAGCGGAGGGGACGGAGCAGAGGAGCAGAGGAGGGGATAGGGCAGTGGAGGGGACGGAGCAGCGGAGGGGACAGAGGCGTCGTATAGTACCTGCAGTCTTCCTCTGACCCCAGTCTTAATCTGCTCGACTGCATGTGGGTCTGGCCACCCCCACCCCCAGGTTCTCGGGCACGCCCACGTCCGCCTAGTGCTCCAGGCTCCTGGGTGTGCTGAGCAGTGGGTGGCACTCACCCCGCCCCCAGTGCGTGTGCCTGGCCATCGTTTGCCCCAGTGGACTTGTAGTAGCTGACTGCCGTCCAAGTCCAGGGGGGCAGTTCAGAAGGTATAAGTGTCCCAGGGTGACTCAGACAACAGACATTCATTATCTCAGTCTTGGAGCCCGGAAGTCCAGAACCAAGGTATCGGCAGGGTTGGTTCCTTCTGGAAGCCAAAGGGGAGGATCCTTCCCTGTCTCCCAGCTTCTGGTGTTACCAGCATTCCTGGGCTTGTGGCTGCATCCTCTTATCTCTGCCTGGGTTGTCATATGGCCTTCTCCCTGTGTGTCTGTCCAAATGCCCCTCTTATGAGCACACCAGTCCTTGGGTTTAGGGCTCACCCTACTCCAGTGTGGCTTTCTCCTAACTTGGTTACATCTGCAAAGACTCTGGTTTCCAACCAGGCCACATTCATAGGTTTGGGAGTCAGGACTTCAGCACATCTTTCTGGGGACACAGGTCAGCCCACAGCAGAAAAGGGAATGGGACACAGTTATTGCAAGTATTTGTCAATAAGCATAAGCATGCAAGAATAACTGAGGCCGGCTCTGGAGAGACGTGTTCCCTGAGATGTGCCTCGCAGCCTTCAGAGCAGCCCGTGAAGAGGAGGGGTTCACGGTGTGCCCCTGCAGCCTGGGGCCAGACAGAGGGGGTGGGGTGGGCAGGTGGGTGGGGGCAGTGGGGGCAGGGCTCATGGGTAGATGGGGTGGCTGGGCAGGAGGAGCCACTGGACCTTCCTGCCCAGGGTGGGCCCTTCACAGACCCAGGCTGAGGGTGCTGGGCCAAGGGGGCGGCCTTCAGAGTTCCTTGCCCTCTCGGACCACATGGGCTAGTGGCTTGGTGCCAGGTGTCACAGCATCTCAGCCTTTGTCACCAGGGACCTGTTGGCCTCAGATTGGTGAGCTGTGAGTCCACTGTCCTGGGCTAGTGCACGGTGTGGTGACATGCTCAGGCTGAGCCTGTGTCTCCGGGCAGTACAGTCTGGACTGCCAGGCCTGACAGCTCTTCGGAAAGGGGCTAGGGACACACTACTGCCCTCCTGGGCAGGAAGACCCAGCCGGCCTCACCCGCCCCTCCTCACGCCCTGGCATTGCCAGGCAGGGCAGCTAGAGCTGGGGTCCCTCAGGACTGTGAATACTCCTTCCCCACCCAGCCCTCTTGCCCAGAGCGGTGGGCTGGGAGCACTGGAGCCCACGGGACCCCCTAGCCGTGGTGAGGCCCTTGGCAGGCTCATTCCTCCCAAGTTAAGTGTCTGCACTTGAATTTTAATTAAGGGAAACTGGGTTAAGTGCCTCTGAGGCTTTCTGATGGCCTCTGCTTCTCAGCTTTGCCCCCGCCGTGCCTCCCACATCCTCTCGCTTGTGGGCCCTTGGAGGCTTGGCCAGCTCGCAGACGGACAGACCAAGCCCTGAAGGGCCATGACCCCCTGCCCCGTTCCTGACACCCACTGCAGGTGGCCACTGCTGCCCGATGCCCACCCTCCTCACACTGCGTCCCTCCATACACAGGTGTGCTGCCCCTGTGGGCAGAGTTGGGGGTCTGTGTGCCCCCTGGAGGGAAACTCATGTTCTGGCCTCGTGCTCTTTGGAGCTGGACTTGTGGTGGGCTGCAGGGCCCTGGGGGTCTCAGTGTGTGAGCACAGGGACCTGGAGGAGGTTGCCAGGATAGGTGCAGACCCATTCGCCTGCCTGATATTCAGTGGCTCAGCTCAGATACCATGGGACGGTGCACGTACCGTTCTGCTAGGGTGCACCCCACGGGGCCGCAGGACCCGGGCCTCCTCTTGGGGATAAGGTCACCTTCAGCAAAGTGTGGGGACCGTCTCTAGGGTCCTCTGTGGGTGACGACCCTCCTGAGTGCCCCACCCTTGGGCTTCGCTGAGGGCGTGGGGGTTTCCCTGGAGTGTGGGCTCCTTGGCAGGGCCAGTGAGGGTATCGGGAGGAGGGTCCTAGCCCAGCTCCCTGACCCTGGGCTTTTTGCCAACGTACAGTACCCCTGCAGCCCCCCTCAGCCCTGCAGCATTTGCCCAGGGACCCTTACCCAGCAGTGCCCCCCCCAGGTGGTCAGGGTAGTGCCGCCCACCAGCCCAGGGTGATGTCCCTCCCAGGGTGTGTGCGTGGCTCTTTAGGCGGTCACAAGCACCCAGCCTGGCAGGCAGTCAAGGGGCACCTCCTAGGACCACAAAACTGTCAGGCAGGTGGTGCCAATGGTGGCGGGGCATGTCTGTCGGGGGCTGTGGTGCATCTGCTCCCGGGCCTGGGCCTCTGGTGCTGACAGCCACCAAGTCTGACGGGCCTTCCCCATCTCTGCAGGTCCCTGGTGTTGAATCGCCTCCGTCCAGCCACCACTGGATCTGGGAAAGCCCTGCCGAGTGCCCCCCGGTGGCGGAACAAGGGTTACCGCTGCATCGGAGGGGTCCTCTACAGGGTGTCAGCCAACAAGCTCTCCAGGACCTCGGGCCGGCCCAGTGATGGGGGCAGCAGGCTGCTCCCCCGCACAGGTGAGGGTTCAGGGCTGGGTAGGGGGACGTGGGGTGGGGGGTATGGGGTAGGGCGGGGGACAGAGTTCTGGGTGGGGATGTTAGGGATGCCTGGCAGGGCAGGAACACTGAGCAGTGTAGGGGCACAGGGCTTGGGGTGGGCACGCTAGGTGGGGCAGGAGGCATGCCAGGTGGGGTGGGGGGAGCCTGGGCGGGTTGAGGGTCAGGTCACAGAGCTTGGGGGGGTGCCAGGTAGGGTGGGGGGCAGTGGTGGGAGGGTCATGCCCTCAGCAGGGCACTGTGGCCCTGCAGGTGTCTGTGTGGGCGCTCCTGCTTCCTCTGGGCCCAACTCCCTAAAAGGGAGTTGGTTGTGGTTCAGTCGTGTGGGGATAAAGTCCAAGGCTGGGGGGCCTGGCGCTGTAGTGAGCCATCCTAGGGGTTTTCCCAGATGGGCCTCATCCCAGCCAAGGGTTAGTTTTACTCCTGACCACACATGTGGCACCGGTGGCCAACGCTGTGAGATGGGGGCTGGTTGGCCGGGCCGCGTTGGGTGCACGTTCTCCTCTGCTGGCCCTGGGGAGGCCTGCAGGGCTGGGGGGCTCAGGCAGCCTGGAGGGCCCCCCTCCTGCCGACGGGGCCTCGACTCTCTGTGGCCGTGTGCAAGTGCGTGTCTTTTGGACAAAGGCAACAAGCGAGTATGGTAACCAGGCCCAGCTCATGAACACCTGGGCCCGCATCCGGTAATTGCGTTGGCAACGCCTCACCAACTGTGTCTGGAGGTGGCTGCGTGTGCTCCAGCAGCTCAGGAGACAGGCTTAGGAGGAGGGGATTCTTCAGACTCGGTTATTGTACAAATTAACTAGAAAAATATCTTGGTTTCAGTCCAATTTTACCCTCCTCCTTGTCCATCACAAAAACAAAGGTGCGATCCCGGCAGTGTGCTGGGTGGCAAAGGCCCCAGGGCTCCAGGGAGCTCCTGGGGGAGGAGGGGCTGTGAGGCTGGTGCCCGCCCCGGCCTGACCCCTCTCGGGATCCAGGCCATCTTTCCCAGGCAGGCACAGCTCCAGGGAGAGGGCGGCAGGCCGGCCTTCACTGCACAGCCACACCCCACCAGGGTGGTCTTCGGAATCAGGGTGGTCAGTGTGGGTGGTGGGGAGGTCGCTGTGCACTGGGTTAGAGCACGGGGCTGGCATCCCATGTAGCATGGGGGATTTGGACTTGGAGTGGGGCCGTGACGACTGGTGCTGAGCTGACTGAGAGTCAGGGAAAGCCGGTGATGTGTGCAGAGTAACGCTCTTGGGCCAGAATGACACTGAGGCACCAGCAAGGGGTGCAGGTGAAGGGGCAATGCTGGGCCGAGGGCTTGGACCACAGGGGGCAGCAGCGCTGGGCCCAAATGCCAGGCAGAGGCACTCTGACAGGCCCTTGAGGCTGAGTGTGGCCCCTCCCTGGGCACAGAGGTGTGGGGTGCTGAGCACCTGCAGGAAGAACAAGCCTGGGCTCCACAGGATGGGCCATTCTCATCCAAGGCCTGGTCGTTGGAGAGTCAGACCTAGCGCTATCTGCTCGTGCATCTCTCAGCTCTGCTGTGTGATGTAACTCCCCAGAACTTAGAGACTCAGACCAATAACTGCTGATTGTTTTTCCAGGTGGGGAGGTGACTTGGTTGGGCCTGACCCCATAGAATGGCCTTTCACTTGTCTGGCATTGGGCATGGCATCAGCTGGGCTCTGCACAGGCGAGAGGGGGTGGGCCCCAGCGAGCATATGTGAACCCACCAGCCGGGCCAGAGTTGGGGGAATGGGGCTGTGGAGGGGCCAGCTGTATAAACAGTCCTCTACAGGGTCGTCTGGGTGCCCGGCAGTGCCCACAGGTAATAAAAAACCCAACTGTGTCAGGTGGCGATGGGCTGCCCCACATCTGTCCCTGCTTGGGCAGCAGGACCCCTCGAGGGAGGGTCACCAGGAGAGTAGTGGGACACAGGGGTCACTCCAGGCAGGTGGGTGGTCGGGGGGTGCTTTCCGAGGGGCACATCTGCGTGGAGGTGGAAGGAATTAAAGGAACAGGGCCAGGGTAGGTTTGGAGGAATAGCATTCCAGATGGGCGGCAGCTGTGCGAAGGCCCTGGGGCAGAGCAGCAGACTGGGTGTGCGTGGGGACTGGCACTCTGGGGTTCAGCAAGGAGGGAGAGTGCACGAGAAGATGAGGTTTGGAGTGCCGATTGCATGGGCCTCAGGCTCCGGTAAGAACGGTGAATTTTTATACACACCACGACGGCCGTGTTCACAGCCCCCAGTTGTTACAAAGCTGTGCTCACAGACGTTGCAGCTGAGCATCCAGGATGACAGCCGTCAAGTCAGCGCCCAGCTCGGCGGCACCGCCGGCCAGTGTATCAGCCTGGCGGCGAGGTTCTGCTGCAGGGACAGCCTTGGGTGTAAGGAGCGGAGGCCTGTGGCAGGCTCTCCTCTGGCTGCAGATCGGAGCTCACCTGGCCGCAGGGGCCCGGCTACTCAGCCAGCACTGCATTGGCCAGAGCAGGTCACAAGGCCACACGCCTTGGGGGGCCACCAAGTTCAGTGATGCCCTCACCGCTGCCGTGCCCCTCACCTACTCTTGTGGGAGGCAGCCTGGCTTCTCGTGTCCCTGTCAGGAGGCCCCGACTTCATCCGAAACCGAAGCCGTTGGGCCAAGCCCCTCAAGGGATTCAGTGCCCAAGTGAGGCCAGATGTGGGGCCTCCACCCAAAATGGGTGTAAGTGCAGATGGTGGCGCCAGGGCGGTGGGCTGATCCTGTGAGGAAGGGGGATCCTGGGAGGAGCCGCTGAGGCTGAAGGGATGCTACCTCCTTAGAGCTGCCCCAGGGGCCACATGGCTGTGCTTGCAGCCTCTGGACATCGAGACAGCCTGAGTCTGAGCCTAGGCTAGCTGGCTGCCCCTGGGCGATGGTGATCGGAGCCCCAGGGGGAGCACACTGGGGGCTCTGGAGGGAGCCATGAGGGTAAGGGGGCGCCTCGGGGCCCAGGTGCAGGCCTGGCTGCAGCTGCCCCAGCCCAGCACCCTGCGGCCCGCCCTTCCCAGCATGCTGCCACACTCCTCACTACCCGGTTCCCAAGTGCTGAGCTCTGCAGAACCCTCCGCTACACACGTACACACATGACAAAAGGCTTGGCTGGCAGCAGAGCCGGTGACGTCACCAAGGCTGTCATGGTGTGAACAGGCTATCCCGGTCCACACCCACTGTCTCCCGCCTCTGCCTGTCCCCCTCGAGTTCTCCTGACGTGTCCCGGCCCTGACGAGGCCTCTGGCCTGCCACTAAGCCAGCTGGCTGCACAGGGACAGGCTTTGCCTCCTGGGTGTGGGGGGGGGACTTGGATGGCTTTCCTGCCCCCCCGACCCCATTGTGTGGGCCAGCCCTGATCACCGTTAGGACAGTAGATGGTTCCGCCGGTAGGGCCTTCTGCTGACCAGTGGATCCCACTTCTATGAATGATAATTAAAGAAATAAATTTCTTAGTCTGCTGTCAGCAAAACTTGGACGTCAGAAGGAAAGTGCCGGCCTTCTTGGAGGGGCGGCCTGACTCCTTCACCTGCCTTTCTAGGACAGCCTCCCTGCCTGGCTTGATGCCTGGGGCAGCCTGGTCCTTGGCCTCCCTAGGGCTCCTGGAACCAAGGCCCCCTGTCCACCAGGCTGACACCAGGACCCTCCCTGGAGCTCTGGCGTGGACCCCTCTGGGCCTGTGTGCGGCACCAGGTGCCTGTGGTCCTCCAGTGGAACACTGGCCCCACGTCATCTGTGAGCCCCTGAACGCCACCTCTGGCCCAGACCTGGTTCCCACATATGCTTGGCGACGCAGGGCAGTGGGAGTCCCCAGCGAGGCGTGGGTCTGTCCTCAGCTGTGGGGTGCTGCCAGGGCCACACAGGATGGTCCCCTGAGCCCTACCCTGCTGTGCTTCCTCCCAGGCTCCAACCTGCTGTCTCTCTCCCACCCTGCAGCTCCCTGCCACCCTGCAGCTCTCCCTCCCCCACCCTGAAGCCCCCACCCTGCAGCTCCCCCCGACCCTGCAGCTCCCCCGCACCCTGCAGCTCCCCCGCACCCTGCAGCTCCCTCCCACCCTGCAGCTCTCCCTCCACCACCCTGCAGCTCCGCGCTATCCTGCAACTCTCCCTCCGCCATCCCGCTGCTCTACCCCCCAGGCCCCACCCTGCTACTCCCCACTCAACAGACTCACTGTCAGATCTCCACAGCAGGGAACCAAGGGCCATCCTGACCAGAGGGCCCCAAGAAAAAGCCATGCCTGGGACCTCAGGTCAAGGACCAGCTGTCCCCAAGGGGCGGGGGCCAGGCAGAGGGGCGACCTGGGATCCCCATGGTTGGTGGTCGTCTGGCAGCACATGAGGTGGTTGCTCCCAGCAGGCTCTGGCCAGAGGGCCCGGTTCTGCTGGCCCTGGTCGGCCTCCTGCCCCAGCTTGTACTCGCACCGGCCAGCGCTGTCTGCTGAGTCCCCAGCCTGCCCTCGCGCCTGGACGCTCCCCAGCAAGGAAGCCAGCTCTTCCTTCCCAGCTGGGGGTGGGGCCATCTATTTTGAGGCTCCTGGGGTGAGAGTTCTCTAGAAGGCTCAGCACCTTCTGCTCTCCAGGCCGCCCAGGTCAGGAGTGACAGGTGTTAGCACCTCTCTTGGCTGCCTTTTTTCAAGCCAGCTATTTTATATGTGTTTTTAACACTGCGAAGCCTTTGAAAAGCTGTGTCCCGTTCCTGTCAAAACTCCCGCTGAGCTGAACAGAGCGCAGACGTTTTTTTAAGAATAGAGAGTGGGGAGGGCCGCTGTCTCCGGGCCCCCCAGTGCTGCAGTCCGACAGGCAGGCAGGCAGGCAGGCAGGCAGGCAGGCAGGTGGCGCGTGGCCCCCGGGCTGGAGCAGATGGCACTGTGGTGTCCCTGCACCCGGTGACAGCCTGGTGACAACCCAGGAAAGCCGTGCCATTGACAGGCTCTCAGATTGCACCCGGTCATCGCCCACATGCAGGCTGGTGGGGTAGCGGGTTCTGGTGCCACCTAGAGCCATTGGACGGGTGTCCCCAGCCCGGAACAGGGGACTCAACCACAGCCAGGTGTGCCTGCTTCTGCTGTCACCCCCCCCCCCCACACCAGGAGCCTATGACCAGCTCCCCCTACCCCTGCTGCAGAGCCCCACTCTGCTCCGGAGGTGGTTGACCCTCAGCCCTGGGGGGATGGAGCTCAAAGTAGCTCCAGGTGGGGTGGTGGTCAGTCTCCCCCACCAGCTTGCCCAGAGGGCCCCTCCCCACAGGGTCCCCCACCATCCCCAAGGCTGTGAGGACGCGTGTAGACACCACCCACGCCCTGTCACAGGGGAGGGCTGCAGAAGGGTCCAGGGCCTCAGGGCTCAGAGTTGGGCTGAGTGCGTGGGGAGCCCTGGAGCCTCCAAGTGTGCAGGTGGTGGACCCCCGGGCTGGCTAGTGTGAGGGGAGAGCCCTCTGGCGTGACTGTCACACGTCACTCTGTGTAGTGGGCTGGGCTTCAGGGAGTGGGTGGAGCCAGACTAGGCCCCTTGGCTCTGAGGTACCAGCACCTTTGATTTGGGCATGGAGGGAGGGGGCGCTGAAAGGAGCTAAGGAAATGCCAGGGGGGCGGCAGTGAGAGCCCCTGAGGCTGCCTGCTGGGACAGACCCTCCCCGCCTCTCTAAGCGGAGCTGCAGGAGGTGGGGGGCTTTGGTACAGTGTCCACCAGGCTCAGTGCTGGATGGGGCACAGCTCGAGGCAGAGGAGCAGGACCAGCCACTCAGATGGTTCTCACCGCCGGGTCCGTTTCAGCAGTTGCCCGCAGGAAATCTGGTCTGGTTTGTGACTGGTAATGCGAGTCTTTGAGGAAAGGGGAGCCTGTCCCCCCCCACCCACTTGGCCCTTGGGGCCCTCACCGCAGCCTGCCCAGCGGCCACCCAGAGCCCTGGAGGCGTCTGCACCCTCCTGTACCTGCCCTGCTCACCCCTCACCCACCGAGCGCTCCTTTAGACAAGCTGGGAAGGTGGAACCTCGGGGTGTGGGCTCTGCGGGGCTGAGTAGGGTGGCCCCTGCTTTAGGCTCTGCTGCTCTCATGCTTCTCAGTGGAACAGGCGTCCTTTTGTTTTTGGGTTTTTTACAACCTTTAAAAACGTAAAAGCCGCTCCAGGCTCCCTTACCAGCTGGCCGTGACCTCGGTGGCTGCCTGGCAGGTGGCTCTGCTGCAGGAACTGACCTCTCAGTCTGAGTGTCTGGGCCTCCACTGTGCTCCGGGAGGGGAGCTCAGGGCCGAGGGGGGGCAGCTGCATGTTTGCACAGTTGGCCCCCCGGGGGGCCAGGAAGATCAGGGACCTGCAGAGTGCATGGGCTCGTCACTGCTCAGCCTCAGGGATAGCCATCCTGCCACCCTGCCACATGGCAGCCTGACCACAAGGATGGGACCCAGGGGAACAGGACTGCCATGAGGCCGAGCCCACTGGGGCCCTGAGAGTGGCCTGAGGGCCAGGCCTAGGAGGGCCGCCTGCCCCCACAGTGCTCATCATGCCTCTCCCGTGGGCGTGGTGGTGCCAGCCCAGCCGTTCTTCCTCAAGACAGCTCAGGGTGGCTTCCTGGAGGAGGCAGCCTGCCTGAGATGAGTGTGGGGTCCCTCTCGAAAGCCTTAGCCAAGTGGGGCTGAGGAGGCAGGGCAGTGACCTGGCTGTAGGCTTGGTGTGACCGGGCCCTTCCCTCCACAGGCCGCCTGGACCCAGCCAGCAGCTGCAGCCGCTCCCTGGCCAGGTATGCACCTGGGGCTGGGTTGGGGGTGCCCTACCGCCCGGGCTCACACGCCGGTCCCTCTCCGCAGCCGGGCCGTGCAGCGCAGCCTGGCCATCATCCGCCAGGCGAGGCAGAAGAGGCAAGGGCGGAGGGACGAGTACTGCATGTACTACAACCGCTTTGGCCGCTGCAACCGCGGTGAGCGCTGCCCCTACATCCACGACCCTGAGAAGGTGGCCGTGTGCACCAGGTACCTGCCCCCCCGCCCCACTCCTGTCCTCCCCTGCCCCCCCCCCCCGCCCCCTGCTCACCTTCCCGCCCGCAGGTTCCTCCGGGGCACCTGTAAGAAGACAGATGGGACCTGCCCCTTCTCCCACCACGTCTCCAAGGACAAGGTCAGTGCCACCTTCCGGGCCCTATACCTTTCTCTTCTCCCTGCCCCACCCCCGTTGCCATGCTCACCCTGCACCTGAGACACAGCTCCAGGGGGCCCAGGGCTGAGGCCTTACCTGCCTCTTCATGTTAGGGTCAGCAGCTCCCCTGAAACTGCTGGAGGTGGGAGGGAAGATCTGGAGAGCTGTGCTGTGGAGCTGGGGTGCTCTGTGAGGGGGCCCTGAGGACCTTGGGAGTGGGCAAGGTAGGTGGGGAGGGGGTCTGTGGTTCAGGTGCCCCCATGGTTCCACCCCTGGACCAGCCCTGAGAGGAGGAAGGTCCCTCTGCAGGCAAGGACCCAGGGACCTCTGGGCTCAGGTGGGTGCTGGCTGGGGAGACGCAGGAGCCAGGGAGGCAGCCTGGCCATCTGATGACCCTCGGCCCCCATCACCCGGCACCCAAGGCTTGTGGTGGCCGCAGCACCCGGGGCAGGTAGGGGTTCAGGGACAGCAGCTGAGGGGCCACTGGAGGGGCAGAGCAAGGCTCCCCGAGCAGAGGCGGCTGCTGCTACCAACAGCTTTTCCTCTTGAGGGACTTGAAAAGAATCAGCGTTTTCCTCCCTAATGGAGCTCCGAAGCTCTGCTGTGAGCAGTTTGGAGGTTCACGTCGGGTTTCGGCTTCATTAGCTGCCGGCTCTGAGCCTGCACACTGAGCTATCTGCGGCCGCCGCACCAGCGCCCTGAATTAATGTTATTGTTATTTGTGTGGACGTGGTGGGGTGCAAACAAGGTTAATTGAAATGAGAACGCAGTTTCCTCTTGATAATGGCCCCGATCTGACAGCTAGGAGGGGTTTCGTTTGGTGTAAGAGTTGGCTTTATTATCCCTTTTTATTAGAGCTAATTTGGGCTCTATATCAAAAACTGCATTAAGGGAGTCGTCGGCAGCCGCTCCACCGCCAGCCCCGGAGAGCCCCCAGCCCCTCTTCCCCTCTGCGGCTGCAGTTAAGAGACAATTAAAAACACAGGCGTCCACGGGAAATCACCCTTTGTCTCTTTGCTTTCCCCCTCCCGCCCCCCTGGCCTTGCCCCTGCCCGTTCCTTACCCCAGAAAAGTGGCTTTTTAAAACCTCTGTGTGCCATCTCCTGGCAGGGACCAGGGTCTCGGGCCACTGCCCAGCACCTCCCTGTTGGGGCCCTGGGGGCCTCGAGCAGCCCACAGCACCTGGAGTTCATTCTGAATCACAGCAGGTGCTGAGCGGGGCTCGAGCCTGGAGGGGCTTGGTGCAGAGGCCCTCCTTACCGCTGGGATTGATGGGGTGGGGGTACCACAGCAGGGTCAGGGTCCTGGGGGTGCAGGGGTCTGACAGAGGCGGGACACTGATGCCCCACAGAGGGGAAGGAACCTGGTAGAGGCTGTGGGTGGGAGAGGTGGGCCGGGCAGCAGCAGGGCACTCCCCCTCCACTGCCTGGCCTGTCGGGTGGGGCCCTGGGGGAGCCTGGGTCAATTGCTGAGCAGGCTGCCCGGCCTTTCGGTGCCCCGCTGTGTGTTGGCAGAGGGTGGGGCGAGGGGCCCCTGTGGGGACTCTGGGGCCCCCTCTGGGCTCACCAGCCACCAGCTGCACCAGCTGCCTGAGGCCTGATTTTCCATCTGTGAAATGGGGCGAGTGCCTAGTTCCAGGGTTGGAGGTGGGGTGCAGGCAGGCACTTGTGGGATGTGTCAGGTCTGGGCCTTACCCTCCCATGTGGGCGTCTGGCCCTCACCCCTTTGCCCCCATGTCGGGGTCTGGCCCCCCCACAGATGCCCGTGTGCTCCTACTTCCTGAAGGGAATCTGCAGCAACAGCGACTGTCCCTACAGCCACGTCTACGTGTCCCGAAAGGCAGAGGTCTGCAAGGACTTCCTCAAAGGTTACTGCCCGCTGGGTGCCAAGGTGAGGGGCGGTGAAGGGGCACGGGGTCCGGTGGCATCCGGGGCCCAGGCCCCCAGCCTGGCGATTTCCCCTGGCCTGTTGTGTTTCCTACACACTCCCGGCCCCCGACCTGCACTCTGAGGGTCACCCGGTCACAGAGAGGTCATGCTTCGGGGAATGGTGGTAGACGGGCTTTGAACTTGGTCTTCAGCCACTCCCATTGGGCAGACAGACAGAGTGTGAGGCCTGGAGGGAAAGTTTCACGGGAAGGGTCACATGGGGGGCGCAGGAGGGGGACCCCCAGGAGGGGAGCCACTGGGGAGGCCGAGAGGAGGGGACGTGAAGAGCCCTTGTTGACAACAGTGTGGCTGGGGAGGCTTGGGACAGGGCATAGAGAGGGTGACGAGTGCCCAGGGGTGCCTTTAAGTTGTGGGTCCCCAGTTCCAAGATGGATAGACGCTGATCGTGATGATGCGTTTCCAGAAATGCCTTCCCCTGTCTTGTGTAGCTGGCTCAGTCAGGTGTCTTTCATGTTTGTGGTGCCCTGGAATCTCACTCTGCACCTCGGCGGGCGCTCCTTTGGACTTCTGCCTGGGGGCAGGTGCCCCCTTCTGCTCCTCTCTCACCCCCTATGCCTCTGACTGGGGTGGAGGTGAGAGGAGGCAGGTGGCCACTGTTTGGGGGAGGTGTGCACTGTAGGGAGGGCTAAGGGGCTGCCAGGGTGCAGGTGGACTTGGGGTAGAGCCTTGAGGCCCACGCCCTTCCCCAGGAGCGTTGGCACGGCCACGTAAGGGGCCTGCAAGGGGCCATGGACAAGGCAGCCTCTGGGAGTTGCGAGCTGGCCAGCCCTGGCTCCCTCCCAGGGACTCTGATCTGCCTCGAGGAGGCAGTGGCCATGCTGTGATTGCACCCGCAGTTGTCACCTTCCCTGCCAGCCGGGAAGGCCTGTTGTGAGCAATTCCTGACAGCTTAGCTGGCTCCTTCCCCTTCTTAATTACCAGTTCTGTGGCTGCATGCGAGGTTCCGGCCCACCGAAGCCACTCCCTCCCCCCCCACCCCCAGTTGTCAGGCAGGGGTTCCCCGGGCCACAGCGTCCCCAGCTGCGTGGCCCAGATGGACGGACACCACTTTCCTCCCTGAGTTCTCCCGACTCCAGGCTGGAGGAAGCACCAGGGCTCCCCTGTACCTGGGCGGCGGGGGGACGGCAAGGGGTCCCAGGGCCTGGGGTGGGACAAGGCAGGCAGAGACTGCTGGGGTCCTGCTGGCTGACCCAGCCCGGGAGGCCCTTGCTCACCACCTGGGGTCTGTGGCAGGGCCAGGTCCCTGTCCCTTAGACCCCCTCCCTGCCTTGAGGACTCAAATACTAGAGGGCAAGGCTGGGGGCCTTGTCAAGCCCCTGCTGTGTATGTGGCAGGCCTGGGCTGGCCAGGAGCCCCAAGAAGTTCAGGGAATCCTGCACCTCAGGACTAAGCCCCCACTGCCGGTGGAAAAGGAGAGGGTTGGGCCCTGAGCCAGGGCCTCTTCTGTGGAGGGCCAGTTTCCCCCTCCAGAGCTCTTTTCTAACCGACGTGGGACCTGGGACCCCACCTCCTGAGCCCAGACTGCACAGAAGCTACCCCCCCCCGCCCCCGCACAGCCCTCCGCATGCACGCTTTCCCCGATCCTACCCTCTAGCTGTGAGGTGGCCCCACCAGCTGCCTCCAGGGGACCCTGAGGCCAGTCTGGCCCAGCCATCACGCACCTGCTCCCTGGAGGCGGCTCTTCCTGCCAAAAGGTCAGGGGCTGGGCCACCAGGGACCCTGGCGGGTGACCTTGGAGAACACCATTGCTGTGGCTGCTGGAAGCAGGCTGGGCCCTCCCACTGGGCCTCCCTTAAGTGGGCGGGGCTGATGGGAGGCCTCCCAAACCCTGACCCAGGTGAGGGGGACCTAGGACTCCCACGGAGGCCCCAGACAATTATTGTAAAATATTACAATATAAATGAAAATATCCAGGCGGTGTTTGGGCCCTGATTCTATTAGTGGAAGTGCTTACTGTGTCCCTTTCAGCGTGTCAGCGTGGCGTCCTCCCCCGCATGATGGATAGCAGCTTGTAATTATATGTGGGGAAAGCGCTGAGCACACCCGATCCTGCCTGGGCCTGCGAGGGTTAACTGTATTCTCTAAATAAGATAAAAAGTGCTGAGTCGTCACCTTGCTTCTGAAGTAGAAGTCCTCAAATGGGCCCCAGAGATTTTATAATATTCCACTGAATCAAGTGAAATTGTTAACCCTGCTCCATAAAGTGGGGCCCTGTTAAAGAGCCCGGCCCTGTTCTGTGAATAATTTAGGCCGGAGTGAATCTGCCCTCCCCTCTGGGGGGCCTTCTGGCCCTCTTGTTCCACCCCACCTACTGCCCAGGACTGGCCCTTGGGTGCTGCGAACGCTGCGGAGGCTGCCTGGGGGTTTCTTGGAATTCCTGGGCAGCCAGCTGTCTTGATGTTAATCTAAAAGGAACAGGGGGGTCAGGGTGAGCGGGAAAGACCCCATTGAGGTATCTCCAGTTGTCCTTGTGTCCTCTACACGTGAGGACCCAGCCCAGGGTGGCCAATCCCCCCCTCCCGGAACACGGGGACCCAGCCCAGGGTGACCAGCCCCCTCTAGAACACAGGGACTGGGCCCAGTGTGGCCAGTCCCCCCCAGAACACAGGGACCTGGCCCACGGTAGCCAGTCCCCCTGCAACCCCTGCAGCACATGGAGACCTGCTGTATGTCTGCACCGACACCTCTGACCATTGGTGTCCCCATTTCCTCGACACGCACATGGCCAGTCTGTGGCCTGTGGCCTGTGGGCTGGGCTGCCTCATGTGCTTCCTGCCCACCTGCGGCTCTGGCTGACGGAGTGAGAGCCGTGAGGCTCAGTTTCCACTCCCAGATGCATGCTGTCACTAGGGAGTCCCTTTGTGCTTTGTTGCTCTGCCCCAACCACATCTGACTCCACCTCGGAGTCCCTGTGTTCCCTAGGCATTGCCTTCATGGCTTTGGAGTTCCAGGTGCCATTTCCCTGCTGTCACCGCTGCTGGCTTTGCCTGCGGGTCCTTCATGGTGGAATTGCTTCCCCTCTTCATGGGACAGAGTCCTCTGCTTCTCACCCTGTGGAGTGTGTGCTTTGAGCATCTTGTTCAGGAGTCTTTCCCACTCTAGGCCACAGATGCTCTCCTGTGCCTTCTCTGCCAGCCTGGGGGCTCTACATGTCACTGTTGGTCCCCGGCCATGGTAAGACCAGCTTGGCCTGCCGGGACCCTGCACAAGTTACTTCATCTCTGGGCCTCAGTTTCCTTTTAACGTAAAATTGGAGTCATGGTGGAGCCCACCTCGCAGGTGGCTGTGGTGATTCACAGGACTGGTAGAAGTCAGCTAAAGCCCTTTGAACAGGCACAGAGCTGTGCGTTAGCTGTTTGTGTGTGGTGTGAGGTAGGGCCTCACTTAATTTTTCTCATTACTGAACCGTTTTCCCCCAAACTACGTATTAAACCAGCCATTCTTCTCCACCGACTTGTTTTGCAACTTAAAAATAAAAGCTTTCTTGGGGTTCACTTTGCACATCATACATCTCGCCACAGTTAGTGGGTTTAGTAAACCTGGAGTCATGCAGCCATCACCACTATAGGGTTTCAAAGTGCTTCCATCACCCCAAAACTCTCCTCAGGCCTCCTTGCAGTCAGTCCTCATCCCTGCCCTCAGCCCCCAGCAACCACTGGTCTGCTTTCTGTGTCTATTGACTTGTCTTTTCTGGACATTTCATGTAAATTAAATCATACAATATGTAGTCTTCTGTGTGTGGCTTGTCTCACTTTGCGTGACGTTCCGGAGGTTCATCCATGTTGTGGCGTGTGTCTGTGCTTCACTCTTTTTATGGCTGAACGATATCCCATTGTATGGATGGACCACACTTTGTTTACCTATCATCTGCCAGTTCAGGCCGGTTTCAGAAGAGGACGTGGAACCAGGGATGTCACTGCTGATGTCAGATGGATCCTGGCTGAAAGCAGAGAATACCAGAAGGATGTTTACCTGTGTTTTATTGACTGTGCAAAGGCATTTGACTGTGTGGATCATAACACACTAGGGATAACACCGGGAAGAATGGGAATTCCGGAACACTTAATTGTGCTCATGAGGAACCTTTACATAGATCAAGAGGCAGTTGTTCAGACAGAACAAGGGGGTGCTGATTGGTTTAAGGTCAGGAAAGGTGTGCGTCAGGGTTGTATCCTTTCACCATACCTATTCAGTCTGTATGCTGAGCAAATAATACAAGAAGCTCGACTATATGAAGAAGAACAGGGCACCAGGATTGGAGGAAGACTGATTAACAACCTGCGTTACGCAGATGACACAACTTTGCTTGCTGAAAGTGAGGAGGACTTGAAGCACTTACTGATGAAGATCAAAGACCACAGCCTTCAGTATGGATTACACCTCAACATAAAGAAAACAAAAATCCTCACAACTGGACCAATGAGCAACATCGTGATAAATGGCGAAAAGACTGAAGTTGTCAAGGATTTCATTTTACTTGGATCCACAATCAACAACCATGGAAGCAGCAGTCAAGAAATCAAAAGATGCATTGCACTGGGCAAATCTGCCGCAAAGGACCTCTTCAAAGTGTTGAAGAACAAAGATGTCACCTTGAAGACTAAGGTGCGCCTGACCCAAGCCATGGTATTTTCAATCACATCATATGCATGTGAAAGCTGGACAATGAATAAGGAAGACCGAAGAAGAATTGATGCCTTTAAATTGTGGTGTTGGCGAAGAATGTTAAGTATCCCATGGACTGCCAGAAGAACGAACAAATCTGTCTTGGAAGAAGTACAGCCAGAATGCTCCTTAGAAGCGGGGATGGAGAGACTGCATCTTACATACTTTGGACATGTTGTCCGGAGGGATCAGTCCCTGGAGAAGGACATCATGCTTGGCAGAGTACAGGGTCAGCAGAAAAGAGGAAGCCCCTCAACGAAGTGGATTGACACAGTGGCTGCAACAATGGGCTCGAGCATAACGAGGATTGTAAGGATGATGCAGAACCGGGCAGTGTTTTGTTCTGTTGTGCATAGGGTCACGATGAGTCGGAACCGACTCGACGGCACATAACAACAATGACAGTGTCATCTACTGATGGACACTTGGGTATTTCCAGCTTTTGGTTATTGTGAGTAATGCTGCTGTTGACGTTTATGTACAAGTGGACTAGGTTTTCATTTCTCTTGGGCAGATACCTCGGAGTGGAATTGGGGATCATGTGGCAACTCTGTATTTAGCCATCTGAAAAGATGTCAAATTGACGTTCTCACCAGCAATGAATGAGGATTTCATTTTGTCCTCATTCTCATCAGCACTCATTATCATCTGCCTTTTTGACAGTAGCCTTTGTAGTGGGTGTGAAGTGGTCTTTCTGATTTTATTTTGCATTTCTCTAATGGCTAAAATGTTGAGCATCTTATGTGCTTATTGACTATTTCTGTGTTTTCTTTTGTACAAAGTCTATTCAAATCTCTTGTCCATTTTAAAATTGGAATATTTGTCTTCTTATTGAGTTATAAGAGTTCTTTATATATTCTAAATATGAGCCATTTATCAGATATAAGTTTTGCAAGAAATTGTCTTTTTATTTTTTTTAGTAGTGTATTTTGAAGTGGAGAAGTTTTTAATCATAACTGTCTCGGTTATCTGGTGCTGCTATAACAGAAATACCACAAGTGAATGGCTTTAACAACAGGAATTTGTTTTCTCACAGTTTAGGAGGCTAGAAGTCCCAATTCAGGGCACCAGCTCTGCGGGAAGGCCTTCTCTCTCTGTCGGCCCGGGGGAAGGTCCTTGTCTCTCCAGCTTCTGTTTTCTGGTTCCTTGGCAATCTTCATGTGGCTTGGCATCTGTGTTCCCCCATCTCTGCTTTGTTCCTTGCTTATTTAATCTCCTTTGTATCCAAAAGAGATGGACTCAAGACACACTCTACACTAATCCTTCCTTATTAACGTAACAAAGATTTACAACACGTTTTTGGGGGGATACAATTCAACCCATAACAATAATGAAGTTCAGTTAATCATTTTATTATTACTGTTATTAATTTATGGTTCATGCTTATAGGATTGTGTCTAAGAACTCTTGGCCTGACCCAAAGTCATGCAATATTTTCTTTTAAAAGTTTTATAGTTTTAGCACTTGTGTTTAAGTCTGTGATCCATTTTGGGTTAATTTTTGTGTGTGGTGCGAGGTCATCTTTTTGCATGTGGATATCTAATTGTCACAACATCTTTTACTGAAAAAGCTACCCTTTTGTCGTTGACTTGTCTTACACCCCTTTTGAAATTATACTCTTATTGAATTTTTGGTTTGCTCATTGCTATTGTATAGAAAAACAATTGATTTTTGTCTGTTGCTCCTGTGTCTTGCAACCTCCCTGACCTTTTTATTAGCTCTGATAGTGTTTTAGCGTACTTCTTAGGATTTTCTGTATTCATGGTCATGTCATCTGCATGCAGAGATAGTTTTACTTCTTCCTTTCTGATCGGGGTACACTTTTTTGTTTTCCTTGCCTAATTGTTGTGACTGGGAACCCTGGTGGCGTAGTGGTTAAGAGTTTGACTGCTAACCAAAAGGTCAGCAGTTTGAATCTACCAGGAACTCCTTGGCAACCCCATAGGGTAATACTACTCAGTCTGTAGGGTCGCTATGAGTCAGAATCAAGTTGATAGCAACCAGTCTGGCTTTTTTTAAAATTACCCTGCCTAGAACCTCCAGTACAATATTGAACAGAAGTGGCGAGAGCAGACATCTTTGTCTTGTTCTTGATCTTAGGGGCAAAATATTCAGCTTTTAAGGAGCCCTGGTAGTGCAGTGATTAAAGTGATTGGCTGCTAACTGAAATAGAAAAGAGAATAATGGAAGCAAAAATCAACAAAAACAAAAGTTGGGTCTTCAAAAAACATCAACAAAACTGACAGATCTTTTGCAAAATTGACCAAGATTGGTGGGTGGGGAGAAGACTCAAATTGCTGAAATTGGAAAAGGAAAAGGGAGACATTACTACCAACCTTACAGAAAACATAAGGAAACACTATGAACGATTGTATGCCAAAAAATTGGTGGTTTGAACCCACCAGCTGCTCCATGGGAGAAAGATGTGGCAGTCTGCTTCTGTAAAAGATTTACAGCCTTGGAAACCCTATGGAGCAGTTCTGCTTTCTCCTATAGTGTTGCTGTAGGTTGGAATTGACACGATGGCGGTGGGTTTGGTTTGGTTTTTGGTATTCAATCTTTCACCATTAAGTATGACATCAACTGTGGGTTTTTCATAAATACCCTGTATCAGGTTGAGGAAGTTCCCTTCTATTCCTAGTTTGTTGAATGTTTTTATCATGAAGGAGTGTTGAATTTTGTTGTATGCTTTTTTGCATTTATTGAAATGATTGTGTAGTTTTTGTTCTTTATTCTTGTGCACTGATGTGGTATATTATACTAGTTGATTTTTTTATATTAAGCCAAATTTGCATTCCTGGAATAAATCCCACTTGGTCATGGTATATAATCCTTTTTATTATTGCTGGATTCAGTTTGCTAGATTTTTTTGAGAATTTTTGCATCTATATTTATAAGAGGTATCGGTTTGTAGTTTCCCTTACTTATATCTTTGCCTGGTTTTAGCCTCAAAGAATGAGTTTGGAAGTGTTTCTTCATTTTCTATTTTTTAGAAGAGTTTATGAAAACTGGGTATTAATTCTTCTTTAAATGTTTGGTAGAATTCACCAGTGAAGCCACCTAGTCCTAGACTTGTCTTTGTGATAAGTTTTTTGATTACTGATCCAATATCTTTGTTATAAGTCTCTTGAGATTGTCTATTTCTTCTTGAGTCAGTTTCAGTAGTATGTGTCTTTCTAGGAAATTGTGCATTTTATCTAAGTCATCTAATTTTTTGGCATACAGTTGTTCATATTGTTTCCTTATGTTTTCTGTAAGGTTGGTAGTAATGTCTCCCTTTTCATTTCTGGTTTTAGTAATTTGAGTCTTCTCCCCACCCCCCAACCTTGGTCAATCTTGCAAAAGATTTGTCAGTTTTGTTGATCTTTTTTAAGACCCAACTTTTGTTTTTGTTAATTTTTGCTTCTGTTATTCTCTTTTCTATTTCATTTTTTTCTGCTCTAATCCTTATTGTTTCCTTCCTTCTTGCTTTGGGTTTAGTTTGCTATTCTTTTTCCAGTGTCTTTAGATAGAAGGTTAGGTTGTTGATTTGAGGTCTTCTTCTTTTTTAATGTAGGCATTTATAGCATTTTCCTCTAGACACTGCTTTAGCTGCATCCCATGTTTTTTTTGTTTAATAATTTTTATTGTGCTTTAAGTGAATGTTTATAAATCAAGTCAGTCTCTCACACGAAAACTCATATACACCTTGCTACACACTCCCAGTTACTCCCCCCTAATGAGACAGCCCACTCTCTCCCTCCACTCTCTCTTTTCATGTCCATTTCGCCAGCTTCTAACCCCCTCCACCCTCTCATCTCCCCTCCAGGCAGGAGATGGCAACATAGTCTCAAGTGTCCACCTGATCCAAGAAGCTCACTCGTCACCAGCATCCCTCTCCAACCCATTGTCCAGTCTAATCCATGTCTGAAGAGTTGGCTTCAGGAATGGTTCCTGTCCTAGGCCAACAGAAGGCCTGGGGGCCATGACCACCGGCATCCTTCTAATCTCAGTCAGACCATTAAGTCTGGTCTTATGAGAATTTGGGGTCTGCATCCCACTGCTCTCCTGCTCCCTCAGGGATTCTCTGTTGTGTTCCCTGTCGGGGAAGTCATCGGTTGTAGCCGGGCACCATCTAGTTCTTCTGGTCTCAGGATGATGTAGTCTCTGGTTCATGTGGCCCTTTCTGTCTCTTGGGCTTGTAATCACCTTGTGTCCTTGGTGTTCTCCATTCTCCTTTCCTCCAGGTGGGTTGAGCCAATTGATGCATCTTAGATGGCTGCTTGCTAGCGTTTAAGAGCCCAGATGCCACTCTTCAAAGTGAGATGCAGAATGTTTTCTTAATAGATTTTATTATGCCAATTAACTTATATGTCCCCTGAAACAACGGTCCCCAGACCCCTGCCTCTGCTACACTGGCCTTCGAAGCATTCAGATTATTCAGGAAACTTCTTTGCTTTTGGTTTAGTCCAATTGTGCTGACCTCCCCTGTATTGTGTGCTGTCTTTCCCGTCACCTAAAGTAGTTCTTATCTATTATCTGATAAGTGAATGCCCCTCTCCCACTCTCCCTCCCTCCCCCCTCTAGTAACCACAAAAGAATGTTTTCTTCTCAGTATAAACTATTTCTCAAGTTCTTGTTATAGTGGTCTTACACAATATTTGTCCTTTTGCAACTGACTAATTTCACTCAGCATAATGCCTTCCAGTTTCCTCCATGTTATGAAATGTTTCACAGATTCGTCACTGTTCTTTATCGATGCGTAGTATTCCATTGTGTGAATATACCATAATTTATTTATCCATTCATCCGTTGATGGACACCTTGGTTGCTTCCAGCTTTTTGCTATTGTAAACAGTGCTGCAATAAACATGGGTGTGCGTATATCTGTTCGTGTAAAGGCTCTTATTTCTCTAGGATATATTCCAAGGAGTGGGATTGTTAGAGCATATGGTAGTTCTACTTCTAGCTTTTTAAAAAAAGAAAAATTTTTTTAAGGAAGCGCCAAATTGATTTCCAAGGTGGTTGTACCATTTGTCATTCCCACCAGCAGTGTATAAGTGTTCTAGTCTCTCCACAGCCTCTCCAACATTTATTATTTTGTGCTTTTTGGATTAATGCCAGCCTCATTTTAGTTTTGATCTGCATTTCTCTAATGGCTAATGATCGTGAACATTTCCTCATATATCTGTTAGCTACCTGAATGTCTTCTTTAGTGAAGTATCTATTCATATCTTTTGCCCATTTTTTAATTGGGTTATTTGTCTTTTTGCAGTTGAGTTTTTGCAGTATCATGTAGATTTTAGAGATCAGGCGCTGATCAGAAACGTCATAGCTAAAAACTTTTTCCCAGCCTGTAGATAGTCTTTTTCCTCTTTTGGTGAAGTCTTTGGATGAGCATAGGTGCTTGATTTTTAGCAGCTCGCAGTTATCTAGTTTTTCTTCTACATTCTTTATAATGTTTTGTATATTGTTTATGCCATGTATTAGGGCTCCTAACATTGTCCCTATTTTTTCTTCCATGATCTTTATTGTTTTAGATTTTGTATTTAGGTCTTTGATGTATTTTTAGTTAGTTTTTGTGCGTGGAGTGAGGTATGGGTCTTGTTTCATATTTTTGCAGATGGATATCCAGTTACACCAGCACCATTTGTTAAAAAGACTATCTTTTCCCCATTTAACTGTTTTGGGGACTTTGTCAAATATCAGCTGCTCATATGTGGATGGATTTATGTCTGGATTCTCAATTCTGTTCCATTGGTCCATGTATCTGTTGTTGTACCAGTACCAGGCTGTTTTGACTACTGTGGCGGTATAATACATTCAAAAATCAGGTAAAGTAAGGCCTCCCACTTTGTTCTTCTTTTTCAGTAATGCCTTATTTGTCTGGGGCCACTTTTTCTTCCATATGAAATTGGTGATTTTTTTCTCCATCTCATTAAAGAATGTCCTTAGGACTTGGATCGAAATTGCATTAAATGTATAGATCGCTTTTGGTAGAATAGACATTTTTATAATGTTAAGTCTCCCTATCCATCAGCAAGGTATGTTTTTCCACTTACATAAGTCTCTTTTGGTTTCTTGCAGAAGTGTACTGTAGTTTTCTTTGTATAAGTCTTTTACAACTCTGGTAAGATGTATTCCTAAGTATTTTATCTTCTTGGGGGCTGCTGTAAATGGCATTGATTTGGTGATTTCCTCTTCGATGTTCTTTTTGTTGGTATAGAGGAATCCAGCTGATTTTTGTATGTTTATCTTGTATCCCGATACTCTGCTGAACTCTTCTATTAGTTTCAGTAGTTTTCTGGAGGATTCCTTAGGGTTTTCTGTGTATAAGATCATGTCATCTGCAAATAGAGATACTTTTTACTTCTTCCTTGCTGATCTGGATGCCCTCTATTTCTTTATCTAGCCTAATTGCTCTGGCTAGGACCTCCTGCACAATGTTCAATAAGAGTGGTGATAAAGGGCATCCTTGTCTGGTTCCCAATCTCAATGGGAATGTTTTCAGGCTCTCTCCATTTAGGGTGATGTTGGCTGTTGGCTTTGTACAAATGCCCTTTATTATGTTGAGGAATTTTCCTTTTATTCCTATTTTTCCTAGAGTTTTTATTGTGAATGAGTGTTGAACTTTGTCAAATGCCTTTTCTGCATCAATTGATAAAGTCATGTGATTCTTGTCTTTTGTTTTATTTATGTGGTGGATTACATTAATTGTTTTTCTAATGTTGAGCCATCCCTGCATACCTGGTATGAATCTCGCTTGGTCATGGTGAATTATTTTTTTGATATGTTGTTGAATTCTATTGGCTATAATTTTGTTGAGGATTTTCGCATCTACATTCATGAGGGATATAGGTCTGTAATTTTCTTTTCTTGTGAAGTCTTTACCTGGTTTTGGTATCAGGGATATGGTGGCTTCACAGAATGAGTTTGGTAGTATTCTGCCCTTTTCTATGCTCTGAAATACCTTTAGTAGTAGTGGTGCTAACTCTTCTCTGAAAGTTTGGTAGAACTCTGCAGTGAAGCTGCCTGGACCAGGGCTTTTTTTTTTGTTGGGAGTTTTTTGATTACCTTTTCAATCTCTTCTTTTGTTATGGGTCTATTTAGTTGCTCTACCTCTGTTTGTGTTAGTTTAGGTAGGTAGTGTGTTTCTAGAAATTCATCCATTTCTTCTAGGTTTTCAAATTTGTTCGAGTATAGTTTTTCATAGTAATCTGAAATGATTCTTTTAATTTCAGTTGGGTCTGTTGTGATATCGCCCATCTCATTTCTTATTCGGGTTATTTGCCTCCTCTTCTGTTTTTCTTTTGTCAGTTTGGCCAATGGTTTATCAATTTTGTTGAGTTTTTCAAAAAATCAGCTTTTGGTCTTGTTAATTCTTTCGATTGTTTTTCTGTTTTCTATTTCATTTAGTTCAGCTCTGATTTTTATTATTTTTTTCTTCTGGTGCCTGTGGGTTTCTTTTGTTGCTCTCTTTCTATGTGTTCAAGTTGTAGGGATAATTCTTTGATTTTGGCCTTTTCTTCTTTTTGGATGTGTGCATTTATTGATATAAATTGGCCTCTGAGCACTGCTTTTGCTGTGTCCCAAAGGTTCTGATAGGAAGTGTTTTCGTTCTCATTGGATTCTATGAATTTCTTTATTCCATCCTTAACGTCTTCTCTAATCCAGTCTTTTGTGAGCAGGGTATTGTTCGGTTTCAAAGTGTTTGATTTCTTTTCCCTGCTTTTCCTGTTATTGATTTCCACTTTTATGGCCTTATGGTCAGAGAAGATGCTTTGTAATATTTCAGTGTTTTGGATTCTGCTAAGGCTTGCTTTATGACCTAATATATGGTCTATTCTGGAGAATGTTCCATGTGCACTAGAAAAGAAAGTATAGTCGGTTGCTGTTGGGTGGAGTGTTCTGTATATGTCTGTGAGGTCAAGTTGGTTGATTGTGGCATTTAGATCTTCCATGTCTTTATTGAGCTTCTTTCTGGATGTCCTGTCCTTCACCGAAAGCGGTGCGTTGAAGTCTCCTACTATTATTGTGGAGCTGTCTATCTCACTTTTCAGTGCTGATAGAGTTTGTTTTATGTATCTTGCAGCCCTGTCATTGGGTGCATAAATATTTAATATGGTTATATCTTCTTGGTGTATTGTCCCTTTAATCATAATATATAGTGTCCTTCCTTATCCTTTCTGATGGATTTAACTTTAAAGTCTATTTTGTCAGAAATTAATATTGCCACTGCTGCTCTTTTTTGATTGTTGTTTGCTTGATATATATTTTTTCCATCCTTTGAGTTTTAGTTTATTTGTGTCTCTAAGTCTAAATTGTGTCTCTTGTAGGCAGCATATAGACGGATCTTGTTTTTTAATCCATTCTGCCACTCTCTGTCTCTTTATTGGTGCGTTTAGTCCATTTACATTCAGGGTAATTATGGATAGGTATGAATTTAGTGCTATCATTTTGATGTCTTTTTTTGTGTGTTGACAGTTTCTTTTTCCCACTTAATTTTATGTGCTGAGTAGATTTTCTTTATATATTGTCCTTTCCTGATATTTGTTGTTGTTGATTTTGTTTCTGCTGAGTCTGTATTTTCCCTTGTATTTTATTTTGATGAGTAGGATAGTTTGTCTGCTTTGTGGTTACCTTATTGTTTACCCCTATTTTTCTAAATTTAAAACTGACTTTTATGTCTTTGTATTGCCGTATCTTCCTCTCTATATGGAGTGTGTATGATTACATTTCTTAGTCCCTCTTTATTATTTTAATGTTGTCTTCTTTTATATAATAACATTGCCGTTACCCTGTGTTGGGCTTTTTTTTTTTTTAATCTTGCTTTGTTTTTTTGGATTTCCCTGTCTGGGTGGACTTCTGGTTGCTCTGCCCAGTGTTTTAGTCTTGGGTCGATACCTGATGTTATTGATTTTCTAACCAAAGAACTCCCTTTAGTATTTCTTGTAGTTTTGGTTTGGTTTTTACGAATTCCCTCAACTTGTATTTATCGGAAATGTCTTAATTTCACCTTCATATTTAAGAGACAGTTTTGATGGATATATGATTCTTGGCAGGCAATTTTTTTCCTTCAATTTTTTGGATATGTCATCCCGTTGCCTTCTTGCCTGCATGGTTTCTGCCGAGTAGTCTGACTTTATTCTTATTGGCTCTCCTTTGTAGGTGACTTTTCATTTATCCCTCGCTGCTCTTATGATTGTTTCTTCATCTTTGGTTTTGGCAAGCTTGATTGTAATATGTCTTGGTGACTTTCTTTTAAGATCTACCTTATTTGGAGTTCGATGAGCGTCTTGGATAGATATCTTCTCATCTTTCACAATATCAGGGAAGTTTTCTGCCAACAAATCTTCGACAATTTTCTCTGCATTTTCTGTTATCCCTCCCTGTTCTGGTACTCCAATCACTTGTAGGTTATTTCTCTTGATAGAGTCCCACATGATTCTTAAGGTTTCTTCATTTTTTTTTTAATTCTTTTATCTGATTTTTCTTCAAATATATTAGTGTCAAATGATTTGTCTTAGAGTTCAGAAATTCTAGCTTCTACTTGCTCAATTCTGTTCCTTTGACTTTCTATTGAGTTGTCTAATTCTGTAATTTTATTGTTAATCTTCTGAATTTCTGATTGCTGTCTGTGTATAGATTTTTCCAGCTTATTAAACTTTTCATTATGTTCCTGAATAATCTTTCTGATTTCTTCAGTTGCTTTATCTGTGTGTTCCTTGGCTTGTTCTGTGTATTGCCTCATTTCCTTCCTGATGTCTTGAAGTGTTCTGTATGTTAAACTTTTGTATTCTGCATCTGGTAATTCCAGGAATGCACTTTCATCTAAAAGATCCCTGGATTCTTTGTTCTGAGAGCCTGTTGAGGTGATCATGGTCTGTTTCTTTATGTGACTTGATATTGACTGTTGTCTCCGAGCCATCTGTCAGTTATTGTATTAGTTTATGCTTGCTTACTGTGTCATAACTGCTTGCTTTGTTTTGTTTTGGTATACCCCTATGGGTTGCTTGAGTGAGCTAGCTTGATTATTTTCACCTTTGGAGCTCTGGTGTCCTGTCACCAGCTGGCTAGAGCTGTTATCAGGTATATCAGTCAAGGAGTCCATTCAGTTTTCTTGTATGAATTCAGCTTAGGTTTCAAGGTAGCTGATACCAAGTGTGTGGTACAGGCTCTGTCCTACAGTTTTAGAGGGGCAGGGTGATTGGCGTATATACCGGTATCTGATTGCAGCAGGGGGTCATGCTCTGAACAAGGCAGAGGGCTGAGAACCGACTCCCAAGTGTCTCTGAGGAAAACGCGTCTCTGTTCCCTAGAGCGTGCTGATGGTTGGGTTCTGCAGAGGGATCATGGGCACCCAAAGTTTTTGGTTGTAAGGACTGGGAGGTACCAGTTATCTTTGGACCCCTGTCGTGGGTGGCTGGGTGACCTGAGTGGAGCTACCAGTCTTTAGGTCCCTGACGTGGGTAGGTGAGGACCTTGTTTAATAGGCAAAGCAATGTCAAACGTCAAACACCCACCTCTCCGCTGCACAGCTGAAATGGTTGGAGTTTGCCAACAAGGGCCTGTTCTCCTGAAATAGGCCCACACAGGTCCATGCAGAAGGGAAAGGTACTCAAGGTCCACAGACGGTTTGTGCCTGAACAGGAGCTGCTTCTGTCCTGAGCTCCCCCAGTTAATGGAGCTAGCAAATTATGTTTTCCCCCCAGTTGCAAATTTTTTCCTTCCCCAAAGCCGGGAGGATGGCTCTAGGTGCTCACCAGGGTCTATCTCAGGCCCAGGGATTCAGCTGCTGAAGCTGACTTGGGGTGGGTGGGGGGCGCAGTAAAACATACACAAGTACTTAGCTTTTGCCGGGAGCACCATTCTCCTCAGGTTCCAGAGGTGTGAGTGGGCTGTGTGGCTGCTGCTTCTCCCTGAGGAAACTGCCACTGAATGCTAGGACCCTCCCGCCGCGGCTGCTCCTGGGATGCTGCCTGAGGGCTCCCCGCAATTCAGGTCCGGTAACTCCTCTCCACTTCTGAACGGCCTCTTCCTCCCCCTGCCCCTCTGTTCGTTGTCTAAGCTTGCCTTTGATGCTCAGGGCTCCCGGCTTGTCACAAATATACTCATTTCACTTGTTTTTTCGGGTCTTTGTTGTAAAGAGGGCTCGACGGAAGAGTCTGTGTATTCTACCATCTTGGCTCCCTTGCTGCATCCCGTAAGTTTTGATGTGCTGTGTCTTCATCTTCATTCATCTTAAAATATTTGCTAATTTTCTTTGTGATTTCTTTTTTGGCCCATTAGTTGTTTACTAGTGTGTTGTTTAATTTCCACATATTTTTAAATTTCTCACTTTTATTCTGCTTATTAATATCTTCTTTCACTTTATTGTGATTTGAGAACACTTGTATGATTTCAGTCCTGTTAAATTTTTTCAGACTTGGTTCATAATAAAGCCTCGCATACAGTCTTTTCAGCACCTGAGAAGAATCTGTGCATCCTGCTGTCCTACAGGTTAGGTCTAGCTCGTGTGTAGGGTTGTGCTTCTGTTTCCTTATTGATCTTCTGCCTTGTTGTTCTACCTGTTATTGTAAGTAAGATAGTGAAGTCTTTGACTGTTATTGTAGAATTGTTTGTTTGTCCCTTCAGTTCTGTCTACCTTCTGTTTCACATATTTTGAGGCTCTCTTGTTTTTGTTTTTTTTTAAAAAAAAGAAAAAAAAAATTTTTTTTTTTCTTGTTAGGTGTTAGATGCATATATACTTACAGTTGTTGTAACTGCCCAGTAGATCAGCCCTTTTATCATTATAAAAAGTCCCTCTTTATCTCTAGTAGTGTATTTTATTTTAAAGCCTATTTTGTCTGATGTTAATATAGTCACTTCAGCTTAGTTATTGCTGTTTGTATCTCTTTTTCCAATCTTTTTACTTCCGGCATATTTGTATCTTTAAGGTATTTCTCCTATAGACAGCATATAGTTGGATATTTTCTTTTTTAAATATCCAGTCCGACAATCTCTGCCTTTTGATTGGATTGTTTAATCCATTCACGCTTAGTATTATTGATATAGTTCAGTTTACATCTGCTATTTTACTTTGCTTTTAAATACGTCTCCTGTCTTCTTTGTTCCTCAGATCTTCCCTTACTGCTTTATTTTGCATTAACAGAATATTTCCTAGTATAATATTTTAATTGCTTTAATGATTTTTTCACTATATATATTGTTGTATAGTGAATTGTGTTCCCCAAAAATATGTTATAAATCCTAACCTCTCTGCTTATGATTATAACCCCATTTGGGAATGAGTTATGCAAATAAGACTAGATTAGTGTAGGGTGTGTCTTAAATAAATCTCTTTTGAGATGTAAAAGAGATTAAGCAAGCAAGTAAAAGAAGCAGAGATGGGGAAGAGAGATACTAAGCCACATGAAGATCACCCAAGAGCAGAAGCTAAAAGAGACAAGGACCTTCCTTCAGAGCCGACAGAGAGAGAAAGCCTTCCCCTAGAGCCGGCACCCTGAATTTGGACTTCTAGCCTCCTAAACTGTGAGGAAATAAATTTCTGTTTGTTAAAGCTGCACATTTGTGGTTATTTCTGTTACAGTGGCACTAGATAGCTAAGATCAGAAGAGGACGTGGAACCAGAGATATCACTGCTGATGTCAGATGGATCCTGGCTGAAAGCAGAGGATACCAGAAGGATGTTTACCTGTGTTTTATTTAGCATGCAAAGGCATTTGACTGTGTGGATCATAACAAATTATGGATAACATTGCAAAGAATGGGAATTCCAGAACACTTAATTGTGCTCATGAGGAAACTTTACATAGATCAAGAGGCAGTTGTTCAGACAGAACAAGGGGATACTGATTGGTTTAAAGTCAGGAAAGGTGTGTGTCAGGGTTGTACACTTTCACCATACCTATTCAGTCTGTATGCTGAACAAATAATCCAAGAAGGTGGACTATATGAAGAAGAACGGGGCATCGGGATTGGAGGAAGACTCATTAAGAACCTGTGTTATGCAGATGACACAACCTTGCTTGCTGAAAGTGAAGAGGACTTGAAGCACTTACTAATGAAGATCAAAGACCACAGCCTTCAGTACGGATTACACCTCAACATAAAGAAAACAAAAATCCTCACAGCTGGACCAGTGAGCAACATCATGATAAACGGAGAAAAGATTGAAGTTGTCAAGGATTTCATTTTACTTGGATCCACAATCAACAGCCATGGAAGCAGCAGTCAAGAAATCAAAAGACACATTGCATTGGGCAAATCTGCTGCAAAGGACCTCTTCAAAGTGTTGAAGAACAAAGGTGTCACCTTGAAGACTAAGGTGTGTCTTACCCAAGCCATGGTATTTTCAATCCCATCATATGCATGTGAAAGCTGGACAATGAATCAGGAAGACTGAAGAAGAATTGACGCCTTTGAATTGTGGTGTTGGCGAAGAATATTGAATACACCATGGACTGCCAAAAGAATGAACAAATCTGTCTTGGAGGAAGTACAACCAGAATGCTCCTTAGAGGCAAGGATGGCGAGACTGCGTCTTACATACTTTGGACATGTTGTCCGGAGAGATCAGTCCCTGGAGAAGGACATCATGCTTGGCAGAGCACAGGGTCAGCGGAAAAGAGGAAGACCCTCAACGAGGTGGATTGACACAGTGGCTGCAACAATGAACTCAAGCATAACAGCGATTGTAAGGATGGCGCAGGACCGGGCAGTGTTTCGTTCTGTTATGCATAGGGTTGCTATCTGTCGCAACCGACTCGACGGCACCTGACAACAACAACAGATAGCTAAGATATATATAATATATATATATATTTTTAGTTATTTTCTTAGCGGTTGCTATATGGCCAGTGAGATACAAAAACATTACTCCTACAGAGCTCTATTCCTGCTCAACCTTTTTGTTATTATTGTGATCAATATATATATATTGAGTCTATATGTTACAAACCCAACAATACATGTTATGATCATCTGTATATTTATATGTCTATAAAAGAAGCTAAGAGAAGAAAAGCAAGTATATATTTGTAGACTTTATTATATTTACCTACTTATTTACCGTTTCTGGTTATCCTCATTTGTTCTTGCGGGTCTAAATTACCTGGTGTCATTTCCTCACTCCAATACAACTCTGTTCCCACTCACCTCTTTTATGCTGCTATTGTCAAATATATATATATGTATGTGTGTGTGTATATATATATAATCAAATTATATGCTCTAAAGGCCCAACATTATATACATATTGTTTTATATAATTGCTTTTTAAATCAGTTAGGAGAAGAAAGGAGAAAAATGTGTTTATAGTGCCTTTTATAATTACATAATTACCTTTACTACTGTTCCTTGTTTTTTCATCTGAATTTGAATTAGTCTCTCGGGTCACTTGCCTTCAGCCTGAAGAACTTTCTTTAGTATTTCTTGTAAGGTGGGTCTTCTAACAGCATATTCTGTTTTTGTTTATGTAGGAATGTCTTTATTTCACCTTCTTTTGAAAGATAGTTTTGCTACATGTTAAATTTTTTATTGACATTTTTTTCTTTCAGCGCCTTATACATGTCATACTACTGTTTTCTGGCTGCCATTTTTTATGAGAAATCAGCTGTTAATCTTATTAGAGTTCCCTTGTACCTGATGAATCATTTTTCTCTGACTACTTTCAAGATTTTCTCTTTGTCTTTGGAATTCAGCATTTTTACTACAATGTGTCATGGTATAGATTTTTGCATTTATCCTGCTTGAAGTTCATTAAACTTCTTGGATGTGTAGATTCATGTTTTTCAGAGAATTTAGGAACTTTTCAGCTATTATACCTTTGAATATTTTTCTGCTCTTTTCTCTTTCTTCTTTTTTTCTGGTATTCCCATTACATGTATATTAGTGTACTTAAAGGTGTCCCACATTTTTCTGAGGCTCTTATCATTTTTTATCATTGTATTTTCTCCCTGTTTTTCAGACAGATTGTATAATCTCTCTCGATCTTGAAGTTCACTGATTATTTCTTCTGCCACTTCAAATCTGTTGTCAAGTCCCTCTAATGAACTTTTCATTTTAGTTACTGTACTTTCACCCTCAGAATTTCCGTTTGGTTCTTTTTAATAATTTATATCTCTGTATTAATATTCTCTGTTTGATGAGACATTGTCTTCATACTTCTTTAAACATGAATTTTTCTACATAAACAATCATATCATTTGCAAATAATGATAGCTTCATTTTCTTCCTTTTGATCTGAATGCTTTTTATTTCCTTCCTGTACTGACTGGAACCCCAGTAAAGTGCTGAGTAGTAATCAAAGTAGGCAGCCATGCTTCCAACCTTTCCTCTTTACATGTGATGCTTTCTGGAAGATTCTTTTAAGAAACTCTTTATGTCAGGCTAAGGAAGTTCATTTCTAACACTATTTGCTAAGTGGTTTTGTTGTTGTTGTCTTTAAACTTTGAATGGATGTTGAATTTTATTAAGCACTTCTTTCACTTCTATTGAGGTGATCATATAGGTCCTCTCTTTTAGCCTGTTAATGTGCTAATTTCTGTTCCGTGATTTTATAAAGTTAAGCCAACCTTGCATTCCTGAAATAAACCCAACACAATCCTTATATATTAGTGTTTTTATACATTGCAGAACTCAGTTTGCTTATAATCTGTATAGGACTTTTGCATCTTGTTTATCAGTAAAATTGGCTTGAATATTCTTTTCTCATACAGTTTGGGTGAGATTTTGGTTTCAAGATTATTCTGGCCTCATAAACTAAGTTGAGAAGTGTTCTCTGAATTTCTATTCTGTAAAACGATTGGAGTAAAATTGGAATGATGCATTTCTTGACTGTTTGGTGGAACTCCCAGTAAGACCCTTGGAGCTGGAACCTTATTTTTTCAACACCGATTCAGACTCCATTATGGTTACAGGAACTTTCAAATTTTATTTTTCTTCTTGTCAGTTTTTCTAGAATTTGTCAGTTTCATCTGTGTTTTCACATTTACTGACATAAAGTTTGTTCATTCTATCGTCTCGATATCTTTTTACTATCTACAGCTATGGCCCTTTGTCACTCCTTACATTACATACGTTCCTTCTCTCTTTAGTTTTCGACTACAATCTTATTGGATACATTTATTAACATTTTCAAAGAACCAACATTTGAATCTCTTGATTTTTGTCGTCTCATTAATTTCTGTTCTGATATTTATTATTTTCTTCTCTCCGCTTTTTTGGGGCTCATTTTGCAGTTTTTCCCCCTAAGTTCTTGAGATAGGTCTTTTCTTCTAATGTAAGCAGTAAAGGCTATATATTTCCCTCTAAGTACTGCTTTAGCTACTTCTCAAATTTTGATATGCCATTTTGTTGTTATCATGTGATTTTAAATATTATCTAATTTCCATCATTTCTTCTTTGACCCATGAATTATTGATTTTTTTGATTGGTTGGTTTTGTTTTTTCTTCACTGAATATTTTAATCAGTGTTACACAGGTGCTTGAGGGAACTTGTGCTGCAGCTGTTAGGTGAAGCATGAGCAGTAACCCAGCCTGTTAATTTAATGCTGCTGGGCAGTTTGCTTACACATGTTGTCTAAGCATTCTGTGCCCATGCTGCTATTTAGTGGCCTCAATTCATCAGTTGCTGAAAGAGGTGGGTCAGAATTTCCACTGTGACTGTTGATTTGTCTGTTTCTCTGTGAGGTTCTGTAGTTTTTATTTTGCATACTCAGAGGTTGTGTTCTTGTCACACAAGTTTAGAAGTATTGTTCTTTATCATTTCATCACAGTGACGTACACTCCACGTGCTTGTGGCTGGAAGTCAGTTCTCTGTAGCATCAATTCACCGTACCACCTTTCTCTTGGTCTGGTATTTCTTGGTGCATTTTCTTCTATCATTTTACTTTCTCAAGTACTCTTGGGTGGTTTGAGGAAGTGCTGCTTTATATCCCATCCTAGATCTTGGGTGGTTTTCTGGAGAAGGGTTAGTCTAGTAGAAAGGTTAACCACAGATGCAAACCACACGTGTGCTTCTATACTTTCTAGAAGCCACATTAAAAAGTGTATTGAATTTTAACAACATATTCATTAACCCAGTGTATGAAGAAAAACGTATATTAATGTGGAATTTGAGTTCTTTTTTGCACTGAGCCTTTGAACCCGTGTGTGCTATGCCATCTCCACCAGATCTGTGTGTTTTGGGTGTTCAGTGACCCGTGTGGCTCATGGCACCTCTGGGACGGCGCAGGTCCAGACTGCCCTCATGGCCCCATCTGGGGTGGTGCAGGTCCGCACTGCCCTCATGGCCCCATCTGGGACGGCGCAGGTCCAGACTGCCCTCATGGCCCTATCTGGGAAGGCGCAGGTCCAGACTGCCCTCATGGCCCTATCTGGGAAGGCGCAGGTCCAGACTGCCCTGTCGTCTCTCAGATGGGCACTCTGCACCCACTCCTGCCCCCGTCCTGGTGTCCAGGCTGCAGGGGGTACTGATGGACTCAAGTGGAGGCCCTGCTGAGCAGCTGGGTGCGTTTATGAGCCACGCATGCCACGCAGACACCCACACACAGGCTGCGCTCCCACTTATGCCCTGAGGGGGCTCCCACATCCTCCACACTGCGGATGTCCTTCCTGACCTCCCTACTGGCCCAGCGTCACTCATCCCCATGGCTGTACCCACAGCCGGCCCTACCATATGCCACGAGTCTCCACACGTCTAGTCTCTGGGTGATGGGTTCCCCGAGGACAGGCTGGATGGGGCTTCAGGGCCCTGCATCCGTGGGCCAGGCCAGCTCCATCTGGAATAGATGATGAGTGAGTGGGTGAGCACTACCTGGGCAAAGAGGCTTAAGCTGGCGCACATTCCCAGCGGCTCCTCCTGCGGCCCCTGGGGCTGCAGGGCTGGGATCAGAGCCACTGAAGGCAGCCCTGGGAGGGAGGCCCAGGCTGGAGGGCGTGTGTGAGGTGCCTGCAGCATTTCCTGGGAGTTATGTGCTCCGAAGAACCCTGGTGGCGCAGTGGTTGAGCACTTGGCTGCAACTGAAAGGTCAGTGGTTGGAATCCATCAGCCCCCACGTGGGAGAAAAGACCTGGCGATCTGCTTCCGCAAAGATTACGGCCTTGGAAACCCTATGGGGCGGTTCTGCTCTGTCCTGTAGGGTTGCTATGAGTTGGAATCGACTCAGCGCTAATGTTTTTTTTTTTTTTTTTTTTGGTATGTGCTCGTGGCCTTGGCTCTGGCCTTGGACGGGCTGGTGGGATCCGTCGTGGCACACTCAGTGTTGTCTGTCTTCGCAAGTCCCCAGCTGCCTCTTGTGGGTGTTTGTGAGAGCGGCCTAGGTGCTTCGGCAGGCTTGGGTACAGGCTTGCCCCCCATCATGCTGGTGCAGGGGAAGTGGGCAGAGTGGACGCCCCTCCCTGACGGGGTAGTGCTCCTGGGAGGCACGAGGGCAGTGTGTTCTCCGAAGCTGCACCATTTCTTGGAGCACCTGCCACAGGCAGCCTGTTGGGTATAATTAGCTGCCTGACAGGTGCTGCGGATCGGGTGACCAGGCGGCCTCCCCAGGGCCCAGGGCTGTGCTGGCCTTGGCCGACCCGCCTGCACCCAGCCTGAGTGGAACCCCGCCCCGGGGAGACCTTCAGCCACACCCACCTTCCTCCGGGCCCTGTGCCTGCCGGGAGAGGCGGCCAGGGGTGGAAGCAGCTGGAGGGATGAGTGGCTCTGGGGCTCCCCAGCCAGCCTATCCGCTCGGTCCATGCCCAGCCAAGGGCATAGCAAGGGTACCGCCTGGAGGGTGAAAGGATGGTGGGGCTGCAGTGGCCTGGGGTGTGGAGGCCTCCTGCCTAGGGGCACTGGCCTGAGCTGGGGTGCCCATGCTTCTCCCCACAGTGCAAGAAGAAGCACACGCTGCTGTGCCCTGATTTCTCCCGCCGTGGTGTCTGCCCCCGTGGCGCCCAATGCCAGCTGCTCCACCGCAGCCAGAAGCGCCCTGGCAGGAAGGCCCTCCCAGCCCCCACAACCAGTGACATGCACCCCCGGAGCAGGGTCTGCACTGGCCACGGGCCCAGGTGACGGGCAGCAAGTGTGGGTGATGTGAGCCCCGGGCCAAGGCGTCTGTCCCTGCACACAGCCCCCAACCTCCCAGCTCTGGTTCTTGAACCGGAAAGACATCTCCGTCCAAGGCTGAGGGCTGTGACCTTGGGACCCCTCCCTGCCCCTTGTGGCGAAGAGAGCCAAGGACAGCCCTGGCCCAGCCTGGAGCGAGGTGGAGAGTGTGCTGGGCCAGTGGGAGGGGTGACCCCAGGTGGCCTGGAGTGGGATTTGTGGGTAGTGAGGCCAGTAGTCAGTGCCAAGTGGGACCCTCAGGCCAGGCTGGCACATGACCTGACTTTCCTGGGCTGTGGGCTCTGCCCGTGACGGTGGGGTGGGCTGGGCTCCCTCTCACACACACCCTTGTCCTTCACATACAGGAAGTCCTCGGCCACCCAGCGCCCTACCAGGCTGACACCCAGCTCCCCCAACTCCGCAGCAGCTGCCCCAGCCCCGGCCCTCTCCCACTCCATCCCTGCAGGCTTAGCCTCTGCCTCCACCTCCCACATGTCATCCACGGCCTCCTCCTCCTCCTCCTCCTCCTCCTCCTCCTCCCCATCCCCCTCCTCCTCCCCCTCCCCCTCCCCCTCCTCGTCCTCGCCCTCCCTGTCCCCAGCCTCCCGGGGCCCTCAGGCAGCCTCTGTCCAGGAGACAGCGTCGGCTGTGACGGGTTCCAGCACCCTCTCCAAGCTGCCCTCCTTTATCTCTCTGCGGTCCTCGCCCAGCCCAGCCCACCAACCCAGCGCCCGTGCCCACAGGAGCCCCCCAACCAAGGACTCAGGTAGGTGACCAGGCCCCCAGAGCCACAGTCCGAGCCCCTGGGTGGGGCCGGCAGGTGTGCACCTGCCCCAGGTTGGCAAGCAGCCCTCACCCACCGGCTGCCCACCGCCCACACGGGCCATCCCAGCCAAGGGCTGATTTAATTAGAAAGCACCCATTTTTGTTAATTTGTTGGAGAAGATCGCTGTGTGCTCCTGGAGAGAACAGATGTTGCCCTCCCCCGGTGAACATTTGGGGCTTGGTAAATGGCTCCACTCAGCCTTGTTTAGGAGAGAAAGGAGGATTTTATGGCTGCAAACGACCCTTTCTGTAAACATTTTACAGCTCTCCGCGCTTTTGAGTGACGATAAACCCCAAGCAGCTCTGCGGGCTGCAAATTTGCGACCATACGGCTATCATTTTATTGTCATATTTCACGGTCGTAACGTTAATGGAAGATGCTTGCTACAGCCTTCTTTAACAGCTCCGCTGAGCTCGCTCAACGCCTGCCGCGGAGGGTGCAGGAGGGGTGGGCCGTGAGCTCACACCTTCCCCCTACCCACCCAGCCAGGACCAGCACCCTCTGGCTGGGTGGTCCAGGTGCAGTGGGTGGGGGTGCTGATGGGAACCTGGTCAGGAGCTCAGCAGCTGGCTGGCCCCAGGGAGGCAGGTGTGGTGTCATGCCTGGGGTGGCGGGTGGGAGAGGCCCTGCACCTCCCTGGCCCTGCTGCCCCTCAGTCCTCCTTCTCGACCTGAGGCCTCAGCCTGGCCCGGCTGGAGCTGGGAGCTGCGGAGGAGGCAGAGGTGGGCCTGGGACAGTCCCGGGCAGGAAGCCAGCTGCAACTGCCAAAACGGCCACCCCAGGGCTGGGCCTGGCTCTGGCTCCAGGGGCCCAGGAGGGAGACGGGGTTGCAGGTGGCATGTGGACTGCCACGCCTGTGGGCCACTGTCATGGAGGGATCTGTAGGGTGGCCTTGAGCATGCACAGGGCGGGGCATGTGCTGTCCTCTGACCCCTCCTGGGTGAAGCCTCCCCCCACCCACCCACAGCCCTGCCTCCCACCTCTAGGCCGCCAGTGTCACCTGCACGGGAGCCTCCATCCTGCCCCCACCCAGCTGAGACAGTCTGATGCATGCGTGTGTGCACGTGTGTGCCCGTGTCTGTGTGCATGCATGCATGCGTGTGTCTGACGGCCTGGCTGCAGGTGAGCGAGGAGGGCCTGTGCTCCAGGCGTTTATAGCTTAGCGGAAGACTTTGGTGGCCCCGCTGTGAGTGCTGGCGCCCACTGTGACCCCTGCCCTCCTTGGGAGGGGCCGCCCAGGCAGGAGCTGAGACCCAGAGGGCTGGGCTCCTGCTTCGTGTCTGCAAGCGCAGCTCTGTGCCCTGCTCCCCACACTGGGCTACCCAGGACTGGATGGCTGTGAGCGGGCTCCACCTGGACCTCGGGGCAGGTGTTGACAGCCGACCCCTCTAATCCTGCTCTGATTCAGGGATACCTTTTTGGCCCACCATGCAGGCAGGCTTGGTCTGATAGGGCCCCAGACCCAGGAGCCTCTGGGGGCGTTCCCCCTGGCTGGGCCCCAGACCCTGGGCCCTGCGTCTGACTGCTGCTTCTCGGCCACAGGGAAGTCTCTGCACATCAAACCCCGCCTCTGAGGCCCTGGGCCAGCCCACTACCTCAGCCGTCCTGGAAGGAAGGAAACCAACTCCATGCACACTGCCAGGGGTGCCCACTGAGCCCTGGGCAGCAGCACGACTTGGGCCCCCAGCCTCCCGGGACCAGCATGTGCCAGCCGCGCCCAGCCGGTCCCCAAGACTCCTCCCTGCCCCTGGGTCTGCGGCAGGTCGCCCAGGCCCCCCGCCCGGCCTGTGGGGCACTAGGTAGAGTTCACCCCGGCCTGTCCCATAGTACCCTGCCTGGAGGACTCCTTGCCAGGCCACCGGGCGGCGTTTTATTTTCAGCAATAAAGGTCATGTCCCACATCTGTGTGCCCTCCTGCCTGCCACCCGCCGCACCTCTTGGTGCCACCCCAGAAGGTCTTTGAGGCTGAGGTCGAGGGGCTCGAGGGGAAGCGCGGGCAGGCACCAGCCTGGGAGCAACAGGGCCTTCAGGGGGCCTGCTTCATGCCTCCCACCTTCCCTCTTGGCCCTGGGCCCACATGGGCGGCTGACGTGGGGCAGCTGGCCCAGCTCCTCCCCTGCCTCTGAGCAGGAATGTTGGGGTCACTTGGGCCCCACTTCCCTGCCCGTTGGGGTGGTTGAGAGGCCGACCCCGCCTGCTGTTTGGTGGGAGGCTAGGCCTCTGGGACAAGCCGGATAGGACAAACTCTGGGTACCACAAAGCCAGCAGCCTGTGGAAGCAGCTGGTCCAGGCCCCTACCTCCTGCCCTGTATGGCTCTAGGTCGTGCCTGGAGGCCAGGTATGGGGACGCTATGGGGACAGGGCCCCAGTTCATGGGTTTTTGGGAAGGGCAGAACCCAGCCCCGGACTCCTGGACTCCAGAGGCAGCATGGAAGAGGCTGAGGGTGAGGTGTTGAAGACCCCTGTGTCCCACCTCCCCCACGCCCCTGTGAAAATGAGGAATGGCCCTTAAGGACTCCCAGGCCCTGCCAGCAGCCCCGTCCTGGGCTGGCCCTGCACCGCCGCCCGTCACTGGCCTGGCAGCGAAGGGCAGCTCTGCCCAGTGGGAACAGGCTAATCACATAAGGATGTGGCAGGTGGTCTGCCCAGGCCTTGGCCATCTGCTGCGCCTGAGACTGACTGCCTCAGGCCTAGCCCCTCGCTCAGCCTGCCCAGGGCCCTTTGGTGCTGAGGTGGGAGGCACCACAAACAAGCTTTGTGGGGACGGGGCTGCAGGCTAGTCCTCCCTCCCTCCATGGACTCATGGCTTCTCAAGGCTATCTAGTGGTTCCACTGTGCCACATGCCCTCCCGTTGGCCCCTCCTGCTGCGTCCCTGGAGGGGGTCAGGACAGGGAAGGCCACCATGGAGTTGACGTTTACACTGAGGCCTGAAGCTGCGTGAGCAGCAGCGAGTGTGGGCTGGTGGGACCCCCAGACCAAGACCCTGAGGCCAGAGGCTAATGGGAGGGTGGGGGGATCGGGACCTGAGCCAGGCCACCCTGCAGGCCTGGCAGGCCTTGGGGGCAGGGTCCTGACCGGGGGAAATGTCGGTGCTGTCGAGGTCCCAGTGTGGAGAGTCTGAGCTGAGCTGCCAGGAGACAGGTCATGGGGCCACTGGATGCCAGAGCAGGTATGGTGGCCATGGAGGGGCAGGAGGGCACAGATCTGGGAGAGTAAATGGCCCTGGGGGTGGGCAGGGTAAGGGCACAGTCGTGACTCTGAGCGTGGGTCTAAGTAACCCATGTTTGGTGAGGCGGAGCAGGTGGGCAGCCCATGCAGTGCCTGAACTCATGGAAGGGGACGTCCAGGAAGGAGATGGAGGAGCCACAGAGGGTGGCACCAGAGCCCGGAACCCTCTGCCCCTTCCTGTCTGGCTCAAGCACCTCCTTCTTGCGGCGTCTACCCGGCCACCCCCTCCCTGCCCCACTGTGTCTCTGCCACGCCTGTACTGGCTTGCAGACCTGCCATTTCTGCTCACTGTCTGTGCCCACCACGAGCACACACTGCAGGAGGAGCTGGGGGCTGGGACATCTCGAGGCTGAGTGCTGTCCCTGGGCTGGTGTCCAGCATACAGCAAGTGCTCCACAAATTCTCAGGGGACCGAGAGATACTTGAAAAGATGCTCCCTGCCATTAGCCATGAGGGAGACGCAAATCAAAACCACAATGAAACCGTCTTCTCTACAGAAATAAAAAACCAGCCCTCAACTTCGTGTGGAATGGTAAGAGGCCTCAAACAGCTAAAGCAATGTTGACAGAGAAGGTAGGGGGACCCAATAACACTTCCCTGACTTTAAAGCACAATGTCCTGGTGGCACAGTGGTTAAGAATGCAGCTGCTAACCAAAAGGTCAACAGTTCAAATCCACCAGTCGCTCCTTAGAAACCCTACGAGGCAGTTCTACTCTGTCCTAGAGAGTTGCTATGAGCTGAATCGACTTGATGGCAATTTTTTTTTACACAACTACAGAAGGAGCCCTGGTGGCGCAGTGGTTAAGCGCTCGGCTGCTAATCCAGAGGTCTGCGGTTCGAACCCATCAGCCACTCCATAGCAGAAAGATGTGGCAGTCTGCATCCATAAAGATTTAAAGCCTTGGAAGTCCTATGGGGCTGTTCTACTCTGCCCTTTTAGGGTCACTGTGAGTCAAAATAGACTCGATGGCAATGGGTTTAGCTTTTTTTATACAGCTACAGTAATCAAAACAGCCTGGTACTGGTATAACAATAGACACATAGACCAATGGAATAGAATTGAGAGCCCAGAAATAAACCCACACATCTATGGCCAACTGATTTTTGATGAGGGCGCTAAGTCCATTCAGTGGGAAAGGAAGAGTCTCCTCCGTAAATGGTGCTGGGAAAACTGGATTTCCACAGGCAAAAAATGAAACAAGATCCATGCCTCACACCATACATACAAGGAAATTCAAAATGGATTAAAGACCTAAATGTGCAAACTAAAACCATGAAATTCTTAGAAAAACAAGCGAGGGCAACGCTGTCAGGCCTAGTTTTAACATGACCAAAAGGTCAGCAGTTTCAATCTACCAGGTGCTCCTTGGAAACTCTGTGGGGCGGTTGTACTCTGTCCTATAGCATCGCTTATGAGTCAGAATCGACTTGACGGCGCTGGGTTTGGTTTGGTTTTGGTTTATCTAATATAAAAGCACAAACAGCAAAAGACAAATAAATGGAACCTCATAAAAATTAAAACTTTTGTTCATCAAAAGACTTTACCAAAAAAATGAAAAGATAAGCCACCAACTGGGAGAATATTTTCAGAAACCATAAATCTGACAAGAACCTAATAACCAAAATATATATAAAACTTTGAGAACAAAAGAACAACCCAATCATAAAATGGACAAATGACTTGAATAGACATTTCCCCAAAGAGGACATTCAAATGGCTACCCACCAAACACATGAAAAGGTGCTCGGCGTCATTAGCCATCAGAGAGAGAAAAATCAAAAGCACAATGAGATACAATTTCACTCCCAGTCGAATGGCTAAGATTAAAAAAAAAAAACAGAAAATAACAAATGTTGGAGAGGACGTAGGGAAATTGGAACCCTTACCCATTGCTGGTGAGAATGCAAAATGGTACAGCCGTTGTGGAAAACAGTGTGGCGCGTCCTCAGAAAACTAAAATTAGAACTACTATATGATTCAGCAATTCCAGCCCGAGGCATATAGCCAAAAGAAAGCAGAGACTCAAACAGAGACTTGTACGCCACTGTTGACTGCAGCACTATTCATAATACCCAAGAGGTGGGAACAACATAAATGCCCATCAGCAGATAATGGATCCACAAAACGTACGTTCATACAACAGCATACTACTCAGCCAGTGGGAGAAGCCAAGTCTTGATACATGCTACAAATATGGATGGAGCTAGGAGACACTATGCTGAGGGAGACAAGTCAGTCACAAAAGGACAAGTGCATGACCTCACTTATATAAAGAGTCAAGAAAGGCAAATGTATGGAGACTAAAGTTTATTAACAGTTATGGAAGGGGGAAGGAGGGAGGCTTATGTGATGGCAATATTGAGTTGATTAAGGATAAGGTCACACAGCCAAGTATTTTAATTCCTGTCAGTAAGTTGTACACCTGTAAAAAGTTGAATTGGTAAAAGTTGTGTGATAGATATATTTACAAGAAAGCCAAAAAAATAAAGCTGCTGAGGCTGCTGTGTACAACCAAAAACCTCATGGGATTTAGTTTCTTGGTTTGGAGGTTTAGGGTCACGGTTTTATGGAACATCCTAATTAATTGGTCTAATAACGTGTTTAGTGCCTCTGTTCTTAAATGCTTGCAAGCGACCATCCAAGGCACAACAATGGGTCTCTAACTGCCTCCATGGACAACCGCCTTCTTTGTCATGAGACCAGAAGAACTGGCAGGGGTAGAGACGGAGCGTCAGACTCCAGTTGTTGACAGGGGCAGTAGAGTCGGTTCCGACTCAGTACAACAGCACAGCACGGCCCAGTCCTGCACCATTGTCACAATCGTTGTTGGGTTAGCCCATTGTTGTAGCCACTGTGTCCATCCATTTTGTCGAGGGTCTTCCTCTTTTTCTCTGATCCATGGCTGTGTACCCCTCCTCCAGCCCTTCTGCCCCCTCCACCCCCCCATTCCCTTCATCCCCTCCATCCCAGCCTCATTCCAGCCATCGCCAGCCATGTACCCTCCGTCCCTTCTGTACCTGGACATTCCTGGGCCTCCAACCTTGCTCTGAATCACTTTGGCTGTGTCTTATCAAGGTTCTGGGCTCTGGAGTGAGCACATGGCCCTCAGGGATACTCTGGCCAACTGCACGTGGGCTTCCTGTGGTGGGTGGCACAGGCAGCGGCTGCCCCAAACTCCAGGTCCCTCCTCACAGGCTCCCAGCCCGGGAGGCACTCCCATCCTGCCGGTAGCCCATCCAAACTTAGGAGTCCTGGCTCCCCACTTCTCACCCTGCACCCAACCCCATGGGACGGGGGCTCTCCTCCAGCCCCCTTCAAGTCCACCTCCCCCTAGAGGGATCTACGGCCAGGGTGGCAGTGCATAGGGGATTCCGGGACACTGCTCTGAACTGACACTAGTTCTAGGAGAGCCCACATGTCGCTGTGGGGCAGCAGGCAGCAATGGGCGGATGGAGGTCAGGTCACCCATCTCACAGGGGCCCAATGGGCCCCTGAGCCCACCCTGGGATTATTTCCCAGGTACAGATTGCAAAACTGGGGCAGACACACTCAGAACCTGGCTGAATCTTCCCCTAAACTCCCCCTTCCGCCCCCTCCCGCGTCCACTGGGCCCACCCCAACTGCAGCTGGCAGCCCCTCAAGACCCATGTAGGACCAAGGCCCCCTGGACTGGAGCCCCCCAGTGGCTCTCACCTCACTGAAGCAAACCCAGAGCCCCACAATGGCCCCAGGCTGGCCCCTTCCCCAACGACCACCCCGGCACCTCACCCGACCAGGCCGGCTCTCCTCTTTGACAACCGCACATCCCCCCAACCACCCCAGCACCCTAGTCAACACCCCGCTCCAACCACTCAGGAACCCTGGCAGTCTGGCCTGGGCGGCCCCTCGAAGGCAGTCATAGGCTCCCCACTCCTGGGCCTGAGTCTGTCCCCAGACATGAAGGCCACAGGGCTCGAGATAGGTTCCCTTCACCTGCTCACACCCCACTCCTCAGCAAGGCCCACCTTGGCCACTCTCTTTAACCCTGCCAGCCCCTACCACACAGCGCTGCCCCCACCCTGCCTGACCACTCACTGTCTAGCACCGTGTACTGGACAGAAAAGCCTCCTGGTGTTCATGGCCACGTGGTCCCTTCCTGTCTTAGTCAACTAGTGCTGCTATAACAGAAATTCCACAGTGGGTGAATTTAACAAACAGAAATTTATTCTCTCACAGTTAGGAAGCCACAAGTCCGAATTCCGGACTTCCCCAGCTCTAGGGGAAGGTTTTTTCTCTCTGTCAGCTCTGGAGGGAGATCCTGTGTCAGCTTCTCGACCGTTCTTGGCGATGCCTGGACATCTCCACGTGGCGTCTCTCTTCCCCGTTCATGTTTGCTTCTGTGTCCATTCTGCTCTTTCTGTATCTGAGAAATGACGGGCTTAAGACACACCCTACATTGATAACAAAGAAACCCTGTTCCTAAATGGGCCATCTGCAAGTATAAAACACCCGGTGCTGTCGATTCCAACTCAAAGCAACCCTATAGGACAGAGTAGAACTGCCCCATAGGGTTTCCAAGGAGTGGCTGGTAGATTTGAACTGCCCACCTTTTGGTTAGCAGCTGAGCTCTTAGCCACTGCACCACCAGGGCTCCTCCACAAATATAGGGGTTAGGATTTACAACACATATTTTGGGGGGACACAATTCAATCCATAACACCTCCGCTTGAGTGGGGAACAGCACCTGTGATCATGCTGACGGGCTGTTGCTCTGTGGCCACGTTAGGTTATATTAGACTCCGTCTTGCTGGTAGACTCACCTGAAAGCCTCTTCTTGTTGGCCTGATGGGGTGCGTGGCCAGGTGGAGGCCAAGAACTGTGGGCACCTCTGGGACCCAAGGGCGGCCTCCAGACAACGGCCCCCAAGAAGCTGGGGCCCTCGGTCACACCAAAGTGAATGGAAGGAACTGAATTCTGCCAGCAGCCTGAGTGAGCGTGGAAGCAGGTACTTCCCCAGTCAAGCTCCAGATGAGACTGCCACTGTGGAGACCCTGAGCAGGGGCCTGGCGAAGCCTGACCGTGGAAACTGCCACCTTAAATGTGCCCTGAGTTAACTTGCTAAATTTGTGGCAGCTTGTCACACAGCAGTAGAAACCCGATATACCATATTTACTGCTTTGATGGTTTGTTTTCTGTTCTCTGACCCTAAAAAAAGACCCTGGCTCTGGCCAATCACCTTTTCCAAAGATGGCTGCAACAATGTTCCCCAGCCCACATGCTCCCCCTACAGCATGACCTTCCTCATGAACGTGGTGACCTTCAGGAGTGCCTTGGGTAGTAGTGTATGGTGGGAGTGACTTCGAGGCTAGGTCATAAAAGCACCACGCCTGTCTGCCTTGCTCTCTTGGGATGCTCACGCTCAGAACCCAGCTGCCATGTTGTGAGGAAGCCCACGCCAGCCCTTGTGAGAGACCATATGGAGACACCACAAGCAGCTGTCAGCCGACAGCCAGCCGATACCACCTGGCAGATGACTCCATCGTCCACTTCCCTGCCTTCGAGTCTTCCCAGACATCAGGATCGGAGATGAGCCATCCACACTGAGCCCAGTCCCAATTCCTGACCCATAGAATCCGTGAGCACAATGAAATGCTGTTTTGTGCTGCAAACTTCACAGTGCTGGGCCGTGTCCCTCATGGGGCCTGCAGTGCCCACCAAGGTTGGTGGGTGCACGCCATAATGACGAAGCCTCATGGGTGGCTCCTGTGGAGCTCTGTGAGGACTGGAGGCTAGGTGGAATTTATTTAGGGTGTGTGAGGGGGAGAAGCCACCCTCGGGGGTGTGGTGGTTTGGGATGGAGTGAAAAGGAGACTTTTCTAGGGAGGACTGTGATGGCACGTTCCTCTCTGTTTGGATTAGGGGGTACGGCTGCCAGGCCTTGGGCTCGTTGGACTCCTGTTTACTTTTCTGTAGCAATTCTACCGCTACTCCTGGCCTTGCCAACCCCCGCCCCCCGCCACCGCAGGCCCTGAGTGCCCCCTCCTGGTGTCCACGTGGGATGCTCACATCCCCTGGTGCCAGGCGGAGACAGGGCCCTATGTACCTGGAGCCCAGGACACAAGGGAGCCCAGGACGCTGTCGCCTGAGCCAGAGTAGGCTAGAATGCCCCTTGGGTTGGGAGGACCCATCATGCCTGCCCTGCTGGATAGGTGCACTTCTGGCTCCACAGACCACTTGTACAGGGACCCAGGGACCCCTGCCCACCTGGTCTGGCTGGGAGTAACAAGCAAGAAGTGGCTCAGTTACATACGCATTGAATTGTGTCCCCAAAAAATATGTGTTGTAAATCCTAATCTCTATGCTTATGCCCACAGAGTCACCATGAGTCAGAATCCACTGGAGAGCAATGGGTTTCGGTTTTATGCCTGTGGTTAGAATCCCACTTGGGAATAGGTTGTCTTTGTTATGTTAATGAGGAAGAATTAGGGTAGGGTGTGTCTTGAGTCCATCTCTTTTGGATATAAAGGAGATTAAACAAGGAAGGAAGGAAGCAGAGATGGGGAAGACAGATGCCAACCCACATGGAGATCCCGGAGGAACCAGGAAACAGAAGCTGGAGAGACAAGGACCTTCCCCCTCAGCCAACAGAGAGAGAAAGCCTTCCCGCAGAGCTGGTGCCCTGAATTGGGACTTCTAGCCTCCTAAACTGTGAGAAAATAAATTTCTGTTTGTTAAAGCCACCCACTTGTGGTATTTCTGTTATGTTGTTGCTTTTGTTGTTAGGCGCCGTCGAGTTGGTTCTGACTCATAGCGACCCTATGCACAACAGAACGAGACACTGCCCGGTCCTGTGCCATCCTTACAATCGTTGTTATGCTTGAGCCCATTGTTGCAGCCACTGTGTCAGTCCACCTCGTTGAGGGTCTTCCTTTTTTCCGCTGACCCTGTACTCTGCCAAGCATGATGTCCTTCTCCAGGGACTGATCCCTCCGGACAACATGTCCAAAGTATGTAAGACGCAGTCTCGCCATCCTTGCCTCTAAGGAGCATTCTGGCCGCACTTCTTCCAAGACAGATTTGTTCGTTCTTTCGGCAGTCCACGGTGTTTTCAATATTCTTTGCCAACACCACAATTCAAAGGCGTCAACTCTTCTTCGGTCTTCCTGATTCATTGTCCAGCTTTCACATGCATATGATGGGATTGAAAATACCATGGCTTGGGTCAGGCGCACCTTAGTCTTCAGGGTGACATCTTTGCTCTTCAACACTTTGAAGAGGTCCTTTGCAGCACATGTGCCCAACGCAATGCGTCTTTTGATTTCTTGACTGCTGCTTCCATGGCTGTTGATTGTGGATCCAAGTAAAATGAAATCCTTGACAACTTCAATCTTTTCTCCGTTTATCATGATGTTGCTCACTGGTCCACTTGTGAGGATTTTTGTTTTCATTATGTTGAGGTACAATCCATACTGAAGGCTGTGGTCTTTGATCTTCATTAGTAAGTGCTTCAAGTCCTCTTCACTTTCAGCAAGCAAGGTTGTGTCATCTGCATAACGCAGGTTCTTAATGAGTCTTCCTCCAATCCCGATGCCCGGTTCTTCTTCATAGTCCAGCTTCTCGGATTACTTGCTCAGCATACAGATTGAATAGGTATGGTGAAAGAATACAACCCTGATGGCACACCTTTCCTGACTTTAAACCAATCAGTATCCCCTTGTTCCGTCTGAACAACTGCCTCTTGATCTACGTGAAGGTTCCTCATGAGCACAATTAAGTGTTCTGGAATTCCCATTCTTCGAAGTGTTATCCATAGTTTGTTATAATCCACACAGTCGAATGCCTTTGCATAGTCAATAAAACACAGGTAAACATCCTTCTGGTATTCTCTGCTTTCAGCCAGGATCCATCTGACATCAGCAATGATATCCCTGGTTCCACGTCCTCTTCTGAAACTGGCCTGAATTTCTGGCAGTTCCCTGATGATACACTGCTGCAGCTGTTTTTGAATGATCTTCAGGAGAATTTTGCTTATGTGTGATATTAATGATATTGTTCTATAATTTCCACACTTGGTTGGATCACCTTTCTTGGAAATAGGCATAAATATGGATCTCTTCCAGTCAGTTGGCCAAGAAGCTGCCTTCCATATTTCTTGGCATAGACGAGTGAGCACCTCCAATGCTGCATCTGTTTGTTGAAACATCTCAATTGATTTTCCATCAATTCCTGGAGCCTTGTTTTTCGCCGATGCCTTCAGAGCAGCTTGGACTTCTTCCTTCAGTACCATTGGTTCCTGATCATATGCCACCTCTTGAAATGGTTGAATATCGACTAATTCTTTTTGGTATAATGACTCTGTGTATTTCTTCCATCTTCTTTTGATGTCTCCTGCGTCGTTTAATATTTTCCCCATGGAATCCTTCCCTATTGCAACTCAAGGCTTGAATTTATTCTTCAGTTCTTTCAGCTTGAGAAATGCCGAGCGTGTTCTTCCCTTTTGGTTTTCCATCTCCAGCTCTTTGCACATGTCATTGTAATACTTTACTTTGTCTTCTCAAGAGGCCCTTTGAAATCTCTGTTCAGTTCCTTTACCTCATCAATTTCTCCTTTTGCTTTAGGTGCTCGACGCTCAAGAGCAAGTTTCAGAGTCTCCTCTGACATCCATCTTGGTCTTTTCTTTCTTTCCTGTCTTTTCAGTGACCTCTTGCTTTCTTCATGGATGATGTCCTTGATGTCATTCCACAACTCGTCTGGTCTTCGGTTACTAGTGTTCAATGCATCAAGTCTATTCTTCAGATGGTCTCTAAATTCAGGTGGGGTATACTCAAGGTCATATTTTGGCTTTCATGGACTTGCTCTGATTTTCTTCAGTTTCAGCTTGAACTTGCATATGAGCAATTGATGGTCTGTTCCACAGTCGGCCCCTGGCCTTGTTCTGACTGATGATATTGAGCTTTTCCATCGTCTCTTTCCACAGATGTAGTCAATTTGATTTCTGATGTTCCATCTGGCGAGGTCCATGTGTATAGTTGCGTTTATGTTGGTGAAAAAAGGTATCTGCAGTGAAGAAGTTGTTGGTCTTGCAAAATTCTATCATTCGATCTCTGGCATTACTTCTATCACCAAGGCCGTATTTCCCAACTACTGGTCCTTCTTTGTTTCCAACTTTTGCATTCCAATCACCAGTAATTATCAATGCATCTTGATTGCATGTTCGATCAATTTCAGACTGCAGCAGCTGATAAAAACTTCTATTTCTTCATCTTTGGCCCCAGTGGTTGGTGCATAAATTTGAATAATAGTATTAACTGGTCTTCCTTGTAAGCGTATGGATATTATCCTATCACTGACAGCGTTGTACTTCAGAATAGATCTTGAAACGTTCTTTTTGATGATGAATGCAACACCATTCCTCTTCGAGTTGTCATTCCCAGCATAGTAGACTATAAAACCCAGTGACCCAGTGCCCTTGAGTCGATTCTGACGTAGACTATATGATTGTCCAATTCAAAATGGCCAATACCAGTCCCTTTCAGCTCACTAATGCCCAGGATATCGATGTTTATGCTTTCCATTTCATTTTTGATGATTTCCAATTTTCCTAGATTCATACTTCATACATTCCAGGTTCTGATTATTAATGGATGTTTGCAGCTGTTTCTTCTCATTTTGAGTCGTGCCACATCAGCAAATGAAGGTCCCGAAAGCTTTACTCCACCCATGTCATTAAGGTCGACTCTACTTTGAGGAGGCAGCTCTTCCCGGGCCATCTTTTGAGTGCCTTCCAACCTGGGGGGCTCATCTTCCAGCACTATATCAGACAGTATTCCGCTGCTATTCATAAGGTTTTCACTGGCTAATGCTTTTCAGAAGTAGACTGCCGGGTCCTTCTTCCTAGTCTGTCTTAGTCTGGAAGCTCAGCTGAAACCTGTCCTCCATGGGTGACCCTGCTGGTTTCTGAATACCTGTGGCATAGCTTCCAGCATCACAGCAACACACAAGCCCCCACAGTACAACAAACTGACTGTTACAGCAGTGTCAAATGACTAAGACAGGCCCGGGGGCTCAGATACATCCCTAGCACTGATAGAGAGGACAGGGATGGGGCCCAATAGGCCTACAAGGGCGACAGGCTGCAGCCAAGTGCCCAGAGGACCCTGGGCCAGCCCATAAGGGTCCCTGAAGCTTTGGGGGCATACCAGGGCTGAGGGACAAGCCTGCTAGCCATGAGAATTCCTGGACAGCTTGGCCTGGAGCCTGAGGTAGTCCAGGGGTGGCGCCCAGCCCTTCCTGGTTGCTCTGGGGAGAACCCGGAACTTCCCTATGCCCCCAACCAGCTTACCCCTGTACCGTGCACCCTCATGGGAGCTGTGGGGGGGGGAGGTGAAGGTCTGAATGAATGGGTGAAGGAGCAATGAGTGGTAAGTGTGTGAGTGAGTGAATAAATGAATATGTGTGTGGTTGAATGAGAGGGGGTGAATTCAGGAGGGTGAGGGAGGGAGGGAGAGAAGGGTGAGAGAGTAGGGGAGGAAGGGAGTGGTGAGAAAGACACGGGGTGGCTTGGGACCCAGCATCTCCAAACATCACACTCTGAGGCCAGATATGGGGGAAATTGTTCCCGATGAGCTTGGAGAAGGAGATGGCCTGGGGTGGGTGACCTGGCCAGTCAGGGCTGAGTCTGCAAGGCCTCCCTGTGTTAGCCATTTCTGCCTTCCTCTTCCTCTCAGGTTGGCACCCTCAGCCTGAGGCCAAGAGCTGTGAGGAGGGTCCCAGCTCAGCTGGCCACTGGGCCTCTGTCTGCTGCCGCAGAAGCCTTCCCCTCGTGTGAGCCTGAGGTCAGGCTGTGCCTTCATCCCCACAAGATGCCTGATCTTCCTGGATTTCCAGCCGAACCCCGGCCTGGTCCATAAGACATTGCCCCCCTCCCGTTCTACCCCTCTGTGCACTTGATGTAGGGCCCAGGGGTGCTGATCGGATCCCTGGAGAGCCCCCCGGGGCTCAGGCTCCCACTCAGGCCCTCAGACCCCCCAGCACCTCCCTCCAAACACTGGGGGCTTTAACAGGAACCCAGGCCCCCAGCAATGCGTGTGGTCTGGGGTCCCAACACTTGGCTATGGAGCCAGGATCCTGCCACTAGCTGAGGTGTCATGGGTGCCGTCTGTGAGCCTCAATTCCCTCAGTTGTGGAGGGGGCTGTGGGGAAGTGCTGAGCCACACAGCTGCCCAGACGCCAGCAGTGATGCCTGTGTGCTTAACGCTGGGGTGGGCGGGGAGCAACACTTCCCATATGGTGGCCCTGAAGTTCAACATCCCCCACTAGGGTTCCTCCACTGAGCACGGTTTGAGAAACACTACTTGAGAAACGCCACTCTAAGGGTCCACCTTAGGGTCTGGGCACAGTCCAGGGGATATGGGGGGGTCTGTGCTCAGCAGGGTTTCAAACCTGTTCATTCAGGTTCAAACCCCTGCTGAGAATTTGTATATCCACCCCAGACAGTCTGAATCCGAATCTACATTTTAACAAGATCCCCAGTGATTTTTATGTATGATAAATTTTGAAAAACATATGAGTTGGAGTCAACTTGGCGGTTTGGTTTGGTTTTGGTTTGCTCTCAGAATTGGTCCCTAACCAGCAGCATTAACTTCACCTGAGAACTTGTTAGAATGCAGATCTCAGCAGGGGTTGGACCCCAACTGAACCCCTGGTGCTCAGGGACACCCGGATGCAGACAGGACAGACGAGAGGTGGCAAGGGAACCTCCCTCCCCAGGCAGGCTCTGATGGGGGGCCCTGTGATGGATCCTCTGCTCTCCCTGGCCCTACCTTGCAGGGAGAGGCCTGGACCCCCAAGCCCCAGGCCCAGAAAAATGGGGGGGGGGCAAAGGGGAAGAGGGGAGGTAGAGGGTGGATAGCCCACCTGGCACACTGGGGCCTTGGGCCACAGCAGGGGAAGTCTCAGCAGCTGGGTGTTCGCTCCTAGCTGAAGGGCATTTCCTAATTATGAAAGCCATTCCTGGGGGGACAGTGTACAGGCTGCCACAAGAACCCTCCAGGCCCTGGCTAGGCTCTCCAGGACACTCCCCACCATCCTTCTAGTCTGCCCTGTGCCTCAGAGCTGTAGTTATGATTTAATTTTTAAGTGTCAAAGCCATATACCCACAATACAGAGGACTGGAAGAAAAACTAGACTCAATCCGGACCCTCTTGCAGCAGGCACCCCTGGCATGTCTCCTCTCTGCCCCCGTGTGGTCCGGCCAGGTGGTCGGGTCTCTGCCGGCTCCAGCCAGCTACCGGTTCTAGCCTTCCTCCCTGACGCCCTGACGAACCTATAGACTGGCCTTGTGAGGCTCCCTCCCAGCAGCTGGAAGACACGGCCACCTGTTACCTATACCCCGTGTCCAGACCACGCGGGGGACAGCTGAGGGACGGGGTTCCTAAGCGGGGCCGGCGTGGCAGCCCTCGCCCCCCCGCAGTGGATCGTCGATCCCTGATCCTTCCCCGAGGGTCCCTCGCCCCTCTGTCGCCGCCCCCCTCCCCGGGCCTGTCCCCCCGCCCACCTCCCTCGGGCCTTGCTCGGGTCCCGACCACCGATGGCTTCCGCGCCCGAAGGTGCCAGCAACTTTGTCGGCCGGACCTCTGAACCCGCCTGAACCGCGGGGTAAAAGCAACCGGCAGCCCAGCGCGCAGCCGTCCGTCCGGGGCTCCGAGCGGTGTCACCGGGCCGGGACTCCGGAGGTCCGGGCGCTGCGCCGTCCGGGCGAGACCCTGGCGGGCAGGGGGCTCCGTGCTCACTGCCTCGGGGGGCAGACGGCCGGGCCCCGACGGGGTCCCCGGACAGGCCCTCCTCCTGCCCGGACTCTCGGGCCGCCCCGTCGCCGGCGCGAGGACCCCGGGGGCCGTGGGCGGGTCCGCCCCTGGCCCCCCGGCGGGACCCTCGGCACGTGCAGTCCCCCGCGGCGGCCACCAGAGGGCCCTGCCCCCTCCGCGCGCCCGCGGGTCCGCACCCCTCCCCACAGCCGTTCCCGCTGGAGATTGACAGCTGGGCTCCGCTGTTGCCACGGGGATAGGCAAATGAGGGAGGCGGGCCCGGGGCTCCGATTGGCCCGGGGGCGCGCACTCCCTCCCGGGAAGGCGGGCCCGGCTGCCCGGCTCTATAAAGGGGCGCGCAGGGCGCCGGGAGCCGGCCGCGGGGGGCGGGGGGAGCGGGCGGGCCCGGAGGAGGAGCCGGGTTGCGGCCGGAGCTCGGTCGTGGGCGCGCCGCCGGGCTAGCGGAGCTTCCCCTCGCGCCCCTCGGCCCCGCCGGCCGCAGGCACCCCCGCCGGGCCCGCCGTCCGCGGGGAGCGAGGGGGGAGAGGCCCGCGGCTCCCCCCGCCGCCCGTCGGCGCGCAGCCGGGCGGGGCCCCGGGCGATGGCCGCGGAGCTGGCGATGGGCGCCGAGCTGCCCAGCAGCCCGCTGGCCATTGAGTACGTCAACGACTTCGACCTGATGAAGTTCGAGGTGAAGAAGGAGCCGCCCGAGGCCGAGCGCTTCTGCCACCGCCTGCCGCCCGGATCGCTTTCCTCGACGCCTCTCAGCACGCCCTGCTCCTCCGTGCCCTCCTCGCCCAGCTTCTGCGCGCCCAGCCCGGGCACCGGCGGCGGCGCGGGAGGCGGTGGCGGCGCGGCGCAGGCCGGGGGTCCCCCCGGGCCGCCGAGCGGGGGCCCCGGCGCCGTCGGGGGCGCCGCGGGGAAGCCGGCGCTGGAAGATCTTTACTGGATGAGCGGCTACCAGCACCACCTGAACCCCGAGGCGCTCAACCTGACGCCCGAGGACGCCGTGGAGGCACTCATCGGCAGCGGCCACCACGGCGCGCACCACGGCGCGCACCACCCGGCGGCCGCTGCGGCCTACGAGGCCTTCCGGAGCCAGGGCTTCGCGGGCGGCGGCAGCAGCGGCTCGGACGACATGGGTGCCGGCCACCACCACGGCGCGCACCACGCCGCGCACCACCACCACGCCGCGCACCACCACCACGCCGCGCACCACCACCACCACGGAGGCGCGGGCCACGGCGGCGGCGGCGCGGGCCACCACGTGCGGCTGGAGGAGCGCTTCTCCGACGACCAGCTGGTGTCCATGTCTGTGCGCGAGCTGAACAGGCAGCTTCGCGGCTTCAGCAAGGAGGAGGTGATCCGACTGAAGCAGAAGCGGCGCACGCTCAAGAACCGCGGCTACGCGCAGTCGTGCCGCTTCAAGCGGGTGCAGCAGCGGCACATTCTGGAGAGCGAGAAGTGCCAGCTCCAGAGCCAGGTGGAGCAGCTGAAGCTGGAGGTGGGGCGCCTAGCCAAGGAGCGGGACCTGTACAAGGAGAAATACGAGAAGCTGGCGGGCCGGGGTGGTCCAGGGGGCGCGGGCGCAGCCGGCTTTCCGCGGGAGTCCTCGCCGCCGCAGGCCGGCCCGGGCGGGGCCAAGGGCGCGCCAGACTTCTTCCTGTGAGCGCCCGCGCCCTTGCTGCGGCCGGGGACCGGCTTGGACACCCCGCCCAGAACGTCGACGCAAGGCCGCTGCGCGCCGGGGCCTCCTGGCCGGGCCGCCCGCGTCCCCGCCGTGCCCCCAGCCGCCTCCAGCCGCGGCCAGCCTGCGCGCGCCTCGCCGCAAAGTCCGCAAGCGGCCGGCCCCGGACTGGAGGCCCCTTCCCGCCGCGCGGCCTCTTCGCTGCCCGGCCGGGGGCCGCGCATCTTCCCGGACTCGTGGTGATGTCGCTACAATTCCTCTGCGCACAGAGAACGGTGATTTTCAAGGAAACTCGAGCCAGGTCTTACTTACTTAAAGGCGTACACTTGTACATATGTCTATCGTGGCTCTCTGCTCCGACCTTCGCCCCTGCCCGCCGAGAGGGGCTGCGCCGCCCCCCTTCCCGGGCAGCCTCTGCCTGCCGCCCTCCTCCTCCTTCTCTCTCCCTTGCCCGTTTTTAGCCGCCCCCCCTCCCTTTTAAAGTGATCTTATTTTCGGAGTTATTTATATTTATTTTGCTCGGCGATTAGAAAAGAAGTCCCTGGAGCCCCCTTCTTTCCCTGCTGGGTCCCCCGAGGTCCGCCTGTCCCAGCATGTGTTGCTCGCTCGGAGGGGCCCGGCCACTGCCTGCCCGCCTGCCCCCCACCCTGCTACTGGCCTGTCCTAGAGATGAAGCTGAGGAGCCCACCTACCCGCGCTGGGCCCTGCTGCCCGACTGTGCTCCACGAGGAGAGGGGGCCGCGCGCGGCTTGGGCGGGATTCCGCGGTGCTATTTCTCTGTGCACCAGGTCGTATCTGTGACTCCCGGGGAAACGTCTTATTTTAGCCTTCAAGAGAAGTGGAAGAAAAAAAGTCACCGCAGTATTTCTAGCAGAAACAATTTTAAAGAGGAGGGTTCTGCGTGGGAGTAGGGCGATTAAGCGTTTTTATTTTAATTTAAATTGTGTTTCCTTCTGTGGGAATTTTTTTTTTTTTTCCTACAGTTCGATCACTTTTGGACTAGCCAGGAGAGACGGTGGGAAGCGAGCTCTGGGGCGCAGTCCATTTTCCGCAGCCGCTCTGGGCCGCCCCACCAGCTCCAGCCCTTCCCGGGTCCTCCGCCGGCTCCTAGCGGGAGACCACGCCAACTCATTGCAAGTTTTGTTCTGTTGTTGGTTTTTGTTGTGTCCTTGTTTCATTTGCTACGAAACTGAGGAAAGGAAAAAAGTACAAGCAAAATAAATCCGTCTAGATCCAAAAGTCGCTGGAACCTGGCTGGTTTGTCTGTGGCTTTCGTTTTTTGCCATGTTCCTCCCTGAATAGAAAGAAAAAGAGGCCTCTGAACCGGGACAGACCTGAGCGCTGAGTGAACGCCCCGGGCTGCGGAGAAACCCGGCAGGGAGAAGAAGAACCCACTGGGGAGGGACTGAGCAGGGAGAGACTGACGGGGGGCCCTGCCCCGGAGACACAGACAGGAGTCAATCAGTTGCCTGCCAGCGGCAGCGATTCCCTCCGCAGGGAAACACCCTTCCCGCGACTCTGCCGAGAGGCCAGGGGAACCGAGCTCTGGTGGTTGCAGCCCTGGGACGGCCACTAGCTCCCGCTTGGGACGAGGTTGTCCTTGGTGGTGACCACGTGCAGTGCAGTGCGTCCACAGTCCAGAAGGCCCCCAGCCCTCTGAGCCTCGGGTCTTCCTCCTCGCCGACGCGGAGTGGACGGGTGGTGCCCCCGGCACTATCACCGTCAAGGGCCTAGGGAGTTGATGGGCTTTTAGTTGACTGCCCTCCGTGGACGCGGCTCGTGGTTTGCAAATTGGAGAGAGAGTGATTTCCGGCCTACGAGGGCCTGCTCGGAAAATAACCGGCGGCAGCTTTCTCCGCGCGGAGCACTGCGCTGCTTCCTGATCGGGCCGGGACCCTGGGCGCTCAGCCGCAAGTCGCCGAGTTCGTTTTACGTTCCGACTAGACGGCACTAGGTTTTTTACTAGGTTTTACTGAAAAACGGGCAGATGAGGGCGGTTCCGCCTCTGTCCCTGCCGCCACCCCTCCAGGTGTTTTTCTTCTTCCTGTCTCGTCTGTCTCTCTGATTTCTTTTTTCTCTCTCTTCCCTTAAGAATAAAAGAGCAAGTAGGTTGAGTCTTCGTAGGGATTTGAGCAAAATCCCAAACCCAGGAGGGGAGCGAGCTGCTGAGTTGCTTGTGGGAGAGAAGTTGGGTGGAGACGTGAAGGGAACAGTCCGGAGACAAGGCGCCAGGGGACAGGGGGAGCCCGCCGGGAGCTGTCCTGGCCCCCCCTCTGTCCGAGACCACGGTGTCTCAGCCGCTGAGGCCCGGACCCAAGCGTGAGCTGGGCTTGTTTTTACAGCACCTTCTTTGCTGAGTCCTGAGCAGAGGGGCCTGGACTCTCCTTCTTTCTGGGAGCCCACTGAGTGGAGTTTTTCCTGGCAGGGTCAGGAACCGGGGCCACTGGAGGCCTGGGTGGCTTTTTTAGGGAGGGCTGTGAGAAAGCTGGAAACCCTGGTGGCGTAGTGGTTAAGAGCTATGGCTGCTAACCAAACGGTTGGCAGTTTGAATCCACCAGGCGCTCCTTGGAAACTCCATAGGGGCAGTTCTACCCTGTCTGACAGGGTCGCTATGAGTCGGAATCAACTCGTTGGCTCTGGATTTGGTTTTGAATTTTTGGTTTGGGAGAGAGCTGAGGCTCACCGCAGGGCCTCCCTCCACACCGGGCCCGATGCACCCAGCTTTCAGGCAGCCCCAGCTGGCACAGGGGCCTGGACAAGGACCTGGGGTGCTGGGGGCTTCGAGGAGCCCGAGTCCCGGGTGGGCCGAAGCGCGGGGCTGTCTGTAGCGAGCCGGGTGGAACTGCTGGAGCTGCCGCGGGGCTGGGTGTGATTTTGCTTTCAAAAGCTTTCCTGTCTGGTTTTCCCCTTGGATAAAAGAACCACAGAAAACCTGGGAAACACGGACATTATTGGGCAGGAGAGTAGCTCGTTTTTGTGCTTAGACTTTTGCTAAAAAGCATCCCAGCTCCTTGGTCTCCAGCTCATGCCCCGCCTCCGCCAACCCGCAGCTGGCCCTTCCACTGAAGCTGGGCTGCAGTCTCCCAAGGGACTACCTGGACCTGGGTGGCTGCCCCCACCCAGCCCTGCCCCCTGCCTTCCTATGGGGAAAAGCAGCCCATTTATGGAGAGTGTCTTCAGCCCTCCTCATCCATGCCAGCTGGGTGCTGCCTCGATACTGCCATGGGGCCCAGCGCTCTGCCCCACCCTCCTGCCAGCAGCCTGGCCCCGGCTCCCGCCAGTGAGCCAGCAGTTCTCATGGCCAGGAACCCCAATCCCGGCCCACCCAGGCTCCCCCGGGGGGGGCGCTGCTTTCTCAGGAGGTCTCTCCCAGGACATGTGTCCCCACTGACAGGGCTGCCCAGCCAGTGGCCACCGCTCTTGGTCTGGCTGGGGACGGGGAGGGGGTGCTGTGCCAGACGCCCCCAGGGCCATGGGCAGCAGCTCTAGCTGTCCTGCCTGGGGGTTCATGGGGGGCCGGTGTGAGACTTGGAGTCCTGGGAACCCCACCACACCTGGGCCTGCGAAAGCAGCAGGGGTCCACGGGGTACTGAAGGCCTGCGGGCATCTGGATGTGTCTATATTTGTGTGTGTGCTTGTGTGTCCGTGTGTGGGCGTGTGTGGGTATCTGTGTCTTCTGTGCATCTATGTATGTGGATGTGCGTGTGTGTGCGTGTGTGTCTGGGTATCTGCATGTGTGAACATGTGTGTGTCTGTGTGGGTGTATCTGTATGCCTATGTGCATGTGTGTCTGAGTGTTCATCTGTGTGTCTGTGTGTGTGGGTGTGTAGGTCTGTCTGTGTCTGTGTATATCTATGAGTCTCTATGTCTGTCCATGTGTCTGTGTGTTTCTGTGTGTCTGTGTGTGCGGGGGGGGCTGTGTGTGCCTGTGTGTATGCCTGTATATCTCTGTCCGTGTGTCTGCACGTGTGGGTGTGTGTCTGTGACTGCGTGGCTGTTGGGAGCAGTGGCAGCCCTGTGGTATCTGATTCAGAGTCACGTGGACCACAGGCTGAGGGAGAGCTGGAGGGCAGTGCTGCAGACGCTGGGCCTGGGGCAGGGCTGACCGCTGTGTTGGACCCTGAGCACAGCCAGCCCCGGAAGGGGCAGCCAGCTCTCCCTGCCTAGGTGTCACAAAGGGGGTGGTGGTGATGGCACCCTCTAGACTCGGTGATCCTGCAGGGGTGGGGACCCCCCAGCACCTCGGCCCTGGGGTCATCCTATACCTTCCATTCACCTTCTTGCTGGAGCTGAGCTGGAGGCTCCAGAGGAACCACTGGGACCTGGGCTACTGCCCCGACCCCACCCTGGCCTCGCCCGCCTGCCGGCTCTCTAGGAAGGACGTGACCACTGGGTCTACCCCTCCCTAAGTCCTGCGTCTACCAGCACCTACGATGAACCACCTGTACCAGGTGCAGCGGTACCCAGAGCTCCGGCAATGGCCTGGAGAAAGGATATCGGGCCTTGCGGCTTGGGGCATGTAGTGCTAACCCGGTTGCTGGGATGCCTCTCTGAGCAGATGGGGCAACCTGGTGGTGTGGGGACCCTTACCTTCCCAGGGGCTCGAGCTGGGTCCAGCAGAGCAGAGATATTCCACCTGGGAGTCTCCCTCACTGATTGCAGGGGAAGACTATGAGATTGCCCTACGGGGTTGTGGGGTGCACAGACCTGTGACTGAGTGGGGCCTGGGGGAGATCAGAGCAGTCACGGACACCATGGGCCATCGGGCCTGCACATATGGACACACATACTCTCTCTCACACACACACACACTTGCAACACTCTCACACCCTCGCAAGTCTTTCACACACACACACACCCTCACACACACCCTCACACACACTCCCACACACACCCTCACACACGCCCTCATATACACGCCCTCACACACGCACACACCTCACACACACACCTCACACATGCCCTCATGCACACACACACCCTCACACACACACTCTCACACACACACCTCACACATGCCCTCATGCACACACATACCCTCACACACACACTCCCACACATACACACACTGTCTCGCACACACAGTCTCTCGTGCAGGGGCCTCAGCTGCAGCGGCCCTGCCTGCCCGTCCAGCATGGCGGTCACTCCACACTTGTACCTCCTCTACTTGTGTGGGGGCTTGAGGTGCTTACAAGCGAGGGGCAGGCAGGGATACTCACCTCCAGCAGCACCTGCAAGGCCACCCCAGCTCCCAGCCCAGGGAGGCTGCCACCCCCACCACTGCCCAGGGCATCTGCTGTGGGCCACCCCCATCGAGGGAAGGACAACCTCGTCCCGGCTCCACCAGTGTCTTTCCCTACCAGCCACCCCCCGGCACCTCCAGCCCAGGTGGTGAGGAGCCTAGTAGGGCCCCATTTGGCCAGGCCTGAAGACCCCTGCCCCTCACACAGAGGGAGTGCAGCTGCCCCACGTGCCCAGTCCTTCAGCAACATCAGTGATCCAGGTGACCCAACCTAGGAGGCTGTGGGGTGGGGGGGGGCTCAGCACTCGGCCTGGCCCTGGAAGAGCTGGGGGCATTGTGGGGTGGCCAGGTCTGGGGAACTGGGGTGCAGTTCAGCCAGGGGCAAGCCCGGCTCCTTCCCCAGCCCTGGCCCTTGCCGGCCCTCCTCCAGGCCCAGGCAGCTGCTCTTTATGGGGACACCCTCACTTCTGTCTGCAGCCTGCAGCCCCCAGACTCTGTCATCCCCCTCTGGCAGCAGAGCAGTGTCGGTGGCACCCCCTCCCCACCTCCTTTTTATAGCTGTCTCTGAGGCTGGGGCCAAGTGGGGCCAAAGTATCCTCAGGCCCCACAGGAAGGGGACAAGTGGGGCTTCAAGCTGGCCATGGAGATGACAGGCTGCCCTCCGGCACTTGAGGGGACAGTGGGGGCAAGGAAGGGGCAACAGTCTGGTGTGCCCACCCCTGCCCTCTCCCTGGCGCAGGCTTGCCTGGCTCCAGCTGCCTGGTCAGCAATTTCAGGCCATGGAGCCACCATCCAGGGAGGCTGGGGGGTGGCGCTGGGCAAAAGGGAGGCCTGGCTGGAACTGGGGATTACAGAGTGCTCTTGCTCTCCCTGCTTCAAGCCCAGCCATCCCCAGCCCCCACTGGATCCCCCCCAAGCTCTCTGTCCCTGGATCCAGAGAAAAGCCTGACTGGCCCCTGGGAGGGGATTCATGCATTCAGGAATATTGATTAGGCACCTACTGTGTGCTAGGGAGGTGGGAACATGGCTGTGAGCAGGACTGATCAAGCCAGCAGCTGCCCCAGGCCTTTCTGTTTGGAGGAGGAACCTGTCAGCCCAGCACAGGGGCCCAGGGTCAGAGGAGGTGGGGAGGGGGAGCTCAGGAGTGAGGGTGGAGGGTGGGGAGGGGGCCACGGGACTTGGGGGGGTGTGAGAGCAAGCTGGGACAGGGAGAGCAGGTGGAACAGGGGTGGATGTGGGTTATGGGGTTGGGGTCGTGGAGGGACAGATAAGGGCAGTCCCACTGTGGCAATGTCGCCCACATTGCGTGGGGTGGAGGAGGAAGAAGACTGGGCAGGGTGGGGGTGCAGGGTGGGGGCAGCCACTTCAGGGTGTCCTTGGAGGTGGGGCTGGGGTTTGCCTGTGGGTCAAATGTGGAGGGTGTGAGTCCAGGGCTTAGGGCCCAGTTAGGATGAGGTGCTGGCCCTTCAGTGGGAAGGCTGGGGGAAGAGGGATGGGGTCGGTCAAGTTGGAAGTCCAGGTTGCAAGTGTCATTGGGTGTAGGGGTGGGTGGTGCTGCCCACCCAGAAGGAGCCTGAGGGGGAGTCACCTGGCTGAGTCTCACAGAGAAAACATTTAGAGCCTGGAACTCATCTGGGGAGGGTAATGGGGAGGGCAAGGCACCAGCCAAGCCCATGATAGGGCCACGGCTGTGACCACCAGGGCAGTGGGCTGCAGTGCTGTGAGAGGCCGTCAGCTGGTGGGGGGGGCGGTGGAATGGGAACAGAAGGTCAGCTGGGTGGAGAGCTGGGGACCCCCCCCCCACCCCAGGGATCCAGAAAGCATGCTCCAGCAAGTGGGGACAGCCAGCTGGGGGACGTTGGGAGAAGTGGGCACACACTTCCCAGCTCACTCACACACACCTGTACACACACGTTCACGTGACACACACATCCTCACACACGCAAACACTCATGTGCACACACACAGCTCACACGTGTACACACTTGCACAGACTCACATGCACACATGCTACGGACGCACATGCGCAGTTCACACATGCAGGCATGCACACACATGCTCACACATGCTCACACATGCACACACTCAGCGGTTCCCACGCGCGCACACACAGGCGCACTCCAACTCCTGCGCCCGCGGAGCCGTGACAGTAATTTGCTGTTGGCGGGCTCAGCGCCTGCCTAATTCGCGGTGACACCGCTCAGCTGCCGAGGGCTCGAGCTGTCACATCCAATTAGCCGGCGGCCGTGGACGAGCGAGGGCGGGGCAGGTGAAGGGCTGGGGAGACAGCGCCGGGAGGGAGGGAAAGGGCAGGCCCAGCAGAGCGCGGCGCGGAGAGCCGGGACTTCGGGCCGCGATCCGGGGACCCGCCCCGCCCACACTCCTCCGGGCGCTCACCCTTCTCCTCCTCCAGGAAGCCTCCAGGCTCTCTGGCCTCCGGTCCTCGCCCCCGGGAAGGAGATGGTAGCCGAAGGTTCAGGAGTAGGGCTTCCCGGACCGGAGCAGGCGCGCGCGCCCCAGGCCTGTTCAAATGTAGATTATGGTTCCAGCAGAGGCGGGGCGCAGCAGGACGCAGGAGAGGCGGGACGCAGCGGTCCGCAGGAGAGGCAAGAGAAGCAGGCAGTTTTCTTGACCAGGGAGCATTTGCTCTATGTTCACACTTAGGCGAGCCGCCGGACCCCCTGCAACCACCCTGGGGTGGGACATTAAGAACCGGGCTCTCGGCGGCCTCCTCCGGGATCCCTGCCCAGCTGTCCACCGGGCGTTTCTCTGGGCCTTGTCACCGCCTCGGTGCTGGCCTCCCTGACTCCAGCGCCCGACCAGTCAGACACCGGCGATCATAGCTTTCCTCAGCGGCACCACCAGGAGCTCACAGGCCAGAGGCCCCACTCACTTGGGTTCTTGACCTTGGTCCCAAGCTCACTAACTGGGGCCCCTGGAGAGGTGAGAGACCACTCCACCAGCCACAGCCCTCTCATTCCTACAAGGGGGAGTCACATCAGTTACACCACAGACATGCCAGACCTCGAGGTGGGGACAGCCCACAGCCTCAGGATTGACACGCAGAGGCCACAGGGAGCAGCTGGTGCCCTCCAGGCTGTAGCCCACGTCTCCCCTGAGGCGGGCTGACTGAACAAAGCTGGCCTTCCTGGGCCCACCCTGACTCTGCTGCCCCGCCCCAACCTGCCTGCCTGGCCTTCACCCTGATGCTGCTCTCTCTCGCCTGTGTGTTGAGGGCTGCTGTCTCCTTGGAGCAGCGCTGTGACTCCCAAGTACCCTCAAGCCGAGCTCGCTCTGGGATCTGGCCCTTGCCCTTTGACCTCAGCACCAACGTTGCCTCTCCTGGGAGCTTCTTCCTATACCTACTGACCAACTCCCACTCACTCTCAGAACGCCAGCTTCTCCGTGAGCCCTTCCCTGAACCCCACAGCCCCTGCACTCACCCTGGGAGGGAGCACAGGTCACAGTGATGGCTGGTCGCCACAGCAGTGGGCTTGGAAGGAGGCCACCCTGGCCTGGGAGCAAACCCAGCTCCATGCCGAGGTGGAGGCTCTAAGCCAACGAGCTCTCAGCAGAGGGGCAGAGGGGATGAGAGCAGCAGGCTAAGACAGACATTAGTTGCTAGGGTCTGAGAACAGATGAGATCCTGGGGGAAAGCAGGTCCTTAGCGGGGCCACATCCATTCCTTCCTGCCTCCCTGTGTCTCCCCATCCCCTCAAGTTCTGGGCACAGTGAGGGGTCTGGGCACCAGTAAGCCTCCAGGCCCTCATGGGTCCACATGGTGGTTTGGTGGCAGGGCTGGGAGCAGACATGGGGAGGGGGGCTGGTTTAGGGTGAGGGTCCTGCAGGAAGGAGAGGACAGAGGGATGTAGGGGGGCCGTAGGTGGATCAAGGTCCTCCTGCCTCTGCACCCATGGCCTGCAGTGGGGACTGTACCTCACAGGCGAGGGGTTGGGGTGGGGTGGGGTGGAGGGTTGCGTGGGTGCAGGCTTGCTTGGTGGAAGCTGTTGAGGTGGCACTTGCAGACGCGTGTGTTGCTGTGTGTGAGACGCTCTGGCTGGTTGCCGCAGGATGCGTGGCAGCAGCACTGGGACCTGTTACTCCCAGGCAGGCAGGCACGGGTAGGGGTGGAGTGTGGGACTCCCAGCTCTGTGGAGAAGAGACCCTCAGCAAGATACACAAGTGAAAAAAAAAACAAAATGAAGGATAGAGTAACTCAGGGCTGGCCGCACCTGAGCAGCCGTGAGAGGAACAGGCAGGACAAGGGGTTAGGAGGAGAGAGGAGGAGCAAGGGGGAGGGAGGAGAAGCAGAGGGAAGGGAGGAGGAGCAGGGGGAGGGAGGAGAAGCAGGGAGAGGGAGGAGGAGCAGAGGGAAGGGAGGAGGAGCAGGGGGAGGGAGGAGAAGCAGGGAGAGGGAGGAGGAGCAGAGGGAAGGGAGGAGGAGCAGGGAGAGGGAGGAGGAGCAGGGAGAGGGAGGAGGAGCAGAGGGAAGGGAGGAGGAGCAGGGGGAGGGAGGAGAAGCAGGGAGAGGGAGGAGGAGCAGAGGGAAGGGAGGAGGAGCAGGGAGAGGGAGGAGGAGCAGGGAGAGGGAGGAGGAGCAGGGGGAGGGAGGAGAAGCAGGGGGAGGGAGGAGGAGCAGGGGGAGGGAGGAGGAGCAGGGGAGGGAAGAGGAGCAGAGGGAGGGAGGAGGAGCAGGGAGAGGGAGGAGGAGCAGGGGGAGGGAGGAGAAGCAGGGGGAGGGAGGAGAAGCAGGGGGAGGGAGGAGGAGCAGGGGAGGGAAGAGGAGCAGAGGGAGGGAGGAGGAGCAGGGAGAGGGAGGAGGAGCAGGGAGAGGGAGGAGGAGCAGGGGGAGGGAGGAGGAGCAGGGAGAGGGAGGAGGAGCAGGGGGAGGGAGGAGAAGCAGGGGGAGGGAGGAGGAGCAGGGGGAGGGAGGAGGAGCAGGGGAGGGAAGAGGAGCAGAGGGAGGGAGGAGGAGCAGGGGGAGGGAGGAGAAGCAGGGAGAGGGAGGAGGAGCAGAGGGAAGGGAGGAGGAGCAGGGAGAGGGAGGAGAAGCAGGGAGAGGGAGGAGGAGCAGAGGGAGGGAGGAGGAGCAGGGAGAGGGAGGAGGAGCAGGGGGAGGGAGGAGAAGCAGGGGGAGGGAGGAGAAGCAGGGGGAGGGAGGAGGAGCAGGGGAGGGAAGAGGAGCAGAGGGAGGGAGGAGGAGCAGGGAGAGGGAGGAGGAGCAGGGAGAGGGAGGAGGAGCAGGGGGAGGGAGGAGAAGCAGGGGGAGGGAGGAGGAGCAGGGGGAGGGAGGAGGAGCAGAGGGAAGGGAGGAGGAGCAGGGAGACGGAGGAGAAGCAGGGAGAGGGAGGAGGAGCAGAGGGAAGGGAGGAGGAGCAGGGAGAGGGAGGAGGAGCAGGGGGAGGGAGGAGGAGCAGGGGGAGGGAGGAGAAGCAGGGGGAGGGAGGAGGAGCAGGGGGAGGGAGGAGGAGCAGGGGAGGGAAGAGGAGCAGAGGGAGGGAGGAGGAGCAGGGGAGGGAGGAGGAGCAGGGGGAGGGAGGAGGAGCAGGGAGAGGGAGGAGGAGCAGGGGGAGGGAGGAGGAGCAGGGGAGGGAAGAGGAGCAGGGGGAGGGAGGAGGAGCAGGGGAGGGAAGAGGAGCAGAGGGAGGGAGGAGGAGCAGGGAGAGGGAGGAGGAGCAGGGAGAGGGAGGAGGAGCAGGGGGAGGGAGGAGGAGCAGGGGGAGGGAGGAGGAGCAGGGGAGGGAAGAGGAGCAGAGGGAGGGAGGAGGAGCAGGGAGAGGGAGGAGGAGCAGGGAGAGGGAGGAGGAGCAGGGGGAGGGAGGAGGAGCAGGGAGAGGGAGGAGGAGCAGGGGGAGGGAGGAGAAGCAGGGGGAGGGAGGAGGAGCAGGGGGAGGGAGGAGGAGCAGGGGAGGGAAGAGGAGCAGAGGGAGGGAGGAGGAGCAGGGAGAGGGAGGAGGAGCAGGGAGAGGGAGGAGGAGCAGGGGGAGGGAGGAGAAGCAGGGGGAGGGAGGAGAAGCAGGGGGAGGGAGGAGGAGCAGGGGAGGGAAGAGGAGCAGAGGGAGGGAGGAGGAGCAGGGAGAGGGAGGAGGAGCAGGGAGAGGGAGGAGGAGCAGGGGGAGGGAGGAGGAGCAGGGGGAGGGAGGAGGAGCAGGGGGAGGGAGGAGAAGCAGGGGGAGGGAGGAGGAGCAGGGGGAGGGAGGAGGAGCAGGGGAGGGAAGAGGAGCAGAGGGAGGGAGGAGGAGCAGGGGAGGGAGGAGGAGCAGGGGGAGGGAGGAGGAGCAGGGGGAGGGAGGAGGAGCAGGGGGAGGGAGGAGGAGCAGGGAGAGGGAGGAGGAACAGGGGGAGGGAGGAGGAGCAGGGGGAGGGAGGAGGAGCAGGGGGAGGGAGGAGGAGCAGGGGTAGGGAGGAGGAGCAGGGGGAGGGAGGAGGAGCAGGGGGAGGGAGGAGGAGCAGGGGGAGGGAGGAGGAGCAGAGGGAGGGAGGAGGAGCAGGGGTAGGGAGGAGGAGCAGGGGGAGGGAGGAGGAGCAGGGGGAGGGAGGAGGAGCAGGGGGAGGGAGGAGGAGCAGGGGGAGGGAGGAGGAGCAGGGGGAGGGAGGAGGAGCAGAGGGAGGGAGGACAGTGGGAGGCATGAGGGTAGATCACATAAGGGCACATGGGCCACACCGAGTGTGCTGGGAGCCCCTGTGGGCCAGAGCAGGACAGAAACCCCTGCTTCTGGGTGGAAACAGGCAGTAGCTGGGAGGCCATGGCCTCCGTCCATAGAGAGATAGTATTTAGGGAGTCGAGACCTGCGATTTCTCCCTCACGTACCTGCCCTGTGCTGTCAGAGAAGCTCCAAGCCCTCAGTCTTCCCAGTTGTAAAATGGGAGCTGTAATAATAGAACCTTCCTCCCCGTGCTGTCCAGGATCAGATGGGCAGTTGAGGTAACACCTGCAGGGCACAGTTGGAGCTGCCAGAGCGGCCACCTCACTGACTTATTCCTTAGAGAGCCGAGGGCAGGACCCATGAGGTCCTCTGACCCACCATCATCTCAGAGCACTCTGGCCTTGGGGTGCTGTGCCCAGCCCAGGCCACCTGAGTCCAACGCTGCCACTGCAAGGTGAGACCTGGACACAGGTTGACCGTCCCTTTATGGCCTGGGGACACTATAGCCTGCCTCCTGGGGTCAGGTGAGGTTGAATATGGCCTGGAGCCTCCGTCCTGCATGGTGACCAGGCACCCATCCGGCCATCCTGGCCAGCCCCCAGGCTGAGAAGGAGGCCTCCCGGGCAGGTTGGGTGCCTCCCAGGAGGGAAGCCCCACAGGATATCTGTGTGGGCTTGGGCTCCTGTTTAGTACCTTGAAGAGGCCAAGGGCACTGTGTTGGGGCAGATGCTCCACCTGGGGGTGGCAAGCTGGGAGAGATCCTGAAGGCCCAGCTGAGCTCGGCTCTGGTACCCCCTTCTTGGGGGCGAGGGCAGTGGGCAGCCCATTGGCCCAGCAGGGTGGACACTTTCCCCAGAGTGAGCGACCCTCAGCTTCTGGGTACCACTCACCCCTACCCACCCAGGCAGCAGATGGGGTGCCACGCTGGGCTGGAGTCAGGCTGACCCCATGCCCAGCTTTGCCCCTCACCAGTTGGCAGCCAGCGTAGGGGCAGGTAACCTCTTTGGGCTCAATGATATGGTCTATAAAAAAGACAATAGGGCCCCTACCCCCACCCAACACACACACACACACACACACACTCACAAACACACACACACATACACACACTCACAAACACACACATGAACACACACTCACAAACATACGTACACATACACACACATGCACACACTCATGAACACATGCACACATACACAAACCCTGGGAGGGACAAGTGCAGAAACCCCCTACATGTCCCTTGTCAGTCTGGGAAGGCTTCCTGGAAGAGGAGGCTCTGTACGGAGAGAAGGGCGTGGAGCGGATATGCCTCTCCAGGTGCACCAGGACAGGGTATGAAAGGGTGGGATGCCTGCATTCCATGACCAGAGACATCTTTGCCAAGCCTGGGGTCCTTGCAGACGGTAGAGATCGGACCCATCACGGTGGGAGCTGTGCCTTGGGACTCCTGGCCCCAGTGAGCGAGGGGAGCCGGTAAGGAGGAGCCATGGGCAGGGCCCCAGCTCAGCTTTGCCCCGTCCAGACCTGGGCACCAGGGATTGTTCACAGGGACTGTCATGTTCCCCCTCCACCATCAGGATGAGACTGATTTAGAAGCTCACTGGGGTGGGGACTGAGGGGTGGAGCAAGATTCTGTCCTAGGAAGTCACGTGCAAGAGGGGAATAACTTCTGTAAGAATGTGAAAAGCCGTTAACTCTTCCCCACACACATTAAATAAATTGAAAATGAATTACATAAATAAGGAAGAAATTATAATAAATGTTGGAGAGGCTGTGGAGAGATTGGAACACTTCTACACTGCTGGTGGGAAAGTCAAATGGTACAACCACTTTGGAAATCGATTTGGCACTTCCTTAAAAAGCTAGAAATAGAACTACCATACAATCCAGCAATCCCACTCCTTGCAATACATCCTAGAGAAATAAGAGCCTTTACACGAACAGATGTATGCACACCCATGTTCACTGCAGCACTGTTTACAATAGCAAAAAGATGGAGGCAACCAAGGTGCCCATCAACAGATGAATGGATAAATAAATTATGGTATATTCACACAATGGAATACTACGCATCGATAAAGAACAGTGAGGAATCTGTGAAACATTTCATAACATGGAGGAACCTCGAAGGCATTATGCTGAGTGACATTAAAACCCACCAACCCAGTGCTGTCAAGTCGATTCTGACTCATAGTCAAATTAGTTGCAAAAGGACAAATATTGTATAAGACCACTATTATAAGAACTTGAGAAATAGTTTAAACTGAGAAGAAAATATTCTTTTGTGGTTACAAGAGGGGGGAGGGGGGAGGGGAAGAGAGGGGCATTCACTAATTGGACAGTAGATAAGAACTACTTTAGGTGAAGGGAAAGACAACACACAATATAGGAGAGGTCAGCACAACTGGACTAAACCAAAAGCAAAGAAGTTCCCTGAATAAACTGAACACTTTGAAGGCCAGCATAGCAGGGGCAGGGGTCTGGGGACCATGGTTTCAGGGGACATCTAAGTCAATTGGCATAATAAAATCTGTTAACAAAACATTCTGCATCCCACTTTGAAGAGTGGCGTCTGCGGTCTTAAACGCTAGCAAGCAGCCATCTAAGATGCATCAATTGGCCCAACCCACCTGGATCAAAGGAGAATGAAGAACACCAAGGACACAAGGTGATTACGAGCCCAAGAGACAGAAAGGGCCACATGAACCAGAGACTACATCATCCTGAGACCAGAAGAACTAGATGGTGCCGGCTACAACGGATGACTGCCCTGACAGGGAACACAACAAAGAACCCCTGAGGGAGCAGGAGAGCAGTGGGATGCAGATCCCAAATTCTCATAAGACCAGACTTAATGGTCTGACTTAGACTAGAAGGACACTGGTGGTCACGGCCCCCAGACCTTCTGTTGGCCCAGGACAGGAACCATTCCTGAAGCCAACTCTTTAGACATGGATTAGACTGGACAATGGGTTGGAGAGGGATGCTGGTAAGGAGTGAACTTCTTGGATCAGGTGGACACTTGAGACTATGTTGGCATCTCCTACCTGGAGGGGAGATGAGAGGGTGGAGGGGGTTAGAAGCTGGCAAAATGGACACGAAAAGAGAGAGTGGAGGGAGAGAATGGGCTGTCTCATTAGGGGTAGAGTAACTGGGAGTGTGTATCAAGGTGTATATGGGTTTTTGTGTGAGAGACTGACTTGATTCGTAAACTTTCACTTAAAGCACAATAAAAATTATTAAAAAAAAAAAAAAAGAAACAAACAAACGAAAAAAGATGTTTAATCACTCTTACCTGGAAAGGCACTTATGGAAACCCCCGGGCCAGGCCCAGTTGCTCTCACAGGTAGTGGCCACCAGAGTGGGGAGAGAGTGGGGCAGGAAGTTCAGCCCCACCTCCTCCCCCCGGGCCCCCCTTTCTTGAAGACAGTGAAGGAGTGTGATGAGGATGCCTGTCCACCTTGAATCTCTGTGACAAGAACTGTGCCCTCGCTCACCTTTGAATGTGGGCCTGAGGCTCAGTAATGCCCTGATTGCAAACCCTGCAACTCAGACAAATGAGCAATGTAGGCACAGGTAACAGAGAGCCAAAATAAACAGAAACTCAAACAAAATGGAAATTTAATTTCTGCCTTGTCCAGGGCAGGCATGGTGATTACAACACAAAGTCCTCTGGGATTCAGGCTCCTTCCATCTCGACTCCCATGCCCTGGTCTCATGGTCCAAAATGGCTGTTTCAGCTCTCGCCATCACATCTGCATTCCGGAATGCAGGAAAGAGGAGGGGATAAAGAAGAAGAGAATAAAGATGGTGCCCCTGCTGTCTTTTAAGAAAGGTCTGAGAAGCTGTCCAATGATCCCATAGTCCAGGACACTATTGGGGCAGCAGCTGGAGGCTGGGGGTCAGAACTGGCCACCTGTGGTGTCTGGCTGGATGGACAGACAGAAAAATGGTTGAATGGATGGATGGATAGGAAGGTGAAAGGAATTAAGGGTGGGTAATTAAGCAGATGGGAAGATGTTGGCTGCCTGGCTGGATATACGGCTGGCTGGCAGGATGATGGATGAGTGGGCGGATGGACGGATGGACGGCGGTACACAGGTGAGGGTGCTCGGCAGGGTCTAATCACCGTCTCTGCTCCACACCTACTGAGGGTCCTAAGCCTGGGCCTGGGGGTTTTCATTCAGCAAATGCTGGCTGGATCCAGGAGGTCCCCAAAGCCTCCAGGAACGCTGCTCCGTTAACATGCTCGGGAGTCCACTTCGGCACCCGTTACATCCAATTTTACTTTTAAAGGAATTTTTACTTTTTCCAAAATGACACATGCGCATTAATTAAAAAAAAATGTACTAAAGATTTTAAAAAATTCCTGACCCCAAATCCTTCCCAGTGCTCTAATCTAGAAATCTCTCTCCACATCGTTTCTACAGGACGCTCCATCAAGGAATCTATTAAGTCCAGTTTTCCGCGGACACTTTTCTCTGGGAACCACCCAACCTCCTGCTACGGCAGGACTAGCTGCTCTCCAGACTGGGATATCCCAGGCCTGGGGTGCCTTCCTGCCTCACCTATGTTGTCACCTCCTTCTCTCTCGGCTGACTCCTCCTTTTGGGGGGAACAGATGCCTGGGAGGTATTTTGAGGCTTCCTTAGTAAATGCTCCTTCGTTCCCTCAGGCCAGGCGGATAGCTTGGCTGGGTGCAGAGCGTGCTGTCCGGAACCGCTTGCCCTCAGCGTTTTTAGGCACCGCTCCCTTGTCCTTGACCTTCCGTGCCCTGAGGGAAGTCCAGCTCTGTCCTTATTGCTGAACCTTGGTAGGGGATTGGTTTTTTCTCTCTGCAAGTTTTTGGGATATCCTTGCCCTCAGTGGTCTGAAACTTCGCGAGGACACGCAGAGGTCTTTCCTGCCCTCACGCTGGCCCGGGGCGCGCCTGTCGTCCTGGGCAGTGATCTGGATTTATTTCCTGGCCCTTGGATTCCCTGCCTTTTTCTCCTCTTTCTGAGCCCGGCTGGATGTTAGACACCCTGGGTCGGTCCTGAATTTTTCTGGTTTCTCTTCTGCTTTCTGTCTCTTCATTTGTCGTTTAATCTTCTAATCCTGTTTCTCGTTGTTAGTTGCCGCCGAGTTGACTCTGGCTGAGAGTGACCCCACCGTGCGGAGTACACCTGCTCCTTGGGGTTTGACTCCGGCTGAGAGCGACCCCACCGTGCGGAGTACACCTGCTCCTTGGGGTTTGACTCCGGCTGAGAGCGACCCCACCGTGCGGAGTACACCTGCTCCTTGGGGTTTTCAAGGCTGTGACCTTTTGAAAGCAGACGGCCAGACCTGTCTTCCGAGGTGCCTCTGGGTGAGTTTATCCCACCAGCGCACATGCGTACGTACCCAGCTTGTGATGTATGCAAGTCACGGTGAGCCACACAACCGTCTTTTCATTTTTCGTACATCTTATCATTAATGATATGTACTACATGCAATGTTGCAGCCTGTAATTTGCTGATGTCATTCACGGACCTTTAATTTTATGATTGACTATTCAAAACACTGCTGTATATATTTAGTTTTCTGAACTAAATCAGGGGCTTCAGTGACTTGAAAACGTGACCCAGATGCTGATTGCTGGGTTGATAGGCAGATTCAGGAACCAGTAAGATATTACCAGGAAATACAGGAAGAAAAAAAGAAAAGGACCATACAGACAACCATCACTAATTTCCTGGCTAGAAACTCCATCGCTATTCCTAGGGATATTCCAGGTGACCCAGAACCTTCCACAAGTGGAGTTGTTACCGAAATTGACAAAATGCTGAGGTCGCCCAACTTTTCTTTATCATCAGAGCAAATTTTTATGATTTGGGTATTTTATAATGTATATATGTATCAAAAATATTCACAAGTTTTTTTATATGTAATGGTTCCAACCCCAAAGGCAAATAAAGATTGGATTTATAAAGATATTGACAATAAAAGGCAATAATAACGAAAACAAAAAACAAGGCATTTGACCAATGTCAGAATCAACTTAAAACTTGAGTCCTCGAAACAGAGCCCCGTCATAAGTTGGGGACTGTGTGTGTGTGTGTGTGTATTCTTGCCAATCAACAGAACAATGGTTACTGCAATGGAAAAATCAGCAAAGGATATGGACAGGCACTTTACAGGCGAGGAAACCAAAAATGTTAATCAGGATATAGGGATATTCACAACCAGTAGCGACTGAAGACATGCAACACGAGGTGAGATCCGCTCACACCTGCTGTTGATTTGGCCCCCAACTCACAGTGACCCCACACACGGCAGGAGAGGAAGGCTGTGATCCATAGTGTTTTCTTTCACTGGCTGCTTTTTTGAAAATAGATCTTCAGGTCTCTCTTCCTGGCCTGCCTTAGTCTGGAAGCTCCCCTGAAACCTGTGCAGCGTCAAAGCAGCGCCCAAGCCTCAACAGACGGCCGCACACGAAGAGAACCGCACCCGGGAACGGAGTCCGGGCCTCTTGGGCGGAAGGAAGGCAAGAATTCCCCCACCGAACACTGCTGCTTTTTGTATCCACCGGACTAGCAAATTAGAAAGCAGGATGGCGCCAAAGTGTTGGTGAGAATGTGGGGGTACAGGAGCCCTTGTGCTCAGCTGGTGGGAAGGGGGCAGGTGCAACAATTCCAAAGAGCCAACTCACTAATTATGGTAAAATGAATATTAAAAAAAAAATTCTGACTCATGGCGACCCTGTAGAACACAGTAGAACTGCCCCATAAGGTTTCCTAGGGGCTGCTGGTGGATTTGAACTGCCAACTTTTTGGTTAGCAGCCAAGCTCTTAACCACTGTGCCACCAAAAACAAACAAACAAACCTACTGCCCTCAAGCTGATTCCGACTCACAGCGACCCTATAGGACAGAGTAGAACTGCTCCATAGGGTTTCCAAGGAGTGGCCGGTGGATTCGAACTGCTGACCTTTTGGTTAGCAGCCGTAGCTCTTAGCCACTGTGCCACCAGGGCTCCAAAATGAGTATACACAGGCCTTGTAACAGCAAGCCCCTGCCTTGGCATATTCCCACAGGATAGTGCCACGGGGACTGGTCTTGCGATTTACACCTGGGTTTCCAATGGGCAGTATGCCGTTAAACCCATTAACTGTTTGCGCCACCCAGGGACGCTCTAACCCTGCTAATGACTTCACCCCCCCCCCGGGACTTTCTCCCCTGCACCCTCTCTCTGCCTGCTGTCCTGTCACTGAGGTAGGAGTGTGACCCCGGGGACAAGCCTGCCTGGTGAGGTCCTGGCTCTGTCACTCTTAGCTGTTGACCTTGAGGAGGCTTCTGCGACCTAGCTGAGGCTGTTTTCTCATGTAACAGTGCCCACCTCTTCGGCTTCTCAGAAGGGCTAAGCGAGTAGCCACGTGTCTAAGTTCAGACCAGGGCCTGGTCACAGCTGCCCGTCAGGGTGAGTCGCAGTTGTCAGTTTAGTATGACCCCTCCGCTCCTTGGGGTCTTCTTTTCTGCATTGGCGGGTCTGTCCCACCTCCTGGTGGTTTATGGCCTTCGTCTCTCATACCAGTGGAGGCACATGTTGGCTCTCGGGACAGTGGCAGTAGTCTTGGCCTCTGGCCTCCTGCAAGGTGCCAGGCAGTGGTCTGGCAGTTTCTCTGGTAAGCCATGGCCCTCAGCAGCTGCTCTTTTCTCTGTGCCAGTGGGATTTTAGAGAAGGATTCCCCCCTCTCCTGAGCGGTGGGGGTGGGGGTGTTACCAGCTGCTGGTGCTGGAGAGAAGGGGAGGAGGGGCTGTGTTTGTGACTGCCCCTCCATGCGCTGTTTCCTCCACTCAGCCGGAGCCCAAGTCCAGGTCTTGGGCTGTTTCCCCGACAGCAGACCTCAGGTCCCGTGGTTGGGAGAGGCCAAGCCACCCAGAGCTCCCCAAGGTCCTCTGCTCCTCCCAGCCAGGGCCACCTGCTGCCACCGTCCTTCATCCCCTGCCTGCTATCACGCCCTCACCTGTTTGCTGTGGCCTCCACTGCTGTCTAGCACTTTTCTGTCCCTTTGGGGGCATACTGGGGACAGTGAGGAGCAGCATGTGTGCCTCTGCCACGTCTTACTGAAGTAGAGACTCCAGGGCCTGGAGGGGCTGTCTCTCTACTGAGCCAGAACCGGCAACCCAGGACCCCTCTCAGCTCAGGGCATTTCCCCAGGGGCTTGAGAGGCTTGGGCAGAGCAGGGCTGGAGCAAGGGGGGCGCACCTGGAGGAGGGCCAGGGGCGTGGAGCTGTTTGGGAGGGGACAGAGTGGAGCCTCCCACAGTAAAGAGGCTGGCCTGAGGCCTGGCCCCCATGGTGCCTCCCTCCCCGGGGCTTTGCTGAGGTGGGGAGGGGGGCCAGGCAATGGGAGGGGGAGGCCAGTGAACACAGGGTGCCCTGCCTCCCCCATCCCTGTCTCCATTAAGGGAACAATGGGAGAATAAGCACTTTTCTTTCTTCATTTCCCTGCTGTCTGCTAATACCCTATTGATGATAATTTCTCTTTAATGAGCCATTTGCAGTAATTATGATGAACTGAGAGTGTGATTGCATCTGACTCCCAGCACCCACAAGGGGCGAGGTTCAGGCCAGTGCCCCACAGCTCTGCTTGCCAGACCCCAGCCTGTGGCCCCAGCACAGGGTCCTCCCCGGCTTTACCCTTGGACCCCAGGCTCTCAGCTCCTCGGAGCAGGATTGGGGCCCCTCCCAGGGCAGGGGACCCCACAGCACCTGTTCTGAGCCAGGACCCCTCCTCTTCCCTCCTGGGGACAGCTCTTGGCACCCATTGGTGTCTGGCATGGCCACCATGATTCCCTAAGGACACTGGGCCTTGCTGTGCCCAGGACAGCCCTGGCGGGGCCTCTGGCTCCTGCCAGGCAATGCCCTGGTCGTCCATCTGTCCTGCTAGAACATGGGCCCTAGAACAGGGCTTTCCTGGCTTCAGTCTAGCTGCAGCTGATGTGCCCGGCACTCAGTAGGACCACAGATATTGCAGAATGACTTTGAGCATCTCCAACCGCTCAACGCAGGGTGAGCTTTCACTATAGCAGGAGTTATACAGGGCAGACACCCTGAGGGACTTCCACCCCAGGCTCCTTTGTTAGGGAGCTGCTCTCTCGCCTATCAGTTGGCTGCCCCTCAGCCCGCCTTGGAGGTTTGGCTTGCACCCCCCTCCACGCTTGTCCCCTTCCCTGTACCAGAATTGCCTCCTCTCACTTCACCACCCCTGCCAATGCTTCCATGGGCAGGGGCCGCTTGGGTCCCCAACAGTGACTAATCCCACTGTGTGCCTGGGATGTGCCACTGTGGGAAAAGGTCAGAGATTGGAGGCTAGGCAGAGCCTCGCCCCAGAGGGTCTTCATCTCAGAGGCAAGCACAGGCCCAGGTAGGAGGTGGGACGTGGGCCCCTGTCCCTCTCAGGAGATTTGAGAAACCCACAGCCCATTGACTTTCTCTGGTGAGGACTCGTAAACATCCTTCTAGGTCCCTGGGTCCCTTAAGGGCCAAAGCTCATAGCCCTGATTGTCCTCACCGGACAGCAGACCTTCCTGCAGAAGAGGGCTGAGCTGTGTGCAGGGCCCCATAGGAGGGTGGGCTGCACCTACCACGGCCCTCAGTCCAAGCCACTGTTCAAAGAACCCTCATCTCCATCACCACAACCATCATCATCACCATCACCATCACCACCACCACCATTACCACCATTACCACCATCATCACCCCATCATCATCACCACAACCATCATCACCACCACCATCATCAACACCACCATCACCATCATCACCATCATCATCACCACCATCATCATCAACACCACCATCATCATCATCACCACCATCACCATCATCACCATCGTCATCACCACCATCATCATCAACACCACCATCACCATCATCACCATCATCATCACCACCATCACCATTATCACCATCGTCATCACCACCATCATCATCACCACCATCACCATCATCACCATCATCACCATCGTCTTCACCACCATCATCATCAACACCACCACCATCATCACCACCATCATCATCACCACCATCACCATCATCACCATCATCACCATCATCATCACCACCATCATCATCAACACCACCACCGTCATCATCACCACCATCATCATCATCACCACCATCACCATCATCACCATCGTCATCACCACCATCATCATCACCACCACCATCATCACCACCATCACCATCATCACCATCGTCGTCATCAATCACCACCATCGTCATCACCACCATCACCACCACCACCATGGTCATCAGCTCCACCATCAGCTCCGCTGTCATCAGCAGCATCACGGCTGCAGAATTCACCATCAGTGTTTACTATAGACTCAGGGCCTTGGTATATTCATGACCTAGTGGAGAGATAAGACACCGCCTCTCAAATTTCTCATAGAAAAACTAAGCTCTAATAGACTGTTTTTGCCCAAGAAGCAGTAAAACAGGGCTGTGTGTCTGGGCTGGGTTGTCTAGGAGGGACTTGGCCTGCTGTGGTTGGAGTCAGGGGGAAAGCTTGATGAATGGAACAGAGTGGCCGGATGGGCCTGGGGTGTAGCTGGAGGAGGACACTCTTGATGTCACTGTCAGCCCAGGACAAAGGCTACGTGGAGAAGCTGGACACCAGCCTCAGACACACATGCTCCAGGCCCCAAGACAAGGGCTAGGCAGGGACATGGCCTCCACTCCGAGGGGCTATGCCATCAGCCCACCCCTCCCTTGGTTAATTTTAGGTAACTGGGAGCTGAGGCCGAGGGGCAGTACAGGCCAGAGGTGAATGGGGAGGACTCATCCCCATGGACCTGGTGGAAGACGGCCAGGCTGAGGATGTTGGAATGCCGCCTGGGGCTTGGGGTCTCCTTGCCTGCCTCTCCACCACTACACTCACCCCCCCAGCCCTGCCACTGGGGTAACAGGACTGCGGATGGCCGTGATCCTCATATGTCTTTTCTGGTCAATAAACCCCGGCTTCTGAGGGGACCTTGGGAGGGGGGCTGATAGCATCGCCCCGCCTCCGCCGACACACTCTGTCATAATTAAGCACGCTGGCCTAATTAATTGAGTGGTCAGGACGCTAATTAGTGGCTTTATTGAGCCTGGAGGAGGATGAAGGGCGACCTTGGTATTGAGGGTGCCTGGCTGCACTGGCTCCATTGCCTGCACCCCAATGTGCACACCTGAATCCCCAGCCGTGGACCCCCAGCCCTCACCTCCCACTCCCTCCCACCAGTCCTGGCCCTCCCCCAGGCCACACAGCTCCTGGCGTCACCCTGGCCCTTGCCTGGTGGCCTCTCTAGTTCTCTCTGACCATCTCAGACATGCCGGGGCCAAGGCCCTGTCACCTTGAGAGCTAGGTACTCTCTGTGTCCGGCACATCTCTGTCACTCCCACCTGGGTCCCTCTGTCTGTCTTCGCTCTCTGCTCCTTCTGCCCGCAAGCCACATGCTGGGGGAGGCAGGGCAGGCCCTCCCATGCCAGCCTTCCACCTCCCTGCCGCCAAGCTCTTGCTTCAGGGTTTTCCCGTGTCTCTTCCCCTCCACACCTGGGTGAAGCTGGGCACCCCCACCACGGAGCCATTTCTAGAGTGACTGGTGTGGCCCCCCTGGCCGGCTGAGGACATTGGGGGCCATGTGTCCAGGGTCATTTTGCCCATAGAGGAAATGTGGTGGATGAGGATTTTGGCCCCTGCTTGGCCGTGAGCAGGACACGGAGGTCTTGGGTTTGAAGATGGTCCCAAGGACTCTGGGTCCCTGAAGAGAGGAGCAGCACCAGGGCTTGGAGGCCCTGGGGATTTTGTTGCTCAGCTGGGCCTGGAGGGGGAGGGACCCCAGGCCATCCTTCCCAAAGGAAAGGGGAGGGGGGAACTTTCTGCAAGGAGCACCAGGTGGCTCCTCAGCTGTTCTTGGAGGCGGGACCCCTCCCTCCCCCTACTCTTCCTGTCTCCTACCGTCCTCTCCTCCCTCCTCCTCTCCTCCCCTCTCCCCTTCTCTCCTCTCCCTCAGTGGGGTATCCTGGCCAGGGACACAACCAGGACAGGGAGAGGCTCTACCTTCGCATCTGAGGGTGGGGCGCCCTCGATGGATGGACACTTGGGGGCCTGGCCAGGACAGTGCCACCGTGGCTTGGCACGGCTCCATCACCAACAGATGGCAGGGGTGGGGGTGCTGCGGCAACGGGAACGTCGTCAGATGGCTGCGCCCCCGGCCACCCTGCGCCGCCTGCGCCGGGGAAGCTGTCGCGGCCCTGGGCTCTGCTCATCTGGAGGCCGCGTGCCCGCTGACGCCGCGCGGGTGGCGAGGGAAGTGACACGCGGAGCTGCCACCGCCGGCGCTCGAGGCGGCCTGACGCGGGAGGGCCGGGCAGGGGGAACCGCGCTGTAGGCACAGCTGTCTCCTTGCCGCCGCCGCCGAGCGCTGCTGCGTGCAGGTGCGGCTGCGTGCAGGTGCCGGCGCGCAGGTGCGAGAGCCGCTGCGCGGTTCCGGCCCGCCGCTGGTTCGGGCTGTGTCCACAGGCTGCCCGGTGACCTCCGGGACTGCCCCTCTGGGCTCAGGTGGGCTCTCGGCCCTGACCCGGGCCTGGGGCAAGGACAGGGGCAGAGCATCAGCCTTTGAGGTGCAGGAAACCCAGGTGATGACAGAAAATACATTCTTAGAGAAGAGATGCAAAATGCCTGAGGAGGAAAAGGTGATGGACACCCAGCATGCAACCTACTGTGGTGACCACGCCTGCCCAACTCCAGGAGGCACCCCATCTTGCTCTGCTACCTGGGGCCAGGCACTGGAAGTGTGCCCTATAGCAAGGGAGGGTGCCCCTGAGCCAGCCTGGTCTGCTCAGCCCAAACCTCCCCTCCAGCTCCTTCCCTGCAGGCGGCCGGGTTACAGGCTTCTGGGAAGGAGGCTGAGGGGGCAGACCAGCTCTCTCCTGAATAATTGAGGCTGCCCCTGGGGGCACTGGCAGGAAGCCAGTGAGGACTCGGCATCTGGCTGTCCCGCAGGGGCTACCAAGGGAAGGAGACCCTGGGCAAAGCTCTCTTCCCACCCCAGCTGTGCTGGGGAGGCCAGGCCAGCCTACTGGATCCCAAGGGTTAAAGGGACACCCCCCGCCACCCTGCTCCTGCTTTCCAAGCCCTGTGGGCTCTGTGCTGGGTGTTGGAGCAGAGGCGATGGGGTGAGATGTGGGGACGCTGGCGAGGGAGCCGTGGGTGAGTCCAGGTCAGGCTGCAGAAGGGCCTTGAAGGGATCTCTCCTCCTGGGGCCGAATGTGATAGCCGGCCCTGGGGCCGTGGCGGTGACCCAGACAGGGTCCTTTCTCTTAGGACGTGGAGGCCTGGGGTGTAGAGAGCCAAGCCAGGAGGTTCCCAGTGAGTGTTGGTGGCGTACGGGTGGCCCTGGAGGGAAGGAGCTGCAGCTGAGAGAGCGTGGGGCGGCTGCAGGGTGGGGTCACCGTGGAGGCTCTGGGTGCAGCTGCTGCTTTATAAATCTCAGCCCGATGCACTTTTATTAAAACAAATAGGATTAATTCAGACCCAAATTCAATATGTTTTCTCAAAGCAGCGGAATTCAGCTCGATATGTCTTCCCACTCAAATCCATTTGACAGAGGGAATGTATTTATCATGGATAATACATTTTGGGTGGGCGGGTTTGAAACTGGGACTCAAGGCTGAGAAGAGACAGATTAGAAGGGGGGGCCCAGGACACCAAGGGAGCAGCTAGCCAGGGCTCTGGCCTCATGTTCTGGCCTTCCTGGGGCTCTGATTCCAGGCAGGTGAGCCCCCAAAACTATGGGGTTCTAGCCAGGCTTCCTCAGAGGCCCTCACAACAGCCCCTACCCTGAGCCAGACGCCAGGAGGTTCTGGGATGCTCATTCCCACCCTTGCAGTGGAGGTTCTAAGGCCTAGGGCAGGCCAGAGAACCTGCATTTTTACAACTCTTAGCTAGCTATCCTGCCACATGTGCTAGGGACACCTGACATCAAGGCGGGCACGTGGGAGGCCAGAGCCTCAAGATTGGGGAGTCCCTCTGAGGGTCTGCCAGGCGGGCACTGCACAGCCCAGAGGCCAAAGACACCCTGGAATTTTCTCACAGGGACCGGCCCAGACTGACCATGGCAGAAAGACAGAGGGGCAGTGGCTGAGACGAGGGCTTCCTGGGGTGCAGTGATGCAGCAGGGGGGCACAGTGGGGCAGAGAGGCCAAGGCCTGGGGGTGCAGGGGCCAAAGTGGGCAGGGCCTTTCTCTGGTCATTTACTCCCAGAGCCCTCTGGAAACCCAGTGGCTCTGGCCCTGCAGATCCCACCCTGCCTGTCCCCCTGCCCCACCCTATGATGGTGTCCCCCAACACGGCTCCTCCAGGTTTTTGGAAGTGTGTCCCAGAGGCCTCAGGGCTGGGGGCCAGGCGAGGGAACTGGAGCCTTGGGGTCAGGTTTCAGGCAGCTCTGCCAGGCCATGAATAATGCCGTGCTGCAGCCACCACTGAGATTGGAAGGTGACCTCAGCCCAGGGTGGGGCACTCCCAGAGCCTCCTCGCCTGCCTCAGCCTCTCCTCTGCTGACCAGGACACTGGGAACTCCCCAGCCTGGGCCCTGCCCTCCATTCTTCTCCGGCCGCCAAGTCCAGAAACTCACCAAGGATGGGCCTCTGCCTCCCCCATCAGCTTGGGCTCCCCGAGGACAGGCCCAAGAACCCCAGCAGAAAACCACAAGAGACTCCTTGGGTCCCTCCTGGCTGGGTCTCAGGATGCATGGGTGGGCTTGGCGGCCTGAGCCTCCATGAGCCTGTCTGTACCGGGCCCCTGCCTCCTCTTGGCTCCCTGTCCCAGCCTGGCCAGCACCCTGGACGATGGCAGGTGAGGAGGAGGGACTGGCGCAGGGACAGGGCAGGGTGTGGCTCCCTGTCCCCTAAAGGTCAGGACTGGATGCCTATTGCTCCCCATGGCCTCTCTGGCATCCTGTGTGAGTCCTCAGGCTCCTGCCAGTCGTCCCGAACAGTCAGGGCCAGAAATGGTGGTTAAACCCAGGGGAGAATTAGCCGGTATGCAAGGTATGCCCGGGCTTCCCTGTGTTTACTTACTAATCTGAGTGCATAATTTCTTAATTTGAAAGATGTGGTAAAAAACAGGTGAAATCGTATACTCCGTGTTAGTAAGTAAGCACAAGGAAGCCCATGTGTACCTTGCTTATTGGGTTACCCATCCCTGGTCAAACCCAAACATGGTTGAGGGAATCCAAATGGTCATCTCCAGGCATTCGAGCTGCTGTCTGTGGTTGGTTAGGTGGGGGGCAGGCAGCTTATGACCCTGAGGGCTGGGGCGGAAGCCATCAATGGTCCACCCATTAGCCCAGCTTTCTGGGAGAGGAGGGGAGGCCACTAGAGTAATGGACACCTGGACAGGCCCAGTGCTCTTGGACAAACATGTGTGGACCTGAACACACACCACAGGACCAGACGCGAGTGGCCACCCAGCCCAGAGGGTCCTGCCACAGTGACATCTCTGGCCGGCCAACCCAAATCAACTTCTTAGAGGCTCCCCTTAAGCCACGAACTAAACACCAAGGACCTCTGTCTCCAGTAGAAAGACACGAAGAAAAAAAAATGAGGGAAGTGGAGATAATGCAAGGAACCTAAGACAACTAAAGAAAGAGATGGCATTACATCACTGAAACAAGAACAGGAAACCATAAAAAGGAACAGTCAGACAATAAAAGTCCTTGGAAATTAAAAATCTGAGAGCAGAAGTGAGCCTCACAGAGAGAGTCTAAAGGTAAAGTTGAGGAAGCTTCCCAGAGAGTAGGAGGTGGAGGGGGAGGATGGCACAGGTGTGCACAGGAGGAGAAGGAAGGGGAGGTGGACACCATAGAGGTGCCCTCAGAAAACCACCCCAGAACATGCTCCACAGTGGGAGGACAGGAGTCTCTAGAGTCTAGAATCTAGAATGAAGTTTCACCAAGCCCCCCCAAAACCCAGTGGAAAGAGACTCACACATCAGCATGAAACGTCAGAACCCTGAGGACAAAGAGAAGATGCTAAAAGCTTCCAGAGAGGAAATCCAGGTTGCACACAAGGAAATTTGAAAGCCAGGCGCCTCACAGTGAGCTAGACTGTGTCAGCCTATTCACCGTCAGTTTCCAAACTAGAAACTCTGTCAAATGACCATAATCCAGGGGACTGTGGACAAGGACTTTTAAGGTGTACGAACCTCCTGAATGTTTCCATTCCATGCTTTCTGAGGAAGTGAGCGGACAATGTGCCCCAGGGAGGAGGAGGACATGGGCCCCAAGAAGGTGGGATCCAACACAGCAGAGGCCAAGGGAAGGTGTCATATGACAGTGACAGCGGCCACCTCACGGTGACAGATGGCTGGAGGTAGAGGGTAAAGCACCAAGTATGGGGATGAACCATGGGCAGGTGAGGACACAGAGGTGACATGAACATGTGAGAGAGAGAGAGAGACACTCTGAAGATGGTTCTGTGACCATAGCTGTTGAGGACGAGGGAGCCTTGTAGGGGAGGAAGGGCAAAAAGAGATGCAATTTCTACAGGAAGGAGGCAGCAGTAAATGTCCACAGTGAAAAATCAAAGAAAGTGCACTGGCAGATTATTTAGAAATAGGAAGATAAATATCAAAGGAAACAGCGAAAGGTGTGGGCACCTGGGATGGCCCCACCCCCTTTGGAAGGGATGAGGGGTGAAGGGGGGCACTCTGAGGGGCCAGTATCCACCTGCTCTGAGGGTACCCAACCCTCCTCCTGTGCCCTGTATCAAGAGTGGGGAAACTGAGGCAGAGGTAACACAGTCGGGGTGGCAGGGCCCAGTCTGCCCCTCCATTTCTCTCCACCTCTGTCTCTCAGTCTCTATCTCTCCATCTCCACCTCTCTCTGTCTGTCTGCTTTTCTCTCTGACTGTCCTTCTATCTCTCTGTCTCTCCGTCTCTCTCTATCTCTGTGTTTCTCCCTTCTCCTCCCCATCCCTGTCTCTCTCAGCCTCAGCCCCTGACCAGCTGATCAAGTGCCCAACACTATGAGCAGGAGGTCCTAACTCAAGTGTGGCATCTTAATCGGCACTTGGCTTCCCTGGGCCTGTGGACTGCCTGCCCACCCCACAAATGAGGCCACTGACCAGCCCATGGCTGCCTCCTCGCCTGCGTTGGGCCTGCCAGGGTTCTCCTGCCGCCTAGTGGCCACAGGGGGCAGGACAGCTGAGGAGCAGAGGCCACTGGCCAGAGGGGAGGAGTGGGGGTCTGTGGCAGAGGTGAAGCACCCAGCGGCAATCTCTAGGCATGCACCCCCGCTGCCTGCCGGCCTCTTAGATGGGGGGTTGATTCGCTGGCCAACCTTGTCTGGTGCCCTTTGGACTTGTGCCCAGGGGCAAGTGCTCCCCTCTGTCCCCCTCGCTATGCGTCTGGTCTGTGGGATCCCAGTGCAGTCTCCAGACCTCGGGGACCTCCAGCAGAAAAAGCTCTGCCCACCCTGCATGGCCCCTCCCAGGCCTCTTCACAGGGTCTGCTCTCCACCCAAGGCCCCAGCCAGGGACAGAGGGCTCCCCCTGTGCAGACACGTGCTGCCCCAGGCCCTTTGCACACACAGCCACTCTGCCAGTAGCGCTCTTCCCAACACTGTGTCTGTAAGCCCCTCTCTACCTCCTCTGTTAATCCAGAGGTCAGACCACCCCAGCCGCCCTGCACTCTCAGCCCATGACATGAGCAAGGGTCTATGTTCCTCAGATCCCGGCAGGCAGGCACTCAGTAAATGCTCACCTTGACTGAGTACATGAATGAAACAAGAGCTGTGGGGCAGAGGGTCAAGGCCGTGGACCTCCAGCTCAGGGTCAGGCCCTGGTGGGCACCGGCCTGGCTCCCCGGGGCCCTTGACTGCCTGAGCCTCTCCGAGAGCGGCCACCTCTGGCGACAGCCCTGAGAAGTGTTCTGTGGAGCCTGAAGAGAGGGGCCCAGGGTCCCTCCTGGAGGGGGCGTTGAATGGGGCCCGAATGTGCTGCAGGATTTCAGCTGGCAGAGGATAAGTGGGGCCCATGCAGACCCCAGTGTTTGGGGGAACCACCCTCTTCCACGTTCCTGCCTACTCGGCCAGCCTGGAGGGGCAGTGGTCCCACGGTTGTGCTTCCCTCCCAGCCCAACCGACTCTGCCTAGGCTGCCACAGGCGTCTACTCTGGCTGTCTACACAGCCAGGTGGTGGGGACATGGAGCCAGTTCCAAGGTCTTCTGCTTCCCATCCCCTGGCTCCTGCCCCCTGCCCACCCCAGTTGCCCCCACCAGTGGCCCAGGTAGGGGGAATCTCCAAAGGAGGGGCTCTCTGGGAAGCTGCCAGGACCCCTCTCAGCACTCCTTCCCCAGCTGATAATCGCCACTTGTAATTACAGATTGACTCCTCTGCTCCCCCGTCAGACTGGTAGCCGGGGGCTGGCCCAAAGTAGTGCCCCCTGGGAGTGTGGACTGCCCTCAGGATCCCTGTCTTCTTGATGGCTGACCTGTCCCTACCTGGTCAGCCCTGGGCCTGTGGGAACATCGGTACAGCTGCTTCAGGGCACTGTGGTGAGGGTGGGTGAGCCCCAGCTGCCCACCCTTCTCCACATCCCTGAGGCCTGGTGGGAGGGGAGTATGTAGAAGAGACTGGCAGGCCCAAGGTCAGTGGTCTTTGCATTGACAGCATCTGTCCATCTCGTGCTGGGGGGAGGTGCACCCAGCTCAATACAGCCCATCTCATGAGACAATAAATTTGGCCATTGACCCAGCAAGCTGACGTTGGTAAGTGAATGGTTAATATAAACATCGTCCTTCCCAAATTAATCCTGCCCGTGGGGGCGGGGCAGAGGGCAGGGACTGTGATAGGGAGCCTGAGCAGCACCTTCTGGCCGGCCTCCTGGGACCCTGGCAGAGTCCTCCCAGCCTGCTCAGCAGAGCACGGCTTCCCTCTGTCTCTTCTTCTTGGGGAGTCACTTGTCCAGCACACAAGGGTGCCAGATTTAGCAAACAGAAATACAAGCCCTCCTCGGTGTGTGCCCAAAGGGCCCGAAAGCAGGCATTTGAACGGACCCTGCACCAGGGCTCGCTGCAGCACTGTTCTCAGTAGCCAAGTGGTGGAGACCGCCGCGGCGCCCACCCACAGATGACCGGAGGCACAAACGTGGCCCATCTACAGGATGGGATATCACTCGGCCATAGCGTAGAGCTCCGGAACATGCTACCACACGGATGGACCTTGAAAACACGGTGCCGAGTGAGGTACGTCGGACCCTGAAGGACAAATGCCGTCTGATTCCACGGGTACGAGACGTCCCGAGCAGCCAGAGCCACAGAGACGGAGTAGGCTGACGGTCGCCGGAGGCCGAGGGGGTCTGCTGCGGGTACGGGTTTCCTCTTCAGGTGGTGGAAGGTTCTGGAACTAGACAGTGGCGACGGTCGTGCAGTGTTTTGAGGGCACTCAAAGCCACTAGTGTTGATTTTGTTATGTGTTTCACCACAATTTTAAAAAAGAATTTAAAAAATGTAGAACACTAATTTGGATTTCAGAGGAACAATGTGCTGCAAGCATGCCCCGTGTGATTTGTCGCCGTTCATCCGGAACTCACATGGCCCTGGACTCCGGTATTTTATGTGGTGACCCTATCTTAAAGGGGGCACAGGTGTTCGGGGGGAAGTCTGTGACCGCAGGGCCTGCCCCCACCACCCACGGTGAGGTCCAGCTGAGGGCAGGCCCCCCCGCCCTGGGCGCTGGGGTCACCTAGGAGTGTCTTCAGAGTCACGCCCAGCACCCATGTGACCTGACTCCCTCTCAGTGACCTCACCTCTGGTCTCTGCTTTCCCACCAGGAGGGAGGCCACCTGGGAGGGGGAAACTGCCCAGAGGAGTGGCAGACATTTGGCATGGGCCCAGAGGGGCCTCTTTGCCCCTCTGCAGTGGGGCCTTGGGTTTGTCAGGGCTGGGGCCCCTCCAGCAGCGGGAGCTACCAGCCTGAAACGCCCCGCCCACCTGGAGCCCTATAAATAAATGAACCTCATCATATAAATAAACCCCAGCCTGCTGGCTGCCCTGACCCCAGGGCAACCGAGTGCCTGGCCAGGCCGCCTCCTGCACCCAGCCTCCCACCAGCCCTGGGAAGGATGAAGGGCCCCAGACCTCCTGGGTCCTGGGTCTTGGGTCTGGGGTGAGCCGGAGGGGGGCCCGGGGTCCCCTCTTCCCATGAGGCCTGTGGTTGCCCTGTCAGTCTGCCCTGGTCTGGCCGGCCTCCCCTGCTCCTCCAGCCTCCGCCACCTCTTTTGGGTGGGCTTTGAGGGACGGGGCATGCCAGATCTGCTCCCCACAGACTAGGCAGGGTCCCAGTGGGCCTGGGGTGGTGTGCTGCCATCCCCTGACCTGGGATGCTGTTGCTCAGGGACTAGCTGTCCCTGTTGGTAGGAATTTGGGGATGGGAATGCTTCCTCCCCATGTGCCTAGAGGCCTTCCTGGATAAAGACAGACCGGCCTCTGGGGGCCCCAAAGGGGGCTGCCCTTAGAGGCCCTGGCGGGACCTCGTGGTGGCCACAGCCCCAGGGCCGGTGATGGATGGGTATGGGGCTGTGGCCCCCGTGCGGGTGGTTGGGAAACAGCTGTCAGGGCCTAATGGGTCCTGTGACAAATAGCTGTGGGGGCACTGGGGGTTTCCGGCAGGTCCCTGCCCCCCAGCAGGGCCTGAAGGCAGGCAGGGATGGTCTGCCTGGGAGTCTGTGGCCCACAGGACAGGGCCCCACCGCCAGGCTCTGGGGGGTGGTGGAGGGAGATGAGGTCTGAGGTGGGCTCCTGCCGCTCAGGCCCCCAGCCTGGCAGAGGTGGATGCTGACCACTGACTGAGGGCTTCAAGGACTGTTAAGGACACTAGCTCCACCCCCTGGAGACAATTTGCCTGGTCTGTAGTTACTGCCCTGCTTCCTCCCTGGAGCCTCCCTGCCTCTCAGGGCTCCCTCTGCCCTGCCTCAAAGCTTAACTGCCCCTGGCCCACACCCAAAAGCCGCTCACCAGGCCTCTGGAGCTGGAGCCAGGGCTCACCTGTCCACAGAGGTTGGAGTGGTCTGAGCCAGCCTCACACCTTTGTGACCCGGAGATGGATTACCCAGTAAGCGGGTACACTTGGGCTTACTTGTTCCTTCTAACTAATCTGTACTACACAGCTTTACCTGGTGTGCGCCACACCTTGTGAAATTGTTCACTACAAATTAGTGAATAAAAACAAGCCCGTGTGCGCCTTGCTTATTGTAAACCAGTGCGTTGTTCCCAGCTTACTGGCTCACCCGTCCCTGCCCTGGTCCACTCCCAGCCTCCCGCCCCCCAAGCACCCAGTGAGGCTGGCCTGGGACTCCCTCGCAGCTCTCATTCATGGACGGCCATCGCTGAGGGGGACTAGGAATGACCAGGGCTGGAGGAGGGGGACAAGTGAGCAGGGAGATGGCAAGAGCACAGGGCAGAGGGGCTCCTGCCCTAGCCGGCCAGCCTGCAGTGGAGAGCTCAAGGCTTTGAGGGCAGCTGGAAGAAACAGTGCTGGGGGGGCAGGGAGAAGCCCGCCCCTGGGGAGGGATGTGTCATCACTGACAACTTTGAGAACTGCCAGCACAAGGTGACGGTGAAAATTTTCAGTCGTTTATTGTCATTTTTAATCTCTCTGCAGCTAATGCCCCCCTTACGGCCTGTGCCCCAGCACCGCCCATGCCCAGGTCCATGCCTGACATGAGCGAGCCATGAACGATGGGGCGGGACCAGGGTCAGGGGAGCACCCAGGGCTCAGTACTGCCTACCTGCAGGCTCACCTGGCCACAGGCATCACCTGTCCCAAAGGGGAGGGGTCCTGGGCAGGGGGACTCTGGCTGGCTGCTGAGGGCCCAGCGTTCTGTCTTCTTGGAGGAGGGCCAGGCGGTGGGGCGAGCTGTGCGGGCAGATGGACGCTCCTGCAGGGCCGGGCCGGCCGCCAGCCCAGGCAGGGAGCGAGAGGGCACCCCCACTTTCATCGACCCCAGCGGCTTCTGAGGGAGTAAAACTGCTTGTTCTCCCGATTAGAAAAATGGCCCCGGGGATAATTGATCGATTTTCCTCTTTAGGGATATTCATAAACACCGGCTCCAAGAGCAGATAAATCCTGTGTCCACGCTGAGTGGGTCATCCTGAGGGGCCGGCGGGGGAGGGGCCGGCGGGGGAGGGGCCGGCGGGGGAGGGGTCGGTGGGGGAGGGTCTGGGGGAGGGGTCGGTGGTGTGCTGGGGGGAGCAGGCAGCCAGGTGCAGTCCCCAGCAGCCTCCCTCCCAGCCTCCTCCCTCCCAGCCCCAAGTAGGCCCGCGAGGGGAGCCGGGGCAGACTGGGCCTGCCTTGGGGGCTGCCAGCCCCAAACCAACAACCGCCCCAAACAGGCCTGGAGGTCAACGTCTAGTCCCACCAAGCCGGCCCCACATTCTTTGTGACTCTGACAGGTCTCAGAACCTCTCTGGGTGGCTGAATCTGGGGGCAAGCCCAACCCCACAGACCCAGGGACTGTGTCACGGCCCAGGACACCTCCCCTGAGCAGAGCGACTTTCCAGCCACAGTACGGGCGCTGCCAAAACCCCCTCCGTGGCCCCCAGGGCCTGGCCCTCCCTGCTTCCTCTCAGCACCTCCTCTTTCTACTCCCTGCTCATACTTTTAGTCAAAACATGCTATTCCAAGTCTCTGGTTGACCCAGAGAACTTTTATTAACCCTTGAAAACCCTTTTCAGTTGCCCCTCCCAGGGAGAACCATGGCTCCCGCTCTGGTACCCATGCACTGGTGCCCTCCTTGTCCCTGGGCAGCCCCTCCTCTCAGTCCCTGCCCCAGCCGCTTGCTGAATGGACGGCTGGGGGTTAGCCTCCTCCGTGGAAAATCCTTGGAATCTAGAGTATGGACCCAGGTTCTGTGAGCATTTTGGACCACAGGCCCTACGGGTGAGCCCCTGTTCCCAAAGCGCCTTTGTGTGTTTGTTTATTAAACGTTTGTCTGTCCTGGGGGACAGACTGACGGTGTGGTCATGAAACTGATGACCCAGAGCCCCAAAGAGGAGACACCAGCAAGTGTGAGGCGGGGCTCCACGCTCCCTTCACCCCTCTGTCTGCCACGAGGCGGGGTTCCACACTTCCCACAATGTCTGCCTGCCATAAGGCAGGGCTGCACACTCCCCCACCATCTGCCTGCCACAGGGCGGGGCTCCACACTCCCCCTACCCCGCACCCAGCACCGTCTGCCTGCCAGTGTCGACACAGGTCCAACACATTCAGGCCTTCAGGCTGAATTGGGGACCTACCTATTGGGAGCCCCCAGACTCCTGGGAAGTACCTGAAAAGTCCCCCAGGAGGTCAGGTCAGGTGGGGGGGAAGGGAGGGGATCCACTTCCAGCATGGGGTCCCATTCAACACTGTCACCCATCTCCAGACCCTGTCCCCCCAGGCCCTCCCCTCCCAAGGGGCACTGACAACCTCCTTATGAATCAGTAAACGAGAGGCAGAGCAGGGCCGGGACCTCCAGAGTCAGAGGGCACTGGGGCAGGGGCACTTGCCTGTAGCTCTGCAATCCCCTGTGTGGTAGGCGGGACCCTTCCCTGCCTGGCCAGGGGTCATGGGGACGAGGAGGACAGAGGTGCTGGGTGCAGGTGCATCGTCCAGGCTCCTTGGGGACAGTGAGTCCCAGGCCCTATGGCCCTTTGGCCTCTGCATGGACACCCCTCTATGGCCCCATGCTATTTGGGACAGTCCTGCCTGCTATAAAGTTCAAGTTGAGAGCCATGTGGCCCTGGAGCTCCTCCCCAGGGCCCTGGGTACATTCTGGCCTTGCCTGGCCTTCTGGCTCCTTCTGTCCAGCAGGCCCTGCTTTAGAAGTCACAGGCCGGCTGTCCCATGCCATAGGAGCCCTGGGACGGAGGCCTGGCGGAAGCTTGTGGGCAGCCTTCGAGTCCCACCCTGCAGGTCTCAGAGTTCTCGGGGGAGATGGAGGGGACGAGGCCAGCACCCCTTCTGCAGCCCGCCTGCCTTGCCCAGGTCCTCACCCATGAGGCCACAGGCCCAGCCATTTGTCTCTGCTGGGCTCTCTGGGGGGCTGAGGACAGCAGGGCGCCAGATGACCCACTATTGACGAGGCAGGGCAGGATGGCTCACCGGGCCTGGGTCAGCAGATCTGCCAGGCTCAGGATGTGCCTGGCTATTGATTGGACAGACAAGGCCTGGCCTGGGGTGGGGGTGGGGGCACCGAAGCAGTGCAGTGGGCCCTCCTCACCCCCACCGTGAAGCCTCGGCCACCCTAAGTCCTGACCTGCAGGCTGCCGGCAGAGAAGGGGAGTGCGATCCCTGATGCCCTCACCTTGGGGCAGCCTGGCCACCCTGGGTGGTCCAGGCCAGGGGCTGGGCAAGGCTGACCCCCCCACTGGAGAGCTAGGTCTCTCTGGCTGCAGTGTGCTAGCCCCCTTCCCCAGGACAGCCTTGAACCCCCTGCCCTTCCCACATCTGGCTGAGCTGGGCAGGGGGCCTGGTCCCAGCCCTTGTCCCATGGGGTCTTCCTGCCAGCCAAAGGGGGTGAGGGGGAGCATGACCTCAGAACGTAGGCAGGTGTTCCAAGGGCCAGCTCTGAGGGCCTGTCCACCTCGACAACTGTCCCCCTTTCATGGGCACACCCCAGACGTTCCTGGGTCTGAGTGGATCAGGCCAGGACATGGAGAAAGAGACAGACATCCGGTGGGACCATAGAGGAGACACCCTGTGGCAGAGACAGGAGGGGGGTCATCTGAGATCCAAGAAGCAGAGGGAGGAGGGGGCCGAGGGTGGTACAGGGGTGCAGAGACTGAGGGAGAGATAGAGGGAGAGAGACTCCGAAATACCAAGACCCTGAGACAGAGAAGGAGAAAGTCAGACAGACAGAGACAGGGAGACAGAAAATGGGAGAGAGACAGAGAGAGAGACAGACTCACAGACGGAGACAGAAAGAGACAAAGAGAGAGACAGAGAGAGGGAAAAAAGAGACAGACAAAGAGAGAGACAGAGAGAGAGAGAAGAGAGTGGGGTGGGAAGACTGTTCCTCTGCAGGCAAGGGCTTGGGAATCGAGGAACATGGCCAGGCTGTGACTTGGGTCCCCTTCCCCACCTGGGTGCCCCACTGGGCCGGGCCAGGCTCCGGCCACCTTGGGGGCAGCCTCTGCCCTCACCGCCTGCCGCCGGCCAGCCTGAGTGACTCATGGTTGGCAGCATGTGCAGTTCTCAGATTGATTGCTGCAAGTGGGTTCATGCGTGGGGTGGGGCCTGGGAGCTTTTGGAGCCAGGAGGCCAGGCCACCCAGAAAACCGCAGACGGGCCTTGGCCCTGCCCAGCCTCACCGCGAATGAATTGGGATTTGATCCATGAGACCACAACCCCGCCAGTGGCCTCGGACAGCCTGGCTCCAGGGGGACTGGGCAAGGGGCAGGGTGGTGGTCATGCAAGGCCCGGAGTCCCCCAAGGGCTGCCCTGGCTGGTTTGCCCACCACCCACCCCTTGATGCAGGTGGGAGGGTCCGCGTGCCCCGCTGCGGCCTGGGCCACCAGGGCTCCCTGTGGGTTGCGACCCTGCAGAATGCCAGGACTAGAGGGGACCCCAGACTGGGGTGGGAAGCAGAGTATGTGAGGGCCTGTGGGCAGCCCCAGCCTCCTCCGGTCCCAGGGCATCATCCCTACTCCTCATCACAGGCCCTGGCCCAAGGCCAACCTCCACACCTTCCCTGAACCCAGACTCTGCCTCACCCCTGCTGCTGCCTCTGGCCCCAGGCCTCCCCGCCCCAGCTCCATGCTCACAGCTCTGTCTAGCCCCCACCCTCATCCTGTGCCCCCACTCTTGCCTGTGGGGCCGGAACCAGCCCCCGACTCCTGGAAGGCAGGACCCTGGATGGAGCCCCATCTGGGCAGGCCTGGCAGGGTGGGGCTCCCAGGAGGGGCTCAGGAGCTGTTGAATGAATGAATGAGGTGAAGCGAGAACCAGAACTCAGGGGTGGCTCCTTTGGGTCATGGCTTCAGGAGAGAGGACGGTCTGTATCAGATGGTCAGGGCTGGGGCAGGGCCAAGCCAGGGGCCGAGGAGCAGCCCAGGAGGGGCTGCAGTATGTGGGCAGTGGGTGGGCTTTCCCAGGGCGGGGTGACAGGAAGGTCTGGCGTTGCCTTCAGGAGAGGGGTCAGAGGGAAGGCCCACGTGACTGTCAGGCGGCAGGGGGTATTTGAAGCAAGATTCTAGGAGAGGGAATAAGCCTTTTGCCAATTTAATGAGAAGTCATCCAGCCTCCCAGCCCTGTACTAACCAGATGCTGGGCCAGCCCTCAGCCCTCAGGGGGAAGGCATCCCCTCGACCATGGCCTGGTCCGGGGTCTAACCAGGGCCCTCCTGCTGTCCTGGGACCCCCAGCCCCTTTGACCTCCCTGGGCCCCCTGGGCCTGGGAGACTTGCTCTCCTCACCCAGGACGTGGCCCTGGGTAGGGGTGCAATGAGGCTCCAACCCTGTCCCCTCCCTGGGGGACCTGAGTTCCAGCTGCCCACTGGACTCGGCATCTTCTGCTTTTGTAGGAACTCTGTCCTGAGGAAAAGGCAGCGCCCACTTCCTCCTTGTGGTGCAACCACACCGCTTCTACTCCCCGTGGTCACCATTAGCCGCTGCATGACCACCCCACAACCACAGACAGCAAGCTACTCGCCCTTGACCTGCAGCCCCTTATCAGTACCCCCCACACTGCTTTGCTGCATAGACCAACAGCAATACCACCCTGGTCGCTCACCCATGGTCACTCACCCATGGTCACATCCTCGGTGACTCACCCATGGTCGCTCAGCTTGTGGTCACTCACCCACGGTCACTCACCCATGGTCACTCACCCACAGTCACTCATGGTCACTCACCCATGGTCACTCACCCATGGTCACTCACTTACGGTCACTCACCCACACTCACCTGTGGTCACTCACCCATGGTCACTCACGCATGGTCACTCACCCGTGGTCACTCTCCGATGGTCACTCACCCACACTCACCTGTGGTCACTCACCCATGGTCACTCACCCATGGTCACCTGTGGTCACTCATCCATGGTCACTCACCCACAATCACATCCTCGGTGACTCACCCACGGTGACTCACCCACGGTCACTCACCCACGGTCACTCACCCATACTCACCTGTGGTCACTCACCCACAGTCACCCACCCACACTCACCATGGTCACTCACCCACAATCACATCCTCGGTGACTCACCCATGGTCGCTCAGCTCATGGTCACTCACCCACGGTCACTCACGCATGGTCACTCACCCGTGGTCACTCACCCAGGGTCACTCACCTACAGTCACACCCTCGGTCACTCCCCTGCGGTCACTCACATTCACACCACCCTTCTGCTCTTCTCCATGGCTGTCTACACGACCGCCCCACCCCTCACCTGGCTATACTACCCTCACCACTGACTTCCCCCAGTCCCCAGGGACACCACATCTCACCCTGCTGGTCTGTGTGTGTCAGGCGAGACAGTGGTCCCAGGGGGGCCTCTGTGGGGTCCTGGTGTCAGGGCCCTGGAGAAGCCACTGGACATGGCGGGGGGGCAGGTGTCACTCTTAGAAGTAAATACCGCACTCAGGTAATGAATGGCGACTGGCGGTGGTGGCCGGTATTTAACAGCCGATATCAGATTGTGCGGCCTGCCTGTAACCGGTACATTATGAAGGCTAATGGATTTTTGAGGCCAGATTGATTTTTCATTAATTTGGTAAAAATCTTTTTTCTCCCCCCTATAATTCTGTCTTAAAACGCTCCCCCTGACAGCTCGATAAGTCACTCCTGCCTTAATGCACGTCTGGCTCACCGTCTGGGCTGGGGGAAGGAGACCAGGAGCCATGGGCTGCCAATCACCCCTCCCCCCTAGGTGAATACTGCATCATGCCTGTCAGGGAGCGAGGCCGCCCCTGGGGTGCGGGCTGCAGGCTGCAGTGGGGTGCTGCGTGGGTGCAGGTGCGAAGTGAGGGTGTGGGCCGTGGGATGCGGGGGTACTGGTGTGGGGTACTGGTGCAGGTATGAGGTGCAAGAGTGGAGTGCAGGTGTGCACTGTGGTGGGGCCACCTGGCCAGGCTGCCAGGCACCATCCTCTCTCTGTGATGGGCCTGGTCCCCAGGAACCCTGTGGCCTCTGGGATCCTGGAGAAGACAACATAGCCTCTGGGCAGACAGCTGGAAAGGAGGAGAAACTGAGGTAGTAGATCCCCCATCTCCCAGGAGGGGTGGCCTGCTGAGGTCTTCCTGGGGGGCAAGGCCTGGTGAGAACACTGACCCCAGAGGGGCCCACCTTGAGTGGGAACCTGCCCAGCCCCCCAGCTGCATACCCTCCCAGATACGCAGGGCCTTGTGGCCCAGGAGGCCTGTGCCTGCCCCTGGGGTCCAGGGCTCCTGTGGCCCCCATGCCCATCTCCATTCTCCAGTAAGACTTCAGTGCAAGGGAGGTGGATGTTGCCCAGGCCCTGCCACTCCAGCCCCTGCCCCTCAGCATCGGGTTAGGGGTGGGGTGGGGCTTGGGGAGCCTAGCTTGGTTCGTACCTCTTGCGTTAGCACGGAGAAGTCCCCCTAGCCCAACTACTTCCCCCTCCCCTATCCCTCCTTCCAGGGCAGTGCCCACCTTGTTCTCTGGGGCAGCCTACAGCCCCAGCCCAACCACTTCCTCCTCCCCCATCCCTCCGGCCACAGTCCTAGCCCACCTCCCTGCAGCCATTCTCTGACTTCTCTTCCTCGGTCTCCAGGTTGCCCTCCCCCTCCCCTTCCAGCCCATCTAACGTCTCCCAGGGCTTCTGGGAACGTCATCAGGCCTATGGCCACTCTCCCTCCAGAATCAGGGATCCTGTACCCAGCAATTTCCTGCAGCCATCCCTCACCCCTCACCCCTCACCCCTCACCCCTCACCCCTCACCCCTCACCCCTCACCCCTCAGTAGGTCCAACCTGCTCCTCCTTACAGTCCCACCACTGCCTGCCCCAAACCGGGAGCTCCTCCCGTTGCCCACGCCCCTCCCCAGGGTCTCCACATCTGCCTTGACAAGCCTGCCTGCTTCAACCAGCAGAGGAAATTGTGCTGGTGTTGGTGAGGCTGGTGATGGGGCTGGCAATGCTGGTGGGACTGACGGTATGTAGTGATATGAGGGTCTTGAGAAAATGGCAGTGAGGACTGAGGGGAAGGTTACATTAGGAGTGATTCTGATCTTGACATCATTGATGATGGGTGATGTTGGTGTTGGAGGTGCTGGTGATGTTGACATTGCAGATGGCGTTGGTGATTGTGATGATGTTGACGTTGGAGGTTGTCTTAGTCATCTAGTGCTGCTATCACCAAAATACCACAAGTGGATGGCTTTAACAAAGAGAAATTTATTCTCTCACAGCCTAGAGCCTAGAAGTCCAAATTCAAGGTGTCAGTTCCAGGGGAAGTCTTTCTGTGTCAGCTCTTGGGGAAGGTCCTTGTCATCAACCTTCCCCTGTTCTAGGAGCTTCTCAGAGCAGGGAACCAGGGTCCAAAGGACATGCTATGCTCTTAGTGCTACTTTCTTGATAGTATGAGGTCCCCCTGTCTCTCTGCTTGCTTCTGTCTTTATTATCTCGAAAGGGATTGGCTTAAGGCAATATCTGATCTTGTAGATTTGAGTCCTGCCTCATTAACATAACTGCTGCTAATTCCACCTCATTAACTTCATAGAGATAGAATTTTAGACACGTGGGAAAATCACATCAGATCACAAAATGGTGGACAATCACACAATACTGGGAATCATGGACTAGCCAAGTTGACGCATATTTTGGGGGACAAAATTCAATCCATAACAGAGGTGATGCTGATGTTGACATTGTAGGCGGTGACGGTGATGGTGATGGTGATGCTGACATTGTAGGTGGTGATGGTGATGGTGATGCCGACATTGCAGGTGGTGATGGTGATGGTGATGCTGACATTGTAGGCGGTGATGGTGATGGTGATGCTGACATTGTAGGCGGTGATGGTGATGGTGATGCCGACATTGTAGGTGGTGATGGTGATGCTGACATTGTAGGCGGTGATGGTGATGGTGATGCTGACATTGTAGGTGGTGATGGTGATGCTGACATTGTAGGCGGTGATGGTGATGGTGATGCTGACATTGTAGGCGGTGATGGTGATGGTGATGCTGACATTGTAGGCGGTGATGGTGATGGTGATGCTGACATTGTAGGCGGTGATGGTGATGGTGATGCTGACATTGCAGGCGGTGATGGTGATGGTGATGCTGACATTGTAGGCGGTGATGGTGATGGTGATGCTGACATTGTAGGCGGTGATGGTGATGGTGATGCCGACATTGTAGGCGGTGATGGTGATGGTGATGCTGACATTGTAGGCGGTGATGGTGATGGTGATGCTGACATTGTAGGTGGTGATGGTGATGCTGACATTGTAGGCGGTGATGGTGATGGTGATGCTGACATTGTAGGCGGTGATGGTGATGGTGATGCCGACATTGTAGGCGGTGATGGTGATGGTGATGCTGACATTGTAGGTGGTGATGGTGATGCTGACATTGTAGGTGGTGATGGTGATGCTGACATTGTAGGTGGTGATGGTGATGCTGACATTGTAGGTGGTGATGGTGATGCTGACATTGTAGGCGGTGATGGTGATGGTGATGCTGACATTGTAGGCGGTGATGGTGATGGTGATGCCGACATTGTAGGTGGTGATGGTGATGCTGACATTGTAGGCGGTGATGGTGATGGTGATGCTGACATTGTAGGCGGTGATGGTGATGGTGATGCCGACATTGTAGGTGGTGATGGTGATGCTGACATTGTAGGTGGTGATGGTGATGCTGACATTGTAGGTGGTGATGGTGATGCTGACATTGTAGGCGGTGATGGTGATGGTGATGCTGACATTGTAGGCGGTGATGGTGATGGTGATGCTGACATTGTAGGTGGTGATGGTGATGCTGACATTGTAGGTGGTGATGGTGATGCTGACATTGTAGGTGGTGATGGTGATGCTGACATTGTAGGCGGTGATGGTGATGGTGATGCTGACATTGTAGGCGGTGATGGTGATGGTGATGCTGACATTGTAGGCGGTGATGGTGATGGTGATGCTGACATTGTAGGCGGTGATGGTGATGGTGATGCTGACATTGTAGGCGGTGATGGTGATGGTGATGCTGACATTGTAGGTGGTGATGGTGATGCTGACATTGTAGGCGGTGATGGTGATGGTGATGCTGACATTGTAGGCGGTGATGGTGATGGTGATGCTGACATTGTAGGTGGTGATGGTGATGCTGACATTGTAGGCGGTGATGGTGATGGTGATGCTGACATTGTAGGCGGTGATGGTGATGGTGATGCCGACATTGTAGGTGGTGATGGTGATGCTGACATTGTAGGTGGTGATGGTGATGCTGACATTGTAGGTGGTGATGGTGATGCTGACATTGTAGGCGGTGATGGTGATGGTGATGCTGACATTGTAGGCGGTGATGGTGATGGTGATGCTGACATTGTAGGCGGTGATGGTGATGCTGACATTGTAGGCGGTGATGGTGATGGTGATGCTGACATTGTAGGTGGTGATGGTGATGCTGACATTGTAGGTGGTGATGGTGATGCTGACATTGTAGGTGGTGATGGTGATGCTGACATTGTAGGCGGTGATGGTGATGGTGATGCTGACATTGTAGGCGGTGATGGTGATGGTGATGCTGACATTGTAGGCGGTGATGGTGATGGTGATGCTGACATTGTAGGTGGTGATGGTGATGCTGACATTGTAGGTGGTGATGGTGATGCTGACATTGTAGGTGGTGATGGTGATGCTGACATTGTAGGCGGTGATGGTGATGGTGATGCTGACATTGTAGGCGGTGATGGTGATGGTGATGCCGACATTGTAGGTGGTGATGGTGATGCTGACATTGTAGGCGGTGATGGTGATGGTGATGCTGACATTGTAGGCGGTGATGGTGATGGTGATGCTGACATTGTAGGTGGTGATGGTGATGCTGACATTGTAGGCGGTGATGGTGATGGTGATGCTGACATTGTAGGCGGTGATGGTGATGGTGATGCTGACATTGTAGGCGGTGACGGTGATGGTGATGCCGACATTGTAGGTGGTGATGGTGATGCTGACATTGGAAGTGGTAATGGTGATGGTGATGCTGACATTGTAGGTGGTGATGGTGATGCTGACATTGCAGGTGGTGATGGTGATGGTGATGCTGACATTGTAGGCGGTGATGGTGATGGTGATGCTGACATTGTAGGTGGTGATGGTGATGCTGACATTGTAGGTGGTGATGGTGATGCTGACATTGTAGGTGGTGATGGTGATGGTGATGCTGACATTGTAGGTGGTGATGGTGATGGTGATGCTGACATTGTAGGTGGTGATGGTGATGGTGATGCTGACATTGTAGGTGGTGATGGTGATGCTGACATTGTAGGTGGTGATGGTGATGGTGATGCTGACATTGTAGGTGGTGATGGTGATGCCGACATTGTAGGCGGTGACGGTGATGGTGATGCCGACATTGTAGGTGGTGATGGTGATGCTGACATTGGAAGTGGTAATGGTGATGGTGATGCTGACATTGTAGGTGGTGACGGTGATGCTGACATTGTAGGCGGTGACGGTGATGGTGATGCTGACATTGGAAGTGGTAATGGTGATGGTGATGCTGACATTGTAGGTGGTGACGGTGATGTTGACATTGGAAGTGGTGATGGTGATTGTCTTAGTCAGTTAGAGCTGCCATAATAGAAATACACAAGTGGATCGCTTTAACAAACAGAAATTTATTCTCTCACATTCTAGGAGGCTAGAAGTCTGAATTCAGGGTGCCAGCTCCCTGTCGGCTCTGGGGGAAGGTCCTTGTCATCAATCGTCCCTGGTCTAGGAGTTTCTCAGTGCAGGGACTCTGGATCCAAAGGACGCACTCCACTCCCGACTCTGCTTTTTTGGTGGTAGGAGGTCCCTCTCCTCTCTGCTCACTTTTATATCTCAAGAGATTGACTCAAGATATAACCTAGTCCTGTCTCATTAACATAACAGCCTCTAATCCTGCTGCATTAACGCCATGTTTTTGTTGTTAGGTGCTGTCGAGTAGGTCCAACTCATAGCGACCCTATGCACAACAGAACGGAACACTGCCCAGTCCTGCGCCATCCTCACAATTGTTGCTATGCTTAAGACCATTGTTGCAGTCACTGTGTCAGTCCGTCTCATTGAGGGTCTTCCTCCTTTTCCCTGACCCTCTATTTTACCAAGCATGATGTCCTTCTCCAGGGACTGATCCCTCCTGACAACATGTCCAAAGTATGTGAGACATAGTCTCGCCATCTTTGCTTCTAAGGAGCATTCTGGTTGTACTTCTTCTAAGACAGATTTGTTCTTTTGGCAGTCCATGGTCTATTCAACATTCCTCGCCAACACCACAATTTCAAAGGCTTCAATTCTTCTTCAGTCTTCTTTATTCTTTATACAGCTTTCGCATGCATATGAGGTGACTGAAAACACCATGGCTTGGGTCAGGTGCTCCTCAGTCCTCAAGGTGACATCTTTGCTTTTTAACACTTTATTTTAAGAGGTCTTTTGCAGCAGATTTGCCCAATGCAACACACCTTTTGATTTCTTGACTGCTGCTTCCATGGGTGTTGATTGTGGATCCAAGTAAAATGAAATCCTTCACAGCTTCAATGTTTTCTCCGTTTATCATGATGTTGCTTATTGGCTCAGTTGCGAGGATTTTTGTTTTCTTTATGCTGAGGTATAATCCATACTGAAGGCTGTGATCTTTGACCTTCATCAGTAATTACTTCAAGTCCTCTTCCCTTTCAGCAAGAAAGGTTGTGTCATCTGCATAATGCAGGTTGTTAATGAGTCTTCCTCCAATCCTGATTCCCCATTCTCCTTCATATAGTCCAGCTTCTCGGATTATTTGCTCAGCATACAGATTGAACAGGTTTGGTGAAAGGATACTACCCTGACACACATCTTTCCTGACTTTAAACCATGCAGTATCCCCTTGTTCTGTGCAAACAACTGCTTCTTGATTCATGTACAAATTCCTCATGAGCACAATTAAGTGTTCTGGAATTCCCATTCTCTGCAGTGTTATCCATAATTTGTTATGATCCACACAGTCAAATGGCTTTGCATAGTCAATAAAATATGGGTAAACATCTTTCTGGTACTCACTGTTTTCAGCCAGGATCCATCTGATATTCCACATTCTTTTCTAAATTCAGCTTGAATTTCTGGCAGTTCCCTGTCGATATACTGCTGCAGCCACTTTTGAATGATCTTCAGTAAAATTTTCCTTGCATGTGATATTAATGATGTTGTTTGATAATGTCTGCATTCAGTTGGATCACCTTTCTTGGGAATAGGCATAAATATGGATCTCCTCTAGTCGGATGGCCAGGTAGCTGTCTTCCAAATTTCTTGGCATAGATGAGTGAGCACTTCTAGCACTGCATTCATTTGTCGAAACATCTCAATTGGTATCCCATCAATTCCCTTGTTTTTTGCCAATGCCTTCAGTGCAGCTTGGACTTCTTCCTTCAGTACTGTTGATACCTGGTCATTTGTTACCTCCTGAAAGGTTGAACGTCTACCAATTGTGTATAGTGACTCTGTATTCCTTCCTTCCTCTTTCAATGCTTCCTGCATCATTCAGTATTTTCGCTGTAGAATCCTTCACTATTGCAACTCAAGGCTTGAATTTTTTCTTCAGTTCTTTCAGCTTGAGAAATGCTGAATGTGTTCTTCCCTTTTGGTTTTTTGTCTCCAGGTCTTTGCACATGTCATCATAATACTTTATCTTTTCGAGCCGCCCTTTGAAATCTTCTGTTCAGCTCTATTACTTCATAATTTTTTATTTTTGCTTTAGCTACTCAATGTTCAACAGCAAGTTTCAGTGTCTCTTCTGACATCCATTTAGGTTTATTCTTTCTCTTCTATCTATTTAGTGACCTCTTGCTTTCTTCATGTATGATGTCCTTGAACAACTCGTTTGGTCTTTGGTCATTAGTGTTCAACGCGTCAGATCTGCTCTTGAGATGGTCTCTAAATTCAGGTGGGATATACTCAAGGTCATACTTTGGCTCTCCGGGATGTGTTCTAATTTTCTTCAGTTTCAACTTAACCTTGCATATGAGTAATTGATGGTCTGATCCTGGTTGGACCCTGACCTTGTTCTGACTGATGATATTGAACTTTTCCATCGTTCCTTTCCACAGATGTAGTCGATTTGATTTTTGTGTATTCCATCTGGCAAGGTCCATTTGTACAGTCGTTTAAGTTGGGGAAAAAAAAGGTGTTTACAATGAAGAAGTCATTGGTCTTGCAAAATTCAATTATTTGATCTCCAGCATCGTTTCTATAACCAAGGCCATATTTTCCAACTACCGATCCTTCTTTGTTTCCAGTTCTTGCATTCCAATCACCAGTAATTATCAGTGCATCCCGACTGCATGTTCGATCAATTTCAGATTGCAAAAGTTGGTAAAAATCTTCAATTTCTTCATCTTTGGCCTTAGTGGTTGGTGGGCAAATTTGAAAAAAATAGTCGTATTAACTGGTCTTCCTTGTAGGCATATGGATATTACCCTAACAGTAACAGTGTTGTACTTCAGGATAGATCTTGAAATGCTCTTTTTGACAATGAAAGCAACGTCATTCCTTTTCAAGTTGTCATTCCCGGCATAGTAGACTATATGATTGTCTGATTCAAAATCGGCAATACCAGTCCATTTCAGCTCACTATTGCCTAGGATGTAGCTATTTATGTGTTCCATTCCATTTTTGACTATTTCCAATTCTTTTATACTTTGTACATTCCAGATTTCAATTATTAATGGATATTTGCAGCTGTTTCTTCTCATTTTGAGTAGTGCCACATCGGCAAATGAAGGTCCCAAAAGCTCGACTCCATCCACATCATTAAGGTCAACTCGACTTTGAGGAGGCAGCTCTTCCCCAGTCGTATTTTGGGTGCCTCCCAATCTGAGGGGCTCATCTCCCAGCACTATATCAGACAATGTTTTGCTGCTATTCATAAGGTTTTCACTGGCTAATGCTTTTCAGAAGTAGACTGCCGGGTCCTTCTTCCTAGTCTGTCTTAATCTGGAAGCTCAGCTGAAACCTGTCCACCATGGGTGATGCTGCTGGTATTTGAATACTGCTGGCATAGCTTCCAGGATCACAGCAACACACAAGCCCCACAGGACGACAAACTGACAGACACGTGGGGTCATCAACATCATAAAGGCTAGGATTTACAACACATAGGATAATCACATCAGATCACCAAATGGGGGACAACCACACAATACTGGGAATCAAAGCCTAGCCAAGTTGACACATTTTGAGGGGACACAGTTCAATTGGTAACAGTGATGGTGATGTTGACATTGGAGGTAGTAGTGGTGAAAACAAAAACAAAAGCTAAACCTGCTACCATCGAGGAGATTCCGACTCATAGCTACCCTACAGGACTGAGTAGAACTATGCCACAGAGTTTCCAAGGAGTGGCAACGTTATAGGGTTTCCAAAGAGTGGCTGGTGGATTTGAACTGCCAACCTTTTGATTAGCAGCCAAAAGCTTAACCGCTGCACCACCAGGGCTCTTCTTCAGTAGTGGTGATGATGCTAATTAATGTTGATGTTGGAGGTGATGGTGATGCTGATGTTGACAATGAAGGTGGTGCTGATGCTGGTAGTGACATCAGAGGTGGTGGTGGTGGTGATGTTGGAGGTGGAGGTGGCGATGATGATAATGATGCTAATGCTGACAGAGGTGGTGGCGACGGTGATGCTGACATTAGAGATGGTAGTGGTGATGTTGATGGAGGTAATGGTGGTGATGTTGATGGAGGTAATGGTGGTGACGTTGATCTTGGAGGTGGTGGTGGTGTTGACATTGACGTTGGAGGTGGAGGTGGTGGTGATGTTGATGTTGACAATGAAGGTGGTGGTGTTGCTGATATTGACATTGGAGGTGGTGGTGGTGATGTTGGAGGTGGTGGTGATGTTGGAGGTGGAGGTGGTGATGGTAATGTTGACATCAGAGATGGTGGTGGTGGTGATGCTTCTGTTGATATTAGTGGTGGTGGTGGTAAGGCTCAAGGTGGAAGTGAAGCAGTAGAAATACTGATATTGGCCTTGGAGATGGTGGCAATTTTCATGGCAGCAGAGGGGAGAGGTGGCAGGTGGGTGATGTCTGCCTGTCGCACTCCACTCCTCTGAGGACGCAGTCCTCCAGTCCTGCCCATGCAGCCATACAGCTCCTGGGGAGCAGGGCAAAAGTAGTAATCTAGTAAGTAAAGGAGGGTTCACCCTGCTCCAGAGACCCCATGCTCTCCTCTGAGTGCGTCTGCATGTGCACCTGGATGTGTGTGCGCACATGTGCATCTGCATGTGTTCACGGATGCATGTGTGTGTCTGTGTGTGAGTGCATGATGGGTGGGGTTGGCCTGGCTGACTCAGTAATGGGCATTTAGAAATGGGAGGATGAACTTTGGGTCTGCTGCCATTTCCTCCTCCACAAGGGGTCAAACAGGGCTCAGGGCAGGTTCTTTCACAGCCTTAGCTTACAGGTGGGGAAACTGAGGCAAAGTCAGCAACAGTGCCCCTACCACTATAGGGACACAACTTTCCTCTCCCTCGTGTCCCCTGGGATGTGCCCTTCCCACATGGGACCCTAGAGAGCCCTCTGCCCGGCCTTCTCCCCCTGCCCCCCCAGCCTACTGGCTTTCATTCTGTCTATCCCATGTCCTCTCCACTCATGGACGCACACCCCATCCTCATCAGACCCCAGGTGAATGGGTGGCAGCCTGGGAATGGGAGCTGGTGTGTGGGTGGGGGGAGGGGAGTGGCTCCTTCTTCCCAATAAACCTGCAGGACACAACTGTGTCTGTGAGCTCTGAGGACGAAGGACTGGCCCCAACGGGGGCTGGCTTTGTGCGTGAGTGTGTGTATGTGAGTGTACGTGAGAGAGCACCCCTTCCCCAGGTCTCTGCTCTGCCCACGCTGGCAGCACCACCCACCTCCGGGCTCCTGTGAACCTGGGTCCCAGCCCAGAACTTCAGGAAACTCCCTGGCCCTATATGGGCCTGGTCACTGTTAGCAGTTCCAGTGCACTTCCTGTCAAAGCCTGGGGGACTTCTGTGTTTATCTGAGGGTTCCTCCCTCTGCCGGGTGCACCTCACCTGCCCTGGCCCCTGTAGTCCAGGCGAACCCACGTACTCTCCACCACCGGGGCAGGAGGCAGAAGGGGAAACCATGAGGGGTGGGTGCACCGGGCTGGGCCTGGGCAGCTCTCCAGGCCTCAGCACCCACATAAAGTCACATATTCACACACACACTCAACACACATACTTTCACACACCTACTCACACACACATGCACGCACAAACTTAGCCACTGTCTTACACACATGCACACATATACACAGAGTGAAGGGCTCTTGATGGCTCAGGGCTTCAGAATTTGGAGAGGTGGGCACTCCAGGTGTTTCTCTTGGGCAGCCCGGGCTGGGCCCTCCACTCAAATGGAGTGTCTCTTCCCCACTCTCCCCACAACAACGGGGCCCTTAGATCATGTTCATCCTGCAGAAGGGCACACTGAGGCCGAGAAAGACAGAGACTTGTGTGAGGGCGGAGTGTGGGTCTCCCAGTGCTGCTGGGCCCCACACCAGGAGCTCCAAACAGCAGGCATGTTTGCCCAGAGCCCTGGAAGCCAGCCGTCTGAAATCCAGGTGTCAGCAGAGTCAGGCTGCTCTGAAGGCTCTCGGGAACGTCCTTCCTTGCCTCTTGCAGCTTCTGGTGGCTGCCAGCCACCCTTGGTGTCCTCGGCTTGTAGGCAAATGCCTTTGACCTCTGCCTCTGTCTCCACAAGCCTTCTCCCTGTGCATCTTATCTCTTCTTAGACACCAGTGATTGGATCTAGAATAGCCTCATCTGGAAATCCTAAATTTAAATACATCTGCAGAGACCCTCATACCCTGAGGTTCTGGGTGGCTTTATCCTTTGGGCCATCACTGAGCCCGCTGCACGCAGTCAGCAGGTTCAGAAGCAGCTCAGAAGGCAAAGAGGCTTTTCCGAGGGCGCCTGGGGCTCAGAACCTCTCAGACCCCTTGGGCCCCCTGAAGAAGTCCAACTTCAGGACCTTGGCTTCAGAGGCCAGCCCACCGCAGGCTCTGCTCCTTGCTGTCTCCTTGCGGCCTACACTCAGCCCCTGGAGAAGGGTCCTCATAGGTGTCTGCTGCTTCTCTCACTTACTGCCTCCCACCAGCCTGTGTCTGTGCCCCCAGGATCCGGGACCATCCTAGCTCTGCCCCTAGAGAGGAGCTGGGGGCTTTGGGGCGTCTTGCCCCTCTGACTGGTGCTTGTTTTCCCTGTGCCCACCTGCCCACTTCCGCAGCCCAGGGTCCTGGGGCCACTGGCACAAAATGGGAGCTGAGGGTGAGAGAGGCTCAGGGGCCTCGGCTTCCAGGGCTCCAGCTGGGGTGCAGCCTTGATCCAGCCTCTGCTTTGGAGAGTCCTCAGCGGCCCCCACCTCTGCTGGGATCAAGGTTAGGCTTGGGCTGGGCGGGGGGCGGGGCTGAGATGTGCAGCCAAAGGGCGGCCCAAGTCAGTCTGGGGAGAGCCTGCGTGTTCCTAGCCTTCAATCTGTGGCCCGCAAGGGGCGGGGTGGGGGTGGGGTTGGGTGCCGAGGGGGCGGGACCTGGAGCTTACATCCAGCGCTCCTTCTCTCCCCGTTAGTATCTGTGCTGCTGCTACCTGCTGACCCAAGCAAAACAGAGTTTACCTTTTCTCCCTCTCGGCAGTTTTCTGTTGGCGAAGCAAAAAGGATCGCAGCTCACGCTCACCTCCCCGCCAAGGGGGGCCGCTCTGGAAGATGAAATACCCTGCGTGGGCCGGCGCCTCCCCGGCGCGGGCTCAGCCAGTGGCAGCCCCGCCGGCGCCCAGGCCGCGCACCCACGGGGACAGGCCAAGTCCGCACGCACGCGCTCCCGCGCCCCTCGCGCAGCACTGGCACTGGGGACAGCCCGCGGTGAGCACATCACTGGAACCTTCTACAAGCACTCGTGGCTGTCAGCAAGCCAGTGCGACCATACCCACGGCCCATGGCCGCTGTACAGTGGCCGTAGTGATGTGGCTGGGCAAGGAAGCAGGGCAAAAGCCAGTGACAGCAGTGCTGGCCAGGAAAAGCCTGTCTGAGGAAGGCACCTGCTGGTTCCCAGAGGCCACAGGGCCCAGCCGGGAAGGTGGGAGGGGAGAGCACCAGCAAGGAGCTGGAGCCAGGAGTCTGTAGGAGAAAGCAGCAGGGTGCACAGAGAGGCCCACCCTTGCACATGCACACGCACGCATGCATACGTGTACTCCTCGGTGTGGATACCTCAGGTGCCCAGGGGTCAGGCAGTGCTGCCCACATGGAAAAGGCCTCCGCCCATGTCAGCGCTCATGGGCAAGAGCCTGGCCCCACAGGGTCACCCCTCAGGGCAGCCCAGGTTGGATGCCCCAGTGCCCCCAGCACACAGCACAGCTGGGGCCTCCTGCTTGTGCTGGGGGCACTTGCGCATCCCTGACACCACCCTGAAGGCTTGGCCCTGAGGTGGTGGACCTACAGTGCCCACAGGGCTCCCCCACCAGTGTCACTGCCTCAGGCAGTGCCCTCTGGCCTGAGTCCTGTCCTGGCCCCTGGGGGTGGCCAGGGTCTTGCTAGGGTGGAGGAACTGGTTTTCCCAGGCTGGGCCCATGCCCTTGTCCTCTTCCGGAGCAGTGGCAGCTCTACCACTGCCAATTCAGCCATCCATCAGGGACTCAGAAGACACCAGGGAGGCTGGACAGAGCATGCGTCTTGAGCCTGGGGGAGTCTGGTGGGTCCCTCCAGTCTGTCTCTGTGTAGGGAGCAACCCCCACCTCACCAGCCTGGAGGCGCCCCAGTGGCAGATGGCCAGCCGAGGGCAGCTCTCACGCTCTCCCCCCCGCCCCCGGTCCGGATGGGGCAGTGAGAGGGGGGCACTGCGTCTCCTGAACTTGCCCTGCCAACCCTGTCGTCCCCAATTAGTGTGTAATGGCCTCCTTGATGCACAGTTTTATTAATCAAATTAATAAGTGCTGAGGAGACCTGGGTGACCTTGGCCATTTCTGCTGAGATGGGGATTTTTCCCTCTGGGTGGGTGGGGAGGGGTGCACCTGGCCCCCACACTCCTAGATTCCAGCCCTTCCTTTCTGCCTCTGATGACTGCACTTCCCACGGCTCCAAGTTGCACAGACTCACACATACACTCACACACACGGGCACACTCAAGTCATGCAGTCATGCCTGTACACATGAGCACACCTGTGCATACCCACACATACCACACTCACACAGGCTCACAGACACACTCAGGCACACTCACACTCATGAAGTCACACACACTCGGCAGTTCTCTCACACCCAAGGGCTTTGGCATTCAGGCTAAAGCAGAAGGGATGTGATGGGACACCAGGTGCCAATGGACCAAGCTTAGAGCCAGGCTGCTCCCACCCGGGGACCAGATTCCATGACCGCACGTAGCGGGGGGGGACCACCTGGGGGCCTCTGCCTAGAGAGGAGGCAAAGTCTCTTACTGCAGGGGCTTCCTGCTCTCCTGGTCTGCAGCCTGCCCCTCCCCTCCCCTCCCCTTCCCCAAACGGAGCCTGCCAGATGTCTCCTGTGGTGGCTTGAGCAGACAGCGGCTGCCCCCTGGTGACCACAGGGGAGCGAGTATTGGCCCAGCTCTGTCCATCTCTCCTTGCTCCTGCCTGGTCTTTTGGAGGCCCCTCCGCTGTTTTTTTTTTTTCCGCTGAGGCATGTGGGCCTGAGCACCCCCTTCCAATTTGGTTTTCCCAGCTCAGCCCAGCCTGCCCACCGCCACCCTGCTCCCTCACACATGGCCTTGCTGGGGCCTGTCTACTGTCCCCATTTCCCGGCTTGGGGACCCTGAGGGCTCATGGCCTGAGGAGCCAGCCAAGGGTGGCAGGGGCTGGGTAGACATGGCAGAGCCCTCTTGGGCCAGGGGCAGCATGGGGGGCCCCCTGCTGGCCTCGACAGATAGCTGCCAAAGCTTGCCTGCCACAGCCCCTGGGCTTGCACTTCAGGTGCCTGTGGGGGGCAGAGAGTGGGGTGGGAGGTAGGGAGGGGCCAAGAGAGGGTGGGGGAAAGAGTCCTGCTGGGCCCTTCCCCAGAGAGGCTGGGCAGGGCAGGAAGGGTGGTCTGGGGGCTGGGGAGGAAGCCGAGCCCAGTGGGGCCGGTGGGGTGGGCAGTGGAGAGAGGCAGCCAGGGGAACTTGGCTTGGAGCAGGGCTGGGCGCAGGGATCCGTGCCAGGCAGCAGCAGGGTGGCTGGGCACCGAGGGAGGATATGGACAGGTTGGGGGGGTGGGGGGGTGCACAGATAGCCCAGCTGAGGGTGCTCCGGTGAGTGAAGGTCCAAGCTGCAGGGACCCATTGCCACACGTCTTGCTCCCCCCCACCCCAGCTTTCCAGGATGACTTCTTGAAGCAGCTGGACCCCCTCCGCTCACCCCCAGGCAGCTGTCTCTACTGGTCAGTGCCTTGGGCACGTGAAGATGGCCCTTTGGGCACCAAGGCCAGCCGGGACGCACTGCTTCCCGTGTGTGGGCGCAGTGCTTATGGCCCAGGACTGGGCGAACACGCTCGCTCATCTGAAGATGGTCTTTAATGGCAGGCAAGGGTCCTCCCCGAAGCCCCGGAGGCTGGGCAGGGCTGATGGTGCCCTGAAGGTCCCCCGGGAGGGACCAGCCCCTTACGGCCAGCCTGGGCACTCGGAGGGTGAGGGTGGCCCACAAGGGTCAGGGGCTGGTGTGGTGGTCCCCACAGGGCCCAGGAACGGGGGACAGCCTGCAGCCTTGCCCCCCTTGGTCTTGCGGCTCCAGCCAAGGAGAGGCTTGGGGCTGACCCGGATGGGTGCTGGCATCTCACGATCACACTCCTTTTGGTTCCTCAGGAGGCCCCCTGTGCCCAGCAGGGCTGGCCAGCGGTCCCCCTGCACTCAGACAGAAACACACAGTCAGCCACCCCGCAGGCTGGGTGCCTGGAGATGTGGGATGCTGTGCGGTGGGCCCCAGGGTTTGCCGCTTCACCCTCTCAACCATCGGGAGGATAAGACCTCCGGGACAGGGTTACCAGGAGCCCCAAGGAGTGCTAGGGACACAGGCCTGGCTGATGGCCACGGGGCAGGCTGGGACGTCCTCGAGGGCAGGATGGGGACTGCCAGGGGTGGCAGCAGGTGCAGGTGGCTGCTGTCTGAAAGGTCCCCATCAGTGCAGACCACCTGCCCACCTCTCTGCTCTTTTTAGGAGCATCCCTCTAGAGCATCAGGGTGGGGTGACTGGACCCGGTGCCAGGCTGGGCCTCACCGTGCCTGGTGGCTCGGCGCGGGACAGCAGCGTCACCACGCCCAGGTCCACGCCCTCATCACCAGCGCTCCGCAGCTGCGCCACCACCTCTGCGTGCTTCCACCACCTGCATGGCTGCCTGTTCACTGACACGATGTAGTCCCCTGCCTTGAGGCCGGCTGCCTGTGGGGACGCTGGTGAGCGGGTGAAGCTCCACCCTCGGGAAGGGGAGTTGGCCGGGGGTGGGCAGGCGGCCCCTTACCGCAGCCCGGCCCCCTGGGATGACGGCTGCGATGAGCACGGGCGAGTCTCCCCGCAGGGTGAAGCCAAAGCCCCCCTCTCCTCGGGTCACACGCACTGGCCCCATCAGCCGCCACCGGTTCTTGGCTGAGAACACAGACAGGGGTCCCTGGGGGCAGGATGAGGTCAGAGGTCAGAGCACCTGGCCTGACTAGCACCCAGTCTTGTACACTCCAGGACAGACACCAACGGGGCCCCTGGAGAGGATCATGTGGGGGGTCCGTCCCTGGGGTCCAGGTAAGGGGCCTGAACGGGGTCAGCACTCACCAGTCTGTGGAAGATGTCAGCCGCCTTCACCTGGGAGAAGCTGGGCGTCCTGACCTCTGGCTTCTGATGGGTTTTAGCTGAAAGGGGACAGGTGGAGGGAGGCTCTGAGGACCCCAGTTCCCAGCCAGGATGCGGCACGGCCAGGCCAGCCTGGGCCTTGGAGCCCGGCCCTGAGGAGACCGACAGGCCAGCCTGCCCCCACCCTGAGAAGCTGCCTGGGGTCCGGCACAGGTGGCCCATCTGCCTAGGGAGCTCCAGGGGGTTTCACTGGGAAGTGCCCCCTGAAGACTGGCTGGCAGGGGTCCCTGGGACTCCAGGTGGTGCAGGCTGTGCTGGGTGACCAGCTTCAGTGTCCCTCCCTGCCGCAGGAGCGGCCCGTGGGGAGGGGGGATTGAAGGCAGGCCAGGGCGGTGCTTCGGCTTTCCACCAGCTCCCCGGGCCTGCCTCTGGATCTGGGCCTCTCCTGGTCCTCATAGGCTCAAGTGAGCCCGGAGCAGCGGCTCTGGGAGGCTAGAAATGCACTTCGTGGGCGAGTGAACAACAGAGGCTTTGGAGCAGTCTGTGCCCGCCCCAGCCAGGACCTGTGAGGGTACGCCCACCCCTTGGTCCAGTGTGCCCGCCCCAGCCAGGACCCATGAGGGCACACCCCCCTGCCTCCGCCCCACCCCCCAACCCCCCACCCCCCCACCTCCAGGCCCACTGCTCACGCTGGATGTCGGGGGCCTCGGCAGCCTCGAAGAAGTCGTCCTCACGATCAAGCTCCGAGTACTTGGCCAGTGAGTGCCGCAGTGCCTGGGCCACCACGGCCCTCAGCAGGTCCACCTTGCGAGGCACACGGCACACACTGTGCAGCCGCAGCGCCTCCTCCTGCCCCAGGATGGCGCGCCTCAGGTGGGCCTTGCCTACAGCAGGCAGCAGCTGTCACACAGCGTGGGGACAGCCCTACCCCAGGACTGGCAAGAGAGAGGCAATGGGGGGGCTCTGGGGTCAGCCCAAGGGTCCCAACGCAGCTGGCCTCGGGGTGGAGAGTGGGCCACTGGGGAGCTGCGGGTCCCAGGGACGCTGCCTGCCAGGCGTGCCTCACCCTCGGGTCCCTTGCTCTGCTGCTGGGGTCTCCCCACCAGGCAGGTCTCCCACCCTCCTGCAGGCCTCACCGCGCTTCCTGCACTCCTCCAGCTCCAGCGGCAGCGCAGGGCCCGGTGGCTTAGAGGCCCAAGGTGGCCCAAAGACCTCATGCATGGGGAGATCTCCCTCGGCCGGTGCTGGGGGCAGAGACCGTGAGCCTGGCCCCGAGCGTCCACCTACCCACCACCCACGTAGGCCTGCAAGGCAGGGAACTCACAGGGGCTTTCGCAGAGGGCCACAGCTGTGTGGAAGTGGGCCAGGGCACGGAAGTACTCAGCCTTGGCCTGGACCAGAGCAGCCCAGGAGCGGGGCATGCAGTCATGGGCAGGCGACTGGGCCAGAGCCTGTTGCACGAGGCCATACTCGGCTGCCACCTGCCAGTGAACATGGAGAGTCCAGGGCACCAGGGCAGGCCAGCAGGGCCCAGCCAGCCTCAGCCCTGCTCCACCCTAGCCCAGGGCCCGGCCTCTGTCCACCCCAACCCAGGTTCAGCAGCCCCCACACCACAAGCTGAGGGGGCTCGGGGTTCCCCAGTTCTTGCTCTGGTTGGTACTGCCCCTCCTCAGCAGACTACAGTGAGGGGCCCAAGCCTAAGGGGGGCTGTGGAACATGGTGTTTGGAGCTGGCACCGCAGTGATGCCACAGGACCCAGGACCAGGACACCAGCTCTGAGGACTCAACACACATGGGGACGTGGCCACCTTGCCTACCCAGCCTGGGCCTCCCCACACCCTGCTCTGCCCCTTCCTTCCACCCCCACCCACACCCAGCCCCTGGACCAGCCTCTCCTGTCCACTGGGGGCTAGTACCCTGGGTTAGATGGAGAGGGTCCTGGCAGGGCAGTGGGAGCTGCCCACCCTCACCTGGGCGGCCTCCTGGGCCAGGCGCAGCTGGGCTGGGCCGTCGTGGGGCGCGGCAGGGTCTGGAAGCGAGAGGCCCTCGAAGACGCACTCCTGGGCCTGCGCCATCATGAGCTGCTCCAGCACACGTAGTGTGGCGGGGCTCATGTCGGGGCTTGGCGCGTGGGAGAAGTTCTCCCCAAGGAGGCTGAAAGCCCCTGCAGAGGGGAATGCTCACCCTGGGCCGCAAGGCCTCTCCCACACCCGCTGGCCCCTGCTCAGCCCCACACTGGGCGTCCCCGCCCTGCACCAGACTGGCCTGCAACCACACCCTGCCCACCACTGCAGGTGTGGAAGCCCCCAGCCGGTGGCCCTGAGCGGCCCTTACCTGCGGCCCGCTGGAAGGCCTCTATAGCGCGGCTGGTGCCCTCGATGCAGGACCGGTCCTGGCGGGCCCCGATCTGGGTGTAGAGAGCACCGATGTTGAAGAGCACGCTACCCTTCTCGAAGGCTAGGCTCCGCTGCTGGGCCGGGACCCCCGTGAGCGAGTCGTACCTGTGGGGTGGGCATGGGGCTGGTGAGGTCCCTGGGCGCCGAGAAGGGCCCGAGGGTAGGGGGGGTGGTAGGGGAGGACCTCACGGGGGGCCCAACCCCCAGGCCCCCTACCAGTGGAAGAGCAGCCCCAGGCTCCTGGCGGGCGTGGAGAAGCGGGCATCCAGGAAGCAGAGCTGGCTGTAATACGCCGTGAGCAGCTCCAGGCCCGCCTGGTCCCGGCTGGGCGTCCGCATGGCCTGCGGGGAGCAGCCAGCTGGGCCCCACTGCCTGGTCCCCCACAGCACACTCACGGCCCTGGGGGCCTGCTGGCAGCACTCAGGGAGGGGTGGAGAGCATAAGTTCCACGGATTCAGTGGTGGGAGCCGCTGCAGAGCACCTGCATCCTTGGTGGAGGCCTTACCCCCTCACCACCCATGCCAGCCACACCGGGCACACTTCCCCTCCCCCAGCCATGTGTGCCATCTGGGAGCCAGTGTAGGACACAGAGTGAGGGTCAGCACTGGGGTGAGAGGCCAGCAGGGACCCAGAGAAGAAATTCCCCTTGGGGGTGTGCAGACCCTCTGGTGTTCTGGTCCCTGCCACCCGGGTGAACATCTACACTGAGCTCCTGCTTGGTGCCCGACATGAGCCTGTTTGCTCACCCGTAAGCTAGGTGGGCCACCTCATGGAGGGTGGGGCACCAGGGTGGCCTTCGGGCAGCTGGGACCTTCCTGAGGCCCCACAGCTGCCCTCCCAGGAGGCAGTAGGGGTAGGGAAGAGGCCACATACCTGCCTCAGGTCCTCCAGCTCCTTGAGTTCCGCCTCGTAGGAGGCGCTATCCTCTCCAAAGTGCCCTGAGATCAGCTCCTAAGGGGGCGGGGACAGGGAGAGGCAGGCAGAGGGGTGGGGGGGGGCTATGTCTGCACAGCAGGGCCGGGGTGTTGGTTGGGTGGCAAAGGGCTGGCCCCCGAGAAGGGCTGGTGGGTGTGCAGGGCCTGGCAGGCACTGGGCTGGGTGCTGAGCTGTGTCCCCCCGGCCCTGGGATTCCTCGAAGACAATGCCAGCCCCCTCAGATGTAGGCCAGGACAGTTGATGCTATTGTTGCATTCCCCTACCGACCCCCACGGGGACCTTGGGACATGGCAACCCTTGGGACACGGCAACCCTTGGGACAGGTGCCAGCTGCCATCTGACAGGCCACCCTGAGGCAGGTGCTGGCTGCCGTCTGACAGGCAAGGAAATCGAGGAATATGGAGGTGGGCCACTTGCCTCAGGGAACCTGCTGGTGGTGGCTGGGCCAGAACCACTGCCAACACTGGGCCCGTGGGGGCTCAAGAAGACACTGGGGAACAGGCTCTGGTTTGGAGTGGGCAGGCAGCCCTCAGGCCATGGGGTCCTCAGAGCATCAGTCCCAGGACCCTGGAGCCACCCTGGGGCTTCCAGCAGGACAGCCAGGCTTGACACACTGTGCCAGGGCAGGGAGTCGACTCACCCCAACCCTCCCGCCCGGGCAGAACCACCTCTGCCTCCAGGGGGGTCCAGTGTGGCCTGCAGAGCAGAAGCGGAGCGGCACCGGGCCTCTGTGGCTCTGCTCAGGCCCCTGGGCGACCAGGCTAGCCCCTTCCTCTTTCTGGGCCTCAGTTTCCTCATCTGCTCAATTCCTCAGGCAGGGCCAGGACCCTGGGACCCTGATCCCTTGAACCCCAGGGCAGGGCCATGATCCCTCCGACCACCCCAGGAAGGGCAAACCCCACTCAGGCCCTGCAGAAGGGGGCTCAGCAGCAACTCACCTTCAGGGGTGTGGACCAGTCCAGCTCCTTGGTCTCCTTCAGGCCCAGAGGGATCATAGGGATGCGGACGCCTTCCCTGGAATCAGAGTGTCCTCTCCAGACTCCGGGGCCGGACCCTGCTGTCCCCAAGTACCAGGTGCCACCCACTGCTCCTGCCCTACTGATGTCTGTCCCTCCTTCTATCCGCGCATCCACACACGCTTTGTCCCAGAACGCAGACTCACACAGGCACAGAGTGACGTTTGTGGCGACTTGGCTAGACTAGGGTTCTTAGCAGTTTGGCGGATATGGTTTAATCTTCCTCCATTTTGTGATTGGACGTGAGCACCCAAGCAGCTGAAAAGGGAGCTTCCTTGGGACGTGGTCTGTATCCAATATTCGGATGTCCTGGCAAAGCTCACTCTCTCGATCCTGCATCTGACTCGTCATCCTCTGACCTCTGGTTCTTGGGACATGAGCCAGCAGCCTGCTATCTGACTTGCAAATTTTGGGATTAGCCAGCTCCCACAACCCTGTGACCCAGCAGCCTTCCACCTGACCTGCCGATTTTGGGTTCGTCAGCCCCTGCAACCATGTGAGTCAGGAGAAGCCTCCAGCCTGATGCCTGACCCCCGGATTTGGGACTTGTCAGCCTCCACAACTGTGTGACCCATTTCCTTGAAATAAATCTGTCTGTATATTTACATATATACACTTCACTGGTTTTGCTTCTCTAGAGAATGCAGCCTAAGACAGACACACACACAGACAGACACACACAGCACACACACCCCTCAGGCCAAGGCATGTCCACGTACGTGCTTTGTCCTGGAACACAGCCTCACACGTGAACACACACGTACCCCAGGCCAGAGTGCGTCCACGCCCACGCGCATAGCACACACGCATCCCTCGTGATGGGGTGTGTTCACACACATGCACTCCTTTGCTGGGGGGCATCTATACACATGTGTGCACATACACACCCACCTCGTGCCAGGGGACTTCCGTGCATACGCTTTGTTCCAAAACACAGCCTCACGCATGCGCACACATGTACCCCAAGCCGAGTGCATCCATGCACACACACATGCACACACATACCCCCTGTGCCGGAGTGCATCCATGCACACACACACGCACCCTTCATGCCAGGGCACAGCCATGCACACACGCACCCCTGATGCCGGGGTGTGTCCATGCCGCTGTTGAGTTCCTCCAGCTCTTCCTTCAGCAGCTGCAGGCTGGCGTTGACATAGCTCAGCTCCAGGACGACCGTCTCCCTGACTCGGCTGTTGCTGGTTGCTCTGGAGGACCCCATGAGGTCAGAGCCCTGTCCTGAGGCAGACCCATGCCCAGGCCCCCCACTGCCCTGGTGACCCAGCCTAAGATGATGGGGTGGCCTAAGGGCCCAGAATAGACACAAGACAGCCCTCAGCTGGTTTGGGAGCCCCCCCGTCGCCTCCCTACAGTCCTGGTTACCCAAACCCCCTCACAGGCAGTCCTGACTTTGCCCTGGGGGCACGTCTCCTCCACCACTTCCCCCTCCCCTCTGCCCAGCCCCAGGATACAGGACCACCCCTTTGACTCAAGACCATCTCCCCTGGAGAAGAGGGGGGAGTCTCAGTCCTCTGCACCTGTGTCTGGGGGACGGACACGGTGCAGTGGTCAGCAAGAAAAGCCAGGCTGGTAGGGGTGTGCAGGAGGTGCTGGAGTGGGTGAGGGGCCCCTGGGACTCAAGCAGAGCCCTTAATGCAGCCTGTGGTCAGCCCCGAGTTTCAGCCTCCCCTGAAGATGGGGGTGTGCAGGTATGGGGCCCCAGTTAGCAGACTGGAGAGATGTGGCCACAAGTCAAGGAATGCCAAGGACTGGACAAGCACAAGACTAGACAAGGGAGGGTCCTCCCTGGAGCCTCCAAAGGCACCCTGAACTTGGACTTCTGTGCTCCAGAACTGTGAGCGAATGAATTCCAGTTGTTTTAAGTCCCTGGTGTGTGGTGCTTCATTCCAGCAGCCCCAGGGCCCTCACACACCCAGCCTGGGCCTGGTCTGCAGGGGCCTGGAAGCTATCGAGGCCCGGGAGAGGGGCAGGTGCTGGCACCCACCTGTACAGGTTCTCAGCTCCTGTCCGTATGCGAAGCTCCTTGTTGATCAGCTGGTGGACACGGGCCCTGCGGGTCTGTAGGCGGCTGTGCTGCGATTGAGCCAGCGGGTCACAGCCCTGCCGGGAAGCCGCAGAGGGGTCATGGTGGCAGGCTGCCATCGAGCTCCCAGCCCCCAGGGAGCTCCCATGGGCCGCCAGCAGGCTCAAAGAGGGGGCCCAGCCACGGGGGCATGCCTCCTGATGGCCATCTGGGAGACCTCATTCTTTTTCTGACCAGGTGCTGTGTGAACACCTCAACGGAGTCCCTGGTGTCCCTGTGGGACAGTCCCCCAGATGGTTCCTGGGCAGCACATGTGGGGTGCGGCACTCGGAGCTCTCAGCCCTACCTCAGCCCTGGGGGCCACCAGAGGCCCTTCCCACCCAGGCCCCTCCTAGCTCCCCACGAGGGTACAGCCTGAGCCCACCCAGCCGGGAGGCCCTGGGCACATCACCTCACCGCCCTGTCTGCACCCCGGCACCCCCTCTGCACCTCCATGCCCCCACACCATCTCTCTTCCTCAGGAGCCCTCTCCTCCCCTGGCACCCTCTCCCTGCGCCCCCCTCCACCGCCCTCCCTGCCCCACTGCTCTCTTCTACACAGTGGAAGCCTCACGTTGCCGTGGCCACAAATGGGTCATGAGAGCTGGACGTGCACCAATAACGGGCATACTGAGCAGGTGGAAGTGTTATCCAGCTCCAGCCCTGTGTGCTCCACTCCCTCCATGTTGGGGGTGGGGCAGTGTGTGTGCACAGGCCCCCAGGGCTCGGCCCATGGCAGGATCCCTTCCCTGGTCACTGGACATTCCATCTTTGGAGCCTCCAGCCAAATCGGCCACTCCAGGGGCACCCCTATAGGGTTGCTATCAGTTGGAATCAACTCAATGGCAATGGATTTTTTTTTTTGTTTAGGACCACCTCGGCCCAGCCCCTCCTTGAGGGCAACCCGTTGTGTAGATGCCCAGGGCTGGGCCCTCTTGTTGACCTGGCTCTTTCACCCAGAGCCCCCACCTGAGACCTTGCTGCCTCCTGCAGACGCTTGGGGGGACCGGAAGGGCAGGGGCGTCCACGGCTGTCAGGCATGTGGACTTGCAGCAGGCCCTGCCAAGGACTGGGCAGCTCCCTTTAGCAGGGGAGGCCAGTCTGGGGTGGACGAGGATAAAAGGAGGCAAACGTGGCCCCCCTACTCTGCGTATGTCAGTCTGTCTTCTTGATGGTGGGGTTGCGCCCCTTCTCTGCAGTGACCCCAGGCCTGCCCTGTGCACACAGGCGGAAGGCCCTCCAAGACACCTGTGGAGCCAGAGGTGGGGGCAGAAGGGCCAAAGCCAAAGCCACAGCCCGTTTACTTCCAAAGTTGACCTGAAATGTGCCAGCAGCTGCTATGGAGCCTGAGCAGGGGGGCACCCACCCTGGGGGGGGATCTGCCCCCATGTGGGGTTGGGGATATCTGCCCCAGGGCAGGCAGGCATCTGCTCTGGGGCTGGGTGTGTGTGTGCTGGGCAGAACCGCCCAGCTCCGCAGGCTGCCTCATCCACAGGGACCATCAGGTGTCTGAGGGTCCAGTTGCTCCTGGAGAAACATGTCAGGTCGGGTCTGCTCTGAGCCCGGCCAGGTGCCCTGATAACCCTTAACTGCTCCCCCATCCCAGGCCGCTGCCTGCACAGCCTGCTGGGGGTGGAGGGGCGTGGGAACAGCTGCTGTGGACTTCAGAAGCCAGTGCCCCTCACCCTCCAGGCAGTGAAGCTTGGTCCCACAACCCCGCAGGTGAGGAGTTCAGGTGCCGGGCCACCTGGTATCCCGCTATCCCTGGCAGTCTGGCTCCAGCTTGCTGGGGCCCTGGACCCGCTGCGGTCGTTTCTGGCCCCACTGTGGACAGAGCAGGGGTGTGGCCTCTGGGCATCCCCACAGTGGCTACACTGGGGCAGGGCCTTGGCAATGGCTGGCGGAAAGGGACAGGAGCAAGAGAAGCAAATGCCCTGCACCCGCCCTGGGGCAGAGGTCAGTCTGCACCTGCTGCTGGGAACACCCGGGCCCATGACCCCAGGACAGGAGGAAACCAGATATGGGCTGCTGCCAAGGCCACGCTTCCTGACACTAACAACCGTGCTGGGGCTCCCCTGGGCCCAGAGCTCAGGGCTGGGGGCAACGCTCAGGGGAGAGTCACTTCAGGCAGTTACTCAACCCATTCTTCAGGCGTGTTAACAGAGGCCCAGGGATGGCAGCAGAGCCCCCACCCTGCAGGCTGGCCCTGCCCCACCACTTGCTCCCAGAATGCCAGCTCTACCATGTGCCACTCATATCCCCTCCCCCCAGCAAAGCCAGGGTCCCACCACCTCGCCACAGGCTCCTGAGGCCCACTTCCCCACCTCAACCTGTGTGGGCAGACACAGGCCAGGATTCCCTGACTGAAGGGTCACTCTAGGGTAGAGGTACAGAGACGGCTGGGTGGGTGCAGCAACCACAGAGAGTCACCACGGCCCACGGCTGAAGATGCGCCTGCGGTGGGGGGGAAGACCCTGTGGAGCTGCTTGCCTGCAGCCCCCCAACTGCTCCTCCAAACACTGCCCGGGGGTCACGGGGCCAGGCCCAGCCCCCTTCTTTCTCTCCGAGCGCCTGCTCTGTCTCTGGGCAGGATCAGGTCACCTCACCTGGCCCATGGCCTGCTTCTCTCCTCCTGCCCAGCAGACGAGGCCCAGACACACAAAAGCTGAACTCAGCCAGCTGGGGGACAATGTGCAGCCTGACACCTGAGAGGAAGGAGGCCTGCACCGTGGCGGGGGCACCTGGGCCTAGAGCAGACATCACCTCTGCTGGGCACTCAGGATGGAGAGCCTGGGGGACAGGGCACCTGGCATAGAGCAGTGGAGCAGCCACAGTGACCCAAGGCACCATCCTGCAACACGGCCCCACGTCCCAGACCTTCCTCAGTGCTCTTAGAAGCTGTCCTGGTCAGCATCCCAGGTCAGGGACTTCAGGAGAGCCAAAGGTTTGAGAAAGTGACTAGAAAGTGACGGAAGGACAAACTGCTCAGCTGAGGGGTCCTCCAGTGATGTCCCACACCCCCAGATGTCAGCGGCTCAAATAAAATCACATCAACGCCCAGTGACGCAGCCACCCCATGGCAGGGGGGACAATGCTAGGAAGGGAGGAATTACAGGGCTGGAAACAAACATGGGGGCCTGTGGCTGTCACACCCACAGCCCAAAACCTGCAGAGAAGGGGGATCCAGGAAGGCCAGGGGAGCCCTGCAGTTGTGTGGGGGCTTGGTGGCTTCGGAGAGGCTGACCATCCGGACTCTCACCCTCCTCCCAGTCCTGAGGGGCCACTGGACACACCGTGACCCTAGACAGGGGCAGCAAGGGAAGCAGGCTCTGGCCTGGCCACCAGCCTCAGTTTCTTCACTCTCCCCACTGGTACAGCCCTGCCTGCCTCCGGGGCAGGTGAAACATTGAAGGACAGTCGCCTCCCAAGCACCCGCAGACCAGAAGGCAGCAGGCCTGGGGTTGGGGGGGTGCCAACACCAGCTCCTCTGCCCCTGCCCCGCTAACAGGTGGCTGCCGGCACAGAACCAGGTGTTGGGGACTCCCGCCCCGCACCTGAGACCTTCCCAGTCCCGCACCCCTACCGACCTGTGCTCTGCACCCCGCAATACCCCTGCACGCCGGGAGCCCTATCTGCGCCCAAACACCCCTGTCCGCACCCCCACGGAACTGCGCTTTGCACCCCGCGATACCCCTGCACCTCGAGAGCCCCAGATGCATCCTGGCCCCTGGCCCGCACCCCTGCACACAGCCCCTGCTCCACATCCCGCAATACCCCTCCATCCCGCGACCCCCAGCCGTAACCCCCCGTGTCCTTCGCCCTGCGCCACGGCACTCCGCGGGTCCCCCGGCCCCATCCCCCGCCTTGAATCCTCACCGACCCCGGAACCCCGCGCCGCCGCACCCCGAGATCCCCCCACCCCCGCCCCGCTCCCCCACCTTGCGCCCACTGCCGGCCGCTTGCAGCCAGGCGCTGTCCTCGCCGCCGCCCGGGACGTCCGGCCTCTCCTCGAGGATCATCGCCGCCCCTGCAGCGACCGATCGCCGGCTCCGACAGCCGCCCGGGCCCGACTCGCCACCGCCCGCCGCCGCCCGCCGCCGGACTCGCTCTTCCCGGTGGGGCTGCCCGGGGCCGGGGGCGTGGCTGGGAGAGCCGAGCGTGCGAAACTTGCCTCGCCCAATCGGCGGCGGCAGCGGCTCGGACGGACAGCAGCACAGGCCAATCAGCGCACGGGGGAGGCGGGCTCCGGGCGGGACCGTGGGCCCGAGGGAGTGTGGTAACCCGGGCAACAGCGGGCCGGGAGCGCCGCTGGGGCCGGGCAGTGCGCATGCTCCGAGGTCCAGCTCGCGGGGGGAATTCGGGGCGGGGGGACGCGACAAAAAAGTGGGCACTGGCCGCGGGGTCGCCCCTCCGAGCCCTCTAGGGAGCTCGCAGAGTCTCGGAAGCATGGGCCGTCCGCGTCACCCGGCACCCCGTCACCCCGTCACCCGGCAACGGGACCTCGGAGAGGGTTGCTCCACAGGGCTCACAATAGGGTTTTCAAACGGTTTTGTTGGAGGCGATCGCTTGCGGAGCTCCTGACAAAGGCGGCTTTCTTCTCGCCCCCGCAGAGCCGCCCGGCCCGGCCCAGCGCGGCGCCGGCCTGCCTCAGAACCCGCCTCAGAACCCGCCCGCCTCCAGAACCCGCCCGCCTCCAGAACTCGTCCCGCATCCAGAACGTGACCGTCCTCCAAATACCTTCTGCCTCTAGAACCCACCCACCTCCAGAACCCTTCTCCGTCCAGAACCTGGCTCCTCCAGAACCCCACCTGACTCCAAAATACCACCTCCAGAACCCTTCTGCCTCTAGAGCCCACCCGCTTCCAGAACCCCATCAGCCCCCAGAACCCCATCAGCCCCCAGAACCCCCTCAGCCTCCAGAACCCTTCTCCTCCAGAACGCCTCTGCCTCCAGAACCCCGCCTGCCCCTAGAACCTCCCTGCTGTCAGAGCCTGTGCTCCCTGATGGGCTTGCCCCTGCAACGTGCCTCCTTCCAGGTCCTTCCGTAACTGCGCTAGGTTTCTGGTGACTCTGGAGCTCCCCAGACTCCACCTGGGCTCTCCTCTCGGGGAACGCAGCTATCCTAGGGCAGGCAGACCAGGGCATGTACGGTGACCACACTCCTCGCTGGAGTTCTCTGAGCAGCAGTCTCTGTTCTCGCCACCCCACCAGGTCACTGCCTCCTTGGTGCTGGGCCTGGGCTCCTCCTGCGTGCTTCGGGAGCCCGACCCTCGTGGCAGCCCCTCCCAGGCCACCCTCCACACCCATCGCGAACATGCACGTGGACCCTGCCATCCCGGATCTAAATCCTGTCAGCTGAGCTCCTTGGCTGCCCCTGCCGACAACCACAGTAGTGGGCTCTCCCCAGCAGTGCCCCTCACCAGGCCCAAAGGCCCTCGCCAGCCACTGCCAGTCCACTGGTCAGACTGGCCTCCCTCAGTGGGTGGCCTTTGCTGCCCTGACACCCTCTGCCTTGAAGCCCCCTTCCTACAAGGAAGTCCACCTGCCCAGTGGACTCACTTGTTCTTCTCACTTCTACCCAGACTGCACAGACCAGCAGAGACTGCCCACTCTCCTCCACCACAGCACTGGCTCCCGCGTGTCCACGGCTTGCCTCGCGGACGTGCGCTGATGCTGCAGGAGAGCTGGGCTCCTGTCTCACTCGTGTGAGCGCTGGCTGGCACTTCGTAAGTTCTCAGTGAAAAACCTGTTGGCGTGAAGTCGATTCCAACCCATGGTGACCCCACGTGTCACAGAATGGAACTGCTCCAGAGGGTTTTTTGGCTGTAATCTTTACGGAAGCAAACCGCCAGGCCTTTCTCCCACAGCACCACTGGGTGGGTTTGAACCGCCAATGTTTAGGTTAGTAATGGAGCACAAGCCGTCTGCACCACCCAGGGACCTAAGTTCATCGTGAAGGTTCAGGGCATGGTGAGCACACTTTTGTGGGGCCTTTGGGTGTACTAAGCACCTCCATGTGGGCCATCTCCTTCCACACCTGCCATGAGCCTGTCCCCCAAAACACAGCCCAGCCTTCCTCACAGCCTTCAGAATCTCAGGCACTCCAGGAGGCCTCATCTGTGTGTTTTAGCAAGCAGCTGTCACTGAAGTAATATTCAGTTTTAAAATATTTATCATGCAATTTAACAGCAATTTTGCCAGGGATTTTTGGCTCGTCAGGCAGTGGTCATTGAAAAGTGAAGGAGTGGCTCTCGAACTTGGCGGGATGTAAGAGCCCCCAGCGATGCTAGCTGAAGATACAGACTCCCAGAGCCCTGGTGGCACAGTGATTAAGAGCTCGGCTGCTCACCAAAATGTCAGCAGTTCAAATTCACCAGCCACTCCTTGGGAAACCTATGGGGCATTTCTACTCTGTCCCATAGGGTCACGATGAGTCGGAATCAACTCGACAGCCACGGAGAGTTTTGCCCACAAGAGGATGAGGGCGTGGTGAAAGGCTTGGGGCGGACGCAGCCCCGTGCCTGGGAAACCACGTCCTCGTTCCCCCTCGGCTGCAGAAGAACCAGCAACACCGGCTCATGGAAGCTGCCCATCCATGAAGAAAACCTGTTGTTATCAGAAAATTTCTGCGCCAGTTGTTAAAAACGGGTATTATTAAAAATTAAGTAAACTTGGAATTAAATAAAAAACCCAGGTGCCATTGAGTTGAGCCCAGCTCCTGGCGACCCACATATGTCAGAGTAGAGCTGTGTCCCCCAGGATTTTCAGCGGCAGAGCTTCTGGAAGCGGGCCACCGAGGCTCTCTTCTGCAGCACCTCTGGCGGACTCTTCGGTTAGCAGCCGAGGACTTGAACCATGGGTGCCTGTGATCGTAGAAATTCCTGCAATTACATAAAAAAAAAAAAAAGTGCCATCGAGTCAATCACACATCCTATTAAAAACAAGAGACGTGGGGGCTCAGTGCTAAAGAACTTGGCTATTAACCAAGAGATCAGCACCTTGAATCCTCCAGCTGCCCCTTGGAAATGCTATGGGGTGGTTCTACTCTGTCCTACGTGGTCGCCGTGAGTTGGAGTTGACTAGATGACAATTCCGGGGGTAAAAAATCTGGGGGTAGGGGTTTATTAATAACAAAGGCAATAAATGCTCGAAGTTCTCGTCTTGCTTATTTCCTTGTTCCATCTTCCTGTTCCCTGAGCTCTGGGGTGACACACATCTGTATGGAGGGGACACTGTACCCTGGAGAACGCTCGCGTGCCTCTTCCCAGCTCAGCGACCCTGGATCTGCAACCTGGGCAACCTGTGTGAGTGGGCTGAACCCTAAGCCTCAGCCTCCGAATGCAGGAAACACACCCACTGGCCCCGGGGTGACCGAGGCTGAAGCCAGACTGTCTGGCAAGCCGCGGCCAGGGCTGCATGGGTGCAGATTCACTTCTCGAGAGGACCTGGGGAGGTGGCGACTCAGTACCACCCTGCCTTGGACGCCCCCTGTGATGGTAAGATCGTGTGTCCATTTCTCTGGGCCATGATTCTCAGTGTTTCGGCAGTCATGTGATGTGTGGTCACATCCCTGTTGAGATTCGATATGTGATCACCCCCATGTTGGGATCTGCTGTGAGTGGGCTGGACCCTAAATCAGTCAATTGAAGGGGAGCTTCCTTGGGTGTGTGGCCTGCATCAAGCGTGGACAGATGTTCTGGCAGGGCGTGGGGGCTTTTGCTGGCTCTAGATCCTGCAGCTGGCTCCAGTTCGTCTGACCGCCAGTTCTTGGGACTCGAGCTAGCAGCTTACCTGCACTCTTCCCTACTGATGTTGGCATTCATCGATCTTCACAGCCTGTGATCTATAGCCCTATTCTGCAGCCTGCTGATTTTGAGTTCACCAGCCCCTGGGGCTATGTGAATCAGGAAAAGCTTCTTTCCTGACCCAGGGGCTTGGGATGTTACAGCCTCTACAATCACGTGAGCCATTTCCTTGATATAAATTTTTCTCTATATATATATTTATACAATTTACTGGTTTTGCTCCTCTAGAGAACCCAGCCTAAGACACCCCACCCTGCCCACACCAGGCTGAAGGGGCCAGCCCCAGCATGCTGGTACGAGGTGACTCCCCCTTGGTCACAGCTGGGCTGGTGTGGGCTCCTTCAGGCAGGGCTGTGCCACAGTCAGGGCCTTCTTGGTCCAGAGCACTCGGTCCAGGCCTCACAAAGCCCTGGCCTTGGGCCCTGAGCGTCCACTTAGCCATCAAGGAAGCCAGCTGTGATGGGGGGCTGCAAGAGTGGAAGCCTCGTGGGGCAGACCAGAAAAGGGGGGGTGCAGGGGTACGGTTACTCTGCCGGGGTCGGGGCAGCGTCAGGCCAGGCCTGTCCAGTTGTCCTGCTACCCAGACCTCTGCCCACAGTGGGGCACTTTTGTGTGTGTGCGGTAAGTAAATATATAGGCCACAAAACACTTGCCATTTCCAGGGGTCTGGGGACCATGGTTTCAGGGAACATCTAAGTCAATTGGCATAATAAAATCTATTAAGAAAACATTCTGCATCCCACTTTGAAGAGTGGCGTCTGGGGTCTTAAACGCTAGCAAGCAGCCATCTAAGATGCATCAATTGGTCTCAACCCACCTGGATCAAAGGAGAATGAAGAACACCAAGGATACAAGGTGATTACGAGCCCAAGAGACAGAAAGGGCCACATGAACCAGCGACTACATCATCCTGAGACCAGAAGAACTAGATGGTGCCCGGCTACAACCGATGACTGCCCTGACAGGGAACACAACAGAGAACCCCTGAGGGAGCAGGAGAACAGTGGGATGCAGACCCAGAATTCTCATAAAAAGACCAGACTTAATGGTCTGACTGAGACTGGAAGGATCCCAGTGGTCATGGCCCCCGGACCTTCTGTTGGCCCAGGACAGGAACCATTCCTGAAGCCAACTCTTCAGACACGGATTAGACTGGACAATGGGTTGGAGAGGGATGCTGGTGACGAGTGAGCTTCTTGGATCAGGTGGACACTTGAGACTATGTTGGCATCTCCTGCCTGGAGGGGAGATGAGAGGGTGGAGGGGGCTAGAAGCTGGCAAAATGGACAGGAAAAGAGAGAGTGGAGGGAGAGAGCGGGCTCTCTCATTGGGGGAGAGTAATTGGGAGTGTGTAGCAAGGTGTATATGGGTTTTTGTGTGAGAGGCTGACTTGATTTGTAAACTTTCACTTAAAGCACAATAAAAATTATTAAAAAAAAAAAAGCCATTTCAACTTTTTTTTTTTTTTTAAAGCTTTTTGTGGTGAAAATGTATACGACAAAACGTGCAACATCTCAACAGGGTCTGCAGGTACAACCACGTGCCCCTGGCCACATCTTCAGGTAGGACGGCTGTTCTCACTACCCTTTTCCAGACCATTCCACTACCATCAACACGACCTCAACGCCCCCTCAGCAATGCCCCTTCCGCCCCCTCCCCCTGCTGGTAGCCCCTGTCATTTCTGGTTTCTATGTCACGTCAACATTCTTCACATGTACGATTCGGCGCCATTAATTATGTTTAGGAGGCCCTGGGTGGCGCACATGGCTAAGCACTCGACTACGAGCCGAAAGGTTGGCAGTTCCAACCCACCCAGAGGAGTCTTGGAAGACAGGCCTGGCCATCTGCTTCCAAAAGGTCCCAGCCTTGAAAACCCTACGGAGCAGTTCTGCTCTGCACACGTCACCCGTGAGGTGGAGTTGCCAACAGCTCACAACACCACTCCCCGTCGCCAGGGTTCGGCGTCTTCTGGTGGCAGGCGAGGTGCTGATGTGGACATTCCTCCTGACGAGTCAGCTGACTATGTTTACCTTTGTGCCTTCCCAGAGCAGCAGAGGAGGAAGCCTGGGGAGGCCCAGGGTTGGCTAAGGCCCGAGAGTTTAATTAGACGACTGTTTGTCCACTGTTGCGCCGACTCAGGAGTCAACGGTCAGGCAGCATGAGGCAAAGACAAGACCACGCTGGCAGCCCCGCCGTGACGGATGGAGGGACGGCCGCCGCAGGATGCGGGGGCGCCTTAATCAATGGCAGTGATAGTGGCCGATGCATCACCTGCGAGGCGTGTCACCGAAGAGCAGCGGGAGCCAACCAGACGTAAAACAGGAGTTGTTCGTAAATACAATCCACACTCTGTGTTCGTCAGAAAGCTATTAATCATTCAAGAAGCACCTTCGGTAAAGAATCACCTGGCTTTTGGGTGAGCCCGGATCATCGATCCCTCCCAGTCCCGGGGCAGACAGGGCCATCTGGGCCCCAGAGAGCAGGCACGGCATATTTGTTTTCATTTGAAGACACGTTGAGAGTTATTAAAAAATTAAAAACAAATAAAAGAGCAGTGGGCAGCACTTGCTTGTGGTTAGTAAGTCATTTGGGAGCAGGGAGAACCCTTCAAAGCCCCCTTCTTGCAGGCCTTGCCCAGGCCCCCCTTCCCAGGCCAGGCCTGTGCTCACGCCTCTCTGACACTGAGAAGCCAGCACAGACGGAGGGAGCGGGTGCCCGGAGAAAGGAGGCAGCTGCCTGACAGCCCAGGGTACTAGTCTGGAAGTACAGGGAAGAGGAGATGTGCCGGGGAATCGTCGTCCTTGTGAACCAGGCAAAGTGGCCTGGCTCTGTGGCCGTTCCCTGGCCCCAGGAAACTGGCTACACCCTCCTGCTTCATTCGCTCTGGAGCTTGGATGGCATCGGGTCAGGGGTGCTGGGTGTGACCACGTGTGGGCAAGATTTTGGCCTGAGCAGCCTGGAGATGGGGGCTATCCCCAAGATGGGGAGATTTGGGATGGCAGGCTGGGAGATGCAGAGTTGGGCTTTAGACTGGAGTCGCCGGCAGTCCTTAGCGGGCTCCACGGATGCATCCAACGATCAACTGGGCAGCTGAGCGTGGCGCTCAGGGGTGAGGCGACTTCATTGAACAGTCACTGAAGAGCAGTTATGGGTAGAGGAGACAGGGCCTGGGACGTGGTGCTGGGACCACTCAGCGTTATGGTCAGGAAGAGGCAGGTCAGCCTGGGGCAGCAGGGACCAGGCAAGGAGGTTCTTGAAGCCAGGGAGGGCCACGCTCCAAGGGCAGCCAGTGACCCACGTGCCCAGCACGTTCAGCGCGTTCATCGAGGTGAGGGTGTGGGATGCGGCGGTCAGTGGAGGCTTTGGATGGGAGGTGGCTTCAATGCAGTGTGAGGACAGAAGGCCGCCTTGAGGTAGAGGCCAGGAAGTGGACAAAAGAAGTGAATACAGGAAGTGGACACAGGAAATGGAGACAGGAGATAGATACAGGGAATGGACATAAACAAAGACAAGAAGTGGACAGGAGAAGCCGAGACAGGAAATGGACACAGGAAGCAGAGACAGGAAGTAAAGGCAGAAAGTGGACACAGGAAGTGGACACGAACCTGATGAGTTCTGCAGGGAGCAGAAATTGGTGCCATACCTCTTGTGGGGTCAGGCGCTGGACTTTCAAGTGCGTATGAACACGTCAACCACACACACAGGAGCCGTGGTAGGAAACGGGGTGGGGCAGGCAGATGCAATGTTGGAAGGACAGGGACGCTCTCAGAAGATTGCTTCTAGTGTCAGAGAAATTGGTGGCCAGGCCTCAGCTGAGAGAGGGCAGGGGAGGGGCAGCCAGAGGTCCTGAGACAGGGGTGGGGGCTCCTACAGGGCTGAAGTCCCCCTGAAATCTGTGGTTGCAATCAGCACAGCAACCGAGAGAAGGCAGAGGGCTGGGTTTAGCCTGAGTTTGGAGGGAGGCAGAGAGGAGCCAGGACACAGGCTAGGACAGAGGATGAGGAGCCCAGCCTGTATGGGCGCTGAGAGGAGAGAGATGCCAGGGAGGGCCCGTGTGCAAACTCGCTGTGCGAGGTGCTGCTACTCTCAGAGAAACTGAGGCACAGTCAAGTGAAGCCACTCGTCACAGGTCACAGAGCTGACAGGGACCCAGCGGCTGGTTTCTAGCTGAGTGGCCCTGGGGTAGTTCCCGGCTCTGTAATGGGGCAGCCGGGTATAATAACGGTCCATGCGAGGAGGTGTGAAGGAGCCAGCACCCGGGACGGGCATAGGAGAGCCAGCCCCGCCATGCTGAAGTCGGCAGGGGGAGGACCGTGGGGGCGGGGGGAGGAGGCTGCGCCCTGTGGACCAGGACCACACTTGGACCACGTCTTACCCTTCCTGCCTTCTTTGGCTCCGGGCCTCCAGCCATGGCCCTGATCTCCCCTCCCTCTGCTTTCTCTGTGGGCCTCGGAACACCCCCTCCCCTCCTTAAGCCCTGCCCCAGACCACTGCCCCCACACACTCCCTGAGCAGGCACTTGAACTCTGCCGCCTCTTCCTCCCAGGCCAGGGCCAGAACTTTCCATCTGGCCATTTCACGGCCTCAGGTCACAGTGTGGCCAGCTGCACCACACACATCTGGGACTCGAACGGGGGCTGTGTCTGAGGTTCCAAGAGAAGAGAGGAGGTGGAGGGTCAGAGCTACTGGACCGCGCCTCAGTGACCACCGTCCCCACTTCCTGTGGCCCTTCCACTCGCTGTGACTGTGTCATGAAAACGCAGGTTCCTGGAAGGTGGCGAATCTGACATCATCAGAGCACTGCCCAGCCAGTCACTGGCAAAGAGCCTATGACCTGGACTCTGTGACCACGCCAGCCCACTTACCGGACCAAACAGGTTGGCAGAGAGCCCAGGCCACTTACTGACCAAGCAGAAGAGGGCATTGCTCAGGGCAGCTGGCTTCCACTTGCCACGTGACTGATTTTATTCCTAGGGACTGAGCAGTGACTGATTTTATTCCTAGGGACTGAGCAGTGACGCTGTTGCCGTGGGTGCTGACAAAGGGCTTTCTAAGAAGCGTGTGATATATGCCGCCTTCATGGTGTCTTTTTTGGTTGTTGTTCTCCAGCATCGGGGATAAAATGGCTTCAGCTGGGTGTAGCTCCAGCGATCCCGCGTGGTTGAGATGAGATGTCGTCTTCACGTCATGCTGCAAGTGTGGCTGGCAGCCCAAAGCCCGTCTGTATGACAGGAGGCCTCCACCACCATTGTTCGCCAAAACAGAGAAACACCTATTTGCCCCACGTCCATTTGTTAAGAAGGCAGGACACGGCGTCTTTAATCACCTCAGACAGAGGCCCTAGAAAGCGCGGATACTGCACTGGAGCCTGCTTTAACAGCCTCCTCTGTATCCCAGGATGGGCTACGTTTGTCAGGGCACCGGGGAGAGAAGACAGCTCCACCCACCTGACCACCGGGCATCTGCCTCAAGTCCTCTAGTCCCCATCTCCACAGCCCCTAGTGGTCCCCTCCACCTACCCTGTGGTTTAGGGCCTGTTGTCCCCACCTGGCCTCAAGCACCCAGCTTCCTGTGCCTGCTGTGTCCCGCCAGCAGCCCTGATGCCAAGTCTCCCTAAAATGTGGATGGGAGCACATGACTCTCCTACCTCACCCACGGGTGCCCACCAGTGCCAGCACAGCCGCCCTCCAGCACTAACACACACACAGGTGCACACACGCTCACTCACAGTCATGAACACATGCTCACTCACACACATGCAAACACACAGTCGTGAACAGTCATGCCCACACACTCACACATGCATGAACATGGGTTCACTCACACATGCTTGCTCACGTACATGCAGGAACACACGTGTACACACACACACACGCTGGCCCCATCTCCTGGGCCCAGGCCTCCTCCCCCAGGCACCTTCGCCTTTCTGCCTGACGGCTCCTTTGGCTGCCTCAGTGGGAGGTGTGTTCCCAGGGCAGGGAGTCCCTGGGAGTTAACCGCCCCACAGCAGTCCCAGCTGAGGACGACAGAGTCGGGGATAGATGTGGGGCCAGCTCACTGGGCATGTGTCCCAGTCCCCAGAGGTCCCAAGTGGGACTCAGGCCAGCTGCCCACGCACTAGCCTGCTGTCAGCACACCAGCCTCTGCCCCTCCTGTCTCACGGGCTCGTGCCCCCTGCCTTCGTGGGACCACCTCCCAGATACAGTGTGAGCAGGCAAGGTCTGCTTCTGAGGGTGCACCTCCAAACCTGCGTGCACCCCACCAAGCTCCGCTGTGGCCTCACTCACACAGCCGGCTTCCTGCCTGGGCTCTCTCGCCTTTGTCGCCCTGGGCAACATCTCAGCTTTCCAGACTCGGCTCGGTGTCACCTCTCCTGACTGTCACCCGGGGCGACTTGGCCACTGTCTCCTTCGGTCTTCCCTATCCTTCTCAACACCGAAGAGCACGTCTTGTTTCCCTTCACACCCAGCACTCGGCCCAGCGTCCGGCACAAGGACATCCACGTTAAATGACTGAAAATGTGGCCTACAACTGTTGTGGCTGTTAGGTGCTGTCCAGTCAGCCCGACTCTTGGCGACCCCATGTAGAACAGCATGAAACTCCCAGCCTGCAATATCTTCACCATCGCTGGTGTACTCAAGTCCATTGTTGCAGCCACTGTGTATTCGGAGCACCTTCCCACCCAGCGGCTCATCTTCCAAGGAGTGCCTGGTGGATTCGAACTTCCAACATCTTGGTTAGCAGCCACAGCTCTTAACCACTCTGCCACCAGGCCTATATTGCACAATATTCTGTTGTGATCCATAGGGTTTTCATTGGCTAATTTTCAAAAGTAGATCTCCAGGCCTTTCTTCCTACTCTGTCTTAGCCTGGAAGCTCCGCAGAAACCTGTCCCTCATGGGTGACCTTGCTGGTGTTAGATACAGAGGAGGCAGAGCTTCCAGCATCCCAGTAACATGCACGCCACCAGAGGATGCCAAACTGACGGCTAGGTGACAGCAAATTTATTAAGAACTTTCAATGGAAGTATTTGTCAAACAGCCTGTTTAGTCTTCAGACTAACCAAAGAAAACCTAGCTGCCTTCGAGTTGATTCCGACTCGTAGCGACCCTACAGGACAGAGAAGAACGGCCCCTTAGGGCTTCCAAGGCTGTAAACCTTTATGGAAGCAGATTGCCACATCTTTCTCCCAAAGATTTGAACTGTTGACCTTTCAGTTAGCAGCCGAGCGCTTTAACCACTGCACTACAGGGCTTGTCTTCTGGAGCAGTAGAGGATAAGTGCATTCTGTCACCAGTGAGAGCCAGCGGCGCCCTTGTGAACGGAGGCCTCTGCCAGCCCCTTGGCCGTGGTTGGTGCCCTGGTTGTTACTGTTTTAGATGGGGACTCAACCCCACCGCTGCAGCCACCCCAGGCGCTGGAGTCTGTGGTGGGGTCCGGTCTCAGCCCCTTGAGAATGCTGGTCCTGGGCCCCCAATGCCTCTGACCCCATGTGCCCCCTTGCAGTTGACTCACTGTTCCAGACCACAGAGGGGCGATGGAAGGTGGTGACGGGCCAGCTCAGGGCAGATCACGGTGAAGGATAAGGTTGCCCTTGTGAGGTAGATCACGGTGAAGGGTAAGGTCGCCTTTGTGAGGTAGATCACGGTGGAAGATAAGGTCACCCTTGTGAGGTGGCAGACTCCTTTAGGGAACAAGATTTGGCCTTTCCTGGGAGGATCATGATTTTTGTTAATGGGGCACGTTGCCTACTTTCTCAGCATTTGTAGCAGTGTGACCTGACTGGCCTCCTGACTTCGTGGTGGAAGCTGTGATGCGAGGGCCGGTGCCTCTGCAGCCGGATGGTGTCAGCGCTGCAGATCAAGACTGGCTTTGGCTAAAGAGGGAGGCGGCCAAGCCCCCTGCAACATGGCTTGTGTCTCCAGTCAAAGGCCTCGTGCCATGTGGACTCTGCGGTTGCTTTCTTTGGAGTCACATGAAAATGTTTTTTTGATTAAAGGAAGAGAGAGCATTCTAAACAGATGAAGTTGAACGGAAGGTGAGGGAGCCAAACCTGAAGAACCAGGGAGCCATGGGGAGGCCCGGGTTCGAGTCTTGTTTACTGCCAAAGTTTGGTTTTTAAGTTCACAGTCTTCAATATGCTGTGTTCTTCATTTTAACAGCAGCTCCAGCAGCTCACTGTGACGTGGGGACACTCGGTGAGCAAGCTTTCTGTTATGTGGTGGCGTCTAGCAGGCCTGGAAGGGGAAATTAGATTCTCTGTTTTGAAAGAAAATTCCAGATGGGATAATCTCCTTAGCAGGTAAGTTTTGCCCCCTTTCCTTTGTGGACTGAGGTGAAATGGGCCTGGTCAGGACATGTGGATCAAGTGGAGGGGGAGATATGGGGACCTCGTTTTGTCCTGAGAGCCCGGCCTTTGCAGCAGGATGTGGACCTGAGTGCCTGTTTTCATGGCAGGTGCAGCGTCTGCTCAGGCAGAAGGTTGGGACCCAGCAGAGCTGTCAGTGGGTTTGAAACAGGAGCCGTTTCTCTGTTGGCTCCACCTCCAGGTAGGGTGTTGGTGTGAGAGCTGGGAATCCGACCACCCTCGGTGCAGGCCCTCTGGTCCTTCCTGTTCAAATCAGTGAGTCAGGGTCACACATGGACCCACGTGCCATTCTCTCTGCCTTCAAGTGAGTGTGCAGGTTTCCTGGTAAAGCATCAAACTCAGGTTTCCAGGCCTCATCCTGGACGGTGCCCTCTGCGTTGGCTGGTGCAGCCTCTGGTGCCTGTGGCTCAAGGAAAAGTCCCTTGGTGGCTCCGCCAGACAGGGGGGAGTGCCACAGCCATCTCCTGGGCCAGTACCCCCTCAGACTTGGGAGCTGAACAACCCCCCACTTAGGAGCTCAGGTCTTGGAGTCGCTCAGCGGTCGAGTGGGCTCGGTGGTCCTCTCTCTGGGGTCTCACGAGGTGCAGCCTTGGCAATCTGCCTCCATGCCCTGAGGCTCTGGGCAGATGGGACTGGGTCCCTGTGTCCTGCTAGCCGTCAGCCCAGGCTGCCTGCTCCTGGGGGCCACGCTCAGAGCTCCCACATGGCCCTGTCCCCCTCCCAGCAGGTCTCTCTCTGCCTGGTGGTGTCCCGCGGCATGGCAGGACACCAGGTGAGAGTCTCTGCAGGTGGCCTCTCCACCCCACACCCAGACCCCACAGAGGGCAGGTGGTCTCCACGGGCCCTGAGCTGAAGTAGGGACTCGGGGGTGAGGTCCTGGAACATCCACAAGGTTGTGGCTGAGTTGTTTTTTTTTTTTTTTTCTTTTCCTGGCTCCTCCCACTGCCTGTGGGGACTTTTCCCTTCTTGTTTTGACTTTCCTTGAGTGTCTGTTGCTCCTTTGTTCTGGACAATGGAGGAGGGTCCACGCGCTGGGGACAGGCGAGGGTCTCTCTGTGGTTAGGGGGACCACCTCTGGCCAGGGGAAGCCCACATAGCTGGGGGTGGTGTGAACACTCGTTCCAGTAGCCCGTGGAGGCTGTCCCAGGCTGTTGTTGTGAGGGGTTTGGGATGGCAGGGTATTAAGCAGAGTGCTATTTCCTCCCCCTGACTGCACCTGAGGGGCTGGGGGGCGAGCCCTCAACACGGGCAGGAGCCGTCTGTCTTCCTGGTCTCCTGGGGTTCATGCTGCCATCACTGGGGCATGGAAAACCCCAGCGTTAAAAAAAAAAAAAGTAAAATTTACATGTGGTGAACTATATCCATTCACAGAGACAGGAGGAGTTGGGACAGAAGCCTTCCCCTGTGGAGTGACCGTCACCTTCCCAGCAAAGTGTTTCCCTGCTCAAGGCCGCCTGTGACTGCTCCATTCCAGCCACACCTCTTCAGATTTACCTCAGCCGTCTAAGAGAAAGCCTTCAAGCGTCACCTCGCTGCTGATGTCACTAACGGATTATTAGGTATGGTCCATTTGAAAAGCAATGCCAATGATACACACCTTATTGGAAGTTAATCTAGAAAAATGTCTTGTGAGGGGACTTTTTCCACTTTCCTGGTGACCGACTTTATCAACATATTTTAAAAGTGAATTACTCTGCCTCTTACATTCTGGTAACACATCACGTATTCCTGTATATTTTAATAAAGCCTCAAACTGATGCTGAGCTTTACTACTCAAATTAATGCAGAACTTATCTGTGTGTTAATGTAAAACAGAGAAAAACTCTGCTAAGCCGACACCCAGCAGTGGGGAGGTGTGACGAGCGCCTGGAGGTGGCGGGCTTGTGATGACACCTTTCAGTCACAGGGCGCCTGGCCCTTGGAGCCCTACAGGCGGGTCAGAATCCTTGGTGCCCCGTGCCCAGTCCACAGTTCAGGGGCCAGCCCACCGGCAGCAGGGATAGACAGAAGGGACTGGTGCGCCCGGGGACGAGAGGGGGCGTCCCCTGTACTTACTCCAGTTGGCTTTCTGTCAGGAGTCTGAGGTGACGTGTCAGAAGACCGTTCCTTCACGTCTTGCTGTTGTGTGCCTTCAAGCTGATTCTGACTCATAGCGACAACCACGGCCCCCCGCCCCCACCCCCCCGCCCCATGACCGAGTAGAACTGCCCCACAGGGTTTCCAAGACTGTAATCTTTATGGAAGCAGACTGCCACATTTTTCTCCCTTGGAGCAGTTGGCAGGTTCAAGTCAAAGACCCTTCTGTTAGCAGCCAAGTGTTTAACCACCGGGCCACCAGGGCTTCTTGTCACTTAACTAAACCCGTTGCCATGGAGTCAATTGAGGTAAAATCTAGAAGAGTTTGGTATAGCTGGTCAGCCCGGTGGAATTTAGCAGTCAGAGGCTCACAGTTTCCTCAAGTCCCTGGTGGAACCTTCCAGTTGGGCCGGGACACGTCTCCAACTGAGACCAGGCAGGGAGTGAGTTGACTTTTGGCAGGATCCCTGTGCCTTCCTTACTCAGTCTAACCTTGCCTCCTTTCACTGTCTCACCCCACAGACTGTAGCTGTGACGAGGACTTGGCTGTGATACAGTCGTGTGCATCAAACCAGCTGTCAGTGTGTTGAACCGGCTTCTCCAACCTAACGCTTCGTGTTTCTTACACCAGCCAGCTCCCTGCAGCCTCCCTGCCGCTCGGGCCCCTGGTGGTCACCGTGAGCCCACCATCTAGTTGGCTGCTTCCTTCAGCCAGGACGTGAGCTGGTCAGCTTTCCACGTGGGGCTTCTGTGGTCATGACTGGTTAGCATGACAGCCGCAGGGCCTGTGTCTCTCCCCCACACCCCGCCCCTGTGCGGACTGCTGTGGGGGGGGGGGATAGGGATGGTTGCGGTGACCCTGGGGGCAGGCACGCACACTTGTGGAAAAATCCACAACAGGTAGACAGCCTCCACCAGGTCATGTTGAATCTCCTTCGGTTTTAAAGTGGTGGGCTCCCTACGTGAGCAGACGGCTCACACCGTCACATGTAAATTTGTATTACAGATCTGAGCAGAGAGCCCAGCCTGTTAAAGCCTCCCACAAAAAAAGGCCAGGTGAGCATTACCAGGAGCAGGTAGATGTAAGGTGTGATTTTGGTGACCCGGGCTGCTCGCTGCTCCCGCGAGGGCTCGCTGCTCCTGCGAGGACTGGGCTGAGGGCAAAGACACCACTCCGATGCCTTAGTTAGAGGTGTTTGATTGTCCAGACTAGGCCCCCACTGTGTCACCCTCTGATGGGGGTCCCTGTGAGGACAGGGGACCACCCATGTGGGCCATGTGCTCTTTGCAGTGAGGTGATGCTGCCTGGGTCCTGACGTCTGCCCTTTCTGTCTTGGCCAAGGCTTTGAGGCCACAAGAAGGCCCAGGAAGTGAGATGCAGATGGCCCCTGGTGGAAATGCTTGGGGACGGAAGAGAGCAGAGGGGATCAAGCTGCTCTGAAGACCACAGCTGGCAGGAAGGGCAGCACAAGCCACCCAACATCTAGCACCCTCAGAGAGGAAGATGGCGTAGAGATACAACCACCAGAGGAAAGACTGTGAAGATTGGAAGCAAATGGGGAAAAAATGAAAAAAGAAAAACAGTCTCAAGTAAAAGTGGAGACAGGGCTTAGGGAGAGACGCGCTGGGAGGCCTCCAAGTGCAGCAATGCCAGGAAGGGAGACCAATGCGGAGCCAGGCCAGGCCAGGAGAGGCAAGGCTGCTGGGAAAGGGGCACGGCTGGCAGGGTGCTGAGGGCCGGGGACAGCCAGCAAGGGCACTGCGGGGGAGAACCGAACAAGCCTGACCGGGCACAAGCTACCAGGAAGACAAAGCTAGTCAACCTTGAAGAGACAGAGGCGCTCCTGGAAGGGAACCAGGTAAACAAGGACGGAGAAGATATGTGGGTGGAAACTGTTAAGAAAGAAGATGAAATGTTGGGCATGGCCCGAAGGTAGAAGAGAAGACAGAGAATAACAAAGGACCTTCAGAGACCACAGTATCCAAGAAAGAGAAAAGGAAGACAAACAAACCAAGGGAAGAAGGTGCTAGGAGCAGACAAGTGAGAGAGAGAGTGAGGGAGGGAGGGAGGGAGGGGGAGGGGAGGGAGGGCAAGAGGATGGCGAAGGTGTGGGGGGGCAGGAGGTGGGCTGGGCTGGCCGAAGGTGAAGCAGGTACCGGGGAGGCTGCCTGAAGGTGGAGCGGGGTCTGGGGGGGCCAGGAGGCAGGCAGGCAGAACGTGGAGAGGGGGCCGGGGGCCAGGAGGCAGAGCAGGGGCTGGGGCACTGGCCGAGGGTGAAGTGGGGGCTGGGGGGCTGACCGAAGGTGGAGAGGAGAGGCTGGGGGTCCAGGAGGCAGGCTGGCCTTCAAGGGAGGAGAAAGCAGAGGAAAGACATTTCCCTCAAAGCAGAGCAGGAGCAAAGAGAAATCAAGAGAGCAGGGGCAGTTGGTGGGGCTTGGTGCGGGGCTGTCAGGAGGAAAAGAAAGGAAAACCCGGGGAGTGGCCACATCACCCACACCATCCGCAACTCCACAGTGGTGGGCGGAGATACTACACTTGGCTGTGGCCCCCACCCCCCAGGGCCCTATAACCCATTGCTCTGGAGTCAATTCTGACTCATAGTGACCCTACAGGACAGAATAGAACTGCCCCACAGGGTTTCCAAGCACCAGGTGGATTCCAATTGCTGATCTTTTGGTTAGCAGCTGTAGCACTCACCTACTAGGCCACCAGGGTTTCCTGTAGTCAATGGAATTGTTTTCCTAATTTCATGTTTGAGATGCTCACAGTAAGTGTATAGAAATGCAGTGGGTTTTTATGTATTGATCTTGTATCCTGCAACTTTGCTGAACCTGTTTATTTGTTTTAATAGTTTTTTTAGTGGGTTCCCTACAACTTTCTGTATACAGGAGCCGGCCTGGATGCCTTTTATTTCTTTGTACTGCCTCATTTTCCTGCCAGCAGCCTCGAAAGCGGGCACCCTTGTCTCGTTCCTGAGCTTCGGGGAAGGCTGCCAGGGTTTCCCATCGAGGGTGATGTCTGCTGTGGGTTGTTTGTAGATGCCCCATATTAGGTTGGGGGTGCCCCTCTAGTCCTGGTTTTTACCACGAAGGGGTGCTGGGCTTGGTTGGATACCTTTTCTGGGTGGAGCGAGGTGGTGGCGTGTGTGTTCTGCAGGCTCCCTTTCACAAGTCCTTCTGGACGGTCTAGTTTCAGAACACAGGTGTCTGTGCCATGCTGCTGGCCCAGGTGTGCAGGAGAGGTTGTGAGGGAGACACTGTGCAGAGCCCCGCCAGCATGGGTACCAAGTAGGTCCTCGGGGAGCCCAGATGCTTCCATCCTCATGTGTATTTGGTGCTCTGACACATCTGGAGCTGGAGCCACTGAGAGCAGCGCTGTCCTCTTCGGGTTAGCTTCTAGCAGCTAGATGTCTGTAGAAAATGCAAAAAGTTGCAGCAGCCTGAGGCCGGCGGCCAGCTCTGCTCCCAGCCGGGCCGCTGGGCTTGGCTGGGCAGAGCAGCCTGCTGTGTGCTGTCAGGGCCAGGCCATATGTGGGGTCCAGCTGGGCAGAATGCCTGCTGTGCGTCCTCAAGGCTGAGCCAGGCCACCGGGTCCCCGTGGGCAAAGCGCCTGCTGTGTGCTGTCAGGGTGCACCACACCCTCAGAGAGAGAAGAGGCAGCAGAATCAGCAGTACCCAAGGGGGCGCAGCTGCCTGCGTGGAGGGGACACGAGTGTAGAGGTGTCACGGGCAGTGCGCCGTGGGGAGAGGCCTCGACCATCTGGGCTCCAGTGTTTGCGGTGAGGTGCACGTTGCCGGACGGGTCTTGCCCTTGCAGGTACCGCAGGTCAAAAAACGGCCTCATGGGAGAGGCTGACCAGGAGAGCGGCGGCACTCCCGCGGTCCCGGGGCTTCAGCAGTGTTGGTCCTGTGTCCTGTTACGCAGGCAGGTTAAACTGTCTCGTAAAGAGGAATCTGACCAGCGGACGTCTTCCTGCGCCAGCTTCTAGTGCTGTGAATCTCAATCCTTACCTCGGGGAAAGCACAGGTGCCCCGGTAGGTGCACCCTGCCAGGTGCTCCTCAGGAATTCCTCACGGGGGACGCGGCATGCGAGGGCTCCTGGCGTTCACGGGGCCCCTGGCGTGAGCCCGTCCCGGGATCCTTGCTCGGCCCCGCGAGTGGGAGCGAACCGGCAGGTGGAGACGCTAGGCTGGGGCTGTGTGCCGGGTTGGGGGGGTGTGGAGATGAGGGAGAGCCGTGGGGAGGCGGCCCGGCTGCGACAGGAGAGGGGCTCGCGGAGATGGGTTTAGAGGGGTCTGCAGCTGCGTGGGTCCTGGGTCCGTCCCCAGGGGAGGAGGAGCCTCGGGCGGGCCAGGGCTTCTCCCCGCCCCTGTGTCCGCCGGGCCGGGTTTTCGGGCAGCCTGGGCGGCCCTGCTCTGAGCGCGGGTGACCCCGTGTGTGCGCGGAGCGCGGCCGGCTCGGTCCCGCGGAGCCGCGGTTCCGATGCGCGCAGCCGAGGTGCTGCGGCGGGGAGACGCCCCTCGCGGGCCTCAGTCTCCCCGGGGGCTCTTGGCCCTCGGGCCGCGCGGACGGGAGAGGGGCCGGCCGCCAAAGCCTGGCGAGTGGGTGGGGGTGCGAGCCGCTGCAGGCTGTCGTGGGAGGGGGTGTCACCGTGTCTAGTTTAGGGCAGACCCCTGCCCCAGCCCTTTCCACCCGAGCGGAGCCCTGCGCTGGGGGCGAGCCTCAGTTTCTCTTGCTGCCTTTGTAAGCGTGACCTGTGGTGAACCCAAGAGAACACGGCAGCTCCGTCTCATGACACGAGGACACGTGAACCCTCCCGCCCGGGACAGCCCTCCCCATGTCCGGGTGCTATGGGCCCTCTTTCTGGTCTGGCGCGTGTCACAGTGAGCGTGGGTGTGCGTGGCCTTAGACTGTGCTGTCCCGGTTTGAACTTGCTACAATCGCTCACGCCGCCGCTTCCGCTTCCCAGACTCGCTCGTCCCCGCAGCCGGGGGGTCTCCTGTGTCCTCATTGTCTGGAAGGTCGCTGGGGCGCACGCAGCCAAGGCAATGCGCGCAGGCCCCCTTGGTGGTCGTCAGTGCTGTCCCCTGACTTTTGCTTCTCCGGAGGAGGCTCCTGCGAGCCCCCTCCCGAGATGGGGGAGAGCCCTTAGAGTGTGCCGGTGGGGTAGCTGGGACGCTTGGGCGTGAAAACCCCGGGCGCTTCCAAAGTTCCTGAGCCGACTGAGCCACAGTACCTCCCATCACCACAGATGTCCTGGGTGGGCACTGGCTTGGGGCTGACGCTCACCAGGAGAGGTCCGCATGGCCAGGAGGAGGGCAGAGGCAAGAGCTGCGCCTGGCTGGCGGGAGGAGGGCACGAGCGGCCTCTCCAGCTGCCCCTGGCAGATGGTCAGGGCCTCCACAGCAGATTCCAGAATAGTTGGGCTGAAATTGCTCGGAACGGGTCAGGGGTTTGGGGTCAATGCTCCCCAGGGGTGGTGGTGACTGAGCTTGTGAGGGGACAGAGAAAGGCCCCAGCGTGCAGGGCTCCAGGAGCGCCTGGGTGCTGAGCTTGGGGGGAGCTGGTGAGGAGGAGGCACAGCCTGGGGCTAGGGTGCAGTGTCACCATGTGTGCTTCTCCTCTCTGTCCCAGGTGGGAGGAGGAGGGAGTGACTGTCTTCATCTAGGGCTGCTTTAACAGAAATACCACAAGTGGATGGCTTTAACGAACAGGAGTTTATTCTCTCTCAGTCTAGTACGATAGAAGTCCAAATTCAGGGTGTCAGCTCCAGGGGAAGGCCTTCTCTGTCCGCTCTGGAGAATGTTCCTGGACATCAATCTTCCCCTGGACTAGGAGCTTCTCTGCGCAGGAACCCCAAATCGAAAGGAAAGGCTCTGCTCCTGGTGCTTTCTTGGTGGTATGAGGTCCCCCGCCTCTCTGCTCTCTTCTCTTTTTTGTATCTGAAAATAGATTGGCTTAAGACATTATCTAATCTTGTGATTTTCATTAATATAACTGCCACTAATCCATCTTATTAACATTACAGAAACAGGATTTACAACACATAGGGAAATCACATCAGATGACAGAATGGTAGACAGTCATACAGTACTGGGAAACATGACCTAGCCAAGTTGACAGATGTTTTTGAGGAACACAATTCAATCCATGACAGTGACCCTGTGGTGAAGGGGCGGCAGCTGGAGCACAGGGGCCCGTACTTCGCACCTCCATAGGAGCCTCTCCAGAGCAGAGTCCGTTTCTACTACGACAGTGAGCACAAGGAGCCCCTCACGCCGGCCCTGCTCACCAGGCTCCTCTGCTCAAGTCACCACGGGAAGCCGGCGTGGCCTCTCGCCAGCCAGTTAGGTCCAACTGGCACAAGGACAGGGCACTGTCACTTTGGAGGTCTGGCAGGGCTCCTGCCCAGCTGGCACTGCCTGTCCCTCTCGGGTCTGGACTGTCCGTGTGGTTCTCTGGGCTGACCTCGGCCTGAAACTCAGAGAAGTGGACTTTGCGGGTTGAGGGATGGGGCCACGGTGGAGCCCAGGGCCTTGCTGAGGAGCGGATGTTGGGCTGAGCCCTGGGCCCCAGGCTTCTCGCCGGATGGTCTGTCCCACAGGAGGCCAGTTTTGGACAGAATAGCTGCTATTTCACCATGAACAGCAGGCCTTCCCAGTGTCTTTTGGTGTTGTTGTTACCAAACTGATGTATGTTTTCCCATCCCTTTGTAATGACAAATTTCCAGACATACCGAAAGCTGACAAAGCCTTAGCAGGAACGCCCTCATAGCTGCCACCTGAGTCCCTCCATCAGCATCTTACTTTGTGGCTTAGTCACCGCTACTGAACGTCGCCTGACACACTCAATCCCAGAGTAAAATGGGGAAAACCACTGGGCAAAGAGGTGAAGATTTTCAGAAGGTTACAGCACCTACAGTCACGTGCACTCTTCTGCTTTAAAGCCTGAGCTTTGCCTCTGTCACTCCGTGGAGATTTGAGTGTTCTAAAAACGCATGTGTTGTTAAACCATAAACTTTCATCTGAATGCGGAAGGAAGGCAGGAAAGCAGGAGGTGTGAGTACTGGAAGCCTCCCAGAAAGCTCTTGGGGTCACAAGGCAGTCCAGGTGGTCACCTCACACAGGTGTGGGGATCTTATTAGGTTAGGTTGTGCTGCTGACTCCTGGCTCCTGGTGCAGCATGACCTGAGGGTCGTGTGGCCAGGCGGCCAAGCAGGTGGCCCTGACCTCACAGGTGGTCTCCACAGGGAAGCCTGTGAAGCTGAGCCTAGCAGCGGAGGAGGCCGTCACTCTCCACGCTGGCCGTGTCTCCCATGCAGCCTCGCCATGCCCTGCTGGCCGCCGGTCTCTGCACCGCCTGGAGCCTGGGATGCTTCCTGGTTAGCGTCTGCTCTCAGGACTGGAGGGGCCAGCCGAGGGGGACTCCCTCAGTCTTACCTCCCCCAGCTCCAGGACCCGGCTGAGAAGGCAGGCAACTCTCACAGAGGGACCGGAGGGGGTCTTCTGGCCCCAGAAACGAATACTTAGTGTGAAGCTTTTTGAAAATGAGGGTGCTACATTGAAGTTTATTCTTTTATGATGTTTAAAAGCTGAGTTTTACATCAATGTGTGGTAACCTTCACATGCATGCTGCTTCCCCTGGCTGTGTCTCCTGGCATCCACATCCACTGACCATGTCCCCTGTGTCCCCGGCCGTGCCCCGTGTCCCCGGCCGTGCCCCCTGTGTCCCCGGCCGTGTCCCCTGTGTCCCCGGCCGTGTCCCCTGTGTCCCCGGCCGTGTCCCCTGTGTCCCCGGCCGTGTCCCCTGTGTCCCCGGCCGTGTCCCCTGTGTCCCAGGCCCTGTCCCCTGTGTCCCCGGCCGTGTCCCGTGTCCCTGGCCGTGTCCCCTGTGTCCTTGGCCGTGTCCCCTGTGTCCCCGGCCGTGTCCCCTGTGTGCTGGCTGTGTCCCATGACTGTGTCCCTGGAGTCTACAACCCGCAATCTCTCCTCGTGTGAAGGGGCACTGCTGATGTGTTCCTTGTCCTGTTGATGGATGGGTTCACGGACATCTAGGTGGTTCCAGGCTGGGCTGTCGTGAGTGCACAGGCCTGTGTGGACATGCACAAGCCTCTCTCCACACATGCCGGGAGTGGGGCTGCTAGGCCGCAGGTTGCGCATGTGTTGGGCTTGGTTAGGAGCTGCGCCAGGTGGGTCCCACCGTGGTGGCTCCATTTCCGGCCCCCAGCACATGCGGAGCCCCAGGCAGACCTCGCTCCCAGCCATCTGGGGTGGGACAGAGCATCTCCGGGTTCTGTGGAGCGCTCCCTCACAATGCTTGTTTTGCCTTTTGGATGTTTTCTTTTTAAAATGGAGCTGCTTGCCTGTTCCTTGTGTAACCTGACCCTACTAATGCCAATACATTTCCATTAGTCCTCAAAGTAGCCCAAGTGAGAGTTGGCCTGCCCTGCGTGCGCAGAAGGGCCAGCTGTGACCACTAAGTGACCTCAACAGAGGACGCAGCAACAGGAGGAATGAACCAGAAGTGATCACTCGGACCCTATTCTGAAGTGAGAGGTCTAACAAGAACCATGTCATCTCCTGTTTCCTGGCAGCCTTCTAGAACTTTCCCTCCCCAGTACCCATATGCGGCTGCCATCTTGCTGCCCAAATCACATGTAAGCCCTGCCTGCCCATAGCCCAGAAACTCTGGTGGTGTAGTGGTAAAGTGCTAAGGCTACTAACCAAAAGGTTGGGAGTTTGAATCTACCAGTGCTCTTTGGAAACTCTCTGGGGCAGTTCTACTCTGTCGTATACAGTTGCTATGAGTCAGAATTGACAGCAACGGGTTTTTTTTTACCCATAGCTCAGAAACCCTGGTAGCATAGTGATTAAGTGCTATGGCTGCTAACCAAAAGGTTAGCAGTTCAAATCCACCAGGCGTCCCTTGAAACTTATGGGGAAGCTCTAGCCTGTCCTGAGTCGGAATCAACTCGACAGCAACGGGTTTGGCTTTTGGTACCCGTAGCTCGTGGAGCCAGATCTGAGGAACTGCTCCTGGCTCCTTGCTCTGCACACTGCAATAAAGTTACTTTCTCAAAGACCAGTGTCCAGGTAATTGGCAAGTCTGAGCACGACGGACAGGGACCCCCGTTCTAGGGTTCAGTAACACCTGCTGCAGTTATTCTGTAGGCCGGACATTGCCCTTCACTGGGGACAGACGCTGTGGATGTTGCCCCAGGCTGTGGCCTCCCCTTCCTCTTTGTGGATGAACTAGACATTTTAATAGAGTCCAGCTTCCAGTTCTCCTCCCACGTTCAGCGCTCTTGTGGCCGGTGTATACCCACTAACAGACGCCGGGCTCACGGGTATTTTCTCCCAGCCCAGGCTGCTCTTTTCACCCTCCAGCAGATGTGTTTAATGTGGATGGGACTAAAAGCACAGGCTGTGCCTTTAGTGGCATGTCCAAGAGCTCTCACCTGACCCGAGTCCTGAGGCCTGTGTTTTCTTGTCTCCAGCGTTGATGGTCCCTGGTTGGGTGAGGCTGAGCTTTACGACAAGCTGTCCATCCTGGCTGGCAGGGCTGCCCCCTCCCTGGGCGCCTCCGGCCCTCCTTGCCAACACCTGGGCAGTCCGTCTTGTGCATTTTGGCTCTTCTGCTGCTGGGTGTGTGGCCTTTCGACTTAATGCTGGTCCTTCACCCAGGAGCCTTTTGAAGCCAGCTCTTACTGGGGCGACAGGAGAGTTGGTTCCCAGGGCTGTCGCCCAGCCTGAGGAGGGAGGTCCATACCATCAGAAGGTGCCTGCTGGACATGGTGGGAGCTCGTGTCTCTGGTTGGTGCAGGAAATGATGGCCATCGAGCACCTGGACAAGTACAACTTCGTGGAGATCCACAGGCACTTCCTGGACAGAACTGTGGCCCTTAAGGCCCTGTCTTGGGATGAGAAACATGTCAGCGGCTCCCGGGGCGCCCGCAAGGCAGGCAGGATGGCGGGCACTGTGGTTTCTGTGACTGTGGGCAGAAGGTCGTGCTGTGTACATACGACCCCAATCACGCGCGGTCCTGGAGACCCACCTCACCAAATTGCCCCGACCGGTGACTCTGCCCTGCAGCTCTGTGCCCCTGAGGGTGTTTATAGCGCTGCTCAGCTCACCCCAAGCATGTTTTGATGCAAACTCGCTTTTCGAAATGCCCTCAGTGTAAACACAAACTTGAGGGCACGTGGGTGCGGGAACAAGGCTGCAGGTCTTTGAGCATGACTTAATTTCACAGGTCGGCCCCTAGGGAGGGATTGTGGCAACCCAGCTTACTCCAGAACCTGCCTTGGCTTCACTCCCAGACTCAGGCGGGGCCAGTGGGGCGGGGCCGGTGGGCCAGCGCCAGTGCTCTCTGCACATGTTTACTGTGAGCCCCACGTCCCTTAGGAAAGCAAAGGGGCCTCCAAGAGTCCAGACTAATCAGAGTAGACATGAGTCCTGGGTGAACCCCGGGGCACTCCGTGTCATTCTGTGCTTTTCATTACTAAAGAATACATACTATTTTGTTAACTTAGAAGCTAAACGGAGAACCAGAAAAACTCCAGTAAGAGTTTGGCTGCTGTATCTTAGGTGGTCACCAGGAAAAAATAGGCAATTTCAAGACTGAGCCACTAGGGTGTTCCGTGGCCATGGTGACCACCCCAAGACGGGGATGTCGAAGTGGATTGTCATACCGGAGGACGTGGTCATCAGCTGCAACAGGGGTGTGGGACTGCTGCCCCCCCAAGTCCACTGCCTTCCCCAAGCCCCCAGCCCCCTGCCCAGCTCACCAGTTGCCCAGAGACTCTGCAGCACCAGGCCGAGGTGTGTGGTCACCCCCTACCACAGGAACACGAAGGTGTCCAAGCTGCCAGCCAGCCACTACTAGAAGCAGGTACGCTCAGACAACACCTCACATGGCTGGCATCCTGGAGAACGTCCAGGGCTCCATCAAGTACGTTGTGCTGAACCCCAGCTGGAAGCTAAAGGTACAGCCGGAGTGGGTGGTGCTGATCCCCCTCTTGGGCCCAGAAGGCCCAGCTGGGCCCTGGTGGTGCGGGCGATGGGAGACACAGTCCTGAGCAGGAGCTCCAGCAGGCTGCCAGGTGCTCTCACCTGTTTGCAGAGGTTCGTCTGAAACTGGCCTGGTACTATAAGCCATGTTGAAATTGTACATGCCCACCAGTCACCCGTCTTAAACAAGGTGTGGGAAGTCTTGTCACTTTACATTTCACTAAGCGAGACCCAGCTGCTCTGGCTGTGGCCCAGCAATGGTGGACAGCTCCATGCGGCACTGCAGATAGTCTGTGACATCGGGGGCGGGAGTGTGAGAACTGGCAGTGTCCCCGTTATTTAGAAGGGTTAACAGGACCACAGACAGTCTCAGTTACCATTTGTATTCTTCATTTGGGGGGAAAAGATTGACAAAAGCATGCGTCGCTCAGTGCCTGACAGGGGCTGTGGGTACCGGGCGGACAGGAAGTCACAGGAGATGAAGATGAGCATGGCCATGTGGCCCCTATTTCACCGACGGGGTGCCATGGCTTCCACGCTTCCTTGAAAGCTGCTGGACGTGGGGGTGGAGCTGAAGGGGGCGCATGTGTCGGGGCTGGAGCCTTAGTCTAACAAAGGGCTGTGCGTGTGCGTGTGCGTGTGCATGTGGGGGCCCGGCAGATCCAGGGCAGGAAAGAGCAGGTGGCTGAGGTGAAGGTGGAGCTGCGGCAGGCCCAGGCCACCCACAGAACCAGCGGTGACAGCAGATCCAGTAGGTGCACAGTGGTCTCAGACGTAATTAACTCTCCCTGGGCCAATGCTATTTTCTTTCTCGATAGTCATTTTCTGATTTCATTAATTATAAATGACACCTTGCGCAGAAAAAAACAACTGGAGCAGTGCAGTGGGGCTCCTGACACAGCGCTCAGCGCATTGCGGGGCTGGGGTGTGGGCCATTTGTTTTCAACAAACTGTACAGTTCACCCATTTAAAGTACACAGCTCCGTGGTGTTTGGTGTGTTCACAGAGCTGTGCAGCCATTGCCACGATCAAGCTTGGAACACTTTCATCACCCTAGAAAGAAACTGCGCACCCCTTAGCTGTTACCCGCTTCCTTCCGCCACCCCTTCCCCAGCCCTGGTGACCGCTGATCTTTCTGTCTCCGTGGACTTCCCTAGTCTAAGCATTTCATGTAAGTGGGGCCACACAATATGCAATCCACTGTGTCTAGCTCTGTCGCCAAGCATGACGCTCTTGAGGTTCACCCATGTCTAGTGTGTGTCAGGATTTCCTTTCTTTTTATGGCTGAATAAGATTCCATTGTACAGACAGACCACATTTTGTGTATCCGTTCATCTGTGGATGGCACCTTTTGGCTATTGTGAACAATGCTGCAACAAACATGCATGTACAAGCTTTTGGGTGTTTCCACTTTTCTTGGGGCATATCCCCAGGAGTGGAATTGCTGAGCCATACGGTAACTCTGTGGTTAACTTTCTAAAGAATCACAAAGCAGCTGCACCACTTTACAGTCCCACCAGCAGTGCATGAGGGTTCCAGTTGCTCCACAGCCTCACCAACAGTTGCTATTATTTGTCTCTTTAATTATAGCCATCCTAGTGGGTTTGAAGTGGTAGCTCATGGTGGTTTTGATTTCTGTTTCCCTTAACGATTAATAAGAAGTATCTTTTCATGCGCTTTGTGGTCTTCTCTACAGCTTCTTTGCAGAAATGTCTATCAAGTCTTTTGTCCACTGTTCAAATTGTCTGTCCTTTAATTGTTGAGTTGTAAGAGCTCTTTATATATTCTGGATATCAATCCCTTACCAGATATATGAGGAGTCCTGGTGGCACAGTGGTTAAGCACTCGGCTGCTACCTGAAAGGTCGATGGTTTGAACCCACCAGCTGCTCCATGGGAGAAAGATGTGGCAGTCTGCTTCTGTAAAAAATTTACAGCCTTGGAAACCCTATGGGGCAGTTCTACTCTGTCCTACAGGGTTGCTAGGAGTTGGAATCGACTCATGGCGATGGGTTTGGTTTGGTTTGATCAGACGTATGAGTTGCAAATATTTTCTCCCATCCTGCAGGTTGTCTTTTTACTGTTTACGTTGTCGTTTGAGGCCCCGAAGTTTTCAGTTTTGATGAAGTTCAGTTTACCTGTTATTGGCTGAGGAGACTCAGAGCCCTGTGTGTCCCCCAGGGGCCATGGTCCCTGTCTCTTCCCTGAGGGAGTGCAGTGGGCCAGCGGAGAAGACTCAGAGCCCAGGAGTCCTGCCAGCTTCCTGGAGTAGAAGCAGGGGCGACTGCAGAGGCTGGAGGAACAGCTGCTGAGGCCATGCACACGGGCTGTGGACCAGGAGGAGGGCAAGCAGGTCACAGTGTGCACCTCCAAGCTCAGCCACCTGGACCCCAGGATCAGCGTGGCCTGGTGCATGGACTAGGGGTGCAGGCTCGTGAAGCCTATGCACCACGGGGCAGCTATCCTGTTTTTGAAGGAACAGTCCCCGGGGAGGGGCAGAGGGACCTCCCAAGTCCTGTTCTAGGGCTGTGGTAGGCAGGCCCACCCCCTACCTGTGACCCTTGGGTCAGCAACTGGCCCTCCTGGACTGGATGGCCTTGATCAGGGATCCCTTCCCCCCCCCCACCCCCAGTACTCAAGCCAGCCCTGGCGGGGGGGGGGGTCTCTCCTCTCAGCTTTGGGACCCTGACAACGAGCGGACCCGAGCAGTCAGTAGCTGTGGTCAGGATGACGGGAAGCCTGAGGAGGCTACATCACTCTGCCTGTGACCCGCAGTGTCCTCGATGTTCCCCAGCACCCCTAGTGGGGTGGGGGTGCCAAGCCCCAATAAAGCAGTCAGGGTAGGACCCATCCTCACATGGGGGCAGTGCTTGGGCTCCTGCCCTGTGGGTCTGACTCATCCCCCTAGGAGCCGGCAGTTCGAGGTGCCCCTGGAGAAGATCTACAACCTGGCGCAGCGGGAGTTCTCCTGGGCCGTGGCCGTGGCTGGCGAGGACTATGAGTCTTGAGCTCTGTCTCCTGAAGCTTCTTCTGTGGTTTTTCACCATTAGGGTGGCATGGGGGAATTTCGTACAATAAAATGTCTGCTGCAAGTGTGTTCTGAGCCACTATGAGGATGGAGGCTGAAGAGCCGCACCCCAGGGGCCGTGGATTCTGCCGATCTATGGTGTCCAGCCCCTCCCCCACCCGCTCCCCCGGTCACCAGGCATGGTGCAGGCAGTTCTACCTGCCACGGGCTCGTCTAGAAGGGGGTAGCTGAATTGATTGTGGACTTGGGGTGCTGGGGGTGAGGACAGCCCCAAAAGTACAGGAGCAGGCTCGAGGGTGCGAGTGTCCATAGTGAGGAAGGTAAGGCCTGGGCCCCTCCACCCCACCCTCCTGGGGCCTGCCCCTCTGGGGAAGAACGAGAGGGTGAGCCCTCACACACACGCTTTTGCTGTGGGGAGCCTGAGCGTGGCCTCCCACATTCACGCATCTGCCCCAAGGAGCCTGGGCACACTGCCGGAGCCACCAGGTCACCCCTGGGTGGGAAGATGCCCCAGCGAGGCTGCCCTTGCTCCTTGCCAAGCAGAGGCGCAACCAAAACAACCAAACCCATTGCTGTCGATTCGATTCCGACTCCTAGTGACCCCACAGGACAGAGCAGAACTGGCCCATAGGGCTTCCAAGGAGCAGGTGGTAGATTCAAACGGCTGACCTTTTGGTTAGCAGCTGAGCTCTTAACCACTGCACCACCAGGGCTCCAGAACCTTTCTCTAGCTGCTTTTAAGATTGTCTTTGCTGTTGTGCACTTTCAGTGGGATGTGCCTAGGTGTGGATTTTTTTATTTGTGCTGTTTACTATACATTATACTTCCCAGGTCTGTGAGTCCATGTCATCAGTCAAACACAGAACAATCTTGCTGGTGCACTACCAGTGAGGTGTGAAGAATCCAATCACGTCACATGCAGTCATGCTACCGTGAAGACAATGACCTGGGCTTGCACAGCCAGCCAGCCAGCCAGAGGTGGTGGAAACGGCTCTAGATCCCAGCAGTAGGGCCCTCAAAGCAGTCTCAGCTGTAGGTTGGCACTACGTACGGCTTAAGTATCAAAGGCGATGATTCTGGGTCCTGATGAGTCTGGAACATCCAAGATGCTGACACCAACTTCTACAATCTCACCTTTAACTGATGATTTTGTTGGCCTGATTCTGGGGAGGCCGAGCAGGCTAAAATTGGGAGCACAGACACCCATCTTCTGTGTTTCTCCTTCCCCAGGTGGGGTTGCCTGCTGTTTCCTTGCCAGGCCTCACCTTCACTCCACCCCGAGCCCTACAGAAAATAAGAGTTAGCCCACCCCATAGGGGAGTAGGGGCTGGGTGGAGGATGGGAGCCAATTGCCCATCAAGTTATATAGAAATCTTCAGAATCGTGGGTTTTACTCCATTTCCCCTCCTTCACTCTCAGTCTCCTCCTGGGACTCCTGTGACATCTTTGCCAGACTTTTCATTTTATTCTACAAATCTTTTAACACTCCTTTGATATTTTTCATCCTGTCCGTCTAGTACTCTGAATTTCTTTGGCTGTCTCTTCCAGTTCACTCACACTCTTTACCTCTGTCTAATCTGCTATTTAACCTACCCACTGAGTTTTACTTCAATAATTACATTTTTCATTTCTAAAGTCCTCCTTTAAGACCGTGCCTGGTCATGCCTGGTAGTCTCTTATTCCTGCTCTTCACTGTCACGGTGGCCTTTCTTTAAGTCTTACATGCAGAACTATTCTCTAGCCTATATTATCTTTCAGTTTTAATGTCTGCAGACTTCTCTGGTTTATATCTGCTGTTCGCCATTCCTGCTGACACTCATCACTGTGACCCACCTTCCTGTGTACTTGGTGATCTTTGGTTGTTAAGCTCATTGTTTGACCTTATTAGCAGAAAACCTACAGGGCCTAAGCAAGGGAAGTTTTCCTCCAAAGAGCAACTGTGATGTGTACCTAGGAGGCACTACTAACCTAGGGACTTTCAGGCTCCCTGGGGGTCTTTCCTACCTCACCATTGGCCCAAGATCAGTAGCCTAATAACTGTGGGGTCACAGAATCCACTCTGAGGGTAACCCTGATCCTATAGGCTGTACAACCCTGTAGCCTAAGCTCACATTTTACAGAGGCAGGGTAGCCTAGGGAAGCTCCACTGCATCTGTGGAATCAGTGCCTCAAAGATAGGCAGGATATAGTGGTTCTGTAGCAGTAGGGACCCTCAAACACCTAGTACGATGTAGAAGTCCAAAGTCTTTACTTCAAACACAGTGACACGTGCCTTACCGCACACTACAATAACATAAATTTGGGTACTTCATGATTGACAATTAGCTTTTGTACCCCACCCGGCCATTCTCAGAACCGCTAAGATTCTTCTCTTTACCTGAAAACAAGGAAAGCGCTATCTCCTCGTATAGCCCCTCCTCTACCCCTATCTTTCATAACCTCCCCCACAGGCCTCACTCACTTATTCCTTTGCAGAGTGCCTGCTCTGCGCCCCAGCCCGTGCTAAAATAATCCCTGGCTGCAAGTAACTCATCATTTGATGGGGACAGACATATGCGTATAGTTCTGATACAAGGTAGAAGGTGACCACTGACTTTTTAGAAAGTGCTAGGGAACCAAAGGAAACCCTGGTGTTATAGTGGTTAAGTGCTACGGCTGCTAACCAAAAGGTCAGCAGTTTGAGTCTGCCAGGCACTCCTTGGAAAGCCTATGGGGCAGTTCTACTCTGTCCTACAGGGTCACTATGAGTTGGGGACAAATGGACAGCAATGGGTTTAGGTTTTTTTTTTTTTTTTGCGAACAACAAAAAAAACCCTGCTACTGACACATGGAAGGATTTCAAGCACATCAAGCAGAGAAGGCAGCCAGACATAAAAGGTGCATGTACTATACAGCCCTACTTATGTAAAGTTCTAGAGCAAACAGAACAGATCACAGTGAGGGCAACCAGGGCAGCGGGTGCCTCTGGGCTGGGGAAGGATGACCTGAAAGGGGCGTAAGGGAGTTTCTGGGGATGGAAATCATCTACATCTCGACGGCGTGGTGGTCATAAAGACCAGGACGTTTTATTTGTCAGAACTCTGAAAACGGATCAGTAAGGTCTTCATTCCACTGTGGGTACACCGTATCTCTGAAATTAAAAATAACGAGTGCTATGAAAATGAAAGGAACTGACTGCAACTGACAAGGATACGGAGGAGGGGGCGACAGTGGATTAGGCTTCTCCAGGAGGGGCATCTGGAATGGGGTGGGGTGGCAGAGGAGACAGTGCGACCCAAGGGCAGCCCACAGAACAGCCGGCCCGGACACCCCACTGGTCAGAAGACCTGCTTCCCTCCAGGGAGACCTCCACTGGCTCCCACAAAGCTGCCCTCCGACCCCTCCACTCTGCCCGCCCCTGTCCACGGTGTTGGGGGCGCCCCTGCTGAGCCCTTCGCATAGGTAAGATGTTCAACCCCCTGGACGACTTCACGTGGAACGGGAACATGAAGCCCGCGAGGCGTGGCAACGTCCTAACGGGCGTCGCTCCCACCCCCGCACTGACGTTGACACATTCTCCCGCCCCGCATTCACCCCGTTAGGGCCCCCTTGGGGCTGTGCACCCGCTGGTGCTGGATCAGGTGCGAGCTCAGGCCAAAGGCCCTGCCGCACTCGGTGCAGCGGAAGGGCTTCTCGCCCGTGTGCACGCGCTGGTGGCGGAAGAAGCCCGAGAGCGCGCGGAAGGTGCGGCCGCAGACGCCGCACTCGTAGGGCTTCTCCCCGGTGTGGATGCGCCGGTGCTCGCGGAGGAAGGAGCTGCGGCTGAAGGCGCGGCCGCACTCGGCACAGGCGTAGGGCCGCTCGCCGCTGTGCACGCGCTGGTGCTGCGCCAGGTTGGAGCTCTGGCTGAAGGCGCGGCCGCACTCCTTGCACTCGTAGGGGTTCTCCCCGTGGTGGGTCCGCCGGTGCCGGACGACGTTGGAGCTGTGGCCGAAGGTCTTCCCACACTCGCGGCACGCGTACAGGCGCTCCCCGCGGTGGATGCGCTGGTGCTTGGCGGCGTCCGAGCGCTGGCTGAAGGCCTTGCCGCAGTCGGCGCACTCGTACGGCTTCTCTCCCGTGTGGACCCTCTGGTGGCGCACGAGGTTGAAGCTCTGGCCGAAGGTCTTCCCACACTCCTTGCAGGCGTAGGGCCGCTCCCCGTTGTGGATCCGCTGGTGCCGGACGACGTGCGAGCTGTGGATGAAAGCCTTCCCGCAGTCGCTGCAGGCGTACGGCTTCTGGCCGCGGTGGATGCTCTGGTGCTTTGCCGCGTCCGAGCGGCACGCGAAGCTCCGGCCGCAGCTGCCGCACGGATACGGCCGCCCTCTCCGGGGGCCTGCGCGCTGTGTCCCCTGGCCGCTCCGCCCGCCTGCTTTCTCGCGGGCGCCTGGCCCCTCCACCGAGTCCTGGTTCTCACGGAGGCCGGGCGGTCCCGGCGCCTGCGGAGGCCCCCCCAGGGGCTCTCGGTCCCACGAAGCTTCCTGCTTCAGAATCAGCCCTGTGCTCACTGCCCCTCGATCCACAGCTGAACGTGCGCAGGCCGGTGGGGGGAAGGGAGCCACGGCAGCTAGACAAGAGGCGGCAGGTGTGATTTTAGACATAAGAAAACAATGCCGGACGACACACAGGTGCACGCGGCTTTAAGATGGCACTGGCAGTCGATGGTAACCTACCGGTAACAACGCTGGCAATGCAGTCTGCGTGCAGCATACACCTAGTATGTCACCTGTCTGGTCCCTGCCCAGTGCGCCTCGCCCCCTTCTTACCAACTGTGGATACGAGAGTGGACAGGGGCCTGGAGGAGCCCCGCGCCTGTGCCTCTGGGAAGGCTGAGCCTCCAACCTCTGCCGCCTGGTTCCAGGAAGGGAGGAGATACAAACTCAGGTTCTGGGGGCTTTCCTGTCCCACCACACAGCCTGGAAAGTGAAACCTGGGGGGCAGCCAGAGCACTGGAAGCACAGGGCAGGGGCGCCCAGCGATGTACATGTGCTGATGGTCTCACGACTGGCTTCCCACCTGACCTTGGTTCTGGGAGACAACACGAACCCCCACCATCCTCCCCCAACCACCCACCCACAGGACTCTGTCATGTGACAGCACCAGGATCAACCGCCTCTGGGGCCATGGGCCCAGCGGGTGGCGATCCTATCCCACGCCAAGAACAGAGGGTGCTTGGGCAGCAGCAGAGGATGCGGGGTCAGCCAGTGCTGTGTGCTCATAGGCAGCAGGATACAGGGACACGAGGACGCTGGCTATGTGTGTCCTCCCGTGAAGGGCAGGAACCATGATCAAAGGCGGCTCAGCACAAGGACGGGACCTCAGGCCAGCACGCCTAGCAGGGGAGAGACCACACCCTGCCCACAGGCAGTCACCGAGATGTCAGGATCGGAGCAGCTAAATTGCAACAGACGGTGCCTCTGGGGACCCTCACCCCCAGGAAGGGATGACTGTGGCTGGACGCAGGTAGCTGAACACCTGACATGAGGGTCCTGTGAACTTGTGGACAAACAGTCCCAGGTTGTTGGTGTGTGTGTGCATGCGTGAGTGTGCGTGCACTGGGCAGCCACAGCCCTGCATCCTCCCAGGCTCCCACTGAGGAACAAGAATCATCAGAGGAGAGCGTGCGCATGAGAGGCAAGGCCAGGACATGTGGCGGCACCGAGGTGAGACGGCGGTACTGCTGGTGCCGATTACACCAGGATGCAACCACAGCGCTTGGGCGCAGTGCTGAGTCACTGCCAACTCAGTGTATTATGTCACAGCTTTGACAGCCGGAGAGGGCAGGGGGAGGCTCAACAGATTTTCACTCCTCGAGCCTCCTGATGTCCACCTGTGACCCTACTGAGCCCTGGAGACACAGCATGTAGGACTATGGTCCTCAGAAGTCTTCAGGCAGGGGGTGTGCCAGGAGAGTGTGGACTGAGTCCCCAGGATGCAGCAGGAAGAAAGGAGGGCAGGCGGCAAGGGTGGGGGATGAATGAGCTGTGCCAGGAAAGACATGGGTTTGGGGCAATGTTGCCTGAGCCAGGCACACACCTGCAGCGGCTGGCACATGGATTCCGGGGAGCCTAGGCTCCTCCGCTGCTCCGTCCTAGCCCAGGCCATCCCCCCCACCTGCCCGAGGCCCCTCACCCACCCGCCCACTGCCGCTCACCTGTGTGCGCATGCATGTCCATCAGGCTGCCTTTCTTGGCACTCTGGGACCCAGGCTGGGAGCTCCTCCTCACTTCCTCCACTGGGCACCAGGAGTGGAGACGATTCTTGCTTGGGTAAAAGTGAAAAATGACAGTAAGTCTCAGTGTAGGGGCAGGTGGAATAAGGTCACAGAGGAGGGTGAGAGCAGCCCCTGGGACCCCGAGGAGCCAGCTCCTCACCCAGCCTGCCCAGCTCAGGACAGTGGCCTGTGACTCAACTAGCACTGCTCAGACGCCAGCCCTGACCCGGTTCTTTGCTCTCTGCGTCTTTCTGCAGACTCCTCCTCCCACAGGGGTTGCTGAGCTGGTGGGAGATGTAGCGAGAAGGGCAGCCTGGTTGTGAGGAAACCCACAAAGGAGGGACGTCAGCTGGGGAAAGGCCTCTCCTGATTTGTCCTCCATGCTGAAGGCCATGCCCTGCCTTAAAATTTGTTTAAATCAGTTTGAGAAGAGTTTCTGTCGAGAGAAAGCAAGAGAGTTCTAACTGAAGACACCCCCAGAAATGGGTTCCATGGGCTGCACTCTAGGAGCTCAGTCTTGCCATGCTGGCCCTCCACAGGTCCAGAGCAGGTCACTAGCTGCCAGCTGTGGTTTTCTAGCTCCACATTAAACACACCTACTAACAGTCCTCAAATGTTGGGAGAACTTTTATGGGTTTTTAAAATTGTATTGATAATCGTAAAGATTTGAATGTAAAAATATGAAACAAAAAAAAGAAAAAAAGTTACTTAAATAGTGCAGTTTTGGGATGACGATTGATTTTTCGAAGCCAGACACCAAAAGTGTAGATTAAACTACACGGAAAAACTTAATGTTAAAAAAAATGAACTAGGGAGGGGATATTTGCAAAATACAGATTCATGTATTAATATAAAAAAATCAGCAAAGGTCATAAACAAGTAATTCACACACACAAAAAAACAAATGGTCAATACTCTTAAAAATACCACCTCATTCGGAATTAAGAAATGCAATGCAAAATACCATCTTTTTACCGCGAAACTCGCAAGGACCCTGAAACAGGCCGGCTGACGCCCAGCTGAGAGGAGGGACGCACCCTGGCGGAGGCAGGCTCGGCGCCGACAAAGGCGCCCGTCCGCCAACGCTGACTTCCCTTTGTCCCGGGATCAGGGCGCTGATCGCCAAGCCGCTGACAGGGACACCTGGAGGCCGCCCGATCTTAGGAAGCGCGGGCGCACGGAACCGCGGCAGCAGGCCCAGGCGAGGCGGCACAGGGCCGGGGCCCGGGCAGCCCCGGGGGCAGAGGCGGAGGGGCCCGTGTCGGCTCCACGCCCACGCCCGCCTCTCGGGACCAAGGGGAACCCCGGCGCAAGGAGCGCTTCAAAGCGGCCAGACGGCGGCCACGCGCCGCGCGGGGCCAGCAGGGGCCTCGGGCCGGGGGGTGGCTGCCTCAGTTTCCCGCTCGTGCGTGTCCCCGCCGCCCCGCCCACCTGCCGCCCCAGCCGCCCGCCGGAAGCGCCGCCTCCTCCCGCCCCCTTGGAAAGGCTACTTCCGGCGACGCTCTAGGCGGCCGGAGGACGTCGCGCACCGCTCCCGGAGGCCGCGCTGGGCCATCCCGGAAGCCGCGCCGGCCGACCCCGGAAGCGGGCGCACGGCCGCGTCGGTGGCCCAGGTGGGAGTGCGGCGGCTCGGGGGGACCCTCGCGGTGCCCGGGGCGGGGCGGCCGGAGGACCCCGCGCGCAGCCTGCAGCCCTCCCTCTGCTGTTCCCCAGGGCGGAGTTCGTAGCGCCGAGTGGCGGGCCCTTCCCTTCCGGCCCTGGCCTTTTCCCTCCCTCTCCCAGCCGCGCCCCGGGGCTTTCCTGCCGCGCCCGGGAAGCCCTGCGTCCTTGCACATCCATCCCGCCAAACCCGCCTCTCCCGTCGGCGCCCGGTGGCCTGGAACCGCATTCCGGGGTGAGGGGGAGAAGCTGGACGGCGGGTGTGTAACCAGACCCCAACCCCGGGAGTCTGATAGACCCGCCTTGATGACTGTCAGTCATTTTCCAGGAACTTAAGTAACGTCCTTTAAGTTGCTTTTCAGAAACCAGCAGATGTACCAAGAAAAAACGCAGAAAACCAGTTTTAACAAAGTCTGATCTCTACGCATGCGCAAAGAGCCTGCCCCAGCCCCTACCCTCCGCAAACTCAGGCCCGCCCCCGTGGAACGTGTCTCCTGCACCCCCGGCAAGAACTTGCTGGTCCCCAACACTTGAACTCTGAAACGCTTCGGCCGCGCTTGCACAGAACAATTGCCCGGACCTTCAAAATGAATGGCAACCGTGGTGGTGTATAGGTTAAGAGAGAGGGTGCTGACCAAAAGGTTGGCGGTGTGAATCCCCCAGGTGCTCCTTGGAAACCCTATGTGGCAGTTCTGCTCATATTATAAGGTTGCTATGAGTCGGACTCCACCGCAGCGGGTTTTTGGTTTAAATCAAAGTGAGCAGAGCAAAGTTTAAGCCAATCACCAAATGACACCCAACCCCCTTTATATGAATACGTATAACTTTCTCTTCTTGTTGTTAGGTGCCCTGGCTTGGGCTCCAGCTCATAGCAACCCTACGTGAACAGAACGAAACACTGCCGGGTCCTGCACAATCCACACGATCGTTGTTATGCTTAAGCCCACTGTTGCAGCCACTCTGTCACTCCATCTCGTTCAGGGTCTTCATCTTCTTTGCTGACCCTCTCCTTTACCAAGCGTGATGTCCTTCTCCAGGGACCGATCCCTCCTGATAACTTCATGTCCAAAGTATGTGAGACATACTCTCACCATCCTTACTTCTAAGGAGCATTCTGGTTGTGCTTTTTGTAAGACAGATTTGTTCTTTCTTTCCACAGTCCATGGTATATTCAATATTCTTCGCCAACAATTCAAAGATGTCATGTCTTCTTTGGTCGTCCTTGTTCATTGTCCAGCATTTGCACACACAGGAGACAACTGAAAACACCATGGCTTGGGTCAGGCACACCTTAGTCTTCAAGGTGACATCTTTGCTTTTTAACACTTTAAAGAGGTCCTTTGCAGCACATTTGCCCAATGCAATGCATCTTTTGATTTCTTGACTGCCGCTTCCATGGGTATTGATTGTGGATCCAAGTAAAATGAAATCCTTGACAACTTTGAGCTTTTCTCCATTTATCCTGATGTTTATTGGTCCAGCTGTGAGGATTTTTGTTTTCTTTATTTTGAGGTGTAATCCATACTGAAGACTGTGGTCTTTGAGCTTCATCAGTAAGTACTTCAAGTCTTCTTCATCTTCAGCAAGCAAGGTTGTGTCATCTGCGTGTAGAAGGTTGTTAATGAGTCTTCCTCCAACCCTGATGCTCCATTCTTCTTCATATAGTCCAGCTTCTCGTATTAATTGCTCAGCATACAGATTGAATAGGTATGGTGAAAGAATACAACCCTGACGCACACCTTTCCTGACTTTAAACCAGACAGTATGACCTCGTTCTGTCCAAACAGCTGCCTCTTGATCTATGTAAAGGTTCCTCATGAGCACAATTAAGTGTTCTGGAATTCCCATTCTTTGCAATGTTATCCGTAATCTGCTATGATCCACACAAACGAATGCCTTTGCAGTCAATAAAACACAGGTAAACATCCTTCCGGTATTCTCTGCTTTCAGCCAAGATGCATTTGACATCAGCAATGATCCCTGGTTCCACGTCCTCTTCTGAATCTGGCTTCACTTTCTGGTAGTTCTCTACTGAAATACTGCAGCAGCCACTTTTGAATAATTTTCAGCAAAATTTTACGTGTGTGATATTAATGATATTATTTGATAATTTCCATATTCGGTTGACCTTTCTTTGGAATAGGCATAAATATGGATCTCTTCCAGTCAGTTGACCAGGTAGCTGTCTACCAAATTTCTTGGAATAGACAAGTGAGCACCTCCAGCGCTGCATCCATTTGTTGAAACAGCTCAATTGATATTCTGTCAATTCCTAGAGCCTTGTCTTTTGCCAGTGCCTTCAGTGTAGCTTGGACTTCCTCCAGTAGCACTGGTTCCTGATCATATGTCACCTCCTGAAATGGTTGAACGTTGACCAATTCTTTTTGTTACAGTGACTCTGTGTGTTCCTTCCATCTTCTTTTGATGCTTCCTGTGTCATTTAATATTTTCCTCATAGAATCCTTCACTATTGCAACTTGAGGCTTGAAATTTTTCTTCAGTTCTTTCAGCTTGAAAAATGCCAAGTGTGTTCTTCCCTTTTGGTTTTCTGTCTCCAGGTCTTTGCACATGTCATTATAATACTTTACTTTGTCTTCTCGAGGCAACTTTGAAACCTTCTGTTCAGTTCTTTTACTTCATCATTTCTTCCTTTTGCTTTAGCTACTCGATGTTCAAGAGCAAGTTTCAGAGTCTCCCCTGACATCCATCTTGGTCTTTTTTTTTCTTTCCTGTCTTTCCAATGATCTCTTGCTTTCTTCATGGATGATGTCCTTGATGTCATTCCACAACTCGTCTGATCTTAGGTCATTAGTGTTCAACATGTCAAATCTATTTTTGAGATGGTCTTTAAATTCAGGTGGGATATACTCAAGGTTGTACTTTGACTTTCATGGACTTGTTCTAATTTTCTTCAGTTTCAACTTGAACTTGCATGTGAGCAATTAATACCTGTTCCGTAGTCAGCCCCTGGCCTTGTTCTGACTGATGCTATTGAGCTTTTCCATTGTCTCTTTTCACAGATGTAGTTGATTTGATTCCTGTGTGTTCATCTGGCGAGGTCCATGTGTATAGTTGCTGTTGATGTTGGTGAAGAAAGGTATTTAAAATGAAGTTATTGGTCTTACCAAATTCTATCATGCAGTCTCCGGCATTGCTTCTGTTCCCAAGGCCATAGTTTCCAACTACTGATCCTTCTTCTTTGTTTCCAACTTTTGCATTCCAATCACCAGTAGTTATCGATGCATCCTGACAATGTTTGATCATTTTCAGACCACAGAAGTTGGTAAATTTTCTTTATCTTTGGCCTTAGTTGTTGGCGTGTAAATTTGAATAATAGTTGTAAGAACTGTGTTTCCTTGTAGGCATGTGGATATTATCCTATCACTGACAGCGTTGTACTTCATGACAGATCTTGAAATGTTCTTTTTGACAATGAATGCAACACCATTCCTTTTCAAGTTGTCATTCCCAGCATAGTAAACTATATGATTGTCTGATTCACAATGGCCAATACCAGTCCATTTCAGCTCAGTAATGTCTAGGATATTGATGTTTATGCGTTCCATTTCATTTTTGATGATTTCCAATTTTCCTAGATTGGTTCTTTGTACATTCCACATTCCAATTATTAATGAATGTTTGCAGCTGTTTTCTTCTCATTTTGTGTAGTGCCACAGCAACAACTGAAGGTCCTGAAAGCTTTACTCCAACCACGTCATTAAGGTCGACTCTACTTTGAGGAGGCAGCTCTTCCCCAGTCATCTTTTGAGTGCCTTCCAACCTGAGGGCTCATCTTCCAGCACTATATCAGACAATGTTCTGCTGCTATTCATAAGGTTTTCACTGGCTAATTCTTTTCAGAAGTAGACTGCAGGGTCCTTCTTCCTAGTATGTCTTAGTCTGGAAGCTCAACTGAAACCTGTCTGCCATGGATGACCCTGCTGGTATCTGAATACTGGTGGCATAGCTTCCAGCATCACAGCAACACGCAAGCCCCCACGGTACAACAAACTGGAGAGCCCTAATAAAAGTCTTGTACACCCAATCCTCTGGGTGAACTCTTATCTCCAGTCTTTTGGTTAGCAGCTCAGCTGTTAGCACCATCCAGGGACTCCTTGAGAGCATAAAGCTGAGCACAGGCAAGGTACAACTGAAGGCGGGACACTGCGTCCAGGATGCCATCTGCTCACAGCACCCCTCCACACCCCGCCTGCTTACAACACCCCTCTGCACCCCGCCTGCTCACAACACCCCTCTGCACCCTGCCTGCTCACGGCACCCCTCCTGCTCACAGCACCCCTCAGCACCCCACCTGCTCATAGTACTCTTCCGCACCCTGCCTGCGAAGACACAGGGTCACTCTGGACTCAGTCTATAGAGATGGGACCTTGGTGTCCTGCAAAACTGCACTCCTACCCCGCACACACATCCCGTGACAAGGCTCCCCACATCCTGTCTCTCGGACAACACCCATCTTGTGTCTCCAGGGTTTTTCACTGTCCGCTGCACAGCAAAAACTTCTGAGCCCACCCTAGGGCATACTGAATGTTTATTTATAAAAAAATTATAAAAACACATGTAAAAATAAAAGCACTTAAAATTACACATTTTTCTGCACACCCCAGGGGGACATCTCTCGAGTCCCAGGGACCAACGCTCCTCCATCTAGCAAGTGACATTCCCAGAAAGTGAGTCTGACATTGAAGCTCAGGTCTGCCCGCTCTGACCCTCCTACCCGGACTGGGGGCACTTCTCCCACACCCCTCCACCACCCCTCCTTGCCCTGCGACCCCCAAACGAGACCACTCTCCAAGTGCGCTGGGAACCACCTGTTCCTGGCCTTGCATGCCCTTCCTGTCTCTGACCCCCACCCTCCCTAGCCAGGACCCATGTCCCCCTTTTGAGGCTCAACTCCAGGATGACAGGAAAAGTCCCAGGCCCTGGGAGTCGGCAGCTCCCTGCGCTACCAGAACTCACTATCCCCGCCGGATATCGCCATTCCTGGAATTCCCGGAGGGCTGGAACGGGGCGGTAACGGCTCAGCCACCAACATGGTCTGATTGGCCAGGCCGGCATCTGCACCGGATCCTGACACCTGCCCGCCCCGCAAGCTGCAGGAACCCTCCCAGACCCGGGTGCCTCTGCCAAAGTCCAGACCCCAGAGGTGGCCCCGCCCCGTACTTCTGGGGTCTCGGGCCCCGCCCCGCCCGCGGCCACGAGGATCGGGTCCCTGCGGACGCTGCAGACCAAGGTGCGTGCCTACTACCCCGAAAGGGCTAGCTGCAAAGCGCCCGTGGCCCTTCTGATCAAAGGGCCGCCTCTATGCAGGGACAGAAACGCCCAGAGCAGGAACCTCAACGCTTTCCTCGCAGGGCCCAAGAGAACGCGTGCTTTGTGCGTATTAACCTTTTCTTCTTCTCTTTGCAACTCTTTTAAAATGTAAAAGCCATTCCTACCCTGCAGGCCGTAAAAACCAGGCGGGGTTGGGGCCGCTGGCCGCACTTTACAGACGGATAAAAGCTGCTTTTTGGGGGTTGGGATGATGGAGACCAGCGCCCAAGTCTCCTAGAGTCTGTGTTCTGAGAGCAGAGGCTGATGTCTCAGAACTTGGCGCCTCTGCACGCCACCACCGACCCCCACCGGCCGCATCCTGATTCTGTCCCTCTCCTTCGCCTTTAGCGGGGCTTCAGGAGGCGCAGGCGTGTTCCCCAAGACCCTGGGCGGGACTCCGGGTGCCAAGGGCACATGGGTAGAGGCTGAGCACCAGGCTCAGCGCAGGAAGGCCACCTGGCCCCTCTACCCCGCGCCCCCCCCCCCCCGCTGCAGATCCACCGCGGACCGGCGTCCACCGCCCGGCCGACCACTGCCTCCCCACGGGTGGGCGAGGCGGCTCCTTCCAGACGGCTGCGGCCCCAAGCTCACTCTGGGCTGTGCACCTGCTGGTGCTGGATCAGGTGCGAGCTCAGGCCAAAGGCCCTGCCGCACTCGGTGCAGCGGAAGGGCTTCTCGCCCGTGTGCACGCGCTGGTGGCGGAAAAAGCCCGAGAGCGCGCGGAAGGTGCGGCCGCAGATGCCGCACTCGTAGGGCTTCTCCCCGGTGTGGATGCGCCGGTGCTCACGGAGGAAGGAGCTGCGGCTGAAGGCGCGGCCGCACTCGGCACAGGCGTAGGGCCGCTCGCCGCTGTGCACGCGCCGGTGCTGCGCCAGGTTGGAGCTCTGGCTGAAGGCCTGACCGCACTCTGGACAGGTGAAGGGCTTCTCGCCGCGGTGGGCGCGCAGGTGCTGCGTGAAGTGCGAGCTGTGCACGAAGGCCCGTCCGCACTCACCGCACGCATACGGCTTCTCGCCCGTGTGGATGCGCTGGTGCTTCAGGGCGTCCGACCTGCGGCCAAAGGCCTTCCCGCAGTCCCGGCACTTGTGAGGCTTCTCCTCACCGGGCGCCCGCGGGTGCCTGAGCGCAGCGGCCCGACGAGGGGAGGCCTTTCTGCACTCCTCGGGGCTCTGGACCTCCAGAGCTGGCTCCTGAGACCTGCCGCGTGCTGCGGGACCCCCCAGTTCCGGGTCATACATAGTAGGGCCACACTCATCGAGGGCCCCACCTGCAGTGTCTTTCTGGGGGTTCCCCAGGTGCGATGCGGGACTGCCTTTGCTTCTGGGCCCATATCGGCAGCTCCACTCCTCCCCGGCGTAGGTCTGCCATGCAGCAGTCTTTCGTAGCGGCCCTGCCGGCCTCCCTGCACTCTGACCCCTGTTGCAGGGCCTGGCAGGTAGCTGGTCCTGTGGTTCTCCCTGGGTGCCCCAGGACTCTGTCTCTTCCGGCGCTTCCTGCTGGGGAGTCAGCTCCTCACTCTGAGCGCCCTCCTCTTGGTCTGAAACCAGAAGGGGAGAGGCAAATGTCACAGGAATCGGGGCCAGAGAACAGACTTGGGGGATGAAAGGGGAAGAAGCAAGGAAGTTAGGTCCAAAATGGGAAGGAACGTGACCGGATTCCACTGGGACCAGAGAGGGTAGAGGTAGCCAGGCCAGAGGCCAGGCAGGCGGGGGCAGGGCAGGAGAGGGGGAGGGTGGGGTGGCTGGGAGGCTGCCAGCACAGCAAAGGGCCACAGGGATGTGTGCCAAAATCCCAACCCCACACACAGTCGCTGCAAAGGAAGCCTGGCTGTGTGCCTTAAGAGCTTCAGTGACTGGACTGAGGTTTGGAGGCCAGCGAGGGGTGCTCCTTCCTCCAGCTGTCACGATGGGATTGAAGGGAAGGTGTCAAGATGAGTTAGAAGGTGCAAACTCTCCTTAAAGCAAAAGGGAGGGAGGCTTCCAGAGATGACAGAGAAGGGTGGTGGGAGCCGCCCTGGGCAGGTTTGCAATGCCTCTCTGGGGTTCACCCCAGCTCACCTACACTGCGGGCAGTCCACCCCAGCTCCCCACCTCCCACAGATGGCCGGTGTGCAGCCGGGCCATTGTATCGTGCCCGGGTCTTCTGGGGTCTGCCTCTTGCCCTGGCTATGCTGATGTGGTCAGCTACATTTGCATAATACCCAGAACCGGCTTTTCCTAAAACTAAGTCAGGACTTCTACCCAAGATAAGTGAGGAAAGACCTTTTACTTTCTCTTTTCCCACGAATTCCTGAAACCATACAAAGACAACACAGAGTATTAGCACCACTGCCAGGAAACCAGCGAATGGCCTCGGTCCACCCCTCCCTGGAAGTGTCCCCTGGCCAGCCTGGGCGGTCAGAGCACAAACCCCGACTCCCACCACCCCAGGGAGTCTCTGAGGGGCTGAGGAAGGGCTTGGGGGCCAAGAGTACCCTCACAGACTGGGTCTGACACAGGGGCAGGGGAACCGCCCTGAGGAGAGGGGCCTAAGGAAGGGGCTGGGGGAGCTGGTGACCAGCTCCAGGGCGAGGACCCACATGGAGGCGGCCCCTGCGCCCATCCTCCACCAGACACCCCCGCAAAGGTGCAGGGTCCTTGCAAGGGCAAAACAGAGAAGAAGGCTAGGCCCAAGTGAGACAATGGGGCAGGCGGGGGAAACAGACCCAGGCAACTCAGGGTGTCCTCAGAGAGCTCCCCAAACTACAGACCAATAGCCTCTCTAAAGAAAAGATGCAGAGCACAGAGAAAAACCTTTATCTCTTCAGAGAACAAACGATAAACCAGTGGAACACAGAGGTGGCAGCGGGGCTGTGCTGGGAGCAACTGCGGATACTAAGGGTGCAGTCCTCAGTTGCAGGGACCTAAGCTCTGAACACAACCATGTGAGCCCAGACGAGGACCCAACGGTTCAGGTGGGACCACAACCTGGCAGGCTCCACAGCCTGGAGAGGACCCGCTGACCCACCAGCGCTGTGACATGACAGGGCTAGAGAGCAGACACGCAGGAGACCGAGGAGAAGAGAGTTCAGTCTAACAGCAGGGCCACAGTCGCCAGGATCTGGGCACTGCAGACAGTAGGGAAGACGGCCCACGGCAGATGTTCCTGCTGTGCTGGGGACACAGACTAGAGGGCTCCCCCACTGGGGGTAAAGGCCCAGCCAAGAGGTGCTGGTCTGGGTGCCCACTGAAACAGAAATGGAGTCTGGGACCCTTGCAACCTCCTTTGCTTCAGGGAGGACACCAGCGTGTCCTCCCTGAAACACTTGTCCCCTTTGGTTATAGGAGATGGGTGAGGATGGACCAGTGGACAGGCAGTGGCCCTCACACATGGGAGCACTGGGGATAAGGGGCACCCGGAGTCTTGCACTGCTCCAGACGGTAGGGACATGAAGGTTATTTTAGGGGTGAAGCTGATTAAAAAGCAACAATGGTAACCCACCATGCCGAGACAAAAGGAATGTCTAGAAAACAGTGTCCAGGCTTTTAAGAATTGCCAACAGGTGATTTTGTTCTTCTAATTTTCCTACACTTACCAACTTTTCTTGAAAGAGCACCAACACTCATAATGAAAAGAAACTCCCAAAAGCCACTAAGGAAAAAGAAATCACACTTGTGCTCCTTAAGGACCTGACTTCAACTCTTCCGCCTGCGATCTGTGACCTGGCCGGGTCCTGGGACCTCAGAGCCAGACAGAGCCCAAGGGGGCTGCACGTGAAACAACGGGAGAAGTCAGGCCCAGGCCTGGGGCCCAAGGGACAGAAAACAGGGCATGAAAGGGGAGTACCGTGCCACTGGATACCAGCCTCTGGAAGAGCAAAGCCTAGCCGTGTCCCCTCTGCAGGTGAGACTGGAGGTGTGGCCAGAGCAGCCATTGGCTAGGTGAGGACTCCTTGTTGCTCCGTGGACAAGTCCTGAGGAAGACAGAAACCGCAGCTAGGTGGGGATGGGGCTGTGATCAGAGCCCAAAGGCCCTCCTGGGGCACAACCTGGGCCCAGCAGACAGGCAGGCAGCTAACAGGGAAAGGGAACGTTGTCCAACAGTCTTGGAAGGAACTTCAGTTTCATTTTCTGGCGTCAAAGAGAGAGAAATCCTTGCCATCCTCCAGCCAGCCCCCAGGGGTGCACGGAGATGGTACCATGACAAACGGCTGATGGCTTGGACTTAGAGACTGTCCCACTGCTCTAGGAGAGGACACTCCCCCCTCTCCTGGGATTTCCAAATCCTTCCATCAGCCTCCTTTAAACATTACCAGCTGCTGTCAACTCCGACTCCTGGCATCCCCATGTGTTTCAGAGTAGAACTGTGCTCCATAGGGTTTTCAATGGCTGATTTTTGGGGAAACAGATTGCCAGGCCTTTCTTCCAAGGGGCTCTGGGTGGACTCTAACCGCCAACCTTTTGGTCAGTAGCTGAGCGTGTTAACCGTCTGCACCACCCAGTGGAAAAGGCATGACCTTGGGAGCTGACCTGTGGTCAACCCACCCCCAGGCTGCAGCTGCCCAGACACCTGGTGTGCCCTTATTGGCGCCGACGCTGCGCAGGTTCCTGGCCAGAGGCTGAAGAGACCTCCCCTGCCTCGACGACGGGGCGAAGAGTGGCGCCGCGGCTGCGTGCTATGGAGGGGAAGGCAGGGCGCCTGGCTGGGTCCGGACGGGTAATGGTGCTGTCCGGGCGCAGAGGGGAGCCCGGGCGAGGAGGCTGAGGCCTGGCCCAGGGCGGCTTCGCCGAGGGCGCTGCCCAGAAGCCGGGCCGCAGGCCGCACGGCGCGGGCGGTGGGTCCTCGGTGCACGGCGACGCCTTCGCCCAGCGACCCGCGCTGCCGGGGCCGTTCACCGCCTGGGACTGGGCCGCCGCAGGAGCCGGACCGGAGGGAGCCGGACCGGAAGTAGCGGCCCCGCCCCGCAGACCCCGCTCCGGCACTTCCGGCCGCTCTAGGAAGCTCGGATGATCGGGCTCCGAGGCCCGGGAGGAGGGCCGGGTCCGGGGAGTCGGGGCGGCGGAGCGTCACGGGGCACCCGCTCGGAGCCCCCGGGAGGGTGGACGGGCGGGCGGCGGGGGGTCCGGCCGCGGGTCCCGGCGCGGCTCAGGGAGCCGGGTGCTGTCCGAGGTGCTGGGCTGGCTGTGGGCGAGGCAGGGACTCTGATGGAACGAGCGAGGGGCCCGGGCGGACGAGCCCGAAGCCTCAGAAGGGTCTTGTGAAGCCCCCGGGGAGGTCTCAGCGAGCGAGGGACGTAATCCGACTTACGAGGGCAAAGCTGCCTGCTGGGGACCAGCTGTGCGGAGGCGGTCCAGGAGGCCTGCCCTGAGGGTCGGATGAGACCCGCGACTCCCAAGCTGGCCTAGTACCAACATCACTTGGGGTGCTTGAACGAATCCAGATTCCTTGGCTCCATCCCAGGCCTGCTGAACCTGTATCACCCCGAGTGGGGCCCAGGAGTCTGTGTTTTTCAGCAAGCTCCCCCGTGATGTAATGGACTGGCCCCTTAGTGAGTTCTCATGACCATAAGTTTCTTGACCCATGAAGAAAGATCCTAGAAAATGCAAGACAAAGGTCAGTGATTCACAGGAATTGGATGTGACCAAAGGGAGACCTCCAGAAACCAAGGCGGGGGAGGCACAAGGGGCCATTCCAACAGAGAGAGAAAGGGCAGCTGAGGCCGTGAAGACTACAGAAACGTGTCCAGAGGCTGATCAGAGGCAGCCCCTTGGGGCTTTCTGGTGGAGTCTGCAGCAGCTCGGAGACAGTTCTCACCGTCTTGCTCACTCACATTTTACCGCGTTCTCTTATGGGTGAGGCACAGACCCTTTCTAGAACATGAGGATGGTAGGGGCTTCCTTCTCATTAGCTGGTCACCAGGACCCACTTCCGCAGCAGATCCGCACATGCGCAGGCTAGGTGCTGAGTTCTCTGTAAGCGGTTTGGAGCCACTGTCCACAGGCACCTTGTCAGTATCTCCCTGCACACGGATCCTCAGAAGTTGCTCTAGGGAATCGCAGCCCATGCAAGCCTCCAAAGGAACGCACTGCCTTTCTGAAACCGTGGCCCCAAGCATGTTCTCTGGTCCACAGAACCCCCCTTCTCCCACAGACTCGAGTTGGAGTGAATCCTATCAGTGTCTGTGGCTGTCTCTTGGCCGTGCTCCTTGGCGCGAACACCAGAAAAAGGCATGGAGCCTCCCATGGGCGGAGGCTCCGGCGTCTCAGGGCACAGAGCCTAAAGGGCTTGCTGTGGCCGCTGCCTGGTGGGCTCCTCTTTCTGTGGTTTCTCTGGTGCTGAAGGAGTGTCAAGTGGCTGTGAAAGGCCTTTCTGCATGGGTGATGTTGGTTGAGTGCTCTCCAGTGTGAAGTCTCTAATGCCTTTCTTCACCTGCTGCATTCACAGTCCCCTTCCCCACCCAGCGTGAAGTTGGAGGCTTTCCCACACTTATTACATTCCTGGGGTTTCTCTCCATACGAACTCTGGTTCTGGACAACCTGAGCTTCTTCCAAAGAGTTTGCCACATATAGTCTGCAAATTGGTTTCTCTCAGTGAGCATTCTCTGATGTTGAACGGAGCCAGAGCACACGCTGAAGCCTTTTCCAACTCATGACAGTTATAGGCCTTTCTCCAGGACGAATTCTCTAATGCAGTGCACCGTCTGAAGGCCAGCGAAAGGTCAGCCCGCATTCATCCCAAGCACAAGGCTTCTCCCTGCACGATTTCTCTCCTGTTTGAATCAGTGTTCTGCACAGACATTACAAGGGCTGTGTCTGGTGCTCACAACATCTGGATGCCTGCTGAAGCGCCTCCACACCAGCACGTCTGTGAGGCTTTTCTACGGGATCTCGCCTGCTGCTGTGTGAGCGCTGAATAAATTGGGGCCTATCAGGATTTATCTTGTGAATAACACTCCGGAACAGGTTCTCTGCCCTCCTGTGCCAAGTGTCAGGTTTTTGACTCTTAGTTGCGCACGCGCCCTTCCACCCTGCGGCGGGCGGCGCTGGCGGCGGCTCCCCCACCCCACTTCTGCTCGGCCAGCTGGTGCCACGTCAGGATCTGCCGATAGGGGCGCCAGAGGGAGCCGGCGGGGCTGGAGAGGAGGAGGGACTTGCTCCTTCCGGTTCCTCCCGTGGCTTCCGGTCTGTCTGCAGCGCCCCCAGCGGCTAAGAACCGCCTGTGGTTTTTCCAGCGTCGAAGGACCAGATCCATCGCGCCCCCTCCTCAGGGGCCTGGATGCCAGCCCCGCAGCCTTCTGCTCGGGTGTCTGGGTCCCAGCCCCGTGGGACCCTCCTTCAAGCTTCTAAACGCTAATACTGTAACCCTAACGGCTTCCCGTGGCTCCCATAGCCCTAGGGATGGTCGCTGCTCCCGCAGTTGCTACCTGAGATACCTTAGAGTTCTGTTGTTGTCCTTGCAGTATGTAGTTAACAATTCCTTATACTAAATTCTCAGTTGGAAAAACTGGAGAGGTTTCCGTCTCCTGATGGGCCCTGTCTGCTGGACTTTGTCGGCCCTCACTCGCATACCCACCCAGTCCTCAGGGGCCACCTCTGGTGTTCCACTATCGCCTGAGTCCTGTCAGCTCATCGGGGGTCCCCTTCTGTGGACGCTCGTGCTGCTGCTCAGACCCACTATTCGCTCTAAAATAAGAACTGGAGATTCAGAACAGAGGGCACTGGAACAGGGACAGGTCCTTAATTTCACGCGAGAACCTGCCAGGCCCTGTCCTGGGTGCTGGGGATGCAGCAGTGACGGGGACAGGCCTGGACCTGTCCTCATGGAAAGCACCCCGCCCCACCACCGAATAACCAAGAGGCACAATGAGAGCCGTGTTTCACCTTAAAGTAATACAAATCTATTAAACTTGCAAAAACTAATTGAAAGGTTGAAAAGCAATGGGAAAGTGAGAAGTGTCATGGTGAGGTGCCTTGCCAATGGCTTTCCCCCACTCCAGAGAGCAAGCTGACAGTAAGTAACCTCAGGTGTGTGGCTCAACTGTCTGTCATGACCCAGGAACGGTCCCTGAACTCAATGCAGTGGGTTTTAATTAGCACTTAGAAATAATGATAATAGGAAATATCAGCAGGCACCACATGTAAGTGTAAGCACTGTGTAAAAATGACATGGCAGAGGCATCTGACCTAACTTCACAAGGGGGAAGGAGAATCAAGATCCACAGCCCACGGCTGATTTCTATGAGGTGGAGGTCAGACGTGCCTCCTCTCTCTGCCATCTTTACCAGTTCTGACAACAACTGTCCCTCCCACAGCACTCTTTACTTCTCTGCTGGGTTTGTTAATTCATTGCAATAGCAAAACAGAACTGATAAGACAATACTCACAATTATGGGGTTTATTAGGGAAGTAACAGATTACAGTTCAGGATCAGGAACACTCAGGATACAGTTCTTCTATCAGGACAGCCTCTTCTCAACTGTGCTTGCAGGCCACCTCTCTCTGGCCCCTTAGTCTCTTCCCTGCTTGGGCAAGTGTTACAAAGCTCTTTTAGCTCTGCCGATAAGTGCCTAGAGGTATCTCCACTCCACAAGGAAGTTTCCACCCGAAGGCACTCAGCTGTAGCTCCACGGGAGGTCTCTTGCTAGTCTCCTGCCTCTGCTGCCATTGCTCACCACCTTCATTGTTACAGCCCTCTCTCAGTCCCCTAGTTCCAGGAGCTTCTCACTGATGGGATCCCGGATACAAAGGATGAACCTCACCCTTGGCTCTTCTTTTTTGGCGGTGGTGAAATCCTCCTTCCCTGCCTCTGGAATGGCTCATTCTAAGCCTAGCAGGATGGCAAATCTGACCAATCCCCTTTGTGGGCCACGATTACTTTATATGCATAGTCCCATGAGAGCCAAAGAGAATATCCTACCTGAATTTATAGGCCTTTTCAAGAATAGATTTGACGCACTGAACACCAATAATTGAAGACAAGTTGTGGAATGATGTCAAGGACATTATACATGAAGAAAGCAAGGGGTCATTAAAAACACAAGAAAGAAAGACTAAAATGGATGTCAGAAGAGACTCTGAAACTTGCTCTTGAACATTGAGTAGCTAAAGGGAAAGGAGGAAATGATGAAGTCAAAGAGCTGAATGGAAGATTTCAAAGGGCAACTCAAGTAGACAGTGAAGTATTCTAATGACATGTGCAAAGACCTGGAGACAGAAAACCAAAAGGGAAGAACACACTTGGCATTTCTCGAGCTGAAAGAACTGAAGAAAAAATTCAAACCTCTAGTTGCAATATTGAAAGATTCTATGAGGAAAATATTAAACAAGACAGGAAGTATCAAAAAAAGATGGAAGGAATACACAGAGTCATGTACCAAAATGAATTGGTGGACTTTCAACCATTTCAGGAGGTACATATGATCAGCAACCAATGGAAGAGGTGCAAGCTGCACTGAAGGTATTGGCAAAAAAAAAAAAAAAAAGGCTCCCGGAATTGACGGAACGCCGGTGGAAACGTTTCAACAAATGCAGTGCTAGAAGTGCACACTCATCTATGCCAGGAAATTTGGAAGACAGCTACCTGGCCGACTGACTGGAAGAGATCCATATTTAGGCCTATTCCAAAGAAAGGTGATCCAAATGAATGTGAAATTATCAAACAATATCATTAATATCACATGCAAGTAAAATTTTGCTGAAGATCGTTGAATAGCAGCTGCAGCGGTACATCCACAAGGAACTGCCAGAAATTCAAGCCAAGTTCAGAAGAGGAAGGGGAACCAGGGATATCATTGCTGATGTCAGATGCATCCTGGTTGAAAGCAGAGGATACCATAAAGATGTTTACCTGTGTTTTACTGACTGTGCTAAGGAATTCGTCTGTGTGAATCATAACAAATTATGGATAACATTTCAAAGAATGGGAATTCCAGAACACTTCATTGTAATCATAAGATACCTGTACTTGGATCAAGGGGCAGTGGTTTGAACTGAACAAAGAGATACTGCGTGGTTTAAAGTCAGGAAAGGTGTGCGTTAGGGTTGGAGATACTGCGTGGTTTAAAGTTAGGAAAGGTGTGCGTTAGGGCTGTGTCCTTTCACCATGCTTATTCAATCTGTATGCTGAGCAAATAATCCAAGAAGCTGGACTATATGAAGAAGAATGAGGCATCAGGATTGGAGGAAGACTCATTAACAATCTCCCATATGCAGATGACACAACCTTGTTTGTGGAAAGTGAAGAGGATGTGAAGTGCTTACTAATGAAGATCAAAGACTACTACTGTCTTCAGTATGGATTACACCTCAACATAAAGAAAACAAAAATTCTCACAATTGGACCAATAAGCAATATCATGATAAATGGGAATATATTGAAGTTGTGAAGGATTTCATTTTACTTGGATCCACCACCAAGGCCCATGGAAGCAGCAGTCAAGAAATCAAAAGATGCATTGCATTGGCCAAAACTGCTGCAAAAGACCACTTTAAAGTGTTAAAAAGCAAAGACGTCACTTTGAGGACTAAGGTGAGCCTCACCCAAGACATAGTATTTTCACTTGTTTTTTTTTTTTCATATGCATGTGAAGGGTGGACGAATAATAAGGAAGACAGAAGAACTGATGCATTAGAATTATGGTGCTGGTGAAGAATATTGAATACACCATGGACTGCAGGAAGAAGGAACAAATCCATCTTGGAAGAAGCACAGCCAGAATGCTCCTTCGAAATGAGGGTAGTGAGACTTCATCTTATGTACTTTGGACAGGTTATCAGGAGGGCCCAGTCCATGGAGAAGGACATCAGGCTTGGTAAAGCAGAGGATCAGCAAAAAAAGGAAGACGCTTATCGAGATGGACTGACACAGTGGCTGCAACAATGGGCTCAAACATAGCAAGGATGGTGAGGATGGTGCAGGACCAGACAGTGTTTTGTTCTGTTTTACATGGGGTCACTATGAGTCGGAATCGACTCAATGGCACCTAACCACAGCTGGAGTCTGACGTTTCTACTCTACTACTCACTCAAGGAGTGTCATTGGACATGACTCTGGGCCTCTGAGCCAACGCCTTCCACCTTACGGGTGGTGAATGAATTCATCGAGCTCTCAGGTGTTGTCAAATAAAAACAAATTCGGGCTTAGAGTTGTTGGGTGCTACCAAATTGATTTCAACTCATGTGAGAGCCGAACCACCCCACAGGGTCTCCTAGGCTGTAATCTTGATCTTTGTCCCTCGGAGGCATTGGTGGGTTCAAACCAGCAACCTTTCAGTTAGCATCCGAGTACACATAACCACTGCGCCACCAAGGTTCCTCTGGCCTTGGAAAGGAGAAGGTGATTAAAAAAGTTTGTTGCAAGGTGAAGAAAGCAGGCTATTGCAACAGGGAGAACTCTCAGACACTGAAATCAGTGAGCATCTCAAGGGTTAGACTAAAAATGTTTTTCTTTTACAGAGGTGTGAACTAGGCTGTAAAGGACTGGGTGTGGGAAGAGGGATGTACTGGTGGCTTAGATAGTGAATGAGACAATGTTTTACAGGGAGGACGGCCTAGTTTCTGGAGAGGCCCTTAAGGAAGGGCTCTGTATTGGCTCAGGCTTCGGCAAACCCAAAGTTCAGAGACCTGGGGAAACAGAAGCTTAACCAAAGTCTAGTGAACAGTACTTGATTCCAGCTTACCCATGGGGACACGCAGGGCAGCTAGTCACTTATGAGGCAAAGAGTGGGACTGGTGGGTGTGGCCTCCTCTTAGGTAAACAGGGGCATCCGGGAGTCTTATCTGAGCCCTATGAGGAAAAAAACCAAAAATCAAACTCAGTGCCATCGGGAGTCCGGCTCATAGCGACTATAGGACAGAGTAGAACTGCCCCATAGAGTTTCCAAGGAGCGCCTGGTGGATTTGAACTGCCGACCTCTTGGTCAAGCAGCTGTAGCACTGCACCACCAGGGTTTCAGCGGAAGGGGGATTCTTTTCACTAAGAATTCTCCACACACCAAGGGCCGGGTATTTCTTCACCTCCGCTGTTCTCCAGGGTCACAGGCTTGAGTTAAGCCCAGCGCTGTCGGTGTGAACCTGCGTTGTGACCTGACAGGCCGTGCAGAGCCCGCCCTGCGCCACGACTCTGCGGTGTCCCTCGGCGAGCGGAGGGAGAGCTGGGGGCCAGCAGGGATGTGACACGGGGACGCCTCCCGGGCGCAGGGCTCGAGCCTGCGGGCCCAGCAGGAGCCACGGAGGACGGGCAGGCGGCGCCGCGAGCTGCGGAGCACCGCTGGCATCATCGCCCAGCTGCGGACTCGAAGCCGACTGCAGGCGGAATCGCCAGGTGGAGACAGAGCCCGAGTTGGTCCCCGGGCCGCGCCAGGCTCCCCGGGGTCCAGGGGGAGCTGAGTGATGGGATCGAATGGCCGAGAACGGGTCCGATGCCCGCGGGCTGGGAGGACCGAACAGGACCCGGGCGGACCGCAAGCACCGCCACCGCGCCCCTCTTGGAGCCGCCGAACACAGCGCCCGGCGCCCAGGCTCTGGCGGGGCGGGTGGAGCCCCCAGTGCCGGCCGCCGCCCACCGGCTCCCCAGCTGCCCAGCCTCGGTCCCGCCCGCCCCTCATGGGCTCGCTCCGGCCCCGCCCCCTTCCCGCCCAGCCACTCACCGGGCTCATTCCGGTCCCGCCCCCGCCCCGCCCCGCCACTCTCTAAGCTCAGAGGCCCCACCCAGGCTCCGCCCCTTCCCCCCGGCTCCAGCAGGCCCCGCCCAGTCACTTACTGGGCTCACTCCGGCCCCGCCCCCTTCCGGCCCAGCCACTCCCTAGGCTCACTCCGGCCCCGCCCCCTTCCCACCCAACCACTCCCTAGGCTCACTCTGGCCCCGCCCAGGCTCCCGCCCCGCGCAGCCGCAGGTCCGCCCAGCACCAGTGCCTGCGCGCCCCTTGCGGTACAGCCTAGGACTGCGTGGAAGGCTCCTGGCTGTCCGCTCGGTGGCCGGCTGCACAGGGACGGCTCTCAAGGCGATGCCTCCACGGCAGAGACGAGAGCCCGCCACGTCGGAAGCTCCTCGGGCCCCGCTAGCCCGCGCCTCGGCCTGGCTGCCCAGGAGGCGAGGAGAATGACTTCCTCTCCCCCGACTGCCGGGGTTAGAGGCGATGTCAGGCGTGGGGTGGAGCCTGCCCCTCAGGCTCCCGGGGTCCCACTGAGACCTCCAACTCTGCAGAGGCATTGTGTCTCCACGCCTTTGCAAATGACTTTCCTGTCACTTAGAAAATCCTTCCCCATCTGCTCTACCCCGCCGACCTCTGATAATCCTGGGAAGTCAACTCTGGTGTCATCTCCTTTGGCGGCCTTCCCCAACTGCCCCTGTGGCGACCAGGCCAGCGTCCCCACTGGGGCCCTCCTCGCACCCGACTGGGGCAGCTCTTCCGTCCCCGGTCATACCCCCCCTACCGAGGACCTCTCTCAGAGGATGGGGGAGCGCTTCCCAGGGAGGAGCACGCTTGTGGATGGGATAGGAAAGGTGGGGCACAGAGAGGCTAAGACACTCACCCAAGATGGACCAACAGAGGGGTTCTGGCCACTGCCCCAGAAGCCCAGTGTCTCAGTCTCCTGAGGTGTTATGGGAGAAGGATGAGGACAGAGGGGCAAGGATTTCTGCCCCTATCTTCCAGGTTCTGAGCTGAATTCCAAGGAGGTGTCGTGAAGAAGCCAGCACTGACCTCACCCCCAGCCACTCTCACCCAGAATGGAAGCGTTTGATGGTGGGGGCCCTGGGAATTCGGCCTGGGGAGGCAAGGTAGCCTCATGAAAGGGCAGGGTGGTCCTAGCTGAGCCCCAGGGACCACCCTTCTCAAGGGGCTGCACATTGAGTCCTGGACTATATCCAAGGAGGACGTGCCCTGCGTACCTCGGGGCCATGTCCATCTCTATAAAAGAGACAACCACACCTCTCACAGCCTGCCAGGGATGCCGGCACTGTGCGTGGACGCCGCAGCAAATGGAGCCCACCTGCCTTTTCTCTCCACCTCACAGGCCAAATGCAGGCCCCTGGGGGGGCAGGCCTGGGACCAGCACTGAGGAGGACGCGGTGGCAGGAGGAATGTCAGAAGGTACTGGGAGGTGAGGTTTGTAGAACTGCATCTTGAACTTGGCAATCTGGGGGGTGGAAAACCAAAAACCAGTTGCCGTCCAGTGGATTCGGACTCATAGCCACCTTAGAGGACAGAACAGAACTGCCCCACAGGGTTTCCAAGGAGCAGCCAGTAGATTCAAACTTCTGAACTTTTGGTTAGCAGCCGAGCTGTTAACCACTGTGGCACCAGGGCTTGGGGGGTCCCGAAATCCATCCAGGAGGTGGCAGCAGGTGAGGCAGGGAGCCTCTGTGGCCACATTAGGCCCCTGCTGGACATTGTGAACACCCAGGGGCATTCCCACCCAGCTGAGCACTTCTGGTACCTGGGGGGCTGGAGGTCCAGGGCTACATTCCCAGGACCCCTGCATCTGGGTTTCAGTCAGACCCCAGCAAGGCGAGGCAGTCCTGGCAGATCTTAGGACTGTAGACGCCTGTCCAAACATCAGCAGCCCTGGGCACCGACCTTCCCCAGCAGGAGGCAGGGAGAATGGTGGAGGGAGCTGCCTTCACAACACCGGCGCCTCAAGGCGGCCACGTGAGAAGGGAGGTGGGGCCAGGAAACAGCAGCTCTGAGAGCCAAGTGTGGGGAGCTGCAGCCTCTGGAATGGACATCCTGAGGGAACCTATCACCAGAGCCCCTGGAGAGCCACGCCTGGGTCGAGAGCACAGACTCCTCCAGGTCAGGCTGGCTGTCCCTCTGGGCCCTTGCTGGATGCCTTGGGCACCCTGGCTGAGTAAGCAGGACACCTGCAAGTCCCCTCCCTATGCCACACGGTGACCCTCAGGTGCCCACCCGGCCGCAGGGGACAATCGTGGGTCCTGCATGGAAGGCCTGGGCAGATGAGCCTCACTCCTCTCCTGGAAGGGCAGGAGCCAGCACCCCTTCCAGCAACCGGAAAGGATTTATTGGGGACAGCGGGCATGCAGAGCTGGGCGGCGGGGCAGGGGCAGAAGCCCTTCCTTCTGGAGCCATATCGGCAGGGGGGCTGTGTCCCTTGCGGCTCCGCCCAGCGGCCCTGCCTACTCCCGGTAGTGGGTCCTCTGGTGCTGGATGAGCTGAGAGCTCTGGCTGAAGGCCTTGCCGCAGGTGCTGCAGGAGAAGGGCTTCTCGCCCGTGTGGGTCCGCAGGTGCCGGAAGAAGTGGGAGCGACCGCGGAAGGCCTTACTGCACTCGTGGCACTCGTAGGGCTTCTCGCCCGTGTGGATGCGTTGGTGCTCGATGAGGACGGAGCTCCAGATGAAGGCCTTGCCGCACTGGCTGCAGGCGTATGGCTTCTCGCCCGTGTGCAGCCGCTGGTGCCGAACCAGGTTGGAGCTCTGGCTGAAGGCCTGGCCGCACTCACCGCACTTGTAGGGCTTCTCGCCATTGTGAGTGCGCAGGTGCTGCGTGAAGTGTGAGCTGTGGCTGAAGGCCTTGCCGCACTGGCCGCACTCGTAGGGCTTCTCGCCCGTGTGGACTCGGTGGTGCTGGATGAAGCCCGACCAGCCGCGGAAGGCCTTGCCGCACTCGTGGCAGGCGTAGGGCTTCTCGCCCGTGTGGACGCGCTGGTGCTTCACCAGCAGCGAGTTGTACTTGAAGCTCTTGCCACAGGTCTCACAGCGGTGCGGCTTCCCACCCTGCGCACCGCCCTGTCGGGCCCCAAACCCCGCTCCCAGGCTGAAGCCGCTGCCCAGCTCGGGGCCGCCGCCGGTCTCGGGGGCTCCCTGTGGCAGAAGCCTCATGCGCCAGGCAACCCTCTTCTGCGTGCAGGGTCCCGCCCCCGGTGGCTGGCCCGTGGGCCGATCCAAACTGGCCTCTGGCCCAAAGCTGTCCCCACACATGGGTCTCCGTGGAAGGGCCCTTAGCAGACTCTTCAGCACCCCTGTGTCCTGGCCCACCTCCACCTGAGGAACATCCGGCTGGGGAGATGGTGGCACCTTCTCTGGCTCCGACACCGTATCTGCAATGAGGAAGGGAGGGGCAGATACCATCAGGCACCGACAATGTCTGTGCAGCCCTCACTGTGTGCCTTGGGGCTCAGTGTCCTGGGAGCAGTGAGGAGTTGCCTGTCTGGCGGAGGGGTGAGGAGAAGCAGTCCCCATTTGCACGGAAGAGCCAGGAAGGCTAACTCACTCACTTGGGGGGGGAGCCAAGAAAGGGTGTGCTGGGCACCGGGGGGCCTCTCTGGCAGGCACATACTTAGTTCTGATGGCAAAGGCAGGAGGAGCCTCGCCTGAGAAGAGCCTGGGCCAGAGCTCAGGGGAGAACCTGCATCACCTGCCAGGTGAGTTGCCTGAACCAGCAGGGAGGCTGAGGGGCAGGGGCTCCAAAGGGGATAACTGAGGAGGAAACAACGAGCATTAAGTGCAGCCCTGAGACCAGGGGCTGCAGCACACCCCACAGACCTTCCTTCTGTAAGCTGTCCCCAGAAAAAAAGACTGAACAGAACACTGAAAGAGTTGTTCCCAGATGGAATGAACTTACTACATGAGGACACGGGTCTGTGCAGTCGGCAGGGGTGGGGGGGATGGGGGGTGGTGGGCTGCGGTGGGTACCAGCTTGGGGGTGGGCTGTGGTGGATAACGGTTAGGGGCTGGGCTGTACTGGCTACCAGTTAGAGCAGACTACAGTGGGTAATGGCGGGGGGTGGCCTGTAGCGGGTCACATGGTGTGCTGCCTAGGGCCCCCCAGCTGCTGCTGTTTGCTGCTGATGGCTCACAGCTCACCCTCTCTGGGAATTGTCCAAGACTAGGGATTCTCAGGGGATACTTAACAATGGCTGGAGGCTGTCTGGTTATCCCACTGGGGGAGGAGACACTGTAGGCATCTGGTAAGGAGGACCAGGGATGTTGTTAAACATCCTACAATGCACAGGACTGCCCCCATCGCAAAAATCATGACTCAAAATGTCAACAGTGCTGTTGAGAAACCTGTCTTAGGAAGGCAGCTTCCGTTATCTAGGGTTCTGTCCCCAGCCCTAGTCTGATAACTGTGAGGACAAAAGCCCGGCCACCACGCCTCAATGGGGACAGTTCTGTGGGCCCTCCTAGCTCCACAGCTCCCCATGGGACCAGCTGAGGCCTCTATGGCACCTGCACCACAGCCCAGCCCCTCCCAGCCTACTCCCCTGCCTGGGCGTACTCCCTAGTAATCTTCCTAACACAGATCTATTCCCAGGGAACCTGACCTGAGCTGCCTGCCCTCCAGGATCTCCCAGTTGGTGGGTGGAGAGCTCAATCTGATATTTACTAAGTGCTGATCACATGCTGGGCTGGGGACACAAAATGGCTCCCTGAGGACCTTCAATCAGGGGAGAGGAGAGGGGTGGGGCAGGACAAGCACTGAGGGGCTGAGGGCCTGGGTTAAGGCAGTCCCAGGCTGGCAAAACCAGGGCGTTACATGGGGAAGAGGGGGTCCAGGATGCCTCGTGGTGCTGGCCTGGGCCGCTGGGGGACAGTGGTGCCACCAGTAAGAGACCCCAGCCAGAGGGCAGGTGGGGGAAGGGAAGACAAGGAATTCTAGCTTGGATGTGCCTAGTGCGAGGTCTGCAGGAGTCCACACAGAGCCATCCTGGAGGCAGGTGGCTACAAGGGTCTGGGACTACAGTCACAGTCTCAGGAATTGTCAGTAAGGAGACTTCAACTGGATTAGGGAACGGGGGGGTTAGGGGACAAGGGGGTCCCAAGCAGTTGGGTGGTCCGGCACACGGTGAGCTACATGGCAGTGCTCAGACCCCCATCCCTGGTTAGCTCCTGGTGTTCTCCTCACTCACCGGGCCAGCAGGTGTTTCTCCCGATCTCGACTTCCTGGACGTCTTGGGGATCCAGGTCCGAAAGCTCCCCCTCCAGCTGGGGCTGGGAGAGTACATCAGGGCTGGAGCCGGAGGGGTCTAGGGGCAGGACAGGGAGGCTACAGCTCCTCTCCCACCTGGGAGCCGCTCTGCATCCACCACAGTCCCTCCCCCAGCTCTGCCCCCTGCCCTCCTCACTGAAACCTGCTGTGGGCTCGCAAGGTCCACTTGCTCCTGCCCTGGCCCCCTGCAAACCCACTGCTGCAACCTGGTTGGGCGACTCTCTGTCTCCCAAAATTGGCAGGCCAGCTGTGCCTGGTACTGCAGCTCACAGCTTCCTGACAGAAGGCCCTTGACTTCCTTCCCAGCACACTCAGGAGCACCTCCTCCAGGAAGCCCTCCTTGGTGCTGCCCTTCAGCCCACTCAGCAGAGACAGAGCCCAGGCAGTTCTGAAGGGCCTTGTTCGGTGCCCTGCACTGTGGATCTTCCTCCTGGCCTTGGCAAGGTGTCCCATCTGCACTCCTCCTGCCTCATCCACTGCAGAAGCTGGGCCATTGTGTGGCCAATCCTGTGTCTCGCCCATGCTTGGGCTGTGGAGAAGTGGGCGGGAGGGCAAAGCTCAGCCAAAGGGCCAGCCAAGCCCCTGCTGTGGAGATGAGAGCACTGTGCAGGTTAAGGGAGAGGAAACGACCATGGCCCCAGCTCTGGCTAGAGGGCCAGTCACATAGCCTGCAGGGACACCCTGGGCAGCACCCAGCCAGGCCTGCCCCTCCTCCCAGGCACAGGTGCCCCGACCTGAAGGGGCAGGGACTCTCCACCTCACGACCATGATGGAGCCCCCCACCTCCCCACATAATTGTAATGTTAAAATGAGCAACATCCCTGTGTGGAGAAGGCAGGGTACCCAAGGGGCCTGGGGGCCACCTTACCTCCCGCCCCCTGCTCCTCTGCCTATGAAGATGGAAAGTATGGTTGGCCAGCCCAGGCCCCTTTGGGGGGTCTGACCTATTTTCTCGGGGCTCCCTCCTCAAGCCTGGAAAACTCGAATCCCAGCATCCCCACGAGTTACCTTGCCTCACCCTGTCTCTCACCTCTGCCCCACCTCTCCTCAGTCACCCTGAACCCTGAAGCCCCCTCTAGGCAAGCATAGCTCCCAGGGTCCCTCCTTTGGCCCTCTCAGTCCTCCTGGTCCTGCTCTGGCCTGAGGCCTGCAGGACCCACCCTGCCACGTCTCTGTCCATCCACCGGAGCAGACCCCATTCTTCCTTCAAGGTCCGCTTAAGATGCTAAGAGGTTAAGATGCTAGGAGATTTGGAGGCTTGGACGCTAAAACGTTAGGACACTAAGACGTTAGGATGCTAAGATGTTAAGATGCTAGGAGATTAGGACCACTGCAGTAGGAGCTCCAGTCATAGTGCTTTGACCAGTGTACTGGGCAGCTGGCTGGGGGTCACTAGGCCCTGGAGAGATGGCAACAACTCCTTGTACCCCTGCTCCTGCTGGAGTAGTGCCAGTGGAGAGGTGGGCTTGGGTCAAGAAGGGAGCAGAGTCCCCTGGCCCCTGGGAGGCTGTGTGGGACCCTCTTACAGGCCTGCTTATAGCTCCTCCCAGTGTGGGGAGGCTGGGGTCAGTGAGGGACCCTCTGTCCTCACACCTGGGCCACGCCACAATGACAGGGCAGGACCCTCCTGAGGAGTCACCGTGAGGGGCAGTGCCATCACCTGACAGGGCGGGACACTCCTGAGGGGTCACCGTGAGGGGCAGCACCATCAACCGACAGGGTGGGACGCTCCTGAGGGGTCACTGTGAAGGACAGCCTGTCAATGGGCGCCAGTGTGGGTCTACCCTACAGAGAATGGGCACCTTCCATTGATCTTGGTCTGCCTTGCATTGACCTTTGTGTACCTCCTATAGACCCTGGTCCACTTCTCGAGCCAGAGGAGGTGTTGTGCCGGGGAGTCAGCTCCTAGGGACACTGCAGACATGTGACGGCAACGGCTTGTGCCCGTTGAAGTTGTCTGTGTAGTGAGGTCACATGGTTCGCACGTTTCCATACATGTTACCCCCCCCAACATACACACGCCTGGAGCTGCATGCCTGCCTCTGGGTGCTTGCCTTGGCAATTTAGGTCCCTGGTTGTGATGGTGCTATCCCTCATGGTGATTCCTCAGGAGGGTCCTCCCCTGTCGGGTGATGGTGCGGCCCCTCGTGGTAACCCCTCAGGAGCGTCCTGTCCTGTCAGGTAATGGTACTGTCCCTCACAGTGACCCCTCAGGAGCACCCTGCCCTGTTGGGTGATGGCACTGCCCCTCATGGTGACAGAGCCTGGCACTTGCTGGAACACTGGTCACTCACCACCGGGGTGGCACCTTGGCCCCATATGGTCTCTTCTCCTGGGCTTAGCATCAGGTCTAGGACAGAGGAGCAGGCACCAGGACTCGTCCTGACATGACTGACAGCTAGGCCACGTTCCTGCTTTCATTAGCTCGTGTGCCATACCAGAGACTGTGTCAGGAGTGTGAGTGTTCTCAGCTGTGAGGGGGCTGAGGCCAGCCTCCTGGGGGACATGCAGCACACATATCCTGAGAGCAAATGGGTGGGGGAACCACAAGGCCATCCCATCCCAACACTCGACACTCCAGGTGACCATCCAGTGTGTGGAGAGTTGGCAGTGCCGTGTCCGCAGCCCCCGCAGGTTTTCGGCCCCTACCAGCCTGGCAAGAACTCCAGAGACTTCCCATTTTTCCAGCATGGAGACCAAGGCTCCTGGAGGGGGGTGACTTGTTTCCAGGAGCCAGGTGGCTAGGGTCAGGGTGGAGGGCTCTAGAGTGGTATGCAGGGCAGGGGATGGGGAAGTGTTGGCAGCAGGGGGAAGTACCATGTTGATGATCATGCAGGTGAAGCAGGGCCTCATGGTGGTGGGCTCCAGGTGTCCTGGGTGATGAAAGACTGACAGGGTGTGGGGCAGGAGGGGACTCCTGATGGTTCCCTAGGGCCGCCATCTTCCCCGAGGCCTCCTGAAGGTGTGCACACCTGGGACCTGGGGAAATGAAAGCCATGGCAGGATGAGGGACTGAGGGGGTAGGGGTCACACGCCAGCTTCCAAAGCCCCATGGCAGGATGGTGGGGTGGCACGCCAGCTCCCAGGGCCCCCGTGGCAGGATGGTGGAGGTGGCACACCAGCTCCCAGGGCCCCTGTGGCAAATTGGTGGGGTGGCACGCCAACTCCCAGGGCCCCATGGCAGGATGGTGGGGTGGCACGCCAGCTCCCAGGCCCCCATGGAAGGCCTCCAGTAGTGCAAAGTGAGACAGGCTCACTCCCTCGCTGGGGAAACAAGGATGCTGAGAGCTGGCAAGCGGTGAAGGCTGGGGAACATGGGGACCCGGAACTGGGCACTGGGTACGTGGTGTGCTCAGTAAGGAGCAGTGTGACCTGTGCCCACCCCATGGAGAGCAATCGCAGGCCCCCAGGGGCTGACCCAAAGCCCTCATCCCAGAACACGGTTGGGAACCTCCTCCCAACCACGGTCGCACCCACACAAAAAACCACCCCAGTGTGTCTGCACCCACACAGAAAACCACCCCAGTGTGTCCAGAAAAGCCTTCCGCACCATGGTGGGGCCTGGCCCTGGGGAGGGTGAGCAGCGGGGCACCAACGGCTCAGAGCTACAACCCAAGAGGCAGAGGGGGGCGGTCCCAGAGGAAAAGCCTCTTCCTGGGACCTGGTCGCCCTCAGGGGCCAGCCCTGTGATCCTCTGCTACACGCGAGGCCCTGCCTGTAGCATCTGGACTCATTTGGGGTCCCATCCTTTTCTTTAAGGTTGGTTGTCTAAGATGAGTCCGGAATGAGAAGCGCTTTTTTCTTTATATTGTGGTAAAATAGGAACTCCCTATTCCAGAGTAAGAAAGCGGGTGGGGAAAGGACAAAAGCTAACATGGTTCTAGGAAGCCCTGCACACAAAACCTGCTTCCAGAAAGGGGGGCAGCAGCCCCCAAAGAGCTGGCTGCCAGCGCCCCGGGCCTCTGGGTCTGCCCCCTTGGCTGACCTCATCCCTCCGGATGGCCAGGGTCATGGCAGCTGCGTGTGGTGGGCACACGACCAGGAGCGGGCTGCAGGAGTCACAGCTGGGTGCAGGTTCCCAACCACCCAGGAAACATCTTAAGTCAACTTACTGGGGACTCATCTGGAAAAAGGGCACGCTCACCCTTATCCTCGCTGTCTGAGAGGAGGCAGGGGTCTCAGGGTGGAAGTCCCTTCAGCTCATAGGGCTGCAGACCCTGCTCTGAGCTCAGGTTCCAGCCCCCCCGCGGCAACAGCTGAACGGGAAGTGGCACCAGCGCCACAGGGTCGCGAGCACACGCTCCCCAGGCCCCTCTCCCCAGCTGGGCGCGCTGTGCCCGCGGAGAAGGGCGCGGTCGCCGGGAGCGCAGCCGCAGAGAGCAGCCGCCGCCGGGGCCGAGGCCACGGCTCCACACAAGCCGTGTGACTTCAGACAGCGGGCCTCTGCGCCCGTCTCCTACCTGCAAAGTGGGGTGACCAGCCCGTCCCTGGGCTTCTGCGCGCACGGAAGGCGCGGCCCGCCTAGGCGCCCGGCGCACGGAAACCCCACGACGGCGAAGGGCCGGTGCGCCGACGGCTGCGGGGCAGGGCGGCCCGCGGCTCCCGCCACCCCAGGGCCCTCCTCTCCGCTCCGAGGCGGCAGACCCGGAGCCGGAGCCCGAAGTCACGGCCAGGGCCGACCGCGTGGAGCTCCGCACGAGCACAGCCGCTGCGCCCGGAGCCGCCGCCGGTGCCCACTCACCTTCCGAGCCTGGGGGCGGCCGCCGCGCGCCAGCAGGAAGTGCCCGGCCCCCGACCCCCGACCCCCGACCCTCGACCCCCGACCCCGCCGCACAGCGCCGCACGAGCGCTTCCGGGCCGCTCTCGGCTGCTCTAGGCGCCCGGAGGACCGCTCTCGTCGGTGGCCGCCGCGGCGGGCGGGAGGCCGGCGGCCTCCGAGGCTCTGCAGCCCCCAAGCCTGCGCGCGGACCCCATCTCCAGCAGCCCCATACAGGGCGCCGCCCCAAGGCCCACAGGCCCTGCATCGCCGGCCCAGGGGCAGCAGAACTCCCTGATGTCTGGCCCATCCGTCACCTGCTAACCACGTCCTGCCTTGGGTCCCCTGGCCCAAGCTGCAGCCACTGCCTGTGGCAGGAAGACCTCACCTCCCTGGCGGCCCCGCTCCGCTCAGCCTCCCCGTTCCGCTCAGCCTCCCCGTTCCTGAACCTTGCGCCCTTCTGTGGCTGTGGGTGAGCCTGGGGAGGACCTTGCGCCGTCCCCAGTCCGCCCTCAGGGTCAGTGATTCATGGGACTCGGAGAAGCCGGTAGGCTCACGGTCAAGGTTATTACAGAGAAAGGATGCAGATTAAAATCTGCCACAAGAAAAGGCACTTTGGGTGGAGCCTGGAAGACACCAGGACTGAGCGCCCACTTGTCCTCGCCCAGTGGAGCTGTGCGGATAAGCGCTTAATTTTCCCAGCCAGGATTTGTATTGGGATCTGTCACCTAGGCATGGCTGCCACCCAAGTTACTAAGCCTCTACCTTAATCACACTGTTAATCACCCAGGGTCCCAGGTGTACAAAGACGCCTTATCAGGAAGGGTATTCCTGGGCCTTCCTAAGGGAGGTGGTGAGGACTGGAAAGCAGCAGGGTGCCTGGATCCTGAGCACCGGCTCTAACCGCCAGATATGATCATGACTCTGCCTGCATCCCATCATCTGTTGAGAGATATTTCTTTAATTAGGAGAAGCAAGGTTTGAGAGTGAAGCTGGTTAGCTCTTTTCTGGCCGTAAGTGTCAGAACACAGTGTGAAATGGCAGAGCACGGTGTATGGTGCTACAAGACCCCCGTGAGTTGTGGCCACCACACCAGCTTCTGCTCCTGCAGGATGCTAACGCCACTCACACCCACATCCCTAACTGTGGCCTGGAGAAAACAAGCTGTCCTCTGGTGAGATGTACGTGGGCTAATGCATGCAAGTGCTCTGTGATCTGTCAGGTGCCACAGGAGTCTATGTTGACTAATTAAAAGAGGAGCTTTACCCTGAGTGAGGAGCCTGAGGACCAAAGTTGGGTGTTTGCCTCATTCATACCATCCTCAGTTGGAGAGTGGAGTTCGGGCAAGCTGTAACTCTCCCTTTCAATAGCCTGGGGCTACTGAAGACAGACCAACTCATAGTGGCTAAATAGGAGCCATCATCTGTCTAGTTTTTCTAGCAACAGGACACACAGCTCACTTTCCATGTGTGACACTGAGCTAGACATGGTATGAGTCAGAAACAACCAATTTCCTCAGGGATTTATATTCTGGAGTTAAGGTAAGTTCCATACCAGGCCAGAAGGCCCCACAGAGTTCAGCTTCACTGGCAGATGCCCTGTTTTCTCTGGTGCTGGGTGAGGGGTAATGGTTATGAGATGCTGCCTGTCCAGGGATTTGATTCTCTCCTATGTGGGCCCTCTCCTCCCCTTCAGGTACTCCCATTATGCATATGTTGGTCTGCTTAAAGGTATCCCACATTTCTCTGAGGCTCTGTTCATTTTTTTAAATTACTTTTTTTCTTTCTGTTCTTCAGCTTGCATAATCTCTAACAAGCTATTCAAATCTATTCCAATCCATCAATTCTTCTGTCTTTTTCACTGTCCAGCTTTCAAATGCATATGAAACAACTGAAAAGACCATGGCTTGAGTCAGGTGCACCTTAGTCACCAAAGTGACATTTTTGCTTTTTAGAACTTTAAGGAACACTAGGAGCCCTAATACATGGTATAAACAAAACACAAAACACTGCTAACATGCACAAACACCAAAAGAGAAACTAGATAACTAGGAGCTCCTAAAAATCCAGTGCTTATGCTCATCCAAAGACTTCACCAAAAGAGTAAAAAGACAACCTACAAACTGGGAAAAAGTTTTTGGCTATGACATATCTGATCAGGGTCTAATCTCTAAAATCTACAAGGTGATGCAAAACCTCAACAACAAAAAGACAATCCAGTTAAAAAATGGGCAAAGCATATGAACAGGCTCTTCACCAAAGAAGATATTCAGGTGGCTAACAGATACATGAGGAAATGCTCATGATTATTAAGCATTAGAGAAATGCAAATCAAAACTACAGTGAGAGACCATCTCACCCGAAGAAGGCTAGCATTAATCCAAAAAACAGAAAATAATAAATGTTGGAGAGGTTACGCAGAGACTAGAACACATACACACTGCTGGTGGGAATGTAAAATGGTACAACGACTTTGAAAATCGATTTGGTTCTTCCTTCAAAAGCTAGAAATAGAAATACCATATGATCCAGCAGTCCTACTCCTTGGAATATATCCTAGAGAAATAAGAGCCATCACAGGAATAGATATATGCACACCCATGTTCATTACAGCACTGTTCACAATAGCAAAAGATGGAGACAACCTAGGTGCCCATCAACAGATGAATGGGTAAACAAATTATGGTATATTCACACTGAAATTAGTTGCAAAAGGACAAATATTGTTTGAGAGCACCATTATAAGAACTCAGGAAAGGTTTAAACACAGAAGAAAACATTCTTTGTTGGTTACAAGGGTGGGGAGGGAGCAAGAGTGGTATTCGCTAACTAGATAGTAGACAAGAATTATCTTAGGTGAAGGGAAGGACAACACACAATACAGGGGAAGTCAGCACAACTGGACTAAACCAAAAGCTAAGAAGTTTCCTGAATACAACCAAACACTTTGAGGGACAGAGTTGCAGGGGCGGGGGTCTGGGGACCATGGTTTCATGGGACATTTAGGTCAACTGGGATAACTAAGTATATTAAGAAAACACTCTGCATCCCACTTTGGTGAGTGGCATCTGGGGTCTTATATGCTAGCAAGCAGCCATCTAAGGTGCATCAATTGGCCCCAACCCACCTGGAGCAAAGGAGAGTGAAGAATATCAAAGACACGAGGAAAGTATTAGCCCAAGAAACAAAAAGGGCCACATAAACCAGAGACCCCATCAGCCTGAGACCAGAACTAGATGGTGCCTGGCTACTACTAATGACTGCCCTGACAGGGAACACAACAGAGAGTCCCTGATGGAGCAGGAAAAAAGTGGGGTGCAAAACTCAAATTCTAGTAAGAAGACCAGACTTAATGGTCTGACTGAGACTGGAGGAACCCCAGAAGATATGGGCCCCAGACTCTCTGTTACCCCAGAACTAAAACCATTCCCAAAGCCAACTCTTCAGACAAAGATTAGACTGGAGTATAAAACGTGAAATAATACTCGTGAAGAGTGTGCTTCTTAGTTCAAGTAGATACATGAGACTAAATGGGCAGTTCCTGTCCGGAGATGAGATGAGAAGGCAAAAAGGGACAGGAGCTGGTTGAATGGACACGGGAAATCCACGTTGGAAAAAAGGAGTGTGCTGACACATTACATGGATAGCAACTAGGGTCACATAACAACGTGTGTATAAGTTTTTGCATGAGAAACTAACTTGAACTGTAAACTTTCACTTAAAGCACAATTAAAAAAAAAAAAGAAGAAGAAGAAGAACTTTAAGGAGGTCTTTCGCAGATTTCCCCAGTGCAATAATACATCATTTTACTTCTTAACTGTGGCTTCCATGGGTGTTGGCTGTTGATCCAGGTAGAATGAAATTCTTAACAACTTTGATTTCTCTCCAAATATCATGATGTTCATTGGCCCGCAAAGTTGTGTTATCTGCATATCTCAGGCTGTTAAGGAGTTTTCCTCCAATCCTGATGCTGTGTTCTTCTTCGTATAGTCCATCTTCTCAGATTATTTGCTCAGCATATAGATTCGATAAGCTTGGTGAAAGGATACGACCCTGACCCACACCTTTTCCAGTACTGAATCATGCAGCATCCCCTTGTTCTGTTCGAACGATTGCCTCTTGGTCTATGTACAGGTTCTGCATGAGCACAATTAAGTGTTCTGGAATTCCAATTCTTCGCAATGTTATCCATAATTTCTCACGATCCACAAAGTCGAATGTCTTTGCATAGTCAATTAAACACAGGTAAACATCTTTCTGGTATTCTCTACTATCAACCAAGATCCATCTGACATCAATGGTATCGCTAGTCCTACATCTTCTTCTGAACCTGGCTTGAATTTCTGGCAGTTCTCTGTTGATATATGGTTGCAGCCATTTTCGAATAATCTTCAGCAAAATTTTGCTTGTGTGTGATGTTAATGATATCATTCAGTGATTTCCCATTCCATTAGATCACCTTTGTTTGGAATGGGCATAAATATGGATCTCTTCCAATCAGTTGGCCAGGTAGCTGTCTTCCAAATTCCTTTGCATAGACAAGTGAGCACCTCCAGTGCTCCATCCGTTTGTTGAAACCTCCCAGTTGATACTCCATCAATTCCTGCAGCCTTGTTTTTTGACAATGCCTTCAGTGCAGCTTGAACTTCTTCCTTCAGCGCCGTCTATTCTTGATCGTATGCTGCCTCCTGAAATGGTTTAATGTCGACCAATTCTTTTAGGTAAATCGACCCTGTTAAGTCCTTCCATCTGCTCTTCATGCTTCCTGCATCATTCAATTTTTTACCCATTGAATCCTTTAGTAATGTAACTTTAGGCTTAAATTTTCTCTTAATTTGCTTCGGCTTGAGAAATGCTCAGCATGTTCTTTTCTTTTGGTTTTCTAACTCTAGGTCTTTGCACATTTCATAATAATACTTTACCTTGTCTTCTTGAATCACCCTTTGAAATATTTTGTTCACGTCTTTTACTTCATCGTTTCTTTTGTTTGCTTTAGCTACTGTGTTAAGACTAAGTTTCAAAGCCTCATCTGACATCCATTTTTTTTTTTTTTTCTCCTTTCCTGTGTTTTTAATGATCTTTCCACTTTCTTCATGTATGATGTCCTTGATGTCGTCCTACAACTCTTCTGGTCTTTGGTCGTTAGTGTCCAGTGTGTCAAATCTATTCTCGAGGTAGTCTCCAAATTCTGGTGGGTTGTATTCAAGGTCATATTTTGGCTGTCATAAACCCATTGCTGTCGAGTCAATTCCGACTCATAGTGACCCTATAGGACAGAGTAGAACTGCCGCAAAGGGTTTTCAAGTCGCAGCTGGTGAATTTGAACTGCTGACCTTTTGGTTAGCAGCCATAGCTCTTAACCACTACACCACCAGGGCTCCTTGGCTCTCATAGACTTGCTTTAATTTTCTTCAGCTTCAATTTGAACTTGCACATGAGCAATTATGGCCTGTTCCACAGCCGGTCCCTGGCCTTGTGATACTGATGATATTGACTCCGAGAAGGCCACTGCCCTGGGTCACAGCCTTCTCGGTGGAAGGAGGGATCCCTGTAGATGCTCTTTGGCCTCTGGCCCCACCATCTTCACTACTGCTTCCCCCTTCCACTCCAAAATCTGTGGTGTGCTCTTGGCTTTGGCACTTATCACCGTGGCAGTTTAAAAAAAAAAAAATGGCCTCAAGCTCTTTGACTCTTTTCCCATTAAAAGGTGTCCACGTCCCCTCCCCAGACTCTGGGTGGCTGTGACTGCTCTGACCCTTCAAGGAGGGCAGATGACACCAGCTGGTGGTTTCTGCAAGTTCTGGGGACCCTCTCTGTAACGGGTCCTGCTGAGCCCCTTCTCCACCCATCCCAGTCCAGGGGTATCCATGTCAGCGACGAGGCCCCCGAGGACTTGGCCCAGCACTGCCAGCTCCCAGCTGAGGCCCAACCCCATCTCTGAACCCGTGGAATCCAGGAATAGAATCAAAGGGCTGTCCCACAAAGTCTGAAGTAGTTACAGCAATAGACACTTGGGACAGTTGTCTTCACTGTTTTCTCGTCTTTGGTGTGAAGTAGAGCAGATGTGTGTGTGGAATGTGTACAGTGTTTGGAAAAGGCTCTAAAGAGAACACCGTGCTCTGCTGCCAGCCTGGGCCACAAACCAGCCACCATGCACCATCCCAGGTCGTGTCCCCTCCCACCCAGGACGCACTCTTCTGGGTTCTCTGTTAGTAACACCGTTGGTTTTTCATATAGTTCTTAATACTTAAGGCATGTTTTTGCCACATACTAAAATCAGACTGTTTCCCTGCACTTGGACTTTGTGCACAGATGTCTCACGCAGACGCTCCGTGTCTGAGGCCCGGCAGCCGTGTCTGCCACACCGTTTGGAGCAGTGTCGTTGCCTGGCTTCAGCCTGGATTGAACTCAAAGATAAGCGTCAAGTCTGGGAGGACCTCGGACGTGCCGGTGGACCCTGCTGAGCTGTGGGACGGATAATCGTTTGCTGGGGCGCATCCTGGGCACTGTAGGGCGTTGAGCAGCGTCCCTAGCTCCAACCACTTGATGCCAATAGCACATCCCTCCTCCAGTGTGACATCCTACCGCTCACCAAGTGTCCCTGAGGGGCGGAGCCCCTCCCCCCCACCCCACAGCTGAGAAGGACTGCTCTAAACTAAGGTAAAGCAGAGCCAGGTACCAAGGAGTGTACAGAATCGAGAGCGACGAGAACACGGGAGCTGCCCTGAGTACAGGGGCTGAGGGAGGAGCTCAGGATGTCTTCCTGGTTTCTTCTGGGGGGAGCCCGTACAGCATTAAGCAAACGACTGAAACTTCACTTAGCTTCCCCAGCAGCCTGGGACCAGACAGTGATCTATACAGCGGTCACTGGAAAGGGGTCACCCCCATTGTAAGTTGAAGAATTATTTTTCTGGGCTATGTTTCAGTCTCTTATGAGTTTGGCTAATGTGAATCAGGCCCCAAACAACAGATCCAAGGCAGTGACCAATAGAGTTTTGAGTTCTGCAGTTCTGCAACTAGACTGTGGGCAGCCTGCCAGCCTCCGTGGGGGGTGCCTGACTGCACCCCTGGATGGCAGCAAGGTCAACAGAACATGGGAAATGCGGAAATAGATATCTATTGTGTGAGAAGATACAGACCGACAGCAGAAGGAAGCACTGGACTCAATGCCGCGAGGTGACTGGAAGGTAATCTGGGAAACCCACACAGCAGTTCACACAGGTTAAGGAAATAATTACAGAAAAAACCAGCCACAGAGAAATGAGTTGAAACCAAAATAGAGTATTCATCCCAGACTAGAGGACACTCGCGTCCCAGGGCTGGAGGACTGTAAGTGCGTTACAAAGTGCAAGTTCAATGGGCCCTCAGGCTGGGAAACTAAGGTTTAGACACAGTACAAACAGCAGTGGGGATAACCGGAGCAGGGACTCTCCACAAAGGCACGCAGGCCAGAACTCACAGCTCTGCCTGAGTATGTTTAGGACACACATGACCCTGTGGCCCGGGGGGCAGGGGGACACAGCCACACGAGACCGTGGGGAGCAGACATGGGGTGGCAGCACAGCTACGTGACAGCGTGGGGAGCAGATGGGGGCACAGCCACATGAGAGTGTGGGGAGCAGATGGGGGGGTGGGGGCACAGCCACACAACAGCGTGGGGAGCAGACGTTGGGGCTCACCATCAAGGGCCATGTGTCAAACAGAGAGGCACAGCCAAGAGTATTAAGTCAACAGACACGACGGCAGACTGACCAAGTTGTGTGCGGAGCCAGGCAGGGAGATGTCTGTGTGGGGTGATTGTAGGGCAACAGCCCCCATCTCAGCTGGCAGAGAGGCTGCACGCCACACCTGAATCCGGGGTGTCCTGGTCAGGGCAGGGATGGTCTGCGTGTCCATGGCTCACAGGGCCCTGTAAACACCTCCACCCTGTTGCCCTGGGATCCAGCTCCTGTGTGGAGGGCAGTGACTGGCTGGGCCCCTGGATGAGGGCCTGCCTAGTGTTCCAGGATCACAGCCTCTACCAGCCTGGCCAGGAAAGCAGGAAGCAGGATGGCCTCCCTCCCTGCCACAGCGGGCCGGGGCCCCACTCACCTGCAGAGGGAATGAAGGGTCACGGCTCAATGGCCCCAGCTAGACTGAGAGAGAGGAGAGAAGAGATAAAGCGCGGAGTCTTACATGGCTGGAAGCCCCGGTGAGGCCCAGGTGTCCACAGCTCCCCAGGAGACGCAGGCACAGTGGTCAGAGCAGGTGTCTTTGGTGGGGGCCTTGCCCCTCACTCCACTGTGGGGAAGAGAACACGGCCACCCAGGTAGAACAGGCCCTGCCCAGTGGGGCTGAGTCTGTGGGCCCAGAACTGGTCCCCTAAGAGCAGGTGCCCTCCCCATGCGGTCTTGGGGCTCTTGTTTCTGCTTTCCCCCCAGTAGCAGCGGCTCCACCTTCTCCCACCGATCCTGGGCCAGGATGCGGGGTGTGGGGACAGGTGCCTGCATTGTCCACTCACGGCTCACCCCAACGTCGGTTCCAGCTCTGAGTGCCCTGCAAAAGGGTCAGGTCTGAGCAGGGCCTTGGTAGTCGTGGGTGCGAGGTCCTTTAAACACCTTTCCTGAGGCCAGAACCCCAGCGCTCACTTGGTCATGTCCCCTTGGAAGGGCTTCAGCCCCATCCCCACTCTCAGATGCTGACAAGTCTGAGCTCTGACTGGATTCTGTACACTTCATGCTCCGAGAGCCCTTCCAGGGTGGTCTGGGGAGTGAGGGGGTGGTCGCTGAGAAGGGCTGTAAACATGGGTTGGGGGCTGGACCTTCATGAAGGGGAGACAGGAGCCACTCTCACCATCAAAGGCCCAAGGCTGATTCCTGTGATTTGGAGGTTGGACACGCCTGCCCTCTCCAATCTTTTTCACCAATTCTAACACCTGCCATCCCTCCCACGGCACTCCACTTCTCTGCTGGGCTCAGTAATTCATTGCAATGGCTACACAGGACTCACAGGTGATACTCACGATTATGGGGTTTATTAGGGAAGTGACAGTTAAAATTCAGCCTCAGGAACGCTCAGGATACAGTTCTGCCATCAGGACAGTTTTTCTCAGCTGTGCCTGCAGACACGCCTCTCTGGCCCTTGGCTCAGCCTCTGCCCCGCTCTGGCAAGAGTTACAACTTCTTTATCTACGCCAGTAAGTGCCCAGGGGCACCCCACTGCGCCACTAAACCAGGGTCAGCTCTAGCTCTTCACCTGGGGGACTTCCTCATTGCTTCCCCAGGGTCAGACCTCCCAACGTGTGGACCCGCAGGCACCTCCCTGTGTACAATCTCCTGCTGCAAGCCTGACTACTCCTCCAGGGACAGCGTCCCCCAACAAGGGAACCCCCCCGCTGTTGGCCCTCTGCAGTGCCGTGAGGCTTCGGCCCTGTCTTAGTCATCGAGTGCTTCCATAATACCACAAGTGGATGGCTTTAAGAAAGAGAAATTTATTTTCTCACAGTCTAGTAGGTTACAAGTCCAAATTCTGGGTGTCAGCTCCAAGAGAAGGCTTTCTTTCTCTGTTGGCTCTGGAGGAAGGTCCTTGTCCTCAATCCCTCCCTGGACGAGGAGCTTTTCAGGCACAGAAGCTTCTCCATGTCCAAAGGACACACTCTGCTCCTGGTGCTGCTTTCTTGGTGGTATGAGGTCCCCAACTCTCTGCTTGCTTCTCTTTCCTTTTCTCTCTTAAGAGATAAAAGGTGGTGCCTGCCACACCCCAGAGAAATTCCCTTTACCTTGGATCAGGGAGGTGACCTGAGTGAGGGTGGTGTTATAATCCCACCCTAATCCTCTCTACATAAAATTACAATCACAAAATGGAGGACAACCACACAATACTGGGAATCACGGCCTAAGCAAGTTGACACATATTTTTGGGGGGACATAATTCAATCCATGACAGGCCCTACTCCCTAATGTGGGAAGAGCTTGCCCACGGGTGCTGGTTCCAGCCAGCTGGATTTCCTTTCTCCTTCTGGAGGGATTTTTCCCTTAATCTCTGTTCCCCCTTTGAACTCAGGAAGGGGGAGTTTTCCTTGTCAGTTTTAAAAGCTCCTTCTTGTGTGCATTTCAGCAGGAACTTTGTGTTTTGGGGGTGGTCTGCTCTAACAACCTGAAAAAGAGGACACGCACCTTCTAGAGAAAGAAGCGTGACCACTACCAAGCCCTTTGTTAGGGGAAAGCTGGCCACTAAAGCAAAAGAGTGGTTATTAGGCTGAGGCTGGTGCTTGCCAGAGGAAGCAGGGATGAGGGGCCGCAGGGGAGCACAGCAGATGGGTGGGCTGTGGCCACTGCTGGGGAGCTCAGCTGTGGGCCCCAGACCACAGGGCAACAGGAGCAGGCAGGACGCTCCTGTAATTAAAACATAACTCATGAAACTGGGAAGTACGTCAAACATGCAGAGACCAAAGCGTGTATGTGATCACGTGGTCACGTAAAACATCACTAGTTCCAACCCCATCTGCCCTGTCATGAGCTGACTCGGCCCCCAAAGAGGAGGGAGCTGGAGCACCAACCTCAGCAGTCCTGAGCCAGCCCTAGACACCTGGAGCACTGTGGTCTGGCATGGGGTCACAGGCCTCCCAGGAGCCACGAGCACTGTGGGGCAGGACATGCTGCCAGGCTGAGGGCTGGGGGCAGCACCACAGGTGCCAGGCTGCAAGCTGGGGGCAGCACCATGGGTGCCAGGCTGTGGCTGGGTGCAGCATCATGGGTACCAGGCTGCGGGCTGGGTGCAGCGCCAGGGGCCGAGTCTGCAGAAGCTTGGAGGTGCAGGTGGGGCGTGAGGACGGAGCACACACCAGCGCTGGCGGATGCAGGAGACATGAACGCTCGTCCCACAAGCTTCTGCTGTTGGGATGTTCTGGGTCTTCTGGAACCTTCCAAGGAGCAGCAGTTCATCCACTCAGCCAGTGCTGAGCGAGGAGCAGCATCCAGGGACCCAGAGTATGGCCACAGCCAGGAGGGGCTCACACTGCACCCCAGGGCCCAGGTTCACAGCCCTAGGAAGGTCTCTGCCACACGCAGGCATCCTCACGTCTGACAGGCATGACAACCCCACAGACACGGCCACGTTCAGGTATCCTCACGTCTGACAGGGGTGATGCTCCTGCAGACATGCATTTCACCTGGACTGGTATTGGTACCAACTGGATGGCGGAGGAGAAGTGAGCTGTGGGTGGAGGCACTCCTCCTAGGCTTCTTGGCACAGACCCTAACTCGCATCAACATTAGGCTCTTGGCTGTGCCCCTTGCTCAGTGCCTCTTCTGCAGGTGGCACTTCCGGTGTCCGATCAGGCACAAGCTGTAGGCAAAGGCCTTCCTGCGCTTGTCACACCTGAAGGGCTTCTCCCCCGTGCACGTGCCAGTGCTTGGTGACGTCTGAGCTGTGCCAGAAGGTCTTCCTGCACTGGCTGCACGGGAAGGGCTTCTCACCGGTGCGGACACACTGGTGCTGGATGTGGTCCGTATCGTGCCTGGAGACGTACCCACATTTGCCACATCCGTAGGGCTTCTTCCTCTGAAAAGGAACGAACATGGGGACCCCCTCAAAGTCATCCTTAAAGGAGACGTTAAACGCATCAAACAAGCGCTCCTCATCTTCCGGGCTCAGGCCTGGCTCCTCACTCTGCTTTCCAGCCAGAGTGCAGCTTTCACTTGGCTTTTTTCCCCTGACACTTTCTCTTCTGAAAAGTGTGTCCTTTGGCACATCAGCTTTTTCCTTTAGAGTCTGCATCTTCTTTATCTTGCCTGTGGGCTCTTCCGTCTTTCTTGGCTCCCAGGAGAGGAAGGACCCCAAGGAAGCCAATGAAGGTAAAGGACCTGCTGCCCTGCTCTGCTGGGAGGTGCCGTGCCAAAGTTCCTCGGTCTTACAAATGTCTTTCTTTGTAACACGACTTCTTCAGAAACACACGACTTCTTTAGAAACGTCTGGCTTTTAACCCAGCTCACTCCTTGAGTTTGTAGCTGAAGCCCTGGAACTAAACATCTGCAAGACAAAGAAAGCACCATCGATCCTGCTGCTAGTGGGCAGAAACAAGGCCGTAAACACCTGGACAGACAAGCGCCTAGAACAATACAGCTGTGAGTCCTCCAGAAGCTATGTTGCCAGGACAGAGGAGCAGGGTGTGTGTATGTACATGTATGTGTGTATACATGTGTGTATACATGGGTACACATGTGTGCACACACATGCACATTTACACTGGACTTCCCAGGACCCTGACCCTTATCCCCCTCCCAGATCCTCGGCATCACTGCCCGCTCTTTTGGAGGAATTTACTCCTCCACCAGGGGAGCGGTCTCCCCACCCACGCTGAGCACGAGGTCCATGATTTGACAGGCCGTCTTACCCACAAATGTGGTGCCCCGAGTAACATTCCAAGTGACTGTCTTAAGATGTGAATACTTTGAATTCTCCTTGTTAAGTCAAAAGGGGGTACTTGGCCTCTCCTCTTTTCACTCACACTTGGAGGTAGCACGGAAGATGACCGTGCAGACTACCCATCTGATAGGGAACATGAGAGTCTGGTCTTTCTAAACGAAATGTTTAGGTAAGTGTCTTAGTTATCTATCATCTAGTGCTCCTGTAACAGAAATACCATCAGCGGCTGGCTTTATCAAACAAACGTTTATTTTCTCACAGTTAAGCAGGCTAGAAGTCTGAATTCAGGGCCCCAGCTCCAGGGGAAGGCTTTCTTTCTCTTTTGGCTCTGGAAGAAGGTCCTTGTCATCAATCTTCCCCTAGTCTAGAAGGGTCTCAACCCAGAGACCCTGGGTCCAAAGAACGTGCTATTCTCCTGGCTCTTCTTTCTCGGTGGTATGAGGTCCCCATTTCTCTGCTTGCTTCTCTCCTGTGTATCTCAGAAGAGACAAACTCAAGAAACAAAGTAATCTTGTAGATTGAGTCTTGCCTCATTAACATAAGTACCACCTATCCCATCTCATTAACATCACATGGGTAGGATTTACAACACCTAGGAAAATCACGTCAGATAACAAAATGGTGAACAATCACACAACACTGGGAATCATGACCTAGCCAAGTTGACATACATTTTGGGGGGACAAAATTCAATCCATAACAATAAACTTGATTCAGATTTAGACCATCCTATCCAAGGGCTCTACCTGGAGGTGGCTTCTGGGGCAGGTGGTTCTCAGCATCAGGTGGGAAGGCAGAACTGGAAACGAGGGAAGCTCGCCTGGGCTGAGGTGAGGGTGTAGGAACAGGAATAGGAGGCAGCTTGGCTGGGCAAGTGGAACTCAGGTAGAACTAGGGGAGTGGTCACAGCCCCAGGCACCCAGACTGGAGTTTGAGGTTGGGCCTAGCTTTACTAAGAACCTGAGATGAAAACCAAGAACCAATACAAGAGCAACTAAAGCTCTTGGCCCCATATGCATGGGGCTCTCTGGGCACCAGACCTAACAACAGGGCTCTAAGTCCAGACTCGGCTCAATGGAGGGTGGTGGCCCATGAACCTACTGAGACCTGAATGTGCTGCTGAGGTCTGGGGGGTCTTCACTGCACTTGGCAACAGTGTCCCCTCGGCTGGGAGACACCATGCAGAATGCCACTCCTGTAAGGCTGGGGCTGTTGAGGGCAAGGATCATCTCTTTATCCCTGAAACTCAGTTACCTGGCTGGAGACTGCACGTATTGGTGCTTCGGAGACACTAGTGTAAAGGTGCCTCTGCTGCCACCTTTAGCCCGGCTCCTCTACCTCTAGGGTTAGGTGACACTAGGCTTTTGAGGGTCCACCAGGAGCAGGGGCGCCTGCAAACCTCTCTCAGACCCCCTCCTCCACTGCCTTCAGGTCCCTTGGTCTCAGTGAGAACCACATCATTAATAGGCTTGCGATCTAAGCGCAAAACTTGTGCCCAAACCGCCTGTGAGGCCACGAAGTCCGAGACACCAGTGTTTATACATTCACAGCAGGCGGGGGCAGGGCCCGCCTCTCACTCTGGTTCTGAAGACCAGCACGCGGGGCCCCCCTTCCAACGACAGGACCTCGCCCCCGCGCGTGGAGAGCTGCGGCCTCGGGACCTCGGCCCCGGGGCGGGGAACGCCTCGACTCGGTGACACACAGCTCCGTCCTGGCTAACCGCACCCTCCCCTCCGCGAGAGCCCGGCTTTCCACCCACCACGTGAAACTGGAAGGAGGGGGCACCTGCCCTCGGGGTCGGCCCATCAGGATCCTCTGTGCCCCGAAAGAGACAGCAGTGGGCACGGATCCTACAAGCACCTCGCCGGTGAGAGGGAACGAGGACCCCCATCACGAGGCCACATTTCCGCCCAGGGCTGGACGAGGACTGGGACGGCGGGAAGGGGAGCCCGGAGACGCAAGAGGGGCGCCTCCTCGCCGGAGCCCCGCTGCACCACGGCCGTACCCGCTCCAGCCCCCAAAGGGTGCCCAGAAGTGAGACGGGGAACCAGACGCCCCCTCGGCCCCCCGCAGAACCGACGCTGATCAGCCGGACTCACCCAGCCTCCCCTACGGCCTGAGGGGCCCGCCCCTTCCGGCGCCGCTCTAGGAGCAGGAGGCCTGAGCCTCTCGGTGGTGCGCCGCGGAAGTCCCGCCCCATGAGGCTCCGCCCCTCCCCGGAAGGTTCCGCCCCCGTCCTGTGGGCCCCGCCCCCGAGCTCCTGATCAGGCATGACCCAGCCCCGCCCGGGACACGTGCAGGCCACACCCCCAGCTGGCACGCTCCCAAGACCATGTCCCGTCCCGTCCGCATCCCATCAGGCTCCGCCGCTGAACAGTCGCGGGCCCCGACTCCTGCTTGGCTTGGGATGAAGCCTCTAGCCATCCCCAGGTCCCGACCCCGCCCCACGCCGGGTCTCGGCAGACCCCGCCCCCGTTCCGACCACGCCCACGTCCCATCAGGCCCCCTCAGACCACGCCCCACGTTCCGTCAGGCCCCGCCCCTATCCGGACACAACTCCACAGCCTGTCAGGCCCCGCCCCGGTCCGACCACGCCCCCACGTCCCGCCAGGCCCCGCCCCGATCCGACCACGCCCCACGCCCGCCAGGCCCCGCCCCCGAGCAGCCCCGCCCCGGGGACAGGCGCTCTGCGAGGCCCCGGCTGTCCTGTCCGTGTCCCGGCTGCGGACTCCTGTTGGTCCCGGTGGACACCCTGCCGACTCTCCCCAGGCCCCTTCCCCTTGCGTCGCGCGCTCCGGGACCTGCAGGGCCCTCTGCGTCTCCCTCCCAGGCCTCTGCGGGGCGGTCAATTCGGACTTCGCTCCGGTGTTTTCTGGGCTCCCTGCTCCGCCCTCCCACTTCGGCTGGAGACCGCCCCCCTCGGCTCCTCCCTGGCCGCCCCCTGCTCCGCCTCGGACCTGGGCCCGCGCTTTGACCACGGCTCCTCTGGCCGCAGGATTTCTCTAAGTTAGAAGTTAAAGTCCACTCGCATTGCACTTGTAAGACGTCCGTGTGCAAAGTCTGAGTGCTTTCTGCGGCGTTGATGGCACTGGCTCGCCCTGCTTTCCCGCGAAGGCTCGCTTGCCGGTGAATTCTCGGCCACTGAGACGGGCCCAGCGCCCCTGAGGCCCCTCTCCCGTGTGAGCAGGTGTCACCGACACAGAGCTGGGGTGTGGGCCAGCCAAGGCTCCCTGTCCTCCCTCACAGGGTTGCGTTCCCTGCCAACTCTGAGGTGACGCGAAGCGTTTCCTTCACAGGACTTCTCCCAGGATGAGTTCTCTGCTGCGTGCGCACTGGAGGTCCTGCCACGTTTGCCACTCGGATCACGCTGCTTCTCTCTAGGATGGGTTTTATGTTGACTGAGGTGGAAACGCGAATGCAGGCTTTCTCCACATTTATTACAGTCACAGGTCTCCCAGCACCCTGGACTCTCAGAAGCTGAGTGAGGTGTAAGCTGGAACTAAATCCCTCTGGTTCAGTGGTAGAATTCTTGCTTTCCTTGCAGGAGACCTGGATTCAGTTCCCAGCCAATGAGCCTCAAGCACAGCCGTCACTTGTCTGTCAGTGGAGGCTTTCGTGTTGCTATGATGCTGAACAGGTTTCAGGGAAGCTTCCAGACTAACAGAGACCAAGAAGAAAGGCCTGGAGATTTTAAAAAAATCAGCCAGTGAAAGCCCTGTGGATCACAATGGTGCAGTCCACAGCTGAGCATGGGGATGGCGCAGGACTGGGCAGCCTTTGCTTTGTTGTGCGTGGAGCCGTCCTCAGTCAGTGCTTACTCAAGAGCAGCTAAAACAAGTGGAGGGGGGTCCTCATACAGAGGTCTCTTCCTGTCCATTTTGAGGCTGTGACTGACCTTTTGGAAGCAGATGGCCAGGATTCTCCCAAGGAGTGTGAATGGTGTGGGTGGGCAGACTGCAGGTCAGCTACCTGTAATGAGCTGCCTATGCCTGGGACAACCCAGCAGCCCCTCTCCATCCAGGCACCCCAGCTTCTGGGCAGGACCTCCCAACATTCAGTTCAGGGTGGGTCTGAGCTGGTGGCAGGGCATGATGGACTCTGGTTGGAGGAGTGGGAATGGGGTGGGGTGGGGCTCTGGCATGGGTGGGCTGGGCTTTGAATCCATTCCACAGGCCTCTATGTGGTGGCTGCATTGGGTGGGTGGGGTCTGTTCTAGGAGCTGGGGATGGAACACACAGGGTTTCTAGGGTATGGTTGGTATGGCCCCGAGGTTGGCAGGGGCGAGGTGCCAACGAGTAGTTTCCATCACCAACTGTGAGAGATCATTCAGCAATTTAAAACTAATTGCCATAGACGCTGTTTTCGGTAGGTACCCTGCTGCTTTTGGGGCTGCCATTGTAGTGGACCAGGGCATGCCACTCTGTTCTCTGCCCCCATGGCTGCCTGAGCCTGGCGCTGCTCTGTGCCCAGCCCGTGCTGGGCGCCTGCATGGAGGGTTTTGTGTGGCTTGGCACCTGGGGCTGGGGGAGGTGACACGGAAACATGATGACAGTTCTGGGCTTTGAGCTCCAGGACACGGCAAGTGAGCACAGGCTGATGTCTGGGCTATGTGCAGGCGGCGCCCTCACTCAGACCCGGTTTCTCTGTGACTGGTCACCTGTCATCTGCAGGACCTATGCTCCTGCGCGATGCCTGGACGACGATCCTGAATACGTGCCTCTCATCCTGACACTGGCCAACCTGTGTGCATGGAGCCCTTTTCCCTTATTCAGGAGCAGATCACGGTGCCCATCCAGTGGCCTTGCCCCAGGAGGATGTGGTGGTACATACCCTGTACCCAGACCCTGCACACCTCCCCTGGAGGCCTGCCAGCATCCGCTCCAGCCACTCCCACCACCCTCCTTTCCAGCATTCCAGATGCTTGGAGTTCCTGGGACTTGCCAGCTCCCTTTGCCCTTTTCTTCTCCAGCCTCTAGCTGGGTGACCCCTACTCATCCCCAGACTCTGCCCTGCCACACCCTGGGTGAGGCCCTCCCTCCACAGCCCCATCGAAGCACTCCTGGGCTGTGCCTACCTGTGTCCAGGTATGTCCTCCTGCCCATGGGGCTATGGACTCCTAGCAGGCGGCCAGGGCAGGTTCTTGGTGGCGTCTATGGTTGGAAGGCTTGGTCAACTGGGTAACGGCCTCCACAGACGCCTCCATCCTAACCCTTGGAACCCGGTGAATGTGAACTTGTATGATAAAAGCGACTCTGTAGATGTGATTAAGGCAAGGATCTGGAGATGGGAGATGACCTTGGATTATCCAGGTGGCCCTAAAAGCAATTGCTTGATCCTTTCACGACGGAGGCGGGAGACATTTGACTATAGAGGGCAGCATGCTGAAGGAAACAGAGCTGGAGTGATGTGCTCTGGAGATGGTGGAGGGGCCGTGGGTCAAAGAGTGCAGGGGGCCGCTAGAAGCTAGAAAAGGCCGGAGACCCTGGAGCCTCCGGCAGGAACCAGCCCTGCCCACACCTGGATCTCAGACGTCTGGCCTCCGGGACTGTGAGAGAACACACTTGTGTTGTTTTGGGTCGCTGAGCCTGTGGTCATTTTTACAGCAGCAGAGGGACGCTAATACAGATGAACATGGCCCCTCGACCTGTGTCCAGCCCCCTCCATCCCCTTCTGGTGCGCGGGTGCTGTACAGGCAGGAGGGGGAGGTGGCCTTGCTGCAGAGCTCCCGAGACTTCCGCCGTCTGTCTTGGGATTGGCCTCATGCGCTGGGCTCTGTGACAAGCTAGAATATCTTGGCAGTGACCACTGGCTGGCAAGCAATCGCCTCTGAACCGCCTGGCCCCGACTGGATGGGCTGGGAGTGCACTGGTGCCTCAGCCGGCATCTGCCTGCCCCATCCTGCCAGCTTCTGATGTAGCCGCCGTCCAGGCCTCCTGGTGTCTCTGTCCGTCCTGGCTTGTGCCACCGCTGGGCCAACAGCTGTTGGCAGGGCACCCAGGGTTGGGTCTGTGTGGCCTTCAGCAGGAGTGGTCATCTCTGAGCCTCCATGTCTCCTTGGTCGGGTGGACTGGGACAGCTTACTCCTTCCATGGTGGGGCTCATGGAGCAGAGCACCCCACATGCCAACCCATTTCCATGCCCCTCCACTCAGCATGTGTGGGTGCCAGCACAGCAAGCTTTGGGGGATTGGGGGAGATGTTTGGGGCTGGAGTGCCCACAGAGGGGCCTCTAACCCCCCACATCAGCTCCTTGCCCACTCCTGAACCCACAGGTGCCCCTGAAGTGTCACACAGCCACTCACGCCTGGGGCAGAGCAGGTTAGAGTCCCAGGGAAGAGCCTCCCCTCCCATGGGGGTGGGGGACCAGCTGCTGGCAGGGCCCCAGGCCCTGGGAGGAGAGGCACGGGGGAAGAAGCAGGCACCAGGCAGGCAGCATCGCGGGGCCAGGACAGGCCCTGATGTCTGTGGCTGCAGACTGAGCTGCGCACTCCACCCTGACTTTGCCTTGGCTAAGGCGAGCTCCTCTCCAAGAGCCTGCAAGGGGGTCAGAGGCAGGGTGGGGCCGGCCCCACCAGCCCTGGAGGCATGGGGAGGGTGGAGGTCTGCCCACTCAGACCTGTGCAGAGCCTTACGGCTTTGTCTGAGGGAGAATTTTGTGAGCATGAGTGACGGCAGCTAGTGTCTCTAATTCAGGTGTGGTTTGTCGTGGCACCTGCACAGGTGAGGCGTCTACCAGAGGCCATGCATGTGTGACCACAGAGGAGCTGGGTGGGTGAGCACCTACTGCGTGCTGGCCAGGCTCTCAGCCCTTGCATGCTACCTCCATTCACCTTGCTGCGTCCTGCATGGAGGGTGGCCCGCTGTTCCCTTCTGGCCAGAGGGTGGCTGGCTCCCCTAGGCCATGGAGCTGGTGGGGTGGAACTAAGAATCCAGTCCAGGCAGGCTGTGCTCCTACCTGCTGCGCTTCAGTGGGGACTGTGTGCTGTGTATGTGTTGTAAGTACGTGTGTGAAAATGTGTGTGACTACGTGTGTGTGTACATAAGTGTGTGAGTACATGTGTGCATGTACGTGTATGTGTGTGACAGTGTGTGAAAATGCAAGTAACAGAAATCCAAAATAACAGTGGATTTGACACGGTAGAAGCTTATTCCCCTCTCAGGTAAGAGGGGCCCTGAGGCAGGCAGGGCAGGGCTGGTGTAATGGTGCCTGATCGCAGGCAGGGCAGGTGTAATGATACCTGATCATCGGTGACCCATTTGTCTGCCGTTCTCAGTGTGCTGCCTCATGGTGCAAAAGGGCTGCTGGGTTCCAGCATCATTCCAGCCAGTAAGAAGAGACGCTTGCCCCTTCCAGTGAAGGAATTCGCTCCCTCAGCTAGGTGCTGGGGTTTTATTCATAAGGAAAAGGGGAGGATGGGCAGTGGGAGGCCACATCAGGCAGCAAGCCACAGATTGCACTTCTGGCCAGAGGGAACTGACAGGCTGGACGTGGTGACAGGATAGCGCTCTGGACTTCCCAACCCCTGGTGGGGATCCAGGGGCCCTCCAAGCCATGTTCTGTCCTGCTCAGATAGGGAAACTGAGGCCTGAGTCAGGGGGCAAGCTGTGGCCCAGGTCTCCTACCTCCCACTCCAGGGCCCGTCCTGGCACCAGCTGCTGGTGGAAGCAGTGTTTGGTGCAGTCGGGAGAAAGTCAAAAGCCCAGTGGCCACCGGCACCAGCCCACCCGGGAGGGGACACCAGGGCCACCCGCCTGGCCCAGGCTGGGCTCGGATCCCTGGCCCTCTCCTGCGGCTCTGGCTCTCCTCCTCTCCAGATGAACCCATAGGCCCATCCTGCCCCCCACATCCAGCCTCCTCCCCCCTCCCTCCAGGCCGAGGCTGGAAAAATCTCATCTCAGCCCCTCCTGCTTCCCGACCTTCCTAGTCTCCTCTCTGGCCACCCTCGTTGGCCCCACCCCTCCTTTCCCCATCCTAGACCCCTTCCCTCTGAAGGCCTCCGCCCACCTCTGGGAAAGGGCAGAGCTGAACTCAGTCCACAGCTGCATGAAGCAGCTGAGTCCTGGACCTCGGGCCCCAAGCTGGCGTCCCCGCCTGCACAGATAGCGGGGAGAGGGGAATGACAGCCACTGGAAGGGGAACAGGACATCGGAAGGGGAACAGGAAATGCAGACTGGCCAAGCTGGCCCTTGACTAATGAAGCTCCAAGTTTATTCCCCAAAGCTGGTGGAGCCGGGTGGGAGGGGAGGGCCTGGTCAGGGTGCCAGCTGGCCAGGGTGCTGGCTTGCCAGGGTGTTGGCTGGCCAGGGTGGGAGCCGAGGGGCGGTGTCTTCAGGACCCTGTTGCAGGCAGGCCGGCCAGGAGGCTGAGCAGGAGGGCTGTGCCCAGAGTTGGGGGGCTGCCTTTGGAGCTCCCAGCCCTGCCGTCCAGCAGGCCTCCAGCCGTGCTGCCCGGCGACTCCTGGTCTTCCGCGGTGAGCCAGGGTGGGGCGTTGCACAGCGGGAGCTGGCAGCAGGTCACGGTCACCCAGGTCCCCTCCATAGTCCTGGTGACAGGCTCACAGTCGTCGGCACACCACGCAGTGTACGTGGACTGGAGACTTGACTCTGGCGGGGTTGGGGAGAGGACTGAAGCGCGGGAGGACAGGCTGGGAGGGGCAAGTCACCTGGTGGATTGACGTCCTGCCTGTGGGGCTGACGTCAGGCCGGCGGGATGACAGGCTCCTCCCTTTCCACCACTCCTCACTCCCCGCATCGCCCTTCCCTTCCCCGACCCCCCGGCGGCCTGCACCCAGGCCGCTGCGCGCCCGCTCACCGATACTGTCACGGGCGATGAGCGTCTCACAGAAGGCCTGGTCGGGGAAGCAGTCCTGCATCTGATTGCAGACCTCCCCCTCCTGCAGGCCACGGCAGTAGTAGCACCGCAGCTGGCCTGGGGGCAAGGTGGCTTCAGGCGGGGGTGGGAGGGTGCCACCGCACCCCAGCCAGAGCCACAGCCCTGAGCCTTTGCTCGGGGGTGTCTCCTGGTCGCCATCCGCCTCTCCTGTCTCCGCTCCCCTCCAAGCCCTGGTGGAGCCCCAGGCATCCCCAAGTCTGCCCCTCCTCCCGTCTGGCCTACGAGCCCCCTTGGCTCCGCATTGTGTCGGGGGCGCAAATCTTGGCTCCCCGCGCCCCTTGAGCTCCGTCTCCCCAGCGCAGCCCGCTGGAGGGAAAGCCCAGGAGGCAGGGTAGGCCAGGACCTTCCAAAGCTGGGGGCAGGCAGAGGGGCCTGGGGGGCTCTGGTTGAGAGCCTTTGAGGCCGGACCACGTGCTTGGCTTTATCTGAGAGAAGGGTGCCAGCAGTCATCTGGGTTGGGACCAGGTGGGTGGGAGCACTCCAAGGGATGGTGGGGTGTGCTTTCATCAGCTCCACTCTGCTTGGCTTTGAGCTTCCAGGGCCCCCACAGCCTGCAGAAGCCAATCCAAGACCCCTGCCCCCCAACTACCAGGGGCAGGGTGGGGGGTCCACAGCCCTGCTCTGCAGCACCTCTGCCCCAGCAGAACTCCCTCCCACCTCCCTGCAGCCCTCCTCCACCTGCGGACTCCACCCACACGCTTGTCTTTCTCTCTCCTCTGGGTGGCAGGTAGAGTGCCAAGGGTCAGGGTGAAGGGTGAGGAGTTAAGGGTCACGGCCCCTTCCAGCCTTCAGCCCCTAGCCCCCAGGTTCACCGCATGTGACACCTCCGTGCTCTGTGGGGACCGTACCTTTGTCCTCCTCCACAGGAAACAAGTTGATTTCCTCATCATAGTCATCCTCATAGCTGTCCACCCCGAAGTCCTCGTCATCCTCATCCTCATCCTCCTCATTTTGAGCCTGCCCTCTCCCTGGCCATGCGCAGGGCCACCTGTGAACCTTGACTGCCCCGGGCCCAGAGGATGCCCTCCGCAGCCTCCCCCTACCCTGCCCCTTCCCCCACCTCTGCCCTCTGTTGTCCCCTAACCCACAGCCTGCCATGTGAGGCCCGCCATCCTCACGTGCCCTGCCCACTGCCATTGTTGTGACCTCTACAGCAGTCCTCCACACTACCCTGGAAATCCTCACCCCCCATGCCTGCCCGTTTTACGGAAGAGGAAGCTGAGGCCCAGAGAGGTGGAGGAACCCCAGAGCTCTGCAAAAAGGAAAACCTGAGCCTGGGGCTGCAGGCGCCTGAGGCGGGGAGCCCCTGACCCCCAAAGTCTGGCTGGACTAGGGCCAGAGATGTTTGGGAATTGAATGGCACAGCCCTCGGCACCTCCCCCTGGCCGCAGGACCTCAGCCTCATCCCTCTCTCCCCAGGTCCATGTCTTGCTCTGAGGCTTGGGGTCCCCGCAGGCTGGAGTGCACTGTCCCCACCCTGTGGGTCTCCCCTGCACCCTCCATGCCCTTCCCCACACACCTGGCTCCCCGAACAGCAGCAGTAGGGCAAGCAGGACAGCCGTCCATGCCTTCATCCTGCTGGGAGTGCAGCTGTGCCTGTGTCCTCGCTGGGGGCTCTGGGTTCTGGGGGAAATGGGACGAAGGGCATTGCCTGGGGCCAAAGGGAGACCAGCTTCCCAAGGCCCCCCGGGCCCAGGCCCAGCCAGCTCCAGCCTCAAACAATGGGCTTCCAGCTAGCCCCCAGCTCTGGGCACCAGGCCAGGGACTGTTGTTTCCCTCCAGGACCTCAGGGGCGCCGGAGGGGAAGGGGACGTCATCCTGGCCATCCTTGGGACGTCCTGTGCACCTGTGCGGCGCCTGCCTGCCCTCTGACACTGTGTGGAAGGAGGGCGTGGCCTCTGGAGCCACCTTGGCCTTGGCGGGCTCCCTGGGCCTCATTGCCTCAACCCTGCAGGGTGGCAGCCACGGAGGGAGCCTAACCCTGGGGTGGGCGGCTCCTGGGCCGACCCCACGTGTAAAAATGGCGTGGCAGAGGTGTCTGACCTTCTCTGACTTTACAAGGGTGAACGAAAATCAAGATCTACATCCCAAGACTGATTGTTGTGAGGTGGAGGTCAAGCATGCCTCTTCTATCTGCCACCTATACCAAGTCTGACACCAGCCATTCTTCCCACTGCACTCTCTACTTCTCTGATGGTTCGATAATTCATTGCAATGACCACACAGAATTCACGGACAATATTCACAATAATGGGGTTTAGAAGGGAAGTGACAGGTTACTATTCAGGTTCAGAAATGCTCAGGATACAGTTCTTCCATCAGGACAGCCTCTTCTTAGCCGTGCCCACAGGCATGCCTCCCTCTGCCCCTTGGCCTCTGCCCTGCTCGGGCAAGTGTTAACAAAGCTCTTTTATCTTTGCTAAGTTCCCTGAGGCACCCTACGCCAGTGCCTGAAGTTGCTCAGCTCTAGCTCCGTGGTTCAGCAAACCTAGCTCCACCAAGTGCCTGGAGGCACCCTGTTGTTGTTAGGCGCCAACAGTCCGTTCCAACTCATAGTGACCCTGTGTACAAAAGAATGAAACACTGCTTGGTCCTGCTTCCTGCTCACAATCGTTGTTATGCTTGAGCCCATTGTTGCAGCCACTGTGTCAATCTATCTTGTTGAGGGTCTTCCTCTTTTCCACTGACCCTGTACTTTACCAAGCATGATATCCTTCTCCAGGGACTGAGCCCTTCTGACAACATGTCTAAAGTATGTAAGATGCAATCTCGCCATCCTTGCTTCTAAGGAGCATTCTGGTTGTACTTGATTTGTTCGTTCTTTTGGCAGTCCATGGTATATTCAATATTCTTCACCAACACCACAATTCAAAGGTATCAATTCTTCTTCGATCTTCCTTATTCATTGTCCAACTTTCCCACGCATATATGTGATTGAAAATACCATGGCTTGGGTCAGGCGCACCTTAGTCTTCCAGGTGAGATCTTTGCTTTTCAATATTTTAAAGAGGTCCTTTGCAGCAGATTTGCCCAGTGCAATGAATCTTTTAATTTCTTCACTCCTGCTTCCATGGATGTTGATTGTGGATCCAAGTAAAGTGAAATCCTTGACAACTTCAATCTTTTCTCCATTTATCATGATATTGCTTATTGGTCCAGTTGTGAGGTTTTTTGTTTTCTTTATGTTGAGGTGTAATCCATACTGAAGGCTGTGGTCTTTGATATAGTCCAGCTTCTCAGATTATTTGGTTTGTATACAAATTAAATAAGTATGGTGAAAGGATACAACCCTGATGCACATCTTTCCTGACTTTAAACCATGCAGCATCCCCTTGTTCTGTCCAAACAGTTACATCTTGATCTATATACAGGTTCCTTGTGAGCACAATTAAGTGTTCTGGAATTCCGATTCTTTGAAATGTTGTCCATAATTTGTTATGATCCACACAGTTGAATGCCTTTGCATAGTCAATAAAACACAGGCAAACATCCTTCTGGTATTCTCTGCTTTCAGTTAGGATCCATCTGACATCAGCAGTGATGTCCCTGGTTCCATGTCTGCTTCTGAATCCGGCCTGAATTTCTGGCAGTTCCCTGTCAATATGCTGCTGCAGCCACGTTTGAATGACCTTCAGCAGAATTTCGTTTGTGTGTGATATTAACGATATTGTTCGTTAACATTTGCTTAGATCACTTTTCTTGGTGATAGACAGAAATATGGATCTCTTCCAATCTCTTCCCATTGGTTGCCCAGGCAGCTGTCTTCCAAATTTCTTGGCATAGACAAGTGAGCACTTCTAGTGCTGCATCCATTTGTTGAAACATCTCGATTGATCTTCCGTCAATTCCTGGAGCCTTGTTTTTTGCCAGTGCCTTTTTTTTTTCAGTGCAGCTTGGACTTCTTCCTTCAGCATTGTCGGTTCCTGATTATATGCTACCTCTTGAAATGATTGGAAGTTGACCAATTCTTTCTGGTATAATGACTCGGTGTATTCCATCCACCTTCTTTTGATGCTTCCTGCATCATTTAATATTTACCCTATAAAATCCTTCACTATTGCAACTTGAGGCTTGAATTTTTTCTTCAGTTCTTTCAGCTTGAGAAATGCCAAGAGCGTTCTTCCCCTTTGTTTTTTTGTCTCCAGCTCTTTGCACTTGTCATTATAATACTTTGTCCTCTTGAGCCGCCCTTTGAAATCTTCTGTTCAGCTCTTTCACTTCATTCACTGTTTCTTCCTTTTGCTTTAGCTGCTGGACACATTCAAGAACAAATTTCAGAGTCTCTTCTGACATCCATTTTGGTCTTTTCTTTCTTTCCTGTCTTTTTAATGACCTCTTGCTTTCTTCTTGTATGGGGTCCTTGATGTCATCCCATAACTCATCTGGTCTTTGGTCATTAGCATTCAACGCGTCTCATCTATTCTTGAGATGGTCTCTAAATTCAGGTGGGATAAACTCAACGTTGTGCTTTGATTTTCGTGGACTTGTCCTCATTTTCTTCAGTTTCAACTTGTATTTGCATTTGGGCAATTGATGGTCTGTTCCATAGTCAGCCCCTGATCTTGTTCTGACTGATGATATCGAGCTTTTCCATCGTCTCTTTCCACAGATGTGGTCGATTTGATGTCTGTGTATTCCGTCTGGTGAGGCCCACGTGTATATGTCATTCATGTTGTTGAAAAGAGATATTTGCAATGAAGAAGTCATTGGTCTTGCAAAATTCTACCATGAGCTTTCTGGCATTGTTGCTATAACCAAGGCAGTATTTTCCAACTGCCGATCCCTCTCCTTTGTTTCCAACTTTCATGTTCCAGTCCCAAGTAATTAGTGCATCCTGATTGCATGTTCGATCAATTTCAGACTGCAGAAGCTGGTAAAAATCTTCAATTTCTTCATCTTTGGCCTTAGAGGTTGGTGGGTAAATTTGAATAATAGTTGTATTAGCTTGTCTTCCTGGTAGAAGTATGGATACTATCCTATCACTGACACTGTTGTACTTCAGAATAGATCTTGAGATGTTGTTTTTGACAATGAATGCAATGGCATTCCTCTTCAAGTTGTTTCCGGCATAGAAGACCATAAGATTGTCCAATTCAAAGTGGCCAGTACCAGTCCATTTCAGCTCATTAATGCCTAAGGTATTGATGTTTATGCATTCCATTTCATTTTTGGTGATTTCCAATTTTCCTAGGTTCGTACTTCTTATGTCCCATGTTCTGATTATTAATGGATGTTTGCAGCTGTTTCTTCTCATTTTGAATCATGCCACATCAGCAAATGGAGGTCCTGAAAGCTTTACTCCATCCACGTCATTAAGGTCGATGCTACTTTGAGGAGGCAGCTCTTCCCCTGTCATCTTTTGAGTGCCTTCCAACCTGGGGGGCTCATCTCCCAGCGCTATATCAAACAGTGTTCTGCTGCTGTTCATAGGGTTTTCACTGGCTAATTCTTTTCGGAGGAAGACTGCGGGGTTCTATTTCTTCCTAGTCTGTCATAGTCTGGAAGCTCAGCTGAAACCTGTCTGCCTTGGGTGATACTGGTGGCATAGCTTCCAGCATCATAGCAACACTCAAGACCCCACGATACGACAAACTGACAGACTCGTGAGAAGAGGCACCTAGTCCTCCAGAAAGCCTCCTCCTGAAGGCACTCAGCTTTCGTGTCCCAGGAAGCCCACCATGCCATCTCCTGCTGGTCTCCTCCCTCTGCTGCTTCCATTTCTCTGCTGCTGCTTCTCACCATCTTGCTGTCTTCAGCGTTGCAGTTCTTTCTCTGTCTCCTGGGTCTAGGAGGATCTCAGCACAGGAATCCCAGGTCCAAACGACGAGTTCCACTCTTGGCTCTTCTTGTTTGGTGGTGGTGAGATCCTCCCTTCTCACCTCTGGGAAGGCCCATTTTAAGCTTAGCGGGATTGTAAAACTGACCAATTCCATTGTTAGGGTTCCATACAGCCTATTAGCATGGCCCAACCAATCATTTGGTGGGAGTTACAAAGACTGTGGCTAGAAGGGCCATCTTAAGCAGTTCATGACACTGCCCTGTGGAATCTGGAGCTCCCAGGCTGCAAAACTCAGACCCTCTGGTGCAGCCTAGTGACCCATGGCTTTAGACCTCAGGGTGAGGATCAACCACCTTTCAGCCAAACAATAGACAGGACCATAAAATAAACAATAACACCCGAGAGGAATGTGCTCCTTAGAACAATCAATCATAGGAGATCAAAAGGACAGCATTTGCCCAAAAGTGAAGGCGACAAAGGGTTGAAAATCTGGACAAAAGGAAACGGGGAACCCGGGGTGGAAATGGGGAGAGTGCTGACACGTTGAGGGGAATGCAGCCAGTGTCACTGAACACAACGTACAGACTATTGAATGGGAAGTAATTTGCTCTGTAAACGTTCACCTAGAGCACAGTAAAAAAAAAGGTGAGGATCACAGACATTTCAGGGCCTCTTTTTGTGACTGACTGCTAACCTAAAGGTACCATGGAAGAAAGGCCTGGCAATCTTCCATAAAGAGAAAACCCTTAAGGAGCAGTTCTACTCTACAACACGTGAGGTCACCATGAGTTGGAATTAACCAGCCGGCAATGGGTTTTATTTTGTTTTTTATAGAGTATTTTAAATAAAAACATGGCAGATGTCCTCCTGTCCAATGTGCACTCACCTCCTCAGCCTTTCATCCAGTGGGGCCCCTGGCTGCCCCTCGCCCTTCTGCTTGGTGTGCTCTTCATGCCTCTTCTCACCCTATTTAGTCTCTGCTTAGCTGCCGCTTCTGCAGAGGCCTGCCCTGGCCACCCGTCTCACCTCTGCCCTTTCCTCGCCTTCCTTGGCATTATGTCTGTGGGTGAGACCATAGTGCCTGGAGCAGCCCTGGGCTGGGAGCCACCCACCAACACTTAGACCCAGAACACGAACATATCCACTCTTCGGACCTCTGACCTAGCCCTATTTCACAGATGGGGAAACTGAGGTGGGGCAGCGGTTTGCCTGGAGTCCCCACTCCAAGCCCAGCCCTTCCAATCCACCATGGGCATTGCTCCACACCCCGGCTTTCCAGGGCAAGGTCCCCTGGGCCCTCATTTTCTGGGGGAGATTTGGCAGGACCAGATAGGGAAGGAGGCTTCTGGGGACCGCTGTGGTGGGGCCTCTGTGCCCTCTGGGCTGGAAAGCCATCAGTCCCACCCACCTCTGGCCTTGAGCAGTGTATTGTGTAAGCAGCCTAGGCTGCTGGTGGGGGGGCTGGAATGGCTTGGCAGCCCCCCAATTCTTTCCCTGGGGCACCCCCATCCACAGCTTTGACCACCTGTGGCAGGCCACGGACAGTGTAGAGGGTAGGACTCCCTGAGAAGTCCCCTTTCTCTGTCCCGAGGGCTGTGAAGGGGCTGGCTGTGTGCAGGGGGCAGAGGCTGGGGGAATATTGGATTGGAATCGGAGACAGAGTCGGGTTCAGCCTGCCCCCTACTGGTATGCTTTGTGGCTTGGACCAGCCCTTAACTCAGTGTGCCTCAGTTTCCCTGACTGTCAATGGCAGGGGAAGAGGAGAGGGTGGTTTTTGGTTCTCTGGTGTCCTCCTGGAGGGCAGGTTGAGAGTGGGTTCTGGAGAGAGAACCCTGGGTTGGACCCTGGCTCCTCTTTCCCTGCTTGGGTTCAGGGCCAGCCTGAAATTCTCTGGCTCAGCTTCCTCAGCTGGCTATGAGGAGAATGTAGCCTGGCCTCCTGGCCACCTGGCTGCCTGCCTTTTCCTGTCCTGGGGGCCAAAGTCACTTTCCAAACCAGCCTCCCCTGTGTTGGGAGCTTTGATCCTTTGCCTGGCCTACTCTCTGCATCCCTTGTGTTCACACCCATTGGTCCTTGCCTCTATTCCCAGGGGACCCTCCTTCCTCCTGAAAAAGCAGCGAGTGTCCATTGGCTGCTGTCCCCTCCAGACAGCCCCAGGCCTGGCTCCTCAGGCCAACTGGGTGGGTGGGAGCCACCAAGACCCAGATGCAAAGTGCCCCGCCTACCCTGGGCTGCTCCTGGGAGTCACAGCATAGTTGTTAGGTGCCGTCAAGGAGATTCCGACTCATAACAACCCCATGTGACAGAGTAGAACTGCCCCATAGGGTTTCCTGGGAGTCAGTCATCTAGTGCCGCTGTAACAGAAATACCACAAGTGGATGGCTTCAACAAGGAGAAATTTATCTTCTCATAATCTGGCACGCTAGTGGAACAGGCGGCTCAGCCCTATCCTGAACAGAACCTGTGCCATTTTTCCCTTCCCTAGCCTGTCTCTGTCTCCAAGTATGATTTTGCTGTTAGCTCCCCTAAAAGTTAAATATTAACCAATGTTTCCCCTCGGACCATAGAAAAACAAGTGATATCTATCTAAGTCTGTCAAACAGGAAGAAGGGTGGCGCCAGCCACTCCCTGGGCTGATGGGATAATGGCAGGAAAAGATCAACATGTTTGAGATACGACCACTGAAACCAAACAGAAGAAAGAGAATGCACATTTCGCAAGTTCCTAAAACTTATGGCCCCTTTTCCCTATAAAACCCAGTTGGCCTACAGTTCCTGGAGACAGACAGCTTTAGGAGGAGATCAGTCCCCTCTGTCTCCATATACCGGTATATATAGTAAAGCTCTTGCCACCCACCTCACCCCTGTGTCAAGAATTGGCTGTTTGCGGCAGGTGGCTCTAGCTCTCGAATTTGCGGTAACAATTTGGTGGCCTGTACAGGGATCTCTAGCTGTTTGAGACACGGTGGCTCTGGGGCAGGGCTCAGGCCTGGTCAATAGTTCTCCAACCAAGCGGGCACTGTGGACTCTGTTTGTCCCAGGAGGCTGTTGCTGGACCTGGGCTCACCCCAAGCATGCCAAAGAGGTGGGTGAAGGCAAGACCTAACCAGGATCCTGAGGTGAGTCTATGACCCTCTCCCTGTTGTGCTAAGGCTTGGGTGGGTAGGGCCGGCCAGCGTGGCTTCTGGAACTGGACCCAGGCCCTTGGTTTCTAAGGTGAGTGGTGCCTTAGATGACCGTACCATGAGTAGGATCACAAGGAGGGACTCTTGGTGACTCTAGAGTTTGGGCAAGTGTTTGAGTGTGTGGCAGCCGTGGTTTTTGTGTGTCTGGATGTGTCTGTCTCTGGTTGGTGCACATATTGAAGCCCCTCTGACTGGTTTTGGGGATAGGAGGTATCCGGAGGATTGGAATGGAGGTTCAGACATTCCTAGTAATGTGTTAGACCTCGCTAAGATCACCCTCGTTCCCCCTTTCCTTTCTGGCTTGTCTGGTCCAAGTACTCTGTTTGTTCGTCTTATAGGTGAGTCGTATGTGTGACTGGGGCTGTCTGAGAGGTTGAGGCTGCCAAGGTCACCTCTATAACCTGGCTGGCTGTTTGGGAGGTTGAAGCTGCCAAGGTCACCTCCGTAACCTGGTGGGCTGTCTGGGAGGTGAGACTGCAAGATTGTCTCTGTCACCTGTGTCTGTGTCTTATGTGTAATTTATGTGTGATGCATAGAAATTAACTGGTGAAAAGAAATTCAGGCTGAATTAGAACATACTTATAGAGACTCCTGAGAATTTATTGACTGGGTTGGAAAAAGAGATGCATGGGGAAAGCAGATTTTCAGTCTAGACTGGGATTTGAATCACAACACAGAGAACACTCCAGGCAGGGTGTTAAGATTTTAAAAGAGGTCCTCTCCCAGAGCTGAGAAAATTCTTGGGTGCAGCACAAGAAACAAATAAATTCTTATTGGACTAAAAGAAAAAGCTGGTGGTATCGACTACCCATAAAAATAAAAAGCTAGTTTCTTGGGAACAGTTAATTGGACAGAATAAGAAATCAGGAGAACATACCAGGAGATTCACCCCTAGGGTGCATTCTTAAAACATTGGCAACTCTTTTCTTATGATCAATTAAAAAAAAGGAAAGCTTTGATTGGAACCGTTGCCAAAGCCAACTCTACAGCAGGGACTGACCTGGACTATAAGATAGACAATGATACTGGTGAGGAGTGATCTTCTTGCCTCAAGTAGACACATGAGACTATGTGGGCAGCTCTTGTTGGAGGTGAGATGAGAAGGCAGAGGGGGACAGGAGCTGGTTGAATGGACACAGGGAATACGGGGTGGAGAGGAGGAGTGTGCTATCTCATTAGGGGGAGAGCAACTAGGAGTACAGAGCAAGGTGTGTATAACTTTTTGTATGAGAGGCTGACTTGATTTGTAAACTTTCACCTAAAGCACAACTTAAAAAAAAAAATCTTCAAAAAAAGAAGGAAGTATAGGGTTAAAAATCTCTTGGTAATAAAACCAGCCTGCCAAGTTTACTCTAAGAAAAAAAAAAAAGCTACAGACCAAAAACGCCAGGCAGCCTTCCTAACTGCTGCCTTGCAAGCTAAAGGCCTTCCCCCAAGAAAACAAAGAAAAGAGGGAGACCAAGGCCACAGAAGCCAAGAAGGCCCCATGCCCCTTTAGAAAGAAAGATACTAGTGCAGCTGGTGTAAAGAAAAAAGACAATTTTGTCTTAAAGTAAAAGTAACAGTTCCAGAACAGTAAAAGGGAAAGAAATTAGTTATCTTTTGCCTTTCAAAAAAGGCCAAGTTTAATGATTTAATTAATTTATTTAACATGTTATAAATTACATGGAACATGTTAAAATCAAGAGGAGTGCCTGATTCTCTTTGGGTTCAAATTTATATGTTAGTATTTCCTCTTGTGTTTTTGCCTAATAAAAAAAAAATACTAGGCAGCAAATGCATAATATTATATCATAATGCTTTTTATTGCTCACTTGGTTGAAACTTTATTTTTTTGAATCTAGCAACATCAAAGTTAATGGATTAATTGAGGAATTCACATCATTTACCTATGAAGTTTTTTTTATTATTATTCAGGTATTTAGAGACTTGATAATCTTGGTATATTCTTAACATATCCTGACTGTATGGTATTATATCTCAAGATTATTATGTATTATATCTGAAGCTCTTTAAAAAATGGTTAAGGGTTATATTAAGAAATACTTTTATTTAACTGATTTTAAGTGATTTTATTTGGCCTTTACATTATGCTTGTAATTAATTTCTATCAGGTCTTTCACTATTAAGACTTATGGTTATAAATTAATCATGGCCATATTAAGTTTTGTCATCTACAGACAAGTTTTTACTTTGCCGATTTTCTGAAAACATTTGACCAGAATATCTCAATGAAAAAGACGGACTATATTGGACTTACGAAAGGGACTGTGACTAGACTCAATCAAGCTTTCCAGAATTCCTATGCAGAAGTTGATGGGTTCACAGACTGCAGTCAATCCAGAGGCACTTGGAACAATAATTACCTACATAAGACAAAATAAACAAAAAGATACTATGGGTTTTCTGTGAGAATATTGCTGATGTTTTAACGTCTCTCTTTCTAGAAATAAAAGGTCCTACTTTCTAGATATAAGAAACCATTTTCCTCTGACCAGAGTAGGGTCTGTGCCTTGGAGCAGTCAAGCCAATGAAACGTACTCCAAGTCAGAAGGAGTGAAAAGGTTTGCTTAGGGGATGTGTACATCACCTGGGACCCGGCAGTGGTACAAGCTGTCTCTGTGGAGTCCGGGGAGCAATTTTGCATTAGAGTTTGTGTGGGATTTTATAGGGGTTAAAAGTGTTTTTGTAGCCCACAGATGGCTGGAAGAGTTTTTCATTGCAGAATAGTGACAGGGGACTCTGACGGACTGAAGAGACACAGGCCAGAACATCTCTTTATTGGGCTAAGGGCTTGCGTATCAGACACCTGGGCTCTAATCTCCATGTGGGGGGTCGTAAGTCACAGGCAGACAGAACAAAGCAGTTTGCATCAAATTAAAACAAAGAGCAGAGTCATTAACAGACGTACCTGAAGGAGGAGGCAGACAGAGAAAAAAGAAAAACTTACAGGTTTATCACGGCGTTAGTTACGCCAACCTCTCAGTCGCCCATTTTGAAAAGGCGAGAACATGCTGGGGAGTATTAGGGTCACACTCCTTTCTCCCAAATTATCTAACTAGGGGGTTTAGATATTGTAACTCTTGAATTAGAAGTTCCTGTTGATAAATTTAACAAAGTCGTAAATATTATAACCAGAGAAGTGTCTGAAATTTGACCTATGATTTTACAAATTAAAACAACATTAGATTTCCTATTAGGTCTCTCGGAACATTTTTGTGCCTTAATCGATCATTTTTCCTGTATTTCTATTAATACGCAAGCTGAAGTTTTACAAAACATAGCTGCTGCTGAGGCACATGAAGAACAGTTACTGGGGCTGCTTATGTGTAAACAAACACCGCATGAGATTTGTTTCCTTGGTTCAAAGACCTTAGAGTCGTGGTTTCATCGGTTATTTCAGACAATTGGCCTCATATTATTGTTAGTGTTTCTATTCTAATTCCTGACTTGCTGTATGGTGCCTGGAATCTTAAAAACCAGATAGTGCCCGATTACCAATTACTGAATATTTTTGATAAAAGATTCTATAACAAGATCATGATCCAGAGGAGGGAGCCATGAGAGAGTTGTGTGTAAGTCTCCTGGAATCCAGGTTTCTGGCTTTCATGGAGGTTGGGGCAACCTACATAGGCCATCGCCTTTGGGGGTCCTTTTGAACCTTGAGCTTTGAGAAAAAAAAAAAAAAAACTGATTCCTGAGGGCCCCTTGAGTCAAACAATTGTCTAGATAAACTAGCAAGACCATTTTGCTCTGGGTATTGTGCTTTTTTTTGAAGAATTCAGTCTGTTTTGAGAAGCTGACTCCAAAGACCAGTAAATAGAATTATGTTAAAAAAAAAATATGTTTAGAGTAAATCAATAATCGGTTTAATCAGTCATCAAGACAATGTTGTATGAAATACCTGTCTGATGTTTGTAATCTCTCACCCTCTTGCTATACAAAGAATTATGTATCTTAAAGAAATCAGGCTCTCAGAGGATATTGACCTCATGGCTCAGACTCCAGTTTGTCTTAGGTTCCACTTCTGCTTCTGAAAAAGTGACCCATGACTGTTAATAGGTAAATTAAGGAGGGGCAGCTTGCCTTTGGGAAAAACACTCTCTATGTTTTAGACAAATTAACTGGAAACCTCCAGCAGGAGAAGCCCGTCCTGTATTATCTTGCTAATCATATATTCGTTGATGGAAACTTGTTTCTCACATGTAAATTTTTCTGTACCTTCTGTTTTCTCTAGACAAACTTTCTGTGTTTTATGAATATATGGTTTTTTGTGTGATAGATTCAACTAAACTAATCTAGACGATCCTTTTCCAACTGACAGTGAATTTACGTGAGTAATCTCTTGTTTAGAGTGCTTGGGACAATACACTTTGAGAACCTTAAGATGGCCTTTAGATATGCATAGTAGTGATGCTAGGAAATATTAGAAAGGGAATGTTAAATGATTACCCATTGAAAAATGAGAGTCAGAAGAACGGCCATCGGTCTAGCACTCAGGGTGTGGTTGGTAGATTTAATTCCTATTTATGATATAGTTGAATTAGAAAAATCTTTAAGAAATTTATCAATGACTATAGGGTTGCTATGAATTGGAATCAACTCGAAGGCAAAGGTTTTGGTTTTTTTTTATGGGACAAATAACAAATGAGGTTTCTACCGGGATAAAAACACAACAGCGATCTCTGACCTCATTCAGTTGAGATGACATGAGAATAATGAAATAGATTTCAGGTTTTTTATCCCCCCTCAAAAAAAAGGTGCAATCTGTGCTGTAAAAAATACCCCTTGTTGCATTTAAATAAATAACACAGCAGAAGTAGAACACATAAAATTGGACAGCAAGCTACTTGGTTACAGTGTAACACCCTTACAGACACCAGAGTTTTTGGGTTGGTTATCATCAGAATAAGTACCTGAGCTAGGTCACTACTGCAAGGGATAGTCCTGATAGTATTAGACATAATAAAATTTATCCTCTACTGTCTTACACACTTACAAGGCAAAAGAAAAAGCCTTGGGCTAAAATATTGATGTACATTGAGTCTACAATTGATGAGAACTTTGCTCTTACTTAAGATCCTGGTGAAGATCTGGTAGAAAGCCAGCACTGTGAGTTCAAAGAGCCTGCAGTGGCCGCCATCTAGGAGCTCAGTTAAGTCCAGGTATTGATCATCGATGTGTTATCTCCAATCTCCAATCAAAAGTAGAGAATGACTCATAAGACCAGACTTAATGGTCTGAATGAGACTAGAAGGACCCCGGTGGTCATGGCTCCCAGACCCTCTGTTGGCCCAGGACAGGAACCATTCCTGAAGCCAACTCTTCAGACATAGATTGGACGGGACAATGGGTTGGAGAGGGATGCTGGTGAGGAGTGAGCTTCTTGGATCAGGTGGACACTTGAGACTATGTTGACATCTCCTGCCTGGAGGGGAGATGAGAGGGTGGAGGGGGTTAGAAGCTGGCGAAATGGACACGAAAAGAGAGAGTGGAGGGAGAGAGCGGGCTGTCTCATTGGGGGAGAGTAATTGGGAGTGTGTAGCAAGGTGTATATGGGTTTTTGTATGAGAGACTGACTTGATTTGTAAACTTTCACTTAAAGCACAATAAAAATTATTAAAAAAAAAAAGTAGAGAATGACTTAGGAAGTAATATTGGAGCCATTATTCCCTGTCCTTGAACATTGAGAAAGTGACCCACCTGGAACTGGCTCACAAGCACTCACAAAGACTCACTAAGTCACATCAAATGAGCCCTGAGATAAAGACAACAGATGGGACAATCTTAGAAATTATCTTTTAAAAAATAAAAATATCTTTTAGAGAAGCTTTTACATAAGCCAGAATACAAAAGACTTTCCACTTTTTAAAATTATCATTTATTGAATAGAAGAAGTATTGGACCAATGAAGACCCTCCTGACTGTCGGTTACTGAAACCTGTACCAATGATTGTTAAAGAAGACGATTCTAAATGTAAGATCACAATTTCTAGCCAATTTGTGAAAAAGTGAAGCTTTCGATGGTTTTGCCTATTTTTTACCCTGTAAGACAGACATGACTCTAGCAGCATGCTTGTCCACTTCCCACTTTTGCCTTTTTAAATATATGAACCAGTTGAAAGACTTAAGCTGCTATTCAAGAGACAAAACAAAGACCGGTAAATAAGCATCATCAAAATAAGTGCTATGGAGGTATTAAGAATTGTTTTTGCTCCAGCCCTTTTACTCATTTCTGTTTTAACCTTTGCTTGTGTCGTTCCTCTCTCTAGATGAGCTTACGTGTCTTGGCGTATGCCTTAATGGGTTGGTGCCTTCTTCTCCAAAGGGTAGAGTCATTTCAAGCGATTCAAAGTTCCAGCTCCAAATGACGGTTGCCCAGAAATTTTGACCCATCCCCCATCAAGAAGAGAGACAACAGCCCAATAAAGGGCCAATGTAGATCCAAGAGAGATACAATGGTTTAACTCAGACAATACAGGAGTCCCACCCTCCAACTTAGGCCACTATGCCCCCATTCAGCAGGAAACAGCTGGAGAAACAAGAAGCCCTGTTTCCCAAGATTGAGAAACCTACAGCAAAAAGGGGGGGTTGAAATCTTGAGCAGAACCTGCATCATTTTTCCTTTCTCTAGCCTGTCTCTGTCTCTAAGCATGATTTTGCTGTTAGCTCCCCTAAAAGTTAAATGTAAACCAATGTTTCCCCTAGGACCGTAGAAAAACAAGTGATATCTATCTAAGTCTGTCAAACAGGAAGAAGGGTGGCGCCAGCCACTCCCTGGGCTGATGGGATAATGGCAGGAAAAGATCAACATGTTTGAGATACAACCACCGAAACCAAACAGAGGAAAGAGAATGCAGGTTCCACAAGTTCCTAAAACTTACGGCCCCTTTTCCCTATAAAACCCCAGCTGGCCTACAGTTCCTGGAGACAGACAGCTTTAGGAGGAGATCAGTCTCCTCTGTCTCTGTATATGCAATAAAGCTCTTGCCACCCACCTCACCGGTCTCAAGAATTGGCTGTTTGCAGCAGGTGGCTCTGACTTGCAAATTTGTGGTAACACTAGAAGTCCACATTCAGGGTATCACCTCCGGGGGAAAGCTTTCTCTCTCTGTGAGCTCTGGAGGAAGGTTCTTCTCATCAATCTTCCCCTGGTCTAGGAGCTTCTCCTTGAAGGAACCCCAGATCCAAAGGACACACTCTGCTCCCAGCACTGCTTTCTTGGTGGTATGACATTCTGCTCTCTCTCTCCTGGCTTCTCCCTTTTATATCTCAAAACAGATTGGCTCAAGACACAACCCAATCTTGTAGATTGAGTTCTGCCTCATTAATAACTGCTGCCTATCTCACTCATTAACATCTTAGAGGAAGGATTTACAACACACAGAAAAATCACATCAGACAACAGAGTGACGGACAATCACACAATACTGGGAATCATGGCTGAGCCAAATTGATATGCACATTTTTGTGGGACACAACTCAATCCGTGACACTAGGCTATAATCTTTGTGGTAGCAGAACACCCAGGTGTTTCTCTTGTAGAACTGCTAGGTGGGTTTGAACTGACAACCTTTCTGTTAGCAGCCTAGCACTTAACCACTACTCTACCAGGACTCCTTCTGATAATAAAAAAAAAACCATTGCCATCAAGTCGACTCCAACTCATAGTGACCCTAAATGAAAGAGTAGAACTGCCCCATAGGGTTTCCAAGGAGCACCTGGTGGATTTGAACTGCTTACCTTCCGGTTAGCTGCTGTAGCTCTTAGCCACTACGCTACCGGGGTTTCCTCAGTAACTCTGGAGGGTAGATACTATTATTTTTCTCACTTACAGACAAGGAATTGAGGCTGAGAAGCCCAGCCCCTACTCTGCCCCCAACTCTGCACACTCCCTTACCAGGCCACCCTTCACTGAAGGCACACACTATTCCCTATACCTACCCCAGGATAGGCCCAGCCATACAGACGTGGTCACTTGGCTAGGCCAGGCTTGGTGGCCCACTGTGTGGGAAGCTCAGCCCCCTCCCCTGGGACTGGGGTGACAAGATCCCTGCCTTCCCCACCCAAAGGTCAGAAGGACATGTCACCCTGAGACTCCAGGGCAGGGTGCAGGCTGGGTGACCCATGGGGTGGCCACAGATGACCAGGTCAAGCTCAGCCCACTTCAGGCCTCATCCTGTTTTCACCATCCTTTCTGCACCCAGCTTGTCCTCCCCTGCCAGGCACACACCCTAGTCTGCCCTGTAAGGTAGCCCTGTGCCCTCCTACCCCCACCCCTCACCTGCATGAAGACCCTGGGCCTTGTGGCTGGCCTTACCTGCCCTGCCCAGCCAGCTGGCCGCCCCCGTGGACCCTGCTGGTCTCTGGATCCCTTCTTCCAGACCAAGCCTGGCCATCTCTTGGGACAAAGAGTAACAAACATTTCCTTTTCCTGTAGCTGCCTTGGCTCAGAGCTGGAGTCAGCTGTGGAAAGGGGTCACGGCCCCTGCACTCTCTCCTGCCCCAGGTGGGGTGAGTTGGTGGGGTGGAGCAAGCCAGGCAGCCCCCATGCAGCATCATAGCATGGGGGCTGCAGGCCCTGCTCCCCTTGGGAAGCCGTGTGGCCCCATCCTGGGCTCTAAGCCTCTGCTCTGCCCCCTCCCTCTGGGGACATCAAGGCGTGTCCTCAGGGACATTGTCAGTGCCCAGTGCCTTACTTACATGGTGCTCCAACCGCCCCCCCCCATGAGGCAGCCATCTCCTCATGTCTAGGGTGTCAGGGAGGCTCTCTGGAGGGGGCACATGGAACTGGGTGTGAAGGATGAGCACGGTATGCCTGTGGAGATTGGCGGGCAGATGCTTCCGGCAGAGGAGCCAAGGTCTGGCATCCGTGGGTGAGGACAAGTGTCCACCACCAGGCAGGACACAGGACCAGGTGAGTGACCTCTTGGCTGCAGCAGGGCTGCTGAGGAGCTAGCCTTCACACCTGCCTCCCTTCCTCCTGGAAAGATGAGAAAACTGTTCTGGCAGAAGGAGGAGCTTCCTCGTTAGAGGGGAGTCCAGCCCTTCTCCTCTGGGGTGGCCAGAGGAGGGAGCAGCTCCCTGAGGGGTCTCTCTCTGCTGCTCTCCCCTGCGCCAGGACCCGGTGCCCTCTCAGCAGAGGGAAGGATGGGCTCCAGGAAGGATGCGCCCTCCACCTGCCCACGAGGGACCCTGCCAGGGACAGCACCTGCCTGGCCCCTGCTCCTGGGATGGAGAAGGGGCTTTGCTCTCTGCTCCATTCCCAGGCATGGATGACTGTTTTGCCTGGGCATTGACACCCTGAGGCTAAGCAGGGAGCAACTTCTTTCTGGACAGGAGAAGCGGCCCAGGGCAACAGGACTGAGCCCAGCTCAGGCAAGGCAGGGAACTAGACACTGCCCTTCAGAGACTGGCCCTCTGGCAGCCGCCAGGACCCAGTTCCCTCTCAGCAGAGGCAAGGATGGGCTCTAGGCAGGATGTGCCCTCCACCTGCCCATGAGGGACCCTGCCAGGGACAGCACCTGCCTGGCCCCATTCCTCACCTCTGGACCAGACCAGACAATGTTTTCCCGTAAGATTTGGGGTGTTTCAGGTGGGGTTGTGAAAGGGGCCGAGTCCACTGCTGAATGTAGCAAGCAGATGCTTACAGCTGGGGGCTGCAGAGCCGGGCTGGCTGGGCTGACCTGCCTCCTGGCTGTGGCATGTGGCTGTGGGCAGGACATTTCACTCTCCAAGTCCTGTGCCTCCCTCTGTGGTGGTGTATGCACCTTGGAGACTCATGACGCACATGGGACGGTGGTGGGACACCACCACACAAACTTCACCCAGGCTGGTGCTGTCACCCCTCCTGGGAACACTCTGCCATGGGTCAGGCCATGGCACCTCAGGCAGGACCTGACCAGGAACAAGCCACACACCTGGAAGGTCCCTCTGGGACAGGCTGCTCAGCCATGACACGAACAGGACATAAGCCATTTTTCTCTCTTCTAAACTTATTCTTGACTGTTCAGTTCCTTTTTCCTTGTTAAAATTTTTACTCATGGCTAATGTCCTTTTCAGACTGTAAAAACAAATATGATCTAAGAAAGTCTTATGACCATTGAAACCACCCCAGGAGACCAGTCACCCCGTGGGCAGATGAGATGATACCTTGGGACCATGTTCATGGGAACCACCCCAGGAGAGAACGACATTCCACTAGCTCCTGAAACCCATGATTTTGCCCTATAAATCTGTGAGCCAGTCTCCAGCTGGGGGAAACAGGCTTTGGAGGAGATCATTCCACTTCATCTCCGGCGTATCACTACACTTTACAGCTCTTGCTACTCACCTCAGCCCTGTCTCAGGAACTGGTTATCTGTGGCAGATGGCTGCCTATCTTGGGGCTCTGGGTGGGGGCTCACCGCTGCACTAGGCAGCCCAGACAGAGAGGAGTCACTGGGCTCACACTGGGCCCCTGATAGTGGCTGTGGCGGGCAGTCCTCCTGGAAAGTTCCCAGCCAGCTTCTCCCACCCCGAGGCCTCTGCTCCCCTCTCCTTGCACGCCTTTGTCCTTGTCAGAGTTGGTGAGCCAGACAGAGACACCTCATCCCAGGCCGCCACGACTGGAAGGGGATTGAGTCATTCTCGCCATGTTGCCAGTGTGCAGGCAGGTCCTGGCTCAGGGCCACCCCCTGGGGATGAAACCAGGACTGGACTGGCCCTCGAGCCCAGAGGACCCCCTCAGCAAGCCTGAGCACTTCTCTGGGCCTGAGACTGGCCCACAAAAGGGAGTCTGCCATAAAAACAGCAATAAAGCTTTCATGTGAGGCGGGAGTTTACTTCACCGCCCTGGGGCAGGCATGCCTGGGACCGAGGCTTCTCGAAACCAGCCAGCTCCCATCCAGTCATTCTGACGCATGTGATCCCATGAATGCCAGAGTAGAACTGTGCCCCACAGGGTTTTCAATGGCTGTTTTTTTTTGAATTATGTCACCAGGCCTTTCTCCCGAGGCATTATACATTATACACCACACGCAGAGAACAGTTTCACTGTCCCCCAAAGCCCAGTGCTCCACCTGGTCATCCCTCCCTCCTCCCCCCGTGCCCCTGGCAACCGCTGCTCTTCTCACTGTCTCCGTAGTTTTGGCTTTTCCAGAATGCCGTGTAGTTGGACTCACACAGAACGTAGCTTCTCCAGACTGGCTTCCTTCACCTAGCAGAGCGCATGCGTTGAAGGTTCCCGCATGTCTTGTTGTGGCTGAGAGCTCATTTCTTTTTATCGCTGGATGATAACTCCGCTGTGAGCAGCCACCGCAGTTTACCCACGCACCTGTTGAAGGACATCTTGGTTGCTTCCCCTTTTGGGCAATGACAAATACGGCTGCTGGAAACATTCATGTGCAGGTTTTTATGTGGACACACATTTTCATCTCACGTGAGTAAATGAGCAAAGTTGAGACTGTCGGGCTTTGTAGGAAACGGCCAGACTGCCTTCCACCATGGCTGTGCCATTTTCCCTTCCCACCAGCCATGAGTGAGGGCGCTGTTGCTCCACGTCCTTGTCAGCTTTTGGTGTTGTCAGGCTTCTGGATTTTAGCCACTCTAATAGGTGTTTTTTTTTTTTTTTTTTTTAATAGGTGTAGTGGTGTCTCCTTGTTTTGATTTGCATTCCCTAATAACCTAAGGTGCCAGGAACTCTGGTGGTACAGTGGTTAAGAGCTACAGCTGCTAACCAAAAGGTTGGCGGTTCGAATCCACTAGCTGCATCTTGGAAACTCTATGGGGAAGTTCTACTCTGTATTTAGAAACCCTGGTGGTGTAGTGGTTAAGTGCTATGGCTGCTAATTAAAAGATCAGCAGTTCAAATCCACCAGGTGCTCCTTGAACACTCTATAGAGCAGTTCTACTCTGTCCTATAGGGTCGCTATGAGTTGGAATCCACTCGACAGCAATGGTTTATTTAGTTAACGACCCAAGAAGCTTAACATCCTTTCATATGCTTATTCACCATCTGCGTATCTTCTTGGTGAGGTGCTGATTTTTTTTTTTTTAAATAGCTCTATTGAGGCATAACTGACCCACAGCAAACCTCACATGCTTAACGTGAGCAGTTAGGTAAGGTCTGACAGACGTATACAGTTAGGAGACCATGGCCACAACGAAGGTCTTCCTCATGCCTCTTGGTTCCCACTCTTGCTTCCCCCTCGGCCCCCAAACAAGCACTGATATGCTGCTTTTTGTCACTATGCATTAGTTGGCATTTCCTAGAGTTTTCTATGCATGGAATTATACAATTTGTACTGTTTCTATCTGGCTTCTTCCACTCAGCTTGGTTATTTGGAGATTCATCCCCATTGGTGTGTGCACCAAGTTTGTTTTGGCTTACTGCTGAAAAGTGTTTTGTTTTATGAAAAAAAAACCTGTTGCCTTTGAGTCCATTCCAACTCACGGCGAGCGCCCAATTTATTTCTGAATGCGGCTGTTGATGGACGTTTGGCTGTTTGCAGGTTTAGGCTTTTATAAAGGAAGCTGCTGGGAACATTTGGGCACAAATCTCTGTAAGGACATAAGCTTTCATTTCTCTTGGGGAAGTGCCCAGGAGTGGGATTGCTGGGTCATAGGGTAAGTGTATGCCCAACTTTTAAAAGGAGCTGCCCAGCAGTTTCCAGCGTGGCCGCACCGGTTGACGTTCCCACCGGCATACACGTGAGCTCCAGCTGCTCTACACTCTATCCAACACTTGGAACAGCCATTCATTTTTTATTTTTAGCCATTCAAAAGGGCAAGAAGTGTATCTCATTGTGGTTAGTTTACATTTCCCTAATGACTAATGAGGAGTCCTGGTGTCGAAGTGGTTAAGATCTCTGCTAATAATCAAAAGGTCAGCAGTTCAAATCCTTGGAAACCCTAAGGAGCAGTTCCACCCTGTCCTATATGGTCACTATGAGCCGGAAGCGACTCGAGGGCAGCGGGTTAATGACTGAAGAAGGACCCCGGGTGGTACAGTGGCTAAAATGCTCAGCTGCTAATGGAAGGTCAGTGATTCCAACCCACCAGCACCTCCAATGGAGAAAAGACCTGGCAGTCGGCTCCCGTAAAGGTCACACCCTTGAAAACCCAATGGAGAAGTTCTCCCCTGTCCTGCAGGGTCGCTAGGAGTCAGAATCGACTCGACGGCACCCAACAACAATGACTAAGGATGCTGGGCATCTTTTCATGTGCTTAGCAGCCTTCATCTGACTTCTTTGGTGAACTCTTTATTCAAATCTTTTGCCCAGTTTTTAATTAGGCTGTTTTTCTTAATGTTACTGAGAGGAAGAGTTCCTTATATGTTATGGACACAAGTCCGTCAGCAGATGGATGATTTACAGATGTTTTCTTTCAGGCTGTGGCTTATCTTTTCTTATGGTGTCTTTTAAGGAGCTCTGGTGGCACAACAGTTAGGTGCTCGGCTGCTAACCAAAATGTCAGCGGTTCAAACCCACCAGCGGCTCCCTGGGAGAAAGACCTGGTGATCTGCTTCCATAAAGACTACAGCCTGGGAAACCCTGTGGGGTTGTTCTACTTGGTCATATAAGAGTCACTGTGAGGGAATGGACCCAACGGCCCCGAAAAACAGCAGTGACTGATGATGTCAGGTGTCTTCTCATCCAGTTAACACAGAACATCTGAGCAGCTCGTTTTCTTATCGTTGTGTTTGGAGGGTTCTCTGTGTACTCTGGCTCTAAGCCCTACACACGATCTGAAATACTTTCTCCTCCAGGCGGTAGGAGAGGGCCACACTCCCTCACCAGTGTCATTAACAGACAGAGTCCTCGGCTTCAAGAAAGTCCTGTCCGCCTCACTGGAGTGCTCCAGGCTCAGCTCCTTTCTGGGCCCTGGCCCTCTGCCCTTCCGCCTCCCCTTTCTGTGCCCGGGCCTCTCCCGGGGCTCTGCCAGCTTTCTGGTCTCGGCCTGGGCTTCTCGGCACACAACCGCACACCTGGTGGCCTAGGATAGCACACCGCGGCTGAACCGCTTTTGCTTTTTTTGGTCGGTATCAGACAATTGGAAACCCTGGTGGCTTAGAGGTTAAGTGCTACGGCTGCTAACCACGAAGCCAGCAGTTCAAATCCACCAGGCACTCCTTGGAAACTCTATGGGGCAGTTCTACTCTGCCCTATAGGGTTGCTATGAGTCAGAATCGACTCGATGGGGTTTTTACCAGACAATTATCTTAGCCATAATTGCCACAGCAGGAGCTTCCTGGTGGCAGGTCTCCAGGGCCTCCCATGTGTCCCCAAAGCCCCCAGGTCTGTCTCTTCCCAGGCCGCGAGGGAGGTGCTGGTGCCCCCTGCGCCTCCCCACCGTCCCAAGCCTCTCCAGGCCTCAGGACACCTCTCGGCACTTGTGACTTCTCGCCAGTTGCAGATGTCGGGGGAGAGCGGACGGGGTCAGCTGGAGGCCTGCCCGGGTGACCTGCTCTTACCTTTCACCCTCTCCACCTTAGTTCGGGGCCGTGGGCACCACTGAGGTGGCCTGACCTCTACCACATCCTACTGGTGCCCTCATCTGTGTGTAGGAAGTTCTCACCCGCACCCCCAGAGGAGGGCCTGCAGAGGAGGGGGTCTGCTCCCAGGGGCTGGTCTGGGGGCTCCTGTTCACCCCCAGGGCTGTGGGGCCCCCAGACTCCCTAGCTCCTGCCTCTGCCTCCCCTCCCCCAGGGTTTGCATTTGCTCCCCCGCCCCCTCCCCTCCACCTCCACCAGCACCAGCCTGTAGGGCTGAGTGCCCACCCTGTGCTCTCTGGTGTCCCGGCCAGGCCTGACAGAGGGTCCCTTTCAGCTGGCCTCCGAGCCCCTGGAGTCCTGCTTCTTGGCAGACTGGAATGTCAGGCTGGGCTGCGGGGGCACACTGCATCTTGGCGGGGGATGGGGTCTCCACCTCTTTGTCCCAGTGTCTCAGCCCAGGCCTGTGAATAAATGTGTATAAATGACCTGGACACACTGCATCCTAACACCCAGCTGGGTGGCCAAGGCCCCTGACCCTTCTAGGAAGAAGCCGTTGGGGGGAGGGCCCGTGTGTGTGTGTGTGTGTGTGTGTGTGTGTGTGTGTGTGTGGCCTCTGGCAGCTCCCAAGAACAGAGGACACCAGGCGGGTGTTGGAAGGTCTAGGGTCTGGGTGGCCCCTTGGTTCTCCCTAGGCACAGTTGGGGCGGGACCTCACCAGCTCTCCCACCATACCGGGAGAGAGTTGAGCTCTCGGCAGGTGGAGGACCTGGGAAGAGGCCACTGTTCATGGGGCCCTGGCTTCTGCCTCCATCCCCTCCTGCATGTGGCCCGCTGTCGGTGGGGCTGGGGCCCTGCAGCTCTAGGTCACAGGCAGGCAGCATCAGCAGGCTGAACCCATGCTGGGTGTGCTGGTGGAGCAGAGATCACAGCTCGGGGGAGGGTGAAGTAAGTGGCAGACCCCATCCCGTGGCCCATCTGCCTTTAGGGCTGCGGACAGCGAAGGGCCCCAGAGGGCTGGGATGCTGGGCTCAGTGGGCTTGGCCTGCAGGAACCTGGGGATTCCCCTGCAGAAGGGACCCAGAAAGGGCGCCCAGGCGGGTGGGGGTGGACCTCTCCCAGCCATGCGGAGTGGGGGCGGATGGGTGGCTTGGGACCACGCCCACCTCACCTTGTCCGCGGGCACCAGGAAGGTGCTCACCGGTGACCAGGCAGTGGGAGGCCAGCCCTGAGGTACCTGGCAGTGAGGTGGGAGAATGGAGGGTGGTGAGGGCAGTAGGGGGGGCCGGCAGGAGGGAACTGGGAACTGAGCCCAGGTTCCTGCTTGGCCTGCTGGCCAGGTGCAGATTTACAGGTGAGTGTTACTATCCTGGTGCCGCAGATTCAGTGCTGGGGCCTGCGTGCGTTCATGGCAGGGGTAGAAGGAGGCCCTGGAGGAGAAGTGGGGTCAGAGACATACATCCGGACCAGGGAATGTGGAGAAGTAAAAATATTGGAAAACGGCTGGTACTAATACTCTTGGCTTCCACTGTGCCTGTATCCCAGCCTCAGCCCCTTCTTTCCAGCCTGGCTGTCTGTCTCCAGGACCCTAGAGAAACCCCAATGGATCACAGACATGTTCAAGAAACCTGAGAACAGTGGTCCCCACCTGGGGGGCTGCAGATAGGCCTGGGTGGAGTGATGCTTTCCGGACCACCCCAGGGACATATGGGGCATCCCAGCAGGGCCCCCCCTGGTGCCTCAGTGCCACTTAAGCCTCCCCAGGGACAGACACATGATCCCAGGGATTAATGGATATTAGGTTTGCCACCTGGTATCTGCTGAGAACCAGTTGTCTTGAAATCATCTCCAATTCATGGCAACCCCGTGTATGTCAGCATAGACCTGTGCTCTGTGGGGTTTTCAATGACTGATTTTGGGGAAGCAGATTACCAGGCCTTCCTTCTGAGGTGCCTCAGGGTAGACTCGAACCTCCTATCTTTCGGTTAGCAGCCAAGTGCGTTAACTGTTTCTGCCACCCGGGGACTCTGCCATCAGCGTTAATTTGAAATTAGGTTGAATTATTAAAAAGTCTCATATATAGTGAACACAGTTGTCTCCCCAAATCCCTACCCCCTCTCCTTGACAACACAGTGCCCAATGGGGGTCTGTACAAGGGCGTGTGAGGAGCCACTGATGGGGGCTTCCGCCTATACACAAGGAAGCAGATGACCACCCTGAGTCCCCACAGCCAGGGTGTGGCCCAGCAGGAGCTGGGTTTGGGGTGAAGCCCACTTGGCTGAAGGCAGAGCAGAGCGACAGGAAGGATGTGTCCTCTGACGGTGGCGCTGAGCACCAAGCCAGACTGCCCTACTCTTCCACTCCTTCCCCAACAGATGTCCTGCTGAGCAGAGCAGCCTCTAGCTTCAGCCACCCTCTCCATTGTTTAGTTTGTTTCATTCATTTCTGCAATTATCTTTATTTCCCCCCTTTTTTCTTTAGATTATCGCTATTGTTCTTTCTCTAACTTCTTGAGATGAAGGCATGGCTGGTTAATGTCAGCCATTTTTCCTAACACTTAAGGTGAGCATCTTCCTGCAGACCGAGCTTGTGTCATGGGGAAGTGGCCCTTTTTATCTCTGGTAACTCCATTTCCCTGGAAGACTCCGACTACTATGGGCACAGCCACGCCGGCTTTCTTCTAGCTGTCGCTTGATGTATTCCTGCATCTTTTCTGCAGCTCGCCACCTCCACGCTCTCAGAGGGATTCTAATGGCATCGACCAAGAGCACAAGGCAGAAAGCTCATAGTGTGTCCCGTATGACCCCAGACTTCACCCCTTTTTGGCCGTCGGAACCTGACCCAGGGGCCTTCTCTCAGCTTCCCTCTGGACACAAGGCAGCCAGTGGGGAAGAGGGGCGTCACAGACCCTGGGCTCGCCAATCGTTCTATGACCCCGAGCACAAACATGAGACTTGGGCCATGGCCATCTGGTTGCTGCCAGGCAGGGTGCAGCCCCTGTGCCCTTGTTGCCCAAGCCCCTGCAAACAGCGTCTGGGCTAGGTTAGGCTGGTGGAGGGTGCCCAGGCCTCTGGACCACTCTGCAGGCACGGCTCAGACTGAAGAGCCACATGGACATGGCGACACAGCGCTGCTCTTGTCTACTCACCCTAATAGAGCCCTTTATCTGCAGATCACGGCCAGGCTTGTTATTTTTGTTTTCAAAAATCCTGATAGGGTGAGACAACCCACGTGCATTGGGAGGGAGGCAAAGTAGCTCGGAAACCGGGTTAGGAATCTCGGTTTCCCTGACAACTGAGCTGGCATGGGGGAAGTGTGGGGCTTGGCTCAGAAGAAACATCCGCCAAGTCAGTGCAGCCTTTTGGCGTCCCCTGAGCCCATCCGGGACAGCCCGGGCCCCAGGTTCTGGCCCCCAGCTCCCTGCCCTGCCCCTCGTTATGCCCAAACCAGGCCCACCTACCCTCTTCTGCATAAACTTAATGCCTTGAAACAAGCATCTATTGTCTCAGCCTCTGTGGGTCAGGGATTCCGCACAGCTCCTCTGGGGCCGCTGGCTCAGGGTCCCTTAGGCTGCAGCCAAGTCACCAGGCTTTGGTCTCATCTGAGAGCTCGACTGAGGGGTCTGTTTCCAGGCTCACTCATGGGGTTGCTGGCGGCGTGGCCCCTTGTCACACAGGCAGAGGCACAGGGCTGCCCCCCAACATGGCAGCCGCTTTCCTGGGATGAGTGATGCAAGACAGAATGAGAGAGAGGGTGAGAGAGAGAGAAAGTGTTTGTGTGTGAGAGACAGAGAGAGAAAGTGTGTGTGTGAGAGAGAGCGAGAGAAAGAGAGTGAGGGGGAGAGAGATGGACAGAGAAGGAGAGACAGTGAGAGGGTGAGAGAAAGAGAGTGGGAGAGAGAGTGTGTGTGAGAGACAGGACGAGAGAGAAAGAGAGTGCGTGGGAAAGAGAGAGAATGAGAAAGAGTGAAAGAGGGAGAGCAAGGGAGAAAAAGAGAGCAAGTGAGAGCCGGAGAGTGTGTGTGAGAGAGAGTGATAGAACTGGAGAGTGAGTGAGGGAACGCACACCTGGAATGAAGGCACAGGCCTTTGAGAACAGATCTTGGAAGTGCTCGCTCCTCATGCCTGCCTTACTCCACGCCTTAGAATCCTGTGAGTAGTCCAGCCCACACTCAAGGGGGCAGGCATCACCAAGGATGAGCCCACCAGGGGACGCAGAGCATGGGGGCCATCTTAGATGCCTCTCACTTTCTGGGTCCTCGACTTTGGAAGATGTGGCCTGCCTTAAACTGGGATGGAAGGGATCCCCAAGTCTCTGATCAGAAATTTTGCAGAGAGAGACCCCAGGAGTGGACTGACTGTGGTTAGCAGGGACCCATCAAGTGCCACCATAGCCACCCCAAGCCTGTGCAGGGACTCGAGTCCAGTAGACCGAAAGGGACAAGGCTGGCCTTGTGGCAGGACAGTGGGGACAGTCTGTCTCTCTTCCCCCCTGCCCCAGGAGGCAGCATGGTGGCTGGATGGGGACTGCTCTGCCTCTAATCCTTCCCAGCCCTGTGGCTTTTAGGATAGCATCCAAACCCTTTCTGCAGACCCGTCCCCGCCACCCTCCTGGTCTCAGCTGGCCTCCTTCTCCATCACTGGGCTCCACCCCGGCACACTCCTGGCCTTCTCCCACCTCAGGAACTTGCACTTGTAACCACCTTTCTATTTGTCTGCCTGTCCCCTGTCTTTTGTCTATCTCTCCTGACTGGAGTATAAGTTCTAGAGGGCTTGTCACCTGAGGGCCGGCACAGTGCCTGACTGCATGCAGTTGTCCACCAGTATGGACTGAACAGGTGCTGTGAAGGTGGGGGTGGGGTAGATACTCCAGGGGGAGAGTCTGCACCAGCAAAGGCCTAGAGGAAGGAAAGGGGGAGGGGAAGGGTGAGAGGGTGGGAGAAAGTGGCAGGATGGAGCAGGACTGTGGAGGGTGCTACTCCTCTGCACTCTTTGGTTCGCCTTGACCCCAGCCCCAGGGGAAGGAGTTGCCTTGATCCCAGCCCCAAGGGAAGGGGTTGCCTTGACCCCAGCCCCAGGGGTCAGGAGGGTTTGCCTTGATCCTAGCCCCAGGGGAAGGAGTTGCCTTGAACCCAGCCCCAGGAGAAGGGATTGTCTTGACCCCAACCCCGGGGATGGGGGATTGCCTTGACCCCAGCCCCAGGGGTACGGGTAGGGATGTTAACTCAGCAGGGCTGTGCATCCTGACTGCACTTGACGCTGGAGGTACAAATGTCCACAAGATGCTGGTCTGGAAGAAGCTGACCACTGTGCCTCATTCTATCTCCAGCAACTCTGAGTCCAGGGAAGGGGGTAGCATGAAGGGGCCTGGGCGCAGGACAACCGAACTAGAGGAAGGAAGGGGTCTGCTTATTTGAACCCTCACTGGACTCCAGCCCACATGGGTGCAGCCAACTCATGTGCATGACAGAGAGAACTACAGACAGATAGTTCCCGGACTCAGAGTGGCTGCAGATAAAATGAGATGCAATGGGGACACACCAATCTCTCACCAAGCACCTGCATCAGGGCTCGGTTTGTGCTACACCTGTAGCAAGCAGACTCTGAGTCCTCCACGCCCAGGGCTGGACTCCACCAGCAGCACTTCCTGGCAATGAGGCTGGGGGCCCCTTCCCCTGTCTTTCCACTTCTCCTTAGCAATCACGTCTGTTCTTTTCTTTGTGCCAGCAGTGTCCACATTCATGTCTCCAGACCATATTTCTCTTCTGAACCCCCAATGGACTGAACAATTCATGTTGGATGCCTTCCAAGGACCTTGAACTTAACAAATCCTTCATGTTCCTCTCACATCAGCTGCTCCTGTCTATAGACCCATCAGCTTCCTGACCCAGGAAACTGGGAGAGGGTGCCATAGCAGATGCCACTGAGTCTTGTGAATCCATGCATTTCCTCCATTTCCTCTACCATCTCCCTGGTTCTAGCCACCATCCTCCTTGCTGGCCTCCCCATTCCATTCTAGAACCTTCCAGTCCATTCTCCACTTAGTAGACAGAGGTATCTTCTGGAGTGTGATTCAATGGTGCCCGTCTGTCCCTTCAACACTTCAAGTTTCCCATTGCTGCAAACATCTCTGATCACTTACCTCAGAGCTATTCTCAAGAATGCTGCTTTTTCTTTGCCAGTCCCCCTTAACAGAAGCCAGAAAACCTAGGCGCTAACTTGCGCACCTCCTGTAGCCAGAGGTGGTCAAGTGACATAGTGCTGGCCAATGAGGAGTAAGGAAGGTTGGCTAGGGAAAAGGGATTCTTCTCCGTGGAAAGTGAGATGCCCATGAGGAGAAGCCCAGCTTATGCCTCGCCTGCTGCTGGCCTTGGATAGTCACGTGAGGGTGCTTCACATGAAGATCCTGCAGCCATCTTCTGATGGCCAGGGCAAGGCCAAGAGAATAAAAAAAGTCGACCCAGAGTCCTGACTTTAGGAAGCTACAAGCACCCCCACCCCACCTGCCAGCAACCACTCCTCTCTGCTCTATTGTGAGAACAAAGCAAATCCCTCCTGAGTCACTTCTGGATGTGCGTTTTGTTACTTGCATCACAAAGTCTTCCCAATTTGCACGCTGAACTCCTAGGACACCATCTACTACCTGTAATATGATTTAAAACCTGCGTGGGGTCTGGTATTTGTTCTTTTTTGTACTTCCCACTTCCCTGTCTCCATGGCTCACCAAAGGCCAGGCACGCTGACCTTCTTTCCATTTCTTGAACATGCTGAGGTCTTTTCTATCTCCAGCCTCTGCAAGTGTTGACTCTCCCATGTGCAGTGCTCATTCCTGTGCCTTTCTAGTGCTTACCCTCGAAACTTTACTCTGTATACTCAACATCTGAACACAGTCTAAAGTTAACCATTATTACAGCCACCTCCTAAGCAATGCAAGAGCCTCAGAACCCTTTGTGTTAGTCATCTAGTGCCGCCATAACAGAAATACCACAAGTGGATGGCTTTAACAAAGAGTTTATTTTCTCACAGTCTAATAGGTTACAAGTCCAAATTCAGGGCGTCAGCTCCAGGGGAAGGCTTTCTTTCTCTGTCGGCTTTGGAAGAAGGTCCTTGTCCTCAATCTTCACCTGGTGGAGGAGCTTCTCAGGCGAAGGGACCCTGTGTCCAAAGGACATGCTCTGCTCCTGGTGCTCCTTTCTTGGTGGTATGAGATCCCCAACTCTCTGCTAGCTTCCCTTTCTTTTTATCTCTTGAGAGATAAAAGATGGTACAGGCCACACGCCAGGGAAACTGCCTTTACGTTGGCTCAGGGAGGTGACCTTGGTAAGGGTGGTTTTACAATCCCACCCTAACCCTTTTAACCACAGGCAAAGATTAGGATTTATAACACACAGGCAAATCGCAAAATGGAGGACAACCACACATGGCCTAACCAAGCTGATACATTTTTTGGGGGACATAATTCAATTCACGACACCCTTGAACTCTGATCACCCTCTCCTGTCTTAAATGCTATTGTTGTCTAGTGCTTTAGTTATGTCTTTTTAAACTTCACATATTAATTTTTATTTTTTTATAAGACATTAATTTAGATTTCCCTTCTTATAAGCCAATTTCTTCACTCGCTACTCCTTCTTGAATTCCAGGCCTTCCTTCTGGAATATTTTTTCCTCTTGAACAGCTTGCTTCCTTTAGAAGTTCATTTAATGGAAGGCTATTAGTGGCAAACTCTCTCAACTTCTCTGAAATTTTATTTATCTGGAAAAATTTAATTTATCTAAACTTTTAAGTGTCTGAAAAATTTACTTTGTACTCATTTTTGAAAAATGATGCATAAAATTCTTAACAGCTATTTTCTCTCAGCACTTTAAAAGATGCTATTTTGATGTCTTTTGGTTTTCATTTTTGCTGTTGAAATTCTGCTGTCAATCTAATTGTTATTTCTTTATAATTAACCTGCCTTTCTGTTGGGTTGTTTTAACTATCTTCTTTTGTCTTTAGTAATCTGCAATTTCACTACAACATATCTAGATGTGACGTTTCATTTATCCTATTTAGTATATGTTTTGCCTCTCTGTGGTTACACGTCTTTCACTAGTTCTGGAACATTCTCAGGCATTATCTCTTCATATACTGATATTTTTTCCTTCTGGCCTTCAGTCAGATTTATATTAGATCTCTGCCCATTATCTCTTCTGTTTCTTAATTTCTCTTTCCTATTTTCCATCTCCTTGTTTCTGGGGCTGCCTTCTGGATAATTTCTTTAAATTTATTCTCCAGTTCACAAATTCCTTCTTCAGCTGTGTCTAGGTTGCTGCTTAACCCACATCCTGAGCTTTTTAAAAAATAACTGCTTTATTGAGGTATAATTCACATACTATAAAAGGTAACACTTTAAATTCTACAATTCAATGGTTTTTAGGATATTCATGGAGTTGCAAACTATCACCACTGTCACTTTTTAGAGCATTTTCATCACCCCCAAAAGAAACTCCACACCTCTTAACAGTCACTATCTCCTTCCCCCAGCCACTGGGAACCAGTACTCTACTTTCTGTCTCTACGAATTTGCCAGTTTTGAACATTCCAGATATATGAAATCTATGTATGCTTTTCTGATAGGTGTAGTTGTTTTTGATAGCGCCTTGTTCCTTCTCTATAGGGTCGCTATGAGTCGGAATCGACTCGACGGCAGTGGGTTTTGTTCCTTCTTTGGATGTATCTTAAACATACTAAACATATCAACTTTGTATTCTATTTTCGATAGCTTCAATTTGCATGCCGTTGTTTCTGCCGAACCTCACTTTGGAGTCTTCTTTCTTTTGCAACTTATATTTGATTCAACTGAATCTGTGAGAACCCTAGGGCCCTAAATTGGAGTTGCTTTCCTCCAGAGAGGATTCACCTTTCTTCTGCTTGTACTGAGGGGTGCTACCAACTTGGAACCACTCTGATTCTCTTGGAGGGCTCAGCTTACTGTGGTTTAGTGTCCCTCTGCTCCAACTTTGTGACTGTCAGTACCTCCCCCAAATCCTTAACCCCTACCCTGTGCTCCACCATGACTTCCAATGGTGGGTGTCTGCAACTCCATTCCTGAGAAAGGCCACTCTGCCTGCATTGTGCAAGTGGCAAGCTGAAAGTGTTAAAGAATTGACACCTCCAAAAGCAGCCCTTAAGGAATCTTGGGAATTGCTGTAAAGATATCCCAGTCTGAGATGGTTGTTAAGCCACACTCCTGCACTCACCATAGGAGCAGGCTATACCAGTGCTTCGGATCAACACTGTCTATGTCTAACCACTTCCCTATTCTTTACACTGTTTTAACTTCAGGGTAATTCCACAAGTAAAGGTCATAAACAAATCCCAAGAAAAACCAGCACCAGACCACCAGACAAGCACAGGTAAATCGGAAAACTTATGTCAAGGAACAAAAAGACTCATGCCAAGGAACGAAAAATCACCAGACTTATGTCATCTGCGGTATCTGGGCCCATTTCAGAAGCAAAGGGTCCCTTAGCCACTTCTGTGCCAATTCCTAGCCCTGCCCCACAATGAATAATCAGCAAAAAAGCATGAATATGTATAACTTCTTGATTCTGCTTACTACAATGACCTCATAAAAGTTGACCCCCACCCAGTTTTGGGTAGCTGCATTGGTGACTGGAGTCCTGGCATGCTGCTTTACTTGGCCAACTAAATAAGTGCTTTCACTTTGCCTTAACAGCCGTGTCCATTTCTCTGCTCAGACAGGCTGCGCCCATCAGGGACCTGGACCTGACTGGATCTTAGTCCAGTTCAGCCGGTTACAGTTCCCTCACCCCTTTGGTGAGGTCATTGTGAGATTGGTATTTGACATAGCATGCACTGGGAGCCTTGCGCACATGAAATAAATGGTTTACACCACTTCCCAGAGTTTCTCTGTGGCGTTAAGCTCCAGTTCCCCAGTATGGTAGCCAGCTCAGCATCCTTGCCTGCCCTAAATCACTTCCCTGCTTGCCCAAATACACAGCTTGCACTGGAACTCTTGTCTCAGATTCTTCTTCTGGGAGCACCCACGCCAGGACTCAAGACCTGAGACTGAGGTCTGACCCAACACTGCACAGGAGTACACTGGGTTTTCCATTGACTAATCCTTTCTCTTACCTTCTTTACTTATGGAGTATAAGTTTGGAGATTTCTGTTATTTTCTTGAGAGTTCTGCAATGTTTTGAAGAGAATGCTTTTGAGCCACTATCCAGATCTTGCCCTTTGCACCCTCAGTGCTCCTCAGAGCAGCTTTCCCACCCCCAAACCAAACCAGATCCCACTATGGTCTCTTGTTCCTCTTCTTTGGCGGTCCGGAAAGCAGCATGGTGGAGTGGCGAGTTTGGGTTCCAACACCTGATGCTCACTGTGTGACCTTGGCCAGGGCATTCGACTTCTCTGTGCCATGGTTTCTTCATCTGTAAGGAGGAAATAATAAAACCACCTGCACAGCAGGGTTGTTGTGAGACTGGAATGAGATACTGTAAGCGTGTTTAGGGCAGTGCATGACACATAATAAATAGGTGCTCAGTAAGTACTAGCTATTATGGTGACATCTTGCAATGCGATCCTATTGGTAAGCACTTGCTAATCTGGGATTCAGGAGGGTGGAGACCACATCTGTCTTCTCATGGAGCTAGGGCAGTGCTGGCCACAGTGGGGACTAGGAGAAATGAATGAATGAAGGAAAGAAACAATCTTCACCTCTTGTAGGGCAGTTTACCATACCCAGCCTGGTTCTGGATTCCAGGCACAGGGAACATCAAGTTCAAAGACGCAGCACATTGAAAGCTTGTGTGTGTGTGTGTGTGTGTGTGTGTGTGTAGGAAGGGTGAGAGACAAAGCCGAGCAGCGGGCAGGGCAGGTGGCAGAGGGCCTCGGATGCCCTGGCCAAGATTTGGGTCTTCTGGCTGTGGGCATGGTTGGTGGCATAAATCCCCTGGGCTGGGACTGCTACTGGAGGTCGTCATGGGTGATTGTGGGAGGGGATGAGGCTGGGAGGGGAGGGGCCCCACGGCAGGGGACCTGCGCGCGCCCCAGCGCCTGGTACCTCCCCGCCTCTCTGCGTCTTTGTGCGTTTCGCTGCCTTTCGCAGTAAACGTTCTTCCGAGAAATTCCGAGGGGATCGCAGCCGAGCAAGGGGGAAGGATCCCGCGCGCCGGGGTAGGGGGCTGGGGGGTGGGGATGGGGACCGGAGGGGAAGGTTGGGGGAGGACAAGGGTGGGCGGGCGCGGTGGCGAGGGGTAAGAGGCACCGGGACCGCGACCGCCGGGACCAGCGCCCCCTCCCCGAGCCCCGCCCCTCGCTCGGGGTCCGCGTCTGCGGCTGCGTCCCCCGAAAGACGAGGCTGCACCGGGTTCCGGTCCGCAGGGAGACCGAAGGGCACGCTCCCTCGCTACTGCTCGAGCCCCTGAGTGCGCACACCCGAGGGATGTAAGTGCGCCCCGAACCCGAGGCCCGCACTCCACGCCCCGATCCGCGGTGAGCGCCCAGACGGAGGTGTGGGCGGGGGACACCCGGGGCTCCGGGACCCCAGCCCGAGGGTGAGGTGCGACGTGGCGTGCCCCTCCCCCATCGGCAGGTAGGGCCCGCGCCCACCTGCTCCTACCCTCCCCTCTCAAAGCACCCACGGCCCCCCAGCAGCAGGGAGCCCCCGCGCCCAGCACCCGGGCTCCGAGGCCCGAGTGGGGGCATGGCCGAGGTGGGGGCATGGCGTGGGGCATCGCCCGAGGGGCAGACCTTCTCTCTCGGAGGGATGCTGCGATGCTGGCCGCCGGGGACGGGTGGGGGTGGGGCTTATGCAGCCGCAGGCCGACCCCCTCTGGAGTCCAGGGAGGAGGGGGGGGCCTGGCAGGGTCCTGAGCTTGGGGGGGGGACCCCGGCTGCCTCTTGACGCCACGTCTCCCCCAGGCCTGCGACCCCGAGGACCCCGGCCTGTCGCCCCTCTCCCAGGCCCTTCCAAGCATGCTGCCCGCCGCCATGAAGGGCCTCGGCCTGGCGCTGCTGGCTGCCCTGCTGTGGTCAGCGCCCGGTGAGTGGGGGCGCCCGGGGGAGGGGGCTGAGGCCTCTCGGGAGAGAGACAACAGTGAGAACCGCCCAGTCCCCCATAGCACTTCCGACCGGATCCGAGGCTTCGCGACCTCATGCCCCCAGTCCGGCCCTTCCTCGGTCAACCCCCTCTGTTCCCCACGCGGTCCCTCCTAGCGCCAGAGGGCATTGCGTTTCCCTCCCAGCCGGGCACCTGTGGCTCTGGGCCAGGACAGCGGCCTCACTTCCTTGGTGGCCGGCTGTGGCCTGGGTCACTTTCTCGAAGGCCCCCATGTGCCTCTCCAAAGTCCTGTGTCCACCTTCCTGACTAGGGAGCCCTGAACCACTGGGATGTGTGCTCAGGGGAAGCCTGTGCAGGAGGAGCCAAAGGTGGGAGGGGTGCCTGAGAGATGCAGGGAGGGGCTCCCAGTGTCCCAGGGGCAGCCCCCCAGGCACCAGGTGGCACAGGCTCTTCTGCCTCTCCCTGGTGCCCTTGCAGCCCTGGCCAGCTGATGCGCGGATGCCCAGGCCTCCCACACTTAAGTGGTCTTGTGGAGCTGCTGCAGCAATGGGTGGGGTGGCAGGCCTAGGTGTCCCCTCTGCTCATGTCCCCTGTGCCAACCTAGCTCATGGCCTGTGGTGCCAGGACTGCACGCTGACCACCAACTCCAGCCACTGCACCCCGAAGCAGTGCCAGCCCTCGGACACCGTCTGTGCCAGTGTGCGCATCACTGACCCCAGCAGCAGTGAGTTGGAACCGGGTGCCCCTGAGCCCCCTGGCTTGGGGCAGGATTTGGCTGTGCTCAGTGGCAGTGGGCGGGTACCTGCACCTCCCTGTCCCTCAGTGGCCCTTTCTGTATATTTAGGGGTGGCGAGGGTGTCCAGGCTCCTCCACTGATTTGAAGGGCCCTGGTTGGGTGCTGGGAAAGCTACAGGGGGCCTATGTAGAGCCTCTGTCCCAGCCTCCTTTCTCTCCCAGGCAGGAAGGACCACTCTGTGAACAAGATGTGTGCCTCGTCCTGTGACTTCGTGAAGCGTCACTTTTTCTCAGACTATCTGATGGGATTCATCAACACCGGGGTCTTGAAAGTGGATGTGGACTGCTGTGAGAAGGATCTGTGCAACGGGGCAGCGGGGGCTGGGGGCAGCCCCTGGGCCCTGGCTGGGGGTTTCCTCCTCAGCCTGGGGCCTGCCCTCCTCTGGGCTGGGCCCTGAGGTCCCCACTCCCGCAGGGCTTCTGAGCGTGTCCCCCTGAACCTGTCCCTGCCCCTCCCTAGCCTGGCCCAGCTGCAGTGGGGCAGCCTGGGCTGGCCCCACAGCCTGTGGCTCTTGCCCCTCCCCGAATCAAGAGGCTTCCCTGTCTCTCCACCAGCTCTGAGTCCCCAGCAGCAGGACAGCTCCAGGAAACCAGGTATCCAGGTGGGGGCCCTGGGGGAGAGGACAGGGGTCTCTGAGAGGCAGCAAGCCTGAGCCAGCCTAAGACTAGCAGCCTGGTGGAAGGCATCATCTGTGGAGAAATAAAGTCACTTCTGAGACCTGAGGCTGGGGTCTGAGGCAGGGCTTGGGGCAGGAGAGCCCTAGTAGGGAGCAGGCAGTGATGGGTTGAGAGCACAGGCAGGGGCCAGGGGCAGCAGTCACCTGAGACCTGAGGCTGCACTGCACAGCGTGCCGGGGCTCCTGGGCCACCAGGAGCCAGGGGACTTGCCTGGTAAGGTTTGGGGGCACCTGGGATAGGGGGAGTTGAGATGAACAAGATTCTGGGGAGGGGACTGAAGAGGGAGGCGTTACAACTGTGTGTGAGCATAGTGGGTGCACCTGGATGGACAGACTTTCACTAGCACATGCACAAATGTACACACTGGTGTGCACACACACTGCCAGTACACACCCAGTGCACACACATAGTACACACACACATGCAAACCCAATGCACACATACACTGCCAGTACACACCCCCCAGTGTACACACACAAACCCAGTGCGCGCATACACTGCCAGTACACACCCCCAGTGTACACACACAAACCCAGTGCACATACTTAGTGCTGCAAATACACATGGTGTACAATCACACATACACCCAGTACACACCCCCAGTGCACACACATTTGCACCACGCGTCCACACCCGTGCCTACAGGCTCTGCATGCACATGCCCTCCACGGTGGCGTCACACAGCACAGACCTGGTGTGCACTAGCATGCACGCCCCATGGTCACACAGATGGGCACATGGTAGTGTGCTTGCACACACACCACCTGGTGCCCACCTTCACACACGTGTGTGCACACCCCGACCCACACACACCCTCTGACCCCACAGTGCCCTGCACACGTATGCACGCACAGACACACAGATGTGTCCATGTATAAGCCTCTTGCTCTCACTTGCTATCTCACGCTCAGCCCCCAGCGTGATCGGCTTCGGGGCCAGCCTCTCTGGGCCCCTGGCTGCCTGAGGATGGCTGGGGGCTGCTTTGGGTGAAGTGGGGACCTCCTGTGGCCAGACTGCCTCTTAACTGGACCCCTCACCTTGAGGTGTCTCCATCTGCCACTGGGTTCTTTCTACTCAGCAGACAGGGTCTGGAGGCCAGTCCTGGGAGCAGGGTCCGGTACAGAATGCATCCGAGCATGGGGTGGGATGGGGAGGGGGAGGGGAGGACCCCCTTGCAGGTAAATTTCAGGTGCTGTTTCTCCTGGCCCTTCCTGCTCTAGTTGGAGTTTCCGTTTCATCACTGCCCCTGGCCAGCGCCCCCCCCCCGCCCCCGCACATGTCCTGGGTCTTCTGACTGTGGCTCCTGTGACCCTGAGGTTTCCCTGGCTCTGCCCTGTGGCCAATCCTTCTTCCCGCACCCCTATGGCTGTCCCAGGTTGGGGCCACTACTCAGCCCTGGGATCATGCTCTCCCCTGGACTCCTCCGAAAGAAAAGCGATTGCTTTAAGTGCTGGCTGTGGCATTCCTGCCAGGGGCTCCTCTCTGGAGCCATGGAGGGGCATGGGGTGCAGGACAAGGGGCTCTAGTGCCCTCACCGGAGACCGATGTCACCTTCCTGCTGGTGGAAACACCGAGGGACTTTTCCTCAGGGGGCGCCTCCCGTCCAGTTTTCCACTTGCTCTGCTGCTCTGCGATGTACCCCACCCCCCCCTCAGTAAAGTGTGTTACCCTCTGCCTGTGTCCTGTGCTTTGGGGAGCGGAGGGTGGGCCACAGTTTGTGGGGCGACCTGGAAGTTACCGCTCACTCAAGGGGAGGACGTGATGAGAAGCCGAGAGTTCGGAGAAGACAGGAGATTGGATTCAGCAAAGAGCCCTAGAAACAGGAGCCCCCAAGGGTGTCCTGGGGGTACCGGGAGGCAGGTGGGCTGGCCATGCCCATGGGTGGTGGTGTAAGCCAGTCTTCATGTGAATCTTTGTGTGGTTGACTTATTACTTGAGAGAAGCCTTTAAAAACACAAAAAGGAGCAAACTTCTGCCACCTGTGTTGAAAGTTAGATAAAATTAGATAAAATCACTCCCATTCTGGGGCAGTATCAGAGGAGGGGCTGAAAGCGTAGCCTGGTCTGGAAGTCTCTGCCCACCACTTCAGAGTGGCTTACTTCTTGCTCAACCTGTCTCTGCATCTTCAGAACAGTTTCAGCCTAGTACAGCACCACCTCAACACGCCACTGAAGGGTTAGACTGCACGCTACAGTATCATGGAGACGCTGTCTCCATCTGCCATGGGGTTCTTTCTACTCAGTGGTCCACCAACGACATCTTTCCAGGTCTGTACAGCTGGACTGGGCCCTGGTTTTAAATGTCTGTTAAGTAGTCCCCTGAATGAATGAACCATAATTCATTTGGCTATGCCTTGTCGGTGGGCACAGGGTATGTTCTCCATTTTTTTCTTCAGCAACATTGAAGTGGCCATCTCTGTCCTCCCATCTTCATGGGCTCAAGTGATTATTTGAGTTGGGAGTGCTTCCGAGAGGTGGGTGAGTAGCTCCCTAGAGCAAATATCAACTTAAATATGAAATATACCATTTATCAGTTGCCATGAAGTTGACCCTGACTCATGGAGGTCCCTGTGTGTCAGGGTGGGATTTTCAGTGCTGAGTTTTTCAAAAGTAGATCAAGGCTGTGTCACCTTCTAAAAAGGGCCACGTCAATTTACATTCCCACGAACTCCTTACACCTGCGCCAGCCACGGCTACTGCCAACTTGAGGAAGTTTTGCCAGTCTGGTAGACAAAAGGTAAACTCTTGCTCTGATGTCCCTTTTGGGAAATAGTAGTGAGGTTGAGCATCCTGCTCTATGTGAACTATCGGCCTGTATTTTTATTTTTTTATTTCTTCTGTAACCGTCTGGCCACACCCTTTGGCCATTCTTCTGTCGCAGCGTTTCTCTTTTCCTTATTGATTTGTAAGACCTTTGTGTTTTAGAGACACTAACCTTTCCCGTGTTAGATGTTTTACAAGTATTTCTGTGTAGTCTGTCGCTGTGTCTTTGTTTACCATGTCTTCCCTGTATGTATATGTTCTAAATCTTGATGTGGATGAATGTGTCTGGTTGTTCTTTTATGGTCTCTGAGTTTCCTGTCTTAGGAGAAATGCCTCTGGTCTTATATTATGAAAGTATTCTCTATTCTCCTCTAAAGCAGCTCTGGTCACTGCTTTCAGATATTCAGTCCATCTGGAGTTTATTTATGATGTTGTAGGAGGTTGTACGTAGGGTCGCTATGAGTCAGAACTGACTCGATGGCACCTAACAACAACAGGTGGTAGAGATTTCTTCTAAGTCGGTGGCCGGTATTTTCAGTGCTGTGTATTAAATAGCCCACCTTTGTCCACTGATTCACAGTGCCTCCTTTATAATAAACACATTGCCGTAGATGTCTGGGTGTTCCTGCCCACTCCCCATCGGAGATCCGTTGTTCAGTTTTATTACCAGGTCAGTACCATGCTGTTTTGATTATGGCAGCTTTGCAGCATATTCAGTAACTGGTAAGGCAAATAACCCCTCACTACTCTTCTTTTTTTAAAAAAGTTGTTACTTGTTACCATGTGTTTTTATGGATGAATTTTGGAATCAACCTGTCCAGTTCCAGAATAACACTCCCAGAATTTTAATGGCAAGTTCACTTACTGGGATGTGAAGTTGGGGAGGGTTGATGTTATTACTCTTTTGAGTCCTCCCACGCAGAAGCATGGTGTACACCACCATTTTTTCAGCCCCCTAAATGGTGTCCCTCAGTACAGCATTATAGTTTTCTTCGCACAGGTCTTGCGTCATCCTTGATATGTTTACTCTGGGTAATTTACAGCCTTTGTGGTATTATAAATAGAAATTTTCTCCTTTTCTTTAAATCAGACTGGCCCTTTCTGGCATGGTGAGCTAGTATTTCCAAAATTCTTAGTGATGTTCTTTCCATGAGTATCCCTTCCAACTCTCTTCCCCCATTTAAGCAGGTGGGCCAGGGTGTGTGTCGCCTCAGAGAGGGCTCAGGGGGCCGATCTCCGAGGCAAACCTCAACAGAGAGAGCACTGGGAGCTGGAACCCTTCAAACCATTTCAAGATAAAGAGTGGGAGGAGGGAAGGACTGCCTTCAAATTAGGAAGAGAAAATTCTGTGGATCACAGCATCGAATCTGCAGCCGATCCTGAGGCCAGTGCAGGACTGGGCACTTTTGTTCCATTGTGCATGGGGTCTCCATGAGTCGGGGGCTGACTTCACAGCAGCTAATAATCACCTCCCTAGATGGGAGGAGGAGGAGGGGAGAGGGCCTGGTAGGGGCAGAGGGTGGCTGGATCTCAGGCAGAGATTGCCCAGGCTTCCCGGGCAGAGCTCCTGAGGGGGCGAGACCTCAGAGGGACGTGGGTGAGGCCGGTCGAGTGGCTGGGCCACAGCCAGGCTGTGAATCATGGCCCACAAACAAGGGACCGACTGCCCTCCTCCAGCCTGGATAAGGTGTGTAAATAAGGTGAAGGCCGTCTTGGCAGTGATCTGTGTGTCTCAGGCAATGGATGAGGACCCTATGGACCAAGGGGGTTTCAGCAGCTGTCTGAACAGGCAGGTTTGTCCCGTCCACAGCCACTTGCCCTGGGAAGGCGGCATTGGCAAGACGTGTGTGCCACCCTGGTAGAATGGGGCCAGAAATAACAGATATGGAGACGTGAAGGGTATTTTTCTTGTTCATCTGAGTTTGTGGGCTGAGGACACACCACGCCAGTGTGTCCCCAGCGCTCCCAAGTGCAGACCACAGAAGCCACTGGAGTGGGCTTTAGAGAGGGGGGTTAACAAAGGACATTGCTGGGAGGCTGGAGAAGCAGGCTGGGGGTACCCCAGAAGACCCCCCAGAGCTCGCTATAGAGTTGTCCTGGGTGGCACTGGCCCGATGCCCACTGGAGTCCCCTGCCCCTGCTGCCACCTGCTCCAGGGGAAAATGCCTGCATTTCACCCAATAGCTGTCTTTGGTGGCCTTGCCTGGATGACAAAGTCACACAGCTACACCCTGGGGGCCTGAGGCTTCAAAATGCGGCTCCTGGATTCCACAGTGGGAAAGCGCTTCACACGCGGAGAACATTCAAAACATGGAGGGGGTGTTTGATAGGCTTGGGGCAGCCACCTATCACACTGCAGCTGGGGTGAAGGAATGCTACTTACTTGGGACGCGAATTTCCCAAAAGTCCATCCGTAGCAGACTTTCTTAGATTTTCAAGGAATAGGGCCACATAACCTACACATGAAGATGATTTTGTCTCTTCTTTTGCCACGTTTGGAGCCCTGGTGGTGCAGTGGTTAAGAATTCGGCCGCTAACCACAAGGTCGACAGTTACAATCCACCAGCCGCTTCTTGGAAACCCTGTGGGGCAGTTCTACTCTGTCCTTTAGGGTCGCTATGAGCCAAAATGGACTTGGCAATGGATTTGTTTTTCCCAATATTTATATAACTTATTTAACTGGTGTTTCTCTTGCATTAGGTAGGCCCTCCAAAACATGACTGAATAACAACAGGAACCCGCAGCAGATCTGTGTTAATGGGAAGGGCTTTTGTGTTACATGAAATTGATGTTAGCTGTTGGATTTGAAAACCAGGCTTTATTCTGCTTAGACTCTTTATTCATGTTTTAATTAGATTTTTTATTAGGAATGGCCAATGAGTTTAGAGAAATACCCTTTTCATCACCTATATTGACAGAGCCCTGTATTTCCCTCATTGGATTCATGGTCAATACAGTGAGTTCTTAGGAGCCCTGGTGGTACAAAGGTTAACCGCTCAGCTGCTAACCCCCACACAGCGCCTCTGTGGGACAAACAGCTGGCCATCTGCTCCCATAAAAATTCCGGCCAAGAAAACCTCATGGGGCAGTTCTACTCCGTCACCTGGGTGTCTCTGAGTCACAGCTGAGTCGACGGCACCCCGCAGCGTTAACACGGGGTGCTCTGCGGCAGGGCTCCCAGCCCTGAGCCTCCCTGGCATTTGCCACCGAGTAAGCCCAGTGCGTCACGGCACGTCACTTTCGTAAGCCACTGTGAGGTTCAAATCGCCAGTATTTTCCTTAGGATATTTGCACCCTGGGACATTTGCTTCGGATTCCTGGTTGAGATTTGCCTGTGGTTTTTCTTCTGCCGTCTTGGTCAGGTGTGGCTCAGGATCACGGCAGCCTTGCAGACAGACCGGGCGATTTCCCATCCTCCCGTGATCCAGAGCAGTGTGGCTCCCTGGGTTTGGTTCCTGGGGCCTGTGGGATGTGGGCTCACCTCCCAGGGGGGCCCTCAGAGGGTCTTCTGCTCAGCAGATGCTGGACACCCTCTGCCCCTTCCCCACGTACCCAGTGGGTGCTGGGACCCCTCGCCTGCCACTCTCAGAGCACCCCATCTCCCCAGTTCATGTGCCCTGGTCGCTCAGAGGTCTTGCTGTGTCCACTGTCCACGTGATGAAATGGATCCAGAAGGGGTCAGGTGTGTCAGATGGCTGGCCCACCCTTCTTTTCTGTTGCCTATTTGTGTATGGTCTTGGCCAACTTCTGCATCTCTCTGAGCCCCATTTCTGCATCTGGGAAATGGAGACAAGCCCAGCCCACAGGGGCCTGGAGTTAGAGGAGACAGCCTCAGGCTCAGGAGTCAGCTCTGCACGTGGAGGAGGGGCCCCTGGCCTCACTGGTCCAGGCAGGGTGGGTGGGGAGGCGGGTAACATCTCTCCTGCTGCTGCTCCCTCCCCCGGAGGACGCCTTCCAGAGCAGCCTCTAAGGCGTGGCAGGTATGGCACCTGCCTGGGTGCCCCTTGAAAGGAGCACCATTGACCAATTTCCATTAAGCAGGTATGACCCAACGTCCTTGGACGCAAGACAAGGCACGGAATGACATTCTGAGGCACCACAAACATGAAAGGTGCCTGACTGGGGCAGGCTGACAAGAGGGGGGGAAGCACTTCTGCTGATCCGCCACTGCTATCAACGTCTGTTCTTCTTGAAGTTGGGGGTGGGTACAACTTAGAGGTTGCCCTGCTTATTACAGGCCTGCAGGGGTGCAATTTCTGTGCTTGCCACGGGTGCCATTTTCTGTAGATATGTCTCTGGGCCCTTCCTTGACCGCCCTTCTGCATAAACTCCTCTGCTTCCTTGCACCCCAGCATCTGAGGTTGCTTCCTGCCTGATTTCACGTGCCAGAGGCCCGGGACGTGTGTTCTCTCTCGTGGGGCCCCAGGTGGCAGCCGGCAGTGGGAGTACACGCAGAATCGGTGACTGTCGTTAACAGAACGGAACAGGGCAGGCCCCGCAGATCCCCCGCACTTCTGATTCCACAAGATGGATGTTTCCTGCAGCCTTCCTCCAACAGCTGCCCACGGGAGGTCCAGGGTTCCTGGGATTTTATATAACAGGTGGGGGAAAAGGTGGCCTATCCCCTGAGGCAGGTAGGAAAGCAAGGCGGGGCACAGGAAGAGGCTCTGCTCCCTCCCTGCAAGCTGCCAGGCATGAAAGCAGGGTGTGGGCTGAGGAGTGAGGGGTGGGCTTAGCTCCAGCGTCAGCTTGCACTGGAGGTCCCTTGGGTTCAAATGCAGATGCCCAGGCTCTGCATCCAGAAATCCTGCCTAAGGTGCTCGGAGCTGGCTCTAGGGTCTGCGCCATCCACATCCCATAATGAGCAGAGGGGCCACCAGGAGAAGAGCTGGGAGGAGCAGACTCATAGCTTTACATCTCCAGTTAATCATTTTACTACTCCTGGGGACGAAGTGTCAGGTTCCAGCCCATGGGGATACAGCAAGGGACAGAGGAGATAGTGCCACCTAATGAGTGTGAGTCAGACTGTGTGCATGAGTGTGTGAGTGTGAGAGTGTGAGAGAAAGTGAGTGTGTGAATGTGAAAATGTGTGTGAAAGTGTGAGTGTGTTTGTGAGAGTGTGTGAGTGTGTATATCGGTGAAAGCATGGATGTGTGAGAAAGTGTGTGTGTGTAACAGTATGTGTGAGTGTGTGAGAGAAAGTGAGTGTGTGAGAGAAAGTGTGAATGTGTGAAACTGTATATGAGTGTGTGTGAGAGAAAGGTGTATGTGAGTGAAAGCAAGTGTGTGAAAGTGAGTGTGTGTGAAGGTGTGTATGTAAGTGTGTGAGAGTGTGTGCGAGAAAGTGTGTGTGTGAGTGTGTGTGAGTGTAACAGTATATGTGAGAGAGTGAGTGTGTGTGAGAGTGAGTGTGTGTGAAAGTGTGAGTGTGAGTGTGTGAGAAGGTATGTGAGAGTGTGAAAGTGTATATGAATGTAAGTGTGTGAGAGAAAGGTGTATGTGAATGAAAGCAAGTGTGTGAAAGTGTGTGTGAAGGTGTGTATGTGAGCGTGTGAGACAAAGTGTGGGTGAGAGTGTGTGGGTGAGAGTGTGTGGGTGAGAGTGTGTGAGAGAAAGTGTGAGTGTGTGAGCATAAGAGTATGTGTGAGAGTGTGTGAGCATGTGTGAGCATGTGTGTGAGAGAAAGTGTGAGTGTGAATGAGTGTGAGAAAGTGCGAGTGTGCACAAGTGTGAGGGTATGCAAGTGTGTGAGGGATAGTCTGAGTGAACAAGTGTGCTTTGCGTGCCTGGGAGGGGTGGTAGTGGAGTCAGTGAATGGGACCACCTACATGAGATCACCTGGGAGAGTGATGATGGAGAGACCCCATCTAAGGTGAAGATGAGAGGCGTCCTACACAAGACAGGCTGAGCTGACTTTCGATGGCGTGGGAGGAACTAGGTCCGTGTGTGATAGGAACAGCAGGGTGGGAAGGGACAGGCAGGCAGAAGCTCATCTTTGGTCTGTTGATGGGCAGAGCCCCATCAGCCCTGGGGCTGTCTCAGCGGCTGCCCCTGCAGATGGGGCAGAATAGCCAGATGCCCTAGACTCCGACTCCTGGCAACCCCACGTGGACTGAGTGGAACTGTGCGCCACAGGGTTTCCAATGGCCGATTTCTCGGCCCTGCTCAGAAACTAAGATGCCTCTCCACCAGTGTCAGGCTGGGTCTGCTGTGCCTGGGTGGGTCAAGGCAGGACTGGCACTGTGGGGAGGCGGGCAGGAGAACGGGGCAGCGGGAGGCCTGGCGGTGGAGATGGGAGCAGGGGTTTAGGGCTCACGGGGCCAGGCAGCAATCGTGAGGCCCTCAGTAATGTCTGAGGTCTCAGACTGGAAAGGACAGGCTCAAGTTAATTCATTTGGATGTCAAGGTCAAAGTGTCCCGGGGCACTGGACGGCATGGACATCCTCATGTTAAAGCTGGAGACAGGTTGTCATGACTGCTGCGACGTTTACGCTGTGCAGACAAAGCAGTTTTTGAAAATTGGGAAAGCAACACCATTTCCCCAGCACGCTTGGTTTCAGCTCTGGGATTGACATTCGACAAACGTCCTGCCGTCCCATCCTATGCTCTTTGCCTTCTTATCAACGTCCAATCGAGGAAGCAGACCAACTTTACTTACTGGTAGCAATAATTCTTCAGAGTTAAGCAAAAAATAGTCAACTTAAAAATCTAGGTAAATGATTTTTTTAAGTCAAGTCACATTTTCATAGTTGAAAGTCGAAGTCTGTAATGTGACTCACAGGCTTTCAAGCCAAGGAGTTGCTCATGGTGACAGGCTGGCACAAAAGAAAACCAGATGACTTAGAAATTTGTTTTTCTCTAGTGTTGCTGTGTAAGATTTTTCCACTAATTTAACCATATTAGCAACATCGAAACTGCAGCTGAGAGTAAGATGTGGGTCCTCTAACTGTACCACGCCTCTGTGAAATCAGAAATCTATCCCACGAGGACGCTCAGAAACCCTCGAAGCCTGTCTCAGAACCTGCTGTCCGTTCCCGTGGGGTGTGGCTCAGCATCAAAGAGAAGAACCGATGGATCCAAGATGCAGGGAAAGTCAAGGAAACAATAGGCAGAAGCCCCCCGGCCTCTGCTGCTGCCGATCATGCCCTGGAGCCTTTCCCAGTGAATTCTGAAAAGATGCCATCGCATTGTCCTTGGCTGTGAACTCAGCCAGTCTGAGAAATGAGAAAGCTCTTCATTTTGCAAGGGCAATACTTCTTTGCTGTTGCTGTTAGTTGCTGTCAAGTCGGCCCCCAACTCATGGAGACCCCATGCACAATGGAACAAAACACTGCCCTGTCCTGTGCCACCCCCAAGAGCAGTTGCAGATGGGAACGTTGCAATCCATATGGTTTCCACTGGTTGGTTTTCAGAAGTAGATGGCCAGGCCTTTCTTCCTAGTCTGTCTTAGTCTGGAAGCTCCGCTAAAACCCGTTCAGCATTATAGCAACACCCAAGCCTCCACTGACAGATGGGCGGTGGCTGTACATGAGATGCATTGGCAAGGAATCAAATCCAAGTCTCCCACATGGGAGGTGAGAATTCTACCACTGAACCAACAATGCCCACAGTTCTGTATCTCTGGGTGTTTCCTGGTATTCCTTGTAGGTGGATTCTGACATGGTGTCTGTCTTCCCCCTGTGTGTGTATGTGTCAATGCCGCTCTTTTTAAAAGACACCCCTCAGACGGGATTAGGTTTATGGCCCTTTTTAAAAGACACCACTCAGAAGGGATTAGGTTTATGGTCCACCTCACTCCGGCATGATCCTGTTAACAAAAGAAAGCCCCTATTTCCAAACAGTGTCATATTTACAGGTACCTGCATTTAGAATTCAACATAACTTTCTGAGGGAACAATCTGATCCATAACAGTCAGTGTTTCAGGATTTCAACTTTCTATAAGAAGTGTTTTAAATGCTCCAGGGTCACTGATAATCAACCTTGGTCTTTGTAGCATGAGAAAGAAGTGAGGCAGAATAAAGTTTAGCTTTAGAGATTTTTGCAGATTTTTCCGACCTGGCTAAAAATATGAGATGAATAAAGGTTAAAAAATATTTTTGTAAATCCAAGTTTTATGAAGTTTTTGGGGAGGCTTCAACTTGGTAGTATAGGTTTCAATTCAGGTTCTTTCTTTTCTCTCTCTTTTTTGTTTTGTTTTTCTTCTTTAGAAACTCCAGTTATATGTACATCAGATCTTCTTTGCCTATCTTCCAGTTTAACTTTCTCTCTGAAGCATTTTACGTCTTTCTTTCTCTTATTTTAATTCTCAGGTTATTCTAGTCTCCTCTTTTACATTTCCTGCACCAGACCTGAAATAAGCCATTTCCTCAAGCAGCCGTGTTTGTTTATTTATTTTTAAGTTTCGAATGGTATTTCAAGACCATGTTTGACTCCTAGGGATATAAAATTTCATGACTTTAAATTGCTTTCTCCATTTTAAAATTAGGACTACAGGGTTTGTTTTCCTTATTTTTTTTAATTAATATTTTGTCTTCCACATGGGGAATCCTGGTTCTCAAGGACACGGGGGAAAATAAAGTTTGCTAGAATTTGTTAGAAGTAAGATAGCTCATAATTTACTCCTTAATTTTATTCCTCACTGCACACACAATAATCTCAGAATAACAATACTAAAAGTATCACCAGCAATATAATTAATTTTTTGCATTCTCTGTATATTAAAAAAAATTTTTTTTCATTTTGGAGAAAGTATACAGAGCCAAAGATACAGCATTTCAACAATTCTACATGTACAGTTCAGTTACACTGGTTACATTCTTCAAGTTGTGCTGTCATTCTCACCATCTTTTTCCACATTAGTATTCCACCACCTTTATCTTAAACTCACTGCCCCCTAAGCTTCCCAGTCAACCTCCTGAATTGCTATTGTCAATTTGATCTCACATAGATAATTCTTTTAAAAAGCACAGTGCTCACAGATGTATTTTACTAATTAAAATAAGCTTTTTTTTTTTTTGGTTTAAAGAAGACTTGGGGAATAGTTTTGGTTTAAGATTTACAGTTTAAAGATTATTTCAGGCAATAGTTTCAGGTGTTCACCCAGACTCAATGACTCCAGAAACTCTGGGTTCAACTGAGAATTTGAAATTCTGATCCATATTTCTACCCTTTTGACCAGAATTCCTCTAGAGAATTTTCAATCAAAACATTCAGTACTGGTAGCTGGGCATGATCTAGTTCTTCTGGTCTCATGGCAAAGGAGGCAGTTGTTCATGGAGTCAACCAGACATGTGTTGGCTTTCCTCCTCCAATTCCTGACTCTCCGTCCTCAGTGGCTTCAGGTGAATGGAGACCAATTGTACCTCTCTACATTTTTTATGGTGGTGCTCTGTCTACATTACCTGAACACATAGTCATTACATATTACCCTAGTTCCCTTCTCACCCACGTTTAATCGTAGTTCTACAGGCGTTTTATGCTTGGTTCTCCACGTCACTCTGAATGTCAAGGTCTCACTAGTCATTTTGGTTGTCCATAGCTTGTTCTCTAGTAGCTTCCTCAAGAAAGGCTCATGGCCATATGCACACCCATGTTCATTGTAGCACTGCTCACAATAGCAAAAAGATGGAAACAACCTATGTTGTTTGTGTGTGGTACACACACACAATGGCATACTATGCAATGATAAAGAACAATGATGAATCTGTGAAACATCTCACAACATGGGTGAGTCTGGAGGGCATTATGCTGAGTGAAATCAGTCATGAAAGGACAAATATTGTATGAGGCCACTATTATAAGAACTCAAGAAAATGTTTAAGCGCAGAAAAAAGCATTCTTTCATGGTTACGAGGGGGGAAGGGGGAGGAAAATTTACTAACTAGATAGTAGACAAGGATCAACTTCGGTGAAGGGAAGGACAACACGTATTACAGGGAAAGTCAGCACAGCTGGACCAAAGCAAAAGCTAAGAAGTTTCCTGGACACATCCAAACACTTTGAAGGACAGAGAAGCTGGGGCTGGGGCCTGGGGACCATAGATGCAGGGGACGTCTAGGTCAATTGGCATAGCAAAGTTTATTAAGAAAATGTTCTGCATCCTGCTTTGGTGAGTGGCGTCTGTGGTCTTAAAAGCTAGCGAGTGGCATCTAAGTTGCATCAATTGGTCCCAACCCACCTGGAAAAAGGAGAATGAAGAACACCAAAGACACAAGGAAAATACTAGCCCAAGAGACAGAAAGGCCACATAAACCAGGGACTCCACCGGCCTGAGACCGGAAGAGCTAGATAATGGCCGGCTACCGTGAATGATCACCCTGACAGGGAACACAACATAGAGTCCTGGACAGAGCGGGAGAAAAGCGTGGAGCAGAACTCAAATTCACGTAAAAAGACCAGACTTAACGGTCTGACAGAGACTGGAGGAACCCCCAAAACTATCGCCCCCTGGCACTCTGTTAACCCAGAACTAAAACCATTCCCAAAGCCCACTCTTTAGACAAACATTAGACAGAACTATAGAATAAAAAATAATACACCTGAGGAGTGTGCCTCCTAGTTCAAGCAGATACACAAGTACATGAGACCAAGTGGGCGGCTCCTGTCTGGAGGCAGGATGAGAAGGCAGGAAGGGACAGGAGCTGGCTGGATGGACACAGGGAACCTGGGAGAGAAAGGAGGAGTGTGCTGTCACATTGTGGGGGTTGCAACTAATGTCACAAAACAATATGTGTATAAATTTTTGTATGAGAAATTAACTTGAGCTGTAAACTTTCACCTAAAGCACAATAAAGTAAAAAAAAAAAAAAAAAGAAGGGCTCACGGCAACAAAAGTCCCTGAATTCTTTGAGATTGAAAGCAGTCTGTCGCTTTTGCTGGATCTAAAATCCTTGGACCTCGTGTTCTTTCCTTGAGCATTCTAAACATGTTTCTCCGTTTTCTTCTGGCCGAAAGCCCTGCTGTTGAGTAGAGTGAGTGGCTCTCGGTGTGCTCGCTGGGAAGGGGCAGGGCAGGTGTCCTCTTGAGTGCTCCCCAGTGCTCCCTGTTGCCAAATCTGTCCATCCTGGCTGACGCTCTCTAGCTATTCCAGAATCTCCCCTTTTGCTTGAGAAAACCCTGCCTGCCTGCAGGCTCTGAGGCGACTTCACTCGCTGCAGAGCCCCACAGGCTCACTCACACCTTTGGACTGCTGACAAGCCCTATAAGCAGCAGCTTGAAAGAACTGAGGCACCAGGTGGATGGGAAGACAGAGCCCACATTTGGAGGGCAAGGGTGCAGCCCTCAGGAGCCACGGGGAAGAAAGGCAGACGAGGTGCCGTCAGGGCAGACAGGACTGTGACGCGAGGATGCGGGGAGCCTGCGGAGCTTGGTGCCCTGGGTGTGTGTGTGTGTGTGTGTGTGTTTCTGCAGAGGTGGGGCAGCTAGGGGAGGGGCTGCAGGGGAGCCCAGAGTGGGTGTGGCCCAGGTCCTACCTGCCTTTGCTCCTGAGCGACCGCAGCCCACACCGGGGGACCCCTCTGCCCTGTGAGGTGCTCCAGAGCCTGCCTCTTCTCCCACCTGCCCTGAACTAGCTCCGCTCAGACCCCACCCAGCCTCACCCCTCACCTCACTCCTATGGAGCCCACTCTTCAGCCCGACCTGCCTCACATCGCACCCCCAAGCCCTGCCCAGAGCCAGTCTTGAGGGTGGGGGGACACTGGGTGTGTTAAGAAGAAGGGGCTGCCCCGCGCTGGCCTTCCCCCCATGGCCCCTCCCCCAGTAGAGACTCCAGCTCCGCAGTGACCGTGAAGGGGTGTCAGGCAGCCCCTCGGCCCAGCTCGGGGCATGAAAAGAAGGCCAAGGCCGAGCTCGGCACACACGTACCCAACAGGCGTGTGACAGCGTGTCCCACAGCAGACACAGTAGGCAGCCCGACCTGCCCGGGTGACTCCACTCCTCGAGCCTGGGGCAGCAGAGGAGAACACCCACTCACCCACGAGGAACCCACAGCGCACACGGGTGGGCATGCTGCTCAAGGAGACACATGACACCGCTGCCCGCGGACAGCAGCACCCCCACAGAAGATCTCCACTGTCCCCACATCCCTGCCCCACGGTGGCCTCACCTGACCGCACTCCCTTCATGGTGTGGGCCGTCCTGGCTAAGGGGGAAAAACGGGCACAGTCTTCCACCCACCCTTCCTCGGCTCTCAGTGCCCCTCCTTTTTCTCCTCCCACACTCGACCCCACCTCTTGGACCCATACTTTCTGTTTCATCTGTGCCCTCTTCACCCCTCAGGGACTCTGACCCACCTGATCACATCCGACCTCCCAGGGCCACTGCCCGCCGCCATGCCCCTCCTTCTCTCTCCCTGCTTGGACCAGGACTGGGGGCAGGAGACAGCCCAGCCCGAGTGGGTGCCGGACTAGCCTCAGAGAGGGTCTGCCAGCCCCACCCCTAAAAGCTCTGGGGAAGGCCTTCTGGTGGCCTCTGGCAACCTCCTGCTGGGGCCACCAGGCCCCTAGGCCCGGAAGACAGGGACCCCGCCCACCAAGGCGTCAGACCTGGTCGTCAGGCTCCGCAGTCTGCTCTGCTGCCTCCTCTTCCTGGGACAGACCCTGAGGCGCAGGCCACGTGGCTGGACACCGTGGGGCACACGGAGCCTGGGGGTGCCAAGGGGAGACGCGGGCCTGAGCGCTGTGTCCTCAGCTTCAGTGTTTATATGAAGGTCTTATACATGTCAGTGGCATATAATTGTGTGTTATTTTTTGAAGGCCAAATTAATTTCTTTTCTGTCTAGTCAGTTTGCAAAGCCAGCATGTTCACCAGTCCCTCCAGCCAGCCTCCCTGGATTCCCTGTCAGAACAGGTCTGCCTGTCCTCCCCGCACATCATCCAGCCAGCCTCCCTGGATTCCCTGTCAGAACAGGCCTGCCTGTCCCCCCGCCCCCCCCACATCATCCAGCCAGCCTCCCTGGATTCCCTGTCAGAACATGCCTGCCTGTCCCCCTGCCCCCCCAAACATCATCCAGTCAGCCTCCCTGGACTCACTGTCAGAACAGGCCTGCCTGTCCCCCGCCCCCCACTTCATCCAGGCAGCCTCCCTGTTTTCACTGTCAGAACAGACCTGCCTGTCCCCGTCCCCTGCATCAGGTTCTACCAGTGACTATAAGTCCCTGCAAAGCTGGCAGAGCCGTGCAGCGCCATCAGCGTCCTGCCCAACAGCACTGCAGGGCCTTCTCCGCCTTCACAGAAGAACAGCCTTCACTTGTGCTCTGCCTGGTCCTTTGACAGTGACTGCTGACAAGTCGGCGGTCAGTCACGCCTAGGTCCCTCTGGTTTGTGGACCTCGCTGTTTCCTGGGTGGCCAGTGAGTGTGCTCACAGATGCTTCCAGACTGCCCACTTACCCGCCCCTCCCACCTGTCAAATACAGCACAGACAAGCTTCCTCTTATGTGTGGTGCTTTGACGTTAGAGATCAATGGCACTGAGTGCACTGCCCGGCCATGTCCCCCGTGGCCTAGGTCTACCAACAGTTGCCATCACGTCAACTCTGACTCATGGCGACCCCACATGTGTCAGGGCAGAACTGCGCTCCACAGTGGCTGATTTTTCAGAAGCCAATCACCAGGCCCTTCTTCTGAGGCCCCTCTGGGTGGATTTGAACCTCCAGCCTCTCAGTCAGCAGCCAAGTGCTTAACTGTTTGCACCATCCAGGGACCTGCTATTGTTGTTGTTGTGAGCTACCACCAAGTTGGCTGTGACAAAAAGTGACCCCATACAAGATGAGCAAAACACTGCCCAGAAGAAGAAGAGTGGGGTGCAGAACTCAAATTCACATAAAAAAACCAGATTTAATGGGCTGGCTGAGACTAGAGGAACCCCAGAAGGCACGGCCCCTGGACTCTCTGTTACCCCGGAATTAAAACCACTCCCAAAGCCAACTCTTCAGACAAAGATTAGACTGGACTATAAAACATAAAATAACACTTGTGAAGAGAGCGCTTCTGAGTTCAGTCAGGTACACGGGACTAAGTGGGCAGCTCCTGTCCGGAGGCGAGATGAGAAGGCAGAAAGGGACAGGAGCTGGCTGAACGGACACGGGAAATCCACGGTGGAAAAGAGGAGTGTGTGACACGTTATGGGGATTGCAGCTAGAGTCACATAAAAATATGTGTATAAATTTTTGTATGAGAAATTAACAAAACAAAGCAAAAACAAAAACACCACCCGGCCCTGTGCCATCCTTGTGACTGGTTGCAGATCAGATGACTGGGATTCATAGGGTTTTCACTGGTTGATTTTGGAAGTAGGTTGCCAACCCTTTCTTCCTAGTTTTAATTTGGAAGCTCCTTGGAAACTTGGTCAGCATCATACTAAGACAAAAACCTCCACTGACAGACGGGTGGTGGCTGTGCACGGGGTGCCCTGGCCAGGAATCGAACCCACGTCTCCCAAAGGGAAGATGAGAACTCTGCCACTGAACCACCACAGCCATAGAAACCCAAACCCATTGCTAGATGAGTTGATTGCGACTCATGGTGAGCCCATGTGCCATAAAAACCAACAGAACCAAACCAGCTGCCGTTGAGCCAGTTCCGACTCATAAATACTCTCACCCTAACCCTTAAGGAATGTTTCCGTAGTGGTTGTGGTGTCCAGTAGTCCCTCCCGGGTAAGTGTCTTAGTCATCTAGTGCTGCTATGACAGAAATACCACAAGCAGATGGCCTTAAAGAAATTTAGTCTCTCACAGTGTAGGCGGCTAGAAGTAGGAACTCAGGGTTCCAGCCCCAGGGGAAGACTGTCTCCCTCTGTCTGCTCTGGGGGAAGGTCCTTGTCATCAACCTTCCCATGGCTGAGGAACTTCTTGGCGCAGGGACCCCAGGTCCAAGGGACCCACTCAGCTTCCAGCACTTCTTTCTTGTTGGCGTGAGGTCTGTCTCCTCTCTGCTTGATTCTTTTTTGTGTGTGTGTATGAATTTTTTTTTAATAATTTTTATTGTGCTTTAGGTGAGAGTTTACAAATCAAGTCAGCCTCTCCCATATAAACTTATATACACCTTACTCCATACTCCCACTTACTCTCCCCCTAATGAGTCAGCCCGTTCCTTCGTTCCAGTCTCTCCTTTCGTGACCGTTTTGCCAGTTTCTAACCCTCTCTACCCTCCCATCTCCCCTCCAGACAGGAGATGCCAACACAGTCTCAAGTGTCCACCTGATACAAGTAGCTCACTCTTCATCAGCATCTCTCTCCAGCCCATTGTCCAGTCCCTTCCATGTCTGATGAGTTGTCTTCGGGAGTGGTTCCTGTCCTGGGCCAACAGAAGGTTTGGGGACCATGACCGCCGGGATTCCTCTAGTCTCAGTCAGACCATTAAGTCTGGTCTTTTTATGAGAATTTGGGTCTGCGTCCCACTGATCTCCTGCTCCCTCAGGGGTTCTCTGTTGTGCTCCCTGTCAGGGCAGTCACAGGTTGTGGCCGGGCACCATCTAGTTCTTCTGCTTGATTCTTTTATATCTCAAAAGAGATCAACTTAAAATACAACCTAATCTTGTAGATTGAGTCCTGCCTCATCGAGGTAACTGCCTCTAATTCTGCCTCATTAACATCATAGAGGCAAGATTTACAAAACAAAGGAAAATCACATCAGATAACAAAATGGTGGATGACGACACAATACCAGGAATCATGGCCTAGCTAAACAGACACACATTTTTGGGGGGACACAATTTAATCCACAACAGTAGGGAAGGGTGTTGACCAGTGTAATCTCTTTGATTGGTCCCTTTGCCAATGGCTTCCCACGGCCTCCTACACACAATGTCCAGCGAGGGCCAGCCTCCTGTGAGAGCTCGCCCTCCAATGTCTCTACTTGGCTTAGCACGAGTCTTCATCGTCATGGTGGGCCTAGGACACCCTTATTTCTGCCTGACTCAGCCCCCAAGAAACCAGTTGCCGTCCAGTCGACTCCAAATCATGGTAACCCGTGTGTGTGAGTAAAACTGTGCTTAGTAGGCATTCCAGTTACTGATTTTTCAGAAGTGGATTGCCAGGCCTTTCTTCCAAGGTGCCTCTGGGTGGACTCGAGCCTCCAACCTTTTGACTAGCAGCCAAACGCATTAACCATTTATGCCAGCCACGGGCTCCAGTACCCCAAGACTGGCTCCTAAACTCCCTGCAGAATGCCTGGCATGGCGGCCAATCCTAGCGAATGAAGCCACCACGGCTTCTGCCAGCAAATATGGTGGCGTTTGCTCAGTTTGGAAAAATGGTGTGGCTCCCAAAACACCGAGTGCCCCATGAGGTGGCCGGCTGGGTCTCCTGCACCCCTGGCTAGATCCTCCCGGGCGCGTCACAAGGCTTCCTGCAGATGCCCTCTGTGTACCCCGGAAGGGAGTCATCCACACTATAGCATCCATACGCCCATGCTCCCAGGCCGTCCGGTCCATGCCTGCTCTCCTTAGATGCTTCGCGTCCACACCCATATCCAGAACATGTGAAGGAGCAAGCCCAGCTCCGGCCCACTGGGAAGGAGGCTGCGGTCGGCTTCCCGCCACACCCCACCCTCACTCACCGACACAGAGAGAGAGAGCAGATGCTCCGTCAACGAGCCCCCTCCTTGCCATGTGCTTCCCTGGCGTGGTTTCTCGCAGGTCCCCGAAAAATAGACTGATCAATATACGGGTAGGTAGATCAGGATGACTCACGACGGCCCCAAGCACAACAGAACGAAATGTCTGGTCCTGCATCATCCTCATGGCCGCCCGCATGCTCAAGCCCATTGCTGCAGGTATTGTGTCAGTCCATTTCCCTGAGGGTCTCCCACGCCCTCGCTGGCCCTCTACTTCACCAAACATGGTGTCTTCCTCCAGTGATTGATCCCCCCCGATGACATATCCAAGGAGAGCGTGTTGGACAATGCTCTGTTGTGATCCATAGGGTTTTCATTGGCTAATTTCTGGAATTAGATTGCCAGACCTTTCTTCCCAGTCTGTCTTAGTCTGGAAGCTCTGCTGAAACCTGTCCTCTGTGGGTAATCCTGCTGGTGTTTGAAATACGGGTGACATAACTTCCAGCAACACACAAGCCACGTCAGCACGACACACTGACAGACAGGTGGTGGGTGGAAAAAGAACCAGGTGGTAGACACAGTCACATGGCGCCCAGTGGAAGCTCCAGCCGGCTGCTGGGAGCTGGATCACCAGGGGGCGCTGTTTCACCTACAGGCTCCAAATGGCCCAGGTGATGCTTTTTTAGGTAATGCACTTGAACTCCTTACCTTTGTGTCCAGTCCAACTCATAGCAACCCTATAGATCAGAGTAGAGCTGCCCCATAGGGTTTCCAAGGAGCGGCTGGAGGATTCTACCTGCCGACACTGGTTTGCAGCCAAGCTCTTAGCCGTTCACCGCCAGGGCCCCGCTTTTTTAGGTGGCTTTTCATGAATCAGAATAATCCAGTCCCTTCTCCAGGGAAAACACCAACAATGGCTCTTAGTTGGTAGCAGTTCTGGGAGAGGCAACAACGACCACGCTTCTCTCTTGCTCTGAGGGGTTTGCTCTCTGCCTCGTGGAAACGGTGATTGTGTCTCTCTGGGGAGATGGGTCCCCTGTGAATGCTCACCATTTGCCGTTGTCTTCACCTTCTGATTTAGTCCTGCTTTGACTTACATTCTTCCTCCAGGCCGGCTGCCACCACCCACGGAGCAGACACCGATGTCATAGGACTCAGCAGGCAGAGAACCCAGGACTGACCCTTCTGCTTGGCAACAGGACAACGGCCCCAGTTGGTCCAGTTTGCTACCCGGGGTCAAGCTATGACTCGGCCTGAAGTGCTTTCAGGAGCGTGTGCCGCCAACTTGAATGACATGGATGTTGGGTCCTGTGACCACTGGCTCAGGAAAAATGAGAGAAAACGTTTGAGTGGCGGCACATGTGTAAGGTGTGTGGTTGCACCTCCCACCCTCACGCCTTCCTCACCTCTGCTCCCAGGAACCTTCTTTTCGTCACACTCGGTCTGATGACTTGGCCACTGAAACAACTTGCCTCACAAACACTTTTCACACCTGTTCTGAATGACTCCTCTGTTATCTGATCATTTGCAAATCAACCAATGCTAGGAGCATGACAGGGAACAAGGGGAGGCGTAGCCACCTACCCCCATGTCTCCTGGCCTGTCTCAGGACCGTGGTGGAGTAGTGGAGCCCTGATGGTGCAGTGGGTAAGAGCTCAGCTGCTAACCAAAAGGTTAGCAGTTTGAATCCACCAGCTGCTCCTTGGAAACCCGATGGGGGAGTTCCTATAGAGTTGCTGTGAATTGGAATCAACTCCATGGCAATGGGTTTGGGATGGAGTCAGGGCATAGCTGGACCAGAAGAAACATGTCCAGGCAGGCTGAGATGATAGAGAACTAGCTGTTCCAAACATTTCATGGGTTCTCCAAAGCTGCTTCTGTTACAGTTAACCAAAGCTCAGGACAGGGTGTCAATTCCCCATAACACTCATTGGGCTTTGGGGCTTCTGGAAGGGGTCCCTTGTGATCCTGCTGTGCTCTAGCCCTTGTCTTCGGGGAATTCTACCCAAAGGCATTTGCAAACATTTCCTTCCTCTTGGCAGAGGACTTGGTTTCCTTGGGTACAAGGGGAATGTGGAGCATCCACCCATGGGTGTGGCCTGAGTACCCACATCCCGGTTCATCCCGTGAGCTCTCGGGCTCTTAGCTTTCAATCCCCTTCTCAACTGGGCACCTATGCGAGGCCCTTTAGCTCTTCCTCTGACTTCTCGTGTGGGCTTCCATCACTGAGAGCAAGGGAATTTTTCCTTTGTCCAATCGTCTGGAGCCCATTTGCCTGATGATACTGCGGAGCTGTTGGCTGCAGCCCAAGAGACTATAAACAGCCAAATGCTCCCCGGAGGGCTTAGACCTACCTCCTGTTCACTGCTAAAACCACATCCAGCCCCCCACCCCCCCGCCCCCGTTACCAGCTTTGCCTTGGCTGTCTCCTACCAGCTGATGGTGTGTGGAAGCCGGTTTGCAACAGCCAAGTGACCCTCAGTCTGGTAGCTCCCACCCGTGAATGAGGCAGCTGCTTTGCCTTGGTTGGAAGGGAGCCGTAAGGATCAGACCACGTCGCGAAGTGGGGGCAAGGCAACCTGCTCACTGTACGCCCTCCCCAGCACCCCCTCCTTGCCCCTGGCTCTCCAATGTGCACTCCACATTATGAGGGTACTCACTGGGCTGCTCTCTCTCTACTCAAGTGTTTCTTCACATCACCAGAGACGTGACCAGTGGCTCTGGTCTCAGAAGTATCTGATGCCCTTCTGTGGTGGGGCGGTATGGTGGGAAGAACTCAAGATGGTGCCCAGGACTCCCGTCCCCTGCTTGTTCAAACACTGGCCTGATTTCTGCTGCAGACATAATTTATGTCCAAGTCAGCTGACCTTAAGATACAGAGATTATCTGGGTGGGCCTGACCTAATCATGTGGGTCCTTGAAAAGTCAGAAGTCAGAGATTCAGAATGTGGGAAAGCTCGACCTGCTGGACTGAAGGTGGAGGGGGCTGCATGGGGAGGAACGTGAGCAGCTTCCGGTGCAGACAGCAGATCCCAGCTGAGGCCAGCGAGGGAAAAAAATCAAGCCCGTTGCTATTGAGTAGATTTCGACTCATGGAGACCCCATTGTTACACGGTACAACTGCTCCATAGGTTTTCTTGGCCGTGATTTTTATGGACAAAGATAGCCAGGCCTTTCATCTGCAATGCTGCCGGGTGGGTTTGAACTGTCAACTTTTTGGTTACCAGTCAAGCGTAAACGTTTTGCTCCACCCAGGGACCTTTAAATATTATTTAAACCTACTGTTTTCGCTAGTTTCCTTGGCTACCTTTCCAGCAGCATCCTCCGGTTGTGGCCAGGTTGGGGTAGAAGTCTGGTTTTTCACTTGGCCCCCACTGATACCTGAGGGGAAGGGGTTCCCATTACTGTCAGGAGGGGTGGGAGTGCTGTCCCCCTACTAGGCTTCAACTGACACCTCCCTGGCTGGGGGGGCTATCTCATGACTGACCCCATGTGGCCACCGCTGGGTGGTGATGAGAACCCTGACTCTCCCCTAGGCCTCCTGACATCAAGCGGGGACGGGGGCGGTGGGGGGCGGGTAATGCCCCATTACTGCTGAGGGGTGGTAGAAGAAGAGCAGGCTTCCCACTAGTCTTTGAGGGAATGGGTGGTGTTACAGAGTGAATTGTGTCCCCCAGAAATACACTGGGGTAGGGTGGGACTTAAGCCCAGTCCCTTCTGAGTGGTGTCTTATAAAGGGGAGTGCAGAACACAGACACACTCAAGCCCAGGCACACCAGGGATTGCCGGTGGCAGCTAGAAGCTGAAAGAGACAAAGAAGGACCCTCCTCTAGAGCCAAAGCCCTGAATTTGGACTTTTAGCCTTCAGGACTGTAAGAAAGTTCATATCTGTTCATTAAAGCCACCCACTTGTAGTTTTTTTTTTTTAGTGTGGTGGCACACGGTAACTAAGACAGCAGGGATGGGGCTACAGGCTTCTCGCTGGTGTCTGGCTACAGGAGAGCAGTTATTGTTTTCCTGTTTTGCTGGGTTGGCTAGACAGAGCAAGCTTCTGCTGGGACTTTTTTTTTTTTGTCTGTACTCGACGGCACTGGGTTTTTTGGAGGGGCGTGTTGGTATTTGTAGGTGGCTGGCTTCTTCAGCTCCAAGTCTGGGATAGACGCAGCAATAAGGAGACCCAGAAGACCCTCGCCGTGTTCCTGGATCCAGAGGCTTCTGGCTGCTCTTCTTCCCCCCTCACAGGGTCTCCTTGTGTTTGTTTTATGTATAATGTCCAGGATTTTGAGCTGTAGACCGGGAACAGTGTAGCTACTCCGTCTTGCTGGAGGTGGATGTCTCCAAGTCCGGAATAGTTTGAGTAATAAAAGAAAGGATGGTTGGTGTGGATTCTAACCTACAGATTAGAAAACCCACGAGTCCATTCTGTTATAAAGAAACAAATGAGTAAACAGTGAATGAGACAGAATTGAAAGCTCTCCCTTGTGGTAGAATTCCAAGAAAAGGTAGGAGGAATGATAGAATTATAAAATCACCATTTGGCAAAAACCCACAGTAATAATTGTTTCAGGCAAGACTCTTAAGTCGATTCTACAATTGGTGGGCAATCAAATAGCTGCTGAATAGCTTCAAAGTGTCTCTTACATGGCACTTACTAACTACCCGAAAAACCCCAGTGCCGTCGAGTCGACTCCGACTCATAGCGACCCTACAGGACAGAGTAGAACTGCCCATAGAGTTTCCAAGGATCACCTGGCGGATTTGAACTGCCAACCCTTTGGTTAGCAGCTGTAGCTACAATAGGGTCAATAGTTAACTTCACAAAATAGGACAAAGGGACATCATGGCTCCTGATACAACCACTGAGAAGACACAACCACACTTCTGCAGGGTTTGTGTCAAAATGCACAGGCTGAATCTACCCAGGGGCAAACAGCAGACCTAAACCAAGGGACTTTCTGTGAAGGAACTGGCCATTACTCTTCCAAGGTGTCAAGGTCACAGAAGAACAAAGTCCGAGGACCTGCTCCAGGTTACAGGAGAGGACCTTGGTGAGAAGCGACCTTAGACTGGATGCTGGGCTGGAGGGGGCTTTAGGGTGGTAGCTGGTGGAATCTAAATAAGGTCTGTAGATTAGAAAAATGTGTTATATCAATGTTCATTTTGTGATTTTGATAACTGTGCCATAGTTAAGTAAGGTGTTGTTGTTAAGTATCATGGAATAATTTTACCTCATAGTGACCCAACGTGGTAGAGTAGAACTGCTCCCATAGGATTTTCAGTGGCTGTGATCTTTATGGAAACAGATTGCCAGGACTTTCTTCCATGGTACTTATCGCTGGGTGGGTTTGAACCACCAACCTTTCGGTTAGTAGCTGATAGCAAACCGTTTGTGCCACTCAGGGAGCTTTAGCACCTGACACCGTTGTCGTCAGGTGCCATTGAGTTGATTTTGACTCATAGCGACCCTGTGGTGGGGTAGAACCGCCCTATAGGGTTTTCTTGGCTCTGATCTTTACAGGAGTGGATTGCCAGGTCTTTCTCCCAAAGAGCTGTCGGGTGAGTTTGAACTACCAACCTTTCGGTTAGCAGCCGAGCGCTTAACCATTGCGCCTCCAGGGCTCCATGTGTAAGGTGTTAACATCTGGGAAAATTGTGTAAAGGGTGCGTGATAATCCTTGTCCTGTTCATGCAACTTTTTAATTTAAGTCTGAAGCTATTTCAAGATGAAAAGTTAAAAAAAATGAACCCCTTAACAGAAGCACAGTGGTTAAAGCAATTGACCGCTACCGGAAAGATCGGTAGTTTGAAACCGCCAGCGGCTCTGCAGGAGAAAGATGCAGCAGTCTGCTTCTGTAGAGATTTCCAGCCTCGGAAACTCTGTGTGGTTGCTATGAGTCAGAATAGACTCGATGGCAGTAGGTTTGTTTTTTTTGGTTTTTCTTCTTTATTATATGTAAGGATATCAACTTCACTCAAACGACCACCCTTACTGTACCCCAAACATTTTGAGGTGTGCGTTCCTCATTCATCCATCCTAGGTATTTAAAAAATATATATTTAAGATGCTTTTTTAAGAATGTGGTAATTTAAAATGTGTTTTATGAATTTTCACATCTGTGAGGTTATATTCCTCTTCTTTGCTATTAATTTCCAAATTAATAGTATTGAAGCAGAGGACACGGTCTTTGAGATAAATAAGATCTCAAAGAGATGATAAAATCTGGACACTTTGACCAAAATCAAAGTGCTGGAAGCTCTCGTTCAGTCCAAAAGCTGAGTGCCCCTGCGGCGTGGGCTTCAATTACCTTCAGAGGTGTTGTTGTTTACAGACGGTGAATTGAATACACGAACTGTGTTTTTCAACTTATTTACCCCTCACACAGGGCAGCCCTAAAGCCACAAAGGGCCAAGGGGCAGAAGGATGGATGCAGACAGGAAGGGAAGTTTGTGTGTGTTGGGGGGGATCGAGGACTCTGTGAGGCGGGGCAGGAGGGGGCTCTGGGTGAGGGCGCCTCCTCTACCTGCCCCCTCAGGCCTGGTCCTGGTCCTGTGGTCATCCCTGATCCTGGTCCCATGGTCACCCCTAGTCCTGGTCCTGGTCCTATGGTCATCCCTGGTCCTGGTCCTATGGTCATCTCTGGTCCTGGTCCTATGGTCATCCCTTGTTCTGGTCCCATGGTCATCCCTTGTCATGGTCCTATGGTCATCCTGGGTCCTTGTCCTATGGTCGCCACTGCTCCTGGTCCTACGGTCATCCCTGGTCCTGGTCTTGGTCTTGACCCTATTGTCAGCCCTGGCCCTGGTCCAGTGATCAGCCCTGGCCCTGTGGTCAGCCCTGGCCCTGGCTCTGACCCTGATCCTTCATCAGTCCTGCTCCTGGCCCTAGTCCTGGCTCTGTGGTCAGCCCTGGCCCTGGCCCTGGCCCTGTGGTCAGCCCTGGCCCTGGCCCTGGTCCTTTGGTCAGCCCTGGCCCTGGTCCTGACCCTGATCCTTCATCAGCCCTGCTCCTGGCCCTGGCCCTGGTTCTGTGGTCAGCCCTGGCCCTGGCCCTGGTTCTGTGGTCAGCCCTGGCTCTGGGCCTGTGGTCAGCCCTGGCTCTGGCCCTGGCCCTGTGGTCATCCCTGGTGTGTGCAGAGTCTGGTGAGGCCAGGCGGGCGGTGCAGGGCAGGGAAGGGGGGGGTCCCTGCAGTGGGACAAAGGGGGGGGACTTTGGGGTGGCGATGTGGGGAGTTTAAAGGGGGATTCTGCAGGTCAGGCTGCCTTAACAGGAAGGGGGTCAGTATGGGGGAGGTGGCTGGGGAGGAAGCCACCCAGGAACCCCTGCAGACACCTGCAGCTCACTGTCTCTGATTCCACCTCAGGTGCAGAGGAAGCCTCTAGGCTAACAGGGGGCGTTCATGCTCCCACCCCCCAGTCCCACCTGGACGAGCATGAGGCCTGAGCGGGCCGACCCTCAGCTCCAGCCCTCTGCTCGTCCCTACACATCGCCCAAGAGCACCAAGAGCAGAAAAAAACCCCGCTCTTTTTCAGCCGCAGGCGGTCAGTGCTTCCCTTCCTCTTCTCATTTCCTAGGGCCAGGAGAGGTAGAGCCGACTCGGCCCTTTCCAAGGCGTCATGGCTCTCTGGTCAGTTTGGCTATAAACCTGTGAAGTCAGTCCCCATTCCCCCAGTACCCTGAAAATACCAGCACAACCCTGTGTGGACAACTGGCACACCTGGGCCACCTATCTCAATAACAGGGGCACATTTGGGGTTTGGCCGTAGACTGACCACCATGGGTGTACCAATGGACACTCAGACCACCCAGTGGGGCTGGGCCCCCCCATGGCAAACGTGGGGTCATCATCCTGCTCATGGTGACTGCTGAGGTGGCACAGTCCCCGCTGAAGGCCCTCTTCCAGGGAGCCTGCTCCTCCCTTCCTGCCTTTTCAGACTGGCCCTCAGGCTCCCAGGGATCTCTCCCGTCCCTACAGCCTTGAGGAAAATTTTATATAAAAAGAATGTTATGATTCAGCCTGCAGATGGCTTGGGGTTGTTTTTCTGCTTCCCCTTGAGCTTCACCTTGCCATTTGCTCCCCAGGTATTTTGGGTGTCTTCTGTGCGCCTTGAGGGGTGGGGACGGGGAGCCTTGAGGGAAGGATGAAGGGAGTCCGGAGGGGTAAATGGGGGCATGCTGCACGGGGTTGGCCCTTACTCCTGGCCCCCTGCTTCTTTCTGGGTCTAGGTCTGGGAGCACCAAGGCCTCAGCCTCAGGGTGCCGTCTGCCCAGCACTCCTGAAAGGAGGACGGGGCTGGGCCCACCTGGGGCTCGGGCTTCCTGGGTTCCTGTTTGTCTTCACACCTGCCCTGGGTGGAAGCACCACAGGTCTGCTCAGGGTGTCCTGACACACTTTCTCCTGGAAACTTTCCTCTGGTGTGGATCTCCTGCACCCCTGGATGTCCTCTCCTGTGTCTTGGGGCTCCCTGGTGCCTTCCCTACCCTCTGGCTCTTGTCAGGACAGAGGCTTATAAGACAGACCAGGCAGGAAGTTCCCTAAACATCTCCCTCCTGGCTGCAAACATCCAGTCAGATAACAGCCATGCCAAGGCTGGCATCCCACATGCTGGAAACTCCCTGCTCCCCTACTTCTCACGCCCCAGTCCTGTGGCACCCACACCTGGGCTGCAGGGCAGGGGAAGGCCGTGCTCAGGGAACAGCTCCACCTGAGCCAGAGCCCCTCGCTGACTGCTTGGCCCTGTGACCTGGCCTGTGGCTTCACCATCTGGTGGCCGACATAGCAGTAATGTGGCCTCATGGCTTCTGGAGAGCACCATCCCTCCGTGACCTCAGTGTCCCTCCCACCTCCTGACCCTTTCCACCCCCCCAACAACACCTCCTCTGTCCTTTGTCTATGCTTTTATTGGTCTGGCTCCTGATGGCTGCAGGCCACACTGAGGAATCCCCAGGGTCACGTGCAGGGGACCCTCACCCACTTCCCTGGTGGAGGGCCCCTCCCAGGGTGGAGAGGGGGGTGAGCTAGAACTGGGCTGGAGAAGAGAGTGCAGGATGGTGCTCAGGCTGTCAAGCTGGAGGGCAAGGGCCCTGGGGGAGGGGGCTGGGGAGGGTCCTCAGTGTAGGGCCTGCAGTAGGCCTAGCCCCAGGCTGAGCAGGAGCCCCCTGCCGCTGACCAAGGCTGCCTTGTTGCACAGGCTGGTGGTGCAACACTCGGCCTTGATGCTGACAATCGAGTCCATGGGGTAGCTGCTCAAGGCGGCCAGGAACCCCATGTCACATGTGGGCACACAGTTCTTGGTGATCTCGGTCTTGTCGGTGGTACCTGTGGGAGAGCGTGACTGTGTGGGGCCCAGGGCAGCCGGGCTACAGGGGCTGTGGGACTCGGGGAGGTGTAGGATTTGGGGAGCAGCCCCCCTTTGCCTTGTTGAGGGTCCTACAAGCACAACATTAAAGAATAGGGACTCCAGAGGAGGGAGAAAGGAGCTGAAATGTGGGGGCTATGAACACATCCAGTAGGAGGACGAGAGGGCGGCCGCCTAGGACTGGGGCACTCAGGGCCACATCTCTGAACCCTCCCCCAAAGGGGCTGTCATAGCTGGGGCAGGAGCAGAGTGGGTTCAGGCCCAGAAGAGCTGAGTCTCGGAGGGTTGGTTCCACAGCAGGCCATACAGCCCCACCCCAAGCTCACCGACTCTCACGTCCACCTGGTAGTAAAAGCACAACAGGTCTTGACGGGTGCACGTGGCCACCTTGCAGTCCATGCTGCTGTTGGCCTTGAGGCACTGGTAGCATTTCAGGGGCTCTGCTGGGTGGAGGGAGTGTGGGGAGTCGAGGTCACCAAGCCTCATCGTGGTCACATGCGTGGGGATGCAGGTCATGCCAGGCCCTGCTGCACCCTGCACCCCAAGTGCACCCTGCACCCCGAGTGCACCCCTGCCCCTAGTGCACAAGCAATTCCTGTGACTATGACTGACTCCCACATCCAAAGGCGCCCAGGTCTCAATGGTCCTGCTCCCCAGGCACACCCTACAAACACCCCCCACAGAGCACACAGTGCCCTGAGCACGGTGCCCTCTCCCTGCTCAGACCCCTGCACTGCCCTGCCCCACACCTCAGCCTCACCGGTCTCTGCACACACCAGGGGTGACCACAGGACCAGGATCAGGACGAGGGCATTCATGATGAGGGCAGTCAGGCCTGAGGGGCAAGGCAGAGAAGGAGTCCTCACCCAGAGCCCCCCTCCTCACCCCCATCCTCACGCACCCCTGGAGTCCCCTCTTCTACCCTCCCCTCAAACCCACCCCCAGGACACAAACCTTCATTTGCATCTGTCCTCCTGCCCCTCAGGTCCTTTGTCCCCACCTGGACTCATCCCAGGCTCCCTCACCTGGGGCCCTCCCCCACCACCTCAAACCGGAGCTGGGCACTGATGGAGCTGGATGGAGTCGCTGGGTGGACCTGCTTCAGGATGGCTTCCTGGGGCTCTTGAACCAGGGGCCCAGGGAAGAGCAGGCAACCAAGTGTCAGCACAGGGGGCAGGGACCTGCCTCCCCACCTGGACCCACCCACCTGGGCCCACCCACTTGGCTCAGCTCTGCTGCCTCCTCTTCTTCATGTGACAGGCCCTGACTCGCAGGGCAGAGAGCTTGAGGTTGTGGGGAACACGGGACACAGATGTGGACTCTGCCTCTGGGGCACAGGGGTGCCAAGGGAGAGACACAGCCCTGAGCTCCCGAAGGGGCAGAGAGAGGGGAGAGAGAACAGTGTGTGTATTAAGTTCATGGTCCATAAACAAAATGACCCGACGGGCTCCCTTAAGCTCCCCATCTCTGAAGGTAATTGAAGCCCGCGCCGCAAGGGCACTCAGCTGTTGGACTGAACGAGAGCTTCCAGCGCTTTGATTTTGGTCAAAGTGTCCAGATTTTATCATCTCTTTGAGATCTTATTTATCTCAAAGACCATGTCCTCTGCTTCGATATGATTAATTTGGAAATTAACAGCAAAGAAGAGGAATATAACCTTCTAAAAAAAAAAATTTTTTTTTACAGATGTGAAAATTTATAAAACACATTTCAAATTACCACATTCTTAGAAAACACCTTAAATATGTCTTTTTGTATTTATAACAGATGAATGCAGAACATAGCCCTTCTCAAAATGTTTAGGATGCAGTGAGGGTGGTCGCTTGAATGAATGAAGTTAATATCCTGAGCATGGCGCCCTCTCTCTGCTGAGACCCCTGCACTGCCCTGCCCCACACCTCAGCCTCACCGGTCTCTGCACACACCAGGGGTGACCACAGGACCAGGATCAGGACGAGGGCATTCATGATGAGGGCAGTCAGGCCTGCGGAGTGAGGCAGAGAAGGAGTCCTCACTCAGAGCTCCCCTCCTCACCCCCGTTCTCACGCAGCCCTGGAGTCCCCTCTTCTACCCTCCCCTCAATCCCACCCCCAAGACACAAACCTTCATTTGCGTCTGTCCTCCTGCCCCTCAGGTCCAAACCTGTGTTGCCCTCAAGGCGATTCTGACTCACAGTGACCCTATACAAAGTAGAATTGCCCCATAGGGTTTCTAAGAATTGGCTGGTGGATTTGAACTGCCGGCCTTTTGGTTAGCAACCAAACCCTTAACTACTGTGCCACCAGGGCCCCTGTGTACTCATAGTAAAGAAGAATCAAGGGTAATATTCTCGGGGGGTTCATTTTTTTTTTAACTTTTCATTTTGAAATAATTTCCGACTTAAAAATGTCACAAAAATAGTACAAGAACTATTCTGCACCCTTTCCGAGGTTGCTCTGATGTCAACACCTTACCTAACCACGGCGAAAACCCAAACTAGTGGCAGTTGAGTTGATTTCAGCTCATGGTGACCCTGTGTGTTACAGAGTGGAACCGCTTCACACTTCATGGAGGATTTTTGGCTGTAATCTTTACAGGAAGAGCCCTGGTGGGGCAACGGTTAAGCGGTTGGCCGCTAACTGAAAGCCTGGTGGTGTAAACCCATCCAGCAGCTCTGCAGAAAGGCCTGGCAATATGCTACCGCCTGCGGAGCCATGGGCAGTTCTACTCTGTCACACAGGGTTGCTACGAGTGAAAAATTGACTTGACCAGACCTCACAAAAAAACAACAGCAACAAATCTTTACAGACTGTCCCGGGGTGGCACAAATGGTCGGACTACTAGCTGAAAAATTGGTGGTTTGAATCCACTCAGAGGCTCCTCGAAAGACAGGCCTGGTGATCTGCTTCTGAAAGTTCGCAGCCTTGAAAACCCTACGGAGCACAGCTCTACTTTGCACACGTGGGGTTGCCATGAGCTGGGATACACTCAACAACAAATAACAACCACAATCTTTAATGGAAACAGACCGCCAGGCCTTTCTTCCATGGTACGTTTGTGGATTCAAACGGCCAACCTCTAGGTTAGTAGTTGAGTGCAAACTGTCAGTGCCACCTAAAATCATGAAATTAACGTTGATATAACACAATTTTCTAATCTACAGACCTTATTTAAACTTCACCAGCTGTCACCAACAACCTCACTGAAGAAAGCAAGGAGAAAGGTGTTGACTTAAGCGACTTTGGAAATGAGCGGATTCTGTAAAAATAAAGGCAAAAGAAACTGTAGTCTAGTTGATAAGGTTGTTTTCATGGGTGTAGGGGTTAACAATTCGTTACCACTATACATGTAAACCGAAATTGAGCAATTAAAAGTATGGTGGATGGTAGAAACCAGGTTTTTCACTGTTGGAGTAGGAGGTTACAGATAAGCAAGGGAGACGTCTGGAATGACCTATGCAGTAATGGATTAGAGTCAGAAACGTTAGTGTACGCTCATGCTTAGCTTAATACAGATACCGATAGTTACACATAGATACATTTAGAGACATGTGTGTATACACCGGTTACTGTGGTTTACTGTACACAGGTTTGACTCCTCGCTCTGTCAGCTGATGGGCCTAGAAGCAATGACATCCCAGTAGTACTGAACACACCTAGAACTCAGATTGTGGTTTCTAATGCCCTTCTCCTATAAAAGGAGCCAGAGATTCTTGGAGAAATGGCTCCATAGGGTTTTCAAATCAGGTCTGGAGCAGGAAATATACAAGATGAACCTGGAGCATCTTATAGGGCCAGAAAGTAATCAAAAAACAAAATAAATAAACCAACAGTGATAAGGGCCAGTCAAAGAGACACAGGAGCCAAATGAAAGAGCTCCCCGTGGCCAAACCAGAATATTCTGAGCAATGAAATAAGGAAAGCAGTATTGAGTTATAATCCAAAGTATGAAACGAATACGTATGAGTCCATATGGATACAAATAATGAATGAGTGGGTGAAGGAGGATAGAAAAGCTCCCATAAAGAATAATTTCCAATATTTCATGTAGACACTCTGCCCTCAAGGAGGTGGAGCCTAACTCCCCACTCGTTAATCGTGGGTGTGGACAGTGACCTCCTTCCAAAAAGGGTGGTGTAGAGAGGGGGAGAAGTTCACTTTACAGTGGAGAATCCTGACCCACCTGATCTCAGCCAGGTGACCAAGGTTAGCATCGACAGTGAGGGTGCGTGGATAGTATTCACCCTTGTGTAGTGATAAAAACGGCACTGTACCTCTGTGATCTTCCTCCCAAAAACCTATAACCCCAGACTAATCATGAGGAAAACATCAGATAAACCTCAGTTGAGGGACATTCTACCAAATACCCACCAGCACTCTTCTAAATCATCGGGGTCATCACAAGCAAGGACAGCCTGAGAAACTGTCACAGCCAAAAGGAGCCTGAGGAGACGTGACAACTAAATGTAATGGGACAGGAAAAGGACATCAGGGAAAATCTGAGGAAGTCGGAATGAAGTGTGGATTTCAGCAAATAACAATGTATCACATTGTGCCAACATTAATTCGTTATTGTAACAAGTCTACTCACCAATGTAAGATGTTAGTAACAGGGTGAACTAGGTGCAGGGGCGGTTCAGTGGTGAAGTCCCACCGTGCAGGCGACACAGCTTCAAGTTCTGGCCAATGCACGTCATGCAGAGCCACCGCCCCTCTGCCAGTGGACACTCGTGTGTTGTTACGGTGCTGAACGGGTTTCAGCAGAACTTCCAGACTAAGGCGAACCAGGAAGAAAGGTCTGGTGGCCCTACTTTTGAAAATCAGCCAGTGAAAACTCCATGGATCGCAACTGTCCAATCCACAAAGGATTGTGGGGATAGAGCAGGATGAGGCAGCCTTTTGTCGCGTTGTGCACGGGGTGGCAGTGAGCTGGGAGCTGACTCGATGGCAGCTGATGACCCACTAAGATGATCTCATGGCCTGGGAGTGGGCACTTGGCCAAAGCTGTCTGCGCAGCAAGGGGGGCAGCATGCAGAAGGGGTCAGATACGGCTGGGCTGGCCGAGGTCCACGCCTGACCCCTTCTCTTTTTGGATCATGAGTGAGAGTCTTCATCCCTGAGCCTGTTCATCATTTGGTAAGGTAAGAACACTGATATTATCTTCCCAACAGGGCTGGACTTAGCGTAGGATGGGGACAGGTGTATACAGTAAGTGTTCACTGCGGGCTGCTGGTGTTATTATCTTCCTGACAGCCCTCTCAGGAGTTCTGCATCATCTTTGGGAAACGCGAAATGTGGAGCTCCCGAGGACCGCTCTTCTGTTGCTAGGCAACCATGGATCCCTATTTGACTGGTGATGGGCTGATGAGAAGGCTGTTTGTTGTTGTTGGGTGTCATTGAGTTGATTCTGACTCAGAACGACCCCACGTGACAGAGTAGACCTGCCCCATAGGGTTTTCTTGGCTATAATCTTTACAGAAACAGATCGTCAGGCCTTTCTCCGGAGGAGCTGCTGGGTGGGTTTGAACCTCTAACCTTTCAGTTACCAGCCTTAGACACTCAGAGGGAATGTGTGTTGGCTGTTCCTGGGCCTGAGTGGAGGTGGCCCAAGAGACAGGGCCAAGTGAGAAACAGTGGCTGGCAGGGGTGGCCACAGGGCATCCCCTACAAAGCACCACCAGTCCCTAGAGTGGGACAATGGTGCTTCTAGGGTGGCTCTCCCAAAAACCACAGGGCTCTCTATGCCAGGCAACAAGGCAACCTGTGTCTACAATCGTTTTAGAATCTGGGAAAATATGGGTGCTGTCAGTCAAAATACGTGACTCTAGTTTTTATTAATACCCTGCAGCTCTTCTCTGCAGAGTCCAGGAATGGCACAAATGGTTAAGCACTTGACTACCAGCCAAAAGGGGGGTGGTTCGAACACACTCAGAGGCTCCTCGGAGGATAGGCCTGGCAATCTGCCTCCAGAAGTTTACAGCCTGTGGAGCAGTTCTATTCTGCACACGTGGGGTCGCCATGAGTTGAACTGACTCGACAGCAAGTAACAACTACACTCCTTTTCTCTGACTCGTTCAGCGAGACAAGCTGCCCACCTGCCCCTGGTTTCTGCTTCTTCCTATCATTCCCGTCCTGTGGAGGCTCAGACTTGGGGTTTACTGCTGCCCGCTGTGGCCATGTGGGGCTCAGGCCCCCTGACAGGCAGAGGAAGGGTCACACTGCCCAGGAGGGGTCTGGACAGTGAGTGACCAGGGGTTCTCTTAGGTTGGGGGGACTCGGGGAATCTGAGTGGTTGGGGAGAGTGAGAAGGAGAGAGCCAGGCACAGAAGGCTGGGCCGAGGGGTGGCCTGGTCCCTCATGGGGTGGCCCTGCTGTTCTCCCTCCAGTCCCCACACAGCCGTAGCAGGCACTAACGCACCCCCAGCATGCCTCTTGGTTGAACGCACGGCTCACCCACCTCGTTCATCTTCGTTCACCTTCCCCCTGCGGTCTTCCTTTGATGTGCCCATTTATCCGTTTTTTGGCAAGGTGCCTCATTTTCAGTGGAGGGGTTACCTGGAAGGCCTTGAAGTCCTGGGTCCTCTGTTCAGAGGAGGGACCTGGGTTCCCCCTCAGTGAGGACACACGGCTTTCTGGAGAGGAATGCAGGGAGGAGGGCTGGCAACAGTGGACTTGGAGAGGCAAAAGGTGACACCTGGCCCTGCACAGGTGCTGGCCTGGGCTTTGTGCATTTCCTAGGAGCAGCCTTGCCCCACCCTCACCGCTGCCAGCTGGGTCCCACTACACCTTCCTGTGCAGAACAGGAGTCTCCTGGCCGAGGTGCTCAGAGAATGTCCCGATGCCCCAGCACACCAGGAGCCCCGTGTAGGGAGGTGGGGGTGGACTGTGACCATCTGGGGAGCAGGTGGGGTTGAAATTCAGCATGAAAATTCACAAGTGTGGAGAGGAGAGAGGCTTGATTCCGGGAATTCAGGGCAGCTCCTGCAAACCCAGAGTCTTCTGGGGAATAGAGCAGAACCGAGGTCCAGGCTCTGGAGCACCCACAGGCTGACCCACCTTGGTCTGTGGGGAAGATCACTGGCTGAAGAGTGGGGCAAGAGGGTAATGATGCTGCCCCACCCTCAGCCACTGTACAACGAGGGTCTCGCTCATGGCCCAGTCCCTCTAGGTGACCCCGGGAGCCCTGACACAGCCACCTAGGCCTGGCTTATCACAGGTCCCACCTGCCTCTTCTGTGCTCTTCACCGATGGCTCACAGGCCAGGCCCAGGCCACATGCTCCCGACCACCCCTCAGATCTCAGCCCCTGCTCCTCTCCACAGCCAAGCCCTTGCCAGCTACTGCAGCCAAGCCCATGCCAGCTACTGCAGCCAAGCCAGTGCCAGCTGCTGCAGCTCCTGAGCCTCCATCTTCTCTCCGCACCTCCAGGCATTGGCCTCCACAGCCGCCACCACTGCGCTGCAGTCTCCCACCCCCATGCTTCTGTGGCTGCCCTCTGAGAGCCCAGGTCTGCGTGGACGATGGCTGGCTCACCCAGCACTGCCCTTGGCCTCAGGGACAGCTCCGGTCCTGAGCCTGGCCGTGGCCTAGCCAGACCATTCTGTCCAGGCCTGACTGATCTGAGGTCCGTAGCCATGGCTCCCCCAGAGGCCTTCACCTCTGAGAGCTGCTGAGGAGAGGGTCTGGGCAGCTGGGCGGGGGTACAAGGAGCAGGAGCCAAGGTGCAGGTCGAGCAAGGGAGCATTTATTGTCTCTGAGGGGAGGGAGGCCATGATCCTGCTGGCAAGAACTCTGGACAGAGTGCTCAGAGCAGGAGCCTCTGTAGGACAGGCAGCCTGCAGGCATGAGGCCTTGTGAGCAGAGGACTGGGGGACAGGCAGCAGTGGGCAGGGCACAGAGTGGGGTGCTCAGAGCAGGACCCAGAGGAGCAGCAGCCCCCCATGCAGGGCCCAGGGCCCCTCGTGTGCAGGGGCCACCTTGTTGCAGAGGTTTCTGGAGCAGCAGCCTCTGGTGAGCCTGGCATTCACCCCTTCTTGGATGACCCACTCATACTGACTGTTGGAGTTGGGACACCTGGGAGCACAGCGCTTGCTTATCCTAGTTACCACCTTAGCTTCTGCAGAAGGGAGGATAGGATAGGAAGGGATGGTCAGTGGCAATGGGGAAGAGGCACAGGAGTCCTTCCCACACCATCAGCACAGAGCGTGCTGGACCTTGGGTCACAAGGAGCACTGAGGGCACCTTCTCCAGACCTCAGCCCCAGTGAGGCCGCTGCAGCATGGTGGGGCAGTGCCTGCCAAGGTCACCCTCAGGTCTGTAATCAGCAAAAGACGGAATTCCAGGGCTTCTGGTCCTGGGATCGGCGGGGGCGGGGGGGGCTCATTCTCGGAAGCCAGACATCCCCTGCCCCCTGCCAGGCCAGGTGTGTTCTGTGGGGGAGGAGGGTGGTGACAGGCAAGCAGAGCCAGGAGGGGCAGGCACACAAGGGACTTGCTGTGCTTGCTGTGTGCCCAGCCTCAGGCTTGGGATCTCTGGATTGTCCCTGCCCATCACAGCCCCACCTTTTGCCTTCATGGATTTGATTCCCTAAATCTCACAGGTCACCCTGCCTTGATCCCACTGACTGTTTATCTCATTTGAATAATAATGATAAAACCAAACCCATGGCTGTTGAGTCGATTCCGAGTCACAGTGACCCTATATGACAGAGCACAACTACTCCCATAGGGTTTCCAAGGCTGTCATTTTTATGTGGCAGACTGCCACATCTCTCTCCCGAAGAGTGGCTCGTGGGTTCCAACCACTGACCTTTCAGCTAGCAGCCAAGTGCTTAACCACTGCACTACCAGGGCTCCTTCCCGACTGAATAGCGTCCCCCCAATTCATGTCCACCTGGGACCTCAGAAGGGACCTTACTTGGACATAGAAACATCACAGACAACATGAGTTAAGATGAGAATGTACTGGAGCAGGGTAGGCCTTCCATCAGTGTGACTGGTGTCTTTACAACAAGGGGGAAGATTGCACACAGAGATAGGCCCAGAGACAGAGGAAAGACAGCCAGGTGAGACAGGCCCAGAGACAGAGGAAAAGACAGCCACGTGAATATGGAGGCAGAGATCAGAGTGATGCAGCCACAAGCCAGAGAACGCCAAGGGTTGCTGGCAACCTCTAGACGCTGGTAGAGGCGGGGAAGGACGCTTCCTAGGGCCGTCAGAGGGAGAGCAGCCCTGTAGATACCTTGGCTTTGGACTTGGGTCCCCCAGCACTGTGCGAGGCTAGTTGCTGGTGGTCTAGCCACCCCGTTGGCAGGACTTGGCTCTGCAGCCCTGGCAAACTAATGCGCAGTTTCTAGGCAGAGGCACTTCAAATGGAGGGAGAAAGAGGAGCCTGAATTCAGGACCCGTGGATACTTCCCCTGGAGTCAGGCGGGAAGAAAGGCACTGGAGGTACTACTGGACCAAAGGTCTCCCCTCACCCAGGTCCCCCAGCCCTGCACACAGCCCAAGGGCCCAGAGCTCAGACCCTTGTCCCTTTCTAGGCCCCCTGTGCTGGCAGGGACTCACCGAAAATTATGGCCATCTCATGAGAGACGCAGACGGTGTCCTCTGAGGAGCAGACTAGAGGGTAGCAGGCTGAGGGGCTTTGAACTTTAAAGCACTTGTAGCAGCTCAGGTTACCTAGGGGGCAGCCACGCAGGTCATGTCAGGGCCAGGGGGCCGCCAATGCTCCCTGCTGGCCACCAGCCCTCCAAATGTGGATGCATTTGACACAGATATCCCACGCAGAGACCAAGGGCCACCACCGACAAATGCCTGGCATTCGAAGAGGCTGTGCCGCTTGCTCCTGGGACAGCACACCTGGGGACCGCCACCCTCTTGCTCTGCCTTGTCACTTGCCCACCCCCTCCTTACCTGGCTTTGTCGTGTCCCCGCAGATGCCAGCAAACTCCGCAGACACGAGCAATGCCCACAGGACCAGAACAAACCCCTCCATGATGCCACAGCGCGGGCCTGAGTGGGGACGGCAGACAGAGGCCTTGCCCAGAGCCCCCCAGCCCCGTCCATCCTACCCGTGCCCCCTTCCCTTGGCATCTTCTTCTAGACCCTTAGATGCTTGTCCTCATCCCTGCGCTACCCCAGGCCCCAGTCCGTCCTCCGCCCACCTCCCTGAGCCCCTCTTTCTGCACCTTTCCACTACCAGGAGGTGGAAACAGCCCAGGAGGGGTGGAGGAGGGGGGCCTGTCTGCACCTCTCCCATCAACTCCTGCTCTGGGGAAGGCCTCCCAAGGTCCCAGGGTCCCCAAGGACCACAGCTCTGCCTCTAAACACCTCTTGCTGGAGCAACAAGGCCCCAGGGCCCTAGGAGAAGGCAGCTGAGTGTCAGTCCCTGAGAGCAAGGACCTGCCTCCCGCCCACGTTCACCCAGCTGGGCCCTCAGACTCCACGTCAGCTCTGCTGCTCCTTCTTCCTATGACTGACTTTGACTCAGAGGGCATGCAGCTCAGCACCGTGAGGCCCAGGCCCAGGTGTTGTCCCTGCCCTGGGGGTCCAGGGGTGCTGAGGGAGAGACACAGCTCTGAGCTCCTGACGGGGCTGCTGGAGGGTGAAAGGCAGGAGGGGATGGAGAGGCTCCTTCCCTGAGATGTGGAGGCCTGGGGGTGGGGGATGGAGGGCTTCAGTGGGTCACAGGGGACATTTGGACAATCAGTGATGAAGGAAGGGCCATCCAGTGGAGGAGACAGAGCAGGGGCCTGGGAAAGTGCAGGGGGGAGGAGGAGGAAGCAAGGGAGAGAAAGAAAGATGGGAAGGGAAGAAGGAAGAGGGGAGGGGACAGAGGGGGAGGAGATTTCTGGAGAACTTGGGGGTCCTTCAGGTGAGCATCTCTCGGGCTGCTATTGGCCCTATGATGGGTTTCTGTGTGCCCACCTGGCCCTCAGGGTGTTGAAATGTGCCTGGAGCGCATGGCAACGGAGGCTCAAGCTAGTTTGTGTTTATTCTGTAGCATTTTGAACTGCTTAGATTGGAGACTTAGCTTCACACATTTCTACCTTTTTTTACCCCCTAATTACTTCAGCGTTGATCTAAGAGTGATGTCGGCTCCTCCTTTACCAAACACTCCTGTAACACCTAGGAAATGTAACTGCAAGAATATTCATCTTCTTACTTTGTAAGGCGAACATAGAGGGGCAGGTTCTCTCAGAGACAGATTCACTGCAGCCCAGGAGTTCTGACAGTGTCCTGAGGGCTCAACCTTTTCAATCCCCAACATGATTTCTTCTCTAGCCATGATTTATTAGAATAATGGTCTACAACTTTTAAATATGTGTAATTATGTCATTTATGCTTTTTGTTGTGAGCTTTGGCACTGGGCACAGAGGATGTTGCCAGTGTGGTAAGAACGACAATATGAACATCGAGAACAAAATCAAAGCGCTGGGTGGTCTTGTTCAAGGTGTCCAGGTCTGGATGTGTTTCTTCAACTGCGCCAAGCGGTGGAGGAGGGCAGGAACTAAAGCCTGAGGGAGAGCACGCAGCCGTACCCTCAGTACCCAAAATGATGTTGAACCCAGACCGCAGCCGCAAACACCCGCCAGCCTTAACAGTAAGAGTACTTGGTTAATCGTTCAGGACGTGACAAGGGGGATGTCCCCACTGCTGGCCCAATTCCTGTGCCCCTCACACCTGTCCAGGGTGCTGTTGCTATTCCTTCTGGGAGGCTTATCAGCAGATGAGGGGCTAGGGGAAATGCCAGCATAGGCAGTGGCCTCCAGGCCTTTGGGCACAGTTACTTAGCCTGGGATGTATGGAGACCATCCTGGTGGCGGGTAGACTTCACAGTGCTGGCTGCAGGCACCAGTCTCTCTGGGCGCAGGGGCAGCCCTTCCTAACATCCCCCCTCACCTCCTGCATGGGCCTGTGGGTAGGTTGTGGGCTGGGCTCATCCTGCAAACCCAGGCCCCCTTCTCTGGGCTTGTTCACTGTGGTACGCAGATGCTGTGATGAAGGAAACAAAGGCAGAAAGGAAGGAGAATCCAGGAAAAGACTCCTGATGACGGGGAACATTGCGAGGAGGAGTGAGGAGCTTGGCTCAGGTGCCAGGAGCTGCCCACAGGGGGACAGCCTAGGGAGATGGGTCCTGGGCAGGGGTGGGGCAACTGAGGAACAGGAGAACTGGGTTTCAGGAATTCATGGAATGTCATTCATTCTCTCCTGTGGTGTTTTCGGTGGTTATGGTCCCAAGGTATCATCTCATCTGCCCAGGGAGTAACTGGTTTCCTGGGATGGTTTCTGTGGTCATAAGACTTTCTTAGATCATATCAGTTGTTTTCTACAGTCTAAAAAGGACATTAGTCATTAGTAAAGATTTAACAAGGAAAAAGGAACTGAGCAGTCAAGAATAAGTTTAGAAGAGAGAAAAATGGCATAGGTCCTGTTCATGTCATGGCCAAGCAGCCTGTTCTATGATCAATTTCAGACTGCAGAGGTTGATAGAAATCTTTAATTTCTTCATCTTTGGCCCTAGTGGTTGGTTCACAGATTTGAATAATAGTCTTATATACTGGTCTTCGGTGTATGGATATTATCCTATCACTGACAGCGTTGTACTTCAGGATAGGCCTTGAAATGTTCTTTTTGACGATGAATGCGACGCCATTCACAAAGCAACACGCAAGCCACCACAGTACAACAAACTGACAGACTAACGGCAACTACAAGCATATAGGGAGACAATTTTTATCCCAGCGAAAGCAAATGGCTTGAATTAAACTGTGTACAAAGAGGCTTTTAATGGAAGAGGAGGGAGAAGAATAGAAGATCAATCTGGCTAATTCGTTTTTCTTTTTTTTTTTTAATTGAACTTTAGATGAAGGTTTACAGAACAAACTAGTTTCTCATCAGACAGTTAGGTACACCCATTGTTCTATGACATTGGTTAACAAGCCCATGACATGTCAACACTTTCACTTTTCAACCCTGGGTTCCCTATTACCAGCTGTCCTGTTCCCTCCTGTCTTCCAGACCCTGCCCCAGGGCTGGTGCGGCCCTTCAGTCTTGTTTTGTTCCATGGACCTGTTCAATCTTTGGCTGAAGGGTAAACCTCAGGAATGACCTCATTACTGAGCTGAAATGGCGTCCAGGGGCCATACTCTCAAGGTTTCTCCAGTCTCTGTCAGGCCGGCGAGTCTGGTCTTTCTTTTTGAGTTAGAATTTTGTTCTACCTTTTTCCCCAGCTCTGTCCGGGACCTCCTATTGTGATCCCTGTCAGAGCAGTCAGTGGTGGTGGCTGGGCACCATCTAGTTGTACCGGATTCAGTCTGGTGGAAGCCGTGGTAGATGTGGTCCATTAGTCCTCTGGACTAATCTTTCCCTTGTGTTTTCAGTTTTCTTTGTTCTCTGTTGCTCGGAGGAGGGCAATCTTGCAGCCAGGACCTTCATAAGCCATCCCAGCCCTCCAGTTTTCTGGTACCCTGTCCTGGCAGGTCTCCCCCAAGTGCAGAAAACAGAGTGTACAGCCACGTAAACTAATGCAGGGAAACACAGGAAAAAGCGAATGAAACCTCTCTCCATGGGGCCCTTCCTCTCCAGCCAGCCAAGTGTCTCATCCAGAGAGGGGCTGCCTGAGGGACGAGGGGCCGTTCCCTTTCCTCTCTTCCTCCCATCTCTAAGGAGGGGGACTTCTTGGGCTCTCTCTCTTCCCCCGCAGCCCAGCTGGCGCTGGCTCTGACCTGCTCCCTTTCTCTGGCGGCTGAGATCTTCCTGCCCAGGTGAGCTCTGAGCCCCTTTGCAGGACAAGGTGCTTTTGTTCAGGAGGGCCCACACCTGCCACAGTGATTGACAGGAGGCCCTGGGAGGAGGGAGGGGCCAGGGAGCCAGCTTGTCAGGGGGTCTAAGCTGTTTTCATCACCCACCAACGTGTCTTGGCTGCTGCGAACCATCCTGAACCACATCCTCTGACCTGGGAACAGAAAGTGAGAGGCTATTTGTGCAACCAGCTTCGCTCCTGTGGTACCACACCCCCCTCATAGAAGGAAACCTCTACCCCACCCCTCCCCTGCTGCTCACTAGGCTGTTATCTCAGCCCTCAGTCTGTGGGTCCTTCAGATCCCTGGGTGAGGGACAGAGAACTCCCGAAGGGACCACCAGCTTGGGACCCAGAACAGTAGAGAAATCAGTTGGAGGGACTTGCCCAGTGTTGCCTCCAGGAAGTCTGGCCTCTCATCTCTCCACACTCCTTGAAGTCAATATAGAATTCTTTTCTTAAGATAAGGAGCCCCTGGGTAGCACAAATGGTTAAGTGCTCAGCTGCTAACCAAAAGGTTGGAGGTTCGAGTCCACCCAGAGTGCCTCGGAAGAAAGGCCTGGCCATCTACTTTGGAAAAATCAGCCTCTGAGAACCCTGTGAGGCACAGTTCTACTCTGGAACACATGGGGGCACCGTGACCTGAAATAGACTTGACGGCAACTGATTTCTTAAGATGTAACCATGTGCGTATCAGCAATTCCTGTTTCTGTGGCCATCGTGATCCCAGGAATAATAGAAACAAGGTCTTTAGGTGCTTTAGGGCCCACCGGGCAGTGGAGAGAGGAGCAGGCTGCGAAAGGGGGATTGGGGAGCGTTTGGAGCAGGGCCGTCCTCAGACCAATCTTCCAGCCCTGACTCTGGTCGCAGTGTGAAGCCTTTGCCGCCTCCCCACTCTGCAAAAGGCACTATCTTGCCCTGGCCGCCCAAGCTCAAACCCGGTAGCTGATCAGGACTTCTCACCTTCCCCTGCCCTTTCCAACCCACCCGCTGGTCTAGGCGCTGTTACGGAGTATTCCCTCCACAATGCAGGGCCTTCAGCTGGTCAGCTGAAGGCCTTAGAAGCAAAAAGGGGGCATTCTGCCTCCAGACTGCAGACAGACATTTCGCCAGAACTCCCGGTCTTGGTGCTGCTATCACAGAAATGCCACAAGTGGGCGGTTTTAACAAACAGAAATTTATTCTTTCACAGCCTAGGAGGCTAGAAGTCCAAATTCAGGGCGTCAGCTGCAGGGGAAGGCTTTTTCTCCCTGTCGGCTCTGGAGGAGGGTTCTTGTCATCAGTTTTCTCTGGGCTAGGTGCTTCTCAAGAACAGCGACCCTAGGTCCAAAGGAAATGCCCTGCTTCTGGCTGTGTTTTCTGGGTGATATGAGGCCCCCCCTTCTCTGCTCGTCACCCTTTCTCTGCTCGCTTCTCTCTTTTATGTCTCAAAAGAGATTGGCTCAAGACACAATCCAATCTTGTAGATTGAGTGCTGCCTCATTAACATAACTGCCTCTAATCCTGCCTCATTAACATCATAGAGATAGGATTTACAACGCACAGGAAAATCACATCAGATGACGCAATGGTGGACAATCACACAATACTGGGAACCATGGCCTAGCCAAGCTGACAGATATTTTTGGGAGATACGATTCAATCCATGACACCCCCTCTCTCTTTACTCTCCCGATTGCCTGGCCTGTGGATTTTGGATTTGCCAGCCCCACAATCGTGGGAGCTAATTCCTTAAGATCTCTCTCTCTCCTGATGTATTTATCTCACTGGTCTGTTTCTCTGGGGAACCCTGGCGAAGACACCCTGACTAGCCTTCAGAGCCCTCCTCGTGATCAAAACCCATTGCTGCTGAGTCGATTCTGACTTATAGCAACACTGTAAGGCAGAATAGAGCTGCTCCCATAGGGTTTCCAAGGCTGTCTGTCATCTTCACAGAAGCACACTGCCACATCTTTCTCCCAGAAAGAGGCTGGTGGGTTTGAACCACAAACTTTTCAGTTAGCAGGTGAGTGAGTGTTCTTTGTACGTTAGGTTATGACGGAGCACGTGGCGCTCAGTCACTGCCGAGCTCACCGGCCTCCTGTCTTCGTTTTCCTGTGTTGAACTCTTAAAAAAAGTAAATAAATAAACCAAACCCACTGCCCCCGAGTTGATTCCAACTCATAGCGACCCTATAGGACAGGGTAGAACTGCCCCATAGAGTTCCCAAGGAGTGCCTGGCGGATTCAAACTGCCGACCTCTTGGTTAGCAGCCATAGCACTTAACCACTACACCACCAGGGTTTCCTAGTGACCCTTAGTCCTTGCAAAACAGCAAGAGACAATGCTGAGGGAGCAGGCCAGGATGGATTACCCCAGCTATCCTGGGCGTGAGGTGGCCACTAGGACTGACCTGTGGGGACGGTGGGCTGCCCTTCTGTCACGTGTAGGAGTGTAACCTGAGCCACATTCTCTGTTCTGGGAAACAGAAAGTTAGAGGTTAATTGCGCAACCAGTTTCTTCTGCTTGGGCAACAGGATGGGAGGGAGGTACCAAGCCTCGCCAACCACTGCGCCCCCCACACACACAGAGAAGAAAACCTTTGCCCCTCCCCTTCCCGCTCAGCAGCCCATCTGGCAGGACATTTACAAAAGGTACCAAGTGAGCAGACAGGGGCCGTGGTGCCTGAGAGGGGCTGGCCCTGGTTGTGGGTGTGTGGTCACGAGCTTGCACTTAGGTGTGTAGGGCTGGGTCAAGTTATTGGGACTAGGTGGCCTGCTGAGCTGGGTGCCTGGGCCCAGGTGGGCTTCCAGCAGGACTCAGCACCCTGTTCATAGAAGGGCTCAGCACCCCATGCGCCGGGCAGGAAATGACTAACCCTTCACTTTCTCTCTCAAGACCTCCTTACTGAGTGAAGGTTACACAAGGCTACCACCCCTTCACCCTCGTACCCCAGCTGGCCTCTGGGGGCCCCACAACGGGGTCACCCTTCCTGCCCCCCTAAGGTGAGGACAGCCTCTCCTGCTCAGCCTGGCCCCAGGCCTCCCCAGGCGACACGTGGCCAGGACTGGGTGGGGCGGGGGGAGGCTAGCAGGCTTCACCTCTCTACCTGGGCAAATATGGAATTGGACGGTAGAGCCTCCCTCTCCTGCGGGGCTGCCCAGCCCTGTGTCCTGGTTGCAGAGACCGTCCACACCACCCTCCACCTTACACTGGCCTCAGCCCTGTCCCCCAGGCCCTGAGGTTGCTGCCACCAATGTCATGGATTCCCTGTGCACTGCCGGCCGTGAGCCCTCGAAGCCAGCCCTGGCTGTCTGCTCTTGATTGTGGGGGTGGTGCAGTACCCACCCCCTGGTGGCCCAGCTGGGCCAGGTGTCACCTCGGCTGACTTGTCACCCCTGCAGCTCAGGGTCTTCACTGCTACCACTGCTTTGGGGTCCTTTACCTGGGCTCCTGCCACGTGGAGATGTGTACCTTCCCGGATGGGGTCTGTGACACCTAGGATGTGACCATCATCAAGGCTGAGTCCCTGGGGGTGGGTGGGCACAGTTCCAGGGAGGAAGAGGCCCAGGTTTCTCAGAGGGCGAGCTGCTCTGTGACCCATGAGGGGAGGGATTGTTGAGTTCTGGAACGGGAGGCGGGGTGGGAGTGGGGTAGACCCCACCCTAGGCATTTGGACTCCCAGATGGGCCAGGTGGTCACTCCAGGCCCTAAGCAGAGAAAGTTGGGGTTCCGCTTCCACCGCTGTGAAATGATGGGCCCCTCCCCCACCCATGCCAGCCCTTCCTCCACAGCGGGGAGCTGGTCTCACTTCCTGCCTTGGAAGGGGTTTCTGTGTGCCCAGGGCTCTGCCCCTCATCCTCTCCTCACCCCTATCCTTTACCTACACACTAGAGGTAGCATGGGGCCTGTGAGCAGCTAGTGAGTAGCTAGGATGAGAAACCGGAGACAGATGGGCTCTAGCTAAACGAATGACTCTGGAATGGTGGACTATCAGCCAGGCCATGGTGAGGACTGTGGTGAGGACTGGGAGGAGCTGCCTGCTGCCCAAGCCTGAGGCACCCCCGGCTCCCCAACTTGTACCTGCGTTCCTGCGGCACAAGCTTAAATGAGATACAGCAGGAAGAGCAGTCGTGTGGCCAGCACCCGCCAGGCACTTCACAGGAGCTGTCTCATTCCCATCTGTTTTGGTCCTCTAGGGTTGCTGTAACAAAATATCACACACTGAGAAATGAATAAGAACTGAACAAATGTACTGTCTCCCAGTTCTGAAGGCTGGGAGTCCGAGATCAGGTGTCAGCCATGTCGATTCCTTCTGAGGCTCTGAGGGGGAATGTGTGCCCCGCGGGCCCCGGTGTTCCTTGGCTTGTAGTGGAGCCTCACGTGGCATCCTTCCCGAGTCTCTCTGTTCCCTTCTCCTCTTTTAGAAGGACACCACTCAGATGGGATGGGGTCCTACCTGCTCCAGTGTGGCCTCATGCTAACCTGAGAACCCTATTTCCAACCAAGGTCACATGCCCAGGAACAGGGGTAGGGCTTTAACAAAGCTTTTGTGGGGGAGACACCTCAACCTACATTGTTGTTGTGAGCCATCAAGTTGATTCCAGCTCATAGTGGAGTAGAACTACCTCATAGGATTTCCTAGGCTGTAATCTTTACGGAAGCAAATCACCAGGCCTTTCTCCAGTGGATCGGCTGGTGGGTTTGAACCACTGACCTTTCACTTAGCAGCTGAGCACTTAACCACTGAGCCACCAAGGCTGCTTCTTCGCCCCCTAACATCCTCCGTCACAGCCTAGGAAACCCTATGGGGTAGTTCCACTCTTTCACATGGGGTCGCTAAGAGTTGGAATCAACTCAATGGCACAAAACAACGAAGTGGATTGAGTAGTATCCCCCCGAAAGCCCTGGTGGCCCAATGGTTAAGAGCTCGACTGCTAACCAAAGGTTGGTAGTTCGAATCCACCAGCCACTCCTTGGAAACCGTATGGGGCAGTTCTACTCTGTCCTGTAGGGTTGCTATGAGTTGGAACCAACTCGACATAACTTAACAACAACACTCTCTATATTCCACCCCATACCTGGGACACACTGGGTGGGGCTGCCTGCTTCTTGGGGAGACAGCTGGAGCCAGAGGGGGCCTGGCTGTCCTGCTTGATGGCCTGTCACCCTCTTCCTGGGATCCTTGGGAAGCTACTTCCCTCAGGTCCTTGGAGTCCTCTTAGGTGAAAAGGTCCTGGACTGACTCTTTGCCAATCCTGCCAGCCTCTCATTTGGGAAATCTCATGTTCACAGACTGGAGGTTCTGAGGTCCTATCACTGTAAGGGTCCCTGGCCTGCCCCAGAGGCCAAGGGTCTGCATGCTCTCCTCCCACGGTCCTGGAGGTCTCCACACAGGGCTGTGCTCACCCCCCTCTCTCCTGCAGTCTGAAGAGTTGACAGCCCAGAACAAGTTCTGCCTCCCCTTCTGCCTGGAGAAGGACACACTCTTTCAGAACATGGATGTGCAGGGCCTGAAGCTGAGCACCAACTTTTCCTGCTGCAATGGTGACCTCTGCAACAGGGCTGGCTTAGCAGCCAGCAGTGCCTGGGTGCTGGCCGGGGGGCTTCTGCTCAACCTGGGGGTCGCCCTCCTCTCGCACCTGCTCTGGTGACCCTCCCTGCACCCTTCCGCTTTGGGCCCTCCTCTGTCTGCGCGTGTCCAGCTGCCTAGTCTTTGGGCTGCCGAGTTCCAGGAGTGCAATGTGGTGGCTTTTGGCCCTGAGGTTAGGTCACTTCCCTGGCAAAGACTTAGCACCAGATGTGTCCCCAGTGGGAAGACTGAGAATCCCTGCTTAGACCCCCTTCCTTCCCCGTGCCCCGGCCCAAGCCTTCAAGCCCGAGCCTTCAAGCCCGCACCCTGGGTACAGTGCCCAGCTGGCCACTTGCTGTCCTGGACTCCAGGCTCCAGTTCTGGGCTGCCCAGAGAGACAGGGCCACCTTCTTCACCCACTCTGGCCACCTTGGTCCAAAGAAAGGAATGGCCAGGGCCACCGCCTCCACAGTGGTGGGTAAACGCTCCTCTACTTCACAGGAACAAGACTGTCAGCTCTGTTTCTGATGGTCCTGAGGAGTGATCACTCCAATGGCACTTTAGTGCTCTGGCTTTGAGGAATGTCCCCCGAGGCACAGTGTCTGGCTGGGGTCAGGGAATGCCCTCCCTGTGGGCCACCAAGGTGCCTGGTGCTCAGCTCTCCTGGTGGAAAGGAGATCGCAGTGCGGGCACCTCTGCCTACAGTCGGGGCAGCTGAGGACAGACAGGGAGCTGGGGGGCAGTCACTATGAGGGCTGCTGTGACCACCAACCACAAGTGGGGGTGCAGGGCATGGTTGGGGGAGGGGTTCCTTGCCAGGACTGACACTTGGGTCAGAGAGTAGGTTCCCCTAGAGCACCTGTGACTGCTGGGGAGGTGGGCCAAGCGTGGCTGGAGACAGGGAGAGGGTCAGCACCGGATGAGCCACCTTCCGTGGTGGTAACCACTCTGCTCTGCCCCTCAGAATGTTCCACGTGAGTGTCTGTCCCCATCTGGGGTCAGGCTGAGCTCAGATCACCAAGGCACCCTGTGTTCTGCCATACCATGGGCTACCCTCTGTGGTGATACCCTGGGTTGCCCATGCTAGCCAATACTGCAGACACCCCCTCCTGTAGTCCTTCATCCCTCTGCCCTGAGCAGTAGGACCTCAATGGTCCAGGGCTCTGTCCTCTGGGCCTGGTGTGCTAGTTAGGGTCACCAGATAAAATGCAAGCTGCTCCGTTTGATTTGAACTTCACATAGACAACAATTACGCTTTTAGTGTAAGCTTGTCCTGTGCAATATCTAGGACATATGTATGCTACGACATTATTTATCTGAAACCTGAATTTCAGATAAACAATGATTTTAAGCTCTGTTTGGGAAACACTTACATTACAACAAGGAATCTTTTTTAGCATGAATGTGTCCGAGATATTGCATGGGACATTTTTACACCAAAAATGTATTTGTTGTTCCTGTGAAATTCAAATCGAGCCGTGCATCCTGCTTTCATTTGCTGAATCTGGGGACCCTCGTGTTATCAGGGAGGGGTTACCTGCTGAAACAACCCCCAACTCTCTGCAGCTTCCACAGTAAAATACGATGTGGTTGATTGAGGTAGGGGCCTTTGTGCTTCAGAAGTTCAGGCAACTTGCTTCTTTCATGACAAAATGAGGACCTTGGCTGGAGGTGGAGTCTCTGGGGGGTGCTAACGGTTGATGTTCAAAGGCTAACTGAAAGGTTGGAGGTGAGAGTCCACTCAGAAACACCTTGGAACCAAGGCCTGGTGATCTACTTCCAAAAACTCAGCCACTGAAGACTCTGCAGAGCACAGTTCTGCTCTGACCCACGTGGGGTGGCTGTGAGTCGGAGCTGACTGGCTCGCGAGTGGTGGTGCAGTTCAGGAAGGAGGCTCTTCACCGAGACGCTTTCATTTTCACAGCCTGTGCATGTGGCCCAGAGCCCTCCAGTTGTGCAGAAAGCCAAGCTTTTGCCCAAGGTCACTTTCCTTCAAGGCTGAGGGATGGGGTCATCCAAGGGCAGCCCTGGCCCCTTCTCCGGGTCTTCTCTGATGCATCCTTGGGTGGGTGTGGCGCCTTTGCCAGAGCCTTGACCTACTGGTGTTGGGGGCCACCTCTAACTGCCTCCCGTCTGTGAGCAGAGCCAACCCTTCTTCAGTGAGGGGTGCAGGTCCAAGGTGTGGCTGAGAGGCTGGGAAAGACGCAGTTCCTGAGTGGGGCAGGGAGGTCAGAGCCAGGCATGGGGTTCTGGAACTTTCTTTCCCACAGCAACCCCCCCCCCCACACACACACACTTTAATCTCACTTTACTTCTGGGAAACAAAACTCGGGCTACTTGAATGCCCAACTCTTCTCTTCTGTCTTGTCTTGACAGCTTCTCCTCCTGCCCAGCCTCGGGAAGCGGGGGGTCTTTTCCTCCACTTTGCCCTGCCATTGATTCTCCCCACCTTCCCCTGAGCCCCCTGAGCATGGAGGAGCATCAGCTCCCCAGGGGCCACAGCATGGGAACGCTTAGGAAATCCCATCTAAGTTTCTGGAGGAGCGCACTGCTCAGCAAAATGAAAAGGATAAGTATCACCTGTAGGATGAATTCTGGACTCAAGGTGGGGCTCTTCCCTGGGGCTCTCATCTTCTCCAGCTCAGCGAAGGGTACCACCGTCCAACCAAAAAACTAGAGATCGATATCTCTCATAAATATCACTTCAGAATCACGAACATAGATTCTAAAATCCTTAACAAAATTCTAGCAAATAAACTTGACAACAACGTATGAAAAGAATGATGTATTATGATTAAATGAGGTTTGTTCCGGAGATGCAAGGTTGGCTCAGTATTTGAAAACTGGTAATGCTAAACAAGAAAAGTGCAGTTTCTGTGACATTCTTGGGTTGACAAAGTTGTAGAAGTGGAGAACAGGTTAGTGGTTGCCAGAAGTGAAAACTGAGGTAGATGTCCCTGTGTGGCAAAAGCGCTTTGCATTCGGCTACTAACCTAAAGGTTGATGGTTCCAACCACCCAATGGCATCTCCAGAGACAGGCCTGGTGGTGACCTGCTTCCGTGAACACTGCAGCCGAGAAAACCCCGTGAAGCAGTTCCACTCTGTTACATGGGGCTGCCACAGTCGGAAGGGGCTTGACAGAGGGGGTGGGGTTGGGACCAGGGCAGGGAAGGAGACCTTTGTGGCAACGGAACCGTCCTACACCTCGATTGCAGTGGTGGTCACTTTAACACACACATGTGATCAAATGACATAGAACAAGGGACACATTTTATCAATGACAATTTCCGGGTTTGATCTTGTATGACAGTTATGTAAGATGTAACCTTGGCGGGAGCAATTGAGTGAAGGGTGCAGGAACTTCTTTGCAATTTCCTGTGAATCTCTAATTATTTCAAAATAAAATGGTAAAAATCAGAGCTATTTGTCTTTTCTATTTTTTCTTGCATCAGTTTTAGTCAGCTTTTAATTAATAATTTATCTCATCTAAAATTTGAAAAAATTGCTGGCTTAAAGTTATTAGCAAAACGCTCTTACTATGTGTTAGACTTCTGAGGATACTGATTATTTTATGGATACTTGTTATTTTTTTTTCTTTTTTTCCTGATTAGTCTCATCAAGAGTTACACATTGTTATGGACTGAATTATTGTGCCTCACAAATATGTGTTTTAAATCCTAGCCTCTATGCCTGTGGTTATAATCTCATCTGTGAATGGGTAGTCTTTGTTATGTTAATGGACAGGATTAGTGTAGGGTCTGTCTTGAGTAAATAACCTTTTGTGATATAAAAGAGATTAAACAAGTAAACCAGTAAGCAGAGATGGGGGAAGACTGATGCCAAGCCACATGGAGATCTCCAAGGAACCAGGAAACAGAAGCTGAAGATACAAGGAGCTTCCTCCAGAGACAACAGAGAGAGAAAGCCCTCGCCTAGAACCAGAACCTTGAACTCGGGCTTCTAGCCTCCTAAACTGTGAGAAAATTAATTTCTGCTTGTTAAAGCCATACACTTGTGATATTTCTATTACAGCGGGACTAGATGACTCTAACACATATGTTATTAGTTTATCCAAAGAAATAACTATTTATCCTGTCTGTTTGCTTGCATGGTTTCTTTATCATTGATTTCTGCTCTTATTTTTACCCTTTCTTTTCTTCTACTTCTTTTTTTTAAGTTTACTTTGCTGTTCTTTCTATAACATCTTGTGGTGCGTGTTTAGCTCATTAATCCTGAATCATTTTTCTTTTTTTTAACACATGAAAATAAGGCTATACAGCCCCTTTTAGGCATGATATTAATTGCATCCAATGTGTTTTGATGTTTCCAAACCAAAAAACCGAACCCAGTGCCGACGAGTCAATTCCGACTCATAGTGACCCTATAGGACAGGGTAGAACTGCCCCATAGAGCTTCCAAGGAGCACCTGGTGGATTCGAACTGTTGACCTTTTGCTTAGCAGCTGTAGCACTTAACCACTGCACCACCAGGGTTTTGATGTATAGTTATATTAATATCATTTAGTTCAATGTATTTTCTGATTTCCATTATAATTTCTTCTGTAACCCATCGATTACTTACTTTTTATTTCCAAAAAAATAGGATTTTCTGTGACATTGTTAATGATTTCAAATATAACTGCACTGTGATTAGAGAAGCCACCTTATGATTTCAATTCTTTGAACTTTGTTGAAGTTTTTGTGTGGCCCATTCATGATGCGATCAAAGGAGCTCTGGTGGCACAGTGGTTTAGTGCTCACCTGCTAATCAAAAGGTTGGCAGTTCAAAACCACAGCTGCTCCACAGGAGAAAGACCTGGCAACCTGCTTCCTTAAAGATTTCACCCTTGGAAACCCTGTGAGGGCAGTCCCACTCGGTCACAGGATCACTATGAGTGGGAATCAGCTTGAAGGCAATGAGTTATTATGTCACCAATATTTGTAAGTATTTTGTGTATACTTGTGTTGCAAGGAAGAGTCTTATAGACTACACGATTTATGTCTTTCCACAATGTCTTTATTAAATGGTTTGTTTCAGGTCTTAAATTAATTTTATTAATTTATTAAGCACAAACATACATTAGCAGGTTCTTGGCTATCCCGGATGCCAGAGATCTCAGATCACCAAAGAGGGGAGAAATGGAAGAGACAGGTCAAGCTTATGGCAAGCGAGGACAGCAATTAGATGGTGCAGTTCAATGATGCCGTTTGATGGTTGGCAATGATCTCCAGTCTCAAAGTTTAGCGGTGGTCCCTGGATCACGCATTGTTCCGCGTGGGCTCAGAAGCGTGGTACTAGGAAGTTCTACAAGTGAGCCGGGGTGAGCTGCTGCAGCTCACTGCTTCCTAAGTTCTCAACATATGGCCGAATGGCTCTGGGAAGGCTCTGAGCACCGTTGTCACCTTCTGTTGCTTCTTTTATATTCTTTGGAGCTCTTTGAGCTCACCTGGTTGATGTCGATAAAGTTCAGTGACGTTATGTGGGTTTCTTCTTGATGAAGTCTGTCAGTCTCTCTGGTTGTCCTGACACGACTACCTTCCTCCGTCAAGCCCAGGTCTTTTTATCTCTTGGGCCTGCTCCCCTCATAACCCAACTCCACGGGGTCTGCTGAGACTTGCTGCTCAAAACAAACTTGTGGTTAGCAAGACAAATAGAGGGGGGAAGGGGTGTTGATTGGGGTTTTCCATATGGCTGAGCAGCCTGTTTCCCCTCATTATAGACTGAACTGAAGATGACAGCCACACTTGTCCAGACATGTCCCAACATGTCTTTTAAGCCTGGTCTCCACAACTTGAAAAGCATGTGTGTTCTGCAGTTGTTGGGTTCCCTTTTCTATATATAGCTTCATTTTGGTAATCATGGCTCAGCTGTCTATTTCTCCTGCCCTCTCCCTGCTTGTTCTATCAATTTATTCAGAGCATGTGTGACAAGGCATCACTATGAGTGTGAATTGTGGTGTTTGTGAAGAACATTGAATATACCATGGGCTGCCAGAAGAATGAAAAAAACTGTCTTGGAAGAAGTGCAGAAAAAATATTCCTTAGAATCAAGGATAGCGAGACTTTGTCTCGATTACTTTGGACATTTTGTCAGGAGGGACCAGTCTCTGGAGATGGACATCATGCTTGGTAAGGTAGAGGGTCAGTGAAAAAGAGGAAGACCTTCAGTGAGATGGATTGACACACTGGCTGCAACAGTGGACTCAAATGTACCTGCTATTGTGAGGATGGCGCAGGAACGGGCAAAATTTTGTTCTTTTTTTTTTTTTTATATATACGGGTCTCTATGAGTTGGAGACTGTGTGGATCATAGCAAATTACAGCTAACATTGGGAAGAATAGGGATTCCAGAACACTTAATTGTGCTCATGCAGAGCCTGGGCAAAGACCAAGAGGTAGTCCTTCAAACAGAACAAGGGGATACTGAGTGGTTTAAAATCAGGTCAGGGTTGTGTCCTTTTACCACACTTTTTGAATCTGTATGCTGAGCAAATAATCTGAGAAGCTGGACTATACGAAGAAGAATGGGGCAACAGTGTAACCGAGTGCCACTCGGGTTCTTGTCCCGTCTTGTTAGCCGATTGAAGTAAGATGGACACTGATTGCAAGGGAACCAGAAAGTGGTAAGTTTATTGTCTGCGCAGACGAGCGATGCGTGGCGTCTAGTGGCCAGAAGGTCACGTGCTCGCTGACTAAAGGGCTGGGGAGCTTTTTGTTTTTAATGGCATTGGGGGTTGGATTTGGAACCCAGAACTTTCTCCCCTTAGCCCTCCCATATTCAGGGGTCCGGAGGCGGGGAGGGGGGTGTCATCAGTTGAAGGACGTGATTTCTTCAATCTCTGCATGCTTCAAGGTGTAACTCAGGCTAGTTCAGTGGATGGAGCCACTACCCCAAAAATACTGTCAACTTGATTTGGCCATGCTTCCCAGTATTGGGTGATTGTCCTCCATTTTGTGATTGTAATTTTATGCTAAAGAGGATTAGGGTGGGATTGTAACACTACCCTTATCCGGTTCACATCCCTGATCCAATGTACAGGGAGTTTCCCTGGGGTGTGGTCTGCCCCACCTTTTATCTCTCAAGAGATAAAGAGGAAAGGGAAGCAAGCAGAGAGTTGGGGGCCTCATACCACCAAGAAAGCAGCACCAGGAACAGAGCGTGTCCTCTGGACATGGGGTCCTTGAGCCTGAGAAGCTCCTCGACCAGGGAAAGATTGAGGTCAAAGGCCTTCCTCCAGAGCTGGCAAACAGAGAAAGCCTTCCCCTGCAGCTGACACCCTGAATTTGGACTTGTAACCTACTAGACTGTGAGAGAATAAATGTCTTGTTAAAGCCATCCACTTGTGGTGTTTCTATTACAGCAGCGCTGGACGACTACGACAGCATCCTAAGCGGGAAGGCAGGCGCCAAGCTGCACCCGCTTAGCAAGATTTAACTCATGGCAAAGAGCTAATTCTCTTAAAGGAAACTCGGTGCAGAGTGGTGGAGGAATGGTTGCTAGGAGGCCAATGGGAACCAGAACAAAAGGATGCAGCTCACGTGTGCGTTGTTGCACGCTCTGTGGAGGGTTGTGAAATCAATCGGTGGGACGCAGCCAGCTTTTTTTTTTCAAATAAAATGGATAGAAACCCTCAGAGTTCTTCCCATGAAGGAAGGGTAAAAGCTGCTTTGTAAAACTCTTGCTTCAAAAACCCATAGCACACACCTGGCTCTGTGTGTGCTCAGGTTGCCTGTAAAGTACATGTCTTGTTGTGGGTCAGGGTAAAAGTCCTAAAAAGATAGGAAAACACTGCCCTCCACGTCTTGCCATCCACAGCTGTGTTCTGCTTTGACTCCTGTTATTTCATCTGACATCCCTCTCAGCCACCACCAGGACAAGAGCAGACTGCTGACACACACACGTAGGACAGCAGGGTCCCTGCAGACCTGCACCTTGCCCAGAACTGCCCTCTATCCTTCTGGGCCATCCTTTCCTGGTCTGCACCTCAGGGATCCCCTCCCCAGTGCTCCAGTGGCCTGGGCCCACGGCCATGGGCAGTTTGTCCACCCTCACAGGAACCAGGGGCTGCTTAGGCCCAGGCCCTGCTGCGGGGAGGCGCTGCTTGCTGTGTTTTCTCCTCCCAGGCTCCCTCGTGTCCCAGGGCCGCGGGGCTCAATTTGAGGTTCCCAGGAAGAGGGAACCACTCCCCAGGCACTGGGCCCTTCTTCGTCCAGGGATGCTGTTTACAGGCTCTGTCTTCTCACCCCAGATAGCCTCCCCCCACCACCCCGTTCTCCCCAGGGCCACTGGGCGTGTGGTCAGCCTGGACGTCTGGGGGGGCACAGGTCCCTCCACTGCCTTCTGATGTCTCCCTAAAAAAAAAAGTGTGTGTGTGTGCAAATGTGTGAGTGTGACTGTGTAACCGTGTGCGAGCATGTGACTGTGTAAGCATGTGCAAGCGTGCGAGTGTGTAAGCATGTGCAAGTGTGCAGGCACATGCAAGTGTGTGAGTGTGCACGTGTGCAAACATGATATGTATAAGTGAGCGTGTAGGTGTGTGCATGAGTGTGGAAGGACCAAGGTGGCACTGACTGGGAAGGACAGGGATAAGATGGGGCATGGGCAGGAGAGCCTAACTCCCAATAGGAAGAAGTCCTGGCTTCCTACTCAGGGCATTTCTCAGAGTGGGGAGCAAGAGGCCACCCGGTCCAGGGCCAGAGCGTGGACCTCACTTTTGCTCCGGCCCCTCCTGGAGCTTCCTGCTAGTGCCAATGTAGGACCCACCCAGATAGGGCGCAGCCAGAAGAGGGCTCAGCAGTGCACCCTTCCTCCAGGGTGGGGGAGGTGAGTGTGTCAGGAAGATGCAGGTGGTCCTGGCCACCTTTTCTCTTTTCTGACACTCATTCTTGGCAAAGATCTCACTCCCGAGCTCCAGGAAACCAAACCGCGAGTGGAACTCACGGTCAGTTTGTCCAAATCCTTCTCCCACCCCCCGGGGACACATCCCCTGCTTCCTCCCCCTCATCAAACCCCCTCCCCCACCTGTCCTGAGAATACCCTGAGCTGGGACAGAGGAAAGCAGGCCTGGGCTGGTGAGAAGGGCAGGGCGGGGCACAGGGACAGGAATAAGAGGCAAGGTGTGTTTAGAACCCAGACCTCACATCCTTCTCCTGTAGGGTGGAGGCTGAGGACCCAGAGCACAAATATATTAGGCCATGGCACACACAGTAAGACTTAGATCTCAGCAGAGGCTGACTTCCATGAGAGCGGAGTGGTGGAGCAGGGATGGCAAGGGGCCCCAGGGAGAGGACCCTCGGGGGTGGGGCACCACAGGAGGCAGCCCTGGGGAAAAGGCTGGTCATACAGGCCAAGCCTAACTCTAGGGAGATGCCCTGGGGGGTGGGACATGAAGGTCCTGCTCTTTAGAGGCCACAGGAGGAGGCTCTGGGGATTTGCCCTCCCTCAGACCCAGGTGACCTGAAGGAGGTGAGAACTGAACCTTTTACTTTGGGCACGTTTTCGGCCATTCTTGGGGTGGGATGTAAGCAGAAGGGGATGCTGCGGCCGCCCCCAGCCCCACAGACCCCAGGAAAGAAGGGGACCCCAGGGTCTCTGTGATGCCTGTGCAGGCCAGGGTTCCCAGCCCGGGGTGAAGGGCCTGACCCTGGGCTCTCCCCAGGCCCAGAGCCTCAAACTGCGCTGCCCATCCTCCCTTGTGTCCCGACCCCAGACCATGAAGGTCGCCGGCCTTGTGCTGCTGATGGCGTTGTTGTGCACGGAGCTTAATGAGCTGGGGGAGGAGGGCACGATGGAGTGGGGGGTGATGATGGGGCGGGGCCAGGGTGGGGACACAACTAGGAGGAGATGACAGGATTGGGTGAGGTCCCTGTGTATAGTCGCTGTTTATGTTGGTGAAAGAAGGTATTTGCAGTGAAGAAGTCGTTGGTCTTGCAAAATTCTATCATTCGATCTCCGGCATTGTTTCTATCACCAAGGCTATATTTTCCAACTATTGGTCCTTCTTCTTTGTTTCCAACTTTTGCATTCCAATCGCCAGTAATTATCAATGCATCTTGCTTGCATGTTCGATCAATTTCAGGCTGCAGCAGCTGATAAAAATCTTCTATTTCTTCATCTTTGGCCCTAGTGGTTGGTGCATAAATTTGAATAATAGTCGTATTAAGTGGTCTCCCTTGTAGGCGTATGGATATTATCCTATCACTGACAGCATTGTACTTCAGGATAGATCTTGAAACGTTCTTTTTGACGATGAATGCAACTCCATTCCTCTTCAAGTTGTCATTTCCAGCATAGTAGATTATATGATTGTCCAATTCAAAATGGCCAATACCAGTCCATTTCAGCTCACTGAAGCCTAGGATATACATGTTTATGTGCTTCATTTCATTTTTGACGATTTCCAATTTTCCTAGATTCATAGTTCATACATTCCGGTTCCGATTATTAACGGATGTTTGTAGCTGTTTCTTCTCATTTTGAGTCGTGCCACATCAGCAAATGAAAGCCCCGAAAGCTTTACTCCATCCACATCATTAAGGTTGATGCTACTTTGAGGAGTCAGCTCTTCCCCAGTCATCTTTTGAGTGCCTTCCAACCTGGGGGGCTCATCTCCCAGCACTATATCAGACAGTGTTCTGCTGCTATTCATAAGGATTCCACTGGCTAATGCTTTTCAGAAGTGGACTGCCGGATCCTTCTTCCTAGTCTGTCTTAGTCTGGAAGCTCAGCTGAAACCTGTCCTCCATGGGTGACTCTGCTGTTATCTGAATACCAGTGGCATAGCTTCCAGCATCACAGCAACACACAAGCCCCCACAGTACGACAACCTGACAGACCAAGATGGATGTCAGAGGAGACTCTGAAACTTGCTCTTGAGCGTCGAGCAGCTAAAGCAAAAGGAAGAATTGATGAAGTAAAAAACTGAACAGAGGATTTCAAAGGGCAGCTCGAGAAGACAAGGTAAAGTATTATAACGACATGTGCAAAGAGATGGAGATGGAAAACCAAAAGGGAAGAACACTCTCGGCGTTTCTCAAGCTGAAAGAACTGAAGAAAAAATTCAAGCCTCAAGTTGCAATAGTGAAGGATTCCATGGGGAAAATATTAAACGACGCAGGAAGCACCAAAAAAGATGGAAGGAACACACAGAGTCATTATATCAAAAAGAATGTCGATATGCAACCATTTCAAGAGGTGGCATATGATCAAGAACCGATGGTACTGAAGGAAGAAGTCCAAGCTGCTCTGAAGGCATTGGCGAAAAACAAGGCTCCAAGAATTGATGGAATATCAATTGAGATGTTTCAACAAACAGATGGGGCGCTGGAGGTGCTCACTCGTCTATGCCAAGAAATACGGAAGACAGCTTCCTGGCCAACTGAGTGGAAGAGATCCATATTTATGCCTATTCCCAAGAAAGGTGATCCAAGCAAATGTGGAAATTATAGAACAATATCATCAATATCACATGCAAGCAAAATTTTGCTGAAGATCATTCAAAAATGGCTGCAGCAGTATACCAACAGGGAACTGCCAGAAATTCAGGCCAGTTTCAGAAGAGGACGTGGAACCAGGGATATCATTGCTGATGTCAGATGGATCCTGGCTGAAAGCAGAGAATACCAGAAGGATGTTTACCTGTGTTTTATTGACTATGCAAAGGCATTCGACTGTGTGGATCATAACAAACAATGGATAACACTGGGAAGAATGGGAATTCCAGAGCACTTAATTGTGCTCGTGAGGAACCTGTATGTAAATCAAGAGGCAGTTGTTCGGACGGAACAAGGGGGTGCTGATTGGTTTAAAGTCAGGAAAGGTGTGCGTCAGGGTTGTATTCTTTCACCATAGCTATTTAATCTGTATGCTGAACAAATAATACAAGAAGCTGGACTATGTGAAGAAGAATGGGGCATCAGGATTGGAGGAAGACTCATTAACAAGCTGTGTTATGCAGATGACACAACCTTGCTTGCTGAAAGTGAAGAGGACTTGAAGCACTTACTAACGAAAATCAAAGACCACAGACTTCAGTATAGATTACACCTCAACATAAAGAAAACAAAAATCCTCACGACTGGACCAATGAGCAGTATCATGATAAACGGAGAAAAGATTGAAGTTGTCAAGGATTTCATTTTACTTGGATCCACAATCAACAGCCATGGAAGCAGCAGGCAAGGAATCAAAAGATGCATTGCATTGGGCAAATCTGCTGCAAAGGACCTCTTCAAAGTGTTGAAGAGCAAAGATGTCACGTTGAAGACTAAGGAGCGCCTGACCCAAGCCATGGTATTTTCAATCGCATCATATGCATGTGAAAGCTGGACAATGAATAAGGAAGACCGAAGAAGAGTTGATGCCTTTGAATTGTGGTGTTGGCGAAGAATATTGAATATACCATGGACTGCCGAAAGAACGAACAAATCTGTCTTGGAAGAAGTGCGGCCAAAATGCTCCTCAGAGGCAAGGATGGCGAGACTGCGTCTTACATGCTTTGGACATGTTGTCAGGAGGGATCAGTCCCTGGAGAAGGACATCATGCTTGGCAGAGTACAAGGTCAGCAGAAAAGAGGAAGATCCTCAATGAGGTGGATTGACACAGTGGCTGCAACAATGAGCTCAAACTTAACGATTGTAAGGATGGCACAGGACCGGGCAGTGTTTCGTTCTGTTGTGCGTAGGGTCGCTATGAGTCGGAACCGACCTGATGGCACCTAACAACAACACAACAACAACTGCCTCGAGGAGCCCCTGGCCCGGCGAAAGCCCTGGAGGCAGGGCTCAGCAACCCTGGTGTGACCCGCCCCCCCCCCCGCCCCCGCCAGTGTCTGTTCTTTTCTGGCTGCCTCAGTGTCCGCACTGGCTTCCAGGCTAGCTGGGGAGTGGTCCTAAGGCAGAGAGGTAGGGTCCTCTTTATGGAGGGAGCAGGGAGCTGAGGGCCAAAGGCGTGGTCCCGGGGGGGCCAGGGGGCTCAGGGGGGCCTCCACCCTTCACAGGAAAGAGGCCACCTACGTTGGCAAGAGCTGTGAATATCTTTGTCGCTAGTTTTTGGAGTTTGCCAAAGAGGCTGCTCTGGGTCCACTTACCCTGTAGGAGAGGAGAATGGAACCCTCGAGTTGAAGGTGGAACATATGTGGATCTCAGCCGCTGTAACCCAATCTCTGTAACATGGTGGCCCAGGCAGGGCCCAGCCTCTGGTCGCTGGCCGTGGTTGTGGGGGCTTTTGCTCAGCTTGGGTCCTGGCGTGACCTCTGCACCTGCTGTGTCCCTGGCCCTTGGCCATCTGGGCCTTCCTGAGACAGGTGAGGGCAGGGATCCGTGGTCCCAGCCCTCCTGGGGCCTCTTAGCCAGATGTAGGTGTGCACAGGACCGCGGAGGCGTGCCTGCCCTCAGGGTTTCGGGTCACAGCTGCCTCTGGCCCTCCTCCGCGTGCAGCCCACTTATGCCACTGCCCTGCCACCCCATATTAAACGCTTTCCCCAAGGACTTGCTGCCATCTTTTATTCGAATTCCTTCAGGGGCTGAGAGGCGGCATAGCTCTCCCAGAAGACTCCCTGCGGGAGGTCAGTCTCCACAGAGGCGGCCACAGGCTCAGGGGTCCCAGCAGACGCCCAGTGGGGCCAGGGGGAGGGGCCTCACGGCAGTCCCCACAGTCGCCTCATTTCCAGTCTCCCCGTATCTCTAAGCGCGGCTATGAAGGCACACAGATCCCCCCTGAATCCTGAAACATGTCACTGCCCCTTTGGGTGTCCCGCCCCATCCTGAATGCTGAAAATTTAGTCCTTTCTCCATGGTCACACTCCCCGGGTTACCAGGGGCTCCACTGACCGTCAGACACGGTTGCTGATGTGAGGGACGCCTCGTTGTGTGCCACCAGAAAGGGTAGATAGGGTGGCCAACTGATCTTCAAGCCGCGATGTGGGGGTTGGGGGCAGCGGCAAGGCGGAGAGACCTTCTGATGTCGTGTATCTCCTGAGACTGCTCAGGACGCTGTGGTCGGTGTGTGGCCAACCATCTTCATCAGTGGCTGCAGACACGGCCTGAGTGCCCAGAGTGCCCAGAGTGTAAAGCTGGCAACAGCAGAGAAAACGTGGTCCGGATTTAGGGGCGAGGGAGCCAGGAGCCCCAAGGGCCCAGGCTGGAACCTCCACTGGGATGCCGGATGCTTCCCTTCTCGTCGTTTTTGATGCTGCTTTTCCCCTTGGTGTTCTCGGCCCATCTTCAGCATCCCAGGCCTTTCCAGAGCCACAGGCTTGCCCTCCAGCCAGCAGGAATCCCTCTCCCTGTGTCTCACCCTGTTCTTGTTCTGGCTGCTCAGTATCTCAGCTGTGTCTCCTTCCCGCCTCCTCCCAGCCAGAGAAGAGTCAGTACTGGGGCTCCCACCTGGCCCTCCTTACTCTGGGATGCCCCCCCCCCTTCTGTTAGCTAAGGCCCCACTGGCCACTCTCAGGGCAGCCGTGACATCTGGACACAAGGCAGGAGAGCCTCCTGCTGGGGCTGCTGGTTGGGTGGCCTAACTTGGCCCTGAGGACTGAGGCAATGTCTGCTTCTCTCTCCCAGCCTTTTCTCCCCAGACTTCTGGATTTGCTGTTGAAACAGGCCAAGGCCCTGGCTCTGCCACGTCCCCTTGTGGGCTTAATTTAATTTCTGTATCCCCAGCATCTAACAGAGTAAGCAAATCTCTTTTATAAGGATCAGCACAAAGCTGGTTCCCACGAGGAGGAGGTTAAAGATGTCCCAAGTGTCCAACACTTCCAAGCTGCTGTCCCCCTCCATCATCTCTGACAGCAGCTGCCGCCCTCCCCTCAGTACTTCTGCCTGCCTTTGAGTTCCCTAATTCGATGCCACGTCTCACAAAACTCCACCATACACAGGTTCTGACTCCAAGTGCTTCCTCCCACTCACAATTGCCTTTATTCAATTGAAGAAGGTGAATGTAAAAAAAAAAAAAAAAGTACACTATAGACTCAATGAGCTGAGGGGTCCCTGCAGCCCTTCCCCTAGCGGCACTGTGCTCAGGGCCTGGTTCCCCCACGTCCCCTCCGTGGCTTCAGCTTTTACTGGGTGACTGATTTTCCATTTGCACTGGGACATTACTGACAGTGGGCACTGAGTGGGTGTGCAGGGACAGCAGGACACTGCGGTCAGGGACACTTTGGTCAGAGACACCATGGATGGGGACACTGCGGTCAGAGAGACCGTGGTCAGGGAGACTGTGGTCAGGGACACCTGTGGTCAGGGACACCCGTGGTCAGGGACACCCGTGGTCAGGGACACCATGGTCAGGGACATGGTGGTCAGAGACACTGTGGTCAGGGACACTGTGGTCACAGACACTGTGGTCAGGGACACCATGGACAGGGACATAGTGGTCAGGGACACCATGGTCAGGGACACTGTGGACAGGGACGCCATGGACAGGAACATAGTGGTCAGGGACACGATGGACAGGGACAGCCCTCCAGCTCAGAGATGGCTCTAACACCCATCTGTACCACAGTCCTTCCACCCAACATGCTCCTGGATTCAGTGCCCAGCCCCACTAGGCCTTCAGCAGGACTTCCAGGATCCCCTACCTGCACTCCTGCCCCCACTCTGCTCTCCTCCAGGGGCTGGGGCAGGAGGGACTTCCCCTCGGAGAGCTAGGGCTCCGTAGGTCTCAAAGCAGCCCGTAGAGATGGGACAGCAAATGGCTATCGACCCTCAAAAGGGATCCCACCTGTGGGCAGGTACAGGGAAAGGGGGAAGAAGTCAAGAGACAGAGTGCCAGTGGTATACCTGGGCGCAGAGCCTGGGGACCTGCCGAACTGATCAGGGTTATACCAATGGATGAGGGCCCTCTCCCCAGCCCTGCAGATTCAGGACCAAGGGACAGAGCCTGTGGGAGGGATCTCCATGCTCACATGACCCGGGCAGGACTGGGCCTGAGTTCTGCCAGGGGAGTGGTGAGCTCTCTGAAGCTGGGACCAGGCCATCCCTCCTTGCCCCTTCCCACCCCGCTCCCTGCCTGCATTCCCCACCCTTACACCTTCCCCTCCTCTTCCCCCCTTCACTTCTCCCTCCACTCCTCCCCCACACTCCGCCAGCTCTGGGGTCAGCCCTGTGGGGGGCCACCTCCCAGGATCTGGACCCTACTTGGTTTTTTGCCACCAGGGGATCCTCCAAGTCTCTGTCCTCTCCGGACCAGCCCCACCTCCTTTCCCACCATTGCTCTGCTGCAGCCCTTGCGCCCCCTGGCGGCCGAGAAGAAGGAGGACAAGCAGGTCCCTCCACAGAGGAAGGAGACCTGGTGGGCAGGTGAGCCTGCTGCACAGGCAGGGAGGGGAAGCGACGCAGAGTGGACAGGACAGAGAAAAGGCCGGCCAGCTTGGCGGAGCCCCGTGTTCCACCCGCAGCCACCGTGTCCCACCCACACCCAGTACCAGCTGTCCTCCTGCCTGGTGGGATCCTAAGCCCTGGGTTGGGGGGCCAGGAGGCCCTGTGGCCTGCTGGGCAGTGCCCCGGATGCCCCTAGGCCAGGCTGGTGGCACAGCCCCCTCCCAACATGAGGCATTGGGGAGGTGATGGAGAGTTGGACCACAGACTCAGAAGCCCCAGTGCTGTAGAGCTGCCTCAAAGTGTGAGTCCTGGGGAACAGGCAGCCAGCAGCAGCTCATGCAGGCAGCGGGGGGGTGGGGGTGGGGTGGTTCCTGCCCAGTGGGTTTCAGGAGGACCTGGGCTCTGGGACAGTGTCAGACAGCAAGGGGAGGATGGAGACCCCAGATGGCTGGTCATGTGGATGGGCCCCGGCATGCCCCCATCTATTTGGGGCCTGAAACTTTCCCCAAGTCACCCAGGAGGAGAAATGGGCAGGGTGTGCTGCAGTGGGTAGGGGACAGTCAGAAAGGCAGGGTGTCCTATCAGTGTCGCCCCCCCCCCCAGAACTCCTCTTTACCCTCCAGCCACCTCCCCACACACGAACAGCCTGTGGGAGACCCAGGATCCCGTGTGGCCTCCCACTGGGGCCTCTGTGTCCCAAGCAGCTCAGTCACCCCTACTGCCTCCCCAAGTGGAAGAGCGACACTCTAAGCAGCTAGGCTCCCCCGTCCAGTTCCTCGGGATCACTGCACTGGCCAGCAAGGCGTGGGGAGCCCCGTACTCCCTGGTGGCCCCTCTGAGCCTCAGTCTCCTCAACCAGGCTGATCTGGGGGCAGGCAGAGGACAGCTCAGCCGGCATGGCCACACTGAGGTCTAAGGCAGGAGGCTGCCCGGGGGGGCGGGGGGGTGGAATCTCGGGGTTCCTGTCGGCAGGGCATACAGTCCAGGACCCACCTCTGGCTCCCCCAGGCCCCACCCTCTCGACTGGCCTCTCCAGACCGGGCTTCCTCCTGTGGGGGTTGAGGGGAGGACAGGCACCCCCCCACACACACGCTCAGTGTCCTGATCTGGAGGAGGGGGGAGGGGAGACAGGCTCTAGGAGACCCTGGGGCTCCCTCTCCCGCCTCCCAGTGCCTTGGGCCAGGCCGTTGCTCTCTGGGGCTCAGTTTCCCCTGCGTGGGGCAGTGCAGGGCGCAGGAGGTCCAGGAGGGGGCGCACTTGCATAGCCAAAATCAGGAACGGGTTTCTGGAATGATTTTTTTTTTTTTTCTCAAACCAGGTCCGGCCAGGGAGGGGGCGGAAGACCTGCAAGAGGCCCGCCAGCCACCCTGCCCCCCAATCCGGCCAGCCCCTCCGGGTGGCCGCTCCCGGGCTTCAGGAAATCGAAACTCTCCGCCCTCGGCTCCTCCCTCCTCCCCGCCCCCCAGGCCCGTCCCAGGCTCCCTCTGCTCATAGTGCTGTGTGCCCTCCTAGCCTCCCCTCCTCCCGGGGCGGGGCAGCAGGAAGCGGGCAGGACCACCAGCCGCCCCCGGGAGGTCGGGCTCTTCTGGCCCCAGCCCTAAAAGAACTTTGACCCCCAACCCAGAGCAGAGGAAATGCGGCCCCAGGCGCACTGTCCTGCCCCGACCGGCTCCTAAACTCAGTTTCCAATTTTGGGAACGGGAAGTGACCATCCAGACTTCCCTCAATGTCCTCTGAGAAGAGTGTGAGGAATTAAGATCACCTGGTGGCACAGTGGTTAAGAGCTCAACTGCTAACCAAAAGGTCCGTAGCTGGAACCCACCAGGTGCTCCTTGGAAACTCTGTGGGACAGTTCTACTCTGCCCTATAGGGTCATTATGAGTTGGAATTGACTCGACCGTAAGGAGTTTTTCCGGAGGGTAGTGGATGCCCAGAGGAGCATATTCCTGCCAGCTGCCTCACCAGGAGGCGCCCCATGTTCTCAGGGTCAAGTTCAGTTTCCGCCCATGACCTGATTCCGCTTGTGCAGCTTCCTCTCCCTATCCTGACCCTGCCCACAATTCACAAAATCCGTTTCTTCTTCAAAAGTCACTTGCAAGGTGAAAGGCACTATAAATTCATTCTACCTGGGGACTCAGGACCCCCAGCTGTGATGAAAGAGCTGTCAGGGTCCTTGGTGCGATGGCCTTCTTTCCATCCTCTTTTTTCATCTCTTGCTTTTCATGCTGGTCTGACCCACTCAAGTTAATCAAAATGTTTTCACTCCCACTGAGCCTTAGCCTCAGTCCCCAAGGGCGGCTCTGATACGCTTCTTGGTCTTTCCCAGGGGCTTGCTCTGTCCGGGTCCTTACCCTCCTACGTGGAGTAGGTGTCTTCTCAGGCCCCACCACCTCCAGCTCCCCAGTGTGTGCCTGTCTGGGATGTATTCCTACCCCAGGGCTCCAGGACCGGTGAGTCTGGCCAGCTTCTGCACCCTCAGTGCCCCAGCCACGCGTGCCGGCCAAACCACCTGCAGGCCCCTTTGGGCCAACAGCCAGGACACCACATTCCAAGTGTTTCCGAGTGCCGCCCTGTGTGACACCCCTCATGTTCCACCTGACCCCTCTTTGGTTTCAAGGCTCCCAGAGATGGTACTATTAGCCTGAGGGTGACCACTGTCACACGCCACCGGGACAAACACGCCCAGCACAGCTCTGGCTGGCCTGAGACAGCAAGGTTGAACGAAGCGGACAAAGTGTGAGCTCAGACCCTGCGCGCTCCGCCCAACCGGGAGCCCAGGCTGACTTGAGAACTGAAGTGACCACAGCACGCCTGGCGCCCTGGGAGAGCTGCTTCATCCATTCCACTGTTTGCTGCTTCTTGGTTCTCATCCAGTGCCGCCCAAATCCAAGCCCTCCTTGGCCTTGAGAACAAACACCGCAACCTGAAGGCCACTCCCTGTTGTTCCCACAATAAGGTTTGCATCGGGGAGTTGCCTGCCTCAACCCGACAGCGGCTGCAGTCCTCGACCTTCTCCAGGCCCCCACCTTCTCTCCCATCCAGCCTGTTCCGCCCTCTGCCAGGTCCCAGCAAAGCATTTTTCCCACACAGACAAGCCTTCCCGGATCGTCCCCGCCTGCAGTGGGACACCTGAACGATGAGCCCCCCACAGAGGCAGAAAGCAAAGACATGGGGCTGGGGGCTGACCGCTTCTCTTCTCCCACTGCCCCAAGGGTGCCACAGGGGAACTAAGACCCCAGGTCCCTCCCCAACTAGCACCTGTGGGGTCGGGACAACAGGCAGGGTGGGCTACGCAGTTGGAGAGTGGAAACATGTTTATTTGAGGCACCAGGGAAGCTGGGGGCTGAGTGTGGTGGGGATGTGGGGGGGCGTGCAGGGGCTCAGGCGGACGTGTGGGTGGGAGCAGATCCCTGGTTTGGGAAGCAGTGGGAGCCCCCGCCCCCTAAAAGGCTACCCTTGACGTGAGTGAAACATGGGGGGGTGGGTAGAGATGCCAGAGAAAACAGGTTTGGGTGGTGGAGTCCCCTCTCCCTCCAGGGACACGCCCAACCACACTCGCCTCTGCATACACCTGAGGGTTCCCTCCCTCACCAGCCCCCCACACACTCACGTGCACACCGATGCCACACCTGGCATCCCCAAGGGCGGTGGACTCAGCCCTGATCCCGGGACCCTCAGGCTCCAGGGGAACCCTCACCCCTTCCCTGGGCACCCAGGAAAGTCATATCGTTTCCCTGGAAGAGGGCAGCTGGCTTCTCATGGGGCAGGTCCAAGTGCAAGGTGGGGCTTGGCCCTGGGGACCTGAGCCGAGGTGGGACGGGGCAGGGTGGGAGTCAGAGGAGACTTGAATTCTTGCTGGGGTCTGGGGTCTGGAGAGGGCTGGGATTTCCTTCCTGAGCGGGGGTGTCAGCAGGCACAGGCCCCATGCGTCAGAGGCTGGGCTGCAGCAGCACTGCCAGCAGGCTGAGCAGGAGCCCGATGGCCAGCACGGTGGCACTGACCTGCGGCCCACCACCGGCAGCACTGATGTTGCACAGGAAGCTCTGGCAGCAATGGGTGCCCACAGACACCACTGCGAGGTTAACACTCGGGCCAGGGCAGATCGGGGAGCAGAACTTGTTCAGGGTGCGGCCAAGGTCCACCACGTTCCCTGCATGAGAACGAGGCCGTCAGTGGAAACGGATGGCCTGGCCACACGTGGACAGGGATGGCCCGGGCTTGGGGGGAAGCCTGCCCCCTGCCACTCACCGATGCCCGCTGAGGCAGACACTGTCACGCAGTAGTGGTCCGAGTCAGAGCACATGGTCGGGGTCAGGCAGTTCAAGTTGCTCTTTTGATTCTTGCAGGAGAAGCACACCAGGGAGTGGGCTGCAAGGGAGGGGGAAGTGTTCCCCACAGCGGAGACCCTCCTTGTGCCCACCCCCAAAACAGTGGGGACCTGGCCCTGAAGCTTGGGACTGGCCCTGGTGCTTGGGACAACTCTTGTTTGCAGATGTTATTAGGTTGCAAGGTCCTGCATAAGAGACCAGGAGAAACATCAAGGGCATTGGGCCCTGGCCATCAAGGAGCTTATGGTGACACCAAATGACGGTGATGACATGGGCCCGGGAGGGGCAGAGGCCTTCAGGGAGAGCAGGTGGACCGAGTGACCCCCTCTGCTGGGAAAGAGGGATCTGGAAGGCCAGAGAAGGTCACGTGGAACTGGCCCTGAAGGACCATTGGGCATTTATCTGCTCAGGAGAGAAGGGGCCAAGAGGGTCCGAGACCTGCGGAGAGGCTGCGCAAAGGCCTGAGGGCACCTCACCTTGCTCCACACCCAGAAGGGCAGCCAGCAGCACAGGCAAGAAGACCTTCATTCTGGAGGAACCGGTGTCCCGCGCGGCTCACGAAACCTGCCCCACTCTGGGGGACACAACGTGTCAGAGGGCAAGTAGTGTACCAGGACCAGCTGCCCATCCCGGCCAGGGCCCCAGGGCAGCCTCACCCTTTCCAGTGGAGGCAGAGCCACTGCCCTTCCAGCTGGTGCCCACACTTTGCAGATGGGGAGCCTGAGCCCATGGCGGGGGTGGCTGGCACTTACCACACTCATTCCCCCAGTCCAGGCCCCTCCCCACACTGCTTGCCACAGGCTCTGGCTTGAGCCATGGATGGAGAAACTCATTGGGTGTCCTCAGAATCCCAGGGCAAGGAGGCAGGAGGGCCTGGACCCCAGCTTGGCTCCCTGCCCTGAGGTTTTAGGGGTAGGGTGGGGGTAGTGATCAGTAAAGCTACGAGCTAACCTGCACCCAGAGCTTTCCGTGGGCTGGCCCCGTGCCCAGAGCCAAGGGACACCTAACCCGGCAGGCTTAGCACCACCTGGTGCAGCTTCTGTGCTGGCCAGGGTGGGGTGGGGTGTAGTGGGGGGGGCATCCATAAAGACAATTCTCCCAGTTTGTGGCTGGGAGAGAGGCTTCGTGAGGCCAGCTTCCAGTCACATTGGCAGGGGCTGCCAAGCTGACTGTCGGCCACTGGGGTGAGCGACGGGGGCTGCTCTGCGCCTGCCCAGCACTCTCTTGAGCAGAGGCCCAGGCTTTGGGTGGAGAGAGGAATTGGAAGGGGACCAGTGGGGGTTTGGTTCTCTATTCTGCACGTGGCCAGGTGGCATGTTGTGGGAGGCTGGAGCCTTCTGCCTGGCTTAGATAGCTGTGGGGGTGGGCTGGGAGGAAATGGGGACAGAGAAGGACAAACCCAGGTGGGCTGCCAGAGATCTTGCAGGGGAGGGCGGCGGGCCCTTGGGAATGGCCCAGCCCCTCCTGCCCAGGCCAGCCCTGGAGGGACACCTCTGGTGGGGAGCAGGGCACCAGAGGGCCAAAAGCAGAGCCAGGCCCCTCCTTGCTCCAGGCAAGGGAGGAGGGAAGGAAGCCGTTTCTGGTTCGGTAAGATGAGGTTTGGGTGGAGGACCCCTGAGCTGTCTCCCAGGAAGCCCTGGCATGCAGGGAGCCCCAGGGCCGGCCAGCATCCCACCCACACCCACTGCAAGGCTCCTAACCCAGCCACCGGGTCAGGCTGAGGTAAGGTGGATGGCCGCCACAGGAGCGGGCTGGCCCTTCCAGGGCCGCCAGGATGGGCAGAGGGGGCCCGAGGAGGTTGGCGGTGCCTCCCGCAGGCCTTCCGCCCCAGCCCCACAAACTCCCTCCTGGGAAAGCAGGGCTTCTGGCGACAGCCAGGCCAGCAAGCGAGCACGCATCTTCTGGTCCCCAGGGAGGGAAGGGGGCAGGCGGCCCTGGTCGGCAACCTGGGCTCCAGAGCACCTCGTTTGCATACATCACGTCAAAAAAGGGTGCTTCTATCCTCGGCCTTGGGGCCGGCGCCCATTCCTCCAGGTAATCTACCAGGCCGGTCAATCCACTTCTTCCTGCTGACTCCCGCCCCCAATGCCGCGCCCCTCCCCAAGGCCCACGTTGGGGTCGCGGGGACCTAGAGCTCGGTGGTGGGCTCCCGGTCGAGGCGCAGCCCAGGGACTCGGGCGGCTCCTGCCCCAGATCTCGTGAGTCAGCTGGGAAGGCTGGGGGAGGGGGCAGAGCGCTCGCCCCCGGTCCCCGGCCACGCGGCCACATGTCCTGGCCCCTCTCCGCTCCTCCGAGGACGCCCCCGCCACCCCCGCGCGCTCCAGGCAGGGCACCTCCGGCCGGGGCGCGCGGACCAGGCCCAGGCCGCCTCCCGCCCGCCGCCCGCGCCGCGGCCAACCCCGGCCCGGGACTCACCGCCCGCCCCGGACGCACCAGCAGCCTCGCGGAGCAGCCGGGGTCCCTCGCGCTCGCCCCGCAACTAGGCGCGCAGCGTCCCAGGCCGAGCACAGGGATGCGGGGGCGGGGCCTCGGCGGGGCGGGGCCTCGGCGGGGCGGGGCCTCGGCGGGGCGGGGCCTCGGGCGGGGCGGGGCCTCGGGCTAGAGGACCACGGAGGGGGGAGCTGTTGGGACCTGGGGTCCAGGGACAGCGCTCTCTCGCGGTCGCCCCGGTTCTCTCCGTCGCAGCCTGGGCCCGCCTCCGGTTCCCTTTTACCCGCGGGGAGATCGAAGCCTAGAAGGGTGGGACCCGGACGCCCCCAGCGGGGTGGGACCTGAGCCTGGCAGGTGGCCAGGTCCGCGTGACCCTGGATTATGTGGGTGGGCCCACGCAGGCTGGGGAGCCACGGGCGACCAGACCCATCTGGGGCTAAGCTTGGAGGAGGGAATACGGCAGGGGAGCCCCCCTGTGGGGGGCCGGCTGGGCAGGGGTGGGCGCAGGAGTGACGCACTCCATGGGGACAGGCAGAGCCAGGCCCCTGGGTCCAAGGCTCCCCGACCATCTGTCCGTTCCCACTCCCAGTCTGGGCTGAGCTGTTCCCTGGCCCAACCGCGCGCGGGAGGAAGGACAAGGTGGGAGGCGGGGGCTAGCGACTCTGGTTTCTGGCTTCCAGAGCAGTCGTTTTGGCCAACAGTGACCCCGCGCAGGGACGCGGGTTATATCCGGGTCCTCTGTAGGCTCAGGGCCCCTCTCCCTATATAGTCCCCAGACACCCTCCCCTGTCCTAGATCCTTCGGGTCTGCAGGGAGAGCTCTTTACAGAGCAGGCCGGAGCAAGTCCTCCCATGGTGGAGTCCGTCCCTGCAAGAATCCCCAGTCCTCAGCCTGAGCGCAAAGCTTGTCCGGCTTTCTGCGTCCCAAAGCCTATTTAGGGCCCTCTCCTTCAACAAATATTCTCGGAGCACCAACTGTGTGCAGAGCCCTGGGCTGCGTCTGCCCACCCAGCCACCCAGCCCAGTGGAGGGTCGGCCCACAGCGCCCCAGCACTGTCCCCTGTCCTGCTGTCGCATCCTGCTGTCCCCTGCTCCTGCTGTCCCCTGCTCTTGCTGTCCCCGTTCCTGCTGACCTCTGACCTACTGTCCCCTGCTCCTGCTGTCCCCTGCTCCTGCTGACCTCTGTCCTGCTGTGCCCTGCTCCTGCTGTCCCATTTCTGCTGTCCCCTGTCCTCCTCCTCCTTCCTGCTGTCCCCCTGCTCCTGCTATCCCCATGTCCTGTCCCACAGTGCAGACCCTGTCTCCCTGTCTCGTGGGAAAAATGGGGTACTCTTGTGCGGCAGCCTGGTGGGGCGCTGGGTGTAACCAGGCTTGCAGTGTGCCCTCTCCCACCCCCACCCGTTTGCCACCCCCTTCTCCCCATGGAGCCCTCTCCTTGGGCCTCTGGCTGCTGAGTCTTCACACCTACTTGTTCTGGGAGGTTCACACTTCACATTTCACAGCACATTTCCTCCTGGGGCCTCTGCACCTGACCTTTCCTCACTCTTTCTGGGTGGCAGCTGTGCTGACTGACGATGTGGAGGGCCCCAGGGGTGGGTCTGCTCAGCTCTAACTCAGGGGGATGGGCAGCCACAGGAGGAGGGTAGGATGGATCTGGGCAGGGAGGGGGCCAGGCATGTGGGTGAGGCCTAGGGGTACACTAGTGTGCTTGTGTGTGTGTGTGTCTTTGGGTCCCTGAGTCTGGGAAGCCTTCTCCTCGTGCTGTCGTCTCTGATATGCCGGCAGCCAAGCATGGACAGATCACTTGGGAAGCTTCTGGGACTCATCCCTTGGTGGCTGGAGGCTGAACTCTTCGTCAGGTGTGGGGAAGGCTGCAGGACTTATCCCTGACCGCGGTGACACCCTGGGGAGGGAGGGGGCGTTTCACAGCTTGGGAGGGGATACCCCACTGTTCCAGGGACAGGGAACACCAGGTGGCAGTGGTCCCAGCTGCTTCTCAGTGGTTTTTTAGCCCCGTTCCTGGTTCTCATCTCCGGGGGCAGGGGCAGGGTCTGTCTGGGCAAGGCGGGCTTATCCTCTCTGCCTTTGGAGCTTCTTTTCCCATGTCTTATCCTGAATTTGGAGCCCTGGTGGTGCAGTGATTAAAAGCTCGGCTGCTAACCAAAAGGTCAGCAGTTTGAACCCATCAGGTATTTGGAAACCCTATGGGACAGTCCTGTTCTGTCCTATAGGGTTGGAATCTACTTGATGGCAATGGGTTTGATTTTGGTTTTATGTGAGTTTGGGGTCAGTGGTGGTTCAGCAGTAGAGTTTTCGCCTCCCACGTGGTGGGCCCAGGTTCAATTCCCAGTCAGTGCACCTCACATGCAGCCACCACCCACCTGCGCTGGAGGCTTGTGTGTTGGTACGATGCTGAACAGGCTTCAGCAGAGCTTCTAGCATTTGGTTAAGGACATGCACATTCTGGAGTCCCTGGAGGCACAAATCGTTAAGCACTGGACTAGTAACCAAAAGGTTGGTGGTTCAAACCCACCCAGAGGTGCCTGGCGATCTGCTTCTGAAAAGTCACAGCCTGGAAGACCCTATGGGGCAGTTCTCCCCTGCACACATGGGGCCGCCATGAGTTGGAATCAACTTGAAGGCACACAACGAGGGCAACAACACATTGTCCTGCTATTTCCGTCAGGTTTATGTATTTGTTGCCTGCTGATTGGCTCCTGCTAGAATGCCAGCCTGGGAGGACAAGGGACGTCTTCCATGTCTGTAGCATGGGACGATCTCTCCCATGCAGGCCCTCAGTTCACACCTATGGAAGGGATGCATGATGGGATTTGTACCACTCAGAAGCCGTCCTTGGTTCAGAACTACCTGAGGAGGGTGGCCCCTAGGATACTGAAAGCCCAGCTGACAAAGTCTCCCCAAGGCCAGTTTCGCATCGGCCACAAGACTTGGAACTCTTTTGAGTGGTGTGTCTAAGGGATTCCAGCCCTGCATGGCCTAGCCGGGGAGGGCACCTTTTCCAATGGAATAGTCTGTGGGGTCACTACTTGGGAACCTTGGCAGGAGAGGCCTGCCGTGCTGACGCTGGCCCTCCTGTTTGCCCCCTGCAGCCCACTTGGCATGTCTGAGGTGGTGAATGTTGTGATTCGAGTTGCCTGCTGAACTCAGAGGACCGGCCCTCAGGCCCACAGCAGCCCCACAACCTGTCATGCAGGTCCACTCTTCCCGAGGGAAGCCCCAGCCGCCGTGGCTTGGCCACCTGGGGCGGTGGCCAGAGTGCATTCTTCAGGCCCAGAGTGATGCAGGCAGTTTTCATGATAGATCCGCCCAACTGGGGTGACCGGTCACACACTCTCCTTTAGCTGCCTGGCAGGAGCTCCACTTGTCACCCCAAAAGCTCCATTTGGAGGGCCTGTTGTGCCTCTACTGGTCCACATGTCTGCAGTCACTACAGCCAGTGCCTCTGACCTGCAGGTGGTGCTTCCCTTCCATCCTCCTCCACCCGCAGCCACTGCCCAGGGCCCCGGAGGGTCTTCCCAGCCATGACACCATGGCCCTTCCACACAGACTGTAGAACCTGACCTGGATTGCTGTGCCCTCGGCATCCAGGTGTCCCAATCCCAGGAGTCCCAAACGCCCAGGCTGGCACCTATGGCTCTCGCACCTCTGTGTTGGGAGTTCAGACCCTCATCCCACTGGGAACATTGTCAATGGTCTGCTCCCCGCAGGGGCCCCGCACCCTGGCCACACTGGTGATAACATCATACAGCAAGATACCAAACCTGAGGCCCACATGTGTTGGGGAAGCAGGTCTGAACTCAGCAGGGGTCCTGTCTCTGGCCACCTGGGCCCAGCGCACACATCCTTCCAGGGTGGATATGAGGCACAAGTAGGGACTGTGGCTGCCATGCCTCCCTGGTGTGTCACATGAGCCATTGGCCACCCATGTGTGACTCGGCAGGGGTCAGTGGAACTGTGCTTTAGTGTTCTGTGGCCACAAGGTGGGCACTGTGGGTCATGACTCCGGACAGATGGTGCCCGGGGAACTTCAGACATCTGGGCTGGGATGGCTGGTGGTGTCTTGGGCTGGGGGGGCGGCGGTGCTCAGGTCTCCCTTTTCTCCAGCCCCCACCCCCTGGGCACAGAACTGACCCCCCCAGCAGGGTCTTAGGGGACCTTGCAACCGATCACCCTGGCCTCATCCCAGGGGGCAGACAGGATGACATGCTGGGTGCGTCAGCCCAGGACTGGGACATCCCAACAATCCCATCAAACCAGCTACCTGTTTGTCTTACCTGATTCATTCTGCCTTTGATGTCTGGGTTTGATTCCTGTGTTTTCCTGCTTTTTATCTTTTCCTATCTGAGCTCAAGGCGGTGGTGAAGGTGTGGTCTCTAAAGACTTCATGTCCCCAGGAGTCCCTGAGACTTTTCCCAGCCCAGCATATAATTCCCCCAGAACTTGTGGAAAGTGGTGAGCACCCGAGATGGCTCAGATTTCCTTGTTCTAATAATGCTCCAAGGTTCTGACCTGAGGAATTTCATGCCTCACATACTCACCCCCACCCCTTGTGCCTGCTCTTCCCCCAGGACCTCCAGTGCAGGGCTGAGGGGCAGGAAGGCCAGCGGTTCCATCCTCCTCATCAGAGGGAGGGAGGCCCCGATGAGCGGGTCCGGATGCTGTTTGGGGAGGCATGTGGCCCCTGGGCCTGGCCCAGCTGTGCTGATGTTAGACAAACATGAAGAAACAGATGCCAGCAGGAAGAAAGGCGGGGCGCCCCGAGGGGTCAGCAGGCCATCTCTGGTTAGAAGCCACACTTTAACATCCAACAACCAAAGTGAGGAAATGACAGTTTATCACTCCCAGGTCCCGGAAGGGAGCAGGTTTGAGGGCTGTGCAGAGTTCACAGGGTGCTGATGAGGGGGAGAAGCAGACAGAGTGGATGGGTCTGGGCTCAGCCTTTAACGGGGACCGAGGAGGGAGTGCCCTTTATTTCCAGGCTTAGGGACTAGTGGCTAATTTAAAGCCAGCGGCAGGACACTGGGTCTGGGGCAGGAGTGTGGCAGGGAGGCAAGGGGTCCTTATCTGGGGTGGAAGCTGTGGCATGCGGGTGGGACAGGGAGACCTGGGAGGCGAAGAGCTCCGGGGACCAGTTCTCTGGGCTTTCAAAGGCCACCGAAGCCCGCTGCCCACCCCTTCCCCTGCTCCTGTTTGCCCGGAGGAAGGAGGTGGGGTGGGGGTGGAATGGGCATGCCCCAAGTCACTGGCCTCGAGTCAGGCGCCTTCCCCACGCGTTTCCCCCAAAGCACCAGATCTGGAGAGCAGCCCTCCCTTCAGACTGGCGCGCTTCTGGCCTCCAGCGAGCCGCCTTGGTCCGACAGCCCCAGGTGGCCCTGTGGCTTTTCAGCCCTCCCCCCACTCCCTTTACAGGTCTCAGCACCCTCGTCTCTGTCCCCCCACGCTGCTTATTCCCTTCGGGGAGACAACTCCCCCTCCACCCCCCACCCCCGCCGTCACTGGGCAAGTGTGGGCAAGTCGGGGCGCTACGGGCCCAGTCCTCTCTGTCCAGTCCATTCTGCGCGTCCCTTGCTCTGGGCCTCACCGGGCCCGGGGCGCCCCCTGGTGGCCGGATGCGGGGTGCGCAGGAAGGCTGGGCCAGGAGCGGGTGATGGACAGAGGACCGAGGGTGGCAAGCGCAGGTGCTCGAGACGCGGAGGCCAGCGACAGGGCCAGCGGGGTCAGCAGGGTGGACGGCGTGTCTGCAATGCCCTGCCGCTCACGGTCGGCGGGCTGAACGGTGCTCGGGCGCTGTGGCCTGTGCACGGGCGGGAGGGTCTCTCGGTGCCCACTGGTTTTAGCCCTGGGAGGCCCCTGCCCTGCCTTCCCTCAGCCTCTGCTGGCTCCGCTTCAGTCTATGCTCAGGGTGTCCCTGGAGGCGGACGCTGTCGCCGCACTCTAGCCTTCCCCGTGGATGTGTTGTTTCCACGGCCTGTGTCTGTGCGTGGGCAGAGCCACCACCGAGTCCCTGGCCTGACTTGGGGCTTCGCAGACTCCACGTGAGCTCGTAGCTGAGGCGAGGCGGGCGGTGGCTGGGCCGAGGGGGGCTTCCTCCCCAAGGCGGAACTGCTGCAGGCAAGAGGTGCTCCGGCAGGGGGCGCTCCATCAGGGGGCACTGCTGCAGGCAAGAGCTGCTCCGGCAGGGGGCGCTGCTGCAGGCAAGAGCTGCTCCGGCAGGGGGCGCAGCTGCAGGCAAGAAGTGCTCCAGTAGGGGCCACTGCTGTGGGCAGGGGGTGCTCCAGCAGGGCGGCGGCCCACAGTACAGGTGAGGGCCAGAAGACCTGCCCCCTTGAACTTGTGGCTTGCCTCTCTGGCCCGGTTCCCATGCCACAAAGTGGGCCCACTCAGGCCCGTTGTGGCTCTGCTCACGTGACGTCAGAGCCCCTTCCTCTCTTCCCTCACTGTCTGCTCCAACCACTGGGGCCTCGGGCTCTTCATCTAACTCACACTCAGGGTCTTTGCACTGGCTGTTCCAGACCACCCCAGCTTGCTCCATCACTTCTCTGCCCCAGAGCCCATGTGGCAGAGGTCTTCCCTGACTCCTCGGGTAACAGGTCCCCATCCCACAGAACCACCTGCCACTTCCATATTTGCTGCTGTTACTAGACCTCCAGGACTCGATCAGGGCGACGCTGAGGCACAAGTCGGGCGAAAGCGAAAGAAGAAAAACTTCATTTGGATGGCTAAGGAAAGGAGCTCACTGGGACCTGTGATGCCAAGATGGCTCCCTGATCTGAGGCACCAAAAAAAAAAAAAACAAAAAAAAAAAAACCCAAGGCCAAACCCGTTGCCATACAGCCCTTTGACTCATAGGGACGCTAGAGGAAGGAGTGGATCTGCCCTATAGAATTTCCAGTGAGCGCCTGGTGGATTCAAACTGCCAACCTTTTGGTTAGCCCAGCTCTTAACCCCTATGCCTCCAGGGTTTCCTGGGATTTATGTATGGGGGAGGGAACAGAATAGGGGTGGGCTCTTCAGGGCGTGTTCAGGGGCATGGCCTATCAGGATTGGTGGACAGCTCCATTAACGGTGCGGAATCTGAGGGTCGGCCGGTCACACTGGGGCCGTGAGAGGGAAATTGTGCCTTATCTCTGCCCAGCTGCCCTGCAGGGGCTGCCCGCCCCACTCCTGTGTTTCCTGCCTCTCCTGCCCTAGCGGTTTTAGGTTCGCTGAGAGCTGGAGTTTTTTCCTCCTCTGTGTTCACTGCTCTGTCCCCCACATAGAACACTGCCTAGCACACAGTAGGTGCTAAATAATTTGATGAATACACCTGAATAATACAACTCGAGAGACAGTGTTGGTACAAAAGGCCACAAACTTACAATTTAAAAACACGATGTTGTTTTATGAGGATGGCTTCATAAAAGGAGGGCTGGGGACCCCCGTGCCAGTTCCTTTCAGTATGTGCAGCCTGGGACCCTTGCAATGGTCAGGCAGCCACCTCCCAAAGGCGGCCTGACACGGCTCCGCAGCGTGCACTGGAATGCCATAGCCTTCTCTCCGGAGAACAGTGGGGACCGTGGAGGGGTCACGGGTGTGTCCGGGGCAGGGAACACGACAATCAAAGCAGCCAGGGAGCGGAGATTCCAGGTTTGAATCTCGCCTGCTTATGGAGATGGCTTCGTCCTGGGCAGAAGCAGCCCTGCAGGACCTCAGTCCACCCGGCTCAGTCCACCCGGCCCCTCTTGCCGCCTGCAGTACCTGGCTTGCTCCACACCTGCGGTGTGTCCGGGCGTCCTCTGGCCTGAGGGCACCCCTGGTCCCCGCGCCCCGGGCCGGGAGCTGAACTCACAGGCAGTGCACCGGGTAGGGGTCAGGGTGGCCGCTGGGAGGACTGTGCTGCCTCCCCCTCGCCCACTGACAGCCTGGTCCCTCAACACACTCCCAGCCTGCAGAAGTTTGGGCAGCTGTTCATCCTGCGGGAGGCAGGTGTGCAGCCCTGGTCCAGCGCCCCCCACGGCCTCGGGGCTGTCCTTCCGGAAGCTGCGCCCCTTCTTTCAAGGGTGGGGCCTTTCTTCCTCCACACTGCCCTCCCCCCCGGCCCCCTCCCCAGGTCCCCGGAGGGGCTGGTGGCCGTCACCGGAATTTCACCTGCAAAGGTGGTGTCTGAATTCACTGACAGGTATACAGCCTCCCAGATCTGAGGTGTCTGGTCTCCTCTCTGCTACCCGTCCTCTCCCCAGAGCTGATCCTGGGAGCCGCAGGGCTTTCTCTGGCTCTGGTCCGGGGGATCCCTCCTTCCCTGAGCCCCCCTCCATCTCCGGATCGCCCCCAACCAGCCGAACTGGCCCTCGCCGGACTTCCTTGGCCCTCGATGCGCCCTCTGGAGGCCGGAGCGCGCCACTGCAGCTAGACCAGGGCAGGCGGGCCCAAGCCAGGAGCTCCCAGGGCCTGGCTGGTAGGGACGAGGACCGGTCCTTTGCGTTGAGACCCCACCGACTGTGCGGTGCTGATCCTGCTCCAGAGCTGCCCTGGGATCAGGCTGAGGCTGAGGTCTAGGCAAGGCCAAGTCCTGGCCCAGCTTCCTACCTGCCCTGCTTCCCTCACTCCCTCCAGTTCACTTGCACCCGGGTCCCTGTCTCCGGCCCTGCCTCCAGAGAACCTGACCCCAAGAACTCTTGCTATGAACGCGCCAGGCCAGGGCCTGCAAGCCATTTCGGCCAGTGGGTCGTAAGGGGAAGCATTGAGGGTGACAGTTAGAAAGGCCAGTGTTTCTATGGTGCTTAAAATGTGCCAGCGACCCTTCTAAATGCTTCTTAAAAATTAACCCACACAATCTTACAACTGCTCAACGAAGTGGGGTGCTAGTTGTTGTTGTTGTTAGGTGCCGTCGAGTTGGTTCCGACTCATAGCGACCCTACGCACAACAGAACGAAACACTGCCCGGTCCTGCGCCATCCTTACAATCCTTGTTATGCTTGAGCTCATTGTTGCAGCCACTGTGTCAATCCACCTTGTTGAAGGTCTTCCTCTTTTCCGCTGACCCTGTACTCTGCCAAACATGATGTCCTTCTCCAGGGACTCATCCCTCCTGACAACATGTCCAAAGTGTGTAAGACACAGTCTCGCCATCCTTGCCTCTAAGGAGCATTCTGGCCGCACTTCTTCCAGGACAGATTTGTTCGTTCTTTTGGCAGTCCATGGGGTATTCAATATTCTTCACGAACATCACAATTCAAAGGCGTCAATTCTTCTTCGGTCTTCCTTATTCATTGTCCAGCTTTCACATGCATATGATGCGATTGAAAATATCATGGCTTGGGTCAGGCGCACCTTAGTCTTCAGGATGACATCTTTGCTCTTCAACACTTTGAAGAGGTCCTTTGCAGCAGATTTACCCAATGCAATGCGTCTTTTGATTTCTTGACTGCTGCTTCCATGGCTGTTGATTGTGGATCCAAGTAAAATGAAATCCTTGACAACTTCAATCTTTTCTCCGTTTATCATGATGTTGCTCATTGGTCCAGTTGTGAGGATTTTTGTTTTCTTTATGTTGAGGTGTAATCCATACTGAAGTCTGTGCTCTTTGATCTTCATTAGTAAGTGTTTCAAGTCCTCTTCACTTTCAGCAAGCAAGGTTGTGTCATCTGCATAACACAGGTTGTTAATGAGTCTTCCTCCAATCCTGATGCCGCATTCTTCTTCACATAGTCCAGCTTCTTGTATTATATGTTCAGCATACAGATTAAATAGGTATGGTGAAAGAATACAACCCTGACGCACACCTTTCCTGACCTTAAACCAATCAGTACCCCCTTGTTCTGTCCAAACAACTGCCTCTTGATCTATGTAAAGGTTCCTCATGAGCACAATTAAGCATTCTGGAATGCCCATTCTTCCCAGTGTTATCCATAGTTTGTTATGATCCACACAGTCGAATGCCTTTGCATAGTCAATAAAACACAGGTAAACATCCTTCTGGTATTCTCTGCTTTCAGCCAGGATCCATCTGACATCAGCAATGATATCCCTGGTTCCACATCCTCTTCTGAAACTGGCCTGAATTTCTGGCAGTTCCCTGTCGATATACTGCTGTAGCCGTTTTTGAATGATCTTCAGCAAAATTTTGCTTGCATGTGATATTAATGATATTGTTCTATAATTTCAACATTCAGTTGGATCACCTTTCTTGGAATAGGCATAAATATGGATCTCTTCCACTCAGTTGGCCAGGAAGCTGTCTTCCGTATTTCTTGGCATAGACGAGTGAGCACCTCCAGCGCTGCATCTGTTTGTTGAAACATCTCAACTGATATTCCATCAATTACTGGAGCCTTGTTTTTCGCCAATGCCTTCAGAGCAGCTTGGACTTCTTCCTTCAGTACCATCGGTTCCTGATCATATGCCACCTCTTGAAATGGTTGAATATCGACTAATTCTTTTTGGTATAATGACTCTGTGTGTTCCTTCCATCTTCTTTTGATGCTTCCTGCGTCATTTATTTTCCCTATGGAATCCTTCCCTATTACAACTCGAGACTTGGATTTTTTCTTCAATTCTTTCCGCTTGAGAAATACTGCGCGTGTTCTTCCCTTTTGGTTTTCCATCTCCAGCTCTTGCATGTGTCATTATAATACTTTACTTTGTCTTCTCGAGAGGCCCTTTGGAATCTTCTGTTCAGTTCTTTTACTTCATCAATTCTTCCTTTTGCTTTAGCTGCTCGATGCTCAAGAGCAAGTTTCGGAGTCTCCTCTGACATCCATCTTGGTCTTTTCTTTCTTTCCTGTCTTGTCAGTGACCTCTTGCTTTCTTTGTGGATGATGTCCTTGATGTCATTCCACAATTCGTCTGGTCTTCGGTCACTAGTGTTCAATGCCTCAAATCTATTCTTGAGATGGTCTCTAAATTCAGGTGGGATATACTCAAGGTCATATTTTGGCTCTCATGGACTCGCTCTGATTTTCTTCAGTTTCAGCTTGAACTTGCATATGAGCAATTGATGGTCTGTTCTACAGTCGGCCCCTGGCCTTGTTCTGACTGATGACGTTGAGCTTTTCCATCATCTCTTTCCACAGATGTAGTCAATTTGATTTCTGTGTGTTCCATCTGGCGAGGTCCATGTGTATAGTCGCCGTTTATGTTGGTGAAAGAAGGTATTTGCAATGAAGAAGTCGTTGGTCTTGCAAAATTCTATCATTCGATCTCCGGCATTGTTTCTATCACCAAGGCTATATTTTCCAACTACTGGTCCTTCTTCTTTGTTTCCAACTTTTGCATTCCAATCGCCAGTAATTATCAATGCATCTTGATTGCATGTTAGATCAATTTCAGGCCGCAGCAGCTGATAAAAATCTTCTATTTCTTCACCTTTGGTCCTAGTGGTTGGTGCGTAAATTTGAATAATAGTCGTATTAAGTGGTCTCCCTTGTAGGCGTATGGATATTATCCTATCACTGACAGCGTTGTACTTCAGGATAGATCTTGAAACGTTCTTTTTGACAATGAATGCAACACCATTCCTCTTCAAGTTGTCATTTCCAGCATAGTAGACTATATGATTGTCCAATTCAAAATGGCCAATACCAGTCCATTTCAGCTCACTAATGCCTAGGATATCGATGTTTATGTGTTCCATTTCATTTTTGACGATTGCCAATTTCCCTAGATTCATACTTCGTACGTTCCAGGTTCCAATTATCAATGGATGTCTGCAGCTGTTTCTTCTCATTTGGAGTCGTGCCACATCAGCAAATGAAGGTCCCGAAAGCTTTTCCCCACCCACGTCATTAAGGCCGACTACTTTGAGGAGTCAGCTCTTCCCCAGTCATCTTTTGAGTGCCTTCCAACCTGGGGGGCTCATCTTCCAGCACTATATCAGACAGTGTTCCCCTGCTATTCATAAGGTTTTCACTGGCTAATGCTTTTCAGAAGTAGACTGCCGGCTCCTTCTTCCTAGTCTGTCTTAGTCTGGAAGCTCAGCTGAAATCTGTCCTCCATGGGTGACTCTGCTGTTATCTGAATACTGGTGGCATAGCTTCCAGCATCACAGCAACATGCAAGCCCCCACAGTATGACACACTGACAGACACGTTTGGGGGGGGGGTGCTAGTTATACTTCCATTTTACAAATGGGAAAATTGAGACCCAGAGAGTTTAAGTAACTCGCCCAAGTCCACAGCTGTAGGGGCTGCATCTGGGATTCAAAGCCAGGTCTGGCTCAAGAGTGAGTTCAAAGAAGGAGGTATTTTCTCTCCTTCCTGCCTTGTGTGCCTGCTGTGCCTGGAGCCACGGGGGAGGTCATCACTGGTGTGCTGAGGGTGACATAAGGGATGAGGGGCCTGTCTGTTTGTTTGAGCTGCTGGATTAGCCAACTCTATGACCACCCTTTCTCTAGATGTCTTGTTATATGAACAGATCTCCCTGTCATCTCAGCCACTTTTACTTGAGTATTTTACTCACAGCTAAAAACATCCTCAGAGCCCTGGTGGCTCAGTAGTTAAGAGTTCAGCTGTTAACCCAAAGGTCGGCAGTTCAAATCCACCAACCGCTCCTTGGAAGCCCTATGGGCAGTTCTAGTCTGTCCTGTAGGGTCACTATGAGTCGGAATTGACTCAATGGGAATTGGTTGATTGGTTAAAAACATCCTCACTGATAACTGCACTTTCTAACTGTGGGCCTGGGGAAAATTACTTAGTGTAGATGAGAAACTGCTTCCTCATCTGTAACATAGCGATGGCAACAGCCCCTCATTCACGGGGTGGCCGTACTGCACACAGAGCACTGAGCCTAATGCCTGGCACACAGTCAATATTCAGTTAGTCCTTTCTGTGGGTACTAGCAATGGTGACCGGAGACCTGGTCGCTGAGGTTGTCTCAGAGTTTCTCGCCCGTGCCTGGTGTTTAGAGAGCTCTTTCCCTTACCACAGGAGCTTGGCTCTTTGGACAGAACCGCTACTCCAGTAGTAGCGATGTTCTTCTGTCTGGAAACAACACCTCTGGAGAACGGGCTTTAATCAAAGACGACATCAGGAAGCCAGCCATCTGCCTAAGGTCAGGCTAAAGAGGGCTTTCTGGTCCCTCCTCTGTCAGAGGTGTGATTCTGCCAGTCACTCACCTACTCACCTGTCCCTCACCTTTGCTCTCCTTGAGGCTCTGTGCTGTTGGGGCTAGAATTCTGCAAACTGCACTTCCCAGAGTACATTGCCAGCCAGCTTCCTAATAGGGTCTGCCACTAGGGGTCACTGGAGGGAGATGTGAAGGCAGGAGGAGGGGCGTTGGGATAACTTTTTGCTTGCGGCCTCATCCCTGTTCCTACAGCAGTGGCCCCCTCCCCCAGTGGGGGTAGCGAGCTCTGCTTCCATACTCTTTCAGCACCCCCCTCCCCCAAACAGCCTCATCACCCTCCCTCAGGAACCAGCAACACCTTGGTCATGCCTCTATTATCAGAGGCCTGGGCCCTAACTCTGGCCACTTCTCTGAGCTTTAGGTTATGATAACACTCCCTTCCCTTTTGTGTCCCTGGCCCTAGTAGTGGCAGCCGCATTTAATTGATCTCTGGATCACTCCAGTATTCTCCGTTCCTCTTCTGGCTTTCCAACCCCTGTATGATCAATCCCTCATGTCAAATTCCCTTTGTTGAAATACCTAGTTATGGCCTCTGGTTTCGTAACTGGACCCAAGTAAAAAGACCCATTTTACTTGGATACACAATCAACGCCCATGGAAGCAGCAGTCAAGAAATCAAATGATGTGTTACACTGGACAAATCTGCTGCAAAAGACCTCTTTAAAGTGTTGAAAAGCGAAGACGTCACTTGGAGGACTAACGTGTGCCTGACCCAAGCTGACGCACCGTTTAATAGACAAGCTAACTGGACTTAAAGAGAAAAGGATAGTTTTCTGACATCACCTCCAATGATTTGAGCTCCTGTTGCTGCAATCCTCTGGGCTGGGATGAGATCTCTTAGTGGCCTTGCCCACCCCAGGGGAATGATGGGGGTTTCCGGGAGTGAGTTCAGCAGTCAGAACCCTCTCCCGTTCTGTAGGCATCTGGTTCCCCCATTATCCGCTGAGCCAGAGTTCACCCACCTTTGCCCACTAGGTGGCGCCCCGAGCTGTTAGAGGGTGCACTGGGCTTGCTTCCCAACTCCAGCAAGGAAATGGAGCCTCCTTCCCTGGGGACGTTCTACCCCCCAGATCCCCAAGCACCTTGTCTATCATGGATCGAAGAAACGTGGAAAGAAGAGCTTGCCCACAGCCTCCACCCCAGATCTTCTAATGTGGCTGCGGGCCTAGGGGTATTGGAGGGAGGTGGGCTGGGGGGTGCGACTGCCACGGCTGACTCAGTTGCTGTTAGTGGTGGTGCTGGGGGCTTTCCTGGAAGAACAGCAACATGGAGCCTCTAAAAATACCCCTGACAAAGCTGGCGAAGGCCTCTTCTTGGGGGAGGGGAGAGGAAGGAAGGTGAAGGGAAGGAAGGTTATCAGCATAATGAGCTCAGAGGAGCTTAGAACCAAGAACCAGATTCCCCTCCGAGGATACTACCGTGGTTGTCTTCAAGGATGACCACTGTCAGCGAGACTCTGTCTGGGGCGTGTGTAGGTGCTGGTAGACCTGCTGATGCCAGCAGAGTGAAGTATCCAAAACGGCAGTGTTGTTATGAATGACGCCGCCCCCCATGAGAGATGCAGTAACTCAGCAACGTGGTGGTCAGCGGGGGGAGCGTCTGTCAGTGCAGCCTCGAAACAGAGCACCCAACACAGGGTCCCACTGCAAGACCCAGTGTTTTGAGACCCCTTATGTGTGCACACACACACCCGTACACACGCTGCTGACCCTCAGGAGCCAGGCTATTATTGCACCAGGAAAACCAGTTGCCGTTGGGTTGGCTCCGCGGGGTTTTCAGTGACTCATTTTTCAGAAGCAGATGGCCTTTCTTCTGAAGAACCTCTGGGCGGACTCTGACCTCCAGCCTTCCAGTGAGCAGCCAAGTGCTGTTAACTCTTGGCATCCATCACCCAGAGGCTTCAAGGGCATATAAAATGAGTTTCTTCAATAAGTTATCCATGAGGCGGCACCTGCCCTTCACCTGCACGGCTCCAGGCTCTGGCAGCCCCCACCCTCTCAGAGACAGCAGGGGGCCCTGGGTGGGTTTACCCCGCAGTCAGCATGCTGGGGAAGGTGCTGTGGGCTGGCCCCACCACACCCATTCTGACCCCTTAGAGCGTGTATTACCCTGGTGCAGAGGCTAGAAAGCTAAACACGCTAGTCCCCAGGCTCCTTGCAGCTGAGTGTCTGGGAATGGCAGTGTACAGACTTGAGATCTGGAAGGAGGGTGTTCCAGTTCCCATTAGTGTGTCATTCTTCCCCTCAACTTAGCAGCTCAGAAGAACCATTTTATTTTGTTCATACTTTGTGGGCCAATTGTCCAGGAAGGGCTCTTTGGGGCGGTTCTCTCTTGGAGTCCATCATATGAGCACCTTCATGCGTCCACTGGGCGGGACATCCTTGGTGGCCCACCACCTGGCTGGTGGGGACACTGCCTGGGGCTGGCCATGCTGATTGGCATGCCCACACCACGCCTCAGCGTGGCAGCGTCGGGGTCCTTGGGGTCTTGCGTGTGGTGCTGGCTGCCTCAGGAGTGAGCTTCCTTTGCACCAGCTGGGAGCTGCGTAGCATTTCTGACCTAGCCTCCAAGTCACCATCACCACTGTCTCTTCGTTCTGTTGGTTCCAGGTGAGTCTCTGAGATCTGCTCCAATTCCAGGGGAGGGAGCAAAGACCCCACATCTCCAGGGGAGGAGCTTCAAGCAATCTACCACTGTTGCAAAGCTGCTACCGAGGCTTCGCCACTGGCACCGAGGGCAGCTACTGCCTCAGGAGGTTGGCTCTCCCTGCAAGCATGGGAACAGAAGCATCTGGATTTTCCAGGGCAAGCCAAGTAGAGATCCTGGAGTCACCCACACCTGCTGGAACAGTGTGGGGGGCTGGAGGGTTCTTCCCTGTCCTGTTGTCTGCACAGCATCTCAGCCTGGCTCCTTGGCCTTCCTGGAGATTCTGAATTCTGATCTAAGATTTCTGAAAGCTCTCTTCACATAAACTAGCTGTAATGGAGGAGACCCTGCGTGGTGCAAATGGTTAATGGGCTCGGCTGCTAACTGAAAGGTTGGAAGTCTGAGTCCACCCGAGGTGCCTCGGAAGAAAGGCCTGGCCATCTACTTTCAAAAAATCAGCCATTGAAAACCCTATGGAGCACAGTTCTGTTGTGACATTCTTGGGGTCACTGTGAGTCAGAGTTAGCTGTTATGGATTCTGGTGTCTGTGACTGAGAATCACGTGGGATATAGAGGCTAGTCCTTTAAGTACAGATGAGTGCCTGGCGTGTAATCAAGGCTTTGTGATAAAGCAGGCCCGTTGTTCATAGAAGAACAAGCAGCTGTGAGCAGCAGGACCAGGAACCTGAGGTGAGTGAAGGGTCCCAGGCTCTCCTGAACCACCCTGAGAGACAACCAGTCATTTTTGGCAGTTGACTGTTACTATTTACAAGCTATAATTCATTGACATAGCAAAATGTAGGTGTAACAAAGAATTTGTGAACATATTTTAAAAATGCCACAACTAGCAATGACAACAAACACACAACTACGCAAAAGGAAAGGAACTGGTTAAACGAGCTATAGAATATTATGTACAAGTTCATGGCAAGAAATTTGAAAATTGAGAGGAAACATATTCCCAGAGGAAGTGAATAGCTTGGGTAAATCAAAAACTGAGGAAGCCATTGGCAAGCTGAGCTAAGATTGCTCGCTGCAAAAGATGCCCAGACCAAATGGCTTTAAAGCCGAGTTCTCCCTTGTCAGTAAAGAACAGGTCTTTCAAATATTCAAATATGACAGCACACAGAGATGGAAATTTCTTCAATTTGTTTTAGAAAGCTAGTAAGCTTGTGTCGAGATTTGAGCTCAGTATTAATACAGATGCAAAATTTTAAAAAGAAAATGCCATAAACTTAAACCCAGCCACTTGTTAAAAATCCAGAAGATTCTTTTGCTCGTAACAATGGTTTCATGTTAGGAAGTATAACAGCATAATCCATTACGTCAACGTGCTAAAGTGTAAAAATCATGGAATTATGTCATAGTTGGTGAAAAAGAGTTTGACAAAATATAGTAGCCACTTCCAATAAAATCTTCAATTTAAATAAAAGGGGCTACAAACAATGTACCTAAAAATATGAAGTGTATTTTTTTTAAAAAAGTGGATAAGTAACACATTAATTGATAAAATACTAAAAAGTAGCCCTAAAGTGGGGAAAAACCAGGAACGTTTTCTTCACTGCTACTTTGTAACATTCATGTGGAGATTGTCACAGCGGGTTAGACAGGAAGCTGCAATAAACGTTACACACATTATGAAGAAAGCAGTGACGTTCATCTCTGCTTGCGGAAAACAGGTCCATCCACCTGGAAAAACCCAAAAGCTTCATCTATTAGAATCAATAAGATGATTTGGTTAAGTGAGTAGACATAAGAGAAATACAAAAATAACTTTCATATACTGTCAACAATCAGTTTGAAACCGAGATAGTAAAAAAACCAAAACAAACAAAAAACTGACTTATATCAGACAAGAACAATAAAATACCGAAGAGTATATTTGTTACTGACCGAATTTTGTTCCCCTAAAAGCTGTGTAGAAGTCCTAACCCTTGGTACCTAAGAAAGTGACTGTGTTTGGAAATAGGGTATTTGAAGATGTTATCAGTTAACATGACATCATACTGGAGTAGGGTGGGTCCTGATCCCACCTGAGTGGTGTCCTATCAAAGAGGGGAAGAGATGCAGTGAGACAGACAGGGAAGAGGGCCACGTGAAGAAGCGTCTACAAGCCAAGGAACGCCTGGGGCTATCAGAAAGGAGGGACAAGAAAAGATATTCCCCTCAAGTCCTCAGGGGGTGTGTGACCCTAACAGCACATTGATTTCAGACTCTTAACCTCCAGAACTGTGAGACGGTAAATTTTTGTTCTTGTAAGCCACCCAATTTGTAGTACATTCTCATGGCAACCCCACGCTAGTCATAGAATATTTAGTGGGAGATGACAAGAAGATGGAAACCCTGGTGGCGCAGTGGTTAAAAGCTACAGCTGCTAACCAAGAGGTCAGCAGTTCGAATCCACCAGGCACTTCTCGGAAACCATATGGGGCGGTTCTACTCTGTCCTATAAGGTTGCTATGAGTCGGAATTGACTCAACGACAATGGGTTTGGTTTGGTTTCAGGACAAGAAGATGAATTAGCAAGGGTGACTGGGCCCTTCTCCCCAGATCAACCCCTCTCCCCTCTGCCCAGATTGACTCCAGGAAAATGTAGAAAGAAAAATCTTCTTAAAAAAAAAAAAGCCTATTAACTAAAAAACTCTCATGAAGCATGTTTAATCATTAAAAGAACAGTAAAAGAGTATGTAACTTCAAAACTGAAAGACAAAAGATGAATAGAAATATTCACTCTGCTTCTTGGATCAGGTGGACACTTGAGACTATGTTGGCACCTCCTGCCTGGAGGGAAGGTGAGAGGGTGGAGGGGGTTAGAAGCTGACGAAAACAGAGAGTGGAGGGAGAGAGCGGGCTGTCTCATTAAGGGGGATTGGGAGTGTGTAGCAAGGTGTATTTGGGTTTTTGTGTGAGAGACTGACTTGATTTGTAAACTTTCACTTAAAGCACAATAAAAATTACTAAAAGAAAAAAAAATTCACTCTACAAGAAGGCAAAACTGAGATAAAAAGCAACATACAACAGGCTTGAAAAATGGAGAGCACATAGGAGGGTGGTGAATTTAAACCCGAGCTATCACTAATCACATTGAGTGTGATTTGGGTAAACGATTCATTTAAAGAACAAAATTAAAAGGCTGGATTAAAAAAAAAAAAAAAACAACTATAGAATGTTTATGAGAAACATATCCAAAATACAAAATTACAGAAATGTTGCAGAGTTAAGTAAAGGTTATAAAACAATATACAAACATTGGCTGGTAGAAAGCAGCCTTCAAGGCTAAAAGCACTGCTGGATGCAGAGAGGGTTAGTGAATAACAGGAAAATGTTCAATTCAACAAGAAGATGCAACAATTCTAAATATCCCAGCACTTAATCATATAGCCACAAAATACACAAAGAGAGTTGACAGAACTACAAAAGAGACAAATGCACAACCACAGTGTGATATTTTAACTCTTGTTTCTTGATTAGTGGCAGAACAGGAAGAAAACACCCACTGAGAACACAGAAGATTTGAAAAAACGTGGGCAACAAGTCCGACTTTCAATATACAAAAAACATCCCACCTAACAATTGTAAATTTTCAAGTGTGCTTGAAACATTTACAGGGCCATAATGCAAGTCCCAATAAATGCCAACTTATGACAATGCATAGTGTGAGACCTACCAACAACATGATTAAGCTAGAAATAGTAAAAAAAAAAAAGGTAACTAAAAAGTCCCAATATGTTCAGAAATTAAGAAATATACTTCCAAATAACACACGAACCAAAGAAGACATTACAGTGGAGATTAGAAAAGACAAATAAGTAAAAGGCAGAAGTTGTTGTTTTTGTTAGGTGCCATCGAGTCGGTTCTGACCCATAGCGACCCTACGCACAACAGAATGAAACACTGCCCAGTCCTGCGCCATCCTTACAATCGTTGCTATGCTTGAGCTCATTGTTGCAGCCACTGTGTCAGTCCACCTCATTGAGGGTCTTCCTCTTTTCCGCTGACCCTGTACTCTGCCAAACATGATGTCCTTTTCCAGGGACTGATCCCTCCTGACAGCATGTCCAAAGTATGTAAGACGTAGTCTTGATGTCGTTGCTTCTAAGGAGCATTCTGGATGTACTTCTTCCGAGACAGATCTGTTCACTATTTTGGCAGTCCATGGTATATTCAATATTCTTCGCCAACACCACAATTCAAAGGCATCAATTCTTCTTGGGTCTTCCTTATTCATTGTCCAGCTTTCACATGCATATGATGCGATTGAAAATACCATGGCTTGGGTCAGGCACACCTTAGTCTTCAAGGTGACATCTTTGCTCTTCAACACTTTGAAGAGGTCCTTTGCAGCAGATGTGCCCAATGCAATGCATCTTTTGATTTCTCGACTGCTGCTTCCATGGCTGTTGACTGTGGATCCTAGTAAAATGAAATCCTTGACAACTTCAACCTTTTCTCCGTTTATCATGATGTTGCTCATTGGTCCAGTTGTGAGGATTTTTGTTTTCTTTATGTTGAGGTGCAATCCATACTGAAGGCTGTGGTCTTTGATCTTCATTAGTAAGTGCTTCAAGTCCTCTTCACTTTCAGCAAGCAAGGTTGCATCATCTGTATAACACGGGTTGTTAATGAGTCTTCCCCTAATCCTGATGCCCCGTTCTTCTTCATATAGTCCAGCTTCTTGGATTATTTGCTCAGTATACAGATTGAATAGGTATAGTGAGAGAATAAAACCCTGACACACACCTTTCCTGACTTTAAACCAATCAGTATCCCGTTGTTCTGTCCGAACAACAACCTCTTGATCTATGTAAAGGTTCTTCACGAGCCCAATTAAGTGTTCTGGAATTCCCATTCTTTGCAACATTATCCATAATTTGTTATGATCCGCATAGTCGAATGCCTTTGCATAGTCAATAAAACACAGGTAAACATCCTTCTGGTATTCTCTGTTTTCCTCCAGGACCCATCTGACATCAGCAGCGATATCCCTGGTTCCACGTCCTCTTCTGAAACCAGCCTGAATTTCTGGCAGTTCCCTGTCAATATACTGCTGCAGCCATTTTTGAATGATCTTTGGCAAAATTTTGCTTGCATGTGATATCAGTGATATTATTCTATAATTTCCACATTTGGTTGGATCACCTTTCTTGGGAATAGGTATAAATATGGATCTCTTCCAGTCAGTTGGCCAGGAAGCTGTCTTCCACATTCCTTGGTAGATACATTCCCAGAATTAGAAAGTTAATATTGGTGTATACTATGCAGAAATATACAGAAATCAATTTGTATTCCTAAATTTAATCATCTAACAGATTAAAAAAATGTTAAAAGATACTATTTACCATTGGTTTTAATAAAACAAAAAAAGATCTGATAGTAAATCTAAAAATTTATATGACCTCCTAAAGACTCCACAAGAAAACTACTGGAATAGAAAGATTCAGCAGAGAGCAGAATACAAGATAAACATAAAAAATCAGTTGGATTCCTGTATACCAATAAAGAGAACTATGAAAAGAAAATCAAGAAAAGAAATACCATTTATAATAGCCTCTAAAAAATTTAAATAGTTTAGGAATAAATCTAACTAGGGACATAAAATACCTATAAAAAGAAAATTACAAAACACTGCAGCAGGAAACAAAAAAGAGACCTACATAAATGTAAAAACATACCATGTTCATAGAAGTGTAGACTTAACATTGTGAAAATGTCAATTCTATCCAAAACAATCTCCAAATACAATGCAATCCCAATCCAAACACCAACAGCATTCTTTAAAGAGACGGAAAAACTAATCATTTAACTTTATATGGAAAGGAAAGAGGCCCCAGATAAGCAAAGCTTTATTGAAGAAGCACAAAGTAGGAGGCCTTGTATTACCTGACTCAGAACCTTCTATACAGCTACGGTAGTCAAAACAGCCTGGTACTGGTACAATGACAGACACACTGGCCAACGGAACAGGACCTGGAACCCAGTATATATCCATGTACCTATGGTCTCCGGATTTTTGACAAAGGCCCCAAGTCCATTCAATGGGGAAAAAACAGTCTTTTTATCAAATGGTGCCGGCAAAACTGGATGTTCATTTGTTAAAAAAAGAAAGAAAGAAAGAAAGAAAATAAACAGTACCAATACCTCACACCATACACAAAAACTAATTCAAAATGGATCAAAGACCTAAATATATAAAACTATAAAAATCACGGAAGAAATAATAGGGTCAACACGAGGGACCATAATATACAGCATAAGCAGGATACAAACCATAATTAACAACACACAAACACCAGAAGATATGCTGGATAAATGGGATCTTCTAAATATTAAACACTTATGCTCATCAAAAGACTTTACCAAAAGAGTAAAAAGAGAACTTACAAGCTGGGAAAAAAAAATTGGCTATGACCTCTCTGACAAAGCTTAAATCTCTAAAATCTACAGGAAAATCCAACACCTCTACAATGAAAAGACAAATAATCCAATTAAAAAAAAATGGGCAAAGGGAATGAACAGACATTTCACCAAGGAAGAGATTCAGGCAGCTAATAGACACATAAAGAAACGCTCTGTGATCACTAGCCATTAGAGAAATGCAAATCAAAACTAGAGATACCATCTCACTCTGACATTACTGACAAAAATAAAAAATACAGAAAATAACAAATGTTGGAGAAGTTGCAGGGAGATTGAAACTCTTATGCTGGTGGGAACACAAAAGAGTTCAGCCATTTTGGAAAATGATACAAAGCTTCCTTAAAAAGCTAGAAATAGAAATACCATATGCTCCAGCACTCCCACTCCTAGGAACATATCCTAGAGAAATAAGAGCCGTCACACAAATAGACATGTATACCTGTGTTCATTGCAGCATTGTTCACAACAGGAGAAAGATAGAAACAACCTAAGTGCCCATCAACAGATAATGGATAAACAAACTACGGTGTATACACACAATGGAATACTACGCAACAATAAACCACAATGTTGAATCTGGGAAGCATATCAGTATTTGTATCCACTTGTCAAGTTGGCAAAGATGAAAAAGTCCAACAAAACTCAGTGGTGGAGAGAACAAAAAGCACGTGACTCTCACTAACACCCCTAGGGAGGACTTGCTGGCCCAGTTACTTGGGAAGATAATTTAGGAATCGATGGGTGGCAAAAACTGTTAAGCTCTGGACTGCTAACCAAAAGTTGGGGGTTCGAATCCACCCAGAGGTACCTTGGACAAGAGGTGATCTACTTCTGAAAAATCAGTCATCGAAAACCCTGAGGAGCACAGTTCTACTGTACACACATGGAGTGCCATGCGTTGAAATTAACTCAAAGAGAACTGGTTTGGTTTTTGTTTGTTTTGTTTTAATGACATCCTTGTCCTCGGGCCTAGCTTTGGCCCTTCTGGGTATATACTTGTATAACGTAGGAATACATTGTCCTGCAGGTAGCAGGACACCCAGCTCAGGAAGTCTTGACCAGAGAGGTTTGTACTCTTCTCATGTAAGAAGGATCGTGGTGAGGCTCTATGGTGCCACCAATACCCTTCATTTCTTCCATTCTTTGGTGTTGCTACCTTCAACTTACGGTTTTCATGCTCATGGCTGCCTTGGGCCCACAAGTGGCTAATTTGGCTTCAGGTCCTATCTGCATTCCAGGCGGAGATCAGTAAGGAAGTGACAAGAAGAAAGGAGAAGTACTTGTATTGTTGTTTGTAACCATCGCCCTGGCTCACGAAAACCTTTTGTACGACAGGGTGAAACGTTGCCCGGTCCTGCACCGTCTCCACGATCTTTGAAATGTTTGAGTTTATTGTTGCAGTCATCGTGTCAATCCATTTCATCAAGGGTTTCCCTTGTTTTTGTTGACGCTGTACTTTACCAAACATGATGTCCTTTTCTAGCCATTGGTCTTTCCTGATGACATGTTGAAAATACGAGAGCCAAAGTCTCGCCATTTCTTGCTTCTAAGGAACAATCTGGTTGTATTTCTTCTAAGACTGATTTGTTTGTTCTTTTGGCAGCCCGTGATACGTTCAGTATTCTTCACCAACGCCGCAATCCAAACACATCAATTCTTCTTTGGTCTCCTTTTTTGTTGTCCAACTTGTGCGTGCAGCCCTGTATTACGAAAGGCAGATGTTCCAAAATACCCCCGGCACCCAATGCCCGTGGTGAGGTTCAAATAGGGCATGACTGTGTGTGTGTGTGTGGTTCAAGTGCCATTCCCAGGGGAGGGCCTACCCCAAGACTCCTTTTGCCCTGGTGGAAGGAGCCACGGCTTGGGCCAGGATCCCTGGGTCATTGGCCCACTCTGCCTTACTGTGCGAACCTGAGCAGATGGCCGACCTCCCTTGCCCCCACCTGCCAAGTGTCCCCACCTTTACTGAGAAGTGACCCCCCGAGGGCTCCTGCAGAGAGGTCTTATGGCGTTCTTCTGCTCTGCTCCGCCAGCTAAGCAAGAGCCTTCAGTCTCCTTAACTGCACAGGAAATGGAAAGTGTTTTGTTTCTGGAGAATGAACAGGCAGGCACCATTGCTCAGAGAGAGCAGATCCTGGCTGGGCAGCTGGCCTTGTCTGCCACACTGCTGAGGAGACACGCCCAGGTGGGTGGCCACTGCTCAGCATGGCCAGAGGAAAACAGTGGGACGGAGCCTGCCCCAAGAGTCAGAATTCCACATCCGAGGTCTTGTTAACCTAGCCAAGACATTTCCACCATGTTGGCTTGTGCAGACTTCACGTGTGGAGAACTAGCACTTGTGACCGGGTTTTTATACTGGTTTACTTAATTACATATCCATGAGTGATTTCCTGATTGGTGATTAATTAAACACAAGGTCGGTGAACAAAACTGAGCTCCATTTGATGTTATCTGTGACACTGAGTGAGAAGACTGCTCACGACAGTGTTATGACCAACAGCACTAGTCTTCAATTTACAAATCTATAATCTTCTGAATTATTAAAATTGAATGTTAATAACATTTCATAAAATATTTTATTTGATATTTCAGATAAACCATCTGCCCCCATTAAAAACTCAGCTCCCTGGGAAGGCACAGAACAGGAGCAGCCTCAAGGGGAATGGCAGAGTCAAAGGCTTGCAAACATTTCACAAGGCTCTTTCTTCACTCCTCCTCCCCCAGCCTCTGGTAGTCACTAAGAAACTTGTGTGTCTGCTGTTGCCTATTCTGGATACCTCGCAGAAACGAATTTATATAAGATGTGCCTTTTGTGTTTGACTTACCAGGTTTTCAAGGTTCATTCATGTTGTAGCATGTATCGGAACTTCATTTTTCTCTGAGGCTGAGTACTGTTACATTGCATATATCTGTCGCTGTTATTGTGTGTGATTGAGTTCATTCCAACTCATAACGACCCTACATGACAGAGTAGAAGTGTCCCAAGGGGTTTTCTAGGCTGTAATCTTTACAGGAGCAGATCATCAGGTCTTTTCTGTCTTGGAGCCAACGGGTGGGTTTGAGACATCAACTTTTCGGTTAGAAGCCAAGTGCTTACCCACTCTACCACCTATATTCCACATTTTATTTACCCCTTGCATCTGTGGATGGACCCTTGGGTTGGTTCCGTTAGGGAACCTTAGAGGCTGAAGACACCTAATTAATTAGTACTCCACCAGTTATCAGCCATTTCTAGTCACCTCCCCAACCACATCACTCACTTCCCTCAAGTTGTTCTGCAGACTCTCTAGAGAGCCCTGGACGAATTCAGACCTAACGGGCCCAGAATGGTCAGACATGTGCAGAACAGACAAAGATGACTGACAGATGACCCAGGGCTGCCACACATGCTCAATAATGCAAGAGAACTTAGAGATAAATGAAGTTCCGATACATGCTACAACATGAATGTATGTCACGGAACCAAAAGACTCATGGCAAGGAATCAAAATCATCAGAAATATGTCACTGGCAGTAGTCGAGCCCATTTCAAAAGTGAAGGGTCCATCAGCCACTTCCGTGCCAAGTCTTAGCCCTGCCTCATAATAAATAATCCGTAGAAACTATGAATAGTTAAAACTTTCTGATCCTGCCCACTGTTTTCCTCCACTCTTGAATGAATAAGTATAAATTGTAAATTGCTCATGCAGATTGGGGAACTCAATCTGAGGCCCATACCTCTGAGTTCCCAATTGCTAGCCTGTGAAATAAGCTTTTTTCTTCTCAAAACCAGTGTCTGAGAGTTTGGCTTCTTGCACGCTGGGCACGGGCCCACTGGTCAGGTTTCAGTTCAACCTTTTGGCTAGTCCAATCTTCTTTTTATCTCTCTGAACAAAGGCAAATGGAGAAACTACAGTCTTAAATTCTCAAGGTTTTAATCCCCACTTCTCACTTTTTTTTCTCACATCAGGGCTGTTTGTCGGCTGTTTTCACCAAGCGTCACTAAATGTTGAGCAAGATTTCTTCAACAGCATTATTTGAGAAAGAGTGGCAGGTATGTGGGGATTATATTTCATTCCCACAAAGAAGGTCTCCATTAGATAGGGAATGCGTGAATAGATGATGGCTGAGGCCTGGGTGGAAGGCTGTGAGACCAAGTGGAGAAGCGTGGCTTCATCCTTGAACTCTTGGAGCCAACCCACTGATCTGAGGGGGAGCAGGCTGGGTCCTCCCTGGTCCCTCTCCAGATGGAAGGAAGAGCGCTGGCCCAGCCAGAACCCCCTGAGAACTTGCCTTCCCCACTCACTTCCTGAGTGTTCAGGAAGGAGCCAGGGGAATCTTGTCACTTGGCTCATGGGTGGGGCTTTCAGAAACATCTTTCTTAAAAGGATCAGAGGATGGACATGGAAAGCCCAGGGAAAAAGCTAGGTCCTGGCATGGGAGGCTCCTCAGACCCTGCTGCTCCTCCTCAGAGATCACGATGGCTGTTCCCAGGGCTCCTCAGCTGCCACACTCTAGGCACCCCTCCCTCAGGCATGTCCTCAGTGTCCCACATGAGCCCACCAAAGCTTGTCCCCAGTTTCAAGGACCTTCCACCAATTGCTGTAACCTGGGGAGTCCCAATGGCTGCAGGGCCCATGGGGGAGCCCAGCCAAGCCAGCCCACAATGGGAAGGCGGGGCCGCTGAAGCAGGAGATGTCTCCCAGGGGACAGGACACAGTGGGGTCAGGAGGCAGGAGACTGGCCCCAGGCCTGCCCTACAGCTGAGCAGGGGAGGGGAGACTTTAAGCCCTCTTCAGCCAAGCACCCCCTCCTGCAGGCACAGGCTCCCTCTATGGAACCTCACCCTGGCAGTGAGACCTGCTGTCTCTGCATAGGCGCAGGGCAGTGTGGCTGCAGGGAGGGGCGATTCAGGCGGCTGGGGAGTGTGGGGGACACGCAGGGAGGAGGGCGCTGGGGGAGAGGCTTCCAGAGTCCTCCGCTCAGCGGGAGGCCTGGGCCTTCCAGGTTTTGGTGTAGGGCCAGGTGCCCTCCTGGAGTCTGGGCTTGACTGGGGCTCAGCATCTGCCCAGGGGTCAGGGTGGCCTGAGGGTTCCCAGGTCGCCACCCAGCAACCCTGGCCTGGGACCCCATGGAGGCAACGGCCTCCCCCCTCCCCTTTGCTCTAGCTGTGGGAGAAGAGTGTGCCCCAGAAAGAGATCACCAGAAGCCATTTGGGGGGGGTGGGGTGACAGACCCTTTGTGGGGGGGGGTCTTTGGTCCCTCTGCCTGCCAGTTTCTAGGAGAAATCTGTCCTCATCCTGAGGAAAACCGACATGGAGACCAGTTATCAGGTCCAGTTCAGCCTGAACCACGAGGGTAGGAGCAGGGCTCAGACGGCAGCAAGACCCGCATATCCTGCTGTGCCTCAGTTTTCCCACCTGTGACAAAAGGGCCCTCCCTGGTGCCCAAGGCCCTGCAGACTCCCACGTCTGGTGATGCCTGTGGGCTCTCAGAGTGACTTGCTGGGCATTGCAGGGAACAGGGGCCATGAGAGGAGGAGGGCCGTGGGGGGGCCGTGAGAGGAAGAGGGCCGTGCAGGTGGGGGCTCTCTCGCTGGAAGGTGCAGTTGTGGGGCAGGTCTGGGGAGAAGGCAAGGCTGGGCCACCCCCTCTCCCGGGGAGAGGTGCCTTGAGCTCGGTCACAGGGAGAGGGGGCAGGCGATCTGAGGTGAAAAAAGTGCGAAAGGTCAGGAAAGGAGCCTGGCCGGGGACCCCTTCTCCTCTGAGGCCAGCGCCGCCGGCAGAGAGAGACGACCCTCCCGGGAGGGCCTGGCGGGCTCGAGGAGAGGCCGCGGGTAGCCAGAGCGCGGGAGGCGATGCTGCCGCCCACCTGGACCCACCCTTACTGTGCTGCGCTGAGCCGGCGGTGGCGGGGCCTTGGAGGTGCCCACCCAGCCGCTGCCTCCCCAGTCACCCCGCATCCTAACCTCCTCCCCAGAAGCTCCCCGCCACCCCGGGGAAGGGCAGGGACGGTCTAGCAGTGGAAACTTGGATGCAGCGCTGCGTTGGCGGAGGGCGGGTCCCGGAAGCCCCCAGGCCCGCCCGGGGAGGGCAGGAAGACGCGCGGAATCGCAGGCGCCCACAGTGTGGGCGTGGAAAGCGTTTATAGTCCGAATTGCGCGGCGCTGCTGGCAGCCGGGCCGGGTGCGTTCCCGAGGCGCCTGGGCGGAGGCTGGAGGCTTCTTGGGTCCGCGATTAACTGAGGGCGTTGGCACAAGGTGAGAGGCGTGACAAGCGGCAGGCAGGGCAGGTGACGCGGCAGCGCGGGGCCGCCCGCCGCCCCCACTGGACCTCGTACGGGGGAGGCCAAGACCCGCCGGGTTTGCGGAGCCGTAGTGGCTCTGGACGTGTGTGAGAAGGGAGCGAGCTGGCATGAAGTCCACGGCCGGGGCCCAGGTGGGATCCGAGAGGCTGCAGCGCCCCTCCTTCGCTCTGGAGGAGGGGGCCTCACACCTGGGCCCAGAGGAGGGCCACCCCCAGGCTGAGCAGGAGCCCTGCCGCCAGCGCCCACAGGCAGCGCCCTGCCTGGGCCACCCCGCTGCAGAGATCCTTGTCGCAGCAGGTCTCCTTCTGCACTTCCAACTTGGACAGGCCTTGGGGCACCAGGTCCTTGATTATCTTGGTGTCCACTAATGCTTCCAACGTCTTGGAGAAGTAGTCACAGGAAGGCGCACAGCCCTTGTGCTATGTCTTGATCTTCCCTGTGGATAAGATACCAGGCTCTGGCTGGAGGCCCCAGCCTGGTCAGCCCTTGTCCCCACTTGCCAACCAACCCTAGCCCCCAGGTTCCCTGCTCCTCCCAGATGGAAGCCCATTGTGCCAGGCTCCAAGACCCTCCTCCAGGAGGCCTCTAGGGGCTACCTGCTCTCTGGACAGATGAGGACACTGAGGCAGGTTTGCAAGGGGCAGGGGCTGGCCCCAGGGGACAAGGTCAGGCCAGGACTGAGGCACTGGCCCCTGCCAGACTCCCTTTGAGGAGGCCAGGAGGGGTCTCAGCACAAAGCCCTCCGCTAATCATACACCCTTGGCCCTGAAATCATGGGCCCATCTGGAGTTGACCATCACCACTGCTACTGTTGCCAGTGGTCACAGTCACACTGCCGGTGAAGCAGACATTGTGGTCTCTTGGGCAGGCCATGGTCACACATTGGCTGGTGTCCTGGTAGCCGGAGCAGAAGTGGCACTGCAGGGCCAGGGCTAAGGGCACGCAGTGGGTGGGGGGTTAGATTCCTCCAACAGCTGACTCCACCCCCTGAGGAGCTGTGGGCTCTCCTACCCTTCCTGCAGTCCCCCCAGGCCCACCACCCGCTCACCGAGCTCGGAGCGCAGCAGTGCTGCCAGCAGGAGCAGACCGACGCCTCTCATGGCTCCTGGGAACTGTGTGGTGGTGGATGGGCAGCTCTGGGCAGGCGGGCTCCTGCAGCATGACCCCTATCAGGCTCCCAACCCCTTCCAAACCCTGATGCTCATGGGTGAGCCCAGCTTCCAGCCTCCTCCAGGTGCTCACCCCCACCCCCCCAGCGGGTACACCAGCAAGCACTGAGCATCCAGAGGGCCAGGCACCCCGAATGAACACCCAGAGTGGGCATTCTGAGTGGGCACCCAGAGGCCAGGCACCCTGAGCGAGCACCCAGAGTGGGCACCCAGAGGCCAGGCACCCTGAGCGAGCACCCAGAGTGGGCACCCAGAGGCCAGGCACCCCAAGCAAGCACCCAGAGTGGGCATCCTGAGTGGGCACCCAGGGGCCAGGCACCCTGAGTGGGCACCTCAAGCCGGCAGCAAGTGCCCATCCTCTGCCCTGGGTGTCTGACTCACCAGGTGCTGCAGGTGGGACCTTGGGTACCAGCATCCGGAGTTTCCTCCTGGGGCTGAAGGTATTTATACCACCCGCCCCCCCAAACCCTGGTGTCCCACCCGTAGGAATGCAGGGGTTGAACTGAGATGTTTCGCCTTTCTGTGCACTGGCTGTCAGTCCCCACCCACCCCTGGGACCAGACCCTGAAGGGTGGGGTCTCCTGGGGGCCCTGAGAGGGAGGAGATGGTCTCAGGGACAAGCCCAGGGCTTGCCCTGTGCTGGGTGGGGGCAGGGCTCAGGAAGTAGGCAGACTCCCGCCCTCCGCCCCCCCTTGTGCATTGCGTGGTTGGCAGTTCCCTGCCCCCCTACCCCCACCCCAGGGTTGGGAGGAGAGTTGGCTGAAGCCTAGCCCTATTCCTTTCCCCCAGCACAGGCAGACAAGCAGATCTGGGGGATGGGAAGGAAGCAGCCCTGCACCTCCAAAAGCCTCAGGCTGCCCGGCCCATGTCTCAGGCTCTGGAAAAGACCGTGTCTCCCCGTGTCTCTTGGCCCGCAGCCACCTCTCCCCCCAGTGGCTCCCCACCTCCTTCCACTTGCTCTCCTGGTTCCCGTCCTGGGGTCCCTGCCCAGGGGTGAGCCTGGAGGCCCTCCTGGATGTTCCCACATCCAGGGCCAGGTAAACTCCCAGTGGCGACCCTCCCCCTCCCCGCCCCAGCCGTCAGCTAGAAGCATGGGGCTGCTCCTTCTCTGGGTACTTCTCCCCCCAGGGGCAGGGATGCTGGCAAAGGGCTTATGTACCCCCAAAGCCAGGCACCCCAATAGGCTGCATTTCCAGATGAGGAGCTCGCTCTCCCCGCTTCTCTGTCTCTCTATGTCTGTCTGTCTGTCTTTCTGTGTCTACTTCCCTGTCTCTCTCTCTCCGAGTTTGGGGCTGATCAAGGAAGAAGATATCACCCTGAGATAGCAACTCCTTATTGGGGCGATGCACTGATAGCTGCATGCAGGGGTTATAGGTACCTGCCTAGGAAGATAGGCCTGGCAATCTGCTCCCAAAAAGGTCACACAACCTATGAAGCAGTTCTGTTCTGCACACATGGAGTCACCGAGAGTCGGAATAGACTCGCTGGCAACTAACAATGACAGCAATAACAACAACATGTGTGTGTAGGTGCATGTGTGTATGTAGGCAGATGGAAACCCTGGCGGCGTAGTGGTTAAGTGCTATGGCTGCTAACCAAAATGTCAGCAGTTGGAATCCACCAGGCACTCCTTGGAAACTCCGTGGGGCAGTTCTACTGTCCTATAGGGTTGCTATGAGCTGGAATCGACTTGACAGCAACGGGATTTTTTGTTTTGGGTGGGTGTTTTATAGACAGATAGATGGATATAGATAGAGAGGGAGAGAAAGATTAAGAGGAGATATTTAAATTTTACAAGCCAACTATTGCTTTGTGAGTCCAACACTCATTTTGGTTGATCAACAAATTTCCCACTTTCTTTGTGTTACACTCCTTTTGCACTCTGATCTCCCCCTGGGGCTCATTTTCCTTCTGCCCGATGTACGTTCTTTAGAATACATTTTAGTTCCAGCCTGCTGGTTGGGAACCCTGTTTCTGTTTGTCTGGAAATATTTCTATCTTGCCCTCATTCTTTTTTTCCCTGATACTGGCCATTCAAAGCTTTATAATTTATAATCTTAGAATTTCTCAACACACTGCCTGAGTAACAGTGCCGAAGGCGGCTCCGCCTACCTGCAAATCTCCTCCCCACCTGTAGAAAACAATCTCCAAGGCCTCTCCCTTACTCAAAGTGTATTCTACTCTGTGGAACGTTCTTAATAATAAAGCAATTTTATATTTGCTAAACATGACATATTACCGAGTAGACAGACTGAAACACATGGATCCCGCTTTCTCTTTCTGGGTCCCTGGGAACCAATCAGTGCCACTGAATCAAAAACTCAGAAGGATTTTCATTCATAAAAACATGTATCTTCCTGCTGGAAGTACCTTCAGCCAAAATATACTGAGGTGGGTGCATGGTGTCAATGGGACACACACAGGGGAGGCACTCTCCACAAAAAAAGAACTCAGCCACTTTGCTGTCTCCTGGAAGATTTCTAGTCGCTCTGCCAACTATGATGCGGTCTTCTTGATTAGGGTCCCAGATGGCTCGGAACGTGGTCAGCCAGTGTGCAGTGATGGTGTTATGCCTGAAAGGGGGAGGAGAGGAAGCTGAGAGGATATACAGCTGTTGTCAGAGATTCCCAGACTACAGTCAGCACGTGTTATAGGTGAAACACCTTAAAGGTGAAACCTAGGCAGAGGCCATGCTCTTTGTATGTCCAGTCAAAGAAAGCAAAGGCTGGTTTCCCCTGGGAATCAGGCTTCTTGCATCATAAATAAGAGTACCCCTCAATTCCACAGTAATGGAACACTGTCTGTGCACTGGGTAGACATGAACAGTTCCTATTTTTTTCGGAGAATACTTGAGAAGTTTCTCATAAGAAGTTCCAGGTGACCGTCTATCTGCTGGTGACATGCTTGCACCTTGGTGTCCTACGACTAAATTGCAGGTGTTTTCTGCCAAGAAGTCAAAGGAAGAGAAGGTACTGCTTTCATTTCCATATAAAAAAACAAACAAACCAAACCCAGTGCCGTTGAGTCAATTCCGACTCATAGTGACCCTATAGGACAGAGTAGAACTGCCCCATAGAGTTTCCAAGGAGGACCTGGTGGATTCGAACTGCCGACCCTTTGGTTAGCATTTCCATATAGCTCTTCAAAAATAGCTCTGGAAAAGTCCCCAGAGCATAATGTACCATCCTAGCTCAGTGACAGTACGTGGGCCAGAGGGGCGGGTGAACAGTCAAGATGGCTAGCTGGCTGACTGTGGGGATGAAAAACATAATCCCCATCTTCTTTAGGTTGTTGGGTCAAATCCCAGTATCTGGTTTGCCCAGATTTGGCCCCAGCTGCTGCCAAGGTTCTCTCTTCTGATGGGTGGAAAGTCAGAGAGAGCACTGAGCCATTGGTCACTTTGCAAGCAGTATCTTCACTAAGGACCATGCCACTCACACTGGCTTGTAGCCTTTGAGGCTAGATAGCGCCTTAGTATTCTTACTACTGGTCTGCTCGTCTCTGCCCATGTCTTTAAGTAGTTCATTGTTACCACCTCGATTTTCAGGAGCCATTTCTAAAGGCCCAGGAGGTAACAAAGGGTTTTCATCTGCTCCTACGGCTGGTTGGGGTGGAGCTGCTGGTAATGAAAGTCTGGAAGCGTTGGCTTTTAGTAATCGCTTGGACCTTCTCCAGCCAATCCTGCCATTTTCTCTCTTCTTAGGTGTCTTTCTCTGGGACTTAGAAGGTCATCTCTTTATCATTTCACAGAGCCTTGCAGCTGACTCAGACAGCTGAAGAGAAGCAGTTTGCATTTTTTGTTATGTTCTGTAGCCTCTTCCTTTCACAGGTTGACAGTCCTGAAAAATCACCAAGACCAGTTGTGGTATCTTCATCCCCGACCCCCTCCTGGTTGCTTCCAGGTCCACACTGACCATCACGGCATCTGAAGTGCTCTCGTGTTGTGGCTTGTTTCTTCAGGATGAACATCTAAGGACGACTTTGCCGAGTAGATTCAGCCCTGGAAGCTATGGCTTCCATCTTTGGAGTTAAAATCCCTCTGCAAGTTTTCTGTTTTTCAGTCGTCTCACACAGAGGCACATCGTGAGAATTCTTTTCTGATAGCGATTTGGGGCGCTTAACCTGGTCTGGCTGGTCACTGCTGAGTGAAAAGGCAGCAAGGTAAACCTGATCTGTTTTTTCTAAAACTGCCCTCTTAAATCAATCCTTTGAAATTTTAACTCTGGTTTTCAATGTCTTTAATTTCTAGTATTTTTCTTTGGTGTGTTCTTCCTGTTGCCGGACCACTTTTTTATAGCTTTCTGTTTCTGGCGTGAATCTTCAAGCTTGTCCTTCATTTCCTTAGATCGTTAAAAGTGTGCTTGTTTTATGGTCTGTGACTGCTAATTCCAGTCTTGAGCATCTTTGGGGTCTTTATGTCGGCTTGTTCTCCTTGATGAAATCACTTGTCCTTGTGTGGCAATCGCTTTCGATATTTTTCTGGACGCAGATGGAAGAACTAGAAGCAGGGGTGTTGGGAAGCCTAGGGTAAAGGCGTCTTTCATCGAGGACTGGTGTTTGCTCCTGCGGGCCTGGTGCTGGCGCCAGCCTGAGACCTCCTGACCCAAGTTCTAGGTTGTGTGGACCACCTGTACGATACCACCCCAGGTTGTACTGCTTGTGCTGTGCAGGAGACTTCGTGGCCACCCAGGCTGCTGTGGGAAGGACGGTCATCTCCACGCCTTGATCTCCGTGTGGTGTTGTGAGTAATTGTTAAATGTCTACCGGTAAAGGTCAACCAGTTTTCTCTTCAGGCGCATCCATTCGACACTTGATTCTGTTTGTTGAGTTTTTTTTAATTCAATGACTTTATTTTAATTCTACAATTTTTTAAACTTTGTATCAGCTGGTTCTTTGGAAACTATCTTTTGTTATTCTGTCAAGGATGATATTCCCTGTCCTAATCTTTCCTGAGTTCTGAGCATACTTATGCTAAAGTCAATTTCAGGTTGAACCTTTATTACAAGAGTTTTGTCTGAATTCTTCTGTGGGTTAGCCCTGCTAACTACCCAAGGCACAACACAGAGCTTTATTGGCACAAGTATTAAATCATAAGCATTAATATACAAGAATAAAGGAAGCCTATAACATATCTCCAGTTGCTAGAAAAGGACATCATGTTGGGTGAAGTAGAAGGTCAGCCAAAATGAGCAATACCCTCAATGAGATGGATTGACACAGTAGCCACGACAATGGACTAGAGCATGCGAACAACAGTGAAGATGGCACAGGGCCGGGCGACATTGTATTCTCTTATCGTAAGGTCGCTATGAGTCTGAGCCGACGTGAAGGCAACTAACACAGCATAGCCTGCTCCGTTGTCAGAAGACTCAATGTTGCAAGTATGTATATGAAAAAATCCATCAAAATACCAACAAGATTTAACCTAACCTGAATTTTAATTGGAAAATAAAGGCACACACATATCAGACAATTTCAGAAAAAGAAAATAGCCTGGAAAGAGTGGCCAAACTGGGTATGAAAACATATCACAGAGCCATAGAAAGAAAATGGCGTCGCATTTGTGTGGGGTGAGAAATAGATCAATAGGGTGCACTAGACCAATAGCACAGAAACGGATCTACTCCAAACAACAGGGAGGGGTGTGCTCAGAATGAGGGCTGTTAGGATGGCCATCTGTTCACATGAAATAGAGAGATGTCCCTTCCACCTGTACATAGAGTCATAAATACCACAGGGATTAAAAATCTACACAGAAAACATTACACTTAAAAAAAAAAAAGCCAATTGGAGGGAAACAGGAAATATTGCTATGTCCTCAGCGTAGAAAGAGATTTTCTGACCCATTCACAAATAGTACAGGCTTAAAGAATGAGCTTGGTTATTCCCTCCAGTTCCTGAGTCCAAGGGTTGGCAAACTCTGACCCATGGGCCAAATGCGGCCTGTGCCTGATTTTGTTAATAAAGTTTTATTGGCACACAGACAAACCCATTGTTTATGTGTTGTCTCTGGCTGCTTTTGAGCTATAAGGGCAGAGTTGAGTTGGTACAACACTGACATAGATGCACACAGATGAGTGGCTGTCCTTTCCCGTTTCTGGCCCCTCTAGCTCCTCTGGTTTCAGGCTGATGTAATTTCCGGTTTATGTGGCCTTTTCTGTCTCTTGGGCCCATAATTACCTTGTGTCCTTGGTGTTCTTCATTCTCCTTTGATCCAGGTGGGTTGAGACCAATTGATGCATCTTAGATGGCCACTTGCTAGTGTTTAAGACCCCAGATGCCACTCTCCAAAGTGGGATGCAGGATTTTTTCTTAATAGATTTTATTATGCCAATTGACTTAGATGTCCCTTGAAACCATGGTCCCCAAACCCCTGCCCCTGCTACACTGGCCTTCGAAGTGTTCAGTTTATTCAGGAAACTTCTTTGGTTTTGGTTTAGTCCAGTTGTGCTGACCTCCCCTGTATTGTGTGTTGTCTTTACCTTCACCTAAAATAGTTCTTATCTACTATCTAGTTAGTGAATACCCCTCTCCTTCCCTCCCTCCCTACCCTGTAACCATCAAAGAATATTTTCTTCTCTGTTTAAACTATTTCTTGAGTTCTTATAATAGTGGTCTCGTACAATATTTGTCCTTTTGCAGCTGACTAATTTCACTCAGCATAATGCCTTCCAGGTTCCTCCATGTTATGAAATGTTTCACAGATTCGTCACTGTTCTTTATCAATGCGTACTATTCCATTGTGTGAATACACCGTAATTTATCCATTCATCTGTTGATGGGCACCTTGCTTGCGTCCATCTTTTTGCTATTGTAAACAGTGCTGCAGTGAACATGGGTGTGCATATATCTGTTCATGTAAAGGCTCTTATTTCTCTAGGATATATTCCAAGGAGTGGGATTGCTGGATCGTATGGTAGTTCTATTTCTAGCTTTTTAAGGAAGCGCCAAATTGATTTCCAAAGTGGTTGTACCATTTTACATTCCCACCAGGGGTGTATAAGTGTTCCAGTCTCTCCACAGCCTCTCCAGCATTCATTATTTTGTGTTTTTTTGATTAACACCAGCCTTGTTGGAGTGAGATGGAATCTCATTGTAGCTTTGATTTGCATTTCTCTGATGGCTAATGATCGTGAGCATTTCCTCATGTATCTGTTAGCTAACTGAATGTCTTTAGTGAAGTGTCTATTCATATCTTTTGCCCATTTTTTTATTGGGTTGTTTTTTTGTTGTTGAGTTTTTGCAGTATCATATAGATTTTAGAGATCAGATGCTGATCGGGAATGTCATAGCTAAAATTTTTTTCCCAGTCTGTAGGTAGTCTTTTTACTCTTCTGGTGAAGTCTTTGGATGAGCATAGGTGTTTGATTTGAGGAGCTCCCAGTTATCTAGTTTCTCTTGTGGTGTTTGTGCATTGTTAGTAATGTTTCATACATTGTTTATGCCATGTATTAGGGCTCCTAACGTTGTCCCTGTTTTTCTTCCATGATCTTTATCATTTTAGATTTTATATTTAGGTCTTTGATCCATTTTGAGTTCGTTTTTGTGCATGGTGTGAGGTATGGGCCTTGTTTCATTTTTTTGCAGATGAATATCCAGTTATGCCAGCACCATTTGTTAAACAGGCTGTCTTTTCCCCATTTAACTGACTTTGGACCTTTGTCAAATATCAACTGCTCATATGTGGATGGATTTATGTCTGGATTCTCAATTCTGTACCATTGGTCTGTGTATCAGTTGTTGTACCACTACCAGGCTGTTTTGACTACTGTGGCAGTATAATAGATTCTAAGATCAGGTAGTGTGGGGCCTCTCGCTTTGTTCTTCTTTTCCAGTAATGCTTTACTTATCCGGGGCCTCTTTCCCTTCCATATGAAGTTGTTGATTTGTTTCTCCAACTCATTAAAAAATGTCATTGGACTTTGGATCAGAATTGCATTGTGTCTATAGATAGCTGTTGGTAGAACAGACATTTTTGCAATGTTAGATCTTCCTATCCATGAGCAGGGTGTGTTTTTCCACTTACGTAGGTTTCTTTTGGTTTCTTGCAGTAGCGTCTTGTAGTTTTCTTTGTATAGGTCTTTTACATCTCTGGTATGATTTATTCCTAGGTATTTTATCTTCTTGGGGGCTACTGTAAATGGCATTGATTTGGTGATTTCCTCTTCAATGTTCTTTTTGTTGGTGTAGAGGAATCCAACTGATTTTTGTATGTTTATCTTGTATCCTGAAAATCTGCTGAAGTCTTCTATTAGTTGTCTTGAGGATTCCTTAGGGTTTTCTGTGTATAAGATTATGTCTGCAAATAGAGATACGTTGACTTCTTCCTTACCAATCTTGATACCCTTTATTTCTTTGTCTAGCCTAATTGCTCTGGCTAGGGTCTCCAGCACAATGTCGAATAAGAGTGGTGGTAAAGGGCATCCTTGTCTGGTTCCCGATCTCAAGGGGGATCCTTTCAGACTCTCTCCATTCAGGATGATATTGGCTGTTGGCTTTGTATAAATGCCCTTACTATGTTGAGGAATTTTCCTTCTATTCCTATTTTGCTGAGAGTTTTTATCATAAATGGGTGTTCAACTTTGTCAAATGCTATTTCTGCATTGATTAATAAGATCATGTGGTTCTGGTTTTTGTTTTATTTATGCGATGGATTACAGTGATTGTTTTTCTAATGTTGAATCATCCCTGCATACCTGGTATGAATCCCACTTGGTCATGGCGAGTTATTTTTTTGATATGTTGTTGAATTCCATTGGGTAGAATTTTGTTGAAGATTTTTGCATCTAAGTTCATGAGGGTTATAGGTCTATAATTTTCATTTTTTGTGGTGTCTTTACCTGGTTTTGGTATCAGGGATATGCTGGCTTCATAGAATGGGTGTGGGAGTATTCCATCCTTTTCTGTGCTCTGAAATACCTTTAGTGGTAGTGGTGTTAACTCTTCTCTGAAAGTTGGGTAGAACTCTCCAGTGAAGCCATCCGGGCCAGGGCTTTTTTTTTGTTGTTGGGAGTTTTTTTAAATTACCTTTTCAATCTCTTCTTTTGTTATGGGTCTATTTAGTTGTTCTACCTCTGTTTGTGTTAGTTTAGGTAGGTAGTATGTTTCTAGAAATTCATCCATTTCTTCTAGGTTTTCAAATTTGTTAGAGTACAATTTTTCATAATAGTCTAATATGATTCTTTTAATTTCAGTTAGGTCTGTTTTGATATCACCCATCTCATTTCTTATTTGGGTTATTTGCTTCCTCTTCTGTTTTTCTTTTGTCAGTTTGACCAATGGTTTATCAATTTTGTTAATTTTTTCAAAGAACCAGCTTTTGGTCTTGTTAACTCTTTCAATTGTTTTTCTGTTCTCTATTTCATTTAATTCTGCTCTAAGTGTTATTATCTGTTTTCTTCTGGTGCCTGAGGGTGTCTTTTATTGCTCTCTTTCTATATGTTGAAGTCGTGGGGATAGTTCTTTGATTTTGGTCCTTTCTTCTTTTTGTTTGTGTGCATTTATTGATATAAATTGATCTCTGAGCACTACTTTAGCTGTGTCCCAAAGGTTCTGATAGGAAGTGTTTTCGTTCTCATTGGATTCTATGAATTTCTTAATTCCATCCTTAATGTCTTCTATAATCCAGTCTTTTTTGAGCAGGATATTGTTCAGTTTCCAAGTGTTCGATTTCCTTTTCCTGTTATTGATTTCCACTTTTATGGCCTTATGGTCAGAGAAGATGCTTTGTAATATTTCAATGTTTTGGATTCTGCTAAAGTTTGCTTTATGACCTAATATGTGGTCTCTTCCAGAGACTGTTCCATGTGCACTAGAAAAGAAAGTATACTTGGTTGCTGTTGGGTGGAGTGTTCTGTACATGTCTACGAGGTCAGGTTGGTTGATTGTAGCATTTAGATCTTCCGTGTCTTTATTGAGCTTCTTTCTGGATGTCCTGTCTTTCACCGGAAGTGATGTGTTGAAGTCTCCTACTATTATTGTGGAGCTGTCTATCTCACTTTTCAATGCTGATAGAGTTTGTTTTATGTCTCTTGCAGCCCTGTCATTGGGTGCATAAATATTTAATATGGTTATATCCTCCTGGTATATTGTCCTTTAAGCATTATATAGTGTCCCTCCTTGTCCTTTATGATGGATTTAACTTTAAAGTCTATTTTGTCAGAAATTAATATTGCCACTCCTGCTCTTTGATTGTTGTTTGCTTGATATATTTCTTCCATCCTTTGAGTTTTAGTTTGTTTGTGTCTCTAAGCCTAAGGTGCATCTCTTGTAGGCAGCATATAGATGGATCATGTTTTTTTTAATCCATTCTGCCAGTCTCTGTCTCTTTATTGATGCATTTAGTCCGTTTACATTCAGCGTAATTATGAATAGGTATGAGTTTAGTGCTGTCATTTTGATGTCTTTTCCGGTGTGTTGTTGACAGTTTCTTTTTCCCACTTAATTTTTTTGTGCTGAGTAGTTCATCTTTATATATTGACTTTTGTTCCTTGCTCTTGATTTTGTTTCCACTGAGTCTTTATTTTTTCTTGTATTTTATTTTGATGAATAGGATTGTTAGTCTCCTTTATTTCTTTATAGCCCTTGTTTTCCTCTCCATATGAAAGATCTATGACTACATTTCTTAGGCCCTCTTTATTGTTTTAATGTTGTCTTCTTTTACATAATGACATCGCTGTTTCCCTGTTTTGAGCTTTTTTTATCTTGATTTATTTTTGTGATTTCCCTTCCTGGGTTGACATCTGGTTGCTCTGTCCTGTGTTCTAGTCTTGGGATGATATCTGATAGTATTGATTTTCACTCCCTTTAATATTTCTTGTAGTTTTGGTTTGGTTTTTACGAATTCCTGAAACTTGTTTATCTGGGAATGTTCTAATTTTGCCTTCATATTTGAGAGACAGTTTTGCTGGATATATGATTCTTGGCTCACATTTTTTTTCCTTCAATTTTTCATATAAGTCATCCCATTGCCTTCTTGCCTGCATGGTTTCTGCTGGGTAGTCCAAGCTTATTCTTACTGATTCTCCTTTGTAGATGACTTTTTGTCTCTAGCTGCTGTTAAAACTCTCTCTTTATGTTTGGTTTTGGCAAGTTTGATTATAGTATGTCTTGGTGACTTTCTTTTGAGATCTACCTTATGTGGAGTTTGATGAGCATCCTGGATAGATATCTTTGCATCTTTCATAATATCAGGGAAGCTTTCTGCCAACAATTCTGTCTGTATTTTCTGTTATCCCTCCCTGTTCCGGTACTCCAGTAATACATATGTTATTTCTCTTGATAGAGTCCCACGTGATTCTTAGGGTTCCTTCATTTTTTTAAACTCTTTTATCTGATTTGTCTTTGAATAAATTGAATGCCAAGTGTTTTATCTTCAATCTCACTAATTCTGCCTTCCATTTCCTTAATTCTGCTCCTCTGACTTTATATCGAGTTGTCTAATTCTGTAATTTTATTGTTAATCTTCTGAATCTCTGATTGCTGTCTCTGTATGGATTTTTGAAGCTTATTAAATTTTTCATTATGTTTTGGATAACCTTTTTAATTTGTTCAACTGCTTTATCTGTGTGTTTCTTGGCTTGTCCTGTTTTTTGCCAGATCTCTTCCTGATCTTGTTCCTGATGTCTTGAAGAGTTCTGTATATTTATCTTTTGTATCCTGTATCAGGTAATTCTAGGAAGGCACCTTCATCCAGAAGATCCCTTGATTTTTTGTTTTGAGAGCTTGTTGAAGTGATCATGGCCTGAGTCTTTGTGTGATTTGATATTGACTGTTGTCTCCATGCCATCTACAAGTTGTCGTATTAGTTTATTTTATGTTTACTTACTGTATCCTAGTTTCTTGCTTTGTTCTGTTTTGATATGCCCAAATAGGCTGCTGATTATTTTTACTTTGAAGCTCTAACATCCTGTAACCAGATGGCTAGAGCTGTTATCAGATATATGAGCCTAAGAGTCCATTCACTTTTCTCGTATGAATTCAGTTCAGGTGTCCAGGTAGTTGGTCATCAAGTGTGTGGCACAGGCTCTGTTCTACAGCCTTAGAGGGGCAGGGGTAATTGGTGTAGGTGCAGGTATCTGGTTGCAGCAGGGGGTCATGTTTTGAACAAGGAAAGGGGCTGACAACCATTCCCTGAGTGTGTGTGAGGAAAGTGCATCCCTGGCCCCTAGAGTGCGCAGGTGGGTGGGTTCTGCAGCTAGACCACAGGCACCCAATGCTTTTGGTTGTAAGGACTGGGAGGTACCAGTTATCCTTGAACCCCTGTCACAGGTGGCTAGGTGATGTGGGTGGAGCCACCAGTCCTTAGGCCCCTGATGTGGGTAGGTGAGGACCCTGCTTAATAGACAAAGTGGTGTCAAACATCAAACACCCACCTCACCACCAGATAGCTGAAACCGTTGCAGTCTGACAACAAAGGCCTTTCCCCTGAAATAGGCCTATACAGGTCCATGCAGTGGGGAAAGGTATTCAAAGTCCACAGACCATTTATGTCTGGACAGGAGCTGCTTCTGACCTGAGCTCACCAGCTTATTGGAGCTGGCAGATTATCTTTTCCCCCAATTGTGAATTTATTCCTTCTCCAATGCAGGAGAATGGCTCAGGGCACTCAGCAGAGCCTATCTCAGGCTCAGGGACTTCAGCCACTGAAGCTGGCTTGGGGGCTGGGTGAGCTGGAAAATATACGCAAGTACTTAGGTTTTACCGAGAGTGCTGTTCTTCTCTGGTTCCAGAGGTGTGAGGAGCCTGTGCGGCTGGCTGTCTCTCTCTGAGGAAACTGCGTCTGAAATGCTACCGCCAGTGCTGCTGCAATTGCTCCAGGGAATGGAGCCTGAGGGTTCCCGGCAATTCAGGTCCGACAGCTCCTCTCTGTTTCTGAACCGTCTCTCCCTCCCCCTGCCACTCAGTCGGCTTTCTAACTTTGCCTTTGATGTTCAGAGCTCCTAGCTTTTCATAAATATAATCGTTTCACTTGTTTTTTCGGGTCTTTGTTGTACGAGGGATGACTGGAAGTGTCTGACTACTCCAACATCTTGGCCCCGCCTTGCTTATCAACACTTTAAAGAGGTCTTTTGCAGCAGATTTGCCCAATGTAATCTGTCTTTTGATTTCTTGACTGCTGCTCCCATGGGTGTTGATTACGGATCCAAGTAACATTGAAATCCTTGATAACGTCAGTCTCTTCTCTGTTTATCATGAGGTGGCTTATTGGTCCAGTTGTGAGGATTTTTGTTTTCTTTGTATTGAGGGGAAACCCTGGATGCATAGTGGTTAAGTGCTATGGCTGCTAACTAAGAGGTCGGCAGTTCAAATCGGCCCGGTGCTCCTTGGAAACTCTATGGGGCAGATCTACTCTGTCCTATAGGGTCGCTTTGAGTCAGAATCGACTCGATGGCAATGTTTTTGGTTTTTGTATTGAGGTGCAATCCATACTGACGGTTTTGGTCTTTGATTTTCATCAGCAAGTGCTTCAAGTTCTCTTCACTTTCACAGGCAGTGTTGTGTCATCTGCATGACACAGGTTGTTAATGAATCTTCCTCCAACCCCGATGCCTGGTTCTTCATTTACCAGCTTCTGGCATTATTTGCTCAGCATACAGATTGAATAGGTGCGGTGGAAGGATACAACCCTGACGCACACCTTTCCTGACTTTAAATCACGCAGTATCCTCTCGTTGTGTCCGAATGACTGCCTCTTGATCTATATAAAGATTCCTCATGAGCACAATGAAGTGTTCTGGAATTCCCATTCTTCCCAGTGTTATCCATAGTTTGTTATGATCCACACAGTCGAATGCCTTTGCATAGTCAATAAAACACAGGTAAACATCCTTCTGGTATTCTCTGCTTTCAGCCAGGATCCATCTGACATCAGCAATGATATCCCTGGTTCCACGTCCTCTTCTGAAACCAGCCTGAATTTCTGGCAGTTCCCTGTTGATACACTGCTGCAGCCACTTTGAATGATCTTCAGCAAAATTTTGCTTGCTTGTGATATTAATGATATTGTTTGGTAATTTCTGCATTTGGTTGGATCACCTTTCTTGGGAATAGGCATAAATCTGGATTTCTTCCAGTCAGTTGGCCAGGTAGCATACATACATACGTGTTAAAGGAGCCGTGGTGGCTCAGTGGTTAAGCACTCAGCTGCTAACTGAGAGATTGGATGTTAGAACCCACTCAGTGGCTCCAAGGAAGAAAGCATTGGCGATCTCCTCCCATAAAGATTATGGCCTGGAAAGCCTGGGGGGCTGCTCCGCTCGGTCTGGTGGGGCCGCTCCCCTCCGTCCCGTGCGGCCGCTCCCCTCGGTCCTGTGGGGCCTCTGTCACGTGGGGCCACTCTGCTCTGTCATGTGGGGCTTCTGTCCCGTGGTTCCATTCTCCTCCGGCCCATGGGGCCATTCTCCTCGGTCACGTGGGGCCGCTCTGCTCTGTCACGTGGGGCCGCTCTGCTCCCTCACGTGGGGCCGCTCTCCTCTGTCCCGTGGGGCCGCTCCCCTCCGTCCCGTGGAGCCTCTGTCACGTGGGGCCACTCTCCTCTGTCCCGTGGTTCCGTTCTCCTCCATCACGTGGGGCCTCTGTCCCGTGGGGCCACTCTCCTCCGTCCGGTGGGGCCGCTCCCCTCGGTCCCGTGGGGCCTCCGTCCCGTGGGGCCGCTCGCCTCCGTCCCGTGGGGCCGCTCGCCTCCGTCCCGTGGGGCCGCTCGCCTCCGTCCCGTGGGGCCTCCGTCCCGTGGGGCCGCTCGCCTCCGTCCCGTGGGGCCGCTCGCCTCCGTCCCGTGGGGCCGCTCGCCTCCGTCCCGTGGGGCCGCTCGCCTCCGTCCCGTGGGGCCGCTCGCCTCCGTCCCGTGGGGCCGCTCGCCTCCGTCCCGTGGGGCCGCTCGCCTCCGTCCCGTGGGGCCTCCGTCCCGTGGGGCCTCCGTCCCGTGGGGCCTCCGTCCCGTGGGGCCTCCGTCCCGTGGGGCCTCCGTCCCGTGGGGCCTCCGTCCCGTGGGGCCGCTCGCCTCCGTCCCGTGGGGCCGTTCTCCTCTGTCACGTGGGGTCTCTGTGAGTCGGAATTGCCGCAGGGCACCCAGCAACGATGAGCGGATTGTCTCCCTTTGCTGCAGTGAAAAGAAATGAAAATTTTCGGAAACTGAAACCCAGGTTAACGGAAACAACACTTACAAGCCCTGTACCGAGCAAGAATCACAAACTCTCCAGAGAGAAGAGAATGTTTTAAAAGCTGAGCGGTTGGACCAGCATTTCCACATTGGAGAATTATAGTATTTGTAAAGTTTTGGGAAACAATATTTGAGAGCTGTTGTGGGGCAGAAGTTTGCCTCCGCGTCTCCCCCTGGGCTGCCTGAGCAGAGGCTGTGGGTCTGAGGACATTCTCCCAGCCACTTGTCCTTACCAGAGCAGCCGCCTCGGCACTTGGGCATAAACTTTCTTTGTCTCTTGCACATTGCATGGCCACAGGCCCCCATGGCACCTGGTCAACCCCACCTCTCTATCTCTTGGTGCGGGGAGGAACGAGGTCCCTGGACTTCGGCGTGAGAGGGGTAAGAGTAAAACATCGACCCTGCACAGGCCACGTGCAGGAGGAGCCTGCTGGCTGTGGGAGACCACTAGACAAAGGCTGGTCTCGCTGTGTGTGAGGGAGGTGTTCCATGCACTGATATGCCGTGTGGTCTGCATCTTTTTCTTTTTTAAATTTTATTGTCCTTTAGGTGAAAGTTTATAGGGCAAATAAGTTTCTCATTCAAAACTTTATACACACATTGTTTTGTGACATTGGTTGCAATCCTCGCAATGTGTCAGCACTGTTCCCCTTTTCCTTTACACTGTGGGTTCTCCCCAACATGTCCATTTGTCCAGTTTTCTTGTCCCTCCCTGCCTTCTCGTCTTAGCTTTTGGGCAGGAGCTGCCCATTGGGTCTCGTACATGTGAATGAACCAAGAGGCGTAGTCTTCACGTGTGTTATTGTTTGTTTTATTGGCCCGTCTAATCTTTGGCCGAAAGGAGGTCTTGTCGAGTCACTTCTATTCTGAATTAATAGCGTGTCCGGTGGCCCTAGTTTCAAGGGTTCCTCTGGTCTCTTTTAGATCAGTAATTCCGGTCTTTTTTTGTGAATTTGAATTTTATTTTACTTTTATATCCTGCTCTGTCTGGGACTCCCTATTGTGGTACCTGCCAAAGCAGTCAGTGGTGGTAGCAGACACCATCTAGTTCCTCTGGGCTCAGGCTGGTGGAGGCTGAGGGTCACATGGTCCGTCAGTCCTCTGGACTAATATTTTCCTTGTATCTTTGGTTTTCTTCATTCTCCTTTATCCCAGGCGGGATGGGACTGGTCTGTCTTTGTTGGCAACCTGGGATCCTGATACAACAAAAACACACAAACACAGAAGGGCAAAGTTCATCCTCCTAATCAGCAAAAGTTTTTTTTTTTTTTTTAATGAAAACAAGCAGTGCTAGTGAGACTAGTTTGAGATGGACATCCTCAGACATACTAAGAGCCCCAGCAGGTACAGTCTAGTTTGAAAGTAATTCAGCAACAGGTGACGAACCCTTAAAACAATGTTTGCATTCCTTGGGTCCGATGAAATCATTGTGAAACTTGGAAGAAGAATATCCTGCTGCTGTGGGGTCAATTCCGACTCACAGTGACCCTACAGGACAGAGTAGGACTTCCCCCTAGGGTTTCCAAGGCTGTAATCTTTACGAAGCACACTGCCACGTCTTTTTCCTGCAGAGTGGGTCCAGACTGCTGACCTTTCAGTTTTCAGCGAAGCGCTTAACCGGGGCTTCTTGGAAGAGAAGTAGGGAAGTCATTTATCAAGTAACGAAATATTTACGGAACACGATGTTTGCAGCTGCTTAAGAGATACTGAGAATATTTTCAAACTATGGGGACATGCTTGTATAAAAAGTTACAGAAGAAAAAGTTGGATAAAATTTGGGCACAAACCGTGAGCAAGTCTGGGTAGAAAAGTGCAGGTAAGAACCGGTGGAAACCCTGCCACCTGCACTGGGTTGCAGACATGGGAATGTGGCTAAGGGTCTCCCGATTTGTAGATGGTTGAATTTTCTGTAACGGGTTTATATGCGTTCGTGTGTTTGGTTTGTGCTTGTGGGTGTCTATTCAGAACCAGAAGGAGCTCTGGTGGTGCAGTGACTAAGCACTCAGCTGCTAACCAAAAGGTTAGCGGTTTGAACCCACCAGCAGTTCTGTGGGAGAAAGATGTGGCAGTCTGCTTCCATAAAGGTTAACCAAAAAAAAAAAAAAGGAAATCCTATAGGGACAGTTCTACTCGGTCCTACAGAGTCCCTGTGGGTTGGAATCAACTTGCCGGCAATGGATTTTTGTTTGTTCTGCATCAAAGGAGCCGTGATAGCACAATGGTTAGGCACTCAGCTGCTAACCAAGAGGTCTGTGGTTTGTACCTACCCAGTTGCTCCACAGGAGAAAAGACCTGGCTATCTGCTCCCATAAAGATTACAGTCTAGGAAACCCTATGGAGCTTCCCAGGGGCAGCTCTACTCTGTCACCTGGGGTTGCTATGAGTTAGCATTGACTCTAGGGTGTCAAACAACACCATACACCCTGCACCAGCCCAGTGAAAGCTCAATTTGGCAAGGCTGGACCCCAAGTCCTTCCTATCTGGGTCTTTCTCCGGCTGCTTCCTCTGGCCTGGAACACCTCTGAGCTGCGTCCCTTGACCCTCCCAACTCTCCTTGGCCTGTAGCCCACTTCCACCAGCCCTGCACTATTTGGCTACAAGGTTCTGTCCCCCTGTACTGCCCTGACTGGCCCCCGGTGGGCTCCTGGCCCCGGTGATGCCCTTGAGCACAGCACAGACCACATGGCATTGGCGCTGATGCCGCCATCTGGCCTGGGCATTGCCTGAGCCCCGAGGCTGGCCCAGGGAGCGGGACTGAGCCTGCTGGGCAGATACAGGCCACACAGTTGAGGTCGTTGGAGGGAGAGAGGAAGAGTGAGAACGACAGAGCAAGCAGGGCCAGCCCTTTTGGAAGCTGCGGCAGCCACTGGCAGAGGAGGTGTGATACAGGGACCCTGATTCGAGGGGGAACCCAGACAGGGAGGGCTCCTGGGCCCACCATGCTTTCAGGGCTCAGGAGGGCTTTACTCGCATTTGCTGAGCATATTCCATTTGTCCAGGCCCCTGTGGATTGCCGTGCCTGCCCCGCATCACCGACAGTTTTCTCAAGCCTGTAGGAGAGTAGCAACTGTCTCCATTGTGGCGGGGGCGGGGGGGACAAAAGCAGTTGCCATTGACTGAACCCCAACTCATGGTGACCCCATGTGTGCCAGAGTAGAACCATGTTCCACAGGGTTTTAGGTGGCTGATGTTTCTTAAGTCGATTGCCAAGGCTTTCTTCTGAGGTGCCTCTGAGTGAACTCAAACTGCCAAAATTGTGGTTAGCAGCCAAGTGTACCACCCAGGGAGTCCTGTCTCCACTTTACGGATGGCTAAATGGGAGCTCAGAGAGGTGGAGTGGCTTTGCCAAGGGCACTCAGGCAGCATGTGGCAGAGAAGGTGTTGGAACCCAGGCCCGTGTGTCCAGAGCCTGAGCTTTGTCCAGTGCCCCTGCGTCCACGGAGCTCTGGATGTGCACAGTCAGACCCTCAGAGAGCAGGGGTGCTCTGTCATCATAAACTCACCCTTGGCCCGGTGGGCTGTGTGCAGTTGGGGGGCTGGGCCCTGCCCACTGCCTGTGGGGCTCTGTCCCTGGGTGTCCAGTGGCTCCTCACACCCAGAACCCTCAACCCCAGTTGAGACGACACCAGCAGTCCACCCTAGTGGTTGTCCTTGAAGGGTCCCCACGAGTTAGTGGGGATCACCATCCACAGGTTAGATACACCCAGAGTTATGTTAAACCTAGCTGTGCATAAAGGTCCCGGGTGGTGCCAACAGTTTGCACACAACTGCCAATCTAAAGGTTGTTGGTTCCAACCCACCCAGTGGCACCACTGATGAAAGAAAGGCCTGGGAATCTGCTTCCGTAAAGATTATAGCCAAGAAAACCCGATGGAACTCAGTTCTACTGTGTACACACATGGGGTTGCCATGAGTCGGAATCCACTCCATGGCAACAGGTTTGGCTTGGGTTGGTTTGGGTATGTATAGAAACCTGTGTGTATAGAGGAAACCCTGGTGGCGTAGTGGTTAAGTGGTATGGCTGCTAACCAAGAGGTCAGCGGTTCGAATCCATCAGGTGGTCCTTGGAAACTCTGTCGGGCAGTTCTACTCTGTCCTATAGGGTCGCTATGAGTCGGAATCGACTTGATGGCAGTGGGTTTTGGTTTGGGTATGTATAGAGCAAGACAAGGCCCAAGACCAAAGGTTAATTTAAGACCAAAAGCATTCAAAATCAAATTCAAGACTGAGGTGAGCCAGGTCAATACAGGCTAAATCTAAGGTAAAACTTGAAGCCATCGAGAGACCGAAGGCCAAGACAGAGCTCTTTACCAGTCCGATGCCTAGTCCAACCCAACCAAGGTGTGGGCCAACACCAGCCAAGGCCAACTGACGGTCATGACTAACACCAAGGCCAAGCCCAACCAAGGCCTCGCCAACACCAGCCAAGGCCAGCTGATGGTCATGACTGACACCAAGGCCAAGCCCAACCAAGGCCTGGGCCAACACCAGCCAAGGCCAGCTGATGGTCATGACTGACACCAAGGCCAAGCCCAACCAAGGCCTGGGCCAACACCAGCCAAGGCCAGCTGACGGTCATGACTGACACCAAGGCCAAGCCCAACCAAGGCCTGGGCCAACACCAGCCAAGGCCAGCTGACGGTCATGACTGACACCAAGGCCAAGACCAACCAAGGCCTCGCCAACACCAGCCAAGGCCAGCTGACGGTCATGACTGACACCAAGGCCAAGCCCAACCAAGGCCTGGGCCAACACCAGCCAAGGCCAGCTGATGGTCATGACTGACACCAAGGCCAAGACCAACCAAGGCCTCGCCAACACCAGCCAAGGCCAACTGATGGTCATGACTGACACCAAGGCCAAGACCGACCAAGGCCTGGGCCAACACCAGCCAAGGCCAGCTGACGGTCATGACTGACACCAAGGCCAAACCCAACCAAGGCCTGGGCCAACACCAGCCAAGGCCAGCTGACGGTCATGACTGACACCAAGGCCAAGACCAACCAAGGCCTCGCCAACACCAGCCAAGGCCAACTGACAGTCATGACTGACACCAAGGCCAAGACCAACCAAGGCCTGGGCCAACACCAGCCAAGGCCAGCTGACGGTCATGACTGACACCAAGGCCAAGCCCAACCAAGGCCTGGGCCAACACCAGCCAAGGCCAGCTGACGGTCATGACTGACACCAAGGCCAAGACCAATCAAGGCCTGGGCCAACACCAGCCAAGGCCAGCTGACGGTCATGACTGACACCAAGGCCAAGACTAAGACCAAAGTTGAGCCCAGGCTGGGCCCATGCAAGACCACAGTCGGCTAAGACGTAGCTAGGCTTGTTGGACAGTGTCTCCTCTGCCTCCTAGCAGGCAATGGAATCGTCCTTGGCCTTGCTGATGGTCTGGGTTCTTTCGCCATTGGACTGCGCACGTTTTAGCTCAATTATAACAACTTGGTGAGGGTGCCCCACCTACCCTGGGGCTGACCAGGTACAATGAATTGAACTGTGGTGGTTTCTTCCTCCATAACCTTCTTGCAGGCCGACGGGCTGCTGGTGATGCTGGATGCCTGGAGGGTCCTGCTCAGGAGGCAGAGGGGGCTGGGGGGTTTGCATCCTTCACTGCAGATGTGGTCAGTGGATTTAGCTCAGGACTAGGGAATGGGGCCTGGCCTAGTGCTCAGATGAAAGGAGAAACGGAACAACAGGAGCTGTACCTCAAAAAAGGGATCTGACCCAAACAGTTTGAGGAACTGATTTTGAAGTAAGAGACATTTTCATGGGCCCACGTGGAAGAAGAGGATTTGGTGAAAGGTAAACACGGCTATGTATCGTCGTCCGAATGTAAAAACACCGTGTCCCGTTCTAGGAGATGTAGTGACAGACCTCCCTGACTTGACCTTGATTCTGGCCTCTCTCTGCCCTGCCCCAGAGGCTGAGAAGCTGAAGATCAGCCTGGGTGTGAGCGGAGAGCGGACAAATCCTACGTGTGGCTGCTGGATCACCTCAGGCAGCTGAACAGGTGATGCTTCTTCTCTGGGGTCTCAGGTCTCTTTGTGACGACAACCAGGAGCAGCCGCCCTGTGGCCCTCGAGGTACCAAAAGCCCACCTGTGTGTCTGGGTCATGGGGGGTGCAGGATTCTTCTTTCCTCCTGTGCTCTATGTTTTCCTTTTCTACAATGAACACGTCTTAATTTTGTAACCAATGAAAATAGGAATTTTATTAAAGATAAAATGTTTTCAAAAAGACACTGAGAAGGAGGTACCAGCCAGGGTTGCCTGGTCACTGCGACTCTCGCATCGGTGTCTCTGCAACCAGAAGGCTCAGCAGGGCCGAGCCCCTCCCCATACCATGACCCCCCAGTGTAACTCCGAGGTGTGAGCCCCAGGTATCCCTAGGTGTGATCCCCAGGTATGACTCCCAGGCGTGACCTCCAGGTGTCACTGCAAGCTGGAAAGGGGTGGCTGAGGTGGGGATCTGGAAGCACTCGCCTTTAAAGAAGGAAAGTGTTCTTTGAGGGTCCACAGGAAGCCCACCTAGGGGGCCCAGCATGCCCGCAGCAGAGTGAATGAGGAGAGGTACCTGCCATCTCTGGAACGCTCAGGTAGCAAAGTTCTTGGGGAAGATGGCAGCTACGCTCCCAGCACCTTCCACAAGCCCCATGTCCTGTGTGCACTATCTTTCCGAGACCGCTAGTAATCTAGCAATCTGTGGCTCAGAAACAAGCTGTCTCCAGAGGGTTCCTCTTGCCATGACATCCCTGAGGGCCGGGGAAGGGTGCCTGGCCCTGCCCCTGTTTACCGATATGGGAGTAGACTCATGCATTTCTGTAGTGTCCATAGTCTGGCAGCCGTTTCTGTCCATGCTGACTTTGCTGCTCACGTTATTGCTGATTTGGCTACTCACAGCCCCCTGAAGCCGGCTTCCATGTTCTTTTCCCATGTCCCTTTCACCGAGCACATCCTGACTTTACATACCATACCATTCCATTGCCATTGAGTCGATTCCGACTCATAGTGTCCCTATAGGACAGAATAAAACTGCCCCGTAGAGTTTCCAAGGAGCGCCTGGCGGATTCGAACAGCTGACCTTTCGCTTAGCAGTTGTAGCACTTAACCACTACGCCACCAGGGCACAAGAAATGCTCCAGGATCGCCTTGCTCTTTCCCTGATCCTTTTCTGGAATCAGCCATCTCTCCCAAAGCCCGATTCCTCTTGTTGTTGTTAGGTGCCTTCAAGTTGGTTCTGACTCATAGCAACCCTGTGTACCACAGAACGGAACACTGCCCCGTCCTGCGCCATCCTCACAATCTTTGCTATGCTTGAGCCCGTTGTTGCAGCCACTGTGTCAATCTATCTTATTGAAGGTCTTCCTTCTGATAACACGTCCCAAGTATGTGAGACGAAGTCTGGCTATCCTTGCTTCTAAGGAGCATTCAAGACAGATTTCTTCATTCTTTTGGCAGTCCATGGTATATTCGATATTGTTTGTCAACATCACAATTCAAAGGCATCAATTCTCCTTTGGTCTTCCTTATTTATCACCCAGCTTTCATATGCATAGGAGGTGACTGAAAACACCATGGCTTGGGTCAGGCCCACCTTAGTCTTCAAGGTGACATCTTTACTTTTCAACACTTTAAAGAGGTCCTTTGCAGCAGATTTGCCCAATGCAACGCGTCTTTTGATTTCTGGACTGCTGCTTCCATGGGTGTTGATTGTGGATCCAAGTAAAATGAAATCCTTGACAACTTCAACCTTTTCTCCGTGTATCATGATGTGGCTTATTGGTCCAGTTGTGAGGATTTTTGTTTTCTTTATGTTGAGGTACAATCCATACTGAAGGCTGTGGTCTTTGATCTTCATTAGTAAGTGCTTCAAGTCCTCTTCACTTTCAGCAAGCAAGGTTGTGCCATCTGCATAGTGCAGGTTGTTAATGAGTCTTCCTCTAATTCTGATGCTGCGTTCTTCTTCATATAGTCCAGCTTCTCATATTATTTGCTCAGCATACAGATTAAATAGGTATGGTGAAAGGATACAACCCTGACACACACCTTTCCTGACTTTAAACCAATCAGTACCCCCTTGTTCTGTCTGAACAACTGCCTCTTGATCTATGTAAAGGTTCCTCATGAACACAATTAAGTGTTCTGGAATTCCCATTCTCCGCAGTGTTACCCATAATTTGTTATGATCCACACAGTCAAATGCCTTTGCATAATCAATAAAAGACAGATAAACATCTTTTTGGTATTCTCTGCTTTCAGTCAGGATCTACCTAATATCAGCAGTGATATCCCTGGTTCCATGTCCTCTTCTGGATCTGGCTTGAATTTCTGGCAGTTTCCTGATCACATACTGCAGCCGCTTTTGAATGATCTTCAGCAAAATTTTGCTTGCGTGTGATATTAATGATATTGTTCTGTAATTTCCACATTCAGTTGGATCACCTTTCTTGGGAATAGGCATAAATATGGACGTCTTCCAGTCAGTTGGCCAGGTAGCTGTCTTCCATATTTCTTGGCACAGACGAGTGAGCACCTCCAGCACTGCATCTATTTGTTGAAACATTTCAATTCGTATTCTGCCAATTCCTGGAGCCTTGTTTTTCGCCAGTGCCTTCAGTGCACCTTGGACTTCTTCCTTCAGTACCATCGGTTCCTAATCATATGCTACCTCCTGAAATGGTTGAATGTTGACCAATTATTTGGATACAGTGACTCTGCGTATTTCTTCCATCTTCTTTTGATGCTTCCTGTGTCGTTTAATATTTTTTCCTGTAGAATCCTTCAATTTTGCAACTCGAGGCTTGAATTTTTTCTTCAATTCTCTCAGCTTGAGAAATGCTGAGCATGTTCTTCCTTTTGGTTTTCTGTCTCCCGCTCTTTGCACAGGTCATTATAATGCTTTACTTTGTCTTCTTGAGCCGCCCTTTGAAATCTTCTGTTCAGTTCTTTTACTTCATCATTTCTTCCTTTTGGTTTAGCTGCTAGATGTTCAAGAGCAAGTTTCAGAGTCTCTTCTGACATCCATTTGGTCTTTTCTTTCTTTCCTGTCTTTTTAATGATCTCTTGCTTTCTTCATGTATGATGTCCTCAATGTCATTCCACAACTCGTTTGGTCTTTGGTCGTTAGTGTTCATTGTGTCAAATCTATTCTCGAGATGGTCTCTAAATTCAGGTGGGATATGCTCAAGGTCATACTTTGGGTCTCATTGACTTGTTCTGATTTTCTTCAGTTTCATCTTGAGCTTACGTACAAGCGATTGTCTGTTCCATAGTCGGCCCTTGACTTTTTTCTGACTGACGATATTGAGCTTTTCCATTGTCTCTTTTTGCAGATGTAGTCAATTTGATTCCTGTGTATTCCATCTGTCCACGTGTATAGTTGCCATTTATGTTGGTGAAAAAAGGTATTTGCAATGAAGAAGTCGTTGGTCTTGCAAAATTATATCATGAGATCTCCAGCATTGTTTCTATCACCAAGGTCAGATTTTCCAGCTATCTATCCTTCTTCTTTGTTTGCAGTGTTCACATTCCAATCACCAATAATTATCAATGCATCCTGATTGCATGTTTGATCAATTTCAGACTGCAAAAGCTGGTAAAAATCTTTAATTTCTTCATCTGTGGTGTTAGTGGTTGGTGAGTAAATTTGAATAATAGTTGTATTAACTGGTCTTCTTTTTAGGAATATAGATATCAACCAATCGCTGGTAGCATTTTACTTCAGGATAGATCTTGAAAGGTTCTTTTTGAGGATTAATGCAATGCAATTCCTCTTCAGTTTTCATTCCTGGCATGGTAGACCATATGATTGTCTGGTTCAAAATGGCCAATACCAGTCCATTTTAGCTCCCTAATGCCTAGGATATCGATCTTTTCATTTTTGACGATTTCTAATTTTCCTAGATTCATACTTCACGTATTCCATGTTCCGATTATTAGTGAATGTTTGCAGCTGTTTCTTCTCACTTTGAGTTGTGCCACATCACCAAATGAAGGTCCCAAAAGCTTGACTCTGTCCACGTCATTAAGGTCGACTCTACTTTGAGGAGACAGCTCTTCACCAATCATCTTCTGAGTGCCTTCCAACCTGGGGGGCTCATTTTCCAGCACTCCATCAGACAATGTTCTGCTGCTATTCATAAGGTTTTCACTGGCTAATTCTTTTCAGTAGTAGACTGCTGGGACCTCCTTCCTAGTCTGTCTTAGTCTGGAAGCTCAGATGAAACCTTTCCACCCTGGTGACACTGCTAGTATTTGAATACCAGTGGTATAGCTTCCAGCATCACAGCAACATGCAAGCCCCCACAGTACAACAAACTGACAGACACATGGGGGAGTCAAGATCATACCAAGTAATAAGAAACTGGTTGAAACATAGGAAGATAAGGATAAATTTCAAGGTAACCACAAAGATAATTAACAAACCTACTCATCAAAATAAGAAAGAAAACGTAAAGTCTCAGTAAACATGAAATCTACAAAAAGAAAGGAAACAAACAAACAAAAATCCACAAACAAAAGGAATTCAGCACAGGAGGGTAAGAGCAACAAGGAAAACATCAGCACTACAAAAAAAAAAAAAAACACCGCAAGATGACAGCAATAAACTCACAACTATTGATAATCACACTGAACTTAAATGGCCTAAATGCATACCTGAAGAGACAGAGAGTGACAGAACGGGTAAAAAACAAAACAGGATCCATCAGTATGCTGTCTACAAAAGACAGCCTTAGAAACAAAAACATAAATTTATTAAAAATTAAAAGATGGGAAAAAAAAATCAAACAAACAACTGCCAAAAAAGGGCAGGAGTGGCAATACTAATCTTGGATAAAATAGATTTTAAAGCAAAATCCACGATAAAGGACAAAGAAGGGCATTATATAACAATTAAAGGGACAGTCCATCACCCAATTATGCACCCAATTATAGGGCTCCAAAATACATGAAACAAACTCTAACAGCACTGAAAACAGAAATTGACAGTTCCACAATAATGGTAGGAGCCTTCAACACACCACTCTCTGTCAAGGGCGGAACATCTAGTAAGAAACTCAACAAAGATACAGAAGATTCAAAGGTCACAATCCACCAACTTGACCTCATAGATGTATATAGAACACACCACCCAAGAGCAGCAAAGTACACATTCTTTTCCAACGCACATGGAACGGTGTCCAGAATAGACCACATCTTAGGCCACAAAGTAACCCTCAACAAAATCCAAAATATTAAGATAATACGAAGTATCTTCTCTTGATCACAATGCCATCAAAGTAGAAATTAACAACAGGAAGAGCAAGGAAAAATAATCAAATACCTGGAAACTGAATAACACCCTGCTTTGAAACTGAAACCACTGGGTGATAGAAGAAATCAAAGACGGAATAAAAAATTCCTAGAATCAAATGAAAATGAAAACACATCATACCAAAACCTTTGGGAAACAGCAAAGGCAGTGCTCAGATGTGAATTTATAGCACTAGATGCACACATCAAAAAGAAGGGACACAATCAAAACATCAGTTACACAACTTGAACAAATAGAGAACAGCAAAAGAAGCCCACAGCCACCAGAAGAAAGGAAATAATAAGGATCAGAGCAGAAATAAATGAAACAGAGACTAGAAAAACAATAGACAGAATTGACAAAACCAAGAGTTGATGCTTTGAAAGGATCAACGAAATTGACAAACCACTGACCAAATTGACAAAAGAAAAAACAGGAGAGAATGCAAATAACCCAAATAAGAAATGAAATGGGGGCCATTACAACGGACCCAACTGAAGTAAAAAGGATCTTAACAGAGTACTATGGAAAACTACACTCCAACAAACTTGAAAACCTAGAGGAAGTGGACAAATTTCTAGAGACACACTACCTACCCAAACTAACACAACCAAAGTTGAAAATCTGAACAGACCCATAACAAGAGAAGAAATTGCAAAGGTAATTAAAAAAAAAAAAAAAAAACTCCTCCCCCTCAAAAAAAAACTCTGGCCCAAATGGCTTCACTGGAGAGTTCTACTAAATATTCAGAGAAGGGCTTACACCAGTACTACTCGAACTATTTCAGAGCATAGAAAAGGTAAGGCTACTTCTGAATTCGTTCTATGAAGCCAGCATAACTGTGATACCAAAACCAGAAAAAGACACTACAAAAAAAAAAAAAAAAGAAAATTACAGACCAATATCTCTCATGTATATAGATGCAAAAATGCTTAACAAAATTCTAGCCAATAGAATTTAGCATCATATCAGAAAAAATATATACTGTGACCAAGCAGTGTTCATACCAGGCATGTAAGGATGGTTCAACATTAAGAAATCAATCAACATAATCCACCATATAAATAAAATAAAAGAATCACACGGTCATCTCAATTGACACAGAAAAGGTATTTGACAAAGTCCAAAACCTATCCCCGATTAAAAACAAAACAAAACAAAACTCTTAATAAAATACGTATAGAAGGAAAATTCCGTTATATAGTAAGGGGCATCTATACAAAACCAACAGCCAGCATCATTCTTAATGGACAGAGGCTGAAAACGTTCCCCTTGAGAACAGGAACAAGACAAGGATTTCCTTTATCACCACTCCTGTTTAACATTGTGCTGGGAGTCCTAGCTAGAGCAATAAGGCAAGGAAAAGAAATAAAAGGCATCCAAATTGATACGGAAGAAGTAAAACTGTCCCTATTTGCAGACGATAGGATACCATACATAGAAATCCCAAAAGACTCCACGAGAAAACTACTGGAACTAATAGAAAGATTCAGCAGAGTAGCAAACATACAAAAATTAATCGGATTCCTATATCCTAGTAAAGAGAATGACAAAAATAAATCAGGAAAAAATACTATTTATAATAACCCCTAAAAAAAAAACTTAGGAATAAATCTAACCAGGGACGTAAAAGACCTATACAAAGAAAAGCACAAAACACGACTGCAAGAAACCAAAAGAGACCTACATAAATGGAAAACACCATGCTTATGGATAGGTAGACTCAGCATTGTGAAAAAGTCAATTCTACCCAGAGCAATCTACAAGTACAATGCAATGTCAACCCAAATACCAACAGCATTCTTTAAAGAGATGGAAAAACTAATCATTAACTTTATATGGAAAGGGAAGAGGCCCTGGATAAGTATTGAAGAAGAATAAAGTAGGAGGATTCACACTACCTGACCTCAGAACCTACTATACAGCTACGGTAGTCAAAGCAGCCTGGTACTGGTACAGAGGCAGAAACCTTGACCAATGGAACAGAATTGAGAACCCAGATGTAAATCCATCCACTTACGTACGGTCACCTGATCTTTGACAAAGACCCAAAGCCCAAATGGAGAAAAGTCAGTCTTTTTAACAAATGGTGTTGGCAAAACTGGACGTCCATCTACAAAAAAATGAAACAGGACCCCATGCCTCACACCATACACAAAAACTAATTCAAAATGGATCAAAACCTAAATGTAAAACCAAAAACCATAAAGATCAAAGAAGAAAAGATAGGGTCAACACTAGAGGCCCTAATTACATAGCATTAACAGGATGTAAACCATAATTAACAATACACAAAAACCAGAAGATAAGCTACATAACTGAGATCTTCTAAAAATCAAACACTTATGCTCATTAAAACACGTCATCAAAAGAGTAAAAAGAGAACCTACAGACCGGGGGAAAAATTTGGCTATGACATATCCGACAAAGGTGTAATCTCTAAAATCTACAGAAAAATCCAACACCTTTACAACAAAAAGACAAATAATCCAATTAAAAATGGGCAAAGGAAATGAACAGACAGTTCACCAAAGAAGACATTCTAGCAGCTAACAGACATATGAGAAAATGCTCGCGATCACTAGCTGTTAGAGAAATGCAAATTGAAACCACAATGAGATACCATCTCACCCTGGCATTACTGGCACAAATCAAGAAAACAAAATAACGATTGTTGGAGAGGCTTCGGGGAAATTGAAACTCTTATGAACTGCTGGTGGGAATGCAAAATGGTACAATCGTTTTGGAAAATGATATGATGCTTTCTTAAAAAGCTAGAAATACCGTGTGATCCAGCAATCTCACTCCTAGGAATATAAACCTAGGAATATATCCTAGAGAAATAAGGGTCACCACATGAATAGACATATGCACACCCGTGTTCATTGCAGCACTGGTCACAATAGCAAAGAGAGGGAAACATCCTATGTGCCCATCAACAGACGTATGGATAAACAAGCTATGGTACATACACACAGTGGAATACTACACAATTATGAAGAACAATGATGAACCTGTGAAGCATCTCATAACACGGATGAATCTGGAGGGCATTATGCTGAGTGAAATAAGTCAGTCACAAAAGGGCAAATATTGTATGAGATCACTACTATAAAAACTCATGATTTAGGTGAAGGGACAGACAACACACAGTACAGGAGAGGTCAGCACAACTGGACTAAACCAAAAGCAAAGAAGTTTCCTGAATAAACTGAATGCTTTGAAGGCCAGCATAGCAGGGGCAGGCGTTTGGAAACTGTGGTTTCAGGGAACATCTAAGTCAATTGGCATAATGAAATCTATTAAGAAAACATCCTGCATCCCACTTTGAAGAGTGGCGTCTGGGGTCTTAAATGCTAGCAAGCGGCCGTCTAAGATGCATCAATGAGTCTCAACCCACCTGGATCAAAGGAGAATGAAGAACACCAAGGACACAAGGTAATTACGAGCCTAAGAGACAGAAAGGGCTACATGAACTAGAGACCACATCACCCTGAGACCAGAAGAACTAGATGGTGCCCGGCCACAATCGATGACTGCCCTGACAGGGAACACAACAGAGAACCCCTGAGGGAGCAGGAGAACAGTGGAATGCAGACCCCAAATTCTCATAAAAAGACCAGACTTAATGGTCTGACTGAGACTAGAAGGACCCCAGCGGTCATGGTCCCTAAACCTTCTGTAGGCCCAGGACAGGAACCATTCCCGAAGCCAACTCGTCAGACATGGATTGGACTGGACAATGGGTTGGAGAGAGATGCTGATGAGGAGTGAGCTACTTGCATCAGGTGGACGCTTGAGACTATGTTGGCGTCTCCTGTCTGGAGGGGAGATGGGAGGGTAGAGGGGGTTAGAAGCTGACAAAATGGTCACGAAAAGAGAGACTGGAAGGAGGGCGTGGGCTGTCTCATTAGGGGAAGAGTAATTGGAATTATGTAGTAAGGTATATATAAGTTTATATGTGACATGATTTGTAAACTTTCACTTAAAGTACAATAAAAATTATTTTAAAAAAACTCATGAAAAGATTTACACACAAAAATAAACAATCTTTGATGGTTATGAGGGAGGAGAGGAGAAAAAACAAAAACCAAACCCGTTGCTGTCTGGTTGATTCTGACTTATACTGACCCTGTAGGACAGAGTAGAACTGCCCCATAGAGTTTCCAAGGAGTGCCTGGTGGGGTTGAATGGCTGACCTTTTGGTTAGCAGCCGTAGCATTTAACCACTACACCATCAGGGTTTCCGAGGGAAGGAAAAACACTGAATAGACAATAGATAAGTGGTAACTTTGGTGAAGGCTAAGACAGCACACAATACTGGGGAAGCCAGCACTTGTCCAAGGCAAGGTCATGGGTGCTCCACAGACACATCCAAACTCCCTGAGGGACTAAATTACTGGGCTGAGGGCTGTAGGGACCATGGTCTTGGGGAACATCTAGCTCAATTGGCATAAGAGCATATAAAGAAAAGGTTCTACATTCTACACTGGTAAGTAGCATCAGGGGTCTTAAAAACTTGTGAGTGGTCCATCTAAGCTACTCCATTCTCGCCCTGTCTGGAACAAGGGAGAATGAAGAAAACCAAAGACACAAGGGAAAGATTAGTCCAAAGGTCTAATGGACCACAAGTACCACACCCTCCACCAGACTGAGTCCAGCACAACTAGATGTTACCCAGCTACCATCACCAACTGCTCTGACAGGGATCACAGTAGAGAGTCCCAGACAGGGCTGGAGAAAAATGTAGAACAAAATTCTAACTCACACACACACACACACAAAGACCAGACCTACTGGTCTGATGGAGACTAGGGACCCTGAGAGTGTGGCCGCAGGACACCCTTTTAGCTCAGTAATGAAGTTACTCCTGAGGTTCACCTTTCAGCCAAAGTTTAGACAGGCCCATAAAACAAAATGAGGGTTAATGGATACACCAGCCTGGGGGCAAGGACAAGAAGGCAGGAGGGGACAGGAAAGCTGGTAATGGGGAACCTAAGGTCGAGTAGGGGAGAGTGTTGACATGTTCTGGGGTTGGCAACAAATGTCACAAAACAGTATGTATATTTATTGTTTAATGAGAAGATAGTTTGCTCTGTAAAACTTCATCTAAAGTACAATAAAAAAAAAATGTATGCATATATAAAAGAAAGAAAATACCAAAAATGGTCAGAAGAGACTCTAAAACTTGCCCTTCAATGTCGAGTAGCTAAAGCAAAAAGAAAAAATGATGAAATAAAAGAGCTGAACAGAAGATTTCAAAGGGTGGCTCGGGAAGACAAAGTAAAGTATTATGATGACTTGTGCAAAGATCTGGAGTCAGAAAACCAAAAGGGAAGAACATGCTTGGCATTTCTTAAGCTGAAAAAACTGAAGAGAAAATTCAAGCCTCAAGTTGCGATATTGAAGGATGAAGCGTCAAAAGAAGATGGAAGGAGTACACACAGCCACTATACCAAAAAGAATTGGTCAACATTCAAGCATTTCAGGAGGTAGCTGCACTAAAGGCATTGGCAAAAAACAAGGCTCCAGGAATTGACAGAATACCAATTGAGATGCTTCAACAATCAGATGCAGCGCTGGAAGTGCTCACTTGTCTACGTTAAGAAACTTGGAAGACAGCGACCTGGCCAACCGACTGGGAGAGATCCAGATTTATGCCTATTCCAACTGAATGTGGAAATTTTCGAACAATATCATTAATATCACACGCAAGTAAAATTTCACTGAAGATCATTCAAAAGGTGCTGTAGCAGTATACCTACAAGGAACTACGGAAATTCAGGTTGGATTCAGAAGAGGACGTGGAACCAGGGATATCATTGCTGATGTCATATGGATCCTGGCTGAAAGCAGAGAATACCAGAAAGATGTTTACCTGTGTTTTATTGACTATACAAAGGCATTTGACTGCGTGAATCATAACGAATTATGGATAACACTGTGAAGAATGGAAATTCCAAAACACTTAGGTGTGCTCATGAGGAATCTGTCCCTAGATAAAGAGACGGGTGTTCAAACAGAACACGGGGATATTATGTGATTTAAAGTCAGGAAAGGTGTGAGTCAGGGTTGTATTCTTTCACCATACCTATTCAATCTGTATGCTGAGCAAATAAACCAAGAAGCTGGATTATATGAAGAAGAACGGGGCATCAGGATTGGAGGAAGACTCATTAACAACCTGTGTTATGCAGATGGCACAACCTTGCTTGCTGAAAGTGAAGAGGACTTGAAACACTTACTAATGAAGATCAAAGACCACAGCCTTCAGTATGGATTGCACCTCAACATAAAGAAAACAAAAATCCTCACAACTGGACCAAAAATCAACACCATGATAAACAGGGAGAAGATTGAGATTGTCAAGGATTTCATTTTACTTGGTTCCACAATCAACAGCCATGGAAGCAGCAGTCAAGAAATCAAAAGACTCATTGCACTGGGTAAATCTGCTGCAAAGAACCTCTTTAAAGTGTTGAAGAGCAAAGATGTCACCCTGAAGACTAAAGTGTGCCTGACCCAAGCCATGGTATTTTCAATCACGTCATATGCATGTGAAAACTGGACAATGAATAAGGAAGGAAGACTGAAGAAGAATTGACGCCTTTGAGTTGTGGTGTTCATGAAGAATATTGAATATACCATGGACTGCCAGAAAAACAAACAGAATACTCCTTAAAAGCAAGAACGGTGAGACTACATCTCACATACTTTGGACATGTTGTCAGGAAGGATCAGTCCCTGGAGAAGGACATCATACTTGGTAAAGTAGAGATCAGCGAAAAAGAGGAAGGCCGTCAAGGAGATGGATTGACACAGTGGCTGTGACGATGGGCTCAAGCATAACAACAATTGTGAGGATGGTGCGGGACTGCGCAGTGTTTCTGTTGTACTTAGGGTCGCTATGAGTAGGAACCAACTTGACAGCACCTAACGACAACGACTTAGTGAATTCCTTTTTTAGTTCTAATAGTTGTGTTGTGAAGTCACTGAGATTTTCTTATATACAGGACCTTGTCATTTGTGAGCACAGATAGTTTTACTTCTTCTTTTACAATTTGAATGCCTTGTATTTCTTCTTCTTCGTACCTAATTGCTCTGGCTAGAGCTTTCAGTACTATGTTGACGAGCAGTGGGGAAAGCGGGCCTCCTTGTCTTGTTGCAGTTCTGAGGGCAGAAGCCTCCAGCCTTTCCCCATTGAGTTTGATGTCAGCTATGGGTTTTCATAAATGCTCTTTATTGTGTTGAGGAAGTTCCTTTCTAGTCCTAGTTTTCATCATGAAGGAGTGTAGGATTTTGTCAAGTGGCTTCTGCATCAACTGAGATGATCATGTGTGTGTGCATGTGTGTGTGTTCTTCTTCATTCCAATAATGTGGTATATTACACTGATTTATTTTCTGTCTGAAACCTCTCCTACATTCCTGGTGTAAATCCCACTTGCTCTTGGTGTATAATAATTTTAATATGCCGTTGGATCCAATTTGTTGAGGATTTTTGCATTTATATTCACAAGGAATTTTTGTCTGTAGTTTTCTTTTCTTGTGGTGTCTTTGACTTTGGTATTGGGGCAATCCTGGCCTGCTGGAATGAATTAGGAAGTGTATTTTTTGGAGCGATTGATTTTTGTGTGTTGATCTTGTATCCTGTCCCCTTGTGAACTCACTTGTCAGGTCTGGGTTTTTTTTTTTTGTAGAATCTTGGAATTTTCTGCACAGACAATCACGTCACCTGCAGCAAGGGACAGTTTTATTTCTTTTTTGCCTATCCGTATATCCTTTGCTTCCTTTCTTGCTTTATTATGCAGACTAGAACTTCCATTACAATGTTGAATGACAGTGGTAGGAGTGTATTCCTTGTTTCCTTCTTTGTCTTAGCAGGAAGACTTCAATCTGCACCACTAAGTGTGCTGTTTGTTGGAGTTTTTGGTAGATGTTCTTTATCAGTTTGATGAGTTTCTGTTCTATTCCTAACTTGCTGAGACTTAAAAAAAAATCATGAATGAGTTTGAATTTTATCAAATGTTTTTTCTGCATAGATTGATGTGATCATGTGATTTTTCTTCTTTAGCCTGTTAATATGTTGGATTGATTGTTTTTCAAGTATTAAACCAGCCTTGCATCATGGAATAAACCCCAGTTGGTCATGGCGCATAATTATTTTTGTATAGGTCTGAATTTTGTTTGTTAATATTTTGTCAATGATTTTTATATTTAGGCTCATGAGAAACATTGGTCTGTAGTTCTCTCTCTCAGTGTTGTCTTTGACTGGGAGCACACAGGGCGATATGCCTCCTGCAGGTCACCCAGCCCCAGTCTCCCAGCAGCCCCACCTAAAAGGATAAATCAGAAAGCAGGAAGGGTGGTCGCTGGTGGCACCTTGCTCCGACGAGTGGACGGGGAAGAGGTGAGGGAGACTTCACTGTATACCCTTCTTTTTTCTTACTGTTCAAAGTATTGGAAAATATTCACCAGAGATCAACAAAATGTGGTACGCACACGATGGAATATTACTTAGCTATAAAGAGAAATGAAGTCCTGATACGTGCCGCAGCATGGATGAACCTTGAAAACATCACGCTGAGCAAAATCAGTCAGTCTCAAAAGGTCAAATCCTGTATGATCTCACTTATATGAAATAAGCAAATATTATTTATTTAGTGATTACCAGTGGTGGGAGGGAGCGAGAAAGGGGAAGTTTATGGTCAGGGGGCGCTGAGTTCATGCTAATGGTGGTGGAGTAATTTGGAAAAGGATATCGCGAATAGTTGCCCAACTTGAAGAGCGTAATCAATGTCACTGAATTGTACTGTGGACATTGTTGAGATGGCGCATGTGCCCTGGGGGTCAGCCTGTCCCTCCCTTCCTCAGCCCTGCCCCCAGCTCTGCCTCCGAGGTCCCCCTCCACTGCACTGACAGGGGCAGATGAACACACTGCTACTGCTCCTCCTAGATGTCAACAGTCTCCCTCTGCTCCCCGGGAGGACCCAGGTAGGGGGACAAAGGAGCACCCTGGGGACAGTGGCTGGGTTCCAAAATCTTCTGAAGTCGCCTGGCTGTGGCTCCTGAGCCCTCTTCTAGAACTTCCTAGGGCCAAGCTATGCTCTCGGCATTTTGGAGGTAGAGCCCAGCAAGCCCCCTCCCCTGACTTTCTGATCAGGTCCTCTGCCCCACGGAAGCCCACTGCCAACAAGGGACTGAGTCAGGGCAGTGTCCTGGCACCCATCAAGATCACCTCTGACACCCTCCAGGCCAGGAGCATTGCCTCAGGGCCCCTTGTTCTTCCCCTGGGCAGGAGCCTGCAACACCTGTCCATGGGAATGGTCTCTTGACCAGGAATGAGGGGCAGGATTGCCTTCTCACAGGTCTCCTGGTCCACCCCACATTTCAGGGTCTTGGCCCAGTAATATTGGCCAACGAAATGAATGACATCTGTTATGGTGCTTTTTTTTTTTTTTTTTAGCCAAAACAACAGAGCTATTACCCATGTGGCTTTTTTTTTAAACAAAAATCAAATCACGTAGCTGTCCTTCTAAAACCCCGCCAGACAATTCCCCTCTGTTCTTATATTCTTTTATTTTTATTTTTGCTTAGTTTTTTCAAAAATCGTTTTCTTAGTTAATTTGCTTATTGATTGATTGGTTGACTTCTGTGACATTTTTTACTGTGCCATGTTTGCTCTGTCAAGGTCCTGACAACATGCTGTGGCTCTGGGGATGAGTGGACAATAACAGTTGATGGGGCCAAGGGCAGGAGGACCGTGCCGCTGCCCAGAGGAGGAGAAACCCCTGGGCCCTGGACATATGGAGGCTCCAGCCTGAGGAACTTCTTGGTTCTTGGTAGACTCCAGTCCATGTTTGCGGCCACTGTGCCATCCAACCCGGGGGGCTCGTCTTCCAGTACTCTATCAGACAGTGGTCTGTTGAGATCTACAGGGTTTTCACTGGAGGAAGGACCAAGCCTTTCTTCCTAGTCTATCTTAGTCTGGAAGCTTCACTGAAAACTGTCCACTCTGGGTGACCTGCTCATATTTGGTGACATAGCTTCCAGCATCACGGCAACACGCAAGCCCCTGTAGCAGGACAGACTGACAGACGAATGATGGCGTGGGTGTATGGATATGGAAAAATTCTTCCAACTGCACACTTAAGTAAATGTACTTAGTGCACTTTGATCTATTTACGGCCTACTTCCCTTCTCACGGTGAGACACACACTTAAGGTAAATGTACTTAGTGCACTTTGCTCTACTTACGGCATACTTCCCTTCTCAGATGGTGAGACAAAGCAAACTACAGCAATGACAACACAGCTTTCAGGAGAGACGGCACAGGTGGAGGGAAGCCACTCTTGGAGTGCCTTCCTCCACAGGCAGGGAGGGGCCACCCCAGGGGGAAAGTACTCCACGCTGAGCAGGGTGGTGATGGGCCTAGATGGGCTCTACAGCTGGGATGGGAGGGCAGTCGGTGAGGTGGAGGCTGGAGGCCCCCGGGGAGGCCAGGCCATGCCTTGGAGAGAGGATGCCCTGGGCAGAGGCGGCAGGGATGAAAGAAGGCCAGGGGGCTGGCTCATGGACTGCAGCACGTGGGGCTAGGGTCCGGGGGCTGGTTCGTGGCTGACAGCAGCTCTGTGCCGTCCTGGGTGGTGGGGCTAGGGTCAGGAGGGTCGTGGCTGACAGCAGCTCTGTGCCAGGGCAAGCAGTGGGACTTCCCCTGAGAGGTGTACATGGGGCAGGGGCCAGCTTGGAGCAGGAGATGTTAAAACTGGTTTGGGTGCAGGTACAGAAACTTCCAGAAGGAAATGACCCTTATGCACAGCCCAGAAGGGAGGCTGGGCTGGGCTGGGCTGGGCTGGAGGTGGACCAGATGGTTGGAGGCAGGAGCAAAAGAACTGCAGGGGGTGATAGGAGGAGTGGGGGACAAGGTCCAGTGGGGAGAGTGAGAAGAGGGGGGAAGAGGGGTAGTGAGGATGGAAGGGGCAGAACAGGGGGTGGGGGAGGCAAGCAGGGGAAGAGCCTGCAGAAGACAGCTCTGTGCAACCGTGGGGGCTCAGGAAACAACAACAACAGTAAACAGGTACATAGCACTTATCAAGCTAGGCCCTGCTCTCAGAGTTTTATAAATATTATATTTCTATTAATATTTATAATATGGCATATCTATATATGTTTTATTTTATATGTAAATGTATCTATATTTTCATATGTAAATATAAGCGCAGTGCTGGTCCCGTGGTAGAATGCTCACCTTCCACACGGGAGACCCAGGTTTGATTACCTCACGAGCCGCTACCCCTCGTCTGTCAGTAGAGGCTTGTGTGTTCCTCTGACGCTAAGCAGGTTCTCAGTGGAGCTTCCACACTAAGAGAGACTAGGAAGAAGGGGCTGACAATCGACTTCCGAAAATCAGCCAATAAAAACCCTGTGGATCCAGATGGTTCTCTATCCTCTTGTGCTTGGGGTCACCACATGTCGGGGGCCAACAACAACATATTTTAATGTAACCCTATAAAACAATATTTGTAATACAACATTCTTATTATAAATTTTTATGAAGATTATTACAGATTTTAGCCCTCAACACAGGGATGGCCGTTACTCTGCACCAGGCCTAAGGGCACATGGGGAGCCAGGTCTGAACGCAGCAGCTCTGGGCCGGGGTCCCAGGCTCTACCCTCTGCCTGCACTTCCAGGCTATGGACTAGAGGGGCTGGTTAGGACCTGGGAGAGGGGCCGATGGGACCTGGGGGCTGGTGGCTCAGAGGGAGACAAAGGGCTTCACAACTCTGGCAGAGATTTGGGGCAAGGCAGGGAGGGGCTGTAGCCTCAGGGCCGGGGGCAGGGACTTGGGTGGCTGGCCTTTCTCCTGTCGCCAGCCCCCGCGCCCCCAGGGAGAGGGGCTGATCCTACCTCTGTGAGTCCCACCGCCTGCCTTTCCCCGACAGACTCTGGACCAGAGTCCAAGGGGCAGGGCGTGGGTCACACCCCAGAAGGAAAGGCAGGCGCTGAGGTAGGGTGGGCTAGGCCAGGCACCTGCTGACTTCAGCCCTGCGGGGAGGGGCTGCACGCTCACTGACAGGTTGGGGTGATTTGGGGCCAGCTGAATGGCATCTCTACCACCATGGAGGCCCCGGAGCTGCCCTTCGCCCCCTGGTCAACAGACACCTCAGTGCACCTCCACACCAGGAAGTCTCACTGAAAGCGCCCACAGAGCTGGGGCTCAGGGCAGGAGGCAGACACCTGGCCAACCAGACCGCTGCAGTGCCGTGCCCTCAATCAAGTGCTGGGGGCCTGTCTGGGGAGGGGAGACCCAGGAAGACCATCCCTCCAGGGGGGCTTACAAGGATGTCACCTTCGACATCCTCCGACGGGTAAGTTTTTGCCAGACAGTTTGGCACGTGGAAGTGCCGCGATATAGTAACAGCAGATACCTACTCAGAGACTGCTAAGTGCCGGGTCCACCACCCGTCTGTCAGTCTGTCCTGCTGTGGTGGCTTTCATGTTGCTCTGTTGTTGGAAGCTATGCCAGCGGTATTTCGAATACCAGCAGGGTCACCCATGGCAGACAGGTTTCAGCAGAGCTTCCAGACTAAGGCAGACCAGGAAGAAAGGCCTGATCATCTACTTTGGAAAATCAGCCAGTGAGAACTCCATGAATCACAATGGTCCCAGCCGCAACAGGTCATGGGGACGGGACGGTGCTTCGTTCCATTGTGCGGGGGCCTGCCGTGAATCGGCGCTGACTTGATGGCAGCTAACAACCACGGTGCCGGCACTCCTTGAAGGGGGTTGCATATATTAACACGTTTAATCCACCCCCAAATCTTATGGGACAGGTGCTAATATGAGTCCCGAACTACAGATGAGGAAACTGAGGCACAGAGAGGCTAAATCGCTCACCCAAGCCCACCCAGCTGGGGAGTGGCAGAGCTGGGGTCAGAGCCCAGCTCCAGACTTCCAGCTCCTGATCGCCTTGTTCCTAATCACAAAGGCCGGAGGACTGGAAAGCATGTGCTGATGGAGGCTTTGAGCAGGGAGTGGCGCGAGCCAGTGGGGCTTAGAAATCAGCTGTGTCTGTGATGGGAAAGGAGTCAGAAGCCAGGTAAGAGCTGCTTGGGGAAGAGCGGCAGGAACAGAGGGGCACAGGTGTGATTCTGGGTGGCCAGAACTTTGGAGACCTGTTGGATGTTGTGAGAGGGAGGTAAGGAATTGAAGGCAGGGCACAGATGCCTGGTTTGGCTGGGTTATTATTTTACCTGATGTGAGGACATAGGTTGGGCAATGACAGTCTGAGGGTGGGGAGGGTGACCAGGCAGCCAAGTTGGCAGGACATGGTGGGGGGCATAAAAAGCCTCTGGAAAGAACAGGGTGAAGGTGGGCATTATGGATGAAACCTGTCCCAGACGTGCCAGCCTTTGGTATCAGGTCCCGAGAGCAGGTAGCACTCTGTACACTCCAGTGATGCACTCCCACCCGCCACCCCCAGTGAAAGCCACATAAACGGGAAAGGGGGTCAGAGTTCTGACAGGGCGCCCCCAATGTTGGGGCAGAAGGACAGAAACTGTATGGCAAAGGGGTGGGTCATTGGGGGCAGAGGTAAATGGAAACATGGAGAAGTTAAGCAGCGCCAACAGAATGAAAATGTGGGGCAGGGTCAGCAGAACCATGATTCTGGGTCAGGCACCTGCGCCGTTCCTGCTGAGCACACTGTGATCGTTATTGCACTTAAGCCACAGAAGCACCCTTCGTGAGCCTTATGATCCTCACGCACACTGAGGTGACTAACATGGCCACGGTCATACAATGAGTCAGTGCCAGAGGTGAGTTCAAGTGCACAGGAAGCCAAAGGTCAAGTCTTAACCACTACATGGTACTGACTCATGGCATGAAAAGCTGAAACACCCTGTCCCCCACTTCTTTCAGCAATACTACTGCTAGCAAAACCACCATCGTCACCACCACCACCACTGCCGCCACCACTGTCACCATCACCACTACCGTCACAACCACCGTCAATGCCAACGCCACCCCCACCCCCACCCCCGTCAGCACCCTCACCACTTCCATCATCACCACAATCGTCACCATCGCCATCATCATTGCCACAGACACCACCACCATCAATATCTCCATCACAGCCATGATCACCACAATCACCATGATCACCATCACCTCCATCACCACCACTGGCACTGGGGTAACAAGAGCCTCTACTTCCCGAGTTGTTATCAGAAGTAAATGAGTTAATGTGTGGCACCCACAAAGGGTTTACTCTCATTACACTTGTTTTGTCCGTGCTTGCGTACAAGCTGAAGTAGTTTTCTTGACTTTGAGTTTCTTTCCCCTCCTTTCTACCCTCCCAAATCCCTTGCACCCTTACAGCTTTTTTAAAACCTTGTTTTTGTGCCGCTTCCTCGATGAAGCCTACACTGACTGCTCCAGGCTACAGTACTCACAAACCAGAGAGCCATGTGGGACTTCTGGCAGCCACTTTTGATCTTCATGGAGGACCCCTGAGCGAGCAGAGCCATCACTGACCACAGGATACCACGCACCCTAGTGGGCCTATCAACTGTGCACGCTCGGCATCTAACGCAGAAGACATAAAAAGGAACGAAGTCCTGATACACGCTACAACATGTATGAACCTTGAAGACATTACGCTGAGTGAAATAATCGAGGCCCCAAAGGACAAATATTGTATAGCCCCACTTATATAAAATATAAGTCTCACATACTTTGGGCATGTTATCTGGAGGGACCAGTCCCTGAAGAAGGACATCATGCTTGGTAGAGTAGAGGGTCAGCGAAAAGGAGATAGACCCTCAACAAGATGGACTGACACAGTGGCTGCAACAGTGGGCTCAAGCATAGCAACGATTGTGAGGATGGCGTAGGACTGGGCAGTGTTTTGTTCTACTGTACACGGGGTCGCTGTGAGTCAGAACCACCTCAACAGCACCTAGCAACAACAACAATGTATGAAATACCCAGAATAGGCAAATGCAGAGAGACGGAGGGTAGATTCGTGGGCGCCAGGCGCTGGGGGAAGAGGAACGGGGGTTGTTGTTTAATGAGAACTGAGTTTCTGTTTGGGGTGATGACCAAGTTCTGGAAACAGTTAAAAATGATTGAAACGGCAAATTTCATATGATGTATATTTTACCGCAATAAAAAGAAAAACCGGCCTGTTTCATGAATGTTACAGATGGAAGAGGGTGTCTGATCTCCCACGGTGTGTAGAGCAGGATGAGGAACGGGCTTTCTGGACCATGGTCACGCCGTGCCTGCGGGTGGGTGGCCAGAGGTGGTAGCATCATCCTGGGACTTTCAGAGCAGAAAGGCTGTGTGGCTCTGTCTTAGTCGTCCAGTGCTGCCATCACAGAAATACCACCAGTGGATGGCTTCAACAAAGAGAAATTTACTCTCTCACAGTCTAGGAGGCCAGAAGTCTGAATTCGGGGTGCCAGCTCCAGGGGAAGGTTTTCTCTGTTGGCTCTGGAGGAAGGTCCTTGTCATCCATCTTCCCCTGGGCTAGGAGCTTCTCAGCACAGGGGCCCTGGGTCCGAAGGACAGGCTCTGCTCCTGGTGCTTTTTTCTTGGTGGTATGAGTGCCTGTCTCTCTGCTTGATTCTCTCTTTTATATCCCAAAAAAGATTGGCTTAAGACAAAACTTAATCCTGTTGATTGAGCTCTGCCTCATTAACATAACTGCCTCTAATCCTGCCTCATTAACATCATAGTGGTAGGATTTACAACACATAGGTGATCACATCAGATGACATGATGGTGGACAATCACACAATACTACGAATCATGGCCTAGCCAAGTTGACACATATTTTGGGGGACACAATTCAATCCATGACAGGCATCGTCAGCAGCTGTCCATTTTACAAGCAGAGCTCAGTCCTCCTTTGTGGTGTCCCACCACAGCCTGTCCCTACTCCTGTGATAGGGTCAAGCCTGCACTCACAAGCTGCCGCCACTGGGGCAGACCCTCAGAGCTGGGCCATTTCTCCCTGGGTCCACTTTGGGAAGCAGAGGCCGATGTCACTCGTCTCCTGCGGCACAAATTGAATGACTTAAAAAGCTCAGATTTGTTATCTCACAGTTCTGGAGGTCAGAGGTCCTCGCTGAGCTACAACCAAGGTGTTGCAGGGCTGGGTCCTGGAGGCTCTAAGGGAGAATTGGCTTCCTTCCCTCTACCAGCTTCTAGAGGCCCCCACATTCTGTGGCTCATGGCTCCCTCCTCCATCTTCCAAACTCACCACTCCAGCCTCTGCTTCGTCCTCATACCTCCTCCTGCCTCCCCTGGCCCCCCTGCCTCCCCTGACCCTCCTGCCTACCTCTCATAAGGACCCTGTGGTCCCACGGGGCCCACCCAGATGACCCAGGCTCACCTCCCACCTCAAGATCCTCACCCCAAAGTCCCTTTGTCCTGTGGGGAACCGTGTTCACAGATCCTGGGCGTGAGGGCGTGGCTGTCTAGGGGACATAATTCCGTTCACCGCATCTGATTACTTTCTGCTCCTTCGATTTACTATTTATGTTGCCTGGAGAGACTGACTTTGGTAATCACAAAACAAACAAAACTCCTGGAATTGTCAGTGCGATGAGCTGTGTAAAGGTGCCGCCCTGTGCTGACGCACCACCCCAGGCCCAGGGGGCGAAAAACAAGCAGGAAGGGGGACAGGCACCTTCCCCTGGGAGCCCGTGGGGCAGGGTTCTAATATGCTTCCTGTGGGGCGGCTGAGAGATTCCCAGGGTCCCTGCAGTCCGCCACCCCCTCCTGTGACACAGCTGGTCTTGCAGGGGTGGGGCGTGAAGGAGCAGGAGCTGTACACAGGGCTGGTGGCCAAGGTCACCAGGGTTGCCACCTAGCTTCTTCGGGGCTTCCCAGGAATCCTGCCTGGGGCATCACGGGGCTATTCAGGGAGGGGCAAGGCTGGAGGAGTCAGCTCTGCTGGGCCGGGAGTGGGGTGGAGGGAACATTGAGAACTTGAGCAGAAAGAAGGGCTTCCCATCCTGGCCAGGGTTGGGCACTAGAGGACCCTGGGGGGACCCTGTGTGGGGGAAGCCCTCACCCCCAGTGTGATGGGCTCCCATGCTCCCCCTTGGGCCCTCGTTTCCCTTCTCCACAAAGTGGGGGCCAAACCTCATGCCTGGAACCCTGAGGTCGAGAAGCAGTGGCCTTTCGCACTAGGTACCCTGTATGTTTGCTAGTTTAGGGGACCAGGGCCCTGCCCGCAGGTGAGGCAGGGGGAGAACAAGCCCCTTCAGCGGTCCCCGTGGTCCCAGGACCCCAACATGCTGCCCCCATGACTGTCTCCCTTCTGGGAGTGGAGGTGGTCTCAGACTCCAGCCCAGGACTCATCTTCGTCCCCAGGCTGGCCCTGGAGGATGCCTCCATGGGGAGGGGCTTAGTTCTGCCACCTCTTGTGGGTTTGGGTGGGGAGGCAGGGGTTCAGGCCTGTCCATCCCACCAGCTGTGTGACCTTGGGCAAGGGACTGGGCCTTCCTAGTTCTCCGTTCCTCACCCAGGGGTGTAAGCTATGCTCTGAGAGGTGACACACCAAGAGGGGGGGCCAGCAAGTCATGGGTGAGGCAGGGGAACTGGTGGGGATGTTTGTCCTGCTCTGGGTTGGGGGGCGAGGGAATCGGAAGAGGAAAGAAGTGAACAGGAATCTGGGGCAAGGTGGGTGCTGGCCAAAACGCAGGCTCCAGGCGTCAGTCCCTGGTGGATCTCAGGCAGGGTCTGGGGATCTGTGTTTTTATGGCCCAGGGGGTGTGAGACTTGCCCAGGGCCCCACAGGGGCTAGAGCCATGCTACCTGCTGAGTTCAGGGCTGAGCTCCTGCTGTGTGTCGGGCAAAAAGGAGGGAGCAAACACCCCCCCAACCTAAGCCAGAGAGGCAGTCCTGGGGGACAGGCACCAGAACCAGAGCTGGGGGAGTCCTGCTGACTTCACATCCCCACTCTCCCCTACTGGTACCTGCCTGCAGGGGGAGCGCTGCCCACTGTGGCCCGCCAGGCACCCAGCTGGGCTGGGGCGAATCAAGGTGGGACCCCAAGGCTGCCCACATCCTTGGACTTCACTCCCTCATGGGGCCTTCTGGCTCCCAGCCTGTGAGATCTCACTCCAGGGGGGGACCTGAGCCCACTGCAAAGGCCCTGCCCACCCTCAGGCTCCCAACCACCACCCCCAACACCTGGGGGCTCTGCTGTCTTTCTTCCCAGAGCAGCCTCCCTCCCCATCCTCCCTCTGCCTTCTTAATAAATCACCCGACGTACAGTGACCCACGTGCGTGTCAGAGTAGAACTGTGCTCCATAGGGTTTTCCTTGCTTTTTTAGGAATTGATTGACGTTTATTTAATACACAACTTGCAAAATGAGGCCGCAGTCTGACAGAAGGAGGACTTTCCGCAATCTCGTATACTAAACTCTGGCAGAATCTTTAATCGTGCTTCACAGGGTTATCAGTGCCTGGGTTTTTGGAATTAGATTGCCAGGCCTTTCTTCCAAGTCACCTCTGGGTGGACTCAAACCTCTAACCTTTCGGTTAGCTGCCCAGTGCATTCATTGTGTGCACCCGCAGGGCCTCCAACCATATCTTACCACTGCCCTTTCTCCCACACTTCGCCATGTTTGACAGTTGGGTGTGTTGTTTGTTGCTGGTTGCTAGGACTCCAGAGTACTTACCGCATTGACAACACTGCTGGTGATGACACACAGTTGGATGGAGTCAGGAGCGGTGGACGGATGCGGCTGCCCCGCCCTGCCACAGCGGGAGGGAGGCCCTATAAAGGCAAGCTGACCAGTCCAGGCCAGACACTGGGCACTGGCCGGAGCACCAGATCACCGGAGCACCGGAGCACTGCACCGAGGGCCTCGCCTACCCTCCCCGCCCGCGATGAGGACCCACCTGCTCCACCTGCTGCCTCTGCTCCTACTGGCATGGCCAGGTGAGCCTCATCTGGTCCCTAGGGTCTGGCCGAGTGGGAGGGAGCCTGCTGGGGTCTGCTCCTGAGCCCTCTGCCCTGTGGGGGAAGCCAGGGCCCAGAGAATGTAGCAGGACCAGGGTGCAGCCACCACGGCTCTCAGCCCTGATGCAGTCTCATCTGCTGCTGTTGCCTGGAGTCCCTGGTGGTACAAATGGCTAAGCGCTCAGCTGCTAATCAAAAGGTTGGAGCCACCTCGGAAGAAAGGCTTGGTGATCTACTTCTGAAAAATCTCGGGGAGGTCATGAGTCAGAATTAACTCCACGGCAACCATGAGCCTGGTGGGCTCCTGGAGATGCTTCAGGGCCGAGGGGCTCCACCCGCTTTGATTCCCTGGGCTCCCAGCTGTTCCGTCCTCCATTCCTCCCCCAGGAACTAGGCCCTGTGTTGGTGGTTCTGGGGGTCCTCCAGAAGCTGTGGCACCCTGAGTCCCAGCTGTGTCTTTGCTGTGTTGGAGCCCGTCTGCAGCCTGTGGAGGAACAGTGCAGGGCTCAGCCCCCATGTCGACGGTGGGGGCGGGGGTGGGTAGTTGATGCCCCCAGGAGAGTTAACCTTGCCTTCGTGGCCGTGGGGTGGGAGGCCTGGTCAGGACCTCGCCTTCATGGCCGTGGGGTGGGAGGCCTGCTCAGGACCTCGCCTTCGTGGCCGTGGGGTGGGAGGCCTGGTCAGGACCTCGCCTTCGTGGCCGTGGGGTGGGAGGCCTGGTCAGGACCTCGCCTTCGTGGCCGTGGGGTGGGAGGCCTGGTCAGGACCTCGCCTTCGTGGCCGTGGGGTGGGAGGCCTGGTCAGGACCTCGCCTTTGTGGCCGTGGGGTGGGAGGCCTGGTCAGGGCCTCGCCTTCGTGGCCGTGGGGTGGGAGGCCTGGTCAGGACCTCGCCTAGTCTCTGACCACCGCCCATATCCCCACAGCCCAAGCTCTGAGGTGTCACGAGTGTACTGCCACAGGGAATTGCTACCAGGACACGTCTTGCCAAGCCAACACCCGCTACTGCCTGACCACGTGGAACAGTGAGCATCTTCCCTGGGGGGGCAGTGGGGAGGCGGGCGGGCGACTTGGCCATCAGCAAGAGGGGAGGCATGGCAGGGAGGTAAGAGCAGACAGCAAAAACCTCGGTTCCAATCCAGGTGGGGCACTAGCCTGTGGAGCTTCTGGAGAGTGCTGGTCCTCAGCCTCCTCCCTCTGAATGGGAACGGCACCACCAGCTCCATCCTGGGGTGCTGGGAGGAGTGAGTGGGGCTCCAGCGAAGCCCTGACCTGGGCACAAGCAGGAGCTCAGTTCATATGATGGATCTCTGTGACCAGTGAAAGCAGAGCAGGCTGCCCAGAGGGGCTGAGGGAGAAGAGTGGGGTGGGAGGAGCATGAGCCCTGACCCTGATACACCCTGAACCCTGACCCCGGTCACACGCTGAGCCCGCTCATGTGCTCGGCCCTGAACCCGCTCACGTGCTGGGCCTTGACCCTGGTCATGCACTGGGCCCTGGCCCTGGTCACACTGTGAGCCTTCACCCCACTTGCTTCTTGCTGTACCTTCTTGGCTGGATGAGGGAACAGAGCTGAAAGGTTACGGCTGACTGTCAGGAGGCCTCCAGTAAATAACTCTCCCCCTGTGTTTCAGGTCCCCCCGGCGAGAAGACAGCGGTCATAAAGTCATGCGCTTATACCTGCCCTGGCTTCCAAGAGAGCCTGGCCTTCTCCACGGCCTCCTGCTGCAACACGGACCTCTGCAATGGGGCAGTAATCCACAGCACTAGCTGGAGCTTGCTGGCCCTCAGCGCCTTGGTTGCCTACCTCAACAGGTAGCCCCAGAAAGGGGCTCGGCCCCATGGACACTCAAGGACTACAGAACCAGCATTTAGGACCTGGGATACTGTCATGCCACAGACTTGCTGTGTGACCTCAGGCATCACACCCCCCTCTCTGGGCCCATCTCCTGCTGGAGGGGTTCCAGGAGAGCCAGCACCAAGGCGGATATTGCAGTCTTCAGGCTGGCCACGGGTCATTGCTGCTGTCCATGGTGCTGCTCTGACTGCCGGCCTGGGAGCTGGCCACCTACTGGCCTCCAGGACGGCAGCTGGTGGCTACGGCAACGAATCTGCCTCTGGTGCCAGGGCCGCAGACAGGCGCCTCTGGGAAGCCTGTCCATTGCTTTTGGGACCTTCATTTTTACCTGCCCACCGAGGCCCAACCCCTCCCACAACTGCGGGGAGCCCTGGAGTCATGCTGAACCCCCTCAGATGAGCGGCAGCTCCGGGTCACCCCCCACCTGCACCTCCCTGACTGATGCTCACTGCTTCTGTGAGTCAGCTGCAGATACCTCTGGAAAATGGGACACTCCCCAACCCACGGTGCCTCCTGGCTGGCAGAAGCCTCCCACTAGAGCCATGTGTGGGTGCAGGGGACAGACGCCACCTGGAGCACGTGTGGGTTGGCACTGGTGGCACTGCGGGATGCCTGTGGACCCCAACCCACGAAGCTTCAGGAGGACAGGTGCCCTGGGTCCTGGAGGACTCTTCTGGGGAGAATCCCAGCTCCTGCAGACTGCATGTGCCCTGGCATAAGGCCTCTTCCCGGAGCGCGCCAGGAGACCCAGGGCCCGACTACATCCAGCTGGGAGACTCGCCGGGACAGGTCGCCTTGGTCAGGTTCTTAATCTGCAGTAACTGTGTGCATCTTCTTATTAAAGGTGTTACTGAAATCTGCCTCCTAAGGAAGTGTGTGTGGGTCTGTCCTCAGAGACCGCAGCCCCCGAAACAGCTCTTCCAGTTCTCTGTTGAATCCCCCCACCAAACATTTGTGGGAGACGCAGGTTTCAATGAGATTCCTGTGGAGAGACAGAGGAGGGTTTTATGTCACAGCACTGCCATTTTTGGCACCCACTGGTCACATGCTGAGCTCTGATCCTGGTCACACATTGAGCCCTGAGCCTGCTCACACACTAAGCCCTGACCTTGGTCACACACTGAGCCTTGATCCTTATCGTACACCGACCCCTGATCCTGGTACCATGCAGAACACTGATCCTGGTCACACGTGGAGCCCTGACTATGGTGGGGTGGGATGACCCTCACAGTGTCTCATCTCCCTTCCCCTCTCCTCCTTCTCTGACGCCCCCTCCTTTAGGAGGGAAATGTGCAGAGACGTCCCCTCCTGCAGCCTGGGAACGTGCATGGTAGGGCTCCCTGGTACCCTAAGTGTCTTTGGGGCCTCTTTCCCAGCAAAGCCCAGGCTAGGCCTCCTGTCACTACTGCAGCCTGGCTGTCCCCCAGCTGATGGAATCTTGGAGTAGATGGTGCTCAGAGGCCAGGATGGCCCAGGACAATCAGCCCATGCTCACCTCCTGCTGAGCCAAGTCAGGCACCTCCCACACTGGAGGTCAGGGGGTTCTCTGTTCCAAGGGCCAATCTCCAAGCCACGTCAGACATCCATCACCAACCACTCCCATGGGTCTGCCGTGTACGCTGTTAAGTCATGGAAACAAAACATACCCATGGCACAGCACCGCTGAATGCCAACCAAGGGTGATCAAGTGAGTGACACCAGCTCACCACCAAGTGGGGTCTTGTGTGAGAAGGGGCTCTCCCACCCTTTGGAGGCCCTCTCTCTGAGCCTTCCCCTGGCCAGAGTCCTTCAGATGCCCCTCAAGTCGCGTCTTCAGGGACAGATGGCCATCGAAGAGCCTGACCTGACCTCCCCTGTACTCCTCCGGCCCCCCCCCATGAGTGGTGGGGGCCAGGACACTGATGTCTACCTGACCATGGCCTCTGTCACTGCAAAGGGTGCAGTCCATCTGCTCCCATTCATGCGGACCCTAGTGCCCGAAGTCTGTGGCCACAGTGGGCTGTCAGTGATAATGTCTGAGTGACCAGAGGAGGGAACCCACTTGTAACTCTGCCTGCCCCCAGCCTAGCTGATAGCAGCCCTGCCACCCCTCATTGTAGGCTGGCGGTTGGGGAGCAGTTGTCATGCTGGTGTGAGCTGGCCACTGAACCCAGTGCCAGGGTCAGCCACATGGTGTCCCACCAGCTCTGCTGACAGCCAACTCAGGCCCAAAGAGAAAGTAGAGGCATCTCGCCATTGGGACTGAGCACCCACAGGCCAGCTCAGGGCCCCAGTGCCGTGGGCTGTGTCCTAGGTTAGGGGTCATCCTCCACAACTGCCCAGCCCATGGTGAGACAAGAGTCAGAGAAGATAGGAACTCAGGGTGCCACAGCTTCCCCAGGGATAAGCTTTGTGTTTTAAAGTCATCCTCAGTCTATTGATTAAGCGACAGTTTGTTGGGGCTGTTGCTTTCGCTTTTAGTAAAGGTGTAAATGAGTCAGCGAACCCCACGATCTGCAGGGGTTGGCAAGGTACAGTCCACAAGTCAAATCCGACCCTTTGTCAGTTTTTTTTTAAGTAAAGTTTTGTTGGAACTCAGCCATGAACATGTGTCTATGTATTATCTATGGTTGCTTTCCCTCTACAATGGCAGAGTTGAGGTGTGGCAGAGACCCTGCTGCCTGTGGAGCTGGGAATATTTGCTATCTGATCCTTTCCAGAAAAAAGGTTTGCCAGCTTCTGGTCCAGAGGCAGGAAAGGGTCAGAAAACTCTGCTCCTAAAAGAGGATCAGCAGTGGCCACTGTGGGAAAGGCAGGCCCAGTGGGCCCTCACCAGCCTCAGGGCCTTGGGATAGGGCTGGATTTGGCTCTTCCAGGGCAGGTTCAATCAAGGACTCTTGCAGGAGCGGGGGAGACGAAGTCTGGAGGTATCTTCTTAAATCATGGAGACATCAGGGAACTCCCTCATTCTCCAAGGTGAGATCCAAAATGAAAATAATTCCATCTTAGTACTCCACGGCTATTGTAACAAAATCCCACAAGATGGGTATCTTAACAGACATGTACTGCCACACACTTCCAGAGTCTGGGAGTCCAAGACCAGGGTTTCGGCAGTGTTGATTCCTTTTGAGACTCTGAGGGTGAATCTGCTTCAGGCAGTCCTTGGTCTGCTGCTGCAGGGTCACATGACCTTCTGTCAATTCCCCATTGCTGTGTATCTGCTCCCCCAGCCCTGGGATGGGGTGGAGGAGACAGACAGCCTCATTTAGAAGGACCCCACTCTGATAGGACACACACCACTGCAGTGTAACCTCATGCTAACATCACTGAGAACAGCTGCAAAGACCCCATTCCCAAACATGTTCACAGGTACCAGGAACATTAGAAGTTTGACATACCTTTTCTGGGGACTGGGTTAAACCCACAGCAAACACCAAGCTACCAACACATAAAAAGGAAGGGCCGCTTCGTGCTTGGTTCCCCCACCCCACAACCAGGCCAATGAAGCCTGGAAGGTCAGGTTTTTCTTCCTGTCTTCCTCCTTGCTGATGCCTCTTGGTTCTCTTGCTTTGTTGAGCTGCTTTTTGGGGGAACCAGCTGCCTTTTGGGGAACCCTCACCTGACTAGCTCATTAGTCTTTCTTGGGGATTAAAGAACTGAATATGAAAAGTGAGAAGGAAAACAAGAACCCTGAAGAAAACTCGACTCACACCGCTATCAGGCTGTGTGGATAGAGGACTCAAGCATGTGACGAAAGCCATAAGAGGTCCCAGTGGGAGAGACAGACAGCAAGGGGACAGGAGAGAGGACTCTGGTGGTTTCGTGTTCCAGGTAATCTTCTGCAGAAGGAAGACGGCTTGTTTGAAATGCTTGGATAGATTTAACACTGCAGCATCTGCGACAGACAAGGGGGAGCCTGCTCTGCCGAGGCTCCTGACCCCAGCCTCGGCACTGCACCCCCACCCCACAATGCCCAGCAGCAGGGAGACTGAAGCCCCCAGAGAACTGTGTCGCGCTGTGCTTCCTGTTTCTCTAACCAGAACCCGCTTCTCTGCGTCAGAGGCCCCCAGCACGGTATATTTGCTCCCTCCCGCGCAGACGCTGGATGGATGCTGCATCCTAGGGGTAGAAGACAGACGGCCCTGCCCCCTGGCCTCGACCCTCACCCTTGGCCTCACTTCCCACCAGCAGCTTGACATGTCTGTATGCAATGAAGGTGGAGAGGTGCCCCTAGAATGGGACGGCTGAAGTAGCCCCAGAAAGGTCCAAAGGAGGAAGATGACCTAGAACTACAGACTTTCTCAAATGGATTTTTCACTGCCCTGAACGTTGTAAATTTGACAAACAGGCTTGCTGTGACTACATCAGTGCATGGCTGCTACCCAGCCCAGTGTATTTTATGGGACCAGGGTGCCAGCCAAAGGAAGCTCTCACTGGTGGACAGGAGGGACAGTACCACCTCTGGGAGCAAGTCGAGGCTTAAAGCTTACCTTTTCCTTCCTGTCTCGCCCCTCTGGGCCACACACCCTGCAGGTCTTGGAGGCCGAGTCCAAGGGAGGGCCTGGGGTGAGGTGGCAGGGACCGGGGTCCTTCTACTCAACCAGCATTCCCTGGGTGCATGCCCTTAGTTGTCCCTGCCCTCAGGGAGCTCACTGGTGGTGGTGGTGGCAGGGGTGCCTGGCGTGGTAAGACCAGAGACTAGCTGGTGTGAAATAGCTGATGGGAAAAACATTGAGAGATCCATGAGGAAGCATGTGGGCCCAGAGCCCATTGAGAAAACAGCAGGGCCCCAGGAAAGAGCTTCAAGTCCAGCCACCACCCACCCACCTTGGCATTGAAGAAAGGTGGGAGCACCCATTGGCCAGCCAGGGGTACCTGGCCTGTTTAACTTCTGCAGACAATGGGGCTTTGCCTCCCAGAGAAACGCCTGGTGGGGAACTCCCCTGACTCAGGAAGGGCGTTCGGATGCTGGGTATCTGGAAAAAAACCACATGTCTCTGTCACAGCAGCTGGGACAGCTGAAGCTGAGGAGCACCTAGCAGAGGCCTTGGCCGCGAAAGCTGGAGGACTCCGCCCCGAGTGTCCATTGTCAAAAGAGGCCATGAGGCCAGCAGGCATATCTTCCTTCCAGAAGATAATTCTAATCTTTTTGTAAAGTCCCGCAACTCTCTCCTCTCCTCTCCTGCCAAAAACGACTCAAAGCAAAAATAAACCAAACTTTTGGAAATGTGACTGGAACTTCACTGAATGTATATGTGAAATCGAGGAGACAATATCTTTATTACAGTGCACGCTCCCATCCGGGCACATGAAAAACCAAATGTGGAATCACTCCTACTCATGATGACCCCATGTGTTACAAAGTAGCACTGAGTTCCGTATGGTTTTCTTGGCTGTAGCCTTTAGGCATTGGTGAAAAACGAGGCTCCAGGACTTGATGGAATACCAAGGTGTTTCAACAAATGGATGCAGCACTGGAAGTGTCCACTCATCTATGCCGAGAAACTTGGAAGACAGTGACCTGGCCAACTCTCTGGAAGAGACCCATATTTGTGCCCATTCCAAAGACCCGTGATCCAATGGAATGCAGAAGTGATCAAACAATGTCATTAATATCACGCAAAAGTAAAATTCTGTTGAAGATAATTCAAAAACCGTTGCCGCAGTACATCAACAGGGAGCTGTCAGAAATTCACAATTCAGAAGAGGACATGGAAGAAGGGATATCATTGCTGATGTCAGATGGATCCTGGCTGAAGGCAGAGAGTACCAGAAGGACGTTTACCTGTGTTTTATTGACTATGCAAAGGCATTCGACTGTGTGGATCATAACAAACTATGGATAACATTGAAAGAATGAGAATCCCAGAACACTTAACTGTGCTCATGAAGAACCTGTACACAGATCAAGAGGCAGAACAAGGGGATACTTTGTGGCTTACAGTCAGGAAAGGTGTGTGTCAGGGTTGCATCCTTTCACCATACTTATTCAATCCGTATGCTGAGTAAATAATCTGAGAAGCTGGACTATATGAAGAAGAACGTGGTATCAGGATTGAAGGAAGGCTCGTTAAAAACCTGCGTTATGCAGGTGACACAACCTTGTTTGCTGAAAGTGAAAAGGACTTGAAGTACTTACAGATGAAGATCAAAGACCACAGCCTTCAGTATGGATTACACCTCAACATAAAGAAAACAAAAGTCCTCACAACTGGACCAATGAGCAACATCATGATAAATGGAGAAAAGATTGACGTTGCCAAAGATTTCACTTTACTGAGATCCACAGTCCACACCCATGGAAGCAGAAGTCAAATGATGTATTGCGTTGGGCAAATCTGCTGCAAAAGGTCCCTTTAAAGTGTTGAAAAGCAAAGATGTCACTTTGAGGACTAAGGTGCGCCTGACCCAAGCCATGGTGTTTTCAATCACCTCATTTGCACGTGAAAGCTGGACAATGAATAAGGAAGACCGAAGAACTGAATTACGTGTTGGTGAAGAATATTGGATAGACCATGGACTGCCAAAAGAGGATGGTGAGACTTTGTCTTACGTACTTTGGACATGTTATCAGGAGGGGCAAGTCCCTAGAGACGGACATCATGCTTCATAAGGTAGAGGGTCAGTGAAAAAGAGGAAGCCCCTCGACGAGATGGATTGACACAGTGGCTGCAACAATGGGCTCCAACACAACAACGGTTGTGAGGATGGCGCAGGAACAGGCAGTGTTTTGTGCTGTTGTACGTAGGTTCACTGTGCGTCGGAATCGATCTAGAGCACCTAACGACAACAACAACCTGGCGAAAATGAACTTGGGAAGGAAAACAGGCTGGCAATGTCCAACCTGATGGCAAATGCTATTTGTGGAGTGCTGGCTGGGGTCGCTCTCAAGAAGTTAGGGCACCCCCCACTCATCGTGGGTGGAGGAGGGGGATTCTACACATGGTAGTTTGGGAAGATTAGCTGGTGGGGTCAGGCAAGTACCTAACCAAGGCCCTCAGGTGACATTGCCCAGGGACCCAGAATTGCTGTCTCAGACCAGATCTGGTCAATGCCCTGGCAGGGGCCTGCCCCTGGTACAGAGGTAGCTGCTGACTTCCCAACTACACCCCGCCCTCCCAGGGCAAGACCTGTCACACCCCTTCTGTCCAGGTGGGCTCTAAGCCCCAGAGTCATTGGAGTTTGAGCACATTCAACCAGAACCACAGTCAGGCCACACCTGGGAATGGCTGGTCGCTCCAGCAACGGCTCTGGCTCCAAGAAGCCAGGCACCATGGAGATGCCATGAGATTTCGTTCGGTCCAATCAGATCCTCTGCTGCCTAGAGATGCCATCTCCCTGGCAACGTGGATGGGAACACAGGAGGGGAGCATAGGGCCAGGTCCCAGCTGTGCGCCTGGAGAAGGGCAAGACCTGGGGGTCTCCGAGCTCCTTGTTGGTTTCAGAATGTGACAATTGGCTGAGAAGATTTAATAAAGTGCTCAAGTATACCTAACTGTCGTGTCTCCATAAACAATAACCAGTGGACTACGGCGCCACCCGGAGCTGACGCTTCTCCACTCACGGGCTTGCAGGTGGAGAGTTGATCTGGGGACTGGGGACTTCCCTAGACCTCGCCCCCCGCAGGGCTAATCTCTCCCCTTCCCTACCTTCCCTCTCCATACCAGTGGTTAGCCTATGTAATTACAATACCAGGGGAGTTAGCTTGAACACCTTTTAATCCACATTTAAAGACGAATAGAAACCACTCAGCCAGCCACCAGAGTCCATATCACCCAACAGGGCAGTTTGGGGGACTGTTCTCATTCCAGGGTGGAAATCGGTGAGTCAGAAGCCATTTCCACCCACATTGTTAATTGTAAAAAAAATGCAGTAACACAGCCTCGTTATTTTAAAAACCAGGCAAGAGAGTAGAGTACAGCAGATAAAAAGTGGAATTCAGGCTTGTGTGTGTGTGTGTGTGTGTGTGTGTGTGTGTGTGTGTGGCGGGGTGGGGGGTGTTGGTGATAATGATCTGGGCTATCTGCTTCCTGACCCCTTTCTCTGTGTGTCCACATCCCGTTTCTCCATCTATCTGTACAGTGTAATCAGATGGGGTTGTAATGTGACTTGATTTTTAAAATCAACATTGTGTCTTGTAGGCGTGCGGACGTCAGGATCCACACCGATATCTAACTCTTTCAACAGCTGTAACAGTTATGTCACGCACTATCATTTACTTAACTGGTCCTCCTCTGTGGACGCTTAGGTTGTCTCCAACTTTGTAATTATTTGTGCATCCATCTTCTGCCCAAATTCTGTAAAATAGATTCCTGAAAGTGCAATTTCTGGGGGGAAAAAATACTGCCTGTATATTTAAAATTTTGGTAATGACTGCCAGACGGTTCTCCTCAAAAGTGACGTTCCTTTATACGGTGTATAACCAGCTGTTGTCACGTCGACTCCGACTCATGGTGACTCCATGGGTGTCAGAGTAGAAGAACTAGGCTCCAGCGAGTTTTCAATGGTTGATTTTTCGGAAGCAGATCACCAGGCCTTTCTTCCAGGTGCCTCTGGGGGACTCAAATGTCCAACCTTTCAATTAGTAGCTGAGCACGTGAACTGTTTGCACAGTCCGAGGGCTTCAGATCTCTCTTTGTCAAGGTCCATCCTTCACTGCTCAGGACCTGCACAGGTCACTGGGGTGGACACACTTCCCTCCCTGTCTTCATTGTGCAAAATCAGCCCACCTCCTCCTGCTGCTAAGGTTCAACTGCCGCAATGGTGACGCCACTTCCTGCCTCTGGTTCCTGGACACAGTGAGTCCACAGGGCCCTGGTGGGAGTTGTTCCTTATAGCTCAATGGGATCCTTACTCTGTATGCTGGTCAGAGCGTGCCACCTTTGAAAGGCTGTTGTTGTTATTAGGTGCCATTCAGTCGGTTCCAACTCTTAGCAACTCCATGTACCACAGAACGAAACACTGCCCAGTCCTGCGCCAGCCTCGCAATCCTTGTTATGCTTGAGCCCATTGTTGCAGCCACTGTGCCAATCCATCTCGTTGAGGGTCTTCCTCTTTTTCACTGATCCCCTACTTTGCCAAGCATGATGTCCTTCTCCAGGGACTAACCCTTCCTGAAAACATGTTCAAAATATGTAAGACGCAGTCTTGCCATCCTTGCTTCTAAGGAGCATTCTGGTCATACTTTTTCCAAGACAGATTTGTTCGTCACCAACACCAATACCACAATTCAAAGGCGTCAGTTCTTCTTGGGTCTTCCTTATTCATTGTCCAGCTTTCACATACACATGATGTGATTGAAAATACCATGGCTTGGGTCAGGCGCACCTTAGTCTTCAAGGTGACAGCTTTGCTTTTCAGCACTCTAAAGAGGCCTTTTGCAGAAGATTTGCCCAATGCCATCTGTCTTTTGATTTCTTGGCTGCTGCTTCCATGGGTGTTGATTGTGAATCCAAGTAAAATGAAATCCTTGACGATTCCAAACTTTTCCCTGTTTATTATGATGTTGCTTATTGGTCCAGTTGTAAGGATTTTTGTTTTCTCTATGTTGAGGTATAATCCATACTGAAGGCTGTGGTCTTTGACCTTCATAAATGTGCTTCAAGTCCTCCTCACTTTCAGCAAGCAAAGTTGTGGCATCTGCACAACCCAGGTTGTTAATGAGTCTTCCTCCAATCCTGATGCCCCGTTCTTCATATAGTCCAGCTTCTCAGATAATTTGCTCAGCATACAGGTTGAATAGGTATGGTGAAAGGATACAACCCTGACGCACACCTTTCCTCACTTTAAACCAATCAGTATCCCGTTGTTCTGTCCAAACAACTGCCTCTTGATCTATGAAAAAATTCCTCATGAGCACAATGAAGTGTTCGGGAATTCCCATTCTTCGCAACATTATCCATAATTTGTTATGATCCACATAGTCGAATGCCTTTGCATAGTCAATGAAACACAGGTAAACATCCTTCTGGTATTCTCTGTTTTCCTCCAGGACCCATCTGACATCAGCAGTGATATCCCTGGTTCCACGTCCTCTTCTGAAACCGGCCTGAATTTCTGGCAGTTCCTTGTCGATATATTGCTGCAGCCGTTTTTGAATGATCTTCACCAACATTTTGCTTGCATGTGATATTAATGATATTGTTCTATAATTTCCACATTCAGTTGGCTCACCTTTCTTGGGAATAGACATAAATATGGATCTCTTCCAGTTGGTTGGCCAGGTAGCTGTCTTCCCCCACATGTCTGTCAGGTTGTCGTACTGTGGGGGCTTGTGTGTTGCTGTGATGCTGGGAGCTATGCCACCGGTATTCAGGTACCAGCAGGGTCACCCATGGAGGACAGGTTTCAGCTGAGCTTCCAGACTAAGACAGACTAGGATGAAGGACCTGGCAGTCTACTTCTGAAAAGCATTAAAATTAGCCAGTGAAAACCTTATGAATAGTAGCAGAACACTGTCTGATATAGTGCTGGAAGATGAGCCCCCCAGGTTGGAAGACACTCAAAAGATGATTGGGGAAGAGCTGCCTCCTCAAAGTAGAGTCGACCTTAATGACACGCATGGAGTAAAGCTTCCGGGATCTTCATTTGCTGATATGACATGACTCAAAATGAGAAGAAACAGCTGCAAACATCCATTAATAACCCACTAATAATCGGAGCGTGGAATGTACAAATCATTTGGAAGGTTACGAGCTGTTATCAGGAGTTGGGGGGAGGTAGAGTTTGAGCTTGAGGGCATAGAGTCTACACGGCCCAACATGATAAAGCAATCAATGTCATTGAGTTGTAAATGTGGAAATTGTTGTGTTGGTGGGTGTTTTGGTGTATATATATGTTCATCACACCCACAAAAGTGTGCCTCCTTTGGGAACCATGACTTCAACTCTTCAGAGCCCAGAGGTGTGGATACAGGAAACACAAGTCCCTCCTGTGGTGGTCCGGGGACTGCTCTCTCTCTCCTCTTGGATCTTGGACCAACCCATTCTTCCTGTGGGCACAGCACCCTCTGGAGGCCTCTGGCTCTCTCTGTCAGTCCATCCGTCCATCTGTTCAGAGTTCAGTGTCGCCTGCCGTCAGTGCCCTCAGCCAACTGATGGAGATCCTGAGGGCTGCTGCCTCCCCATGGCGTGGTAGGGGCCTGTGTCCACTCCACATCTCCTTGCTAACAACAGCCCCTCTTTAAGCCCAGTAACCACTATCTTCTCTTTCCTTATCCACAAAAAAGAGACTAAGAAAGGTGACTACTTAGGCTTGGCTTCAGGATAGGTGAGGGAAAGCCCAAGCCACTCCTTCCCAAAGTTTGCTCCAGTCCTCTCTTCCTCTCAGAAAGTCCCGCCCTCTCAGCTGAGTTCTGGGTGAGATCAGTAGCCTAAGCCTGTGCCAGTTCCGTGCAGAACGCCCCACCCCCCGCCACCACTAGCGACCTGCCGTCTTTGCCTTAGCCACCTAGGGGTCTGTGCTCTGGTTTAATGGAGTCCAGGGAAGCACTGGAGCCTGGAGGCGGCCAGCCCTGCTCCATGGCCTTCCACCCGTCCCCAGGAAGTGGCAGCTGAAGCAATCATGGACTCCATCCCCACTGTCTAGAGAAGAAGGAGAGGCTAGCGGGACTGGATTAGGGCCTAAATTCTCCGGCCTCAGCTGTCTGGGCCCAGCCTCTCTTAGGGGGCTACAGCCCACCAGCTCCTCTGCAGAACCCCCTCAGCTTCCCAGTCTGGTCTACTTGACTCCACACAACCACACTCTGTGTACTCGTGTTTAATGGTTTCCATGGCGAGAGGCGCTGTCTCCCCGACAGACCCTGGGATCCCAGCAGAGAGACAACGTAGCTCCTGTTTCCCAAGTGTGCAGAGCTCTGCAGGCTGCTGAGGTGCTCTAGGTTTGGATCTCGAAAAGCAGCCCCCGAGCTGAGGACTCCGGTGTGCACGATTTTTTGGAGAAACATGCCTGGCGGGGTGGGTGGCAGGAAAGATGAGGGGAGCTCTGGAGGGTAAGGGCACCTCAGAGTCAGTCCCGGCTCGAAGCTCCCAGGCTTTGGGCTCCTGCCCCATGGTCACTGGCTGAGGGCGGCCCGCGGGGTAAGCTCCTCTGCACAGGAGAACAGAGTGGCCGCTGAGAGGAAAACCACAGATCTGGGTACTTAAGTGTAGAAGAAGCCAGTGAGCCTGTCCACACAGGAAGCGGAGGGTCTTGACGGGAGCTGGGCAGAGTGCAAACAGGGCCCTTGACCGCTGATGTGCTGGAGGCAGCCATCTGCAGGCCTGGCCTGGAGGTTCTCACTGAGTACACAGGGGCTCTGTGGCCAGGGGGTCCCTGATACCCAGCTGGCCCTTGCCCCCTGGATGAGGGACTGCCTTCAGTTTATTCCACCCACTTCTAGGCACAGGGGATCCTGTGAACCAGCCCTCACCTACTTCTACACCGTCTCGCACACCTCCACTTCACAGAGAGACCCCCAGAAGGGTGACCAGGGTGCCGGCCACAGCATCAGGGCCACGGTGGTGGCCCCTTGCCCCTGGCCCCAGGCCGGTTACACAGAGCAGTGGTGCAGCTGTAGACTGCAAGTTCTTGGAGGAAGTTCCTGGGTTTCCCAGCAAGAAGCTGTTCACAGGACAGTGCACACCCCTTCGATGCTTCGGACTACTTCTTGCCTTGGACTTCAGAAGCTGTTACAGGGAAGAAACTTTCAGAGACTGTGGGGTCTGTTGGCTGCCCTGGGCCTTCCGCCTGACCTCAGGTGGACCCACCCTGGAACCCAAGTCCTCTGAGTGACAGCCAGTTGCCCTGGGGGTCCACCGAGCTCTTGCCTCTCCTGGGTTATCCCACTCCCGACAGGGCCCAGAGGAGGAAGTGGTGCTGGGGCTGAGGACCAGGAGCTCAGGCTGCTGTTGTCATCTGGCTCGGGCTCTCCAGGACATTTGGACCAACAGGGAAGCACCCAATGATGCTTTCTTACCTCCCTTATAGAGTAAGGCCTGGACACACCTTCCCTAGATAGGAAAGTAGGCTCACCCCAGGCTCTGCCCTCCAACCCCTGCCTATCTGTTTGGTGATTGCTGGCTTAATGCCAATCTTTCTTGTGAGACCCTCAAGGGGGAAGCGTCTACAGAAGCCCTCTTTATTCCCAATACAGACTCCACCACACAGGGCTCCAATCGACCACCAGCTATCTAGTCAACCATTTGGCCTGGGGTGTCTCCGAGCTGGGCCGAGAGCCTGCGTTCCCTGTACCAGGGTCCTCCCCTAGAGGGGTCCAGGGCAGGGGTCTCCACTATCACTGGGAGCCTCTGGTGGAAGCCCAGAGCCCTGTGGGGGAGGAGAGGCGGAGCCCCCGGCCCCATAGCTTGCCTCCCACCCAGGGGTTTTGGTCTATTGGCCATTCTCTTCTCTTGCAGTCTTCGCCTTGGGTTCTGGAGCGGTGTTCTCTTCTGGTTCACCAGGTTTCTGGTTGCTCCCTTCCTGTCACCACACCTTAAGTAAGAGGCTGCCTTGGGACCTGCTCTGTTTCACTTCACAAACTCTCCTTTGGCAGTCACCACCCAGTGTAGACAGAGAAGAACCAAGAGCCTGTTGGCCAAGAGGGGTGGCTGTTCCCAAGATCTCCCTGTAGACTGCTGCTACGCCTTGCCCAGGCATCGGAGAAAGTGCCCTTGATTACTGCCTCAGTGTGGACACGCTCTTCCTGCCCTCCCATATCTGGGTCATTTCTCATGGAGAAGGACGTCTGTTCCTCTCCTGGGCTGAGGCCAGTGCCTGGACTGGAACATTCTGAAACCCCAAGAGTCCCTCCCGTATATCAAGCTCCCTGAAATCAGGGCTCATCTGTTGCCAACACTGATATCTGACCCACAAATGCCTTTACCCTCCTTACACAGGAACCAGGCTTGTTCTTTCTGGAATTTTCCCCAACATATCCATATGGCATTGTCCAGTTCAACATTTCCCCAACGGCATCTGCTCAAGGGATTTTGAACATGGGCCCAGGGACACATTTCATGAGCAGAGAGCTGGCTTCTTGTGGGCTCTGTCCTTCCTGGGGGCACTCAGCGTCAGTGCTGTCTGCTCTCCAAGTCTCATCTGGGAAGAGGAACTCTGTGTTTTAGGCAAATTACTATATGGCAGGTGTTTTTCTGCATTACCTCAGAAGCCTAGCGGGGGCAGAGGGAGGTACTTGCCCCCAGGCGCAAATCCAAAGAGCATGTGACATTCCGAAACGCCAAAAATATGAAAGGTGTCTGACTGAGGCAGCGGGAAGAGAGGTGCTAAGGCATTTCTGCTGACATGTTTCCACTATCAGTGTCTATTCATGTAGAGGTTGGGGGACACAACTTAGACATTGCCCTTGGGTGCTCCTCACTACGTCCCTGGATTATCTTCTTTAGGAGAGATAATCTCTTATACAAAGTGAATACGACTTTTATCTTAGTGATAGAAATGAGTCTTATCACGGCACTATTGGCAAGAGGCACACCTGGGACCAGAACCTCTACTACAATCATCTGGAGGCTCCATCAGGTGGGGGGAGCTACAACTGCACCTGGAGGGTCTCCTCAAATGGGGTGTTGTAGAGATGAAGAAGGTCTGTGTTAAGGATCATGGTCACATTCTGGTAAGTGAGCACCTAACAGCACAGATCACTTCAGTGTGGGTGTGCAGTATGAGTGTCTCCCTTGGGGTGGTTGGTGCAAGGTGGTGAAAGGATTTAGGGGAGAGGTATTAGCCCTGCTAGCTATCCCCCCAGTTCTCTGGGGGCTTGGGGAGCTTGGATACTTGTTGCAGCTTCTTTAAAATGTCTGGGGTAACCACTAAAACAATAGAAATGGAATACATATCTTCCAAAGTGTAAGGTAAAGGGAAATGGAACTTAAAGAATAGGTAATTTGGGATAATTGAAAGCACAAAATAAAGTAAAAAAGAATCCATATACATTGTGTTGTTGTTAGGTGACGCTGAGTCCGCTCTGACTCACAGCGACCGTATGTACAACAGAAGGAGCCACCGCCTGGTCCTGCGCCATCCTCACAATCGTTGTTATGCTTGAGCCCATTGTTGCAGCTACTGGGTCAACCCATCTCCTAGAGGGCCTTCCTCTTTTCCACTGACTCAGTACTTTACCAAACATGATGTCCTTTTCCAGGGACTGATCCTTCCTGACGACATGTCCAAAGTATGTAAGATGCAGCCTCGTCATCCTTCTAAGAAGCATTCTGCATGTACTTTTTCCAAGAGAGATCTGTTCATTCTTTAGGCAGTCCGTGGTATATTCAACATTCTTCGCCAACACCACAATTCAAAGGTGTCAGTTTTTCTTTGGTCTTATTCCTTGTCCAGCTTTTGCATGCATATTGTCATGGAATGAATTGTGTTCCCAAAATATCTGTCACCTGAGCTGGGCCATGGTTCTCAGTATTGTATGATTTGTCCACCATTTTATGTGATTTTCCTATATGTTGAAAATCCTATCACTATGATGTAATAAGATGGATTATCGGCAGTTTTGTTGATGAGATCTACAAGATTAGATAGTGTCTTAAGCCAATCTCTTTTGAGATAGAAACGAGAGAAGCAAGCAGAGAGACCAAGGGACTTCATATTACCAAGAGAGCAGCGCTGGGAGCAGAGTGTGTCCTTCAGACCTGGGGTCCCTACACAGAGAAGCTCCTAGTCCGGGGGAAGACTGATGAGAAGGCTGACAGAGAGAAAGCCTTCCCCTGGAGCTGACTCCCTGAATTTGGGCTTTTAGCCTGCTTTACTGTGAAGAAATAAATTTCTCTTTGTTAAAGCCACCCACTCGTGGTAATTCTGTTATAGTAGCACTAGATGACTAAGACACGTGTGATGCGATTGAAAATACTGTGGCTTGGGTCAGGCACACTTTACTCTTCAAGGTGACATCTTTGCTTTCCAACACTTTAAAGAAGTCCTTTATAGCAGATTTGCCCAATGCAATGAGTGTTTTCATTTCTGCCCCTTCTTTTTTGATGTGTGCATCTAGTGCTATAAATTGACCTCTGTGGACTGTCCTTGCTGTGTCCCAAAGGTTTTGCTATGATGTGTTTTCATTCTCGTTTGACTCTAGGAACTTTTTGATTCCATCTTTGATTTCTTCTATTACCGAGTGGTTTTTAAGCAGGGAGTTATTCGGTTTCCATGTAATTGATTTTTTTTTTTTCCTTACTCTTCTTGTTGTTAATGTCTACTTTGATGGCATTGTGGTCAGAGAAGATACTTTGTATTATCTCAATGTTTTGGATTTCCTTGAGGGTTGCTCTGTGGCCCAACATGTGGCCTATTCTGGAGAACGTTCCATGTGCTTTGGAAAAGAATGTGTACTTTGCAGCTGTTGGGTGGAGTGTTCTATATATGCCTATGAGATCAAGCTGGCTGGCTGTGCTCTTTAGGTCTTCTGTATTTTTGCTGAGTTTCCTTCTAGATGTTCTGTCCTTTACTGACAGTGGGGTGTTAAAGCCTCCTACTGTTATTGTGGAACTGTCAATTTCTGTTTTCAGTGCTGTTAGAGTTTGTTTTGTGTATTTTGGAGCCTTGTCATTGGGTGTGTAGATGTTTATTACAGTTAAGTCTTCATGATGGATTGTCCCTTTAATCACTATATAGTGCCTTCCTTTGTCTTTTATGGTGGACTTTGTTTTAAAATCTATCTTACCTGAGATTAGTATTGCCACTCCTGCTCTTTTTTGGTAGTTATTTGCTTGGTATATTTTTTTCCATCCTTTGATTTTTAATAAATTTCCGTCTTTGTTTCTAAGGTGTTTCTGTGTCTTCTCACGAGTGCGTTTAGGCCACTTACATTCAGTGTGATTATTGACAGCTGTGAGTTGATCGCTGTCATTTTGTGGTGCTGACATTTTCTTTGTTCATCTTACTCTCTGTGCTGAGTTTCTTTTGTTTGTGAATTTCTTTTTCATTTCTTTTGTTTTTACTGAGGGTTTATGTTTTTATTCTTTATTTTGATGAGTAGGTTTGTCAACTTTCTTTGTGGTTACCTTGAAATTTATCCTTATCTTCCTAGGTTTGAACCAGTATATTATGACTTGGTACTGCCTTGCCTTCCTCGCATTAGAAAGCTCTATACCTATACTGTTTATTCCCTCTTTTATTGTCCTGACGTTTTTGTCATTCACAGATTAACCTCTCTGGTTCCCTGTTGCAATTCTTCTGGTTTTGGATAGTCCTTGAGAGTTCGTTTCCTAGGCTGGTATCTGGCTGGTACAATCTTGCATCCTAGATTCAGGCTGTAGTCTAATGTTGCCTGTACTCAGACCGAAGGACTCCCTTTAATAATTTTTGTAAATTTGGCTTGGTTTTTACATATTCCCTTAATTTCTGCTTATCTGGAAATGTCCTAATTTCACCATCATATTTGAATGAAAGTTTTGCAGGATATATAATTCTTGGTTGGCAATTTTTTTCTTTCAGGGGGTTTTATATATGTCATCCATTGCCTTCTTGCCTGCATGGTTTCTGCTGAATAATCAGAGCTCAGTCTTTTGTTTCTCCTCTGTATGTGACTTTTTGTTTTTCTCGAGCTGCTTGCAGGGTTTTCTCTTTGTATTTGGTTTTAGTGAGTGTGATTATGATATGCCTTGGTGTTTTTCTTTTGGGGTCTATCCTATACGGTGTTCATTGAGCTTCTGGGATGGTCAGCTTTTCATCGTTCATGATATTAGGGAAGTTTTCTGTCAGCAATTCTTCAATGATTTTCTCTGTATTTTCGGTTTTCTGTTCCTGTCCTGGAACTCTGATCACTCGAAAATTTTTGTTTTTAATTGTATCCCACATAATTCTCAGGGTTTCTTCATTTTTCTTTGTTCTATTTTCTGATTTTTCCTCAAACACAGTTGTATCCAAGTGTTTTTCTTCAATTTCGCTAATTCAGTTTTTCATCATTTCAAACTTGCTCCTCAGCCCTTCTATGACACTGTCCATTTCTGAAGTCTTGTTGTTTATCTTTTGGATTTCTAATTATTGTTTTTGTATGATTTCTAGTTGTAAATTTGTTTTGGCATTTTGTTTCTGTATTACTTTCCTAATTGTTCCTTTTTTTTGTCTGTATTTTCCATGAATTTGTCTGCCTTTTTCACAAATTTGTCTTTGTTTTCCCCTCATTTTTGTCTGCTTTTTGCTTTAACTCTTGGATTACTCTGAATATTAGAGATTTGAATTCCCTGTCAGGTAGTTCTAGTGCCTTTTCTTCTACTGGAAAATCATCTGGTGTTTTATTTTGGATGCCTACTGGAACCATCCTGTCCATATATATATATATATATATATATATATATATATATATATATATATATATATATATATATATAATGTTTTGATATTGTCTGCTGTCTTTGGAACATTCAGTAGTGATTTTCTGAGATTCTTGATTGTACATTTGTTTGTTTCATCCTGCTTTTTTGTTTGGTTTGGTTATGTCTGAGGAGGCAGACTGTGCATTCTCTGTTGTTTGCTGGTCTGTAGTCGTGAAACTTTTCACCTCCTTGTCCAATGGGCAGGGTCAGTCAATCAGCTCTGGTGCGGCAGAGCAGGTCCCACTGAAGGGGGATGGCATGTACTAGGGCTGAGAGGACGAGCCAGGAATCAGTGCTGGGCAGGTTCCTGTAGGCCATGCCTGTGCTGCTCAGGGGTGTGATGCTCAGTGCACAGTGCAGGTAGGCAGGAAAGAGGGGGGAGGTTGTGATATGTGGAGGAAATATGGGTATGGGAAAGACGAGAGAGAGGAGAGAGAAACAGAAGCCAAAAACAAACAAAGAAGCAAAGAAAGAAGGGAAGAAAAAAATGCTAAGGGAGCTTGCCATTGGAGTGGAGAGATGAGAAACAGAGAAAAGCAAAAAGGAAAAAATGGGAAAAGAAAGAAAAAAATAACTAGATAAAAATTTGGAAAAGAAAAGCCCCCAGGAGTCCCAGAGTCCCACCGGTGGGGCTGCTAAGACTCGGGAAGTGGCTCCCAGGCTTTGCAGTATAGCCTGGTTAAAGCAGGTATAGATTTCACACAACACCAGGTATTCAGGAGACGGGAAAAGAAGGTAAGTGTAGAGAGATGAGAACGGAGAAATGAAGAAAAACAAAAAGGGAAAAGAAAGAAAGAATGAAAAAAAAAATGCCCCAAGGGATCCCACCTATGTGGCTGCACAGACTGGGAGAGTTGCTTCTAAGCCGTGCAGTGCAGCCCAGCTAGAAGGGGTTCCCAAGCTGCAAAAAGAAAAAGAAAACAAACAAACTTAACAAAGCAAAACAAGAAAAAAAAAAAAAAAGCCCCAGGGATCTCACAAACGTGGTGTAGCAGTCTGGGGAAGTGATTCCCCAGTCAAGCATGGATTCACAGCCTTTCAAGAAGAAGCAAAGGTGGCACACAGAGCCAGGCATTCCAGAGAAAGGAGGGGGAGGTGGTAGGAGACACAGAAAAAACCAAAAGAGACAGAAAGAACAAACACAAGCTCAGGGGCCTGGTCAGTTTGGGCAGGGTGAAATCAAGCAGCCGGAGGCCAAAGCAGTTGCCTCCCAACCAAAAGACTGTGGCTTAGGCAGAAGGGAGGAGGAAGAAGGCGGATGGTTAGGAAAGCATATATTGATTACCGGGTGTTCTGTCTCCTGCTGGGAACTTGATGAAGCTGCTTTCCCGTACTCCCTGTCTGCTGATCTCTGACATGGGTGGGGTGAATGCAAGCAGCACAGACGCTGCACTTCCGGATGGCAGAGCCACTGCAGCCAGCCAGCAAGCTCCAAGGTAGAGAAGCGGGGAGAGAACGGGGTGGGGGAGGGGGGTGGGGAAGCGTGTATCACTGGTTAGTGGGTGCTCTGTCTCCTGCTGGGAGTTCCATGAAGCTACTTTCCTGTGCTCCCTGTCTGCCGATCCCCAACAGGAGTCCAAGATGGCGGATCCGTGCTGCATTAGCTAATGGGGCCCTCCATACTTATCTCTCCTCACTCTCTGTCCTCTGTCAGTTTCTTATTCCATTCAGTGCTTGGCTGAGTTCTTTACCTCTTCCTTTGACACTCCGGGTTCCAGGAATGCAGTTGTCTCTGTTTTACTTAGTTTTTGGGGTCTTTGCTGTAGAGAGACGGCATGGTGCTTCTGCCTATGGTGCCATGTTGGCTGGAAGTCAAGCCTTTTGATTCCTTGACTGCTGCTTCCATGGGTGGTGATTGTGAGTCCAAGTAAAATGAAATCCTTGATAACTTCAATCTTTTCTCCATTTATCATGATGTGGCTTATTGGTCCAGTTGTGAAGATTTTTGTTTTCTTACGTTGAGATGTAATCCATACTGAAGGCTATGGTCTTTGATCTTCATCAGTAAGTGCTTCAAGTCCTCTTCACTTTGAGCAAGTAGGGTTGGGTCCTCTGCATAACGCAGTTTGTTATGAGTCTTTCTCCAACTCTGATGGCCCGTTCTTCTTCACATAGTCCAGCTTCTCTGATTATTTGCTCAGTATACAGATTGAATAGGTATGGTGAAAGGATACAACCCTGACACACACCTTTCCTGACTTTAAACAACACAATATCCTCTTGTTCTGTCCGAACGACTACCTCTTGATCTATGTACAGGTTCCTCATGAGCACAATGAAGTGTTCTGGAATTCTCATTCTTTGCAATGTTATCCGTAATTTGTTATGACTCACATAGGTGAATGCCTTTGCATAGTCAATAAAACAGACATGGACATCTTTCTGGTATTCTCTGCTTTCAGCCAGGGTCCATCTGACATCAGCAATGATATCGCTGGTTCCATGTCATCTTCTGAATTTCTGGCAGTTCCCTGTCGATATACCCATATATATTAGGTATCATAATAAATGTAAATGGACTCAACTTGAGAGACAAAAGGCAAAGATTGTCTGATTGGACAAAAAAAGTGACAAAATCTAGCTATATGATTTTTAAATGAGAAACATCTAAAACACAAGTTACAGAAAGGTTGAAAGTCATGAGATGGAAAAGATATCCCAGGAAAATACTGACCAAGGGAAACAGTTGTGCCAATGATGTTGGGACAGAAGATGCACTAGTGTTTTTAGTGGACCAGGTGAGGGCCCCAGGCAGAGAGAGCCAGCATGGATTCCTCTTGCAACCTTGTCAATACTACAAGGATGGTGGGATCCAAGAAGCAATAAGGTGAAGATGCATACCTAAATCCTATGGCTATCAGTGGAATCCCAAGTGACCACGTGAACTTAAGGTGCATCAGGCCACATGTTATGGGTTGAACTTTGTCCCCCCAAAATGTGTGTCAACTTGGCTAGGCCATGATTCCCAGTATTGTTTGGTTGTCCACCATTTTGTGATCTGATGTGATTATGCTATGTGTTGTTAATCCTACCTCTATGATATTAATGAGGCAGGATTAAAGGCAGTTATGCTAATAAAGCAGTTCTCAATCTACAGGATTAGGTTTTATCTTGAGTCAATCTCTTTTATGATATAAAAGAAAGAATCAGGCATAGAGGAGGGGAACCTCTTACCACCAAGAATGAAGAACTAGGAGGGGAGTGCATCCTTTAGACCTGGGGTCCCTGCACTGAGGAGCTCATAGACCAGGGAAAGAATGATGACAAGGACCTTCCCCCAGAGTGGACAGAGAGGAAAAGACTTCCCCTGGAGCTGGCACCCTGAATTCAGACTTCTAGCCTCCTAGACTGTGAGAGAATAAATTTGTTTGTTAAAGCCATCTACTTGTGGTATTTCTGTTACAACAGCACTAGTTACCTAAGACAGAATTTAGCACCAGGAGAGTGGGGTGCTGCTCTGACAGCTGAAATGTGGAAGCAGTTTCCAATCTGTGAATGGGTACAAGCTGGATAAATGGTAAAGTGCCTAATAGCATGTGAAAGCTGGGTGATGAATAAAGGAGACCAAAGAAGAATTGACACCTTTGAATTATGGTGTTGGCAAAGAATATTGAATATACCATGGGCTGTCAAAAGAATGAATAAATCTGTCTTGAAAGAAGTACAGCCAGAATGCTACTTAGACACGAGGATGGTGAGACTTTGTCTCACATAGTTCGGACACATTATCAGGAGGGATCAGTCCCTGGAGAAGGACATGATGCCTGATAAAGTAGAGGGTCAGTGAGGACAAGGAAGGAACTCAATGAGATGGACTGACACAGTGTCTACAACAATGGGCTCAAGCATAACAAGGATCATGAGGATGGCACAGGACCAGGCAGTGTTTCATCCTGTTGTACATAGGGTCGTTATGAATCAGAACTGACTCAATGGCACCCAACAACAACCACAACAATGGTAAAAGCCTAGATTACTTTGAAGAGACTGTTGGTGGAATTATGGACATCAAAGACAATTCTGGTGAGGACTCAGAAGGAAATGAGAAGAGCTGTTAGGATGGAGATGGCACAGATGGCAAGAAGCAGCAGCAGACATACAGCAGCAGCAGAACTAGGAGAGTAACACGAGACAGTGTGAAAGCCGACCCACGGAGTGAGAGAGCTGAGTTCCTTTGTGCGGGAGGCTTCCTGGTGGAGTGGGGTGCCTCCAGGCAGTTATCAATGGAGCTAAAGAGCTGTGGAACACTTGCCCCAGCGGGGCAGACGAGGGCTGTGAAGACCGAGGGGCCAAGAGGCCAAGGAATCAAGAAGCAGAAGTTGAAGAGACAAGGAACATAGGAAGAGCAGGGCTGCCTCAGTCTCAAAGGGGAGGGCCATGGCCCCAGCGGTTTCAAATGGTAAGGACACAGCCTTCTAAGTTTCAGAGTCAGATCTTCACCAACTTGGTTCAGAATGTGGAGCTGCCTCTCACAAGTGTCAGTGGGGTGGGGCTGGATCCACTGCAAAGCTGAGGGGATGGGGCTGCCATGCCCAAGGGGCAGAAGAACTGGGCTTACAGGGGCTGCAAGGGTAGGGTTACTACTCAGATGGACTAGGAGAATGGGGCCACCAAAAGTTGAGGAAGCAGAGTGGCCGGGAAGGTGAAGTTGAAGCCCAGGGCCGAGGGGCCTCTGTACAAAATCTGGAGAGTATGGCCAACACTCAGAGTCTGGAGGGCAGGGCCATTGCCTACATGATCTCAGAGAACAGAGGATTATTTTCAAGCCTTGAGACCTAGTGTAATGTGTTCTCCTGACTTGCTTGGTGCCTGTTATACCTTCTTTCCCTCCAATTTCTCTCATTTGTATGGGAACGTCTACCTTGTACTTGTTCAACCATTGTAGTTTGAAAGGAGATAATTTATATTCTAGATTTCACAAATGAAGAGGAATTTTGCCCCAGGATGAAATTTGCACTTGGAGTTGATTTAAGACTTTTGGGATGATATCATGGGATGAATGTGTTTTACATGTGGGAAGGACATGGATTTTGGGGGGCCAAAGGGTGGAATGTTATGGATTTAATTATGTCCCCTCAAAATATCTGTCAACTTGGCTAGGTCATGATTCGCAGTATTGTGTGATTGCCCACCATTTTGTGATCTGATGTGATTTTCCTATGTGTTGTAAATCTTACCTCGCTGATGTTAATGAGGCTTGATTAGAATCAATTATGTTAATGAGGCAGAACTGAATCTACAGGATTAGGTTTTATCTTGAGTCAATCTCTTTTGAGATATAAAAGAGAGAATCAAGCAGAGAAGAATGGGACCTTCTACCGCCAAGGATGAAGAACAAGAAGGGGAGCAAATCCTTTGAACCCAGGGTCCCTGCATTGAGAAAATCCTAGACCGGGGAAGATTGATGACAAGAACCTTTCCTCAGAGCTGACAGAGAAAGAAAGCCTTCCCCTGGAGCTGGCTGACACCCTCAATTCAGACTTCTAGCCTCCTAGACTGTGAGAGGATAAATTTCTGTTTGTTAAAGCCATCCACTTGTGGTATTTCTGTTATAGCAGCACTAGGAGACTAAGACAACACGTCCAAGAGATCTCCACAGGAGCACCCATGAGATAAAGTTTCTTCTTTAAATACCTGCCAGGCTTAGAGGGTGGAATTCACCTCACAATGGTGCAGTTTCAAATAAGACATTTCCTAACCATTATATTCCCCCCAATCTCAAACTAGCTGGCAAGCAGGGAAGCAGAAGGAGAGAAATAAAAGGAGGAAAATATATGTGCACGTGCTCACGCGCATCCTTCCCACCACAGGCTTCCAGCCCGGAGCAACGGCAGAAAATTTAATGCTGAGCCACCTATGGAATTTTGAGCAACATCAGGATAAACGGAGAAAAGGTTGAAGTTGTCAAGGATTTCATTTTACATGGATCCAGAATCAACACTCATGGAAGCAGCAGTCAAGAAATCAAAAGACGCATTGCTTTGGGCAAATCTGCTGCAAAGGACCTCTTTGAAGTGTTGAAGAGCAAAGATGTCACCTTGAAAACTAAGGGCGCCTGACCCAAGTATTTTCAGTCGCATCATGTGCATGCAATAGCTGGACAGTGAATAAGGAAGACCGAAGAAGAACTGACACCTCTGAATTTTGGTGCGGGTGAAGAATACTGAATACACCGTGGACCGCCACAAGGATGAACACACCTGTCTTGGAAGAAGAACAACCAGAATGCTCCTTAGAAGCAAGGATGGTGAGACTGCGTCTTACATATTTTGGACGTGTTGTCAGCAGGGACCAGTCCCTGGAGAAGGACACCATGCTTGGTAAAATAGAGGGTCAGTGGAAAGAGGAGGACCCTCAAGGAGACGGACTGACACAGTGGCTGCAACAATGGGCTCAAGCATAACAAGGATTGTGAGCATGGCGCAGGAGCGGGCAGTGTTTCGTCCTGTGGTGCACGGGGTCACTGTGAGTCAGGACTGACTTGACAGCACCTAACGACAACAACAGCAATTTGTACTGAGTTGTTGTAATTACTGAATGAGCCCGCATTTGCTGTAAGCGATGACTGCAGGACTGTTTGTTGACTAAAACTGATATGAAATGTCATAGAATCCACTATATTTTATCTGAAGAAGGGGAGAAGATAAGCTCCACTGGATGTTAACGGGCACACAAAATAACATTGAACTTGCTCAGGAAACAAATTGTTGTTGCTCAGTATCCAGGTACCATTTGCTCACATCTCATTGCTTCCCACAGGACCCTCCGCGTGTGGGTCACACACTGCAGGACGTGGCTGGCATAGTCCCTACAGCCAGCCCGTTCAGGAACTTCTGCACCCTGGCCTGCTCCCTGCTCCCTTCCCACACCCTGGTCTTCCCAATTTCCTGCACCAAGTACCTCTTCTCCCTCCCTCTTCCTGGGTATTTATTTACTGAGCCCAGCACCTCTAGTCACCTCACAGATTGTGTGCTGAATAAAATGTCCTGACTTCCTCCTTACCTTGGCTTCTCTGGGCCACACCTGTGCAGACTTTGCCCTTCTCCCACCTCCCCGGGGCACCCCTTTTCTTGTCTGCCTGGAAGTGCCCCACCTTCTGTGATTCTCTGCTCTACCACCCCCTCCCTCTAGTCTCTGGCCAGAAGTAGAGGAAAAAAGGTAACCAGTGGTTTTCAAAATACAACTTGAGGGCCACCTGTATGGGAATCCATTGCCAGGACTTATTAAAACTTCAGATTCCTGGGATGTCCCCCCGGCCCTTCTGCATGCTCTTCTCTGGGGTGGAGCCTGGTAGTGTGCATTTGTAACCTACCACCCAGGCGTCATTCTTCTACTAAAGCTTGAGACCCACTGGGCTGAATGGGTAGCCCGAGGTGGTTTACGTAGAGGTGAGGGACTGACAGGCTCCCACCCAGCAGAGGGCTTTGTCTTTTTAAAGGTGATGGAGACACCAGGTAGAATAGAAACACAATGACTGGAACCCAAATCCGGGGGTACAGGTGATTCTGGGACAGACAGGACACGGAGCTGAAGCACAAGGGATGGAGAGTGCTGTGGCTCCTAGAGCCTCTCCTGTGGCCCGCAGGGCATCAAAGACCCTCAGGAGGGGCATGGGGTGCTGGCCAGCAGCTGGTGTCTGTCTGCACAGGAGGGCTGGTCATGGTCAGGGGGAATTGCACCTATTTGTTCTTTAAGAAGCTCTTACTGAGTGTTAATCTGAAATTAACCCTGTGAGGGAACAGGATGGCCCAGCCAAGAAGACAATTCTAGAAGCCCAACATGCTCCACACAGAATCCCTTTTGCTCCTCTGGGCTGTCCTCTGAGCTTTTAGAAGCATCCAGAAGGTTTCTGAGTGGAGGGGTGGGCACACAGATAGGGTGGGAGCAGGAGGTGGTCCAGTGTGGCCAGACCCATTGCCCCTCCACTCCAAGGACAGGTTCCAAATCCAGCCGCATCTGGCTGGTCAAGGCCAGCTCTTACGCCATCCACGGCTGAGCACACAGGAGCATTGTCCTTCCTCAGTGGCAGTCTTGCTCAAAAAGCTCAGAGCTTCTGACTCACCACCCCTGCTGAAGGCTCCCCAGAGAAGGGAGGGAGGTTTTCTCTTTATTAAAGAAAATCAGATCTTGGTTATCCCCAAGAAACCCTCCTCTGACGCCATCCCACTACTCCACACCTAGCCCGCCTTGCTGTTTGTCTGGGGGGCCCCCTCCCCTGGCCCTCCTGTACCCTCAGACTAGAACCCTGTGCCTGCAGGTCTCCACCTTGCCGCTGGCTCCTTCTCCCGTTTCAGAAGCTGCTGGGATTCACCTCCCCAGCACATTTCCCATCTCCCTCCTTGCTTCCTGCACGCCCCAGTTGTTGTGTTTTGTGCCCATCAGACCAGCCCCGACCCATGGGAACCTCACATACAAGTGAACAGAGCGCTGCCCACTCCTGCGCCAACTCCGTAATCGGCTGCAGATCAGACCACGGTGATTCATAGGCGATTCATAGATCACCAGGCCTTTCTTCCTGGAAGCGCCCCTGAAACCTGCCCTGCACCATAGCAACACATCAGCTCCCACTGACAGACAGGTGGTCCCTGCACGTGAGATGCATTAGCTGCGAATCAAACTCAGATCTCCTGTGTGGGGGGCGACAATTCTGCCAATAAACGCCCTGCCCCTGTGTGTATGCAATGCAGCGTTAACGTGGTAAATGTGGGGGCGATGGGCTCACACACACTCTCTAAGCCCTGTGGGCAGGGCTGTGTTGGGGCATTGGGGAGGGTCCGCTCCTGGGCCACACAGCCCCCAGGACACACAGCTGCGTTAGCAGGAGCAATTGGAAGGGCACCCCTTCCTCTGGGCAGATGGGGGCTCACACTAACACAGGGGTATTCCAGCCCCTTCACCCCTCACCTGGGAGTATCGAGGGTGGCACAAGCTAGGTGAAGTTCCAGTGGCCCCATTCCAAAGAGCAGGCAGGAGCCTTGTCCTCCTCTCCCTGCACCACGCCTGCCTCAAAGCCCACGTGCAGAAATGACCCGCTGACGGGAGGCTGCTCCCAGGAGACAGCTAGCAGGGATACGACGGGGGCAGCAGGGTGGCTGGGCCCGGCAGGGCAGGGAGGAGCAGGGCCCAGGCCAGGGCAGAGGTTTGGGTGTCCCCTCTCAGGCCTCCAGGCAGGCCCCTTGGATCATCGAGCATCATCTGGTCCCACCGGTCTTTCTTTCAGATGCCGACTGCAGGTGCTGAGCTTGTAGTGAGAATTGCAAAGACGGGCACCCAGCAGAGCTAAACTTCAAACAGGTCTTTGAAGATAAGAAAAAGGTCACAGCTCAGGAGAAGGAGGATGACTTGGAGCACGGGGCATTTTTAGGTCAGGGAAATTCTCCTGCGAGGAGCTGACAGGGCAAACTCAGGACAGTTTGCATTTGTCAAAACCCACAGGGCAGTGCAACACAAAGAGAGAGCAGTAAAGTAAGCCATGGAATTTAGTTATAACAATGTATCAGTGTTGGCTCACCCATTGTAACAACTGTACCACACCAAAGCCAGATGTTGGTACAGAGGAAACTGTGTGTGTGAGTGAGAGAAGCGGTGTGCGGGGCTCTCTGCACTCTCCCTGCGATTGCTGTAAACCTCAAACTGCTCTAGAGAATAAAGTCCACTAAAAAAAAAAAAAAGTTTTGAAAACAAGAGAAGGCACAGGCATCTCTCAGAAGTTGTTGGAGCCAGCAGGAGGGTGTGGCCCCCTGGGGAGCCACAGGTCAGGCTCCTTGATGCAGGACCAGAAGTGCTGAGGAGCAGGCTCTGGGGTCCGTGATGCACGACGACACCTGGGGTGGGGGACTCACTGCTCTGCACCCTGGTTTCCTGATCTAAAAGCAGGAGGCTGACAGCAAGACTACCTGCTGTGACGCCCGCAGGGCTTCGGAGAGACGGGGGGGTCACAAGGTGGAAGGGGGTGGGGTGCCTGGCTGCATTCCTGCTTGTGAGCACTCACGGACAGTGTGGAGCTACCCCCCAGACTTTGCCCCTCTCATGGTTCTGAGCAATTAATGTGAACCTTTTTTTTTTACACATGTAGCTTCAACAAGACTGAGGGCAGCAAGCACCCCGTGGGGAAGGGCTGAGCCCGCAACTGCCCCCTCCTCCCCAGCAGCCCCATCTTCCGGCTACTGAGTCGCTGAGCTGGACTCACAGGTGGTCAGACTGGCCCAGCCACATCAGCCTCATGGTGGGGTCCTGGACGCCCCGAATTGTCCCCACAGGATGGTAGCTCCCCAGGGAGGAAACCTCTGACCCCATCTCCACCGCCTGTGCCCAGCACAGGGCCTGGGGGAGCTGACAGAAGGCACAGAGCTCCCAGCTCTGTCCTTGGAGAATGGGGATGAGAAAAGCCAAGGCCCTCGCTATCCCCTGAGAAGGTAAGGGCTGACCATCCTGTAGAGGTCACTGCACCGGACCCCTGCTCGCCCGGCTCCCTTTGGGACCCTGCATTGCCCTCAGCAGCGCCTCCCTGCACTTGGCCCCAGTGAAGATGAGGGACCGGGCACCAGCCATTTCCTCCCCTCCTGCTGTGGGGCTGCAGCACTGAGCCTGGCTTCAGGCCCTTGGCCTGGTCCAGGGACAGTTTTCCCCATGACGCCAGCAAGGACAGCCAGATTTGGCCTTCCAGGCAGATAAAAGGTTTGGGCTGGGACGGGGTGGAGGGAGCGTGGGGATGGTGCTCAGGGTGCAGGCAGGCATGTGGACCACGGGGCCCCGGCTGGCCCTGCACAGGGCCCAGGCACTGGGCACCAGGGCCTGTCCGGCCCGCCAGGCAGTGCTGCCCTTTGAAGCCATCCCCCAGTGTCCCGGCAACAAGTGGCTGAGGATGCTGCGTATCTGGAAGGAACAGGGCCAGGAGAGCCTGCACCTGGAGATGCAGAAACACTTCGAGGAGCTGGGGCCCATCTTCAGGTAGAGCGGGCCCCATGAGAACACCTGGGGTTGGCCCAGCGTTCTGCATCCTTAGGAAGTGGGGGGGCACTGTGGGCTGTTGGTCTGTGTCCTCGACTGTGCAGAGAGTGGCTCTTCCCCGCTGAGAGGACAGAACTCAGAGCACTAAAGCTGGAGGGATTTCAGTCAGACAGCAGGAGGACCTTCCTGGTTGCTAAGTCATAAGTCCAGGAGAGGGAAAGGTGGGATCCCAGGGAGCCTGGATGGGCAGAGCAGGGTCCAGGGGAGGACACACCCCACCCAGCCCCTCTGTTCCCGACAGGTATGACGTGGGAGGGGTGTCCATGGTGAACGTGATGCTGCCCAAGGACGCAGAGCAGCTGCAGCAGGTGGACGGCCTGCACCCCTGCAGGATGCCCTTGGAGCCCTGGGTGATCTACCGACACCATCACGGGCACAAACTCGGCGTGTTCTTGATGTGAGGGGGGAACTGGGGGTGGGGAGGCGGGTGCCTGGGCACGGAGAGGGGGAAGCCAAGCAGCACACCACCCAGGTCCTCTCAGGGGCCCGGGGTCACCACGTGACCTGGTGCTGTCTGCCCAGAGCCCGGGGCGGGGAGGGGGAGCGCGCAGTGGTAGAGGGATTTGCAAGGTCACATCCCTTAGAGCAGGAAGAAGGACACTGATGCCACTGCTGAGTGGGAGGGTCCTCTCCCTCCTACAGGGCAGACACTGAGGCCAGGCAGGGAGATCATAGCCTTGGTCATGGTGTCAGCGAGCACCCGCGTCTGGGGGTCACACCTGGGCTCTCGGGTCCTAGAGTTAAGGGAAAAGCCCCGCTTGTTACAGAGAGGGTCCAGAACACGGAGGATGAGGGCATGTGGGCTGATGGCACTGCTGTCCTCAGAATAGGCTGTGGGGCTGGTCCCAGGGTTGTGTCATTAGCTGGTCATTAGCAGGTAGAGGCGGTGCTGGGGGCTTATTGTGCTGAAAGCAGGCTGCTGTTAGGACACAGAGAAGGGACCACCCAGGGACACTGGGTTGTCCAAGGCCTCCCCCTCTGTTAGGACAGGAATTCCCCTGGGCTGGGGGGCAGGCAGCCCTGGGTGGGGCCTCTTGATTGTGGGGATCTGAAGGGAGTCAGGGCCCAGGAAGGGCAGGGCTGGGAGAAAGGTGGGAGTGGAAGGGAAGGCGAGTGTGCGTGTGTGTGTGCATAAATGTGTAAGTGTATGCACAAGTGTGCAAATTGTGAATGTGTCTGCACTGTGTGTTCATGTGGATACACGAGTGTGTGTCTGCCCATTTATGTGAATGTGAATGTGCTGTGTGTGGGTGTGTGCACACTTTTGCGTGTGCATACTTTTGCGTGTGCATGTGTGTCAGTGCAGAAATTGTGTGTGTATATACACAGGTCGCTGTGTCTACGTGTGCATCTGTGTGCACCTGTGTGCACGTTTGTATGAATGTGTGCTGTGCTTGCATGTGTGTATGTGTCCACATGTGCACGTAAGGGTGTGGAAGTGTGTGCGTGTGGCTATGGGCGTGTGTCTGCCCCCATACGTGTGTGTGCATGTGGGTGTGTGCACACGTGTGTGTGTGCGTGTACGGAAATTTTGTGTGTGTACATACACACGTTTTAGTGCATCTATATGTGCGTGTTGTGCTGTGCATGCGTGTGTATCAGTGTGTGTTCCTGTGCGTGTCCAGTGTACATGTGCATGTGTGTCTGCCTGTGGGTATGTTCATTTCAATCACTGCTTGCAGTACTCCCGGGAGCCTGGCTGAAAGACAGAAAATTCTGTGCACAAGAAGGAAGCAGAGTGCACACCCACATGTGTCACCTCTTGAAGGACCCCCATGGGCCCCATGTTCCCACTGTTGGGGGGCTATGAGGGTGGGCTCACTGTGGGGCGGCCACAAACGTGGTCAGCCTCTCCCTGCTCAGGGTGAGGGTGGGCTAATGGGGCCAGCTGGACAGGAGGGCCAGCCTCCCGGAAGACACAGGCCCTCCACAGAAAGAATGATGGGGCTGGGGGCTTGGCACAATGCATCACCAGGCTGTCCCCTGACCCCTCGGGTGCTCTCAGGCAGCATCTGCAGGCCTAGCCCATCCTGACCGAGGCAGCTGAGTCAGCTCAGCAAGCGGCTCTGAGAGGCAGGACCAGGACAGAAGTGGGAGGCTCAGCCTCCTCCCAGCGGTGTGCGTGCCTGGCCTTGCTCCTGGGTACCTGCTCTCTGCCCTGCAGGAACGGGCCCGAATGGCGCCACAACCGGTTGCGGCTGAACCCAGACCTGCTCGAACCCAGAAATATCCAGAGGTTCATGCCCCTGGTGGACACGGTGGCCCAAGACTTCATCAAGGCCCTGAGGAAGAGAGTGTTGCAGAATGCCCGAGGGAGCCTGACCCTGGACGTCCAGTCCAACATCTCCCTCTACAGCATCGAAGGTGGGGCACATCCCAGGGGCCCAGGCAGGTGGGGGCTGGAGCGGCTGGGAGACCTGGCCTGAGGCTGGGCACTGGTGTCCCCGCAGCCAGCAACTTTGCCCTGTATGGAGAGCGGCTGGGCCTCCTTGGCCCCAACCCCAGCCCGGCCAGCCTGGACTTCCTCCAGGCCTTGAAGGCTGTGTTGAAATCCACCACGCAGCTCTCCTTCATGCCGCAGAGCCTGTCCCGTTGGGCCAGCGCCAACGTGTGGGCAGAGCACTTCCGGTCCTGGGATACCATATTCCAGTATGGTGAGGCCGACCTGCACAGGGTGCCCCAGACCCCAGCCTGCTGCCTGGCAGGGATACGGGGTCACACGGGGAGGGTGGAGGAGGAGGAAGGGACCCCTTCCCCACATCCAGGCCTGGGCTCTGTCCCCACAGCCAACAAAGCCATGTACAACACCTACCAAGAGCTGGCGCTTGGCCGCCCGCAGCACTACAGCGGCATCGTGGCAGAGCTGCTCTTACGCTCAGACCTGCCCCTGGATACCATCAAGGCCAACGCCGTGGACCTCACCGCAGGGAGCGCAGACACGGTTAGCCAACACCCAGCCTCCATGCCACTGGGACACAGGCCCCTGTGCCCACCCCCAATTTCTGCCCGAGACTTGTGGCGCCCCCAGCCATGACCTGCATGGTTTCTGCAGCAAGGGAAGGCTCTGGGGGACACACAGGCACTGGCCCAGGGGGGCAGGGCAGTGGGTATGTGCGGGTGCAGCACTCGGGGCACAGGGACCAGGACTACGGATAAGCAGCAGCAAAGCCCCCCCTTCAGAGAGCCTGGGCCCGAAGGGGCAGAGGTGCAGCTAGGGCTGCACAGGGCCACTCCCTGGAGGGACAGGTGACCTGTGGCTCTGAGGAGGACCCACTGGAGAATTGAGGTGATGACAAGCAGAGCAAGGGTGGCCGGCTAGTGAAGGAGAGTGTAGATGGAGACAGTGATGGGGTCTGGGCCAGCTGAGGACATGACACAGCTCCTGTCCCAGACCAAGCCCCCTCTGTCAGCTCACGCCAAGGCCTACTCTGGCAGAGAGCCCCCTCTGGGGAAGGTGGAGCCCAGATGAGGCATGCCCACCCATGGGAGGTCTCAGGAGGCTTCCTGGAGGAGGCTGACCTTCACTGGCTGTGGAAGAGACACACAGAGATTGCCCAGGCCATAACAGGGGTGGGACAGTGGCCCAGAGTCTAAGTTGCAGAGAGTGAAGGAGGATCCTAGGGAAGGGGAGGCGGGAAGGGCAGAGGGTCAGGGCAGAGCAGGAGGCCACCCAGCACCAGGCCGTCCAAAATGACCAGGTGGAGCCCAAGAGGGGCATGTCAGGTCACAGTTCTGTTCCCTGAGGCCCCTGGTGTCCAGGGCAGAGCTGGATGAGTGTACAGGTGGCAGAGGGGCAGTTACTGGCTGGCTCTTTGGTCAGAAGGAAATGAGGGGCTGTGCGTGGAGATGGGTGTTGGAGATACTTAGGCTCCCTGACCTCAGCCTGGGCATACCCACGCCCTTGGCTGCACTTGGGAATGACCCAGGAGCTGGAAGTGGCTGGAGGTGGGTTGGTGAGTTCACACTGGACAGAAAGGTTTGGGTCAGGATCCTGCAGAAGTGTGGGGAGGTGACCAACTGGGCAGAGGCAGCATCCCCGAAGTCCCAGGAGGAGCAGGGTCAGGAAGGCCACCTTCTAGGGCCAGAGGAGGGAGGGAGCCAGCAATAGGGAGGGTGGTGGAAGAGGCCCAGACCTGGGTGGGGGCCTCCTTTCCCCAGGGGCTCCAGAAAATGGGGAGAAGCTGCATTAGGACTGTGGGGTGTCAGGAATGCCCCTGTCAGTGGGTCAGTGAAGAGTCTTCCTGTGGAGCAGACTCCTCCTGGGAGGGGTACTGGGGGTGGCCCTAGCCTGGGCCCAGGTTTAAAGCCCTCCCCCGCCACACGCAGACAGCCTACACCTTGCTGATGACTCTCTTCGAGCTGGCTCGAAACTCCGATGTGCAGCAGGCCCTGCGCCAGGAGAGCCTGGAGGCGGAGGCCACCATCAGGGAAAGCTCCCACAGGGTCACCTCTGAGCTGCCGCTGCTGCGAGCTGCCCTCAAGGAGACCCTGCGGTAGGTGCCCTGGCCCTCCCCGGCTGCCCTGGGCCCCTGCGGAGAGCGCTCACTGTGGGGCAGCTGAGAGGCCTTGCTCCAGCAGCCCCCCTGAGCTGCCCTCCTCTCCCCACCATTGGGGCTAGTGTCCCCTGGGACCCCAAAGTCCTGGTGCCCACCTCTCCTTCCTCCTGGGCGCGGCAGGGCCAGCAGGCTGTTGGGCAGTTCCTCCGCGCTCAGCAGGTGCAGGGAAGCGTGGGTCCTGATCTGACCTTTCCTGGTGGGCTCACCCTTGGGGACCGGGAAGCCAGTGGGCCAGGGCCTCGGGTGAAGCCAGCCACAGAAGGGCCGGGAGAGAAGGAGGGGTAGCTGACGACTCTTGGCTCGCCCACCCCCAGGCTGTACCCCGTGGGATTAACTCTGCAGAGGCGGGTAAAGTCGGACCTGGTGCTGCAGAACTATCACGTTCCGGCCGGGGTGAGCGAAGCCCCCCAGCCCCTCCACACAGAGACCCCTCAGATCCTCCCCAGGGCCAGGCTGACCGCCGACCCCGCGCTGTCCGCAGACATTAGTCTTCTTGAACCTCTACTCCCTGGGTCGAAACCCCGCGGTATTCCCGAGGCCCGAGCGCTACGACCCCCAGCGCTGGCTGACCAAGTCCTCCAGCTCTAACTTCCGTCACCTGGCCTTCGGCTTCGGGGTGCGCCAGTGCCTGGGGCGGCGGCTGGCAGAGGCGGAGCTGCTGCTTTTCCTGCACCACGTGAGCGGGGGGGGGGGGCGAGGCAGGGCGTGGGCGGGGCCAGGCGTAAGCCTGCTAGGTGCAGGTCCGGAGGTTCCTGCACACGTGGGACAGGAGACCCAGAGGGTGGGGCCTGAGGAAGGTCCGGGGTGGGTCCTGGGGCAGGTCCCAAGGCGAGTGCCAGGCGCGTCCTGGGAGGGGGAAGCTAGGTGGGCAGGGTGGGAGTCTAGCCTCTGTCCTAGGTGCTGAAGAACTTCCTGGTGAAGACTGTATCCCCCGAGGACCTAAAGATGGTCTACCGCTTCGTGCTGATGCCCTCCACCTATCCCCTCCTCACCTTCCAGGCCATCAACTAGCTGCCCCGTCCACAGAGCATCACAGACCCGATCCCAGCCCCCGCCCCGCTGTTTCACCGCAGACCACCCTGCATTTCCCCAGAGGCTCCTGCTCTTGAGCCACACCCCTTGTCCTGCCAGCCCCTTTGCACAAATGGGACCTGAGGTTCTTGGAGACACAGGACTTGCCAGGCTGGACAAGGGCAGGGTGGTGGTGGGGTGACACTGGGCAGCAGGTCCTGGCTGTGCCCCCAGCCCCCAACCCCCAAGACCCTCTGTGTGCTGGGCCCCCATTGCCCCAGCACTAGCTGCAGACTCCTCAGGCGGCCATCCCAGGGCCCCCAGATCCTGTCTCTTGTCTATCTGTCCAGTCTCACTCTTTCCTCTACCCTCTCCCTTCCCCCTGCCAACGGCGACCTCACAGGCTGCCATGTGCTGCCCCTGGCCCTTGCACGGGCCACACTCAGCCCGACCTTTCCACGAGGACGCCAGTGTGGGGCTGGTGTTACTTTCTTCCTGTCCTGCTCAGCTGATGCTGGCTTCTCTGGGCAGGACCAGCCCTCTGTGCCTGGGCTGCAGTCCCCAGGCGGGGCCTTGGCCGAGGGGCCATCAGTGGACCTTTGCTAGAACAGCAGCAGCTGAAGCACGGAGGAGATAGTTGGGCTGGAAGACACTTCCTGGGTGTGGGGAGGGGGCAAACAAGCTGGCCAGTGGCGGGGCTTCCCAAAGGGACATCCTCAGCCAGGGGCAGCTCCCTGCACCTTGAATAAAGTCCTCTGTCTGAAGTGCTGTCTGTTCCCTCCACAGGGACCCACAGGAAAACCAATCCAGGATTTGCAGCTGCCCCAGGTCCCCTCGGTTGGGGAGGCTTGGAGTAGCTGGAAAACTGGCAGAGGTCACACAGCTGGGGGGCAAGGGGATGTCCCCAAGTAGGAATGTGCCCAGGAGGCAAAGCTGCAGCCTCATCCCTCTCCACCCCACCCACGTGTACTGGCAATGAGCTCACCCCAAGTAGAAACGAAGGGCAACCCCATTTGTGGCTGCACCAGCCATCCGCCTCCCATGGGCATCTGAACCAGGTTCCTCCCCAGGTGTGGTTCCTTTGGGCCCCAGAACTCCAGGATGGGGAAAGAGTTTGCAAGAGGCTCCTCCTGTCCACCCTCTTCACCACAATGCACACCGCACTGCAGAAGAGTCCTGAGGCGCCAAGTCAGAGGCCACTTGGGGAACAAGGGAGGGCAGAGAAGCTTCCAGACTCAGCAATGGGGCAGACACAGGCTGGAGCCCTGGCTCCCATGAGGGCCCAACCCTGACCTCCTCTGGGAATTTCACGTGAGGGAGCCCTTTTGACTGGGCCCCGACAACCAAACAGGATGGGTGTCTACAAAGCTCACCGCCCCCAAAGGAGCTCAACAAATGCATATTTCTTCTCCCGCCTCTCACAGATTGTGGTTTTATTTGTGGTGCTCCTCTGTGGTGAGCAGGTGGTGCGTGAATTAAAATACTAGTTACCATCTGGTGACCTCGGGTCAGGCAGGTGCCAGGCTCTCTGCTAAGCCACACCCGTGTGTCAACCTGTCTTCCCAGCATGAAGGAAGGAAGCACTAGACCATCCCATTTCATGGGTGAGGAAGCTGAGGCTCAGAGAATTCATTTAGCTTGCCCAGAATCTCCCACCTTGTGCTGGCCCTGGGCAGGGGCTGAGGGTACTCAGAAGGACTCCAGGGTGCAGGTGGGGGCTTCAATGGTGTTTGAGAAACTGTCTCCTGACAACAGGATAGGATGATTGGGCCATAGACTCTGACCCCTCACCTGCTTCCCTGTTCCTCTGCTCAGCGTAGGAGCAAGGTTGTGCGCCAGGCCGGAAAACCCAAAGACAGAGCAGGGAGCTGTCCGTGCTCACTGTTCCAGCCCTACCAGCTCTGGCGCCACCAAGGAAAAGGATCCCTTGACCACAAGTCCTTCCACAGGGCAGTGCAGTGAGCGGGGCACGGCGCCTGCTTGGAACTCATCGGCAAGGCATCCTTGTCCCTGAGGGCTTTCCCTGGTGCTGGCTGAAGACACCATGATTTCGCTGGTGATAAGGAGTCTAGGAAATCCCAAGGCAGGTGAGCCAGGGCTGGTCAGAGGGTCCAGAACAACATCAGCAACTCAGGCTGGTCACTGGAGTCACAAGGGTGCTGTACCCCTGGGCTCTGCAGCAGTGCCCCAGATAGGAGCAAGGGGTGGGGGCAGGGCATAAAAGGCCAGCCTCTCTGCTCCCTGGTAAAGGCGGTCCTGGGGTTCCAGCCAACAACCTTGACTTCATTGGTCAGATTTGGGTCATGAGATCTTTAAAAGGGCCTTGGAAGCACCTTTTTAATTTTTTTTACATTACTGTAGGTCCACAGGCACCTGCAATGCTTACAGTGAGGTGTGCAGGTTGCTCCTGCCCACCTGGCCCAGCCTTCCTCGTCACCTGAGCTCTTCACCACTATGCCCCCACGGTGCCTTAGGTATATGAGAAGCCTTAATATCGAGGCAGAGGGATTCCTGCCACTTAATTCTTCTTTTTCAAAATGGTTTTGGCTACTCAATGGCCTTTTTCTAGAATGGTGGGGGAGTCTCCAGGTCAGCTCGGGGGCGTGGAGGACTGAGCCAGCCTCATCGCCCTCGGCTGCTCAAACCTAGTGACCAAGTTTGGGATTTGGGGAGGGAGGAGGGGCCCTGAGAGGCCGCCAGCACCCCAACATCAATTAAGCTCCTACTGTGTGCTCATCCCCATGGCACAGGTCTAGGCCCAGCGTCACTCAGACAGCAGGGCCACATCTTCCCCTGGCACTGTCTCCCCAGATGTCCCTAGTGCTTCTCCAGGGCTGCCACCGACCTGCCACCCCGGCCCCACACCCTCCAGCTCTGCTGCCACCGACCTGCCACGCCGGCCCCACACCCTCCAGCTCTGCTGCCACCGACCTGCCACCCCGGCCCCACACCCTCCAGCTCCGCATGCCCAACTCTATGCAGCCTGTAGGTCCTTGTTCTTATTTTTATTTTCTCTTACATAACTTATAACTTCTGCATTCCAGGTTTTTTGCCTACATTCACCCAGGGAGGACATTAACATATATGTATATACATATATACACATACATACACACACATTTTGTACATACATGTACACACGTATCTCTGTGTGTGTACGTACACCAGTGTTTCACATACCGCAGATATCAGCCTTTACATACTGTAGATTAAACAAATTGCTCCTGTTATTTTTTTACTTTCTTTTTTTAGCGACCGTAAAGTTCACTTTTTTTCTTTCTTTGGTTTACAGATACAGACACAGATGCAGGTGTAGACGTGGATATAGTTACAGGTTTAAATTTAGATATAGATGTATCAAACCCAAACCCATTGCTGTCAGTTGGACTCCGACACAGAGTGACCCTACAGGACAGAGCAGAAATACCCTGTGGGTTTCCAAGGAGCAGCTGGTGGATTTGAACTGCTGACCTCTCGGTTAGCGGCCGAGCTCTTAAGTGCTGCGCCACCATGGCTCCAGGTATAAGTACAGATACGGATGAAGGTGTAGATGGGGATAGACACAGAGCTATAGATTTCAGTTGAGATGCAGACATAGGCGTAGTTGTGGACACAGGTGTACACGGAGACACAGACACGGTGTAGGTGTGAACACAGACGTACACAGAGAAGCAGACACAGGTGTAGGTGTGAACAAAGATGTACACAGAGACACAGACACGGTGTAGGTGTGAACACAGACGTACACGGAGAAGCAGACACAGGTGTAGGTGTGGACACAGAAGTACACGGAGATGCAGACATAGGTGTAGGTGTGGACAAAGATGTACACGGAGACACAGACACGGGCGTAAGCATGAACATAGGGTGAGAAGTCAGTGTGTCCCGCCACTGCACCCCGCAGGCCTGGTCCTCAGGGAGGAGCGTCGGCCGCGATTTTTCGGATCCTGTCTAAACTCTATGGGGCAGTTCTACTCTGTCCTATAGGGTCGCTATGAGTCAGAACTGACTCGACAGCACTGGGTTTTTTGGCTCTGGATGTGTGTCAACAAAGCAGGAGCCCTGTGTTCTAAAAAGACGTCTGGAAGCTCCCCAGACAGTGCAGAGGATGTCTCTTAGAAAAATGAAGGAAGAAACGGAGGGTGAGGAAGGCCGCGTGCCCTGCTCTGTCTCCTCCTAGCTTTCCAGTCAACCGATCGACTTTTTAGTGTCCCTTTGACTTGACTGGAAGCTGTTTCAGTTCAGGGGAGAAGCGGGGTTCCTTCCTGGTCACGCCATTGGTCACAATCACAGCGCCACTGGTGGGCCTCCTGCCACCCTGCAGGGAAGGCCTTGGGTCCCCATCCCAGGACAGGAAGCCAGCCAGAGGGTCTATGTGACTTCAGACCACTCCCCGTGTCAGGGGCTCCACTCCGCTTGGTCAGGCCCCGTGCACCCAGCATTAAAGCCACATGACTATGAAGTTCTGGGTTTTGGCCGTTTGTTAAATTCCTCGGACTTGAAGTAGCCGCTTTTCATCATTTCTGCGTTGATTCAATTACCTCATCCGCTGAGGAGTCAGTTCTAACATCTGAAAGGAGTCCTTCTGTTATTTCTTATTGTTCTCCTAGAATCCTGTAGAATTTACAGAATCTAAATATATTTTTCCAAATACATTTGAAATTGTTCATCTTATACACACACAAAATTTTGGATAGAAATTTAATTTGGATTGCACTAAACCCTATAGTTTTATGCAAACAGCAGTTAGAAACAGGGTTTTCACTAGCAAGAAAAGCTAAAGAACCACGCTCTAACAAATCTGTGGGATGGCCAGCTGGTGCCAGGCAGAGAGAGGAGCCCACGACTACACTTGGTTCCCATGGACAGGGAGGGGTGGCAGGCAGCGACGCAGGGCCACGTGGTGGTTGCACCCGGGACAAGGTGACCACAGGTTGGAAGTGTAGGAGAGAGCTTGTCACGGCCAGCAGGTGGAATTCGCTGGCTTGGGAAGGCTTTCTGCGGATCAGGTATTTGGGGTAATTTTGCAGTTTAGGGGGCATGGGGGGTCTTAGTTGCTTGATACTTGGCTGCAGAGCAATTAGGATGGGAGCCCAGTGCCCGAGTGTGAGGACCTGATATGGAGGGGTGGTGGAGAGTGGACTTAATCAGCTGTTCAAGGGAGGAACACACCAGCCTCCAGCTAGGACCAAGACAACATTTAAAGAAAATGGTGTTGCATACTAGAAATAAGTTTGACAAAGAATATGAAAATTCTGTATTTAAAAAATCCCTAAATTCTCCAGAGGTCACAAAAGAGCAATGCAAAGGCACCTGTTGTTGGGTTTGGACAGAGCAGGACATGAGCAATGGGCTTGATGGTGCCCAATGTCCCCAAAGTCCCCAAAGTCCCCAGTGCCCTGTCCAAAGGACAGGCTGAACTCACCCATCTGAGCCAGCTCTGGAGTCATGGGGTCCGCATGGTCCCCAATGTCCTGTCCAGAGAACTGGCCAAGCTCGCCCGTCTGAGCTAGCTCTGAAGTCACAGTGTCTGCATGGTGGAGTGTGCAATGGGCTGGTGGCTGGGACAGCCCCTCCCCAATGCACCTTGACTTCTTCAGATTGAATGGGAGGTTAGATCCAAGGTCTGCATGAGCCCTCCCATGCCCAGTTCCTGGACGATTCAGAGGGGGTGTGGAGAGGTTACCAAGAGATTGGGTGGCATCCCCGCCAGGTGGTGCACCTGCCACTCATGGTTTGTGAGACTCGGGGCAAGTGAAGTGAATCCTCCAAGCCTCAGCTTCTTCACCTATGAAATGGGATGGTCTAGTGCTTCCTTCCTTCATGCTGGGAAGACAGGTTAACACGTGGGTCTGGCTTAGCAGAGAGCCTGGCACTTACCCGACCCAAGGTAACCAGGTAGTAGCTAATATTTTAATTCAGGCGCCACCTGCTCACCACAGAGGAGCACCACAAATAAAACCACAACCTGTGAGAGGCGGGAGAAGAAATATGCATTTGCTGAGCTCCTTTGGGGCGGTGAGCTTTGTAGACACCCATCCTGTTTGGTTGTCAGGGTCCAGTCAAATGGGCACCCTCACGTGAAATTCCCAGAGGTCAGGGTTGGGCCCTCGTGGGAGCCTGGGCTCCAGCCTGTGTCTTCCCCATTGCTGAGTCTGGAAGCTTCTCTCCCCTCCCTGGTTCCTCTGACTTGGCAGAGGGAAGACCAGGCCCACCCTCTGCCCCTGCTCCCCCTGGGCCAGTGCCCCCAGAGGCTTCCCTCGCTGGAGAAATCAAGGTCATGGCACCACAGTCTTGGGTGGAGGCTGGGGGCAGACATGGGGGTCTGTGGGTGGCATGGAGGGCACTGTCTGGGCACTGGGAAGTGGCCCAGTGGCAGCGGAGTGTTGGCCGGCTGTGTCTGTGCTCCCCGCGGTGAGGTCCATGGTGTTGGCCTTGATGGTATGCGGGGACAGATCTGAGTTTGAGGGCAGCTCCACCATGATGCTGTGGGCCTTCAACAGCTAACGACACAACCCTGGGACCAGCCCCACAGCCTATTCTGAGGACAGCAGTGCCATCAGCCCACATGCCCCCATCCTCCGTGTTCTGGACCCTCTCTGTAACAAGCGGGGCTTTTCCCTTAACTCTAGGACCCGAGAGCCCAGGTGTGACCCCCAGACGCGGGTGCTCGCTGACACCATGACCAAGGCTATGATCTCCCTGCCTGGCCTCAGTGTCTGCCCTGTAGGAGGGAGAGGACCCTCCCACTCAGCAGTGGCATCAGTGTCCTTCTTCCTGCTCTAAGGGATGTGACCTTGCAAATCCCTCTACCACTGCGCGCTCCCCCTCCCCGCCCCGGGCTCTGGGCAGACAGCACCAGGTCACGTGGTGACCCCGGGCCCCTGAGAGGACCTGGGTGGTGTGCTGCTTGGCTTCCCCCTCTCCGTGCCCAGGCACCCGCCTCCCCACCCCCAGTTCCCCCCTCACATCAAGAACACGCCGAGTTTGTGCCCGTGATGGTGTCGGTAGATCACCCAGGGCTCCAAGGGCATCCTGCAGGGGTGCAGGCCGTCCACCTGCTGCAGCTGCTCTGCGTCCTTGGGCAGCATCACGTTCACCATGGACACCCCTCCCACGTCATACCTGTCGGGAACAGAGGGGCTGGGTGGGGTGTGTCCTCCCCTGGACCCTGCTCTGCCCATCCAGGCTCCCTGGGATCCCACCTTTCCCTCTCCTGGACTTATGACTTAGCAACCAGGAAGGTCCTCCTGCTGTCTGACTGAAATCCCTCCAGCTTTAGTGCTCTGAGTTCTGTCCTCTCAGCGGGGAAGAGCCACTCTCTGCACAGTCGAGGACACAGACCAACAGCCCACAGTGCCCCCCCACTTCCTAAGGATGCAGAACGCTGGGCCAACCCCAGGTGTTCTCATGGGGCCCGCTCTACCTGAAGATGGGCCCCAGCTCCTCGAAGTGTTTCTGCATCTCCAGGTGCAGGCTCTCCTGGCCCTGTTCCTTCCAGATACGCAGCATCCTCAGCCACTTGTTGCCGGGACACTGGGGGATGGCTTCAAAGGGCAGCACTGCCTGGCGGGCCGGACAGGCCCTGGTGCCCAGTGCCTGGGCCCTGTGCAGGGCCAGCCGGGGCCCCGTGGTCCACATGCCTGCCTGCACCCTGAGCACCATCCCCACGCTCCCTCCACCCCGTCCCAGCCCAAACCTTTTATCTGCCTGGAAGGCCAAATCTGGCTATCCTTGCTGGCGTCATGGGGAAAACTGTCCCTGGACCAGGCCAAGGGCCTGAAGCCAGGCTCAGTGCTGCAGCCCCACAGCAGGAGGGGGAGGAAATGGCTGGTGCCCGGTCCCTCATCTTCACTGGGGCCAAGCGCAGGGAGGGGCTGCTGAGGGCAATGCAGGGTCCCCAAGGGAGCTGGGTGCGCAGGAGTCAGGGGTAAGTGACCTCTACAGGATGGTCAGCCCTTACCTTCTCAGGGGATAGTGAGGGCCTTGGCCCCCAATACACAAGGCCCACTGTGGAGCAGGAATCGGGGTCTTCAGCTAAGAGACCACCGGTCTCCCTGGGGTCAGGTTTGAACTCTCAGCCTTTATGCCCCAGTGAGCTTAACCTGCAGCCCAGAGGTGGTTCTTGAGCTCCCAGTCCCAAGGCCTGGCACCTCCTTCATTCTCAGCCCCTGTCTTAGTCATCTAGTGCTGCTATAACAGAAGTATCACAAGTGGATGGCTTTAAGAAAGAGAAATTTATTTCCTCATAGTAAAGTAGGCTAGAAGTCCAAATCCAGGGCATCAGCTCCAGGGGGAGCCTTTCTTTCTCTGTCGGTTCTGGAGGAAGGTCCTTGTCCTTCTCAGGCTCAGGGATCCCAGGTCCAAAGGACACGCTCTGTTCCTGGCACTGCTTTCTTGGTGGTATGAGGTCCACCTGTCTCTCTGCTTGCTTCTCTCTTTTATATCTCAAAAGAGATTGGCTCAAGGCATAATCCAGTCTTGTATACTGAGTCCCACCTCATCAATATAACTGCCGTTAACCCCATCTCATTGACATCATGGAGGCAGTATTTACGTCACATAGGAAAATCACATCAGATGACAAAATGGTGGACAATCACACAATACTGGGAATCATGGCCTAGCCAAATTGATACATACATTTTTGGGGGACACAATTCAATCCATACAGCCCCCCAGGGCTAAGTGCCAGTCCCCTCCAGTTGTTTTTTTAACCTGCAAAATGGGACTGAAGGAATAGTAATACTTTTTATGATGACCTCACAAACATTTATTGAACTCTTCGATGTGCTGGGCATGGTGCTGGGCACTTTCTATACACGATATAGGAATGACTCTGAGGTAGGAACTGTCACCATTCCCATTACTGATAAGTAAATTGAGGGCCAGAGGAGTCAGGCTGTTGCCCAAGGACCCAGGCTAACAAATGGTACCATCAGGATTCAGACCCTCGTCACTGTGACTCTAAGGTCTGTTCTCTTCCTCTGGTTGCCCACAGCAGCGTGCTGGGGAGGTGGCTCCTGCCACTGAGTGACAGGAAAGTTAGGGAGTGTGACAAGGGCAGTCCTGGGGAAGTCGTCTATGCACAACAGCCTGAGTGACCCACCACGTCAGAGGGACTGCCGCTGGAACTGGGTAGATTCTGTGTTGCCAAAGGCCTTGCCTCCCTTTGTGCCCTGGAGACTGCGGAGTGCCCAGCTCTCAGACCCAGCAGGCGATGTCCTCTGCATGCCCCTAGACTGGATGCAGGCACAGGGCAGGGGCACCTCTGTAGCCATAGCACAGATGCTGCTGCCCCACACCTGAGGACCGCAGGCCTGAGGTGTGTGGAAAGGAGGCTTCAGGTAGGGCAGTGGTCGTGTCCATGAAGAAACTCACCCCAGGCTGCCCAGCTGTGCGGCTCCTGTGGCTGATGGTCTCCACACTCAAATTAGACTCAGTCTGACTTATTTCTGTTGCCCACGTGTGGACGCCATGCACAGAACCTACAAGAAGTGCCAAAGCCACCCACATCACCAGAGAATTGAGGGATTGCTACCAGGGCTAGCACCTCTCCCCTAAAGACTCTTACCACATTGCACCAGCCACCCCAAGGGAGACCAGACTTTCTGTGCACACCCAAGCTGCAGGGAGCTGTAGAGCCAGCCGGCAGTGCTACGTGCCAGAATGTGGCCATGACCCCTAACCGTGACCTTCTCCCTCTGCCACACCCCACTTGAGAAGCCCTTCCAGGCTCGCAGCACCTTGTGGAGCCTCCAGGTGGTGGTAGTGGAGGTTCTGGGCCTAGGTGTGCACCTCCACAGCCCTGCCTCCTTCCAATAATGCATGACAAGAACGCTAGAACCCAAGTCTTATACACTTCTCCTAAGAGATTACATCTCCTTAAGATGAAAATGCAGGACAACACCTGCCACGTAGTAATTTACCTACAATGTTCAGTCCCTCCTCCCAGGTAAGACTTGGAGAGCAGCCAGCGCTGTCGCTGAGTGCCCCCAGGAAGGACAGAGCCCACAGGAAGCCAACTCTCTGCTTATGACACACGTACCTGGCTCACAGGAAGCCAACTCTCTGCTTATGACACACGCACCTGGCTCCGTGCTTGAAATTTCTGGCAGATGCTGTTGGGGAGACATTGACCTGGACACTGTCATGTGTGCTTGTTTCAGAAAGAACAAGCCTGGTTCCTGTGTCTCAGAGGGTAAAGGAAATCATAGATTCACACAGGGAGCAGACGAGCCCTAATTTCTGGGAGCCCAATATTTGACGGCACTGGGTTTTAATATGTGGGAGGGGCCCTGGTGGTGCAGTGGTTAAAAGCTGGGCTGCAAACTGAAAGGTCAGCAGTTCAAACCCACCAGCTGCTCCTTGGAAACCCTATGGGGCAGTTCTACTCTGTCCTATAGAGTCGCGATGTGTCAGAGTCGACTTGACCACAACAGGTCTCTTTTGATATGTAGGAAGGACTCTTGGGGTTCCAGAATGTTCCAAACTAGGCACTGGCCTCAGCTCAGGAGGAGAAGAGATGTCCTCCTCACACAGATGGCCAGGAAGGGCAGGAAGAGTATATCTGCTATTCAATGTTTTACTGAAATTCTGGCCACAGCAAATAGGCAAGAAAAAGAAATAAAAGACATCCAAATTGGAGAAGAAGAAGTAAAACTATCTCTATCTGCAGACGACATGATCCCAGACACATAGAGAAAATCCCAAAGAATCCACAAGAAAGCTATCAAAGCGAATAAATTACTTCAGCAAAGTTGTAGGGTACAAGATTTTTGTGTTGTCAGGTGCTGCAATGTCGGCTCTGACTCGTATCTGACTCATAGTGACCCTATTTACAACACAATGAAACACTGCCCAGTCCTGCGCCATTCTCAAAATCGTTGCTATGTTTGAGCCCATGGCTACAGCCACCATGTCAATCCATCTCACCAAGGGTCTTCCTCTTTTTCCCTGACCTTCTACTTTGCCAACCATGATGTCCTTCTCCAGGGACTGGTCCCTCCTGATAACAAGTCCAAAGTATGTGAGATGAAGTCTTACCGTCCTTGCTTCTAAGGAGCATTCTGGCTGTACTTCTTCCAAGACAGATTTGTTCGTTCTTCTGGCAGTTCGTGGTATATTCAATATCCTTCACCAACATCATAATTCAGATGTGTCAATTCTTCGGTCTTCCTTATTCACTGTTCAGGTTTGCACGCATATCAGGCAACTGAAAATACCATGGCTTGGGTCAAGAGCACCTCAGTTCTCAAGGTGACATCTTTTCTTTTTAACACTTTAAAAAGGTCTTTTGCAGCAGATTTGCCCAAGGCAATATGTCATTTGATTTCCTGACTGCTGCTTCCCTGGCATTGATTGTAGATACAAGTAAAATGAAGTCCTTGACAACTTCAATATTATCTCCATTTATCATGATGTTGCTCATTGGTCCAGTTGTGCGATTTCTGTTTTCTTTATGTTGAAGTGTAATCCACACTGAAGGCTGTGGTCTTTGATCTTCATTAGTAAGTACCTCCAGTCCTCTTCACAGCTACCTGGCCAACTGACTGGAAGAGATCCATATTTGTGCCCATTCTAAAGAAAGATGATCTAACAAGATGCAGAACTTATTAAACAATATCATTAATATTACATACAAGTAAAATTTTGCTGAAGATCATTCAAAATGATTGCAGCAGTACACTTACAGGGAACTGCCAGAAATTCAAGCCAGATTTAGAAGAGGACATGGAAAGAGGGATATCATTGCTGATGTCAGATGGATCTTGGCTGAAAGCAGAGAACACCCTGAAAGATGTTTACCTGTTGGTTTTTTTTTTGTTTGTTTGTTTTTTTAAAAAATGTGCTTTAAGTGAAAGTTTACAAATCAACTCAGTCTATCACACAAAAACCCATATCCACCTTGCTATACTCTCCCAGCTACACTCCCCCTAATGAGACAGGCAGCTCTCTCCCTCCACTCTCTCTTTTCATGTCCATTTTGCCAGCTTCTAACCCCCTCCACTCTCCCATCTTCCCTCCAGGCAGGAGATGCCAACATAGTCTCAAGTGTCCACCTGATCCAAGAAGCTTACTCCTCACCAGCATCCTTCTCCAACCCATTGTCCATTCCAATCCACGTCTGAAGAGTTGGCTTCAGGAATGGTTCCTGTCCTGGGCCAAGAGAAGGTCTGGGGGGCATGACCACCGGGATCCTTCCAGTCTCAGTCAGACCATTAAGTCTGGTCTTTTTATGAGAATTTGGGGTCTGCATCCCACCGCTTTCCTGCTCCCTCAGGGGTTCTCTGTTGTGTTCCCTGTCAGGGCAGTCATCGGTTGTAGCCGGCACCATCTAGTTCTTCTGGTCTCAGGATGATGTAGTCTCCGGTTCACGTGGCCCTTTCTGTCTCTTGGGCTCGTAATCGCCTTGTGTCCTTGGTGTTCTTCATTCTCCTTTGATCCAGGTGGGTTGAGACCAATTGATGCATCTTAGACGGCCGCTTGCTAGCGTTTAAGACCCCAGACGCCACTCTTCAAAGTGGGATGCAGAATGTTTTCTTAATAGATTGTATTATGCCAATTGCCTTAGATGTCCCCTGAAACAATGGTCCCCAGACCCTTGCCCCTGCTACGCTGGCCTTTGAAGCATTCAGTTTGTTAAGGAAACTTCTTTGCTTTTGGTTTAGTCCAATTGTGCTGACCTCCCCTGTATTGTGTGCTGTCTTTCCCTTCACCAGAAGTAGTTCCTATCTACTATCTAATTAGTGGATGTCCCTCTCCTACCCTCCCTCCCTCCATCTCGTAATCACAAAAGAATGTTTTCTTCTCAGTTTAAAAATATTTCTCAAGTTCTTATAATAGTGGTATTATACAATATTTGTCCTTTTGCAACTAATTTCACTCAGCATAATGCCTTCCAGGTTCCTCCATGTTATGAAATGTTTCACAGATTCCTCACTGTTCTTTATCGATGTGTAGTATTCCGTTGTGTGAATACACCATAATTTATTTATCCATTCATCCGTTGATGGGTACCTTGGTTGCTTCCATCTTTTTGGTATTGTAAACAGTGCTGCAATAAACATGGGTGTGCATATATCTGTTTGTGTAAAGGCTCTTATTTCTCTAGGATATATTCCAAGGAGTGGGATTGCTGGATTGCATGGTAGCTCTATTTCTAGCTTTTTAAGGAAGCGCCAAATTGATTTCCAAAGTAGTTGTACCATTTTACATTCCCACCAGCAGTGTACAAGTGTTCCAATCTCTCCACAGCCTCTCCAACATTTATTCTTTTGTGTGTTTTGCATTAATGCCAGCCTTGTTGGAGTGAGATGAAATCTCATTGTAGTTTCGATGTGCATTTCTCTAATGGCTAATGATCGTGAGCATTTTCTCATGTATCTGTTAGCTACCTGAATGTCTTCTTTAGTGAACTGTCTATTCATATCTTTTGCCCATTTTTTAAATTGGGTTATTTGTTTTTTTGCAGTTGAGTTTTTGCAGTATCATGTAGACTTTAGAGATCAGGCGCTGATCAGAAACGTCATAGCTAAAAACTTTTTCCCAGTCTGTAGGTAGTCTTTTTACTCTTTTGGTGAAGTCTTTGGATGAGCATAGATGCTTGATTTTTAGGAGCTCCCAGGTGTCTAGTTTTTCTTCTGCATTCTTAATAATAGTTTTGTATACTGTTTATGCCATGTATTAGGGCTCCTAACGTTGTCCCTATTTTTTTCTTCCATGATCTTTATTGTTTTAGATTTTATATTTAGGTCTTTGATCCATTTCGAGTTCGTTTTTGTGCATGGAGTGAGGTATGGGTCTTGTTTCATTTTTCTTCAGATGGATATCCAGTTATGCCAGCACCATTTGTTAAAAAGACTGTCTTTTCCCCATTTAACTGTTTTGGGGACTTTGTCAAATATCAACTGCTCATATGTGGATGGATTTATGTCTGGATTCTCAATTCTGTTCCATTGCTCCATGTATCTGTTGTTGTAGCAGTACCAGGCTGTTTTGACTACTGTGGCAGTATAATAGGTTCTAAAATCAGGTAAAGTAAGGCCTCCCACTTTGTTCTTCTTTTTCAGTAATGCCTTATTTATTCGGGGCCTCTTTCTCTTCCATATGAAGTTGGTGATCTGTTTCTCTATCTCATTAAAGAGTGCCGTTGGGATTTGGATAGGAATTACATTAAATGTATAGATCGCTTTTGGTAGAATAGACATTTTTATAATGTTAAGTCTTCCTATCCACGGGCAAGGTATGTTTCTTCACTTATGTAAGTCTCTTTTGGTTTCTTGCAGAAGTGTACTGTAGTTTTCTTAGTATAAGCCCTTTACATCTTTGGTAAGGTTTATTCCTAAGTATTTTATCTTCTTGGGAGCTACTGTAAATGGCATTGATTTGGTGATTTCCTCTTCGATGTTCTTTTTGCTAGTATAGAGGAATCCAACTGATTTTTGTATGTTTATCTTGTATCCCCATACTCTGCTGAACTCTTCTATTAGTTTCAGTAGTTTTCTGGAGGATTCCTTAGGATTTTCTGTGTATAAGATCATGTCATCTGCAAATAGAGATACTTTTACTTCTTCCTTGCCAATCTGGGTGCCCTTTATTTCTTTATCTAGCCTAATTGCTCTGGCTAGGACCTCCAACACAATGTTGAATAAGAATGGTGATAAAGGGCATCCCTGTTTGGTTCCTGATCTCAGTGGGAATGCTTTCAGGCTCTCTCCATTTAGGGTGATATTGGCTGTTGGCTTTATATAAATGCCCTTGTTATTATGTTGAGGAATTTTCCTTCTATTCCTATTTTGCTGAGGTTTTTTTTTTATCATGAATGGGTGTTGAACTTTGTCAAATACCTTTTCTGCATCAATTAATAAAATCATGTGATTCTTATCTTTTATTTATGTGGTGGATTACATTAATTATTTTTCTAATGTTGAACCATCCCTGCATACCTGGTATGAATCTCACTTGGTCATGGTGAATTATTTTTTTGATATGTTGTTGAATTCTATTGGCTAGAATTTTCTTGAGGATTTTTGCATCTACGTTCATGAGGGATATAGGTCTATAATTTTCTTTTCTTGTGGTGTCTTTACCTGGTTTTGGTGTCAGGGATATGGTGGCTTCATAGAATGAGTTTGGTAGTATTCCGTCTTTTTCTATGCTCTGAAATACCTTTAGTTAAGAGTGGTGTTAACTCTTCTCTGAAAGTTGGGTAGAACTCTCCAGTGAAGCCGTCCGGACCAGGGCTTTTTTTGTTGGGAGTTTTTTGATTACCTTTTCAATCTCTTCTTTTGTTATGGGTCTATTTAGTTGTTCTACCTCTCTTTGTGTTAGTTCAGGTAGGTAGTTGTTTCTAGGAATTCATCCATTTCTTTTAGGTTTTCAAATTTGCTTGAGTACAGTTTTTCATAGTAATCTGATATGATCCTTTTAATTTCAATTGGGTCTGTTGTAATATCGCCCATCTCATTTCTTATTTGGGTTATTTGCTTCCTCTCCTGTTCTTCTTTTGTCAGTTTGGCCAGTGGTTTATCAATTTTGTTGATTTTTTTCAAAAACCAGCTTTTGGTCTAGTTAATTCTTTCACCAATTGTTTTTCTGTTTTCTGTTTCATTTAGTTCAGCTCTAATTTTTATGATTTGTTTTCTTCTGGTGCCTGTGGGTTTCTTTTGTTGCTCTCTTTCTCTTTGTTCAAGTTGTAGGGATAATTCTTTGATTTTGGCCCTTTCTTCTTTTTGGATGTGTGCATTTATTGATATAAATTGGCCTCTGAGCACCGCTTTTGCTGTGTCCCAAAGGTTCTGATAGGAAGTGTTTTCATTCTCATTGGATTCTCTGAATTTCTTTATTCCATCCTTAATGTCTTCTATAATCCAGTCTTTTTTGAGCAGGGTAGTGTTCAGTTTCCAAGTGTTTGATTTCTTTTCCTTGCTTTTCCTGTTATTGATTTCCACTTTTATGGCCTTATGGTCAGAGAAGATGCTTTGCAATATTTCAATGTTTTGGATTCTGCTAAGGCTTGCTTTATGATCTAATACGTGGTCTGTTCTAGAGACTGTTCCTTCCATGCGTGCTGGAAAGGAAAGTATACTTGGTTGCTGTTGGGTGGAGTGTTCTGTATATGTCTGTGAGGTCAAGTTGGTTGATTGTGGCACTTAGATCTTCCATGTCTTTATTGAGCTTCTTTCTGGATGTCGTGTCCTTCACTGAAAGTGGTGTGTTGAAGTCTCCTACTACAATTGTGGAGCTGTCTACCTCACTTTTCAATGTTGTTAAAGTTTGTTTTATGTATCTTGCAGCCCTGTCATTGGGTGCATAAATATTTAATATGGTTATATCTTCTTGGTGTATTGTCCCTTCAATCATTATATAGTGTCCTTCCTTATCTTTTCTGGTGGATTTAACTTTAAAGTCTATTTTGTCAGAAATTAATATTGCCACTCCTGCTTTTTTTTGATTGCCGTTTGCTTGATATATTTTTTCCATCCTTTGAGTTTTAGTTTGTGTCTCTAAGGTGTGTCTCTGTAGGCAGCATATAGACGGATCTTGTTTTTTAATCCATTCTGCCACTCTCCGTCTCTTTATTGGTGCACTTAGTCCATTTACATTCAGGGTAATTATGGATAGGTATGACTTAGTGCCGTCATTTTGATGTCTTTTTTTGTGTGTTGTTGACAGTTTCTTTTTCCCACTTAATTTTATGTGCGGAGTAGATTTTCTTTATATATTGTCCTTTCTTCATATTTGTTGTTGTTGATTTTGTTTCTGCTGAGTCTCTATTTTTCCCTTGTATTTTATTTTGATGAGTGGGATAGTTTGTCTCTTTTGTGGTTACCTTATTATTTACCCCTATTTTTCTAAATTTAAAACTAATCTTTAATTTGTATTGCCAAATCTTCCTCTCCATATGGAAGGTGTATGATTACATTTCTTAGTCCCTCTTTATTATTTTAATGTTATCTTCTTTTATACAATAACATCGTTGTTACCCTGTTCTGGGCTTTATATATATATATATATATATAATCTTGCTTTGTTTTTTTGGATTTCCTTGTCTGGGTTGACTTCTGGTTGCTCTGCCTAGTGTTCTAGTCTTGGGTTGATACCTGTTATTATTGATTTTCTAACCAAAGAACTCCCTTTAGTATCTCTTGTTGCTTTTGTTTGGTTTTTACAAATTCCCTAAACTTGTGTTTATCTGGAAATGTCTTAATTTCACCTTCATATTTAAGAGACAGTTTTGTTGGATATATGATTCTTAGCAGGCAATTCTTTCCTTCAATTTTTGAAATATATCATCCCATTGCCTTCTTGCCTGCATGGTTTCTGCTGAGTAGTCCGAGCTTATTCTTATCTGCTCTCCTTTGTAGGTGACTTTTCGTTTATCCCTCGCTGCTCTTATAATTCTCTCTTTATCTTTGATTTTGGCAAGTTTGATTATAATATGTCTTGGTGACTTTCTTTTAACATCTACCTTATGTGGAGTTCGATGAGCATCTTGGCTATGTATCTTCTCATCTTTCACAACATCAGGGAAGTTTTCTGCCAAAGAATCTTCAACAATTTTCTCTGTATTTTCTGTTCTCCCTCCCTGTTCTGGTACTCCAATCACTCGTAGGTTATTCCTCTTGATAGAGTCCCACATGATTCTTAAGGTTTCTTCATTTTTAAAAAATTCTTTTATCCGATTTTTCTTCAAATATGTTAGTAAACCCAGTGTTAGTGCCCAGTGAGTTATCCTCGAGTTCAGAAATTCTAGCTTCTATTTGCTCAATTTTGCTCCTCTGACTTTCTACTGAGTTGTCTAATTCTGTAATTTTATTGTTAATCTTCTTAATTTCTGATTGCTGTCTGTGTATGGATTTTTCCAGCTTATTAAACTTTCCATTATGTTCCTGAATAATCTTTCTAATTTCTTCAATTGCTTTATCTGTGCGTTCCTTGTCTTGTTCTGCTTATTGCCTCATTTCCTTCCTGATATCTTGAAGGGTTCTGTATATTAAACTTTTGTATTCTGCATCTGGTAATTCCAGGAATGCACTTTCACCTAAAAGATCCCTGGATTCTTTGTTTTGAGAGCCTGTTGAGGTGATTGTGGTCTGTTTCTTTATGTGACTTGATATTGACTGTTGTCTCCGAGCCATCTATAAATTATTGTATTAGTTTATGCTTGCTTACTGTGTCATAGCTGCTTGCTTTGTTTTGTTTTGGTATACCCCTATGGGTTGCTTGAGTGAACTACCTTGATTATTTTTGCCTTTGGAGCTCTGGTGTCCTGTCCCCAGATGGCTAGAGCTGTTACTAGGTATATCAGTCTAGGAGTCCATTCAGTTTTCTTGTAAGAATTCAGCTCAGGTTTCCAGGTAGCTGATATCAAGTGTGTGGTACAGGTTCTGTCCCACGGTCTTAGGGGGACATGGGTGACTGGTGTATATACCGGTACCTGATTGCAGCAGGGGGTCATGCTCTGAACAAGGCAGGGGCCTGAGAACCGACCCCCAACTGTATCTTAAGAAAATGCGTCCCTGTTCCCTAGAGCGTGCTGGTGGATGGATTCTGCAGACGGACCATGGCCATCCAAAGTTTTTGGTTGTAAGGACTGGGAGGTACCAGTTATCTCTGGACCCCTGTCGCGGGTGTCTGGGTGACCTAAGTGCAGCTACCAGTCCTTAGGTCCCTGATGTGGGTAGGTGAGAACCTTGTTTAATAGGCAAAGCAATGTCAAACGTCCAACACCCACCTCTCCACCGCATGGCTGAAATGGTTGGAGTTTGCCAACAAGGGCCTATTCTCCCGAAATAGGCCCACACATGTCCAAGCAGAAGGGAAAGGTGCTCAAGGTCCATGGATGGTTTATGCCTGGACAGGAGCCGCTTCTGTCGTGAGCTGCCCAGTTAATGGAGCTAGCAAATGATCTTTTCCCCCCAGTTGGAAATTTTTTCCTTCCCCAAGGCCGGGAGGACGGCTCCAGGTGCTCACCAGGGTCTATCTCAGGCCCAGGGATTCAGCTGCTGAAGCTGGCTTGGGGGTGGGGGGGAGGGCGCGGTAACACGTACACAAGTCCTTAGCTTTTGCCGAGAGCGCCGTGCTCCTCAGCTTCCAGAGGTGTGAGTGGGCTGGGTGGCTGCTGCCTCTCCCTGAGGAAACGGCGGCCGAAGCTAGGACCAGCCCACCGCCACCGCTGCCACCACAGCTCCGGGAATGGTGCCTGAGGGCTCCCCGCGATTCAGGGCCGGTAACTCCTCTCCGCTTCTGAACGGCCTCCTCCTCCCCCTGCCCCTCAGTTTGTTGTCTAAGCTTGCCTTTGATACTCAGGGCTCCCAGCTTGTCACAAATATACTCGTTTCACTTGTTTTTTTGGGTCTTTGTTGTAAAGAGGGCTCACCGGAAGCGTCTGTCTGTTGCGCCATCTTGGCTCCGCCCTCTACCTGTGTTTTATTGACTATGCAAAGGCATTCTACTGTGTGGATCATAACAAATTATGGATAACACTGTAAAGAATGGGAATCTCAGAACACTTAATGGTGCTCATGAGGAACCTGTACATAGACCAAGAGGCAGTTGTTCAAACAGAACAAGGGGATACTGCATAGTTTAAAATCAGTAAAGGTGTGTGTCAAGGTTGTATCCTTTCGCCATATTTATTCAATCTGTATGCTGAGCAAATAACCTGAGAAGCTGGACCCTAAGAAGAAAAACTCAGCCTTAGGGTTGGAGGAAGACTCATTAACAACCTGTGATGCACAGATGACACAACCTTGCTTGCTGAAAGTGAAGAGGGTACAAGATTAGCACACAAAAGTCAGTTGTGTTTGTATACACTAGCAATAAACAATCTGAAAGGTAATTAGGAAAACAATTCCATCTATAATGGCATCTAAAAGAATAAAATATCTAGGAATAGATTTAACCAGGAGGTAAAAGACTTGTCCACCGAAAACAATAAACATTGCTGAAAGAAATTAAAGGGAGATCTAAACACATGGAAAGACACCTCATGTCCATGGATTGGAAAAGGATATTGCTAAGATGTCAGTACTACTCAAAATGATCTACGGATTCAACCCAATCCCTATTAAAAATTACAACAGCATTGGAATTTTTTGTTTTTTTGCAGCATTGGAAAAATCAATTCTCAAATTTATATGGAATTGTAAGGGGCCCTGAAATAGCCAAAACAATCTTGAAAAAGAAGAACAAAATAGGAAGACAGATACTTCCTACTTTCAAAACTTAAGACAAACCTATAGTAATCCCAAGAGTGTGGTACTAGTGTAGGGATAGATATATAGACCAATGGAATAGAACTGAGAGTCCAGAAATAAGCCCAAGGTGCCAAGGTCACTCAATGGGAAAAGAATATTTTTCTCAACATATGATCTGGGACAACTGGGTTTCCATATGCCAAAAAATGAAGTTGGACCCCTATCTCATGCCACGGACAAAAATTAGCTCAAAATGTATTAATGGCCTAAATGTAAGAGCTAAAACCACAATATTCTTAGAAGAAAATATAGGGGTAAGTCTTCAAGCCTTTGTATCTGTCAATGCTTTTTTTTTTTAACCTCTTTTTTTTTTTTTTGGTGGTAAAATACATGAACAAAACATGATAACAAATTCTTAATTATGACATCAAAAGTATGAACAATAAAAGAAAAATTGATAAATTGGACTTCATCAAAATTAAAAACTTTTGTGCATGAAAGAACATTATCAAGAAAGTCAAAAGATAACCTACAGAATGGGAGAAAACATTTACAAATCATATAGACATGTATCTGGTAAGGATTCAATATCCAGAATATATAAATAATTCCTACAACTCAACAACAAAAAGACAAAAAATCTAATTAAAACATAAGCAAAGGGTGGGGTCACTATGAGTTGGAATTGGCAGTGGGTTTGTTTTTGGGGGGGGTTTAATCTTGGAAAAATAGTGAAAAGCTATCACAGATGTTAGCTTTTTAATTAAAACTGAAATAAATAATTAAAACTGAAATACTCTTGAGTCTATATTTTACATATTTATGGATTTTCACTTTGCAGTCAAAGGAAAAGAAAAAAGGCAAAGGGCTGGAATAGACATTTCTCCAGAGAAGATAATCAAATGGTCAATAAGCACCTGACAAGATGCTCAATGTCATTAGTCATTAAGGAAATGCAAATTAAAATCATGAGATACCACTTCACACCCAATAAAATGGTTATTATTTAAAATAATATTAACAATAGCAAGTGTTGGTGAGGATGTGGGGAAATCAGAATCCTTGTCCATTGCTGGTGGGAATGTAGAATGTTGTAGTTGCTGTTACGGATTGAATTGTGTCCCCCAAAATGTATGTCAACTTGGCTAGGCTGTGATTCCCAGTACCATTTGGTTGTCTACCATTTTGTGATATGATGTGATTATCCTATGTGTTGTAAATCCTAACCTCTACGTTAATGAGGCAGGATTACAGACTGTTAAGTTCATGAGGCAGGACTCAATCTACAGGATTGGGCTGTGTCTTGAATCAATTTCTTTTGAGATATAAGCGAGGGAAGCAAGCAGAGAGGAGAGGGGCCTCATGCCAACAAGAAAGAAGAGCTGGGATCGGAGTGCATCCTTTGGACCTGGGGTCCCTGTGCTGAGAAGCGCTGAGAAGCTCCTAGACCAGGGGAAAATTGACGACAAGGACCTTTCCCCAAAGCAGACAGAGAGAGAAAGACTTCCCCTGGAGCTGGCACCCTGAATTTGGACTTCTAGCCTCCTAGGTTGTGAGGGAATAAATTTCTATTTGTTAAAGCCATCCACTTGTGGTATTTCTGGTATAGCTGCACTAGATAACTAAGATAGTTGCTATGGAAAACAGTTTGGCAGTTTTCAAAAAGTTAAACATCAAATTACTATAAGACCCAGCAATCCCACATCTATGTATGTACCCAAAAGAATTGAAAGCAGGGACTCAAACAGATACTTCTACACTGGCGTTCACTGCAGCACTATTCACAATAGCCAAAGAGTGGAAACAACCCAAAAGTCCATTAACAGGTGAATAAACAAAATATGGTCAATCCATACAATGAAATACTATTCAGTCATAAAGTTCAAATACATGCTATGACATGGATGAGATTTGAAAACATTATGCTAAATGAAATAAGCAGACTCAAAAGGACAAATAATATATGATTTCTCCTATATGAAATACCTAGAATAGGCAAATGTGTAGAGACAAAGTGGATGAGCGGCTGCCAGGGGCTGGGGGAGGGGACTGTTTAATGGGTGTAGAGTTTCTGTCTGAAGTAATGTAGAAGATTTTCAAATAAACGGCGGTGACGGCGGCACATCTTTGTAAATATAATTCACGCCACTGGATTGTACACTTCAAAATGTTTAAAACAGCAAATTTTATGTTATATATATTTTGCTGCAATAAAAAAGCTGAATCATAAAAATACTAGAAGGAACCACTCTTTTATCATTGCACATTGTTCTACCTAAGTTGATCTAAAGAAATGATTGATAGAAATGACAAAAAAAAAAAAAAAAGGAATATTTCTGTATGCCAAATACTACCATAAGCACAGCCAAAACACAATCAACAAGCTGGAAAAAATGACTGCAACAGAAATGACATACATAAAGCACTTCCACAAATCACCAATAAAATGCCATCAGTTAAAAGAAAAACCTGCCAAGGATAAGAGCAGGCAGTTCACAGAGAAGGAAATACAGACGGCTCTTAAACATGCCCAGCGATGGTCAGCCTTGCTCGTCAGAGCCGTTGCCGTCACGTCGGCTCTGACTCTCAGCAGCCTACAGGACATGACAGAGCTGCCCCATAGGGTCTCCCAGAAGTGGCTGGTGGATTTGAACCACTGATCTTTTGGTTAACAGCTTGAGCTCTTAACCACTGCGGCACACATAAACCACACTGAGAAACTCTCTGTACCTTTCAGAGTCACAATGCTCTGGAAATCTGATAATCCAATCATTTGCAAGGGTGTATGAAAGCAGGCTCCGTCCAAAGTTGTTGGTTGGGACAGTGACTGGGCAGGATCTGTGGGAGGAGGAGGTGGCAATACCTATCAACATGACTGACACCCCCAGCCATCTCATTTTAGAAACTCAGCTCCAGGTGCATCGCCCCTGCACAAACCGCCCAGTGCGGCACGTCTGTAACAGCAAATGTTTGCAAACAGCCTAGATGCCCATCACTGGGCGACTCAACAAAACACAAAAACAAAAAACAGACCCACTACCGTCCAGTCGATTTCAACTCATAGCTACCCCGTAGGCTTTTCAATGCTGTGAGTCTGCAGAAGCAGACTGCCACATCATGCATAAGGAAGAAATGAAGTAAGCCAGCTGAACAGGTTTCAAAGGACGGCTTGAGAAGACAAGGTAAAGTATTATAACAACGTGTACTCATGAGACACCCTACAGCCACCAAAACAAAGAGGTAGTTATTTACGTACTAATACAGAGTGATCACCAAGATGCTTTATTCAAGAGAAAACAGAGACACAGAGGACTCGACACCATATGCTAGCATTTGTGGAAATGTATTTGCTTGCACATGAAGAAAAAGCCTCCAGAAGAACTGAAGACTAAGCATAAATGTATAAGTATAAATAAACACACACACACTGACAACTGAGGCAGTGGTCGGGCACTTCCTCCTCCCGGGCCTGGGCAGAACGTGGAGGCAGTCCACCAGGAGACCTTGGGAACAGTCACCGCTCTTGGCCACCAGGTTCTGGGTTCTTCTCTGTTCACACTGGGGTAGGTTTAAATGAGGGTGACCCGTGCCCTGTTCTAGAGACCAGGGACCCGGCGCCCACATGCCTGTGTGAAGGGGCTCCAGGACCTCCAGACATCCCCTCTCCAGGCATCTGTACTGAGAGTGCCTTCCAGGCGTATACTTTACTTTCTGTTGGTGTACTCAAAAAACACACAGCATGCATTCTGCCCCAAGTGGCTCTTAGTGCTTTGCGTATGTTGGCTCCTTGTCCCCCAACAACCTCCTGAGGCAGGCGCTTTCACTACCATCGTTTTATGGCTGGGGAATCCAGGCACCGAGGGTAACTAGCCCGCCAAGGTCATGCCGATAGTCAGTTCCCCCAGCCACTACAGCCAGCCACCAGTCTGTCCCGGACCTGGTCTGGGAGGTCCCTCACAAACTGTGCCAGCCAGATGGTAAGGTAGTTGGCGAGAAGGAGGGTCAGTGTGCTAAGGGCCAGGCCTGCCTCTCTCAGGGGGCTCACTGCAAGAATCTCCTCCAGGTGTTTCACACCTTGAAGATGGAGGAGGGCAGCAGGTCACTGCCCTGGGGGAGGGCGCCCTCCACTCCGCATCCCCCTGCCCTGAGCTTCTCCTGCCCTCTGCTGGCTCCTCCTACAGGGAAACTTGCAGCTGAACAAAGCCTCCAGGCCCAACTCCAGCCCCTCAGGGCAACTCCTCCCTCAGGTACAGGAGATCAGTGCCTAGGATCCACCACACGGTTTGGGGTCCATGAGAATGTCATAAAACAAACCCACTGCCGTCGAGTCGATTCCAACTCATAGCGACCCTATAGGACAGAGTAGAACTGCCCCATAGAGTCTCCAAGGAGCGCCTGGTGGATTTGAACTGCTGACCTCTTGGTTAGCAGCCGTAGCTTTATCTTAAAATTAGAAAAACGAATGCAGTATCAGCGAATATGTAGTAACGAAGCCAGTCTGGATTATAGTTGCCTTTATACCAATGCAGTCATAAAATACATCTTTAACATTTTTAACAGCCTTGTTGAGATATAGTTTACATACTGTACAATGTGCCCATTTAAAGTATTCAATTCAGTGTGCGTACATTCAGATACGTCAGTCATCACCATAATCAATTTTAGAATTCTCCACCACCCCCAAAAAGCAGCCCTGCACCCTGTAGCCATCACCCCCTCCTCCACCTATGCTTCTCTCACCGTACAACACCCACACCTCTATCCCTGCAGCCCTAGACAACCACTAATATACTTTCTGTCTCTGTAATGTCCCTGCTCTGGACATTTCTATGAATGGAGTCATATAATATGTGGTCATTTGTGACTGATTTCCTTCACTTGGTATGTTTTCAAGGTCCATCTAGGTTGTTGCATGTATCAGGAATTCATTCTTCTTGTTGTGGTTGTTAGGTGCCATCGAGTCAGTTCTGACTCATAGTGACCATAGGCACAACAGAACGAAACACTGCCCAGTCCTGCGCCATCCCTACAATCGTTATGCTTGAGGCCATTGTTGCAGCCACTGTGTCAATCCACCTTGTTGAGGGTTCTCCTCTCTTCTGCTGACCCTGTACTCTGCCAAGCATGATGTCCTTCTCCAGGGACAGATACCTCCTGACAATATGTCCAAAGTATGTAAGACGCAGTCTCGCCATCCTTGCTTCTAAAGAGCATTCGGGTTGTACTTCTTTTAAGACAGATTTGTTCATTCTTTTGGCAGTCCACAGTATATACAATATTCTTCACCAACACCACAATTCAAAGGTGTCAACTCTTCTTCGGTCTTCCTTATTCATTGTCCAGTTTCCACATGTATGTGATGTGATTGAAAATACCCTGGCTTGGGTCAGGCGCACCTTAGTCTTCAAGGTGACATCTTTGCTCTTCAACACTTTGAAGAGGTCCTTTGCAGCAGATTTACCCAATGCAATGCATCTTTTGATTTCTGGACTGCTGCTTCCATGGCTGTTGATTGTGAATCCAAGTAAAATGAAATCCTTGACAACTTCAATCTTTTCCCTGTTTATCATGATGTTGCTTATTGGTCCAGTTGTGAGGATTTTTGTTTTCTTTATGTTGAGGAGTAATCCATATTGAAGGCTGTGGTCTTTGATCTTCATCAGTTAAGTGCTTGAAGTTCTCTTCACTTTCAGCAAGCAAGGTTGTGTCATCTGCATAATGCAGGTTGTTAATGAGTCTTCCTCCAATCCTGATGCCCTGTTCTTCTTCATATAGTCGTTTCTGGGATTATTTGCTCAGCAAACAGACTGAATAGATATGGTGAAAGGATACAACCCTGATGCACACCTTTCTTGACTTTAAACCCCTCAGTGTTCCCTTGTTCTTTCTGAACAGCTGCCTCTTTATCTACGTACAGGTTCCTCATGAGCACAATTAAGTGTTCTGGAATTCCCATTCTTTGCAACATTATCCATAGTTTGTTAAGATCCACACAGTTGAATGCCTTTGCACAGTCAACAAAACACAGGTAAACATCCTTCTGGTATTCTCTGCTTTCAGCCAGGATCCATCTGACATCAGCAATGATACCCCTGGTTCCATGTCCTCTTCTGAAACCGGCCTGAATTTCTGGCAGTTCCCTGTCAATATACTGCTGCAGCCATTTTTGAATGATCTTCAGCAAAATTTTGCTTGGGTGTGATATTCATGATATTGTTCGATGATCTCCGCATTCGGTTGGATCACCTTTCTTGGGAATAGACATAAATATCAATCCATAGCTCCGTTCCTTTCATGGCCAAGAAATATTCCATTGTATGGACGGACCACATTTCAATTATCCATTCCTCAGTTGATGGACATTTGGGTTGTTTCCACTTTTTGGCTATTATGAATAGTGCTGCTACAAACATTCGTGTATTAATTTTTGTGTGGACATACATCTTCATTTCCCTTGAGTATATGTCTAGGAGTAGAATTGCTGGGTCACATGGTAACTCCATGTTCAACCATTTGAAGAGCTGCCAGACTATTTTCCAAAGCAGCTGCATCACTTTATATTCAATCAGCCATGTGCAAGTGTTCTGATTTCTCCACACACTCAAGGACACTCGTTATTCGACTTTTTTATTTTAACCATTTTTTTTTTTTTTATGGGTGCAAAGTGCTATCTCATTGTGCTTTTGATTTGAATTTCCCCGTTGACTAAGGATGCATCTTTTCATGTGCTTGGTGGCTGTTTGTATATGTTCCTTGGAGAAATGGCTATTCAGATTCTTCATCCATTTTTCAATTTGTGTTATTTGTCATATTATTGAGTTGTGAGAGTTCTTTATATACTATGAATACAAATTACTTAACATACATGATTTTCAAATATTTTCTCCCATACCATGGGCTGTCTTTTCTCCTTTTTGAGTGTCCTTTGAAGCACAAAAGTATCCACTTTTTTCTTTTGTTGCTCATGCTTTTGGTGATATACTTAAGCATCCTTTGCCAAATCCAAGGTCATGTAGGTTAATCCTATGTTTTCTTCCAAGTTCTAGCTCTCTCACATAGGTTTTGGGTTCATTTTGAGATAATTTCTTAATATGGTGTGAGGTAAGGGTCCAAGTTTTTTTGCAGGTGGCTATCAAGCTGATCCAGCACCATCTGTTGAAAAGGCTGTTCTCTCCCCCATTGGATATTCCTGGAAACTTTGTCAAAAACCAGTTGACCACAAGTATATATTTATTGAAAAAAATCTGATAGTATTTCTATATTGGCATCTCCTGCCTGGAGGGGAGATGGGAGGGTGGAGGGAGTTAGCAGCTGGCGAAATGGACACGAAAAGAGAGAGTGGATGGAGAGAGCGGGCTGACTCATTAGGGGGAGAGTAATTGGGAGTGTGTAGCAAGGTGTATATGGGTTTTTGTGTGAGAGACTGACTTGATTTGTAAACTTTCACTTAAAGCACAATAAAAAATTATTTTTTAAAAAATCTGATAGTATTTTGCTTCCCAATCCTTTCAAAATAAACTTTTCTGCTAGATATTTTTTATAGTTTTTGCTTTATCTCGAATGTTCTGAAATTTCATAATGTTGTGCCTTGGTATGGCTCTTTTCTTCACTCATTGTGCAAACTAATACGTAAACTTTGGGAGTTTTTGTTTGTTTCCTTTTTAACATCTTTGAAAATTTTCTGCTAACATTTTTCATTGATATCTTTTTCTGGAATTCTTGTTAGTTGGATGTTGGGTTTTCTTGAATGATTCTCTATTTTGATTATATTTTCTCTCCTATTGTCCATCTCTTTGTGTTTGTTTCCTACTTTCTGGGAGATTTCTGCTATTTATTTTCCAAATTTTCCTCATAGATGTTTTTGTTATATCATATATTTCTAGGAGCTCTTTTTTGTCTTCTAAATAGTCCTTATATATAGAATCACGATATTATTTCATGGCTGCACTACCTCTTTGTGAAATCTGTTATTAAAGCTAATTTTTAAGTTTTCTTCTGCTTACAGCATATTTTTTGTTTAAATTCATTCTGTTTTCTATTTGTTCATTTTTCTCTCTTCTATGCAAACATTTTTCTTCAAACATTTGATAACTCTTGCCTGTTTGTATTTAACAAAAGTCTCCAAAAGTTGATTGGAAGCTTAGGTGGCACTTATTGGCCATTTATTGGGGAATCTCAAAATGTCTGTGTGGTATGATGGGTCACTTTTATACGGCCTTTCTAGCTTGTAACTTCCACCAAATGATTGGGTGGGACTATGCATAAAGGTGTTCGTGGCCCACCAAGGGGACTGGACAGCTTGCTAATAATGCAAATAAAGTGTATGGCACTCTCGTGGGGTGGGACCATGCAAATAAGGCATATAGAACCCTAATAAGGGGATTGGTTAGTTTTGTCATCTCCTAGGCTTAAAAGAGAGGCAATCCTAGAGCAGACGGGGACCTCAGTAACACCAAGAAAGAAGAGCTGGGAGTACAGTGCATCCTTTGGACCCAGGGTCCCTGTGCTGAGACTCTCCTAGACTCAGAAGACAGAGAGCTGTAACACAGAAGACAGCAAGAGACAGTGGTGCAGCAGGAGCAAGAGTGACAGGAGTGTGAGGCAGCATGAACCAGGAGACCAGCATGAGATGGCTGCAGCGGGGCTGCCGACCCACGGAGCCAAGAGTTATAACACTTACCTGACAAGTTTCCAAGCAGGGCCCAGCAGGAGAGGGCAAGAAGACGTGTCTTGATCAAGAACTGTATTCAGACCTGTTCCTGTTACTTCTGGGTCGTTCCTGATCCTGAGTTGCTACTCTGTTGCTTCACTAATAAACCCCATAATCATGAGTATTGTCTGTGAGTTCTGTGTGGTCATTGCAATGAATTATTGAACCCAGCACAGAAGTAGAGAGTGCCATAAGAGGAACGGCTGATGTCAAAATTGGTAAAAAGGTCGTAGAGAGGAGGTGTATTTGACCTCCACCTCATGGGAATCAGGCTTGGGCTGATGCTAACCGTGATTTTCTCTCCGCTTTGTGAAGTTAGATGAGGAGGTCCGATGCTCCAATGTCATTCTTACAGTGTCTGTGTCTTTTTTCTCTTGGGCTAGTCAGTTTTCTTAGAGAACAATCTACAATCTATGACCAGAGGAATAAAGCCTGGCTAAGTGTTGTCTTAGCAGAGTGGAAGAAGGGCATCTCAGTTAACGCATGTTTAGAATGAAGGATTTCATTTAATAACCCTGCTTTATATTTTAGTATGGACTCACATCACCACCCTCTGAGATGCCTAGTGTCATCAAGTCTAGTTTCTCTTTGGTTTACCTTCTTCATTGTGTGAAATTATCATCTTCCATCAGGTGAGAGGGCAGTTGTCTAACCCTGTCATGCTGTGATTTCATAAAGACATTGAACTGAACCCATGCTTTATTTCCTTTTTTTTTTTTTTTTCTAGGACAGCAGATGCCTCCAACTCCAGAGGTTTTCCAGGGACCAGCTGTGAAAATCTCTTTGCTTCTTGCTGGCTTTTCTTCCTTTAGATACTTAGATTCTACCTTCCTCTCCTGTGATCTTCCATATTGCACCAGTTTATGTTATCTCCTATGTATTGTCTCCCTTTCTGTTTGTTTTTACTTATTCTTTGTCATTGTAATGAAGTTTTGGGAGGAAACAGAGACAATACATAATCTTCCATATTTAGCAGAGCTCCTTATCTTTACTTCTGTCTGGAAATGTCCAAATTTCACCTTCATATTTGAGAGACAGTTTTGCTGGATATATAATTCTTGGCTGGCAATTTTTTCCTTGAAGGTTTTATATATGTCATCCCACTGCTTTCTTGCCTGAATGGTTTCTGCTGAGTAGTCTGAGCTTAGTCTTATTGACTCTCCTTTGTAGGTGATTTTTGGTTTATCCCTAACTGCTCTTAAAATCCTCTCTTTTATCTTTAGTTTTGGCAAGTTTGATTATAATACATCTTGGTGATTTTCTTTTGGGGTCTATCTTGTGTGGGGTTTGATGAGCATTTTGGTTAGATATTGTCTCACCTTTCATGATATCAGGCAAGTTTTCTGCCAACAAATCTTCAACAATTCTCTCTGTATTTTTTGTTATCCTCCCCCCAACCCCGTTCTGGTACTTGAATCACTCGTAGGTTATTCCACTTGATAGAATACTAAATAATTCTTAGGGCTTCTTCATGTTTAAAAAATTCTTTTATCTGGTTTTTCCTCAACTATATTGGTATCTTCAATCTCACTAATTGTGACTTCCATTTCCTCAATTCTGCTCCTATGACTTTCTATTGGGTTGTCTAATTCTGAAATTTTATTCCTAATCTTCTGAATTTCTGTTTGCTGTTTCTCTGTGGATTCTTGCAGCCTATTAAACTTATCATTATACTTTAATCTTCTTAAGTTCCTCCAATGCCATATCTCTGCGTTCTTTGGCTTGTTCTGTGTTTTACCTGATCTCCTTCCTGATCTCTTAGAGAGTTCTGTATATTGATCTTCTGTATTCTACCTCTGGTAATTACAGGAAGTTCTCTTCATCCAGAAAATTTCTTGATTCTTTGTTTTGGGAGCTTGCTGAAGCCATCATGGTCTGCCTCTTTATGGGATTTGATATTGACTGTTGTCTCCAAGACATCAATAAGTTATTCTATTTGTTTATATTTGCTTCCTGTTTTGCTTTGATATGCCCAGATAGGCTACTTGAGTGAGCTAGTTTGGTTACTGGTGTCTTTGAAGCTCTAACGTCCTGTCACTAGGTGGTTAGAGCTGTTACTAAGTATATGAGCCCCAGAGTCCGTTTACTTTTCTTGTACGAATTCAGCTCTGGTGTCTAGGTAGTCAGTCACCAAGGGTGTGGTACAGGCTCTCACCTACAGTCTTAGATGAGCAGAGCTGATTGGTGTAGGTACAGGTATCTGGCTGCAGTAGGGGGTCAAACACTGAGCAAGGCCAGGGGCTGACCACTGCCCCTGAGTGTCCCTGTTTCCTAGAGCACCTAGGTGGGTGGGTTTTGCAGCCAGATGGGCAGCTAGTGCTGTTGAATGTAAGGACTGGGAGGCACCACTTGTCCTTGGACCTCTGTCAAGGATGCCTAAGTGTCATGGGTGAAGCCACCAGTCCTCAGGCCCCTGAAGTGGGTAAGTGAGGACCCTGCTTAATAGGGAGGTGTCAAACGTCATGAACCTGCCTCTCCACCATGTAGCTGAAACAGCTTAAGTTAGACTTCAGGCATATACCCTGTTGTACTGTGCTAATGAGGGCCTACACTGTTGAAATGGGCCCACACAGGTGTATGCAGGGGTGAAAGGGATTCAAAGTCCATGGACTGCTTATGCCTGGGCCTAGGCAAAGGAGTTGTTTCTGCCCCTGAGTTCCCAGCTTATGGGAGCTGGCAGATTATTTTTTCCCCCTACTTGTTGATTTGTTCCTTCTCCAAGGCCAGGAGGATGGCTCAGGGTGTGTGACAGGTCCTACTTCCAGCCCAGGGAAAGCGGCTATCAACGAAGTTGGCTTGGGACCCAGTGTAGAGCAGGGAGGGGTCAGTTAACTGGGAAAGAGTTGTCTCAAAATGGGTGTTTTTTTGGTCCAAATGGTGGATTAGACACAAGTACTTATCTTTTGCCAAGAGTGCCGCTTTTTGCTGATTCTGAAGCCCACTCGGTCTCTCCTGATACGGAAAACGTGTCCCAAACGCTACTGCTTGCCTCACTGCGCTCGCACCAGTGGCCCCAGCCTGCGGGGTGCCGGTTCCCGCTGTGTCGGGTCTGGCAACTCCTTGCTGCTTCTGAACTGTCTTTCCCTCCCCCTGCCACTCATTCCTATTCCTCAACTTTGCCTTTGATGTGCAGGGCTCCTAGGTTATCATATATAATCGATGCACTTATTTTGGGGGTCTTCGTTGAGAGGGGCTACAGGAAGCATCTGACTATTCTTCCATCTTGGCCCCACCTCTCCCTTATCTTTACTTTCGAATTAGAGTTCAGCTTCTGTATAGAATTTTGGCCTACTGGTAATTTTCCTTCAGCTCTTTGAACATATCACCCCATTGACTTCTGATCTCTCTCACTGCTGTTGAGAAGTCTACTGTCAGCAGAAGTACTGTTATTTGGTTGATAATCTATTTCATTCAGTTTCTTTTAAGATTTTAAGAAAAAAAATTTTGGTGGTTTTGAATTCCACCACAATGTCTCAAGTGGTGGATTTTATTTTCATTTGTCTTGCTTATGATTGTGATTCTTGAAAATAAGAGTTTGTCTTTTACCAATTTGGGAAAATATGCAGCCAAATTTCCACTGATAGAATAAATGTTGGAACTCTTTAGTCAGTTTTCCAAATTTCTTAACATATCTTTCATATAAGAAGACCTGGCGGAGCAACATTTAAGGGCCTGGCTGCTGACTGAGAGGTTGGCGATTCAAACTTCCCCAGAGGCTCTGCAGGAGAAAGACCTGGTGCTCTGCTCCCGTAAAGGTAACAGTCGCGGAACCCTGTGGGGCAGTTCTACTCCGTCACACCGGGGCGCGACGAGTCAGAATCTAACAATAACAAAAGCAACAATCTTTCATATAGTCTCTCTAAAAATTTTTCCCTCTGTGCTACATTTTGAGGATTATCTCAGGTCTTACTTCCATTTCAATCAGTTGCTTAACGCAGAGGCTAGCCAACTTTTTCTGTAAAGAGCTGAATAGTAAATTTTTTGTCTTTCTGACCTATACAGTCTCTGTTGTAACTACCCTGGACCATCATTATAGGGCAAAAGCAGGCACTGGAAATATATGAATGAATGGGCATGATGGTGTTCCAAAAAAAACTTTACCTACAAAAACAGACAGCAGGTTGGCCCCTGGTTTAATTTATTCAATGAAAATTTAAAATTAGTGGGAAAATTCCTCTTTTCTAGACATTCTATTTTATTCCCTTCCAAATCTTCCTCACATTTTCCATAGTTTCTAATTTTCCTTATGTTTTCTATTCCTTCGTTTTTAAATTATATAAAGCACATTTATAAAGCATAATTATGATACAAACTCAAATTGTCATTTTATCTCAAGTTATCTGGATGATAATCCTTCTACATTATGTGTCTGCTGGAACTTGCTCCTAACTCCAAATGTTGTTGTTGTTGTTGTTGTTAGGTGCCGTCGAGTCGGTTCTGAATCATAGCCACCCTATGCACAACAGAATGAAACACTGCCCGGTCCTGCACCATCCTTACAATCGTTGTTATGCTTGAGCTCATTGTTGCAGCCACTGTGTCAATCCACCTCGTTGAGCATCTTCCTCTTTTCCACTGATCCTGTACTCTGCCAAGCATGATGTCCTTCTCCAGGGACTGATCCCTCCTGACAACATGTCCAAAATATGTATGATGCAGTTTCACCATCCTTGCTTCTAAGGAGCATTCTGGTTGTACTTCTTTTAAGACAGATTTGTTTGTTCTTTTGGCAGTCCATGGTATATTCAAAATTCTTTGCCGATACCACAATTCAAAGGCGTCAATTCTTCGGTCTTCCTTATTCATTGTCCAGCTTTCATACGCATATAATGCGATTGAAAATACCATGGCTTGGGTCAGGCGCACCTTAGTCCTCAAGGTAACATCTTTGCTCTTCAACACTTTGAAGAGGTCCTTTGCAGCAGATGTGCCCAATGCAATGCATCTTTTGACTTCTTGACTGCTGCTTCCATGGCTGTTGGTTGTGGATCCAAGTAAAATGAAATCCTTGACAACTTCAATATTTTCTCCGTTTATCATGATGTTGCTCATTGGTCCAGTTGTGAGGACTTTTGTTTTCTTTATGTCGAGGTGTAATCCATGCTGAAGGCTGTGGTCTCTGATCTTCATTAGTAAGTGCTTCAAGTCCTCTTCACTTTCAGCAAGCAAGGCCGTGTCATCTGCATAACACGGGTTGTCAATGAGTCTTCCTCCAATCCTGATGCCCCGTTCTTCTTCATATAGTCCAGTTTTTTGGATTATTTGCTCAGCATACAGATTGAATAGGTATGGTAAAAGAATACAACCCTGACGCACACCTTTCCTGACTTTAAACCAATCAGTATCCCCTTGTTCTGTCTGAACAACTGCCTATTGATCTATGAAAAAATTCCTCATGAGCACAATGAAGTGTTCTGGAATTCCCATTCTTCATAATGTTATCCATCATTTGTTATGATCCACACAGTCGAATGCCTTTGCAAAGCCAATAAAACACAGGTAAATATCCTTCTGGTATTCTCTGCTTTCAGCCAGGATCCATCTGACATCAGCAGTGATATCACTGGTTCCACGTCCTCTTCTGAAACTGGGCTGAATTTCTGGCAGTTCCCTGTCAATATACCGCTGCAGCCATTTTTGAATGATCTTCAGCAAAATTTTGCTTGCGAGTGATATTAATGATATTGTTCTATAATTTCCACATTCGGTTGGATCACCTTTCTTGGGAATAGGCATAAATATGGATCTCTTCCAGTTGGTTGGCCAGGAAGCTGTCTTCCATATTTCTTGGCATAGACGAGTGAGCACCTCCAGTGCTGCATCTCTTTGTTGAAACATCTCAATTGATATTCCGTCAATTCCTGAAGCCTTGTTTTTCACCAGTGCCTTCAGAGCAGCTTGGACTTCTCCCTTCAATACCATCAGTTCCTGATCATATGCCACCTCTTAAAATGGTTGCATATCGACTAATTCTTTTTGGTATAATGACTCTGTGTATTCCTTCCATCTTCTTTTGATGCTTCCTGCGTTGTTTAATATTTTCCCCATAGAATCCTTCATTATTGCAACTCGAGGCTTGAATTTTTTCTTCAGTTCTTTCAGCTGGAGAAATGCCGAGCGTGTTGTTCCCTTTCAGTTTTCCTTTTCCAGCTCCTTGCATGTGTCATTATAACACTTTACTTTGTCTTCTCGAGGCGCCCTTTGAAATCCTCTGTTCGGCTCTTTTACTTCATCAATTCTTCCCTTTGGTTTAGGTGCTTGACATTCAAGAGCAACTTTCAGAGTCTCCTCTGACATCCATCTTGGTCTTTTCTTTCTTTCCTGTCTTCTCAATGACCTCTTGCTTTCTTCAAGGATGATGTCCTTAATGTCATTCCACAACTCGTCTGGTCTCCAAATACTGACCACATATTCAGTAGGGAGTTTTTTTCCCTGAGAATCTTGTGCTTTTTGAGTTGAGGGCATGTCCCTCTGAGACATTTTTCAATAACTTCTGCCATGAGTCCCAGAGACTAATTAGACATGGAACTAAATTAAAAAAAAACTAAGCTGGGTGAATCCTCTGCCAAATGGGTAGTATAAATTTGGAATCCAAACCTATGTATGGTTCAACTGGATTTTCTGTTCAGATTTTTTGTCAGCAATAAGCTATCCCGAAATCTCTTTTACTCCAAGTAGAACTTTTCTAGTGTCCCTTCCATTTAAGGGAAAATTCTTTAAGAACTTTTCTAGTGTCCCTTCCATTTAAGGGAAAATTCTTTAAGAACTTTTCTAGTGTCCCTTCCATTTAAGGGAAAATTCTTTAAGACTTCCAGTTTCATTCGGATGTCACAGTTGACTTCTTTCACTTCACATGGATCAAGGTCTTATCTCCTGTCTCTTGGGTTTTGCAACCTAATTTATGAACTATTAGGAATTATAACCATCCCTGCCAGAGGCATTACACTCTATTCTAGATTTTAGTTGTGTTTTAATATTAGATATCTGTGGAAGTCCTTTCCTTTTGTGAGATCAAGTATGTATTTAAAATTTAATTGGATTAATCTCTAGAGAAATTTACGCCTTATTACATTGTTGAAAACAACTGAACAATATCCCATAACTTGTAGAGATTAACAGCTCAGTGTGGTCAGGGAAATTGATTACAGAGCCCTATTAAAACCACTACCATTGCAGAATGACTATGGGTATACCTAAGACCGCACCTCCCTGAGGAGAGACATCATACCTTAAACAATGGGGGTGGGAAAAAGGAGAAATAGACTTCACAAAAAAATCCAGCAAGTCACTAAACAAATAACAATTCCTGGGGAGGAGGATGAGCACCTAGAGTTGCAACAACATATTATCTATAACAGCCAAATGCCAACAAAAAATTATGAGACATGAAGAGAAACAGGAAGGTATAACCCATACACCAGAAAAACCACAGCAAAAAAAAAAAAAAAAATTGCTCCCTGTAAATGTGACTAGATGTCATAGTTATCAGAAAAAGAACTCAAAATATTCTTGTAAACATGTTCACAGAACTAAAAAAAAAAAAAAAAAAAAGAGAGAAGTAAAGGAAGGCATGATGACAATAATAAAAAAAAATGGGATCAAATAGAGAACAGAAATTGTAAAATAATAATAAAAGAACCAAATGAAAATTCTGCAGCTGAAAAGTACAATAACTGAAATGAAAAATTCACTAGAGGGACTCAGTGTTAATTTTGAACTGGCAAAAGAAAGACTTAGGAAACATGAAGATAGATTGATAGAAATTATGCAATCTGAAAAACAGATGGAAAAAAATGAACAGAGCCTCAGAGAAATATTATTATTGTTGTTGGTTGATGTTGAGCCAATTCTGACTCACGGCAATCCCATGTGTTACAGAGTAGAAGTGCTCCGTAGGATTGTCTTCGCTGTAATCTTAATGGAAACAGATTACCAGACCTTTCCTTCCATGGTACCACTGGGTGGATCTGAACCACAGAGAAATCTGGAACACCATTAACTGCACCAACATATGCATAATGGAGTATCAGAAAGAGAGGAGAAAAAGAGCAGGAAAATATATTGTTTAAAAAAAATCACTGCAAATGTCCCAGATTTAATAAAAAACACAAATCTAAACATCCAGAAAGCTCAACAAAACCCAAGTAGGATAAATGACGACATCCAAAAACATGAACATTGTAGTGAAAAACTGAGAGTTAAAGATAGGGGAAAAAAATCTTACAAGGAGAAAGAGAAAAACAGCTCATCACTTACAATGAAACGCCAGTGAGATTAACAGTTGACTTCTCATCAGAAACAATGGAGGCCAGTACGGAGTGGGATAACATATTAAAAATGCTCAAGGCGGGGGTGGGTGGGGGAACCCTGTCAACCAAAAATCCTGTATTCAGCAAAGCTAATTTATAAAAATGAAGGTGAAATAAAGATATTCCCAGATTAGCAAAACCTAATTTGTTGCTAGCTAACCTGCTTTATAAGAAAAACTGAAGGGAATTTTTCAGGTTGAAAGCAAGTGACTTCAGATGGTAACAAGTCCACGGAAAAGACAAAGAGCAACAATGAAGGTACTTATGTGACTATAATAGACACTATTTGTCTTAGTCATCTAGTGCTGCCATAACAGAAACACCACAAGTGGATGGCTTTAACAAAGAGAAATTAATTTTCTCAAAGTCTAGTAGGTTACAAGTCCAAATTCAGGGCGTTGGCTCCAGGGGAAGGCTTTCTCTCTCTGTTGGCTCTGGAGAAAGGTCCTTGTTCTCAATCCTTCCTGGTTGAGGAGCTTCTCAGGTGCAGGGACCCCGTGTCCAAAGGACGTGCTCTGCTCCTGGTGCCGCTTTCTTGGTGGTATGAGGTCCCCAACTCTCTGCTTGCTTCCCTTTCCTTTTTCTCTCTTTAGAGATAAAAGGTGGTACAGGCCACACCCCAGAGAAACTCCCTTTACTTTGGATAGGGGAGGTGACCTGAGTAAGAGTGGTGTTACAATCCCACCCTAATCCTCTTAATATAAAATTAAAATCACAGAATGGACGACAACCACCCAATACTGGGCATTATGGCCTAACCAAGTTGATACACACGTTTTTGGGGGGACATAATTCAATCCATGACACTATTACTGCATTTTTTCTGCTTTTTCTCACAATGAATTTGAAAAACAGTTGTACAAAATAAAATGTATATAATCTATCGTTAAGTCTATAACATATGGAAATGTAATATATTTGCCAGTAACAGCGCTCTCTTATTTATCAAGTGTTGCTATAACAGAAATACAAGTGGGTGACTTTAACAAACAGAAATTTATTTTCTCACTGTTTAGGAGGCCAGAAGTCTGAATTCGCGGTGCTGGTTGTAGGAAAGGCTTTCTCTCTGTCGGCTCTGGAGGAAGGCCCTTGTCTCTTCTAGCTTCTGCTCCTGGGTAATCTTCATGTGGCTTGGCATCTCTCTTCCCCATCCTTGCTTTTCCATGGTTTGTTTAATCTCTTTTTTATCTCAAAAGAGATTGACTCAAGACACACCCTACACTAATCCTGTCTCACTAACAAGGACAACACATTCCCAAATGGGATTGTAATCACAGGCATAAAGGTTAGAATTTACAACACATATTTTAGGGGGACACAGTTCAATCCATGGCATTCTACCCTTTGGCCCCCAAAATTCATGTCCTTCACACATCTAAAACACATTCACCCCATCGCATCATCTCGAAAGTCTTAAATCAACTCCAAGTCCAAAATCTCATCTTCTGATTCATCTAAATTGAATATGGGTGAGACTTTAGATGTATTCCATCCTGAGGCAAAATTCCTCTTCATCTGTGAACCTATAAAATCTAGACTACAAGTCATCTGTTTTCAAAATACAGTGGTGGAACAGGCACACACGATAGGCATTTCCATTATGGATGGGAGAAACTGGAGGGAAAGAAGGTATAATGGGCACCAAGCAAATCCAAAACCCAGCAGAACAAGTTACATTAGCTCTCAAGCCTTGAAAACAATCCTCTGCTCTTTGGGACCATCTGAGCAATGGTTCCACCCTCCAGATCGAGTTTTGGCAATGCCCTCTGGATTGTGGGTGTAGGCACCTCAGCCTTAGACTTCTGCTTCACCTTCCAGGCCCACTGGGACGGCAACTCTTCCCCCACAGCTTTGGGCAGCCCCATTCTCCTAGTCCATTGGAGTGGCAATCCCACCCCTTCGGCTCCAGCGGGTCCCATTCTTTTGCCCCTTGGGCATGGAACCCCTACCCCCTCAGCTTTGGGTATCAGCCGCATCCCCCTGGCACACGTTAACAGCAGCCCCACACTCCAAAATCAAGGTGGCAAAGATCTGACCTTTGAAACCTAGGAGGCTGTGGCCCCACCTTTGAGATCCAGGAGACCACGGCCTTGCCCTTTGGAACTGAGAAGACCCTGCTTCCCATGTTCCTTCCAACAGTTCTGCTGATCTCTGAGCTGCTCCAGGGATGGTCCTTTTCTTTTTTTTTATTGCAAGCAGTTTATTTACTTTACATCTATTCGTATATCATTTACAAGTGTGTAATAAATCCTTTCTAGTTATTCAAAAGTCTACTTATGATGTTATAACTTGTATCATAACTGTTATCTTAAAATGACTATTAAAATGCTGTTTGTTAAATAAATGAAATGGCTGTGTAGTGAAAAAAAAAAGTAAAAATACACCCAATTCACCATAAAATCCATGTTCAATATACAACTTTGAAAGTGACTTTTTTTCTCTTACCCTTCCCCAAAGTTACCGCTTATCTATTGTCTATTTAGTGTTTTTCCATCCTCACCCCTCCCCTCCCTCATAACCATCAAAGATAGTTTCTTTTTTTGTGTGAACTTTTTCATGAGTTTTTATAGTAGTGCTCTCATACAACATTTGTCCTTTTCTGATTGATTTATTTCACTCAGCATAATGCCCTCCAGATTCATTCATGCTGTGAGATGCTTCCCACATTCATTATTGTTCTTTATCATTGCGTAGTACTCCATTGTGTATGGACCATAGTTTGTTTATCCACTGTCATGGATTTAATTATGTCCCCCCCAAAAGGTGTGTATCAATTCATCTGGGCCGTGATTCCCAGTACTGTGTGGTTGTCCTCCACTTTGTAACTTTATGTTAAAGACGATTAGGGTGGGATTGTAACACCCGTACTAAGGTCACATCCCTGATCCAATGTAAAGGGAGTTTCCTTGGGATGTGGCCTGCACTACCTTTTATCTTAGAAGAGACAAAAGAGAAGGGAAGCAAGCAGAGAGCTGGGGCCTCATACCACCAAGAAAGCAGCACCGGGAGCAGGGTGCGTCCTTTGGGTCCCTGCGCAGAGAAGTTCCTAGTCTGGGGGAAGATTGACGAAAAGGCCAACAAAGAAAGAGAGCCTTCCCCTGGAGCTGATGCTCTGAATTTGGATTTTTAGCCTAATCTACTGTGAGGAAATAAATTTCTCTTTCTTAAAGCTTTCCACTTGTGATATTTCTGTTATAGCAGCACTAGATGACTAAGACATCCATTCATCTGTTGATGGGCATCTAGGTTGTTTCCATTTTTTGCTATTGTGAACAAAGCTGCAATGAACATAGGTGTGCATATGTCTATTCATGTGACGGCTCTTGTTTCTCCAGGATATATTCCTAAGAGTGGGATTGTTGGACCATATGGTATTTCTAGTTTTAAGGAAGTGCCACATCGTTTCCCAGAATGGTTGTGCCATTTCGTATTCCCACCAGCAGTGCATAAGAGTTCCATTCTCCCCGCAGCCTCTCCAACAGTTGTTATTTTGTTTTTTTGGTTCATGCCAGTAATGCCAGGGTGAGATGGTATCTCATTTTAGTTTTGATTTGCATCTCTCTTAATGGCTAGTGATCACAAGCATTTCCTCATGTGTCTGTTGGCTGCTTGAATGTCTTCCTTGATGAAGTGTCTGTTCATTCCCTTTGCCCATTTTTTAAGTGGATTATTTGTCTTTTTGTTGCAGAGGTATTGGATTTTCCTGTTGATTTTAGAGATTAGACCTTTCTTGGATTTGTCATAGCCGAGAAATTTTTCCCAGTCTGTAGGTTCTCTTTTTACTCTTTTTGGTGAAGGCTTTTGATAAGCGTTAAGTTTTAATTTTTAGAAGATCTCAGTTATCTAGGTTATCTTCTGGAGTTTGTGTGTTCTTAATTATGGTTGGTATCCTGTTAATGACATGTATTAGGGCCTCTAGTGTTGATCCTATTTTTTCTTCTATGATCTTTATAGTTTTTAGTTTTATATTTAGGTCTTTGATCCTTTTGAATTATTTTTTGTGCATTGTGTGAGGTGTAGGTCCTGTTTCATTTTTTTGCAGATGGACATCCAGTTTTGCAGCACCATTTGTTAAAAAGACTGACTTTTCCTCATTTGATGGACTTTGGGCCCTTGTGACCAGGTGACCATACGTGAATGAATTTACATCTTGGTTCTCAGTTCTGTTCCATTGGTCAATGTATATGTCGTTGTACCAGTACCAGGCTGTTTTGACTACCATAGGTGTGTAGTAGGTTCTGAGGTCAGGTAGTGCTAGTCCTCCTACTTTATTCTTCTTCAGTAGTGCTTTACTTATCTGGGACCTCTTCCCTTCCCATATAAAGTTAATGATTAGTTTTTCCATCTCTTTAAAGAATGCTGTTGGTATTTGGATTGGCATTGCATTCTATTTGTAGATTGCATTGGGTAGGATTGACATTTTCACAATGTTGAGTCTATCTATCCATGAGCATGGTATGTTTTCGCATTTATGTAGATCTCTTTTGGTTTCCTACAACAGTATTTTGTAGTTTTCTTTGTATATGTCTTTTACATCCCTGGTTAGATTTATTCCTAAGTTTTTTTTTTTTTTAAGGGGTTATTATAAATGTTTTTTTTTTTTTTCCTGAATTCCTTTTCATCATTTTCTTTATTGGTGTATACAAATCCAACTTATTTTTGTACGTTTATATTATATCCTGCCACTTGGCTGAATCTTTCTATTAGTTCCAGTAGTTTTCTCGTGGAGTCTTTTGAGTTTTCTCTGTATAGTATCATAAAAAAAAAAAAAAATTTTTTTTTTTTTTTTTTTTTAATGAAATCATCTGCAAATAGGGACAGCTTTACCTCTTCATTACCAATTTGGATGCCCTTTATTTCTTTTTCTTACCTTATTGCTCTAGCTAGGACTTCCATCACAACGTTAAATAGAAGTAGTGATAAAGGGCATCCTTGTCTTGTTCCTGTTCACAAAGGGAATGTTTTCAGCCTCTCTCCATTGAGAATTATGTTGGTTGTTGGTTTTATACAGATGCCCTCTATTATGTTGAGGAATTTCCCTTCTATGCCTATTTTATTGAGAGTTTTTATCATAAATCAGTGTTGGACTTTGTCAAATGCCTTTCCTGCATTGATTGAGATGATCATGTGATTCTTTTGTTTTATTTATGTGATGGATTATGTTGATGGATTTCCTCATGTTGAGCCATCCTTGCACACCTGGTATGAATCCTACTTGAATGTGGTGCATTATTTTTTTGATATGATGCTGAATTCTATCGGCTAGAATTTTGTTGACCATTTTTGCATCTATATTCATGAGAGATACCGGTCTATAATTTTCTTTTTTTGTGGTATCTTTGCTTGATTTTGGTATCATGGTTATGCTGGCTTCATAGAATGAATTCAGAAGTATCCCTTCGTATTCTATGTTCTGAATAGTTTTGAGAATTCTCTGAATGTTTGGGAGAATTCTCCAGTGAAGCCATCTGGACCAGTGTTTTTTGTTGTTGTTGTTGTTGTTGGGAGGCTTTTTTTTCTTACCTTTTCCATCTCTTGTTATGGGTCTGTTCCAATTTTTACCTTCAGTTTGTGTTAGTTTGGGTAGGTAGTGTGTTTCTAGAAATGTGTCCATTTCCTCTAGGTTTTCAAATTTGTTGGAGTATAGATTTTCATAGTACTCTGTTATGATTCTTTTTATTTCAGTTGGGGGTCTGTTGTAATGTCCCCCATTTCATTTCTTATTTGGATTATTTGCGTCCTTTCCTGTTTTTCTTTTGTCAGTTTGGCCAGTGGTTTGTCAATTTTGTTGATCCTTTCAAAGACCAACTTTTGGTTTTGTTAATTCTTTCTATTGTTTTTCTATTCTCTATTTCATTTATTTCTGCTCTAATCTTTATTATATTCTTTCTTCTGGTGGCTGTGGGCTTCTTTTGCTGTTGTTTGTTTCAGTTGTGTAATTTATGTTTTGATTTTGTCCTTTTCTTCTTTTTCGATGTGTGCATCTAGTGCTATAAATTGACCTGCTTTTGCTGTGTCCCGAAGGTTTTGGTATGATGTGTTTTCATTCTTGCTTGATTCTAGGAATTTTTTTTATTCCATCTTTGATTTCTTCTATTACCCTGTGGTTTTTAATAAGCAGGGTGTTATTCAGTTTCCATGTAATTGATTTTTTTCTTGCTCTTCCTGTTGTTAATTTCTACTTTGATGGCATTGTGATCAGAGAAGATACTTCGTATTATCTCAATGTTTTGGATTTTGTTGAGGGTTGCTTTGTGGTCTAAGATGTAGTCTATTCTGGAATATGTTCCGCATGTTGGAAAAGAACGTGTACGTTGCAGCTGTTGGGTGGAGTGTTCTGTATATGTCTATGAAGTCAAGCTGGCTGACTGCGGCCTTTAGATCTTCTGTATCTTTGTTGAGTTTCTTTCTAGATGTTCTGTCCTTTACCAAGAGTAGTGTGTTGAAGTCTACCACGATTATTGTGGAACTGTCAATTTCTTTTTTCAGTGCTATTGGAGTTTGCTTTATGTATTTTGGAGCCCTATCATTGGAGGCATAGATATTTATTATGGTTATATCTTTCATGATGGATCATCCTTTTAATCATTATATAATGCCATTCTTTATCTTTTATGTTTGATTTTGTTATAAAGTCTCTTTTATCTGAGATTAGTATTGTCACTTCCACTCTTTTTTGGTAGCTGCTTACTTGATGTATTTTTTCCCCATCCTTTGATATTTAATACATTTATGTCTTTGTTGCTAAGGTGTGTCTCTCGTAGGCAGCATATTGATGGATCTTGTTTATTTTATCCATTCTATCACTCTATGGGTGCATTTAGGCCATTTACATTCAGTGTAATTATTGATAGGTGTGAGTTTACTGTTGTCATTTTGTAGTGCTTTTTTTTTTGTGGTGCTGATGTTTTCTTTCTTCCTTTTACTCTCCTGTTTTGAGTTTCTTTTGATTTTGTAGACTTTGTGTATACTGAGACTTTATGGTGCTCTTTATTTTGATGAGTAGGTTTGTTAACTTTCTTTGTGGTTACCTTGAAATTTATCCTTATCTTCCTAAGTTGGACCAGTTTTTTATTACTTGGTATCACCTTGCCTTCCTCTCTATTAGAAAGTTCTATACCTACACCATTTATTCCCTCTTTTATTGTTCTGACATTGCTGTCATTTATAGATTAACTCTGTTTCCCTGTCATTAATATTTTAGTTTTGATTAACCCTTGAGAGTTCATTTCCTAGATTGGTATCTGTGTCTTAGATTCAGGTTATCATCTGATGTTTTCTAAATGAAGGACTCTTTTTAATAATTCTTTTAAGTTTGGTTTAGTTTTTACATATTTCCTTAATTTCTGTTTACCTGGAAATGTCCTAATTTCACCATCATATTTGCATAAGAGTTTATAGGATATATTATTCTTGGTTGGCAATTTTTTTCTTTCAAGGTTTTATATATGTTATCCCATTGCCTTCTTGCCTGCATGGTTTCCACTGCATAAGCATAGCTTAGTCTTATTGTTTCCCCTCTGTATGTGACTTTTCGTTTTTCACGAGCTGCTCTCATGATTCTTTGTCTTTGGTTTTAGAGAGTGTGATTTATGATATGCCTTGGTGATTTTCTTTTCAGGTCTATCCTATATGAGGTTCACTGAGCTTCTTGGATGGTCAGCTTTTCATCTTTCATGATTTCAGAGAAGTTTCTGTCAGCAATTCTTCAATGATCCTCTCTGTGTTTTCAGTTTTCTCTCTGTTCTGGAACTCCGATCACCAGCAAATTTTTGCTTTCGATTGTATCCCGCCTCATTCTAGGATTTCTTCATTTTTCTTCATTCTTTTTTCTGATTATTCCTCAAAGTGGTATCCAAGTGTTTGTCTTCATTTTTGCTGATCCTGTCTTCCATTGTTTCAAACCTCTTCAGACCTTGTATGACACTGTCCATTTCTGAAATCTTCTTGTTTACCTTTCGGATCTCTAATTGCTGTTTTTTTTTTATGATTTCTAGTTGTGAATTTATCTTGACATTTTGTTCCTGTATTATTTTCCTGAATTCTTCCACTGGTTTGTCTGTCTTTTTCATGATTTTGTCTGCCTTTCCCATGATTTTGTCTATTTTTTTCCTCATTTTTGTCTGTGTTTTCCTTCAACTCTTGGATAGCTCTGACTATTGGAGATTTGAATTCCCTGTCAGGTAGTCCTACTGCCTTTTCTTCTACTGGAAAGTCATCTAGTGTTTTATTTTGGATGCCTACTGGAACCATCCTGTCCTTTTTTTTTCTATATTGTCTGCTGTTTTCAGGAAATTCGGTAGTTATTTTGTTTATTGATTGTAGATTTGTTTGTTTCCTCCTGCTTTTTTGTTTTATTTCATTATGTCTGAGCAGGTGGGCCGTGTGTTCTTTGTTGTTTGCTTGGCTGTGGGCACTATACTTCTCACCTACTTGTACAATGGCCAGGGCCAGTCACTCGGCTATGGTGCAGCAGGGGAGGTCCAGTGGGTGCTTTGTCGTCTGCTGGGAGCTCCTTGAAGCTGCTTTCCTGTACTCCCTGTCTGCCAATCTCCAACAGGAGTCCAAGATGGTGAATCCACAATGCGTTAGCTGATAAGGGACCTCCACTCTGTATCTCTCCTTGCTCTCTGTTCTCTGTCAGTTTCTTATTCCATTAGGTGCTTGGTTGAGTTCTTTATCTCTTCATTTGATGCTTAGGGTTCCAGGATTGATGTTTGTCTCTATTTTACTTAGTTTTTTGGGTCTTTGCTGTGGAAGGACAGCGTGGTGCTTCTGTCTATAGCACCATGTTGCCTACACCCTGGTCCTTTTCTTTTCTTGGAGGACAACAGATGTAGCTCCTTTGCCTTGTTTCCTGCCTGTAGAACTAAAATAGGCTGACAGTGTTCTTCCCTTTCATTCTTTAGCTGTCCCCTTCAGTCTAAGCTGATGGCTTCCTGCTGTGGTAGTTGGTTAGATCCATAAGTCAGAGGCTTAACCTCTTTAACAAAGATTGTGTAGCCACATCCTTGGTAAGTGTTCTAGGACACGTGGCCTTAGTTCACACAATTGAATTTTCCAAATCGTTAGGTTCTGTTTTCATTTTGCACAGTTCAAGTCCATCTCTTTCTTCTCACTTCTGACTATATGTGGCAAGAAGAAACCACGTGGCCCCTTTAAGATCTTGCTTAGAAATCTCATTGGCCAAATATCCAAGTTCATCATTTACAAGTTCTATCTTCCATCAAACATTTGAACATAATCCAGACAAGTTCTTTGCCACTGCATAAAAAAATTTCGCTCTTCCTTCATTGTCCAATCACATGTTCCTCATGTTCTTTTAAAGCCTCACCAGAAGCACATTTAAAGTCCACGTTTCTAGCAAAATTCTGTTGCTGGTGCCATACGTATTCTCTACAGTGATAGAGACTTTCTCTATAGCTCTCCTCACTTCCTTCTGAGTTCTCACCAAAACTGCCTTTGACATCCATAATTCTAACAACAGTCTCTTCAAGGTAATCTAGCCTTATCTAGGCACCTTAAAACTCTTCAAGCCTCTACTCATTACTCAATTCCAAAACTGGTTCTACATGTCAGGTATTAATTCCAGTATCAAACTCTCTTAGTTATCAAGTGTTGTTATAACAGAAATACCACAAGTGGGTGGCTTTACCAAACAAATTTATTTTCTCACAGTTTAGGAAGCTAGAAGTCTGAATTTAGGGTGCTGGCTCTAGGGGAACGTCTTCTCTCTCGGCTCTAGAAGAAGTTCCTTGTGTCGTCTGAGCTTCTGCTTACGGGTGACCTGCACTTGGCTTAGGACGTGGCTTTCACCATCTCTACCTGCTATTGTTGTTAGGTGCCGTAGAGTCGACCCTGACTCACAGCAACCCTACATGAAACACTGCCTGGTCCTGTACCGTCCTCAGAATTGTTGCCGTGTTCGAGCCCATTGTTGTCAGTTCATCTGATTGAGGGGCTCCCTCTTTTTCGCTGACCCTCTGCTTTAGCAAGCATGATGTGTTTCTCCAGGAACTGGGTCGGAAGTACAGCCAAGACAGACTTGTTCATTCTTCAGGCAGTCCATGGTCTATTCAGTATTCTTCACCAACACCCTAACTCAAATGCATCAGTTATCCTTCAGTCTTCCCTAGTCACTGTGCAGCTTCCACATGCATATGAGAACGAAAACACCACGGCTTGAGTCAGCTGGACCTTAGTCCTCAATGTGACATCTTTGCTTTTCAACACTTTAAAGTGGACTTTTGCCACAGATTTGCCCAATGCAATGCACTGTTTGATTTCTTGACTGCTGCTTCCATAGGTGTTGATTGTGGGTCCATGTAAAATGAAGTACTTGATAAATTCAATCTTTTCTCATTTATCATGATGTTGCTTATTGGTCCAGTTGTGAGGATTTTTGTTTTCTTTATGTTGAGGTGTGATCCACACTTAAGGCTATGATCTTTGATCTTCATCAGTAATTGCTTCAAGTCCTCTTCACTTTCAGCAAGCAAAGTTGTGTCCTCTGCATAACACAGGCTGTTAATGAGTCTTCCCCCAATCCTGATGACACATTCTTCTTCACATAGTCCAGCTTCTCAGATTATTTGTTCGGCATACAGATTGAATAAGTATGGTGAAAGGATATAACCCTGACACACGCCTTTCTTGACTTTAAACCACACAGTAGTCCCTTGTTCTGTTCGAATGACTACCTCTTGGTCTATGTACAGGTTCCTCATGAGCACAATGAAGTGTTCTGGAATTCTTATTCTTCCCATTGCTATCCATAATTTGTTATGATCCACACAGTCAAAAACCCTTGCATAGCCGATAAAACACAGGTGAACGTCTTTCTGGTATTCTGTGATTTCAGACAAGATCCATTTGACATCAGCAACGATATTGCTGGTTCCATGTCCTCTTTGGAATCTGGGTTGAATCTCTGGCAGTTCCTTGTAGGTGCACTGCTGCAACTGCTTTTGAATGATCTTCAGCAAAATTTTACTTTCGTGTGGTATTAATGGTATTATTCAATAATTTCTGCATTCGGCTGAATCACCTTTCTTAGGAATGGGCATAAATATGGATCTCTTCCAGTCGGTTGACCAGGTAGCTGTCTTCCAAATTTCTTGGCATAGATGAGTGAGCACTTCTAGTGCTCCATCTGTTTGTTGAAACATCTCAACTGGTATTCTGTCAATTCTTGGAGCCTTATTTTTTCCCCAATGTTCTCAGCGCAGCTTGGACTTCTTCCTTCAATACCATCCATTTTTGATTATATGCTACCTCCAGAAATGGTTGAATGTCGACTGATTCTTTTTATTGCAGTGACTCTGTGTATTCCTTCCATCTTCTTTTGATGCTTCCCACCTAGTTTAATATTTTGCTCACAGAATCTTCCAAAATTGCAACTCAAGGCTTGAATTTTTTCTTCAGTTCTTTCAGCTAGAGAAATGCCAAGCGTATTCTTCCCTTTTGGTTTTCTAACTCCAGGTCTTTGCACATTTCATTATAATACTTCATCTTTTTGAGCCTCCCTTTGAAATCTTCTGTTCAGCTCTTCTACTTCATCATTTCTTCCATTCGGTTTCGCTACTCTACATTCCAGGGCAACTTTCATAGTCTTTTCTGACATTCATTTTGGTCTTTTCTTTCTTTCTTGTCTTGTATTTTGGCCCTTGTGGAGTTGTTTTAAATTTCTTCCATTTCAACTTAAACTTGCATATGAGCAATTGATAGTCTGTTTGGCAGCTGGCCCCTGGTCGTATTCTAGCTGATGATATTTAGCTTCTCCATCGTCTCTTTCAACAGATGTAGTCTATTTGATTCCTGTGTATTCCATCTCGAAAGGTCCACAAGTACACTCATTGTTTATGTGCAGTAAAAAAAGGTATTTCCAATGAATACATCATTGTTCTTGTAAAATTGTATCATGTGATCTCTGGTGTCGTTTCTACCACCAAGGCCATATTTTCCAACTACTGATCCTTCTTTTTTGTTCCCAACTTTCACATTCCAATCACAATTATCAATGCATCTTAATTGCATGTCTGATCAATTTCAGACTGTAGAAGTGGTAAAAACTTCAATTTCTTCATCTTTGGCATTAATGGTTGGTTTATAAATTTGAATAACAGTCAAACTGGTCTTCCTTGTAGGTGTATGGATATTATCCTATCACTGACATCACTGAATTTCAGGATAGATCTTGAAATGTTCTTTTTGATGATGAAGGTAATGTCATTCCTCTTCAATCTGTCATTTCGGTATAACAGATCATATCATCGCCTGATTCAAAATGGCCAATACCAGGTCCATTTCAGCTCAGTAATGCCCAGGATATTGATCTTCAAGCATTCCATTTTTGACAACTTCCAATTTTCCTAGATTCATACTTCACACAGTCTACATTCTGATTACCAATGGATGTTTGCTGCTGTTTCTTCCCATTCTGAGTCGTGCTACATCAACAAATGAAGGTCCTGAAAGCTTTACTCCTTCCACATCAAGGTTAACTCTACTTTGAAGAGGTAGCTCTTCCCCAATCATATTTTGAGTCCCCTCTAACCTAAGTGGCTTGTCTTCCAGCACTATATCAGACAATGTTGTACTGCTATTCAAAATGTTTTCTCTGGCCAACTTTTTAGAAGTAGACTCTTCTTCCTAGTATGTCTTAGTCTGGAAGCTCTGCTGAAACCTGTCCACCACAGGTGACCCCGCTGATATTTGAAATACTGGTGTCATAGCTTCCAGCCCTGCAGCAACATGCAAGCCACCACTGTACTGCAAACTGACAAACTGACAGATAAGTGGAGGTCTCTACTTGCTAGTTTCCATTTAATCACTTTTATATTGAGAAAGAGATTTACTAAAGATACACCCTACACTAATCCTGTCTCATTAACATAACAAAGACAACCCATTCCCAAATGGGATTATAACCACAGGCATAGAGATTAGGATTTACAGCATATATTTTGGGGGGACACAGTTCAACCCATAACAAACACAAAAGCAGTAAGTTGAAGTAAAGTTGTATGAACTAAGGAACTGACTTCAGATGGTTAATTCAAATCCACAGGAACGAATGAAAAAAACCAGAAATGATAAGATTAATACAACAAAAGTTGTAAATATATAACTGATCACTCCTTTTTTCTCTTCTTTAAAAGACCTGAAGTTATGTAAAATAATTATTGTAATACATGTAACATGTATAACATTCATACCACAAAAAGAGGTAAAAGAATATAGCTGTAGAGGAGAAGTATTTCTATATTTCACTGGAATTAAGTCAGTATCAATCTGATTCTAACATGTATATGGTAAGCCCTAGAGCAACCACTAAAGAAACAACCCAAAAATATATGGTAAAAAAATAATTGTTAAAAAATTTAAATGATTCAATAGAAAATATTCCCTTAGTACAAAAGAAAACAGTAAAAGAGGAATAAAGGTACAAAAAAGACATGAGACACAGAAAACACGAAGTAAAACAGCTACATAAATCTAACTATACCAATAATAATATTAAATGAGAATGGATTAAACAATGCAACCAAAAGGCTAAGATTGTAAGACTGGCAAAAAAAAAAAAAAAAAAAAATCCAACTGTATGTTGTACACAGGAGACACACTTTAGATTTCTAGAAATAGTAGATTGAAAGTTAAAGGATGGAAAAATATGTATCATGCAAGCAGCAAATATAATAAAGTTGGAGTGATACACTAATATCAGACAAAACAGACTTTAATTCCAAAAATGTTAGTAGATGTAACGGATTGAATTGTGTCCCCCTCAAAATACGTATCAATTTGTCTGGGCCATGATTCCCAGTATTCTGTGGCGCTACAGAGCTTTGGAACACTTGCCCCAGCCGGGCAGATGCAGGCATGAGGCCTCTGGGGCCAAGAGGCCAAGGAACCAGGAAGCAGAAGCTGAAGAGACAACACAAGAAGCCGAGATGCCTCAGTCTCAAAAGGTACGGCCATGACCTCTGGGGTTCCAAAGGGTGGAGCCATGGCCTCTGGTGTTTCCAAAGGTGAAGTTGCCGCTCAGATGGAGGAGGAAAATAGTGCGCCTAAAGCCGAGGGGGCAGAGTTGCTGTCCCAGTGGCCTGGAAGGCGGAGCTGAAGCCTAGGGCCTAGGGGCCTCCTCTCAGAATCTGGAAAGTGTGGCCAATACCTAGAGTCTGGAGGCCAGTGCCATTGTGTCAATTGTCTCAGAGAACAGAGAATTATTTTCAAAGTTTTAAGGGCTAATATAATGCGTTCTGCTGACTTGCTGGGTACCTGTTATGCTTTCTTTCCCTTCAGTTTCTCCCGTTTGTGATAGAAAATGTCTAGCTTGTGCCCATTCTGCCATTGTACCATTGGAAGCAGATAACTTGTATTCTAGATTTCACAGATGAAGAGGAATTTTTGGATTCTGGACTTGAAGACTTTTGCTATGACATGATAGGGTGACTATGTTTTGCATGTTGCAGGGATGTGAATTTTGGGGGGCCAAAAGGTAGAGTGTAATGGATTGAACTGTGTCCCCCCAAAATATGTATCAATTTGGCTGGGCCATGATTCCCAGTATTCTGAGGTTGTCCTTCATTTCATGATTGTAATTTTATGTTAAAAAGGATTAGGGTGGGATTGTAACACCACCCTTACTCAGGTCACTTCCCTGATCCAAGGTAAAGGGAGTTTCCCAGGGGTGTGGCCTACACCACTTTTTCTATCTCAAGAGATAAAAGGAAAGGGAAGCAAGCAGAGAGCTGGGGACCTCATACCACTAAGAAAGCAGCACCAGGAGCAGAGTGTGTCCTTTGGACCCTGGTGTGTGCCTGCACCTGAGAAGCTCCTTGACCGTGGGAAGATCGAGGACAAGGGCCTTCCTCCAGCACTGACAGAGAGAGAAAGCCTTCCTCTGATGCCTTGAATTTGGACTTTTAGCCTACTTTACTGTGAGGAAATAAACTTCTTTGTTAAAGCCATCCACTTACAGTATTTCTGTTACAGCAGCACTAGATAACTAAGACAGCAGAGATAAAGCAAGACGTTTTATGATAGAGTTAATACACCAGGAAGACATAACAATTATAAACATATGTGCACTTAATAACGGAGCACCGAAACACATGAAGCAAGAACTTACAGAAATGAAGGGAGAACTATACGATTTGACAATAATAGTTGGAGAGTTCAATACCTCACTTTCAATAATGGATAGAACTAGTCAGAAGATCAACAAGGAAATAGAAGGTTTGAAAAACGTTATAAACCAACCAGATCTCAAGGACATCTGCAGGACACTTTACCCAACAACAACATTCCAAGTGCACAGGAAATAGTCTCCAAAATAGATCATATGCTAGGTGATGAAATAAACCTCAATGAATTTAAATGGATAGGTATAATACAGACCATGTTCTATTAACCACAATGAAATAAAATTAGAAATAATAGAAAAATATTTGGTAAAGTCACAACTATATGGAAATTAAGTAACATACTCCTAAATAAGCAATTAGTTGAAAAGGAAAATAGGAACTACTTTGAGTTGAATGAAAATGAAGGAACAACAAACCCAAACTTACAAGATACAGCTAAAGCTGTGTTTTAAGGCACACACACAAAAAAAGAGTAAACTAAACCTAACAGAAGCAGAAGAGGAGAAATAAGATTAAAGTGGAAATTAATGAAACAGAGAACAGAAAAAAACAATCAAACCAAAAGCTGGCTCTTTGTAAAGATCAACAAAATTGGCAGGCCTTACCAAGACTGATGAAGAAAAAGTGAGAAAAGACTCAAATTACTAGATTTAGAAATGAAAGAGGGAAATTACTACCAACCTTACAGAAATAAAAAGGATTATAAAGAAACACTATGAAAACTGCACAGCAACAAATTTGATAACTTAGATGACATAGACAAATTCCTACAAAGACACAAACTACCTAAACTGACCAACAGGAAACAGACCATCTCAACAGACCTATAACAAGAGATTAAATTAGTAAAACACAAAAACGCCCCACAAAGAAAAGCCCAGGCCCAGATGGCTTCACCCCTGAATTCTACAAAACATTTAAAAAAGAATTTTTCACAAACTCTTCCAAGAACAGGGAAGGAGGGAACACTTCTCAACTTATTTCATAAGGCCAGTATTACCTGGATACCAAAAACAGACAAAGGCACCAGAAGAAAAGAAAACTAGAGACCAATATTTCTTAAGAATATGGATGCAAAAAATCTTCAACAAAATGCTAGCAAACAAAATTCAGCAACATATAAAAAGAACTAGGCTTCATCAACAAGTGGGATTTATTCCGGGAACGCAAGATTGGTTTAACATCCCCAAATCAATTAATGCAATACCCCATATCGGTAGAATAAAAAAACAAAAATCATGTGACCTTTCAATAGATGCAGGAAAAGCATTTTTAGAAACCCAATACCCTTTCATAAGAAAATCATTAAACAAACTAAGAATTGAAAAGAATTTTCTCAACCTAACAAAGAACTTCTGTGAAAAACCCACAGCTAACTTCATACTTAATAGTGAATGACCGGGTGTTTTCAGGAATAGACAAAAATGTCCACTCTCACCACTTTTATTCAAGATTGCACTGGAGGATCTAGCCAGGGCAATTGCCCCAAAACCCAGTGCTGTCAAGTCGATTCTCACTCACAGAGACCCTATAAGACAGAGTAGAACTGCCCCCATAGAGTTTCCAAGGAGTGCCTGGTGGATTCGAACTGCTGACCCTTTGGTTAGCAGCCGTAGCACTTAACCACTAGGCCACCAGGGCACTTAGGGAATAAGAGTCATCCAGACTGGAAAGGAGGAAGTAAACCTATCTCGACTAGCAGATGATATGATCCTCATATACAGAATACCCTGAAGAATCCACCGAAACTATTGTATCTAATAAAACAGTTAAAAAGGACTGCAGTATATACAAAAAAATCATTATTTCTATACACTTGCAATGAAGAATCTGAAAATAAAATTATGAAAATAATTCTACTTAAAATAGTTATCAAAAAATAAAATACTTGGGGAATAAATTCATGAAGTGCAAAAGTAAAAATCTGAAAACTACAAAACACTGTTGAAATAAAGAAGATCTAAATAACTAGAAAGACATTCCAAGACTCTTAGAAGAAAACATAGGGGTAATTCTTCATGACTTCAAATTTGACAATGGATTCTCACCTATGACACTAAAAGGACAAACAAGAGAATAAAAAAAATGATAAATTAGACCGTCAAAATTAAAAACATTTGTGCATCAACTGACATTATCAAGAAAGTGAAAAGACAATCTGAAGAATGGGAGAAAATGTTTACAAGTTATATATCTGATAAAAGTTTAATATTCAGAATATATAAAGAACTCCTACAACTCAAAAACAAAACGACAAACAACAACACAATTTAAAAATGGGCAAAGGACTTGAATAGGCATTTACCCAAAGAAGATGTACACATGGCTGATAAGCATCTAAAAAGATGCTCAATATCGTTACTCATCAGTGAAATGCAAATCAAAAGCACAAAGAGATGCCGTTTCACACTCAATAGGATGCGAGAAAAAAAAAGTCAGACAGTGAGTGCTGGCGAGAATTCGGAGAACTGGGAAAGCCCCCGCACTGCTGGCTGGATGGCAAATGCTGAAGCTCCTGCGGAAAGCACTCTGGCAGCTCCTCAAATGACTGAGCACACAGTTACCTCATGACCCAGCAATTTCACTCTTAGGTGTATATTCAAAAGAAATAAGAACATACGCCTGCACAAAACTCACACACAAATTCATAACAACATTACTCATAAAAGACAGCAGGAACAATGCGAATTTCCATCCACTGACGAATGGATAGATACCATAGGATATGTCCACACAACCAAACGTTATTTGGTTATATATGTGACACATGCCACAATGTGGACAAACCCTGAAAACTTTCTGGTAAGTAAAAGAAGCCAGTCACAAATGACCACGTATAGCATGATCCTACTCATATGAAACATCCAGACAGGAAATCCGTGGAGAGAGAAAGTCCATTAGTGGGTGACACCCAAAGCGCACACAATTTCTCACTGAGGTGATAAAAATACTCTAAAATTGACTGGTGATGGCTGTATATATCTGTAAATATACCAAAAACCACTGAACTGTACATTTTAACAGGGTGAATTGTATGGTACGTGAATTATATCTCAATAAAGCTGCCTAAACACATACAGACATACATACACAGGCAAACACACACACAAAGGAAATAAAGTACTGACGCATGCTACAGCATGGCTCAGCCTTGAAAACATTATGAAAAATAGAAGAACCCGGACACAAAAGGCCAAATATTGTATGATTCTACTTCTGTGAAATGTGCAACATAAGCAAATCTACTAACGGGGCAGAATGCAGATTAGTGGTGGCCAGGGTCTGTGGGGAAGGTGCATGGGGAGTGCCTGCTTGCTTCATGGCTACAGGGTTTCTTTCTGGAGTGGTGAAAACATTCTGGAATTAGATAACGGTGGTGGTTGCACAACACTGTGAATATACTAAAAAAAAAATTATAACTCTTCAAAACAGTTAAAATGTTGAATTTTATCACAGTGATTTTAAAAATCTGGTAACTGACTTGTAACAAAAGAAAGCAACACCAAAGAGGGTCTGAATTTCCTGTTCCCTCCATGCCGGTTTCGCAGTGCCAACCAGGGATGCACTGAGAGTGAGAGCAGCAACCCCCGGCCCTCCCTGCCATTGCAAGTTGATCACCAGCTGGCTTCAGGGCCCTCATCCTACCGCTGGTGTGAAGCCAAGGGCCACTGCTGCAAGAGACAATTCCAGCTCCTGACCCACACAAGGACACAGGACATGGTCCCAAGGACAGGCCCTGTTGATCAATGTGCCACCTCACTCACCAAGCACCCTCTCTGCTTCCAAGTGCCTGCAAAAGAGGGATGGACTCTTCGGCGGCCTCAGGTATTGGACTGAGTCAGAGCTGGGCCTCTGCTTCCCTGACGCAGAGACTGCCCCCTGCACTGGTTCTGGTTTGGATGAAAACATCCCATCTTTTTAGGCTATGGTGGCTGGAATTATTTCGCATACTAGAAAGATGAATATTTAGCCCAGGATGTCTGAAGGAGAAGCAGCAGCTCAAATACTAAAGCTACAAAGTAATCCCCGAGCACGCAGAGAGCGTCAGAAGAGGAGGTCGGAGCAGACTGCTCCACGGCTGTCTGAGGAAGCGCAGGCAGGCAAGTGCTCACACACGTTCTCCACAATCACTGCTTTTATTTCGCTCTTAAGATAAGCCATCAACGGGGAACTGTCCCAAGCAGGGGCCCTGCGCACCAGTGTCTCTGGTTCTCACAGGAGCAACAAAGCAGGTGTGCGCTGAAGAAACGGAGGATGAGGACCAGCCCCTTCAGGAGGGGCTCTCAAGTCAGCGTTTTGCCTACGATGATGGAGATGATGGAGGCGAGGCTCAGGAAAAAGGTGGATTCTCCCAAATACACAGTTCCTCGCGATAGTTCCTCCTCAATTGTTTGAAAGGGAAAGATATCCCTCTCAATATTAGTAGGTCCTCCATCGTTGCAACGCATACTACTACAACAACGAACGTAATAGAAATTCGTGTATCTTGTGATTTTTCTTGGTGCTTCTGGGGGCACTTCAACCGGATATAAAAATGTGCAGTTGAATGTACAGTTTTTGTAAACAAGGAGTTCACGAGAGTTCAAACCTAAAAAAGAGATAAAAAATCCCTGATTTCAGGGTTTCTGCCTACAAAGCATGTAAACCACACGTAACTGTGACCAGCTCCACCTTCACATTCCACATCCCCAAATGTTACAGCGCTGCCTAGAACTCTTGACTGAGGCATCATGTTCAAGCCCGCTAGGGGATCTGGTTACCCCAAGAGCTACCTCTCCGGCAGACGTTTTTCGCTCCATGCTACCATCTTCATCTCCGCCTCTACTCCTCCCTAAAAAGTGCTACAGTTTCATGGGCTCTGAATAGCATCGCATGTGCCCTTATAAGAGACACATAGAGAAAAGGAGACACACACACAGAGAAGGCAATGAGAAGACAAAGACGCAGGTTGGAGCGAGGCATCTACAAGCTGAGGACTGTGGGAGCCTCCAGAAGCTGGGAGAGGCCTGGAGTGGATGCTCTGCTCCCTCAGATCCTCCAGGGCAAGTGCCATCCTGCCAACACTCTGACCTCTGCCTTCTGGCCCCCAGAGTGGCAGAAGACAAATTTCTGTTGTTTCCAGCCACTGGGTTTTCGGCAGTTTGTTATCGAAGCCCTAGTGTAAAATGGTGGCAGTAGTATCAGAACCTGCCTAACTTCAGCGGTGGTAATGACCAGCATCAGCCAAAGCTGATTCCTATGAGATGGACGTCAGGCACACTTCCACCCTCCAAACTTTTTACCAATTCTGACACCAGTTGTCCCTCTCACGGCACTCTTTACTTCTCTTCTGGGTTCGACAGTCTGTTACGATAGTCACACAAAACTCAAACAGACCACACTTACACTTAAGTGGTTTATTAAGGAAGTAACAAGATAAAGGATTAGAAAGCATGTCGGCAAACTCTCCCCTCGTCACTGCAGAGCAGCTCTCTTAGTTTCTCTAGACTGTGCAGGCCTCCTCTCAGCCCCCTCATGGCAGGCTTCCTCTTGGTCCCCTGAGGACATGCTCCTCTTGGCCCTGCCATGTGTCATCACCAACTCTGCTGCAGGGCCCTTTCTGGCCCCTTCCAGGCCTCTTGCTGTATTCAGCGTTACAGCCCTTGACCTGTTTTACAGCTCTTTTAGGCAGTTTGTTGCCTCCTTTCTCTCTCTGCTTCTCTCTTCTTTCTGCTTCTCTTCCCTCTTCTTTTGGAGAAATCTCTGAGGGGCTGGCTGCATGTATACACAACTCCTTGTCAATTTCAAGCCATGGCCCCTCCCAGTGAGGAGCCACAAACTGACCAGTCCCTCTTGGTGGACCACAGACACTTCATTTGCATAGCAGGCTACATGCACTTAACTTGCATAGTTTATAGTCACTTCATTTGTATAGTCTACTATCACTTCATTTACATAGTCTATTGACCAATCCTTTCAAGATGATACCAATCGCAGAGCAGGCTGCAGCCCAGGGTCAGACAAGGAGTCTCAAACCACAAGTTGATTACAGCTTAGCTAGGAAATGTTAATCAACCTGGACAAAAGTAGCGAAACCCTGTGGGGTAGAAAACTAGGGCAAAGGTAACTCCTCAGAACTAAGCAGAAAAATCTCTCAAACTGTTTTTCCAAAGAACCAAGGCAAAAGAAACTCATTTCACTACACCTAGCAAACTAGTCCTTCATGCGTCTGTCCTGTCAGTTTGTCATACTGTGGGGGCTTGCCTGTTGCTGTGATGCTGGAAGCTATGCCACCAGTATTCAGATACCAGCAGGGTCACCCGTGGCAGACAGGTTTCAGCTGAGCTTCCAGACCAAGGCAGACTAGGAATTAGCCAGCGAAAACCTTATGAATAGCAGCTGAACCGTGTCTGATATACTGCCGGAAAATGAATCCCTCAGGCAGGAAGGCACTCAAAAGACGACTGGGGAAGAGCTGCCTCTACTAAATAGAGTCGACCTTAATGATGTGGATGGAGTCAAGCTTTCGGGACCTTCATTTCATGTGCCATGACTCAAAATGAGAAGAAACAGCTGCAAATACACATTAATAATCAGAACATGAAATGTATGATGTATGAATCTAGAAAAATTGGAAATCATCAAAAACGAAATGTAACACATAAACATCGATATCCTAGGCATTAGTGAACTGAAATGGACTGGTATTGGCCGTTTTGAACTGGACAATCATTTGGTCTACTATGGTGGGAATGACAAATTGAAGATAAACGGTGCTTCATTCATCATCAAAAAGAACATTTCAAGATCTATCCTGAAGTATAACACTGTGATAGGATAATATCCATATGCCTATAAGGAAAACCAATTAATACGAATATTATTCAAATTTACACACCAACCATTAAAGTCAAAGATGAAGAAACTGAAGGTTTTTACCAACTTCTGCAGTCTGAAATTGATCAAACATGCAATCAGGATGCATTGATAATTACTAGTAACCAGAATGCGAAAATTGGAAACAAAGAAGGAGGATCAGTAGTTGGAAAATATGGCCTTGGCGACAGAAATGATGCCAGAGATCCCATGATAGAATTTTGCAAGAGCAATGACTTCTTCGTTGCAAATACCTTTCTTCGCTACATAAACGGCAACTATCTATACAAGGGGACCTGCCAGATGGAACACACAGGAATCAAATCTACTACATCTGCAGAAAGAGACGATGGAAAAGCTCGATGTCATCTGTCAGAACAAGGCCAGGGGCCAACTGCAGAGCAGACCATCAATTGCTCATATGCAAGTTCAAGCTGAAACCGAAGAAAATTAAAACAAGTCCATGAGAACCAAAGTATGGCCGTGAATATATCCTACCTGAATTTAAAAACCATCTCGAGAATAGATCTGACATGTTGAAAACTAACGACCTAAGACCAGTTGAGTTGTGGAATGACATCATACATGAAGAAATCAGAAGGTCATTAAAAAGACAGGAAACAAAGAAAAGACCAAGATGGATGTCAGAGGAGACTCTGAAACTTGTTCTTAAACATCGAGTAGCTAAAGCAAAAGGAAGAAATGATGAAATAAAAAAAAACTAACAAGGGGCGGAGCCAAGATGGCGGACTAGGCAGACGCTACCTCGGATCCCTCTTACAACAAAGACACGGAAAAACAAGTGAATCGATCACATACATAACAATCTACGAACCCTGAACAACAAACGCAGATTTAGAGACGGAGAACGAACTAATACGGGGAAGCAGCGATTGTTTCCAGAGCCTGGAGCCAGCGTACCAGTCAGGTACGGCACAAACACAGAGAGCGGCTCCACCCCCCTGAACTAACCCCGGGAGGGGGACCAGGCGGTTCCACGGGCGGCGTGGGACACAGCCAGTAGGAGAAGTCCCCGGGAGGCAGTGACTGGTCTTGGAGCAGAAAGAGCAGCATCCGAGCCGGGGAACCGTCCCGCCGGGATTTGGACTGGACGCAGGTACGCCATAAACACGGAGAGTTGCTCCACCCCCCTGAACTAACCCCGGGAAGGGGACCAGCCGGGTCGTGCGGGCGGCGTGGGACGCAGCCAGTAGGAGAAGTCCCCGGGAGGCTGCGACTGGTATTGCAGCAGGGAGAACAGCGTCCCAGCCGGGACACTCGGTCACGGCACAAGCACGGGGAGCTGCTCCACCCATCTGAACTAACCCCAGGAGGAGGCCCAACTGGTTCTCGGAGGTGGCACGGCCCCGCAGCTGGAGGGACGAGAACTGATTTTGGAGTCGAGAGTGAACCGTCCCAGTAGGGGAGCCTTGATGCTGGGCGTGGGGCTGGAAGCGGAGGATCTGACCGTGACTTCAGCGGGCCAGACCCCCCGGGGGGCAATCTCCACACAGCCAGCACACATAGGCGACGCGACCGCGGGAATCTCAGATATAATAGCCATTCCAAGCAAGACAAGCAACTCTGGCTATATTCTGAGGTGCTACTCTCCTATCTCTCTGTTCCCTCCCCCACCCTCCCCAGTCGGCTTCATTAACATCTGAATAGCCTGAGCCAGAGGGAGAACTCTGATAGGGATCTGACTGCATTTTTTTTTAGCAGATTTTCTGGAAAAACTAGTTTCCCAGTGATGGCTCGGAGACAACAATCCATATCAAACCACTTAAAGAAGCAGACCGGGACAGCTTCTCCAACCCCCCAAACAAAAGAATGAAAACCTTTCCCAAATGAAGATACAATCTTGGAATTATCAGATACAGAATATAAAAAACTAATTTACAGAATGCTTAATGATATCACAAATGAAATTAGGATAACTGCAGAAAAAGCCAAGGAACACACTGATAAAACTGTTGAAGAACTCAAAAAGATTATTCAAGAACATACTGGAAAAATTAATAAGTTGCAAGAATCCATAGAGATACAACATGTAGAAATCCAAAAGATTAACAATAAAATAACAGAATTAGACAACGCACTAGGAAGTCAGAGGAGCAGACTCGAGCAATTAGAATGCAGACTGGGACATCTGGAGGACCAGGGAATCAACACCAACATAGCTGAAAAAAAATCAGATAAAAGAATTAAAAAAAATGAAGAAACCCTAAGAATTATGTGGGACTCTATCAAGAAGGATAACCTGCGGGTGACTGGAGTCCCAGAACAGGGAGGGGCGACAGAAAACACAGAGAAAATAGTTGAAGAACTCCTGACAGAAAACTTCCCTGACATCATGAAAGACGAAAGGATAGCTATCCAAGATGCTCATCGAACCCCATTTAAGATTGATCCAAAAAGAAAAACACCAAGACATATTATCATCAAACTCACCAAAACCAAAGATAAACAGAAAATTTTAAAAGCAGCCAGGGAGAAAAGAAAGGTTTCCTTCAAGGGAGAATCAATAAGAATATGTTCTGACTACTCAGCAGAAACCATGCAGGCAAGAAGGGAATGGGACGACATATACAGAATACTGAAGGAGAAAAACTGCCAGCCAAGGATCATATATCCAGCAAAACTCTCTCTGAAATATGAAGGTGAAATTAAGATATTTACAGACAAACACAAGTTTAGAGAATTTGCAAAAACCAAACCAAAGCTAAAAGAAATACTAAAGGATATTGTTTGGTCAGAGAACCAATAATATCAGATATCAGCACAACACAAGGTCACAAAACAGAACGTCCTGATATCAACTCAAATAGGGAAATCACAAAAACAAATTAAGATTAATTAAAAAAAAAATACACATAACAGGGAATCATGGAAGTCAATAGGTAAAAGATCACAATAATCAAAAAGAGGGACTAAATACAGGAGGCATTGAACTGCCATATGGAGAGTGATACAAGGCGATATAGAACAATACAAGTTAGGTTTTTACTTAGAAAAATAGGGGTAAATAATAAGGTAACCACAAAAAGGTATAACAACTCTATAACTCAAGATAAAAACCAAGAAAAACGTAACGACTCAACTAACAAAGTCAAGCACTATGAAAATGAGGATCTCACAATTTACAAAGAAAAACGCCTCAACACAAAAAAGTATGTGGAAAAATGAAATTGTCAACAACACACATAAAAAGGCATCAAAATGATAGCACTAAAAACTTATTTATCTATAATTACCCTGAATGTAAATGGACTAAATGCACCAATAAAGAGACAGAGAGTCACAGACTGGATAAAGAAACACGATCCATCTATATGCTGCCTACAAGAGACACACCTTAGACTCAGAGACACAAACAAACTAAAACTCAAAGGATGGAAAAAAGTATATCAAGCAAACAATAAGCAAAAAAGAAGAGGAGTAGCAATATTAATTTCTGACAAAATAGACTTTAGACTTAAATCCACCACAAAGGATAAAGAAGGACACTATATAATGATAAAAGGGACAATTGATCAGGAAGACATAACCATATTAAATATTTACGCACCCAATGACAGGGCTGCAAGATACATAAATCAAATTTTAACAGAATTGAAAAGCGAGATAGATACCGCCACAATTATAGTAGGAGACTTCAACACACCACTTTCGGAGAAGGACAGGACATCCAGTAAGAAGCTCAACAGAGACACGGAAGATCTAATTACAACAATCAACCAACTTGACCTCATTGACTTATACAGAACTCTCCACCCAACTGCTGCAAAATATACTTTTTTTTCTAGCGCACATGGAACATTCTCTAGAATAGACCACATATTAGGTCATAAAACAAACCTTTACAGAGTCCAAAACATCGAAATATTACAAAGCATCTTCTCAGACCACAAGTCAATAAAACTAGAGATCAATAACAGAAAAACTAGGGAAAAGAAATCAAATACTTGGAAAATGAACAATACCCTCCTGCAAAAAGACTGGGTTATAGAAGACATCAAGGAGGGAATAAGGAAATTCATAGAAAGCAACGAGAATGAAAATACTTCCTATCAAAACCTCTGGGACACAGCAAAAGCAGTGCTCAGAGGCCAATTTATATCAATAAATGCACACATACAAAAAGAAGAAAGAGCCAAAATCAGAGAACTGTCCCTACAACTTGAACAAATAGAAAGTGAGCAACAAAAGAATCCATCAGGCACCAGAAGAAAACAAATAATAAAAATTAGAGCTGAACTAAATGAATTAGAGAACAGAAAAACAATCGAAAGAATTAACAAAGCCAAAAGCTGGTTCTTTGAAAAAATTAACAAAATTGATAAACCATTGGCTAGACTGACTAAAGAAATACAGGAAAGGAAACAAATAACCCGAATAAGAAATGAGAAGGACCACATCACAACAGAACCAAATGAAATTAAAAGAATCATTTCAGATTATTATGAAAAATTGTACTCTAACAAATTTGAAAACCTAGAAGAAATGGATGAATTCCTGGAAAAACACTACCTACCTAAACTAACACATTCAGAAGTAGAACAACTAAATAGACCCATAACAAAAAAAGAGATTGAAAAGGTAATCAAAAAACTCCCAACAAAAAAAAGCCCTGGCCCGGACGGCTTCACTGCAGAGTTCTACCAAACTTTCAGAGAAGAGTTAACACCACTACTACTAAAGGTATTCCAAAGCATAGAAAATGACGGAATACTACCCAACTCATTCTATGAAGCCACCATCTCCCTGATACCAAAACCAGGTAAAGACATTACAAAAAAAGAAAATTATAGACCTATATCCCTCATGAACATTGATGCAAAAATCCTCAACAAAATTCTAGCCAATAGAATCCAACAACACATCAAAAAAATAATTCACCCTGATCAAGTGGGATTTATACCAGGTATGCAAGGCTGGTTTAATATCAGAAAAACCATTAATGTAATCCATCACATAAATAAAACAAAAGACAAAAACCACATGATCTTATCAATTGATGCAGAAAAGGCATTTGACAAAGTCCAACACCCATTTATGATAAAAACTCTTACCAAAATAGGAATTGAAGGAAAATTCCTCAACATAATAAAGGGCATCTATGCAAAGCCAACAGCCAATATCACTCTAAATGGAGAGAACCTGAAAGCATTTCCCTTGAGAACAGGAACCAGACAAGGATGCCCTTTATCACCGCTCTTATTCAACATCGTGTTGGAAGTCTTAGCCAGGGCAATTAGGCTAGACAAAGAAATAAAAGGTATCCGGATTGGCAAGGAAGAAGTAAAGTTATCACTATTTGCAGATGACATGATTATATACACAGAAAACCCTAAGGAATCCTCCAGAAAACTACTGAAACTAATAGAAGAGTTTGGCAGAGTCTCAGGTTATAAAATAAACATACAAAAATCACTTGGATTCCTCTACATCAACAAAAAGAACACCGAAGAGGAAATAACCAAATCAATACCATTCACAGTGGCCCCCAAGAAGATAAGATACTTAGGAATAAATCTTACCAAGGATGTAAAAGACCTATACAAAGAAAACTACAAAGCTCTACTACAAGAAATTCAAAAGGACATACTTAAGTGGAAAAACATACCTTACTCATGGATAGGAAGACTTAACATAGTAAAAATGTCTATTCTACCAAAAGCCATCTATACATTTAATGCACTTCCGATCCAAATTCCAACGTCATATTTTAAGGGGATAGAGAAACAAATCACCAATTTCATATGGAAGGGAAAGAAGCCCTGGATAAGCAAAGCACTACTGAAAAAGAAGAAGAAAGTGGGAGGCCTCACCTTACCTGACTTCAGAACCTATTATACAGCCACAGTAGTCAAAACAGCCTGGTATTGGTACAACAACAGACACATAGACCAATGGAACAGAATTGAGAACCCAGACATAGATCCATCCACGTATGAGCAGCTGATATTTGACAAAGGACCAGTGTCAACTAACTGGGGAAAAGATAGCCTTTTTAACAAATGGTGCTGGCATAACTGGATATCCATTTGCAAAAAAATGAAACAGGACCCATACCTCACACCATGCACAAAAACTAACTCCAAGTGGATCAAAGACCTAAACATAAAGACTAAAACGATAAAGACCATGGAAGAAAAAATTGGGACAACCCTAGGAGCCCTAATACAAGGTATAAACAGAATACAAAACATTACCAAAAATGATGAAGAGAAACCCGATAACTGGGAGCTCCTAAAAATCAAACACCTATGCTCATCTAAAGACTTCCCCAAAAGAGTAAAAAGACCACCTACAGATTGGGAAAGAATATTCAGCTATGACATCTCCGAGCAGCGCCTGATCTCTAAAATCTACATGATTCTGTCAAAACTCAACCACAAAAAGACAAACAACCCAATCAAGAAGTGGGCAAAGGATATGAACACACATTTCACTAAAGAAGATATTCAGGCAGCCAACAGATACATGAGAAAATGCTCTCGATCATTAGCCATTAGAGAAATGCAAATTAAAACTATGATGAGATTCCATCTCACACCAGCAAGGCTGGCATTAATCCAAAAAACACAAAATAATAAATGTTGGAGAGGCTGCGGAGAGATTGGAACTCTCATACACTGCTGGTGGGAATGTAAAATGGTACAACCACTTTGGAAATCTATCTGGCGTTATCTTAAACAGTTAGAAATACAACTACCATACAACCCAGAAATCCCACTCCTAGGAATATACCCTAGAGATACAAGAGCCTTCATACAAACAGATATATGCTCACCCATGTTTATTGCAGCTCTGTTTACAATAGCAAAAAGTTGGAAGCAACCAAGGTGTCCATCTACGGATGAATGGGTAAATAAATCGTGGTATATTCACACAATGGAATACTACGCATCGATAAAGAACAGTGAGGAATCTGTGAAACATTTCATAACATGGAGGAACCTGGAAGGCATTATGCTGAGCGAAATTAGTCAGAGGCAAAAGGACAAATATTGTATAAGACCACTATTATAAGATCTTGAGAAATAGTAAACCTGAGAAGAACATATACTTTTGTGGTTACGAGGGGGGGAGGGAGGGAGGGTGGGAGAGGGTTTTTTATTGATTAATCAGTAGATAAGAACTGCTTTAGGTGAAGGGAAAGACAACACTCAATACATGGAAGGTCAGCTCAATTGGACTGGACCAAAAGCAAAGAAGTTTCCGGGATAAAATGAATGCTTCAAAGCTCAGCGGAGCAAGCGCGGGGGTCTGGGGAACATGGTTTGCGGGGACTTCTAAGTCAATTGGCAAAATAATTCTATTATGAAATCATTCTGCATCCCACTTTGAAATGTGGCATCTGGGGTCTTAAATGCTAACAAGCGGCCATCTAAGATGCAGCAATTGGTCTCAACCCACCTGGAGCAAAGGAAAATGAAGAACACCAAGGCCACACGACATCTAAGAGCCCAAGAGACAGAAAGGGCCACATGAACCAGAGACCTACATCATCCTGAGACCAGAAGAACTAGTTGGTGCCCGGCCACAATCGATGACTGCCCTGACAGGGAGCACAGCAGAGGACCCCTGAGGGAGCAGGAGATCAGTGGGATGCAGACCCCAAATTCTCATAAAAAGACCAAACTTAATGGTCTGACTGAGACTGGAGGAATCCCGGCGGCCATGCTCCCCAGACCTTCTGTTGACACAGGACAGGAACCATCCCCGAAGACAACTCATCAGAAATGAAAGGGACTGGTCAGCGGGTGGGAGAGAGACGCTGATGAAGAGTGAGCTAATTATATCAGGTGGACACTTGAGAGTGTGTTGGCAACTCTTGTCTGGAGGGGGGATGGGAGGATAGAGAGAGAGGGAAGCAGGCAAAATTGTCAAGAAAGGAGAGACTGAAAGGGCTGACTCAAGAGGGGGAGAGTAAGTTGGAGTAGGGAGTGAGATGTATGTAAACTTATATGTGACAGACTGATTGGATTTGTAAACGTTCACTTGAAGCTTAATAAAAGTTATTAAAAAAAAAAACTAACAAAAGATTTCAAAGGACAGCTCGAGAAGACAGAGTAAAGTATTAAAACAACACGTACAAAGTGCTGTCGATAGAAAACCAGAAGGAAAGAACATGCTCAGCATTTCTGAAGCTGAAAGAACTGAAGAAAAAATTCAAGCCTGAAGTTGCAATAGTGAAGGATTCTATGGGGAAAATATTAAATGGCACAGGAAGCATCAAAAGAAGATGGAAGGAATGCACAGAGTCACTGTAACAAAAAGAATTGGTCGACATGCAAACACCTTTCTTCAAGAGAGGTGGCATATGATCAGGAACCGATGGTACTGAATGAAGAAGTCCAAGCTACTCTGAAGGCATTGGCAAAAAACAAGGCTCCAGGAATTGACAGGTACCAATTGAGGTGTTTCCACAGACAGATGCAGCATTGGAAGTGCTCGTTTGTCTATGCCAAGAAATGTGGAAGACAGCTACCTGGCCAACTGAGTGGAAGAGATTCATATATATGCCTATGCCCAAGAAAGGTGATCCAAGTGAATGCAGAAATTATCGACCAATATCATTAAGACCACATGCAAGTAAAACTTTTCTGAAGATCATTTGAAAGTGGCTGCAGCAGTATATCAACAGAGCACTGCCAGAAATTCAAGCCAGACTCAGAAGAGGACATAGAACCAGAGATATAAGGGCTGATGTCAGATGGATCCTGGCTGAAAGCAGAGAATACCAGAAAGATATTTACCTGTGTTTTACTGACTATGCAAAGGCATTCAGCTGTGTAGATCATAACAAATTATGGATAACATTGCAAAGAACGGGAATTCCAGAACACTTCATTGTGCTCATGAGGAACCTTTACATAGATCGAGAGACAGATGTCTGAACAGAACAAGAGAATACTGTATGGTTTAAAGTCAGGAAAGGTGTGCGTCAGAGTTGTATCCTTTCACCGTACCTATTCAATCTGTATGCTGGGCAAATAATCTCAGAAGCTGGACTATATGAAGAAGAACAAGGCATCAGGATTGGAGGAAGACTCATTAACAACCTGCGTTATGCAGATGACACAACCTTGCTTGCTGAAAGTGAAGAGGACTTGAAGCACTTACTAGTGAAGATCAAAGACCACAGCCTTCAGTATGGATTACACCTCGACATAGGGAAAACAAAAATCCTCACAACCTGGACCAGTGAGCAACATCATGATAAATGGAGAAAAGATTGAAGTTGTCAAGGATTTCATTTTACTTGGATTCACAATCAACAGCCATGGAAGCGGCAATCAAGAAATTGAAAGACGCACTGCACTGGACAAACCTGCTGCAAAGGACCTCTTCAAAGTGTTGAAGAGCAAAGATGTCACAGACTACGGTGGGCCTGATGGTGTTTTCCATCACCTCATATACATGCAAAAACTGGACGATGAATAAGGAAGACCGAGGAAGAACTGACGCCTTTGAATTTGGTGTTGGCAAAGAATATTGAATATACCGTGGACTGCCAGAAGAATGAACAAATCTGTCTTGGAAGAAGTACAGCCAGAATGCTCCTTAGACGCAAGGATGGCGAGACGCCGTCTCACATACTTTGGACGTGTTGTTCAAGAGGGATCAGTCCCTGGAGAAGAACATCATGCAGGTAAACTAGGGAGTCAGTGAAAAAGAGGAAGACCCTTAAGGAGATGAACTGACACAATGGCTCCAACGATGGACTCAAGCAGAACAATGATCATGAGGATGGCGCAGGACAGTCGGCAGTGTTTCATTCTGTTGTTACTGTGTCAGAACTGAATGGACAGCACCTAACAACAACAAACTAATACAATGTGTTTAAAAAGTGTATATTTATGAAATTTATGTATCTGTTAGAGCTTAAGTCTGTCATTTTATTATTGGTTTTCTGGTTATTTCGTCTGTCTCTCATTCTTCTCTTTCTCTTTGCCTATCTTCCTGAGGGTTACTTGAACATGTTTAAAGAGTGCATTTTGATTTCTATAGTGCTTTTGAGAATAACCCCTCTATAGTTTTCTTGGTTGTTGCTCCAGGTATTACAATATACACATGAAACTTCTCACAGTCCACTGGTACTGACATTTTACCACACTGTGTAGACATGCAGAAACTTTACCACCATTTAGGTCGTTATTCTCCCCACCTAAGTATTTTCTCTATGTACACTGAACACCACAGCCAATGCTGTTACAGTTTTTACTTCAACCATCAAATGGGATTTAAGAAGTTTTTGACAGGTAGAATAGTCTGTTATATTTACACCTATTTTTACCCATTCCAATGGTCTTCTTTTTTTCTGAAGTCGCTGCTTTCCTGTGACTCGGATGATACAAATATTAACTCTTTCATTATTGTCCACTGGTCCTTGAGGTTCTTTTTCTTTTTCAGTCTACTTCCTCTGTTGTCAGTCTGAATATGTTTGACTGACCTCTTTAACTGCACTGATTCTTTCTTCTGTCATCTCCTTTCTACTGCTGAGCCCTGCTAGCGAGTTTATATTCTGGTTATTGTATCTTTCACTAGCATAATTTTCATTTGGTTCTTTTTTATGATTTCTATTTCTTTGCTGAGATTTTCTCTTTTTTCATTAGCACATTTGTAATTGCTGGAAGAGTATTTTTTACAATGACTAATTTAAAACCCTTATCAAATGATTCCAACACCTGTGTTTGTCTCAGTGTTGGCGTCTGCTGGCTTTTCTCATTCATATTGTGATTTTCCTGGTTTTGGTATGATTGATTTTTTACTGTATCCTGGACATTTCAGATATTACATATTTAAGACTCTGGATCCTATTTAAACTTCTCGTTTCAGCAGGCAGTCCCTTTGTGGAGGTGTAGCATGAGGGCTGGTGGGTGGGTGCATTCAGCTTCCCACTAGGTCACGCCTAGCAAAAGTAGGACACTGGTTCACACTGTCAGTGTGATGGCTGGGCTAGAGACTCAGTTCCTTCTTTGTCCCTGCTGACACCTTCTTGAAGAAAGTGAAGGTGCAAGATCAGCTCTCTGAAGGGCCTCACTTCTACCAGGAAAAAGGCTTTTAGGTGGGGATGGAGCTCAGTCTCTAATTTTTCAGATGTTTCCATACTTTTAGGTTACCATCCTGCACAGACCCAGAAACCAACACAAAACCAGGAGTGAGAAACTTCTGTGTTTTTAGGACTCCCAGGTTTCTGCCAAAGACTCTGACACTTCAACTGTCCCTGATTCCATCAAGGGTTCATTCAGGAAACCTGAGCCCCACAACATCAGGGGTATGTTCTTCACTACAAGAATTACAGGAGTGGAGAATGTGGACCCCTGTGTTAGCAGCATCTCATGTCAGATACTCCAGAACCACGTCCACTGGATGCTGAGGCAGGTTGGAAAAGTCCAACCTGCAGTCTGCAGGCAAGTATCCAAAACCATGTGCATCTGGCCTCCAGCTTGGCCTGTGAAGAGGAATCTGTTGGAGAGAATTGTTTCAACTGCTCCACTGGGGCCACTGGGGTTCTGCAGTGGGTCTAGGAACCCTGGTGGTCGATGGTGGGCAGTACAGAGGAAGAGACGGACACAGAACAGGACAGTGAGCGTGTGGAGAGCCAGGGCCTCCAATGACCACCATTGTTGACCATGTATCCTTCCAGAAGAGGGTCTCCGCTGCACCCCAACCTCTTGATCTCACTCAAGCACCTCTCAGTGTCAACTACAATTCTAAGCCATACAGGGATGGGAGTCTTGGGAACACAGTTCCCAGCCTTGCTCAGGAGCAGTAGCCCCAAATGGAAACACATGCCCTCCCTGTACCCCGTGTCAGCCTCTGCAGGTGCAAGCCCAGAGAGTCGGCCTACTGCCTTTGTCCCGAATCCACATAAGTGTGGCATTCTGTAAAAGCAGCTAGTGTGACGAAGAGGGGGCCATTAGAGGATATTTTCACACAGGTCCGTGGTGAACAACTTTTATTCTAAGACAAGACATACAGGATGACAAGAGAAACTGTAACCATCATCACAGACACTAGACAAACAAGGCTAGAGGACAGGCCCCAAGAAGGCTCCAGACAAGGCCCCCAGTGACTCTAGGCCTGACCCTGGCTGCACCCTCCCTGGTGATCTTAGGTCACAGGGCTTCCAGCCACTCTCTTCCTCCTGATTCAGACCCTAGGGAGAGGGATACCTTTCTCAGAGTGGAAGAGGCCTCAGAAGATGAAGCAAGACCATCTTGGAGGCTCAGGCTCTGCCCTGACCCCCCCCAACCTGGCCATACATCTCCTGAGGAGTTTGTTGTGCACCCTGTCTTTGGCCCTGCCTAGCTGGAGGCCCCCTGAAAAGAACAGAAGCAAAGAGGCAGAGAAGAGTCCCCCAGCTGCACTGGCTTGACCCAGCCGCCCCAGGGACAGACAAGCAGGGGAGGCACTGGGGCCCAGTCATGCAACCACCCCAAAGGACAGCTCGGGACACGTACCTACAGACTGTCCCTGGCAGGAGCAGCACCCTGCAGACCATGCAAGCAGCCCTATCTTGAGACCAAGCCTGTGACTGGGGCTGGGTGCAGAGGGACAAGTAGACTGGGCTGGCACTGTCCCATCTCAGGGCCCTCACTCGCCCACTCTGTGTAAGGATGACAAAGCTGTACTCACGAATGGAAATAGTCATGCAGCGCCTGATATCATAGATACACGTCCGTATAGTGGAACAAGTAAAGCTGTTCACTACCGCACAGTCGAAGCAGACCAAACTGTATGTCCCTGAAAAGGAGAGAGCAGAAGTGTGACGTCTCCAGCAAGCATCTCCCACCTCCACTCCGCACATTCCTGACCACCACCCTCCTCCAGGAGCACCCCTGAACATATCCCCACACTCCCTGACCCCACACAGGGCCCTCTGAGTCTGTGTGGGGCAAGCCACACTGGGCTAGAGCCCATCCCTCACACTAGTTTCCCTGCTCAGGACAGTCCCAGGGCAAATCCGTGTCCACTTGGGGGCTGACCAGGTTCGCTCACCAAAGCTAGCAGGACCACGCCTCAGAGGCCAGCATCAGCCTGTGCGTCCCTGGACTACGGCCACCTGGCCTGCAGCTGGAGGGGAAGCCCTCCTCCCCCCTATACTTGGCAACGGCCCCCAAACTGACCTAGGACCCCCAAATGCACTGACAGGAGAACCTAGCTATGATAACCATGGCCCAAGAGAATTGCAGATGAACTCTCCTCCCCAAAGAAAGTGAAAAGGACTGAAACTTACATGGCTGTAGTTTGGTGAGGTTAGTCTCTGCCAGCGGCCAGGTAAGGTTGGTTTCTGCCAGGGGCAGCCCCATGGCCAAGAGCAAGACCAAGGGGAGCATCATGTCCTGCAGGAGCTGCCCTGCAGGGGAGGAGACTGAGGTCAGGCCAGGTCAGCGGGAGCTTGTCTCCTGGTGGCCAGCCACAGGGCTTGGAGAGCAGCCCAACCACACAGCATGGCTCCCCCTCCCGAAACTCCCTCCTCTCATCTGGGAGCTCCCTTGGGCCAGGAGTGGTGTCAGCCGAGTTGTGAAAACATATGACCCTTTTCCCTGCTCAGGCCAACATCTTAGCGAGGCCACTGTCACTTCCCCAAAAGGTACATGCAGCCCAGTTAGCCAAATCCCAGGCTGCCTTTAGCTGCAGCACCCCAAACTTCTAACCACACGTATTTCTGTGCACTGACAGGTGGGCTACACACCTGAGAGGAATGTGTGCATGTCCTACATGGGCAAGTAGCTTGGGCAGGTCCAGGATGGAGGTGAGAGCAAGTGCCCTTCCCCGGGGAGTCCAGGGTGACTGGCCATGGCCTTCTGGAGATCATTAGTCAGCTTGGGGACAAACAGAGGAGCAGGCTAGCCACAGGCAGAGGGACTAGGGCAGGGAATGCCTCCAGGAGCACAACCGCACCTCCTGGCCACTGGAGGACTAGAATTTCCAGGAACCTTGAAGACAGTGTCCCACGGGTCAGCTGCTGAGAACTGGGGTGGTGGAGCCCAGGATGAGCCAGGCATACTGGTCACTCTGAGGAGACAAGAGGCTCCTGGTGCAAGGAGCCCACTGCAAACATACTGGTCTCTGCCATGAGACGCCGACTGCTTTTGAACATATGTGGGGAAGAAGGGTAAGAGCTAAAGTCTAACCCTGGGTGAAAAACGTGTGCAGCTAAGGACTCAGGACAGGCCTCTGGGCAACGCAGTCTTCCTGGCTGACGGGGACCAGAGACCAAAGCCCGGGCCTTGCTCCAACATGAGGCAGGCAGAGGTGGTGCTGGGTGGGCTGAGACTGCGAGGGAAGTACCAACCTGCAGCAGAACTCAGGACAGCAGAGACATGACCATACCAGGCCATCGGAGTACCAGGTGGCCATCGGTCAAGGCCAAGGTCTGGTTAAAGCTGACCCTGCCACCTGCTGCAGCTCTGCTCCTGAGAAGAGCAGGTGCCTGGCCCCTCATGCTACCTGTTATGGATTGAATTGTGTCCCCCAAAATTTGTGCTACAAATTCTAACCTCTATGCCTGTGGTTATAATCCCATTTGGGAATGGGTTGCTTTTGTTATGTTAACGAGATAAGATTAGTGCAGAGTGTATCTTGAATCAATCTCTTTTGAGATATAAAAGAGATTCAACAAGCAATGGAGAAGCACAGATGGGAGAAAAGAGACACCAAACCACAGGAAGAATGCTCACAGGCAGAAACTAAAAGAGACAAGGACATTCCTCCAGAGCTGAAAGACAGAAAACCTTCTTCCCCTAGAGCCAGCACCTTGAATTTGGACCTCTAGCCTCCTAAACTGTAAGAAAATAAATTTCTGTTCATTAAAGCCACCTATTTGTGGTATTTCTGTTATAACAGCACTAGATAACTGTGGTGTAGTGAGTTACTTAATATGGCCATCTAGCCATAGTCTTTGTGACTCTGATACAATGATTGGCTGGGACTATACAAATAGCCCCCACGGGTCTGTCAGTTTTTCGTACTGTGGGGGCTTGCATGTTGCTGTGATGCTGGAAGCTTTGCCATGGGTATTCAAATACCAGCAGGGACACCCATGGTGGACGGGTTTCAGCTCAACTTCCAGACTAAGACAGAATAGGAAGAAGAACCCAGTGGTCTACTTCTGAAAAGAGTTAGCCAGTGAAAACCTTACGAACAGCAGCAGAACGCTGTCTGATACAGTGCTGGAAGATGAGCCCCCCAGGTTGGCAGGCACTCAAAAGATGACTGGGGAAGAGCTGCCTCCTCAAAGTAGAGTCGACCTTAACGACGTGGATGGGGAAAAGCTTTCAGGACCTTCATTTGCTGTTGTGGCGTGACTCATAATGAGAAGAAACAGCTGCAAACATCCATTAATAATCAGAACGTGGAATATACAAAGTATGAATCTAGGAAAATTGGAAATCATCAAAAATAAAATGGAACACACAAAGATCAATATCCTAGGCATTAGTAAGCTGAAATAGACTGGTATTGGTCATTTTGAATCAGACAATCATATAGTCTACTGTGCCGGGAATGACAAATTGAAGAGGAATGGCATGACGTTCACTGTCACAAAGAACATTTCAAGATCTATCCTGAAGTACAACGCTGTCAGTGATAGGATAATATCCATACGCCTACAAGGAAGACCAATTAATATAACCATTATTCAAATTTATGCACCAACCACTAAGGTCAAAGAGGAGGACACCGAAGATTTTTATCAGCTGCTGCAGTCTGAAATTGATCGAACATGCAATCAGGATGCATTGATAATTACTGGTGATTGGAATGTGAAAGGTGGAAACAAAGAAGAAGGATTGGTTGTTGGAAAATACGACCTTGGAGACAGAAATAATGCTGGAGATCACACGATAGAATTTTGTAAGACCAACAACTTCTTCGTTGCAAATACCTTTTTTCACCAACATGAGCAGCAACTATATACAGGGACCTCGCCAAATGGAATTCACAGGAATTAAACCTACTATATTTGTGGAAAATGATGATGGAAAAGCTCAACATCATCAGTCAGAACAAGGCCAGGGGCCGACCGCAGAACAGACCATCAGTTGCTCAGATTCAAGTTCAAGTTGAAATTGAAGGAAATTAGAACAAGCCCACAAGAGCCAAACTACGACCTTAAATATATCCCACCTGAATTTAAAGACCAACTCAAGAACAGATTTGACATGCTGAAGACTAATAACCTAAGCCCAGACGAGTTGTACAACGACATCAAGGACACCACACATGAAGAATGCAGGAGGTCAAGAATGCAGGAGGTCATTAAAAAGACAAAAAAAAAAAAAAAAAAGACCAAAATATTTAATGACTCAGGAAGCATCAAAAGAAGATGGAAGGAATACACAGAGTCACTGTAACAAAAAGAACTGGTCAGCATGCAACCACTTCAGGAGGTCGCGTATCAGGAACTGATGGTCTGAAGGAAGAAGTTCAAGCTGCACTGAAGGCATCGGTGAAAAACAGGAGTCCAAAAACTGACGCAATACCAATTGGGGTGTTTCGACAAACAGATGCAGTGCCGGAAGTCCTCACTCATCTATGCCAAGAAATGTGGAAGAAAGTTACCTGGCCAACTGGCTGAAGAGATTCATATTTATGCCTATTCCCAAAAAAGATAATCCAATTGAATGTGGAAATTATCAACCAATACCATTAATACCACATGCAAGTAAAACCTCGCTGAAGATCATTCCAAAGCAGCCGCAGCAGTATATCCACAGGGAACCGCCAGAAATTCAAGCCAGACTCAGAAGAGGACGTGGAACCAGGGGTATCGCTGCTGATGTTGATGGGTCCTGGCTGAAAGCAGAGGATACCAGAAGGATGTTTACCTGTGCTTCATTGACTATGTAAAGGCATTTGACTGTGTGGATCATAACAAATTATGGGTAACACCGCAAAGAATGGGAATTCCAGGACACTGTACGTAGATCAAGAGATAGTCATTTGAACAGAACGAGGGGATACTGCACAGTTTAAAGCCAGGAAAAGTGTGCATCAGGGTATGCTGAGCAACTAGTCAGAGAAGCTGGACTGTATGAAGAACAGGGCATCAGAATTGGAGGAAAATTTGTTAACAACCTGCGTTATGCAGATGACACAACCTTACTTGCTGAAAGTGAAGAGGACTTGAAGCACTTACTGATGAAGATCAAAGACCACAGCCTTCAGTACGGATTGCACTTCAACATAAAGAAAACAAAAATTCTCACAACTGGACCAATAAGTAACATCATGATAACTGGAGAAAAGACTTAATCTGTCAAGGATTTCATTTTACTTGGATCCACAATCAATAGCCACAGAAGCATCACTCAAGAAATCCAAAGACGCACTGCATTGGGTAAATCAAGGACCTCTTTAAAGTGTTGAAAAGCAAAAATGTCACCTTGAAGACTAAGGTGCGCCTGATGGTGTTTTCAATCGCCTCATATACATGCAAAAGCTGGACGATGAATAAGGAAGACCAAAGAATAACTCACGCCTTTGAACTGTGGTGTTGGCAGAGAATACTGACTATACCACGGACTGCTAAAAGAATGAAAAAATCTGTCTCGGAAGAAGTACAACCAGAATGCTCTTTAGAAGCCGGGATGGCGAGACTACGTCTCACATACTTTGGGCGTGTTGTCCGGAGGGATCAGTTCCTGGAGAAGGACATCATGCTTGGCAAAGTAGAGGGTCAGTGAAAAAGGAGGACCCTGGATGAGATGGATTGACACAGTGGCTGCAACAATGGGCTCAAGCATAACAGTAACTGTGAGAATGGCACAGGATAGGGCAGTGTTTCACTCTGTTGTATACAGCGTCATAAGGAATCAGAACTGACTCGATGGCACCTAAAACAATGACAAATAAGGGGCTTGTGGCCCACCAAACCAATTGGGCAGCTTGCTAAGAATGCAAATAAGGTGCATGGAACCCCTGTGGGGGTGGCAGCATGCAAATAAGATGAATGGTACCCTAACGAGGGAACTGGTCAGTTCTGCCATTCTAGGCTTAAAAGAGAGCCAATCTCACAGCAGAGAGGGACCTCGATACTGCCAAGAAGAAGAGACGGGAGCACTGTGCGTCCTTTGGAGCTGGGGTCTCTGCTATGAGAACCTCCTAGATCCAAGAGACCAAGAGAGAGCACTGTAACACTGGAGACAGCAAGAGACAGCTAGAAGCAGCAGCAGAGACAGCAGAACCTAGAGACCGGAGCAAGACGGCTGCAGTGGGGCTTGCAACTCACAGAGTAGAGCGAGAAAGCTGAGCACATCTGGGCTGAGACTTACTAGTGGAGTGGGGTGCCCCGAGGCACTTACTGGTGGGGTTTAAGTGCTTTGTAACACTTGCCCAAGCAGGGCAGAAGCTGGGCCAAGAGGATGGACAAAGGGCAAAGAGAGGCCTGCCTGCTGGTATGGCTGAGTAGACGCTGCCTTGATGGAAGAACTGTATCTTGAGTCATTTCTGATCCTGAATTGTAACCTGTTACTTCCCTAATAAGCCCCATAATTATAAGCATTGTCCTGTAAGTTCTGTGTGGTCCCTCCAACAAATGATCAAACCCAGCAGAGATGTCGAGAGTGCCATGGGAGGGGCGGTTAGTGTCAGAATTCGTAAAAAGATTGCAGAGAGGAGGTATGCCTGACTTCCGCCTCAGAGGAATCAGCCTTGGGCTGTTGATCTTGATTCTCTCTCCCCCTCCTGAAATCAGAGGAGGTCAGACACCTCCAGCACGCCGTTGTTACAATAATTAAGACTCCACCTTCTCCTGCCCCAAAATAAAAGCATCCCCAAACTCCACAGCTAGTTCACTCACAAGGCAGCATAAAATACAAAACCAGGGGATGTGCTAAGCAGCAGCAACAGGGGCTTATACATCCCATCGAGAGGAACATAAAACAGAAATAGAAGTAACCCACAGGTCAAGCAACTGTGGGTGTCAGGCACAGGCGCCTTTAAGTGTTACAAAGAGAATATTAACGAAGAAGATTAAAAAGATCACAGAGTTAATGAAGGGAAGAAAATCACCAAAGAGAAACGGAATCTATTGTCAGAACTGAACAACTGCCCAGAAGCCTGAACGCTGTTCCAAGACTTCTGGACTGCTCATCGTTAAATACAGCCTGCAAATCAACCTCATGAAGCCCTCAGCAGTGCCCCTGTTTTCCTGAGGCCTTGCTCAGTTTGAAGAAACAGGTGGTAGATGTGTAGCCTACAAGTTTCTTTTTCCCAAGATGTATACTCTCTAAGATTTTGTATATTCCACATGACTTGTTTTTCTACACCATTCTATAACTCCAAAGCACCAGCTGTACATTCTTCCTTTCATCACAAGATTGTAAACGGTATATAAGCAAAAGACCGCTTCACACCTGCGGCAGCAGTTTCTTTAAAACTGACTGCCAGTTTGCAAATCTCTCTCACCTAACATATAGGCGATTTCTTTAATGTCAAAGTATTGTTTTTAACACTATTAAAAAAAAAGTCCAATGGCCTTTCTAGAACAGAAAACAAAATGTGTGAAATTAAAAAAAGAAAGCATCAGGTGGGATTACCGCTGGATCGGAATCTGCAAAAGACAAAATTAGAACATTTGCAGACAGAAAATATCCAAACTGATCCCCAGGGGAAAAAAATAAAAGGAAAGACTAGAACTAGGAAAAAGAGACGACCAGATGACAGTCAAAATGCAACATAAACGTAACTGGGTTCCAGAGGAGGGAGGAGAGGGCCTGGCAGAAGCGATCTTTGAAGAGAGAACGGCAGAGTGGGCTTCCTGATGGACGAAGTGATCAGCCCACCAACTGCAAAGGTGCAAGCGAGGCCCAAGTGGAATAAATGCGAAGAAGACCACGCATGGCACGCAAGCTATAGTTGAACTGCTGAAAATGCCTTTTCAAAACGAAACGTCTTAAAAGCAGCCAGAGGAAAAAAAGGACCATCACATAGCCACAATCCGAGTGGTGGCTGAGCTTTCAACACAAAGTCTGCAACAGAAAAACTGTAAGAACCGTACCTTCAAACTGCTAGCAAAAAAGAAACTCGTAGCCAAAAATTCTGCACCTCATGAAAACAAACTTCCAGAATAAAGGCAAAATGACAATGATTCTGGACCAACAAATACTTGAGAGAATTTGTCACCAGCAGACCCCACGACAGGAAATACTAGAAATGAAGAAATAAAACCATCGGAGGCAGACCAACTGTCAGCAGCAGTCAGAGCCAAGCACACTCAGCGAGGGTCCCAAGAGGTGCTTTCGAGGGCAAAAGGGGTTCCTGAAGCTCACCCCAGGACCTCTTCTGACTGTCCTGGAAGGAGACCAAAGCATCCCAGGAGGCCAACTCGCGAGTGGCCCCACATCGTCCCCAACAGAAGGAAAAAGCACTATTTGGAGGCAGCAGGACGATGAACACCCGGCCCAGGAACCCTGACAGACGCAGCCCGATTAGACTCGAGGAAAGGAGCCCAGGCTGAGAACTGAAGACCTCACCTTCCATGCGGGACAAGGACATGACAAAAATCCCCCAAAACAGAACAGATGAGCCTTCCGAAAGGGGGGGCCAGGCACCAGGATCTCGAGGGACTAGGAAAGAGAGGAGCAGGACCAGGGCGGTGCAGGGACCCCAGGGGAGACGGGGTGCGAGGGGAGGGCGGTGCGGGGACCCCAGGGGAGACGGGGTGCGAGGGGAGGGCGGTGCGGGGACCCCAGGGGAGACGGGGTGCGAGGGGAGGGCGGTGCGGGGACCCCAGGGGAGACGGGGTGCGAGGGGAGGGCGGTGCGGGGACCCCAGGGGAGACGGGGTACGAGGGGAGGGGGCCTGAGGCTGCGCCAGGACCCCCGAAGGCAGCGAGGCATGAGGGAAGGGGCCGCGTGTGGGGGGCGGTCGGGGTGGCCCGGCGACCCCCGAGGGCAGCAGGGTCCCGGCAGGCCCGCGTTGGTCCGGGACAGCGCGGCGGGAACGAGTCCTGCAGCCCTGGACCCTCCGCCGGCTGGGGGGCAGCTGCGACCCCACCCCCGGCCACGGCGCTTGGTGTGCCCGGGACCCCCGAGCCGACGAGCCGCCCCCTCAGGCCTCGCGCCGCGGGACGGACGCCGACCTGAGGCTTCTCTGCTGGGGCGCCGCCCACCCCTCGCTGGCGGCCGGGCTCCTTCTGGAACCTTCTGTGGGCCGCCCCGCCGCCCACCTCCCTGCCCGGGGCACCTGAGTCTTCGAGTCGCGGGGCTGCAAGGACTCCTTCAGCCGTTCCGGGGTGCGCGCCGCCTCGCCTCACGCGGCCCTCGGCTCCGGCAGACCCGGGGAAGGTTCTAGAAGCGCGCTGCCTGACGGGAGGACGCCGCCGTGTGGAGAAGAGCGAGGCCACGCCCACCGCCTCAGGGCGCTCTGCTGTGGGAGCCGCGGCTGCTCTTCGGGGAAGTACGTTGTTGACGGTAACGTGTAGTACGTTCGGGACCGCTCTCCTCAGAGGCACCGAGGAGTAGTTTTGAGCTTCTGTGTTACCTTCTAACACGCTAACTCTGAATAGGTAGAATACAGACACACAAAGGCGCTTTGGGGTCCTGGTCCTGAGACCAAACCAGTATACAGCAGCCTGCCATCGTCACTTCTGTCGTCACCTTCTCCCCGGTCTAGAACTTTCCACACCCGTCATGGCTCTCTTTGGCCTTCCCCTGGCACCCTGAGCTCCACGATAAACGACAGGAGTCGTTCCAAAAGCAAGCATTTTCATGTGTGTGTGCGCTTTAACTGAAAGTTTACAATCAAGTCAGTCTCCCATACAAAAATTTATTGTGTTCCTAATACTTCACAACATGTTTTCTCCTTTTCAAAGTCAGTGATTGAGAGCTTGTCATAATTAATGCCATAATGATACTCAAAGTAATCTATAAGCATTTTTTTTTTAATTGCACCAGCTGCTCTGGTCTCTTTCAAAGCGGTATGGAGCCTTCTCAGCTCCTGTGGGGTTGGTCTCTCTCCTCTTCTTTGTTCTTCTGAGAAATGGGCTTCAGCCTGCAAGACGGCAGCTAGGAAGGCTGCCTGGTGCTTTTGGTTTGCAACTTTCTTTCTTGCTCCTTATCTCAGTCAGAGTGGATTTGGCAAGTCAGTTCCACTAGCCAAGAGATTCTTTTTTTTTCCCTTTTTATCATACTTTAGCTGAAGATGTACAGAACAAATTAGTTGCTTATTAAACAGTACACATATTGTTTTATGGCATTGGCTAACAGCCCCACGACACTCTCCCTTCTCAACCTTAGGTTTGGTATTGCCAACTGTCCTGTCCCCTCCTCCCTTCTAGTCCTTGCCCCGGGACAAACCGGGGCAAACCTTTAGTCTCGGTTTGTTTTGTGGGCCTGTCCGATCTTTGGCTGAAGAGTGAACCTCAGGAGTGACTTCATTTCTGAGCTGATATTGTGTCTGGGGGCCATACTCTCAGGGTTTTGCCAGTCTCTGCCAGGCCAGCAAGTCTGGTCTCTCTTTTTGAGTTAGAATTTTGTTCTACATTTTTCTAGCCAAGAGATTCGTATGTAAGTTTTTTCTCAGCCTGTCACAAACATACAAATTAGAGTCCAGATGTCCGACATGCATATCTGTAGTTTAATAGAGTTTCTTGTAGTTGTTTTGTGATATACGTGACCCTCTGTGGCCTATGTGCTCAAAAACATTAGGTAATCCTTGCCAAAAGGATATGTAAGCTCTGATGTAAAAGTTGATTTGGGGGGGACTCCATAAAGGACAGCCTGCGTTGCTGTTGGGGCCCCTCCCTTGGTGTCACCTCCTAACAAACTTTCTCTTCGTGACTTGGAGTACGTTTCATTGGCTCGAACGCTCCAAGGCACAGACCCCAATCAGGTAACACTTACACACACCTTGGTGTGTACACCTAGACAGTGATTGTGGAGAACCTGTGTAAGTGTTTGTTTACCTGCACATCCTTAGACACCCATGGAGCAGTCTGCTCAGACCTACTCTTCTAACCGTTTCTGCATACCCAGGAGTTACTTTGTAGCTTTAGTATTTGAACTGCGGCTTCTCCTTCAGACGTCCTGGGCTAAATATTCATCTTTCCAGTATGCCAAACAACCCCAGCCGCCATAGCCTAAAAAGATTGGGTGTTTTCATCCAAACCAGAACCAGCACAAGGGCAGTCTCTGTGTCAGTGGGAGGAGAGGTCTCAGCTGTGACAGTCCAATACCTGAGGCCACCCAGCAGTCCATCCCTCCTTTGCAGGCTCTTGGAAGCAGAGAGCATACGTGGCGAGTGAGGTAACATGTGGATTAACAGGGCCTGTCCTTGGGACCATGTCCTGTGCCACTGTGTGGGTCAGTCAGTTTCCACAGGAGCTGGAGTTGTCTCTCGCAGTGGCCCTTGGCTTCTGACTTGCAATGGCAGGAAGTCGGGAGTTGCTGCTGTCACTCTCAGTGGATCCCTGGTCGGTATTTCAAAGCCAGTGTGGAGGGAACAGGAAATTCAGGTTCTTTTTTTTATATATCTGTCAACCTTCTTCACATTTTTTTCATTTATTTCTATTTTTATTCATTTCGGATACTTGATTTCAAGATGAGCTTTTTATAGTCAAGTGTATTTGATGCAGAGTCCCTAGGTGGTACAAATGGCTAATGCACTTGGCAGTTAGGGTTCATGTAGCCACCTCAGAAAAAAGGCCTGGTGATCTGCTTCAAACAAATCAACCACTGAAAACCCTGTGGAACACAATTGTACTCTGGCACACGTGAGGTCGCTGTGAGTCAGAATCGACTCAGTGGCAACTGGTTTTGGCATTTAATGTATTTTGTTGTAGAGACAGCACTAAAACAAAACTGTGAAGGAAAGGTATGTTATATTATATATGTTATTGTTAACTTCTTGGAGCCCTGGTGGCCCAGTGGTTAGGAGCTCAGCTGCTAACCAAAAGATCCACAGTTGGAATCTACCAGCCACTCCTTAGAAACCCTATGGGGAAGTTCTATCCTGTCCTATAGGGTTGCCATGAGTTGGAAATGACTCAACAGCAATGGGTTTGGTTTGGTTTAATATTATTAACATCACTTTGGAATGATAATTCCAATTGATAAAAGATTCTAGTTTGGAAGGATGTTTATTTGTTTGCTTTTTCAATACTTAAAGGATTGTGCTCCACTCTCTTCTTGCTTGCATGGTTTCTGATAAGAAGTCTGCTGTAATTCTTACCCTTATTCTTCTATAAGATTTTTTTTCTTCTTGCTTCTTTCAAGATTTTTTCTTTATCTTTGGTTTTCTGCAGTTTGAATATATCTACATGTGTTTTGGGGGGTGTTTATCCATCTTACTGTTCTCTCAGCTTGCTGAATCTATGATGGTGTCTGTCTTTAATTTTGGAAAGTTCTCAGTCATTCTTTCTTCTGCTTCATTTCTTCTTCTCTCTCTGTTATTCCAATTATGCATATGTTACACCTTTTGGGAAACCCTGATGGCGTAGTGGTTAAGAGCTATGGCTGCTTACCAAAAGGCTGGTAGTCCAAATCCACCAGGCGCTCCTTGGAAACCCTGTGGGGCAGTTCTACTCTGACCTATAGGGTCAATATGAGTTGGAATCCACTTGATGGCAACGGGTTTGTTTTTTGGTTTGGTACGTCTTTTGAAATTGTTTCACAGGTCTTGGACGCTCTGTTCTTTCTCTCTCTTTTTTCTGCTTTGCACTTTCATTTGCGACATTTCTGTTGACATATCTTCAAGTTCACTGATTCTTTTCTCAACTATGTTGAATCTACTGATAAGCCCATTGAAAGCATTCTTCGCTTCTGTTAGTGTTTTATTTCTATTGTTTCCTTTTAACTCTTTCTTAGAGTTTTCATCTCTTTTTTGAGATTACCTGTGTTTCTTCCATGTTGCCTATTTTATCCACTAAAGCCCTTAACGTACTGATTATAGTTATTTTTAGTTCCCTGTCTGATAATTCCAACATCTTTGTCATATCTAGGTGTGGTTCTAGTGAATGGTTTGTCCTTTGAGATGGTGTTTGTTGTTTTGGCTTTTGGTTTCCCTTGTAATTTTTTGTTGAAAGTTATATCTATTGTATTGGTAACAGGAACTGAAGTAAATATGCCTTTAGTTTGAGGACTTATTTTAATCTGGCTAGGAGCTGGACTGTGCTTAATGTTTGTCATAGCCACAGGTAGCAGAGGCTTCAAATTGCTCAAGTGTCCTTGTTTTTGTCCACCTTTTAGCTTTGAGGTTTCCTGTGTATTTTTTGTAGTTTATATGAAGGTTTACAGAGCAAACAAGTTTGTCATTAAACAGTTAATACACATATTGTTTTGTGACATTGGTTGCCAACCCCGTGACATTTCAACACTCACCCCTTCTTGACCTTGTGTTCCCCGTTACCAGATTTCCTGTCTCCTCCTGTTTTCCTGTCCTTGCACCTGGGCTGATGTGCCCATTTATTCTCATTTTGTTTTATGGGCCTGTTTGATCTTTGGCTGAAGGGTGGGAGGTTTCCTGTGTATTGGTCTTAGGAGAGAGTCTGTGTCTTGCTGCTCTTCCGGTTGTAATTATACAGTGGTCCTGTTGGTATGGCAGTAGGTTTAGGGGTGGGAGAATCCTACAGTAATCTTCCAGTTAAATCTCAGCCTTTTCAATAGTTTGTGTCTCAGGCCTGGCCTGTGGCTTTCACAAATATTTGTCCCTCTTCCAGCAGCATTTAATTGTTCCTCTACCCCTACCCTCTACTCCCTCCTCTGACTGCAGTGTTCCAAATCTATTTCCTTGAAGCTCTGTCCCCTGTCAACTTTGTATTTTTCACCTTTAGATGAGTCAGGAAGGCTGGAGGGGGCTGGACAGGGCTGGAGGGGGAGAAATTCCTTTTCTCCATCTGAGATAAGGTTCTGGTAAAGTCCTTTCCCCTGGAGTTATTGTTAGGTGCAGTCAAGTCAGTTCTGACTCATAGCAACCCTGTGCACCATAGAACAAAACACTGCCCAGTCCTGCTCCATCCTCCCAATCATTAGGCTTGAGCCCACTGTTGGAGCCACTGTGTCAGTCCATCTCGTTGAGGGTCTTCCTCATTTCTTGCTGACCCTCTGCTTTACCAAGGATGATATCCTTCTTCAGGGATTGATCCCTCCTGCTAACATGTCCAAAGTATGTGAGATGTGGTCTCACCATCCTTGCTTCTAAGGGGCATTCTGATCATACTTTTTGCAAGACAGATTTGTTCATTCTTTTGACAGTCTATGGCATATTCCCCTGGAGAGTAAGCCTTTATTATGGAGAAGAATCTGGTGTAGTTCACAATGGTTACTCTTCCTGTGCCCTACTAGAGCCATAAGAGAAGAATATTTTCTTGGATCATCTCTCCATATGAACCCCGGCATTGTGCTTAGAGGGAAGGCCCATGAAAATGTGGGGGCTCCCTAATACTGTGGCCCCTAGGAGGTTCTCACTCTACTGCTAGTCCACACCCAGCCTCCAACAATTCATCAAAATTGCCCTTTATGTGTTCCTACCAGTTCATGGAGCCAGCAGGTTCTGCTCCAGGTAGGTAAATCTTTGCTGTGTCTCTCTGGATGCACCTGTCTTTGTCAAATTTGGGAGTGGCTCTTTGGGGTGAAGAATTAACTTTATCCAAAGAACTTGGCCTTTGTCTCCAGTTCCTGGGAGGTAACCTGTAAAAAAAAAAAAAACCTGTAAACCACTGGAATTTCCCAAGTGATTGGAGTGTCATTTTGTTATTCATGGAGAGTCCCTGGGTCACACCTGATAGTTTATGCTAATGAGATGACACATTGTGTGGGCTGGCCATGTCAGAAACATCCACCATGTGATATCAGCCCGACCTGTGGGTTTGCGGCAGGAGATTGAGTTCAGTCATGTGGCCAATGATTCAGTCGATCATGTGTAGATAATAAAATTCCAACAATTCTGAAGACTGAAGCTCAGATGAGCTTTCCTGATGACAACACCTTTGTATCGAAGTGCCAGAAAGGTGACATGTCCTGACCGCATGAGGAGAAGACATGGAACTTCAAGTGTGGGACCCTCCCAAGCTTCTCCCTACGCATCTCTTCTTTTGTATCCTTCACGCTATGATAAAACAGTGATCGTCAGTATAGCACTTTCCTGAGTTCTGAAAGTTATTCTAGTGAATGATCACAATACAAGAAAACTAGAAATTATTAGCAATATCAAAACAAAATCCTTTCACTTGAAAAGTTTAAAAAAAACACTTCTTAAATAATTCACAGGTGAAAGGGAACACAATAGAAAAGTAGAGAGCTTCAGAATAATGATGAATTCACTACATATCAGAATCTGTGGGATTCATTTAGTGATCAGTGGAAATTTTATAGCCTTAAAGAGTTTAATCAGTAAAAATGGAAGAATAAAAATACAGGAATCAAATCACTGTCTCTAAAAGCTAATAGAATAACAACAAAGTAACCAAAAGAAGGCACAAGGAAATTAAAAGCAAAACAAACATAAATAAATTTAAGAAAACAGAGAACAGAAGCAGTTTATCTAATGAAATAAAATGCCATTAATTTTTTTTTAACAGAATAGACAAGCCAGCAACTAATTTAATTAAAGAAAGAAAAGAAGAAAGCCCAAACACACAAAGTAAGATATGATAAAGGAGAAATAAACATTGGATTAGAAAAGATTTTAAAAATCATAGTAGACTATAGCGGGCTTCTAAGCAAAAGAAAAAAAATTGAAAACTAGATAAAATAGATCATTTTCTAAGGAATTACAGTTTACCACAATTTTTTCCAGTTGAGCCAGAAAGTTTAAATCAACCCATATCTGTACAGGTAATAGAGGAAGTTATCAGTTCACTAAGGGCCCTCCCCCACGTGTCTGTCAGAGTTTGTTGTCCTGTGGGGGCTTACATGTGGCTGTGATGCTGGAAGCTATGCCACCAGTATTCACATACCAGCAGGGTCACCCATGGCGGACAGCTTTCGGCTGAGCTTCCAGGCTAAGACAGACAAGGAAGAAGGACCTGGCAGCCTACTTCTAGAAAGAATTAGCCAGTGAAAACCTTATGAATAGCAGCGGAACACTGTCTGATATAGTGCTGGAAGACGAGCCCCCCAGGTTGGAAGGCACTTAAAAGATGAGTGGGGAAGAGCTGCCTCCTCAAAGTAGAGTCGACCTTAATGATGTAGATGGAGTTTAGCTCTTGGGAACTTCATTTGCTGATGTGGCACAACTCAAAATGAGAAGAAACAGCTGCAAACATCCATTAATAATCGGAACATGGAATGTACGAAGCACGAACCTAGGAAAATTGGAAGTCGTCAAAAATGAGATGGAACGCATAAACATCGATACCCTGGCATTAGTGAGCTGAAATGGACTGGTATTGGCCATTTTGAATGGGGCAAACATATTGTCTCCTATGCCAAGAATGACAAATTGAAGAGGAATTCATCATCAAAAATAAACATTTCAAGATCTGTCCTGAAATGCAACACTGCCAGTGAAGGATAATATCCTTACACCTACAAAGAAGACCAGTTAATACGATTATTATTCAGATTTACACACCAACCACTAAAGCCAAAGATGGAGAAGTTGAAGATTTTTACCAACTTCTGCAGTCTGAAATTGATCAAACATGCAATCAAGATGCATTGATAATTACTGGTGATTGGAATTCGAAAGTTGGAAACAAAGAAGCAGGATTGGTAGTTGGAAAATATGCCTTGGTGATAGAAATGATGCCGGAGATTGCATGAATAATTTTGCAAGACCAACAACTTCTTCATTGCAAATACCTTATTTCAACAACATAAACGGCGACCGCACATGTGAACTTCGCCAGATGGAATACACAGGAAACAAATAACCGGAGAAACTGGACTTTATGAAGATGAATGTGGCATCAAGATTGGAGGAAGACTCACTAACAACCTACAATATGTATATGACACACCCTTGCTTGCTGAAAGTGAAGAAGACTTGAAGCACTTAGTAATGAAGATCAAAGACTACAGCCTTAAGTATGGATTCACCTCAATATAAAGAAAACAAAAATTCTCACAACTGGACCAATAAAAAAAATTGAAGTCATCAAGGATTTCATTTTACTTGAATTCATAGTCAACACCCATGGAAGCAGTAGTCAAGAAACCAAACAACACATTGCATTGGACAAATCTGCTGCAAAAGGCCTCTTTAAAGTGTTAAAAAGCACCATGAAGACTAAGGTGCACCTGACCAAAGCTGTGGTGTTTTTAGTCGCCTCACATGAATGGGAAAGGTGGATGATAAATAAGGAAGATGGAAGAATTGATGCCTCTGAATTGTGGTGTTGGAGAATATTGAATATACCATGGACTGCCAAAAGACAAACAGATTTGTCTTGGAAGCGTACAATCAGAATGCTCCTCTAGAAGCCAGGATAGTGAGACTACGTCTCACATATTTTGGACATGTTATCAGGAGGAACCAGTCTGGAGGACATCATGCTTTGTAAAATAGAAGGTCATTGGAAAAGAGGAAGACTCTCAACGAGATGGATTGACACAGTGGCTGCAATATCAGCTCAAGCATAACAGCGATGGTGAGAATGCCAAAAGACTGGACAGTGTTTCCGTCTGTTGTACATAGGGTCACTGTGAGTCAGAACCGAGTTGATGGCACCTAACGACAACACTAAAATTGCCCCATAGGGTTTCCTAGGAGGGGCTGGTGGATTTGAACTGCAAACCTTTTGGTTAGCAGCTGTAGCTCTTAATCACTGTGCCACCAGGGCTCCCTGGCAGAGAGATTAACCTGGATTTGGCACACTATATGTCAGTTTAAAGCACTGTCCTTCCCAGCAGAAACAACATGTCCCCATGTACCACACGTTAGGGAGGACCTGGTGAGTGACCAGCAGTCTTTGTTTAGTCATTTCTGGATCTGTCTGGCTTGTGGACACAGCCACAGCCTAGATGTGATAGTCCTGTTTCTTACTGAGCAGCCTTCAAGGTGCCATCAGGTAACACTGCCCATTATTCTCGCCTAATATGACTCGAACTTGATTCTTCATCTGTCTAATCCCAGCCAGCTGCACCACAGAGAAGGAAATCCCATTAACCCATGGAATCCAGACTGTTAGAGATTGATGCCACATTTTCCCCTGACATTCCAGTCTAGAGTTCACCACGGTCTGTCCGCAAATGCACAACCCTAACTTGGGCCTGGAGCACTCCCACCCACCTCTAAAAGTATCTCATTCTGTATACCCAATAGTCCTTCCTGGTTGAGGAGATGAGCTTCTCCCAGCAGTGTTGACCCTACAGTGTTCCATCTTGTCCACCACCTCCCAAACTGACTGCAGCCAGTCTCCTGGAAGAGAGCACCCTCTAGTATCATGACTTGGCTTAGCAAATCTCTTCATCATGATGACCCTCCTGGAGTATTATTTTGTCTTGACTTGGAAATTCCAGACCACCAAAACTCCTGATTGCATCTGGCTCAGTGAGGCCAGTGCAGATCAACTCACCATGTGTCCTTTGTTACTGGGTGTTCCTGGTGCTCTGTACTGTTTGGGAGCATCCTTAGAACTCAGATGTGTGTTGTGCCCTTAAAAACCTCAGTGAGTCGTGTTTCTTTCCTAGACATAGTTCTGTCTGGCTCTGCCAGAAGGCTCTCTGAAAGCAGCCCTTCAAAGCTCCAAAGGTGAGTTACTGGTGCTGTGTGGTCCCATACCATCTGTCTTAGTCCCCTCGTGCTGCTAGCACAGAAATACCACAAGACTTTGACAGAAACTTGTTTTCTCGTAGTTTGTTGTTGTTAGGTGTCATCGAGTCAGTTCCAACTCATAGCAACCCTGTGTACAACAGAAAGAAACAGTGCCCGGTCCTGCACCATCTCCATGAACACTGTTTGCTTGAGCCCATTGTTGAAGCCACTGTGTCAATCCATCTTGTTGAAGTCTTCCTCTTTTTCACTGACGCTCCTCTTTACCAAACATGATGTCCTCCTCCAGAACTGATCCCCTCCTGATAACATGTCCAAACTATGTCAGACCAAGTCTCACCATCCTTGCTTCTAAAGAACGTTCTGGCCACATTTACTTCAAGACAGATTTGTTCATGCTTTTGGCAGACCATGGTATATTCAGCATTCTTTGCCAACACCGTAATTCAAAGGCGTCAGTTCTTCTTTGATCTTCCTTATTCACTGTCCAGCTTTCTCACACCTTAGGAGGCTAGAAGTCTGAATTCTGGGCACCAACTCTAGGGGAAAGCTTTCTCTATCAGCTGGGAAAGGTCCTTGTTCCTTGGCTCCTTGGTGACCTCCATGTGGCGTGGCATCTATCTCCCCCGTCTCTGCTTCCTTGCTCCCTTCTCAATCTGCTCTTTTGTATCTCAAAAGATTGACCTAAAACACACCCTACACTAATACTGCCTCATTAACGCAACAAAAATCATTTCCAAATGTGCAAGTGTAAGGTGAGGCTTTGCAACACTTATTTTTGGTGAACACAATTCAATCCATAATAGCACCCCAAAGGATGGACAGCACACTCTTCAGACAACGCCATGAGAATGAGCAGTCACAGGCCTCAGGGACAGGTGGAAGGGACTGTACGATGGCCAGATGCAACAGTGGGGCAGTGCTCACCTAGGTGCCAAGTGCATGTAACCTCTGGCGGTCAGTTTCATTTCCAGGAATTCGTCCTCCTGATATACCTGTATCTGCAGGAAACAACATTATGGACAACTGCAGCATTGTTCATAACAGAAAAACGCAGGAAACAACACATGCTCATTCAAGGAGGCTGTTTATGAGCTACAGGCAGGGCAGCACAGTGGTTAAGAGCTTGGCTGCTAAACGAAGGTCTGCAGTTTGAACCCACCAGCAGCTGCGTGGGAGAAAGATGTGGCAGTCTGCTTCCTTAAAGATTATAGCCTTGGAAACTCTCTGGGGCAGTTCTGTTCTGTCATATAGGGTCACTATAAGCCAGAATACATTTGATGGCAGTGGCGACAGGCCAGGGAATACTACACAGCTGTTAAAAATATATATATATATATGGACTGTGGAAGCTGTGTGTGTGCTGACAGGTGGAGAGCCCTGCCTAGGGCCTGGTCCTTTAGCCTTCTGAAAGGGGAGAAATCAGACTATTCAGATAGGCTAGTGTCTGCACAATGTAGAGGAGGACACACACGACGTGGATGGTGATAGTTTTCTAGGTGGGCTGAGACGTCCCGAGTACCTCACGGAATCCCCATAGCACCTGTGTACTGTGTGCTACTATTATCTGACTCTGGACAATCCCAGGTTTAGACACGCTGCACAGCTACAAGGAGGCGGACAGCAGCGATACTAGGTCTGGCCAGAGGGCCTGGGTCACACTGTTGTAAGGTCAGGGAAAGGGGACCGCGTGGCTGCAGGGACGGGCCTGGGCAGGCACGGTGGGCAGCCCTAGGACCCGCAGCAGCGGGCTGAGGAGCAGGGCCGTGGGTGAAAGAGCGGCGGGTCAGGGCCCTGGGGGAAGAGGTGGGGAGGGCATCAAGGTGCCGCATGGAGGGTCAGCCTCGTTAGTCCAGCTGAGACCTCTGCCTCCGCCGTGGGGCTGTTGGTCCCGGGGAAGACCCCCAAGCATATCACGTGAGCGGACCCTTAGTCCCCCCCTTCCTGTGGCCCCAGCCCTCGCCCGCCCCCTCCTGGCCAGGCAGCAGTGAGTGGGACTGTAGCACAGAAGCTGGAGAAGGTTCCAGAAGGAAACCTGGTGGCGCCAGAAGGGGGCGCTGTGAGGAGGGCAGATCTTCGTCTGCGGCCTGACCTGGAGGACAGATCCTGAGGTCCGTGGGGGCACGGGTCCGTGGGGGTGTCTTCCAGGCCCCGCCTCGCCCCGAAAGACCTCTGCACCCAGCCAGCCGGGCCAGCGCAGGGACTGAGGGGACATTGGGGGGCGGTGGGAAATGGGCCAAGGGGGAGGGCTGCTGATCAGCGTAGGGGGGCTGCAGCAGGGCGTCTAGGGACCTGTGGAGTCGCCTGGGGGTGGCAGGGGCGGGGCCGTTCGAAGGCAACTAAGGGGTGCTTGGGGGGGCCCTCTGGAGCCCAGTATGCAGTGTGTTGAAGGCAAGTGTGGGGTTGGCGAGTGTGGGGTCGCCAAGTGGACAGCAGGAAGCAGAGGCAGCAGGCCTGGTTGTCCTGAAGGGTGATGGTGGGGTTCCCAGCCGTGGGAAGGGTGCAGGGCTGAACACAGGATGGGGAGAGGTGGTAAGCGCCACTCCAGCCCCGCACCCCAACCTGGGCCCACTGTTGAGGGGGAAGGGGCCTTGCAAAGGGGTGGATGCTGGGCGCCAGGTCTGACTCTGGGAGATGACATAGTCCTCACATGCAGGTCCAAGAATGGAAGGCATGGCGTGCCTCCTGGCCCTACTGCTGGTCCTGGTTCTCCCACAGGTGCGGGTGGAAGCAAACATCACCATATCTGAGAGACAAGGTCAGTGCTGGCCCCTCAGCCTCCTGGGGAGACCCACGGTGAAGGAGGGTAGACTCAGAGAGGGCAGCAAGAGGCCTCGTTTGGGGAGGCGCTGAGCCCAGGAGGTTAGAACAGGCCACAGGCCTAGATGCTGGCAGGGCCCTCTCCGTGTGAAACTCCCACAAGGTCCAGGCAGGGCACTCACGTTCCCTGGGGGCTGGCTTTCCTGGGAGACACAAGCAATCTGCAGAGCTGTATGTATGCCTGGTCTGGTGCAGGGTGCGAGGACTCAGGGGGAGGGCACTTGGGGCAGACACCAAACACCTGGTGTTTTCTTTCTGAGGAAGGTTGAAGGGGAGATGCCAGGCTTCAGTGTGGATGTGGGTACACCCGTGTGTGTGCCTGGGTGCAGGTGTGGTTGTGGGCTTGTCTGGGCCCATGCGTGAGGGTGTGTATGTCTCTAATTTGGCAGAGTTCTGTGTGTGAGCCTGTAGGAGGCTGTTCCCAAGGGTGTGTGGTGGGGGGGGTGTGTATGAGTGGATGTGTTCGTGTGTGGGTGTGTGCCTGGGTATGTATGTATGTTTGGGTTGTGTGTGTGTGGGTGTATCTGGGTGTGGGGTAGGTGTGGGTGTATCTGGGTGTGGGTTGTGTGTGGGGGGTGTATCTGGGTGTGGGTTGTGTGTGTGTGAATGTATCTGGGTGTGGGTTGTGTGTGGGGGGGTGTATCTGGGTGTGGATTGTGTGTGGGTGTGGGTGTATCTGGGTGTGGGTTGTGTGGGTGTGGGTGTATCTGGGTGTGGGTTGTGTGTGTGTGAATGTATCTGGGTGTGGGTTGTGTGTGTGTGGGTGTATCTGGGTATGGATGAGGGTGTATCTGGGTGTGGGGTAGGTGTGGCTGTATCTGGGTGTGGGTTGTGTGGGTGTGGGTGTATCTGGGTGTGGGTTGTGTGTGTGTGAATGTATCTGGGTGTGGGTTGTGTGTGGGGGTGTATCTGGGTGTGGATTGTGTGTGGGTGTGGGTGTATCTGGGTGTGGGTTGTGTGTGTGCGGCTGTATCTGGGTGTGGGTTGTGTGTGGGTGTATCTGGGTGTGGGTTGTGTGTGAATGTATCTGGGTGTGGGTTGTATTGTGTGGGTGTGTATCTGGGTGTGGGTTGTGTGTGGGTGTGGGTGTATCTGGGTGTGCGTTGTATATGTGTGTGGGTGTATCTGGGTGTGGGTGTCTGATTAGACACGCTGGGAAAATGAGGGAATCCCCAGGAGAGAAGGCAAGGAGCTTAGTCCCGAGTAGGTGCAACAGAGTGGACTGTGGGGTGTGGGAAAGACGAGACCCTGCTAGTTCTGTGCTGACTGGGAGGAGAAGGATGCTGGGTGTTCCTCTGAGAGCAGTGGAGAATTGTAACACTGCACTTTCATTGTTCGTTCCTCATTTCAGAGCTAAGGTGCCATTCTTGTGAGAGCGAGAATGATTTCAACTGCAAAAACCTAAGGCATTGTGAAAATGAAGACCGCTTTTGTGCTCTTGTTGTCACCAGTACGTATCTCGCTTTGTGTCAGAGTCCCACAGACAGGCTTATCAGATATGTTCAGGAGTGAGGGTCTGTCTAGTCTGCCTCACTCACGAATAGCTAGTATAGAGGGACCTGTTTTCAAATGTGAGGAGCAGAGTCCTGAGCAGGGCCAGCAGGTGACTGAGGATCCTGCTCCTGTGAGATGGTTCTCGCCCAGTTGCTCAAGGTGAGACGGTGGGTGTGGGCAGAAAACGGAGCCCCTCGGGGTGCAAATGGTGAGAGCAGTTGGCCGCTAACTGAAAGATGGGAGGTTTGAGTCCACCCAGAGGTGCATCGGAAGAAAGGCCTGGCAATCAGTCAACTTCCAAAAAATCAGGCATTGAAAACCCTGTGGAGCACAGTTCTACTCTGACACACATGAGGTCTCCAGGAGTCAGGGTCAACTCAACAGCACCTGACCACTTAAGGAAGGAAATGGTAGAGATGTCTCTCCATCTCTTTTTAGATGGGAAACGAAGCCGTGATGATGTTACACGTCCCACTGAGTACAGTGTGGGGGTAGCTTTTACAAGGGCTGCAGAACCCAGGGGGGTGTGCATAAACTGCGCTCTCAGGGACACACACGCTTCAGAAGCAGCCTGAGCCCACTGGTCCGTACCGCTCGCTCCCCTGAGAACTTCTGGTCATGTGCAGACTCCCAGAGGTGAAGCTGAGGGCTCCCACGTGGCACCCACCGTCATGTTCTCAGGGCTTGGGAGTTGCCATTCAGTTCACCAGTCACTTCCTGGGCCCTCCTGTGTCTCAGTAAGTCTGTGGGCTGCTGAGGTGGCGATTAAGACTCCATTTAGCCAGCGTTGACTTTATGGCAATATGTACAAATAGTTTACTCTCTTAGTTTCTTAGTGTTGCCACAGCAGAAATACCACAAGTGGGTAGTTTTAAAGAACAGAAATTTGTTTTCTAACAGTTTAGGAGGCTAGAAGTCTGAATTCAGGGCACCAGCTGTAGGGGAAGGCTCCCTCTGTCAGCTCTGGGGAAAGGTCCTTGTCTCAGCCACCATAGCCCCTGAGAACCTTGGTTCCTTGACTATCTGCATGTGGCATCTCCTTCCCCCATCTGTGCTGGCTTCTCTGTGCCTAATCTGCTCTTTTTATGTCTCAGAAGTTATTGGATTTAAGACACACGTATGCCGATACGGTCTCATTAACATAGCAGAGAAAACCGTATTCCAAAATTGGATTGTGTCCACAGGTGTAAGGGTTAAGATTCCAACATGTATTTTGGGAGGAGACAATTCAGTCCCTAAAGATCACTAACAGTCTGCAAAGGTATTGTGAGTCAGGCACCTCTTAGTGGGCTCCACCTCCAGCCAGGCAGCTGAGGGGTCCTTGCACCTCAGAAAAGCCTCTGGCTGCATAATTCATTCCCATCTGTGTGTCTGTTTGGGGTCACTGAGGCCAGAGCCAGCCCAGTGTTAAGAAGTTGAGGCACAGGGCCTGTGTGTTCCCAAAGAAAGACCCCCAGACCGATGTTCCTGGGTCCAGCATGGACGGACCAGGTGCCGGGGATGCCCCGAGCCACACTGCAAACAGCCTTACCCCTGTGGAGCAGCTATTCTGCTCCTGCCTGGCGTTGGCCTGTGTCTCCCCCGAGACGTCCCTTTGAGTGCGCAACTTGGTAGGTGCCAGAGGGTGAGGGTGGGACATGGCAACAGAGCCAACCTCAGTGCCCACGTTCATGGTTTCTCTTTTCTCTTTTTCCATTTAGAAATATTTCCACGTTTCTTCTTCGTTTCAAAGCAGTGTATAAGGTACTGCCCAGCCATTACAGTCCCCTCAGGCCCCAAGGGTTTCCTCATTGGGAAGCGCCTACCCTTTGTATACATCAGGTGTTGTGGAGAGTCCGCCTGCAATGAGCTAGGCCCGGCGATAAATGAAACGGAGTTAAGGGGGCCTCTTGAGAGTAGGGGTGAGTTGCGGGGCAGCAGGGCCGGGCAGGCCGTGTGCCTGACGCTGGCCTCCACCGCCCTGGGCCTGAGCCTGCCGTGAGGACCAGGGAGGCCCAGGAGCCCATGGACCAAGCCTTCCGGACACCGTGCCCGTGGAGGGCACCACAGCACACTCTTGGCGCCTGTGCCATTAAACCTGTTTTCCGTTGATGAATGCGTAGTCTGATTTCCCAGGTGTTGTGGAAGAGAAGGTTCTCAACCCAGGAGCCGTGCAGCTCACCTCCAGACCCACCTGCATCCTGGTGGTGGTGTTCACAAGGGTCTCTCTGAAATCAAGCCTGGGGGCTCTGCTGGATGCTGAACACCACTGTTTTCCTCACCTGTCCTACGTTAGATCCAAAGGGGTCTGTCAAGTGTCAGAAGGAAGGCCAGGAAACCGGCCACAGCGCACGGGGTTGCCCCTGGGGACGAACCCACAAGGAACTGGAGTTGTAGGAGAAGCTTATGTATGGCAAGAGGGTGGGGTTAGGCAGCTCTTGTGGGCTGAAGGCTTACTGGTCAGTTTAAAGGTTTCTAGGGCATTCATGAGGGAAAAGGGAGACACTTTTATCATGGGAATCATGGGACGTGGCTGGGAGAGGTGACAAGTAACTACAGCTGTTAAGAGGCTGAGCGTCTCAGGGGAAACCGTGTGGGCACAGCCAGGAGGGCCAGTTAGGCCCACAACTGTCGAGAGCCTGGCTGAAAAGATAGCAACATGTCAGAAATGAGGTGAAAGGGCAACTCAGAAATTAATGGATGTCAAGGAAGCAAACTATATAAGCCACAAATGACAACGTGTTATGCCAGTTCCTCTCTGCCTTGTGAGGCGTTGATGGTGGTGGTACAATTTTCACCTTCCATGTGGGAGACCTGGGTTCAATTCCAGACCGGCACGTCCCATGCAGAGCCACCACTCTGTCAGTGGAGGCTTGCACGTTGCCGTGATGCAGGTTTCAGTTGAGCTTCCAGATTAAGACGCTAGGAAGAAAGGCCTGAAAAGCAGCCAGTGAAAACCCCACGGAGCACAGTGATGCAGTCTGCAACCGGTCATGGCGATGGCACAGGACCAGGCAGTGTTTTGTTGCGCTGTTCGTGGGGCCGCCGTGAGGTGGGGGTCGACTTGATGGCAGCCAACAACCTCTGCGCTGTTGATGGGAGGGTGGAAGTGCCATCCCTGAGGGGTGTGTGCTCCGATGCTTCCGACCTTGGTGTGGCATAGACCAGTGGGGGAGACAGGAGGTGTCGGAGTCAGGCTGCCACCTGGTGGGAAAGTCCCTCAGGGAACAGGGAGTGGATACCATGTCCCTTTCATGAGCACAGGCTCTGTGGTCACACCCACTGTTCACATGTCTCCAGGAAGCACAGCCCACAGCCACTCTGGATTCTCACCCGGTGTCTTGGTCTCCCAGGCTGCCATGATAAATTACCACAAAGTGGGTGGCTCTAAAGAGAGGGGATTTATTGTCTCACAGTTCTGGAGGCCAGAAGTTTAAAATCCAGGTGTGAGCAGGGCTGTGCTCTCTGTCAGCTCGTGCTGTCCTCTCAATTGTTGTTATGCTTGAGCCCATTGTTGCAGCCACTGTGTCCGTCCATCTAACTGAGGTTATTCCTCTTCTTCTGACCCTGCACTCTACCCAGCATGATGTTCTCCTCCAAGGACTGGTCCCTGCTGATAACGTGTCCAAAGTATGCGAGACGTCTTCTGGCCATCCTTGCTGCTTGTGAGTATTCTGGCTGTACTTCCACCATAGATTTGTTGGTTGTTTCGGCAGTCCATAGTATATTGAATATTCTTTGCCAATACCACAGTTCAAAGGCATCAATTCTTTGGTCTTCCTTACTCGTCGTCCGGTTTTCACGTGCATCTGAGGCAGCAGTCCCACGGGACTCGAAAGCAGCCGCTGAAACGGACACACGTACGCCAATGGTTACTGCAGCGCTATTCACAATAGCCAGAATTTGGAAACGACCCAAATGCCCGTCAACGTATAGCGGATAAACAAAATGTGGTGCACACATACAATGGAATACTACTCGGCCAGTAGGAGAAGAGAAGTCTTGATACAGGCTACAACATGGATGAAGCTTGGAGACATAATGCTGAGTGAAACAAGTCAATCACAAAAACAAACATTGTATGACCTCACTTATATAAAAAGACAAGAACAAAGGCTGGATTTAGTCCTAACCCCTTGATTTTGGGCTGTCACGTGACTTGCTTTGGGCAATGAGATGTTAGCAGTGTGGCACAGCCAGAGCCTTGCGGTGAGATTGTGGGGCAGCACTGGCTTTCTTAGGCCTCCTCCGTTGTCACGAGGAGAAAATGCCTTAGCTAGCCTGCTGGTACCCAGGGGAGAAACACCTGTAGTTAAACACCCCAGCTGAGCCAAGACTCCTAACAAGACCCAGAGTACCCAGCTGAGCCGAGCCCGCCAACGATCCGTGAATGATGATGCATGACGGACGCTTTACGTCTTGGGCCTTGGAGTCCAACAGCAGCTCATCGATACCGTGTGGATCCTGGAAGGGGAGGGGTGAGAAATAGGGCAGACGCAGTATTTGAAGATAGAAGAGGTAATGATTTTCCAAAACGGATGAGAGACATCAACCCATAGGTTTAAGAAGCTTTAAAGATGGAAGCATGATAAACACAGAGAAAAATCGTACCTAATGCCTTAGTTATGTAGTGGGTGGCTTTAACACACAATTGTTCTGTTCACAGTCTAGGAGGCTATGAGTCTGAATTCAGGGCGCCAGCTCCAGGGAAGGCTTTCTGTTGACTGTGGAAACAAACTTGTCCTAAATATTCCCCTACTCTAGGAGCTTCTCAGCACAGGGATCCTGGGTCCAAAGGACACACTCTGCTCCTGGCACTACTTTCTTGGTGGTACGAGGTCCCCCGTCTCTGCTCGCTTCCTTTCTCTCTCAATAGAGATTGACTTAAAACACATCCTAATCTTGTAGATTGTGTCTTGGCTCATTAGCATAACTGCTGCTGATCCCGCCTCATTCTCGTCATAGACGTAGGATTTACAACACAGGAAAATCACATCAGATGACAAAATGGTGGACAATCACACAATACTGGGAACCATGGTCTAGCTAAGTTCACACATTTTTTGGGGGGACTCAATTCAATCTGAAACACCTAGGAACATCATAGTAAAACTGCTCAGAAGCCACATATGAAGAAAATATTAAAAACACCTTCGATACTTAAAGTAGGAACAGTAAGACTGATAAATGGCTTTTCAGAAGAAAAAATAAGCAATGAAAACAAGATAATTACAGTGCAATGAATTACTTAATATGGCCTCCGTAGGCATGGCCTCTGTGACTCACACACAATGATTGAGGGGACTACACAAATAAGGTATACGGAACCTGTGACGGTTCGGCTGTGTGTCACCTTGGCTGGGCCATCGTTCTCGGTATTGTATGGTGGTTCTCCATTTCATGTGTTGTAGATCCTAACCTCTGCGTGTTAATGAGGCAGGATGTGTGTGGGGTGTATGTTGAGTCACAGCCTTGTAGGAAAGAGTGACTCAAGTCCCACCCTTACTCAATTTATACCCTTCCCTGGGGTGCAGCCTGCTTCCAAGGTGTATGTGTGGATGCTCTAGCAGGGTGCTCTCTCTCTGCATCTGGATCCCGCTAGGGGAACTGCAGGCAGACTGGAAGCCACAGAAGTAACCGGAAGGAGCAGGTCCCTCCTCCTCTCCAGCTCCCTCTGGTGCCCCTACCTGCAGAACTTGACATGGCACTAGCTGGCCAAACAGGAATGGGGTTTGGGGAGCCCTGGGCCTGCGCTGCCCCCCGGGGGGTATTAACTCTTGGCACATCATGCAAACACTAAACAAAAGAAATCTGGTAGGGTTTCTAATGTCAGCAAAGGCAATGCCGATAGCAGAAGCATTACTATAAATACAGGGCAGCTTTTCATAACTGCAAGGAGCCCCGTGGTGCAGTGGCTAAGCGTCCACCAGCCACTCCATGGGAGAGAGGTGCGGCAGTCTGCTTCCCTGAAGATGACAGCCTTGGAAACCCTATGGGACAGTTCTACTCTGTCCCAGAGGGTTGCTAGTTGTTTTTTTTTTTCCATAATTGCAAAAGGGGACACCCAACAGGCAGATAGAATGCGTCTATATCTGTATGCATCTATTAACATAGCCCCAAAATTTACAGAGCAAAAATAGGGCTCTCCCGGAAGACGGCCCTAAGATGTGGCTTTGAGGACAAGTGGTTTATGTGGGCGTGAAGGGCATCTGTAGGTAAGACCAGGCAGGGCGGCGTTGTCCAGCTGCTGCCACTATGGACTTGGGACTTTCCTATGTTATGTTAATCAGGTCATAGCAGAGCAGGGTGGATCCTAAACCTGACCTCCTCTGAGTTATAAAAAGAGCAGACGAGAGAGTCCCACGCAGGGAAGAGGGGTGTGAAGACGCTCCCACCCGCAGCAGGGGAACACTTTTGCAGACACCAGAAGCTAGGGGAAACCCAGAAAAGGAATCAATACCCTAATTTGAACAGTCTTCAGAACTGTGAGATGATAAATCTCTTTCTTTAAAGCCACCCACTTGGGGTATTTCTGTTCCGGCACCTCTAGGAGACCAAGCCACCACATTTCGGAGTGGGAGCCAAGCTCACCGATGGGACCTCAGAGGCCACAGGCCTTAGTTTCCTGGGGTCATGGCCTGGGGGAAAGTGAACCCAGGCTGAGAGCAAATCCAGGCGAAGAAGAGTCAACGGAGCACAAAATGCCTCAGAGGGCCCCACCAACCCCCACCCCCAGGCCAGGACTCCCCGGGTGCCACCCACCCTAGACACCCGGAATCCTCAGCACCTGACTGGAAGGTGGCAGCACCCTAGTCATCCCTGGGGGACAGGAAGAGGTGCAGAGGGGGCCCCCATGGAGGAGCATATGCCTTCGCCCTCGTTGGCTTGTGGGTCCCTGGGCTCACAGACAGACGATGGACAGAAGCAGAGCTTTGGACACAGGGTGAGGTTGGGGACCTGGTGCCTCTCTCCTCAGCACCCCTGCTGGCACCCTCCCACCTGCTGGCAGGGGAAGGACCCACTGGTGATTCTGCACCCATTTGGCCGTTCTGGCCCCTGGCTGAGACCTCTCCCCACCTGGCCCGGGCAGGAAAGCAAGGTGTGCAATGGTACAGGAGACCGAGGCTCGTCTGTGGCTGCCCAGCGGCCCTTCTCAGTCCCTGCAGGGATATGGCCCAGTGCTGCCCCAGCACCCGCTGGGAAGGAGCCCCGAAACTTTGAGTGACCCACACTGACTGCTCCTGCATCCTGCACCGTGCACCCTGCACCCTCCACCATCTGGGTCATAACTCGCTTTCCTTGTGCTTTATCTGCTGCTTCAGACTACAACCTTGTCATGGGCAGGAGACTTAAAGAGTCCATCCTGCACCCCTGGGCTCCACACACCTGTCACAGAGCTAGGCCAGGCTAAGTGTGTGCTGAGGGAGGGAATGAGTGAGTGAATGATAGCAAGTACCAGGTGTACTAAACACAGGTGCACTGACCCCGCAAAAGGCAAAAGAATCCCAGGGATCTGAAAAACAGACGGCTCTGTGTGGTAGTCAGGGGAGGCTTCCTGGAGGAGGCAGGGAGAGGAATTTGAGGAGAGAATGCAGACTCCAGCCATTCGCCCTCTACTATCCTCCCAGCCCTGAGCCCTAATTCTGTGGTGGGAGCCAGCACCTGGCTCCTCCTCCCTGCACCCAAGGTGGCCACTGTAGCAAGATGCCAAGTTCACTCCTCTTGCCACCGGGTGGGGGGCTCCACCCCACCCCTGCAGCCCCTTGGGCCCCCTGAGTCCAGGTTGTGCACCCTCCTACCCACACTGGGCTGTGTTCAGTCAAAGCTTGGGAAGAACCTGGGCACCAGTCTGCCAGTCCACCCTCAAGAAGGAGCAGATGGGCTCCCGGAAAGAGGCGGGGTGGGCTCTGATGCGGATACCATAAGTAAATGAAGACCTAGAGGCTGGACTGCATGGGAGCGTGTGTGTGTGTGTAAGTGTGTGTGAGTGTGCATGTGTCTGTTAGTGCATATGAGTGTGCAGGAGTGTGTGTGTGGATATGAGTGTGGAAGTTGTGGGAAGAAGTGTGGTAGAGTGCGGAGTGTGTTGGCATGTGTGTGAGTGTGTGTGAGTGTGTGTGCGTGAGTGTGCATGAGTGTGTGGGCGTATGTGTGTACAAGGGTTGCACGCTGTGTGCGTGTGTGAGTGTGCCGTCAGAGAAGTCTGCAGCAGGCATGGCGGAACACCGTTCCGTGCCTAGTCACAGGCAGGGAGCAGCCTGGTAAGAGTCGCATGGTACTAACATGGGGTGGCTCCAAGGGGTGGCCGCCAAGATCATCACTGAGCTCGGCCTCCCTCCCGAAGCTTGAAGGGGACCCGAGGGGACCATGTTTCCTGGCCACCCCAACGGCATGCTGGTGGTGGAGTGTGGACCCTCAGCTGCTCACCTCTCTGTGCTCAGCTTTGTGCCATAGGTGCTGGGATCCCACAGATCACATTTTGATGTTGCCAGCAGGGGGTGCCAGAGAAAGCCAAGATGCTGGAGGGCGTCCTTTGGCAGGGCGCTGTGGAGGTAAAGGAGAGCGCCCAGCCCTGCCCGCTGCACGTTGCAGGAACTGGAGCTCCCCGTTCATAAAACAGCTTTGCCATGGTCACTGTGGCCCTGCTCTGGCTGTTGAGCTCCTATTCACCCTCCAAGGCCCACCTCTAACGCCCCTCCTCTCACTGGCAGGATGGCAGGATGCTGGGTGGGAGGAAGGGGCTGCCTTCCTTCATTTGGTTTGCTGCTTCCTCTCTCCCTGAACACACCTGCTGTGCAGACAGGCTAGGATGGTGCAGGTTGCTGACCCAGGGCCCAGGAACAATTGTCCATATCCACTCCCCACTCCCCACCACACACACACCCCAATTTGAAGGATCCAGTTCTGCTCGGGGAGCAGCCCCTGCTGTTGTGTGTGTGGCTCTGGGTCAGCTCCCATGGCTGGGGCCCCTCTAGTGGGTTTAGAGGTGAGGGGAGGAGGGAAGAGGTAAAGCTGGCCAAGGGGCAAGAGCCAGGCACCTCAGAAGGCTGGACTTTCCCCTCATCACACTCCTGCTCATGACCCGGCAGAATCCCACAAGACTGAATCCCCAGCTGCTGTTTCACCCACCCTTCATGAGGTGCCTGCAAGCAAGCTTGTGTTCTTTCAGGTCCCCCAAACCCTGGTCCTAGGTCTTAAGAGTAGGTGCCTTTCAGATCCCTATGACCAGGGTCAGGGTTCAGTGAGTGACCAGGATTAGGGCTCAGTGCGTGGCCAGGATCAGGCTCGGTGCGTGAGCAGGGTCAGGGCTCGGTGCGTGAGCAGGGTCAGGGCTCGGTGCGTGAGCAGGGTCAGGGCTCGGTGCGTGACCAGGGTCAGGGCTCGGTGCGTGACCAGGGTCAGGGCTCAGGGTGTGACCAGGTACTAGGTTTGAACTGCCTGACCATTGGAATGTTCTTTCTGGAATGATGAATGATCCAGGTGGGCATAGAACTGTGGTCCCAATTTCATTATCTTGGCATTTAATCCCGAGATAAATCCATTTGCAGGTCCCCTTCAAACTATCGGGGGATAATGTCTCTGCCTGTACAGGAAAATGGGGCCTGGAATATCCCAGAGGACTCCAGCAGCGGCAAGCAAGGCCAGCTGTCCTGGCCATAGGGAGGGCGGAGATGGCCCCCGAAGCTTTGCCAACCACTCGAGTACCCCTGTGAGCATCACTCATGTCCTGCAGGCATTGCTGCTTCTTTTAACTAAACTTTTCATTTTAGAACAGTTTTAGATATACAAGGAAGTTGCAAACAGAGTACAGACAGTCCCCACGTACCCTGCTTCCAGGTTCCCTATTATTAACATCTTACATCACCGTAGTACATTGGTTACAATTCAGGAACCAATATTGATACATTAACGTTAACTAAACTCCATACTTGAGTCGAATTTCGTTTTTCCCTAATGTCCTTTTCTTGTTCTGGGACATCATGTTACATTTAGTTGTTACAACTCCTTAGGCTCTTCTTGGCTGTGACAGTTTCTCAGACTTTCCTTGTTTTTGATGATATTGACAGTTTTCATGAGTACTGGTTATTGGGTATCTTGTAGAATACCCCTCAATTTGGGTTTTTTGGGTGTTTTCCTCATAGTTAGACCAGGGTTATTGGCTTCTGCCACTATGCAGCTGTCAGTTTGTCCTACTGTGGAGTCTTGCACATTGCTGTCATACTGGAAGCTATGCCACCAGTGCTTCAAATACCAATGGGGTCACCTGTGGTGGACAGGTTTCAGCAGACTAAGACATACTAGAAAGAAGGACCTAGCAGTCTACTTCTGAAAAAAATTAGCAGTGAAAACCTTATGAATAGCAGGAAAACACTGATATAGTGCCGGAAGATGAGGTTGGAAGGCATTCAAATACAACTGGGGAAGAGCCGCCTCCTCAAAGTAGTCGACCTTGATGGCATGAATGGAGTCAAGCTTTCGGGACCTGCATTTGCGGATGTGGCACGACTCAAAATGAGAAGAAACATTTGCAAACATCCATTAATAATTGGAACCTGGAATGTATGAAGTATGAATCTAGGAAAATTGGAAGTCATCAAAAACAAAACGAAATACATAAAGATCAATATCCTAGGCATTAGTCAGCTGAAATGGACTGGCACTGCCCATTTTTAATCAGAAAATCATTTGGTCTACTATGCCCACAAAAACCAAAGCAAACCCACTGCCGTCGAGTCCATTCTGACTCATAGCGACCCTATAGGACAGAGTAGAACCGCCCCATAGAGTTTCCAAGGAGCGCCTGGCAGATCTGAACTGCGGACCTTTCGGTTAGCAGCCGAAGCACTTAGCCACTATGCCACCAGGGTTTCCTCTATTATGCCAGGAATGACAAATTGCAGAGAAATGTCATCACATTCATTGCCGAAAAGAACCTCTCAGGATCTATTCTGAAGTACAATGCTGTCAGTGATAGGATAATATCCATATGCTACAAGGATGACCAGTTAATACAACAATTATTCAAATTTATACACCAACCCCTAATGCCAAAGATGAGAAAACTTCTGCAGTCTGAAATTGATCTAACATGCAATAAAGATGAATTGATAATTACTGGTGATTTGAATGCCAAAGTTGGAAACAAAGAAGGATCTGTAGTTGGAAAATATGGCCTTGGTGATAGAAACAACACTGGAGATTTTGCAAAATCAACAACTTATTCATTGCGAATATCTTTTTTCAACAACATAAACGATGACTCTACATGTGGAATAACTGAATGGAAAATGCAAGAATCAAACTGACTACATCTGTGGAAAGAGATGATGGAAAATGTCAATATCATCAGTCAGAATAAGGCCAGGGGCCGACCGTGGAACAGACTATCAATTTCTCATATGCAAGTTCAAGCTGAAACTGAAGAAAATTAAAACAAGTCCATGAAAACCAAAATACAACCTTGAGTATATCCCACCTAAATGTGGAGACCATTTCAAGAATAGATTTGATGTGTTGAACACTAAAGGCAGAAGACCAGACGAGTTGTGGAATGACATCAGGACATCATATGCAAAGAAAGCAAAAGGTCATTAAAAAGACAGGAAGGAAAGAAAAGACAAAATGGATGTCAGAAGAGACTCTGAAATGTGCTCTTGAACACTGAGTAGCTAAAGCAAAGGAAGAAATGATGAAGGCAAAGAGCTGAATGGAAGATTTCAAAGGGTGGCTCAAGAAGACAAAGAAAAGTATTATAATGACATGTGCAAAGACCTGGAGATAGAAAACCAAAAGGGAAGAACACACTTGGCATTTCTCAAGCTGAAAGAAGTGAAGAAAAAATTCAAGCCTTGAGTTGCAGTATTGAAGGACTGTATGGGCACAAAACTGAATGACACAGGAAGCATCAAAAGAAGATGGAAGGAATACACAGAGTCTCTGTAAGTTCAACCATTTCGGAAGGCAGCATATGATCAAAAACTTATGATATTGAAGGAAGAAGTCCTTCACCAGTGAAGGCATTGGTGAAAAACAAGGCTTCAGGAATTGATGGAGTATCAATTGAGATGTTTCAACAAACAGATGCAGCACTGGAGGTGCTCATCTATGCCAAGAAATGTGGAAGACAGCTACCTGGCCAACCGACTGAAAGATATCTATATTTGTGCCCATTCCAAAGAAAAGTGATCCAACAGAATGTGGAAATTATCGAACAATATCATTAATACCACATGAAAGTCAAATTTTGCTGAAAATCATTCAAAAGCGTTTGCAGCAGTACATTAACAGGAAACTGCCAGAAATTCAAGCCAAATTCAGAAGAAGACATGGAACGAGGGATATCTTTGCTGATGTCAGATGGATCTTGGCTGAAAGCAGAGAATACCAGAGAGATGTTTACCTGTGTTTTACTGACTATGCAAAGGCATTCGACTTGTGGAGTATAACAAATTATGGATAACAACAGGAAAAATGGAAATTCCAGAACACTTAATTGTTCTTATGAGGAACCTGTACTTAGACCGAGAGGCAGTAGTTTGAACGGAACAAGGGGATACTAAAAGTGGTTTAAAATCAGGAAAAGTGTGCATCAGGGTTGTATCCTTTCACCGTATTTATTCTATCTGTGTGCTGAGCAGATAATCCAAGAAGCCGGACTATAAGAAGAACATGGCATCAGGACTGAAGGAGACTAATTAACAACCTCCAATATGCAGATGACACATACTTACTTGCTGAAAGTGAAGAGGACTAGAAACACTTACTGATGAAGATCAAAGACTCCAGCCTTCAGTATGGATTGCACTTCAACATGAAGAAAACAAAAATTTACAACTGGACTGATAAGCAACATCATGATAAACAGAGAAAAGATTGAAGTTGTCCAGAATTTCCGTTCACTTGAAGCCACAATCAATGCATGGAAATAGCAGTCAAGAAGTCAAACTACATATTGCCTTAGGCAGATCTGCTGTGAAAGACCTGTTTAAAGTGCTAAAAAGCAAAGACGTCACTTTGAGGACTAAGGTGTGCCTGACCCAAGCCATGGTGTTTTCAATCACTTCATTTGCATGTGAAAGCTGGACAATGAATAAGGAAGACTGAAGAAGAAATGATGCCTTTGGAATTACGGTGTTGGCAAAGAATATTGAATATACCATGGACTGCCAGAAGAATGAAAAATCTGTCTTGGAAGAAGTACAGCCAGAAAGATCCTTGGAAACAAGGGTGGCAAGACTTTGTCTTACCTACTTTGAATATGTATCAAAAGGGACCAGTGCCTGAAGAAGGACATCATGCTTTACAAGGTAGTAGGGCAGGGAAAAAGAGGAAGCCCCTCAACAAGTTGATTTGACACAGTAGCTCCAACAATGGGCTCAAACATAGCATTGATTGGTACAGGATCAGGCAGTGTTTTGTTCTGTTGTACACAGGGTTGCTATGAGTTGGAACCTACTTGACGGCACCCAACAACAACATTGGCTTTTGGGAGGAAGAGCACAGAGGGTAGGTGCCCTTCTCATCATATCATATCAGGCGTACGTGCTCTCAGCATGACTTATGGCTCATGAGGTTGCCCTTGACCCCCTAGCTGACAGAGCATCTATCTGTCAGGTTTCTCCAGTGTGGCATTTCTTTTAATTCCCCACCTTTATCCTGTCCTCTTTGGAAGGAAGTCACTGAGCATAGCCACAATCAAGGTGTGGAGAGTTAAGCTCCACCTCCTAAAGGGTGGAACATCTACATAAATATTTGGAATTGTTTTATATATTCCTTTATTCATTCCCATTTGTTTGTTCAAACATTTGTTTACGGTATTACGGACTTGTGGATATTTATCTTATACATAAGGTTATAATCCAATACAATGTTGTTTATTTTGTTGCTCAAATTTTTCCAGGTTTGGGCATCAGGAGTTCTTTCAGTTGGCTTCTGGGTCCCTTTGACATACCGCCAATGCTTTTGTGGTTTTTGTTTTGTGTTTTCAGCCCTGTGTTATTTTCTGCCACCTCAAGACAATCCACAACCCCATTAGCCATCGACTGATGAATGGATAAACAGAACGTAGTCCATCCAGAAAGTGGTGTATTTCTCAACCACAAAAGGAGTGGAGTTCTGACGGTTGTCACAACATGGATGAACCTTGGAAACGTTCCGTGAAAGAAGCCAGACACAAGGGACCTTACAGTCTAGGATTCTGCTTCTATGAAATGTCCAGAATAGGCAAATCTATAGAAATAGAAACTAGACTAGTGGTTTCTGAGGCTGGGAATGGGCAAATGAAGAATGGGTAATAAGAACATTCTAAAATTAGATTGTGGTGACAGTTACACATCGCTGTGACTACACTAAAAACCACTGAATTGTACACTTTAAATGGGTGAGTTTTATGGTATGTGAAGTATATCTCAATGTCTTAGTCATCTAGTGCTGCTACAATAGAAATACCACAAGTGGATGGCTTTAACAAAGAGAAATTTGTTCTATCACATCCTAGCAGGCAAGAAGTTCAAATTCAGGACAGCAGCTTCAGGGGAAGGCTTTCTCCGTCGGCTCCGGAGGCAGGTCCTTGTCATCAATCTTCTCCTGGTCAAGGAGCTTCTCCGCAAAGGAACCTCGGGTCCAAAGTACACGCTCTGCTCCTGGCACTGCTTTCTTGATGGTATGAGGTCCCCAACTCTCTGCTTGCCTCTCTTTCCTTTTACCTCTTGTAAGATAAAAGATGGCAGGCCACACCCACGGAAACCCCCTTTTCACTGGATCAGGGATGTGACCTGAGCAAGGGTGTTACATCCCACCCTAATCCTCTTTAACCACAGGCAGAGGTTATGATTTATAACACATAGGGAAATCTCTGTGGAAAGAGACGATGGAAAAGCTCAATATCATCAGTCAGAACAAGGCCAGGGGCCAACTGTGGAACAGACCATCAATTGCTCATATGCAAGTTCAAGCTGAAACTGAAGAAAATCAGAGCAAGTCTACGAGAGCCAAAATATGACCTTGAGAATATCCCACCTGAATTTAGAGACCATCTGAAGAATACATTTGACACATTGAACACTAGCGACCGAAGACCAGACGAGTTCTGGAATGACATCAAGGACATCATCCATGAAGAAAGCAAGAGGTCACTGACAAGACAGGAAAGAAAGAAAAGACCAAGATGGATGTCAGAGGAGACTCTGAAACTTGCTCTTGAGCATCGAGCAGCTAAAACAAAAGGAAGGATTGATGAAGTAAAAAAAACTGAACAGAAGATTTCAAAGGGCGTCTCGAGAAGACAAAGTATTATCATGACATGTGCAAAGAGCTGGAGATGGAAAACGAAAAGGGAAGAACACGCTCGGCGTTTCTCAAGCTGAAAGAACTGAAGAAAAAATTCAAGCCTCGAGTTGCAATAGTGAAGGATTCTATGGGGAAAATATTAAATGATGCAGGAAACACCAAAAGAAGATGGAAGGAATACACAGAGTCATTATACCAAAAAGAATTAGTCGATATTCAACCATTTCAAGAGGTGTCACATGACCAGGAACAGATGGTACTGAAAGAAGAAGTCCAAAGCTGCTCTGAAGGCATTGGCGAAAAACAAGGCTCCAGGAATTGATGGAATATCAATCGAGATGTTTCAACAAACAGCTGCAGCGCTGGAGGTGCTCACTCATCTATGCCAAGAAATATGGAAGACAGCTTTCTGGCCAACAGACTGGAAGAGATCCATATTTATGCCTATTCCCAAGAAAGGTAATCCAACTGAGTGTGGAAATTATAGAACAATATCATTAATATCACACACAAGCAAAATTTTGCTGAAGATCATTCAAAAGCGGCTGCAGCAGTATATCGACAGGGAACTGCCAGAAATTCAGGCCAGTTTCAGAAGAGGACGTGGAACCAGGGATATCATTGCTGCTGTGAGATGGATCCTGGCTGAAAGCAGAGAATACCGGAAGGATGTTTACCTGTGTTTTATTGACTATGCAAAGGCATTCGACTATGTGGATCATAACAAACTATGGATAACGCTGCAAAGAATGGGAATTCCAGAACACTTAATTGTGCTCATGGGGAGCCTTTACATAGATCAAGAGGCAGTTGTTTGGACAGAACAACGGGGTACTGATTGGTTTAAAGTCAGGAAAGGTGTGTGTCAGGGTTGTATTCTTTCACCATACTTATTCAATCTGTATGCTGAGCAAATAATCCGAGAAGCTGGACTATGTGAAGAAGAACGGGGCACCAGGATTGGAGGAAGACTCATTAACAACCTGCGTTATGCAGATGACACAACCTTGCTTGCTGAAAGTGAAGAGGACTTGAAGCACTTACTAATGAAGATCAAAGACCACAGCCTTCACTATGGATTACGCCTCAACATAAAGAAAACAAAAATCCTCACAACTGGACCAATGAGCAACATCATGATAAACGGAGAAAAGATTGAAGTTGTCAAGGATTTCATTTTACTTGGATCCACAATCAACAGCCATGGAAGCAGCAGTCAAGAAATCAAAAGATGCATTGCATTGGGCACATCTGCTGCAAAGGACCTCTTCAAAGTGTTGAAGAGCAAAGATGTCACCCTGAAGACTAAGGTGCGCCTGACCCAAGCCATGGTATTTTCAATCACATCATATGCATGTGAAAGCTGGGCAATGAATAAGGAAGACCGAAGAAGAGTTGACGCCTTTGAATTGTGGTGCTGGCGAAGAATATTGAATATACCATGGACTGCCGAAAGAACGAACAAATCTGTCTTGGAAGAAGTGCAGCCAGAATGCTCCTTAGAGGCAAGGATGGCGAGACTGCGTCTTACATACTTTGGACATGTTGTCAGGAGGGATCAGTCACTGGAGAAGGACATCATGCTTGGCAGAGTACAGGGTCAGCGGAAAAGAGGAAGACTCTCAACTAGGTGGATTGACACAGTGGCTACAACAATGAGCTCAAGCATAACAACGATTGTGAGGATGGCACAGGACTGGGCAGTGTCTCGTTCGGTCGCACATAGGGTCACTATGAGTCGGAACTGACTTGATGGCACCTAACAGCAACAACAACAACAGGGAAATCTTATCAGATGACAAAATGGTAGATAATCGTACAATACCGGAAATCATGACCTAGCCAAGTTGACAGATATTTGGGGGGACACAGTTCAATCCATGACACTCAATAAAGATGTTAAAAAGATGCTCCCGGTTCATCTTGTACACTTTGTGCCCCAGACCTAGAATCAACCATTTTTCCAAGGAGCCCTGGTTCCTTTTCTTGGAGAATGGCGTTAGAAGCCAAGGCCCTGGTGCTGGGTGGGCATTGCTAGTTCTTAATTAGTTGGTCAGACTTTTAACTGCAGAGTCCATTCCCTGAACTCCTAACCCACAACTCCCACGACTGAAGTCAGCATTGTTGTTACTCTTGCTGTTCAGTGGGCAAATGGGCCTTGGCAAGGTTGGGCGACTTGCCCAGGGCCCCCCAGCATGTGCGTGAATGCACGGCACCTTGGCCAGGTTGGGCAACTGGCATGAAGGCCAGCCAAGGAGCCTGTGTTCAAATCCTGGCTCCTCCCCCTCTCCCTCAGCTTCCCCTGTGGGAAGCGAGGGGAGGCTGCATTGGATGAGCTCTAGGGTCCTTTACCTCCTGAACAAGCCTGCTGGGCATCCAGCGTGTTCCTTGACTTCCCAGGCCTGAGCCTGGGAGGGAACAGGTCACCCCGGGACCCACGGCCATCCCTATCACAATGGGGGGGGGGGGGCTCAGTGGGCAGCAGGTGGAGAAGCAGCAGCCCTCAGCTGTGGTCTACAAAGCACTTCGCTCCATTGGGAGGGGATGACAGCCACCCCCCGTCTTAGTCATCTAGTGCTGCTGTTACAGACATACCACATGTGGGTGGCTTTAACAAAGAGAAATTTATTTCTTCACAGTACGATAGGCTAAAAGTCCAAATTCAGGGTGTGAGCTCCAGGGGAAGGCTTTCTCTCTCTGTCGGCCTTCTCATCAATCTTTCCCCAGACTAGGGGCTTCTTCACGCAGGGACTGTGGGTCCAAAGGAGGCACTCTGCTCCCAGTGCTTCTTTCTGGGTGCTATAAATTGCCCTCTCTTTATGCTAGCTTCCCTTTCCTTTTATCTCTTGAAAGATAAAAGGTGGTGCAGGTCACACCCCATGGAAACTCCCTTTACATTGGATCAGGGATGTGACCTGGGTAAGGGCAGTGGTATTACAATCCCACCCTAATCCTAATCCTCTTTAGCATAAAATTACAATCACAAAATGGAGGACAACCACAGAATACTGGGAATTATGGCCTAACCAAGTTAATACACATATTTTTTGGGGGACATAATTCAATCCATGACAGACATCTCACTGGATGGGCCAGGTTCAGTGAGAGGCGGGCAGGTGCCTGTGAGCACGCAGGGAGCGGCCCAGTGTGGCCTGTTCCGACGCCCCTGAGCCCCAGCTCCAGCCCCACCCCCAGGAGAAGCCGGAGGGATGGAGGAAAGTAGGGGGGACAGGAACAGGGGCTGGAGGCAGATTGGCTCACTTGCAGATCTTGGTGTCCACCAGTTGGGGTCCCAGGTGTCTTCCCAGGTGGTGGGACCCGAGTACCTCAAGCAAGCAGGTCCCGCCTAGGGCCTCCCCAGGTGCCCCACCTCACCTTCACTGGCCACTCCCCTCGAGGACCGGGCTCCCCGGCCGTTCCCCCTGCACCCCTGGTTACTCCCAGCGCTGGGGGCGAAGCTAATGCCAGGCTCTGTGCCGCACATTAATTATGGCCCCGGGAGGGAGTCTGGGCTGTAACTGGGAGAATACCCAGCTCGTAAAGAGAGTGCTCTCTGCCTGATTAGCTTAATGAGGGCAGTGCAGCCCCCCACCCACCGGGACCTAGCCAGGCTGGACGTGGTCCTCCACCCACCTGCCGGCCCGTCCGGAGCCCAGCGTCCTTCCGCTCAGGGGCTCCTAGACTGCAGGCCTCCACTGCCCTGCAGGCCAGGCCCCATGCGGCCATGCTTCAAAGAGGCCCGAGGTTCCTGGAATTCTGCATTTCTCAGATCCCCCAAGGATATAAGCCCCAGCGTGAGAAGTAAAATCCTGAGGCTTTTCCTGCATGCTCATCCTTCCAAACTGAGCGCACGTGGCCCCTCCTGAAAGAAAGACCCGGCCTCCCTCCTGGCAGCCAGGACTCATGGTGCCCCACCAGCGTTATCAACTGCGACTGTTTCCCTTAATGCAGGCCCCAGCCCGCCCCTCCACACACCTTCCATGCACATGCACACCCTCCACACACACACACACACAACACCCTCCATACACACAGGCACACGCATTACATATATGCACACATGTGCATGCACACAGGTGCTCACAAGGCACACACAGCCACATATTTTACACACATATACACATGTGTGCATATAGGCTGCACAAGGCACACACATGCACACATGAGTGCAAACAAGACACACATGCACAGGTGCACACACAGGTATACACACAGAGAAGACCCTCAGCCTGTCTGGGAGGGCAGGCTCATCCCTGCATCCCAGTGATGGAGTGTGAGTTCAGTATCTGAGCTGATGGGCTGGGTAGTTAACTGGTCAGGGAAACTGCAGTGTGGTTCTGCCACTCGCTCCCCAACCTCTGAGCTCCTCCTGTGAGGGCTGCCAGGTCCGGGCATGGAGCATTGGAACAGGCTCAGGAGCCCAGGGGCTGTTCCTGGGGGACATGGGCAGAGAGGTTCTGAGGCCACAGAACCATGGGGAGACAGAGGCAACCTGAGCCCACAGGAAGATTTATCCCCAGATGGAGGGAACAAGCACCACAGGTCAAAAGTATCTGTCCAAAGGGTAGTTGAGCAGGGTGTTCCTGCAGAGCGGGTGGGGTGGGCTTGCACTAGACCTCTCAGAGCCCCTTCAGTCCTAGGAAGGAGGCAGAGCCTTCTACCTCACAGGTGGGCAGGCTATGAGCAGGGGGGCTAGCCCCAGGTCCGCCTGGAAAGGGCCTGTGGAGGGTTATGGGCCCCAGGGGTGCCAAGAGACTCTGCATGAGACCACCAATTCTGGGCCCCCAATGGCTGCTGGGGAAACCAGGGCTGAGAGGTATATATGCCTGTCGGGGCACGGGACCAGGGGTCGACTGAAGTTGTTCTACTTGTAGGCCCAGGATGTGTCTCTGACCATCTATGGGACCCCACCCCAGCCAACCCAGTGCCCTGCACTGAGTTGGCTTCAGGAGGAGTAGCTAGGGAGAGAGGTGTGTGAGCAATCCCATGCCAGCATTGTTCAAATACAGGGACAACAACACCAAAAATCCTGCCCCAGAAAGGGATGTGGAGTGGAGTGGATGGAGTGTAAGGAGTGGATAGAGTGGAAGGAGTGGATGAGTGGAAGGAGTGGATGGAGTGGAAGGAGTGGAAGGAGTGGATGGAGTGGAAGGAGTGGAAGGAGTGGATGGAGTGGAAGGAGTGGAAGGAGTGGATGAGTGGAAGGAGTGGAAGGAGTGGATGGAGTAGATGGAGTGGAAGGAGTGAATGGAGTGGAAGGAGTCCAGGAGTGGATGGAGTGGAAGGAGTGGATGGAGGGGAGGAATGGATGGAGTGGAAGGAGTGAATGGAGTGGAAGGAGTGGAAGGAGTGGATGGAGTGGAAGGAGTGGAAGGAGTGGAAGGAGTGGAGGGAGTGGAAGGAGTGGAAGGAGTGGAAGGAGTGGATGGAGTGGAAGGAGTGGATGGAGTAGATGGAGTGGAAGGAGTGAATGGAGTGGAAGGAGTCCAGGAGTGGATGGAGTGGAAGGAGTGGATGGAGGGAAGGAGTGGAAGGAGTGGAAGGAGTGGATGGAGTGGAAGGAGTGGAAGGAGTGGATGGAGTGGAAGGAGTGGAAGGAGTGGAGGGAGTGGAAGGAGTGGAAGGAATGGATGGAGTGGAAGGAGTGGATGGAGTGGAAGGAGTGGATGGAGTGGAAGGAGTGGAAGGAGTGGATGGACTGGATGGAGTGGAAGGAGTGGATGGAGTGGAAGGAGTGGATGGAGTGGAAGGAGTGGATGGAGTGGATGGACTGGATGGAGTGGAAGGAGTGGATGGAGTGGATGGACTGGATGGAGTGGAAGGAGTGGAAGGAGTGGAAGGAGTGGAAGGAGTGGATGGAGTGGATGGACTGGATGGAGTGGAAGGAGTGGATGGAGTGGAAGGAGTGGATGGAGTGGATGGACTGGATGGAGTGGAAGGAGTGGATGGAGTGGAAGGAGTGGATGGAGTAGAAGGAGTGGATGAGTGGAAAGAGTGGATGGACTGGATAGAGTGGATGGAGTGGAAGGAGTGGATGGAGTGAAAGGAGTGGATGGAGTGAATGGAGTGGAAGGAGTGGAAGGAGTGGATGGAGTGAATGGAGTGGAAGGAGTGGAAGGAGTGGATGGAGTGGATGGAGTGGAAGGAGTGGATGGAGTGGATGGAGTGGAAGGAGTGGATGGAGTGGATGGAGTGAAAGGAGTGGATGGAGTGGAAGGAGTGGAAGGAGTGGATGGAGTGAATGGAGTGGAAGGAGTGGAAGGAGTGGATGGAGTGAAAGGAGTGGATGGAGTGGAAGGAGTGGAAGGAGTGGATGGAGTGAATGGAGTGGAAGGAGTGGAAGGAGTGGATGGAGTGAAAGGAGTGGATGGAGTGAATGGAGTGGAAGGAGTGGAAGGAGTGGAAGGAGTGGATGGAGTGGATGGAGTGCATGGAGTGGAAGGAGTGGATGGAGGGGAGGAATGGATGGAGTGGAAGGAGTGGATGGAGTGGAAGGAGTGGAAGGAGTGGATGGAGTGGATGGACTGGATGGAGTGGAAGGAGTGCATGGAGTGAATGGAGTGGATGGAGTGGAAGGAGTGGAAGGAGTGGAAGGAGTGGATGGAGTGGAAGGAGTGGATGGAGTGGAAGGAGGGGAAGGAGTGGATGGAGTGGAAGGAGTGGAAGGAGTGGATGGAGTGGATGGAGTGGGAGGAGTGGATGGAGTGGATGGAGTGGGAGGAGTGGATGGAGTGGAAGGAGTGGATGGAGTGGATGGAGCGGGAGGAGTGGATGGAGTGGATAGAGTGGAAGAAGTGGAAGGAGTGGATGGAGTGGAAGGAGCGGAAAGAGTGGATGGAGTGGAAGGAGTGGAAGGAGTGGATGGAGTGGATGGAGTGGAAGGAGTGGAAGGATTGGATGGAGTGGATGGAGTGGAAGGAGTGGATGGAGTGGATGGAGTGGAAGGAGTGGAAGGATTGGATGGAGTGGATGGAGTGGAAGGAGTGGAAGGAGTGGATGGAGCGGAAGGAGCGGAAGGAGTGGATAGAGCGGAAGGAGTGGAAGGACTGGATGGAGCGGAAGGAGCGGAAGGAGTGGAAGGAGTGGAAGGAGTGGATGGAGTGGATTGAGTGGAAGGAGTGGAAGGAGTGGATAGAATGGAAGGAGTGGATGGAGTGGATGGAGTGGAAGGAGTGGGTAGAATGGAAGGAGTGGAAGGAGTGGATGGAGTGGAAGGAGTGGAAGGAGTGGATGGAGCGGAAGGAGCGGAAGGAGTGGATAGAGTGGAAGGAGTGGAAGGAGTGGATGGAGCGGAAGTAGCGGAAGGAGTCGCTAGAGTGGAAGGAGTGGAAGGAGTGGATGGAGTGGATGGAGTGGAAGGAGTGGAAGGAGTGGAAGGAGTGGATGGAGTGGATGGAGTGGAAGGAGTGGAAGGAGTGGTTGGAGTGGATGGAGTGGAAGGAGTGGAAGGAGTGGATGGAGTGGATGGAGTGGAAGGAGTGGATGGAGCGGAAGGAGCGGAAGTAGTGGATGGAGTGGAAGGAGTGGAAGGAGTCGATGGAGTGGATGGAGTGGAAGGAGTGGAAGGAGTGGATGGAGTGGAAGGAGTAGAAGGAGTGGATGGAGAGGATGGAGTGGGAGGAGTGGAAGGAGTGGATGGAGCGGAAGGAGCGGAAGAAGTGGATGGAGCGGAAGGAGTGGATGGAGTGGATGGAGTGGAAGGAGTGGATGGAGTGGATGGAGCGGAAGGAGTGGATGGAGTGGATGGAGTGGAAGGAGTGGATGGAGTGGATGGAGTGGAAGGAGTGGATGGAGTGGATGGAGTGGAAGGAGTGGATGGAGTGTATGGAGTGGAAGGAGTGGAAGGAGTGGATGGAGCGGAAGGAGCGGAAGGAGTGGATAGAGTGGAAGGAGTGGATGGAGCGGAAGGAGTGGATGGAGTGGAAGGAGTGGAAGAAGTGGATGGAGTGGATGGAGTGGAAGGAGTGGAAGGAGTGGATGGAGTGGAAGGAGTGGATGGAGTGGATGGAGTGGATAGAGTGGAAGGAGTGGAAGGAGTGGATGGAGTGGAAGGAGTTGAAGGAGTGGATGGAGCGGAAGAAGCGGAAGTAGTGGATAGAGTGGAAGGAGTGGAAGGAGCGGATGGAGTGGATGGAGTGGAAGGAGTGGAAGGAGTGGATGGAGAGGATGGAGTGGGAGGAGTGGAAGGAGTGGATGGAGCGGAAGGAGTGGATGGAGCGGAAGGAGTGGATGGAGCGGATGGAGCGGAAGGAGCGGAAGGAGCGGATGGAGCGGATGGAGCGGGAGGAGCGGGAGGAGCGGATGGAGCGGGAGGAGCGGGAGGAGCGGATGGAGCGGGAGGAGCGGGAGGAGCGGATGGAGCGGATGGAGCGGAAGGAGCGGATGGAGCGGATGGAGCGGGAGGAGCGGGAGGAGCGGATGGAGCGGGAGGAGCGGGAGGAGCGGGAGGAGCGGATGGAGCGGATGGAGCGGGAGGAGCGGGAGGAGCGGAAGGAGCGGATGGAGCGGATGGAGCGGACGGAGCGGGAGGAGCGGGAGGAGCGGGAGGAGCGGATGGAGCGGGAGGAGCGGAAGGAGCGGATGGAGCGGGAGGAGCGGGAGGAGCGGGAGGAGCGGATGGAGCGGGAGGAGCGGGAGGAGCGGGAGGAGCGGGAGGAGCGGATGGAGCGGATGGAGCGGGAGGAGCGGGAGGAGCGGATGGAGCGGACGGAGCGGGAGGAGCGGGAGGAGCGGAAGGAGCGGACGGAGCGGACGGAGCGGGAGGAGCGGACGGAGCGGGAGGAGCGGACGGAGCGGGAGGAGCGGAAGGAGCGGAAGGAGCGGATGGAGTGGGAGGAGTGGATGGAGTGGATGGAGTGGAAGGAGTCGATGGAGTGAATGGAGTGGTTGAAGTGGAAGGAGCGGAGGAGTAGAAGGAGTGGAGGAGTGGAAGGAGCGGATGGAGTGGAAGGAGTCCAGGAGTGGTTGCAGTGGACAGAGGGGAGTGGTGTGGGAGATGGGTGGAAAGAGTGTGGGGCCTCAAGAATTGTTCTCTGGCTTCCCCCATCCCTCTGGTCCAACACACCGCTTTCAGTTTTCCTAGGGGATGTGGTCAGAGCTCAGGTTTCTCTCTGCCCTCACTTGCACCCTCCTAGTGGTATCCTTAGTATAAGGGTGGCACACCCCTGCCATTTCAGTGGTCAAGTGGAACCAAATGGGTCCAACACACCATGTATCTAAAAATCGAAAAGTTCTAAAACAAACAAAAAACAGTTAAATTCTCATTGACAAATACACCACCAAAACTACATGCCAGCTCAGCATGTAGCACCCCGGCTCCCTGGCGTCCAAGCCGAGTGCAGTTCCCAGCCCCAGACAGACCCCTTCTCCCAGCACCCCTACTCCATCCCACACTGAACGGGCCCATGTGCACACGTGGGCCCCCAGCCTGTGCACCTGGCTCCCAGTCCTACCTACCCCACAGCCACCCTTGGAGAGCCTGGGGGCAGCACTCTCAGTACACCCTCCATAGGGGTATGGGGGACAGGCCCCAGGCCTCAGGGTCCTGGTCTAGGAGGGTTCTAGACAAAATCAGTTTCACCTGAGAGGGGAAAGGAGGGACGCACTCCTGGCACAAGGAAAGGTCTGGGGGTGGGGGGTGCCTGGGGCCTCAGAGAGTGGCCCTGCCTGGGAAGAGAGGGTGGTGATGGGGCACATGAACCTTCTGAGAGACCCCTGGGGGGTGGGGCGGGGGGTCAAGTGGTAAGTCAGGTGTCCAAGCTAAATTACTGGGTCTGCCCCTGTGGCAGCATATAAAGGCACCCGTGCTAGTGGTGCCCCAGTCCCTGCAACAGCAGCAACCCCAAGATGAGACACCTCCTGGTGCTGCTGCTCCTGGCTGCTCTATGTGCTGACCTGGGTAAGGGTGCCCACACGGGGAGTGGGGAGATGGGCCGAGGGTCTGGGTGGGGCTCCGGGCTGAGCTGGACTTGGAGGTGAGTAGGGGAACGCCTCTTGTGTCTCCTCCTTGGCCAGCCCACCGCTATGTCTGCAGGAGCCCAGACTGGGAGGCCTTGCCCCGTGACACCATTTCTGGGGGGTCTGTCTGGGGAGGGGGGCTCAGGACCTCCAGGCTGGGCTGTGGGCCCTGGTTCTGGATATGTGGCCCCATCCGTGGATGGAGGAGTTGCCAGGATTCGGGGCATTCAGTACTAAACCTGGACAAGTCGGTCACCTCCTTCCAGCTTCAGCCTGTGCCCACCTTGATGACAGGATGTGTGACCTTGCACTCAAGTGGCCCTCTCTTGGGGCCGGAAATGGGGTTTGTGGGGGTAGGGGAGATACAGCCTGTGATTATCAGCTGAATAATTACCACCCCGGGATAATTAGCCCCAATTAGCTTCCCCTGAGCGTGAGGTGGGGTGAGTCGGGAGCCTCCTGCTGTCTGCGGAGTGGGGGCAGGGAGGAATGGGAAGGACGGTGCCAGGAGGCACTTCATGGGGCCTGGGGGCAGCATTTTGAAGAGGAGGCCCCTGGACAGGTACACAAGGGGACACTGGGGCAAGGACCCCAAGGCTGGCTCCAGGGGACAGGGCAGAGGTCAAAGTTGGGCCTGGGGGTATCACTTAGAACCTCAGAGCAGCAAGAGGACCCAGGTGCTGGGGGCCTCAAACGAGGGCACCTGCTCTTTTTCCCCAGTGCCAAGTGCGGGGCACAGCTGTGGGGAGGAGGGGCTGATGAGGGCTGAGTTGGCACATGGGGACCCCTGCCTTTGTCCTCTCTGGCTGACCGTCTCTGAGGCTGACTGTGTACTGCCAACTTTTGCAGTGCTGACCAGGGGCTTCCTGCCCCAGGGACCAACACAGCACCACCCACTTATTCTGGATGCAGCCCAAGGACATGGGAGGGGCAGGACCCCAGGTGCATAGGGGGAGACTGAGTCCCTGTAGGGTACTCATTTGGGGTTTACCTCCCTGCCCCCACCTACACCCAGGACTTGGCTCAGCCAGGGGCTAGAAATAGCCAGGGGAACCCCCAGACCAAGAAGCCTGTTCTGACCTAAAGTGACTTTTGCGGGGGATCCAGAACCCTGACCAGGAAGCATGGCCCCTGAGCCCAGGAGGGGACAGTATCGGTCTGAGCCGACCCCCTGCTCACTCTGCGGTTCAGCTCCAAGCACCCTCCAGTCTCCTCTCCGGGGCCTCTGAGGGCATTCACAGCTGACCATGCACAGAAGTGCTGTAATCCCATAGGCGGGCGCCCCCCTGCCCTCCCCAGCACTGCAGCAAAGTCTTCAGATCCCTGCCTGGGCCTGGGGTCTCAGGTGTTCCACCCAGCCCTTGTGTGCCCACACCTCCTGGGTCCTCATAGCTGGTGCCAGCTGGCCTGGCCTCTGCTCCTGCTGTTCTTTCTGCCCAGAGCACCCATTCCCCAAGCTGCAAATAGAAAGCTGTCATCCATCTATCCGTCTGGGCCCAGCCCCAGGGCCTCCTACTCCAGGAAGCCTTCCCAGATTGCCCTGTGCCCTTTGGCCGGGGTGTTCCCACAGAGCCTTCTTTGTACTTTCCACTTGTCCAGCTCAGGGTGACAACATCATGTGTGGGTGTATTGCACCTAGGCAGATGTGGGGCCACCAGGTCAGAACCTCATCCAAGTCCTCCCTGCTTGTTGAATGGAGCCCAGAGAGAACCGGGCTTGCCCTGGTCACACAGCAGCAGGACCAGCTGGACCAGAGCCATGCCAGGCTCTCACCCAGCTGCAGCCTGGGCATGAGAAGCGTCCAGGCATTCCTTCCCTTTAACTAAACAGCTCCAAGCCCCTGCTGTGTGCAAAGCTCACACCCCCAGTCCTGGGTCAGGAGCTAGCTTCTCTGGTCTCCAGGAAGCAGGTCTAGCACTGGGGCCTCCTGCAATCCACTACCAGTAATAGGGCTTGGGCAGGAGCCAGGTGCTTCCCCCAAGGTATCCCTCCACATCAACAAGAGCATCCATCCCACTGCAGCTCAAGGAGGGGCAGGGTGCACCCTAGGACAAGGCAGTGAGAAGTAGAAGCTACTGCCTCCCAAGTTGGCCTTGCTTGTATTTCATCATGCTGCCCAGTTCTCTCCTCTACCCACCACCATCCACCCCTCCATCTCACCCCTCCATTATCCACACCTCCATTCTCCATTTAGCTTCCATCCCTCCATCCACACCCCCACCCCACCCACCCACCCACCCATCCGTCCGTCCATCCGTCCACCATCCATCCATCCATCCATCCACCCACCCATCCATCCATCCACCCATCCATTCATTCATCCACCCACCCATCCATCCATCCACCTATCCATCCATCCATTCACTCATCCATCCATTCATTCATTAGCCATTCACCCATCCATCCATCCAACCATCCGCCCATCCATCCATCTGTCCACCCATCCACCCACTCACCCACCCATCCACCCACCCACCCATCCATCCATCCATCCATCCATCCCTCCATCCATCCATCCATCCATCCGCCCACCCATCCGCCCATCCATCCATCCATCCATCTGCCCACCTACCCATCTATTCACTCACTCATCCATTCATCCACCCATCTAGCCATTTACACACCCACTAATCCATCCATCCATCCATCCATCCACCCACACCCCCACCCCCCTACCTACCCATTTACCCCTCCATCCATCCAGGCACTTTTCGCTTGGCTGATGTGGCTCCATTACTTTCTCTAGGGCCCACAGTTACCTCCCCGAGAGGCAGCCACAGCAGCGAGAGGCAGGTGAGTGCCTGAGAGCACAGGTGCTGGGAATGCCATGACCCAGACCCTCCCAGGCCCTCAGTTCTTCTGTCACGTGGTGGAGGTTGTTATACTTACCCAGCAGGGATGATCATCAGACGGGCTGGTGTGAGGTTGATATCAGAAATCTCTAGCCCTCTGCCCGCCAGAGGACCAGGGACCCGTAGGGGTAAGGGGGTTCAGAGAGGATGAGTCTGCTGTTACCAGGCACTTGGTCACAGCCACACAGGCCCTGTCCCCTTGCCCAAGCCCCCCAGCTCCAGACTGACGGGCCTGTGCTTCTCCCCAGCCCCTGCCCTGCACTGCTGCAGCCATAAGAACTCCGAGTCTCTGGTAGAGTGCTCCCCAGCTGACAAGTACTGTGTGATCATGCGGGCAAGTGAGTACCCCGCCCCACTCGTAGCCTGCCAGCCCCTCCCCCGCAGGACTGCCAGCTGGCCCCGCCCTCCCCCAGGTCCCCTCTCTCTCATACCCCCTACCGTACCTGGCCCAGACCCTTCAGGGACACCACTGTCCTCCAGCAGGGATCCCAGAGTAGCCTCCACACACATTAGTACAAGGGAGTGTTAGAATAGCCCCACCCACTCCTCACAACTGTCACAGCTGTACACTCACAAATGGTCTGTCGGAAAAGGCTACAAAACAACTCCACAGTCTCCATCAGAGGGGACAGTTTACAGGACACACTGAGGGTGTGAGCAGATGGCAAAGCATGGGGAGGAAGGCCTGAAACAAGTACCTGCCTGGGAAGCCCTGGAAAGCACCTGGCTTGGGATTCACCCCAGGCACTGCAGCCTGGCGTTCACGGCCTCACCTCCCAGCCCCTCATCTCCGAAGGCAGCCTGCAGCCACAAGTCCCTGCTCCTGGCCCTGCACAGGGACCCCTGCTCCTGTGTTAAGGTCACACCTGGGGGCTGCCTTCTGCAGGAGGGCTCCCTGACCTCACCCCCAGGGCTGGCCCACTCCTCCTTCTGACCCTCTGCTTGCCCACAGCCCCCACACAGACAGCCAATTCCTCCCTCAGGTGCCACGGCTGAACTGGCCCTGGGGTGCAATGGGGCCTCAGCAAGGGTGCAGGGAAGTGACGGTGGCAATGATGGGTGTGTCAGGTGGCCCAGGCAGAGTAGGCACAGCACAGGGGAGCCATGGGGATGAGGGTGCCACATTGTGGGGGGCCTGAGCAAGGCAGAGGGTAGGAGGGCAATGCAGAGAAGTGGCCCACCCCGTGACCCCCAGGGATGAAGCCTGACCCAGACCACAGAGGGCAAGTCAGGCATCAGAGAGGGCTGGCCAGGTAGCGGCAGACCCTGTAATGAGGTGGGGACCCTGGGCCTTCCGCTGCCATAGGAAGAGGTGTGTGATGTGGCAGAAGCGTGGGCTGGCTGCTGGGTAGAAAGGTGGGTAGCACCGCCACCTCTCTGAGTGCCCGTGTTCCCAGTTTGGGAGCTGAGGGGTGCCCCTCTCCTGGGGAGCCCTGTCTGGGAAGGGCCCAGAGGGTCCCTCCGTAAATGGCAACTGCTGTGACAGTGGGTGGTTTCCCTGGGGTGGAGGGGCTCCAAGCATAGTTGGGAGGTGCCACCTGGGACTCAGTCACCCTCACTGGGCAGCCCTGTGAATCCTCCCGATGCCAGAAGTCCCCTCATTCGCCGGATTTGGAGCCACCCCCTTTTACAGGGAGGCTCATCAGGTGTGTGGCAAGGCTGGTGTGCAGCAGGCCTGGGGATGGTGCGGGGAGGAGTCTGCCTCCTAAGGCTCACCACCCCTGCTGCCCCGCCCGCCCTCGGGAGCCTCTCTCCAAAGACTCCTGCAGAAAGGTTAACTCCTGCTGGAGATTAACTTGGAAACAGGCAGAACCAGCTCTGCCGCTGCACCCATAAAGCTCCGGTTTTAACAACCATTGAATGAAAGAACTTGCTCACGGGACAAGATCTAAAGAAATGCTTCTGTCTGGGTGCAAACTGCCTGGCTCTGCCTCCAGCCTGGAGGAGGGTGTGTTCACAGTGGCTTCGTGAGTGGCCAGAGGGTCCCCCCGGCCTTCCAGCATGTGGCCATGTGTGGCTTGGATTCACTGGGAACTGAAGGCTCCATCCCAGGTCAGCAAAGGGCTAGTTAGGTACTTGGTGCTGGTACCTCTGGAGCTGGGACCCTAAACACCAAAACCAAACCCAAGTCCATTGCAGTCAAGTTGATTCTGACTCGTGGCAACCCCACGCGTGCAGAGTGGAACTGCTCCATGAAGTTTTCGAGGCTGCAATCTTTCCAAAGTAGATTGCCAGGCCTTTCTTCCATGCTGCCTCTGAGTAGGTAAGAACTGCCAACCTTTCAGTTAGTTACTAGTCAAACCACGTAGCTGTTCATACCACCCAGGGACCCCTCCTACCTGACAGCTAACATTACTGAACACTTACTGTGTCCTGGACACTGCTCGCCACGCGATTCATGAACTCACTCATTTGACCCCAAAACAATCCTAGAGGCTGCCTCTGTTATCTGCATTTTCCGGGTGAGGAAACTGACGCACAGAAAAATCAGGGCCCTCAGGATACCCCCCCCCCAAGCCCTCCATCGTGGTTTCCGGGCCTTGGCCAGGGTCACAGCTTCAAATGTCTCCTGGATAGTTCCTGCGATGTCCAGGGAAGACGCTCCTTCTGCACTGCTGCATTGGGCAAACACGAGGTGGATTCTGCGGGCCCCACTTGGGCACAAGGCAGAGCTCAGTGAGGCATCATGCCCCAGGCTGCCAGAATCCAAGTCTGACCCTCCCCACGGTGGCCCAGGCAAGAACCCACCTCTCTGGAGTGGTCAGCACCCTCCCCGCCAGCCTCCCTCAGCAATTTCCTTTTCTCTCTTGGGACCTGAAGTTCTAAAGCACCTGAGTGGCTAGTGTGTTTTTGTGACCTCTGACCTGCCATTTCGGGAGGTGCTTGAGTCCCTGAAAGGGTCAAGGGAGAAGCAGGGGGCTGGGCATGTTCAAAGGGTGCAGGGACTCAGGAGGAGTGTCATGCCTGGAGACATCTGCCCAGGAGAGGGAAGGGCAGAGGGAGCTGGAGGACAGAGACTGGGTGGGGGGAGGGTAACAAAGGGGACCAGAGGGAGAAGGGGAGGAGCCCACCCAGGAGCCCTTCCAGCCAGCCAGCAGCTCCTCCATCCACCCAGCAGCCCCTCCACCCACCCGGGAGCCCCTCCACCCCCCCGGGAGCCCCTCCAACCTACCCAGGAGCCCCCAAAGCGAGCTGAGACATGGTGCTGCGGGACCCCTGAGGCCTGGTCAGTGGGGGGGATGGTTGGTGGGAACCAGTGGTCTCCCTTTGGCTGAGTCAGTGGAGGGGTTGGTGGGAGTTGATAGGGGTCGGTGGTCCCCCTGAGCCTGGGTTAGTGGCAGGGGGGGTGGTTGGTGGGGGTCTGCGGCGTCAGCAGGCCGCATGTGGAGGAGCCTGGCACTCGTGGACCCTGACCTCTGTTCTCAGCCAGCCCTGGCGGCATCCTGGTCATGAAACCCTGCACCCCAACGCGCCCCAACAGCACTGTGTCCTCAGACGGCCCCGCCCTCTCCGTCTCCTGCTGCCAGGACAGCCAGTGCAACCACAGCGCAGCTGCCAGACTCGGGGGTGCTCACGGGGCCCTGTGGGTCAGCACAGCCAGCCTGCTGTGGGTGCTGCTCCAGGCAGCCTGGTGAGCCTGACCCAGCCCTGGTCTATTCTGCTGCCAGCTGAGCAGCTTCCCACAGGCCCCACACCCTGGCAGAAAGGTCCCACCTTGCCTATCACCCCTCCCTCAGGCCACCCCGCCCCCCCAGCCCTCCCACTGGAAAGGGGTGAAGGCTCACAGTCCCCCTCAGGCTCGGGGAACCCACCCTACCTGGGATGAGACAGAGGGGCACGCCTCCCCTGTTCCTGCACCCCCAGGAGGTCCTCAGTCTTCCCTGGGCCCCTCACTGCCTGGGATGATGGGAAGAGGCCTCCCTCCCTCAGCCCCTTCCATCCCCATTTCAGTGATTGTGGGCATCCCCAGGAAGTCAGGTCGAGGGTTGGGGGTTGAGGAGCTTCTGCTGGGATCCTCGCCACCCTTGGGCCCTGCTTGGTGTGACTCCTTTGAGCCCCGAGAGTCTCCTCCTGTGCCAGACCTGCCCTGGTGGGGAAAACATGGCTCTGGGGCTTCAGCATTGGGTTCCCGGACCCCAAACCCACAGGTGCCTCAAGGTTTGTATCCATGCTCCCCCATGTATCCATCCATCCACCATCCACCCAGCCATCTCCATCAATCCATACATCCACCATCCGTCTGTCCAACCACCCGTCTGTCTGTCCATCCCTCCATTCATCTGTCCATCCCTCCATCCGTCCATCCACCACTCACCACTCATCCCGACCCATCCACCATCCATCTGACCATCCCTATATCCATCCACCCATCCACTCCTTGTGTTTACTCCCTCTCCCTCATGCCTCACGTTCATGCATCACAAAGCCATCAGGCGACCAAGCGGCCCCCCGAGGACAAACTGGCCAAGATCCACCTCTCATCCATGTGCAGGGGCTCAGTCTGCGGCCAGTGCCCCCCACCCAGCGATGGGGGATGGGGTTCTGGAGGCCCCATGGCTCCCACCAGCCCCAGCCCGAGTGAAGGCAGCACTTCAAATGCCCCTACTGCCTGGTGGGAGGCAGGGCCACCTCAGGAATTGGGTGTTTGGGAGGGGTCATTGAGACCAGGGGTCCATTCTCATGAGGCTTAGGAGTTAGGAGAGGGCTTCCTCCCTCCACCCACAACCCTGTGGCCTGCCCCCGCCCCTTGAGAGGAAGAATAAAGCTTCAGTGTCCTGCTCTGGCCACCGCCCTGAGACACCAGGCTGTGTCTGTGCCTGTTTTTCTTGTCCTTGGTCAACCGCACCCTCCAGGAGCGGAGGTCCCTGTGGCACTTTCCACAAGGGTGGCAGGGCCCTCAACCCACACTCAGGTGCACAAGAAAAGCACGTTCCTTGTTATTTAATGGAGCCCCTGGGTGGTAGAAACAGTTAACATTTTCAGCTGCTGGCAGAAAGGTTGGAGGTTCGGGTCCACTCAGAGGTATCTTCAAAGAAAGGCCTGGTGGTCTGGTTCCAAAAACTAGCCATTGAAAACCCTGTGGAGGGCAGTTCTCCTCTGATGCCCGTGGGGTCACCGTGAGTCAGAACAGGCTTGTCGACGACCACTGATTTTTTTACTGATGTTATTTAATAATCAGGCGTCTATTTTGGGTCCCCATGGGACTTGAACCTCCACCCTTTGGTTAGCAGCTGAGTGTGTTAACTGTCTGCACCACCTGGGGACTCTGGGGGCCCGTCATGAGCCCCTTGTAAGATTTTTAGTGAGGGGAGAATGGTGTCCCTGAGGCCCACAGCCAAGCTCACTGATGGTGGCCGCCAGACTGGGAACCTCACCCCACCAGCCCCGTGCAGAGGAGGCTGGGTTGGAGGAGATGGTGTGGACGGAGCCGCTATGCTCGTGGAGTCAGTTGGTGGAACCTTCAACTCCTTCTTAACCTGAGGAATGCAGGGGACCTGGAACTTTGGGCTGTGCGTTTTCTGTGCTCTGTGGTCTCTTCCTGGGAGCGATGATGGGGTCCTGGGGATCAGCTGATGCTGAGTCTTAGAATAGCAGTCACAGACACCAACGTTTCAGTAAGTGATTCCTCGGGAAGGCAGGGAATAGAGGAGCCCATTATATTGCCTGTCACGGTGTAACCCCCTGCCTGCTGCTCCCATGAAGTGGCGCAGGGAGATTCCCGAGCTCAGCAGGAGACTGTCTGCACTCCTCACTGTCCCAGCTGCTTCACTCTTCACCTTGTGACGACATTCCCTTGGGAGGAGGAGAGCGGCCTGTTCGCCTCTACACTTGAACTTGGCAAGGACAGAGGTGGGGGTCACATTCTGGGCTTCAGCGTCCCCACCTGGACGCCCCATCCTGGTCTCAGCCCTGCAGTGTGCCCACCTGTCACCCACAGCCCTGGGTCCCTACTCGGGGCAGTGATGGTGCCGGGGCTCTGAGGCCTCCAGATGGCCCCGTCCCATCCTGGGCTCTTCCCGGCGGTGAGACCAGAGGCCCCCAACTCTTCAGGAGTTGTGTGCCCTACCCCCCAGGTCCCTGTACCACCACCTCAAAGCCCCCCACTTCTCAGGTATGCAGGAAGCCACCCGGAGTGGCTGGCTCCTCCCATGGTCCTGTCCAGGCCCACAGGCCTTTCACTGCTGTTTCCATGCCTTAGAAACTCAAAAGCCAGAACAGATGAGCTTTCCCCACTCCCTTTAGCCCTCACATCCCTCCTCACCTGCCTTGGCCACCTGGCAGTGAAACAGGTCTCAGGATGTTGCTATAGCCACCTGGCCTACAGATGCTGCCTCCTGAGAGCTCGAACCCCAAAGAGAGGACAGCAGCCTTTGCCGCTAGAACCCCTGGGCCTGACACTTTCATGCGATCCTTCAAGTGACTGGGATTTCCCAGCAGCCACCTCTCTAACCTCATGTGGTGGCTGTCCCTGACCTCTGTACCCCACATGCCCCGCCGGCCTCCTGTGGGTCTCCCGTGCCTGTGTCTGTGCAGTGGCAGCCATTTCACTGGGGAGCACCATGCTCCCAAGGTAGCCAGGGAAGCAGAGGGCTAAGTTCAGGGAGAGCAGAGCCTGCTTGCATGCTGGGGGCTCTCCGCCCTGCAACCTGAGCTGCCTTGAAGATGAGGCCGACTAAGGGGAGCCAAGGGCACCCTGCTGGAAGCCAGGCTCTCTGCTTCCTTCCCTCTGGGCCCCTTGGAGTCCCCACCACAGCCTCCTGCCCTGCAGGCCTACCAGGCTGGACTCAGGGACCACGGTTGGTATGGGGCCCATATGGGGATGGCCCTCTCAGGAGCGAAGTCGGGGCTCAGGGCTAGGTCATCCCTCCCCGTTCAGCCTTGGAAGCTTGGGGTTTCCTTTCCTTGGACAGTGGAAATTCCCCTACAGGGAGAGCCGCTACGAGTTGGAATGTCCTCCATGGCAGTGGGTTTGGTTTGGATTTATGGAAACCATCTCCCAGCCCCACCCCCACTCTGAGCCAGTCGCTTTTGGAGGAGTCTGTAGGCAGGTGTCCTGTGGGGTCTGATGCAGCTTTCTGTTGGGACTTGTAGGGGTGGGGCCTGCCCCTGCAGGGCAAGGTCACTGCCAGGGTCGGTTGCCAGGGAAATTCTCCTTGCACAGATAGCCGGCAGCCTTGGTAGCAAAGTGGTTAAAAGCTTGGCTGCTAACTGAAAGGCTGACAGTTCGAATCTACCAGATGTTCCTTGAAAACCCTGTGGAGCAGTCCTACTCTGTCCTGTAGGGTCACTTCGAGTCAGAATCGACTTGACAGCAATGGGTTGAGAAGAGGAAACCCCAAGCCTCCAAGGCCAGGTGGGGAGGGGCAGTGCAGCCCTGGCCCCAGCTTCAATGTTCATAGCCCCCTTGCTACTGATGGGGAAGCTGAGGCACAGAGCTTTCCGGACTGGAACCAAGCCGTGAAGCTACTGTGCTGGCTCTGCAGACTGCCTTCTCCGCCTACACCACACGGTTCCTCATAGTCATAAATGAACCCTCAGCCAGTGCCCACTGCACCCAGGCACTGTGTGGGCACTCACATGTCATAGTGACAAAACAGGCAGGGTCCCTGCCCGTCAGAGACAGCGGCTAGCACGCAGCCGATCTGCAACTGGTGGACAGCAGGGCGGGGTGTAGGGGTGGGCAGAAGCCTCTAAGGACGGAGGTGGCTGGATCCAGCCCAGGGGTAGGCACCAGCGTCTCAGAGCAGAAGCCAGCAGGTGGAAAGCCAGGCGGCAGGGATCCTCGAGGGCCCCAAATAGTGGGACAGAGTGAGGCTTGAGCAGGCTCCAGGGCTGCATGGGAGGTGGGCTCCACCCTAGGAGCCTGGGGTGGTGACTGGACCCTGCATTCAGAGTGGACAGTAAGGGAAGCGGGGAGGCTGGTGGGGCAGAGGGAAACCCTGCTGCCCCCAGCCCGGAGGAGATGGGGCCTAACTAGAGGTGGAGGTGGGCAAAGATGGGACCCAGGGCTGGTGAGAGTTTGGATGTGGGCTAGGGGTGGTGGCCCTGTCCCCTTCTGCATCTGCTGTGGCGTCAGTGGGCGGCATGTGAGTGGGGCCCCGCCTGCCTAGCTCAGGTTGGGACACTTACCCTTGAAATGCCTGAGGGAAATGGGGCAGGGAGTGGGGGTGGCTGCTAAAGACCCCAGTGGAGCCACAGGGGGCCTTCTGGAATGAAGGTGCGCTCTCCAGAACCCAGCTCCATGGCCTGGGGTCAGGGCTGGCTGTCTGTCCTGGCCAGTCCAGGGGCTCCAGGGGCTCCATTCTTCCCCACCAAGCATCTCCTGCTCCCCAGGACCCACCCATGATCCCTGCTTCTTACATAATTCCTGGGAGATGACACAAAGCACCTGATCCCTAAGCTGTTGGGATTGCTGGGATGAACTTCCTGGCAGTGCCAGCTCAGCTTGGGCCCCCTCCCTCCCCCGGGGTTTTCCCAGCGACCAGAGTGGCTGCAACAAGATGAAAACATCCCAGAGAACAGCCCAGCCCAGTCCCAGCACGGAGGGCTTCCCAGGCTGCTGGTGTGGCCCCAGGCCAGTCCTGTCCTGAGCTTCCCTGTCCCACCTCCCCAGCTGGTCTGTGGGGGCCTGAGGGCTGGACCGTGTCTCCTTCTCTCAGTCTGTGTTCTACCAAGTGCATTGGTAGGTCTGTTCTGTCCAGCACCTTGAGGCAGCATCCTGGAGCCCTGGGGTCTATCTGTGTGTCCCAACCAGGCCTGCCCTGATGGCAGCCTGAGTCTTGGACATCCCCAGGGAGACAGACCTGCCTTGCCCACCTTGGTGCCCACCTCGGTGCCCACCCCCAGTCCAGTGCAGCCTCTCAGAAAGGCCTGAGCCTGTACCTCTACTCTGGCCCTTGCACACCCCTCTGTGTGATTCCAGTGGCCTGGCCTTGATTCCTGTCCCTCCCCTGCTCCAGGATCCCGATATCTGATGGAACAAGTCAGGGCTGGGCTTAAGCACTCCACTAGTAGCCGAAAGGTAGGCGGTTCAAACCCACCCAGGGGTACCTGAGAAGAAAGGCCTGGTGATCCTCTGAAAAGTGACAGAAACCCTCTGGAGCAGGTCTGCGCTGCACACGGGGGGGCGCCCAGTGAGTGGGAATGGACTCGACGGCACCTAACAACTACCACACAGGGTGCTGGAGGGGAGGGTGCCAACTCCAGGGCCCTGACAGTGCCTCCCCTCCCATCGGAATCCTGCCCCCAAGGCCACAGCCACGCCACCCTGACGGGGTTCAGGCAGGCTGAGGGCCCTGCGCCCCTCCTGGCCTCCTCCACCCACTGAAACCTCCACTGCGGGGCAGTTCCACAGGCCCAGCAACAGCCCAGAGAGTCCTCGAAGGGAGGGGGGACCAAGGGGTCTGCTCCCCAGGGCCGTTCCCCCAAGTCCACCCCATCACCCATGTCTCCTCCAGGGTGGGGCAAGAAGGGGCTGGGGCCATCTGGGCCCCCTTCCAGTAAGGTCTCAGGGTCCCAGGCTGGGGTGGGGGGTGCTCTCAGAGCCTGAGATGAGGGAGGGGAAGGGAGACCCGCTGTGGACCCTGTGTTGGGGCCTGGGCTCTGGGGGGCGACTTGGAAAAGCCCACAGCCTGGGGGCCATGACAGAGGCTTGCAGAGCAGTGAGGGGGCACACCTGGTGGGGGCCTGGCCCTAAGGGGCTGGAGGCAGGGGTGCTGGGGGCCTGAGTCTTGTCCAGCACAACCCCTGCCCTTCCCCAAAGGCCCATTCCCCTCTCCCGCCCAGCTGGGCTCTGACACCATTGCAGCCAGCACTTACTTGGCACCTACTGTATTCCAGGCCCCATGAGGGCATCTTCACATTCTCACTGTGTCCAGTACTCACTTCTCTGCCCCCCGCCCCCCACATCTACACCCTTACACCCTGGCCTCTGCAGCCCCCAGTCCCTCCCCGTTCCTCTTTGCTTTGCTTCCATAGGTTCCTTTGTACCAGGGCTGCAGTCGGTCTCTGAGCGCCCTGACCCCAGAGCCCAGGGAGGCCGGGTGCATAGCCCTGGGCACCCACGGGGCACCCAGGGGCAGGGATGAAATCGACACACAGGATGGTGTCAGAGAGGGGATAGAAGGATAGAGACAGAGAGACACAGGGATAGACAGATGGAGAAAAGACTCACAGAGAGACAGAGACAGAGAGGGCAGCAAAGGGAGCCGCAGGGTGGACAAGGGGCGGGCGGGACACCCTGGCTGGGTAAGGGGATGCCCCTGGGGTCAAGGCAGAGGTAGGGCAGGGTGGGGCAGGTCCCTGTCCTGGGTTGACGCATGTACTGGTCCTGGAATGCCACTGCCCGGCCCGCTGCCCGCCCCGCCCTGTCCCATGCCAGCTATAAGGGCTCTGGGGTGGGCGCCCCCACTGCTCCCAGATGACACCCAAGATGAAGACAATACTGCTGCCCTGATGGCAGCCTGAGTCTTGGACATCCCCGGGGGGACCTGCTGCTCCTTGTCACGCTGGCCGCAGCCACGGGACCAGGTGAGGGGCTGAGTGGGGCTGGCCAGGGGTGGGGGTATCGTCGTTCAGCCTGCGTTCCGGACCCTCAGCCACCCAACATCAGAAGCTGGAGTTTTTGACCTTTAGGCTCTGAGAATTCTGAAACCGTGGAGTGCTCCACTCCTGGAGCCATGGAATCTTAGAATTAAAAAAGTCACCCCTACGTCTAATTTAGTGGGATCACAGGCTTATTTCAGAATCAGAGAATCTGAGCCCCGACTCGGGAATCACACATGCTTGGAGTCAGAGTGGAGCCGGGGGTTTTCTGAGATGCTCCCTCCCCGCCACCCCCCGAGATCCAGGCCCTGCCTGCCAGCCCCTCCCGTACCCCTGGGACAGCCCTTCCTCCAATGTTCACATCAGCCAAGCTGACAGCACCCCCCCGCCCCCCGCCCCGGCTCAGCCCCAGGCTTCTCAGGAGGGGACAAGACCTGCTCTCAGCCCAGCCCCAGAGCTCTGGATGGCCCTCAAAGGATGGGGTCTCTGGGACTCTCCACACTGGCCTAGGGCAGGACACCTCCTCTGGGGGCCCCTCAGGCCCAGAAGACATCATCTCCCTGAGGTGTCTACAGGAAAGGTGCCCTGGCAGGCCTACCAGGGTGGCCTAGGCAGGGGTGCAGGAGGGGTCCTTGTGGGCAGTGAGCTGGCCTCCCTGCATCCCTGAGACTCCTGACCCCCACCCCCAGTTTGGGCACTCCAGTGTCACGTGTGTGTCAGCACCTCCAACTGCAAGCAGCCCCAGATCTGCTTGGCCAACTCAAGATTCTGCAGAACCATGATGACGGGTGAATGCTGTCCAGGGACAGCATGCAGGGTGCTCAGGGGTGGGGCTGGCCCCAGGGAGGTGGTGGTGGAGGTCTCGGTGGCCAAGGGGATGCTGGCTGGAGCTGGGCATGGGCTGCCAGGGATGTGACCCTGGGGTGGGGGGGTGGCCGCTGCCCGTGCCCTCTTACAGTGTGCCCGTCCCCCAGTGGAGCCGCTGTCTGGGAACCTGGTGAAGAAGGACTGTGTGGACTACTGCGAGCCCAGGTCCACCCAGCAGGGCCAGGTCAGCAGTGGCTCGGCCACTACCCTGTGCTGCCAGGACGACCTGTGCAACGCAGATCGCAACAGTGCCTCTGCCCTCTCCAGGGCCACCCTCGGCCTGTCGCGGGCCCTCTGAGTCCTTGCCTTCATCCTGGCCCCCAGGCTGTGACCCCCCCAGGGCCTTTTAGGAGGTTTCCATGCCCTCCCACCACTCCCCTTCCTGCCCTGGGCGTTTTCACGGCCCCTCCGCATCCATGATGGGGGGTCTGTCACCTAGGCTGGGGGTTCCCAAGTCCTCCTGATAAAGCACCGACCACTGAAGCAGCACCCCCAAGGTGAGAGGATGCAGCCTCCCTGCGCAGCGCAGAGGGCCGGCCAATGAAGTCACTTGGTGCCTCTGTCTTCCTATTCATTTTGTTTGGTTTCCGTTTATTTTTCTGCTCGAACCTCCGGATCAGAATAAATGATTTAAAACCAGTGTGGCTGGGTTGCCCTGGGAGTGGAGGGGCTGGGCTGGGGCCACGAGGCTCACTATCTCAAATCTCAGGGCATGTCACTGGGGCCAGCCGCCGCCACCTGGGCGCCAAGGCTGAAGTGCCCATCCCTCCCCTTCTCTGAAGGGACATGACCCTCAGCACCACCCCCCCACCCCCCGCAGCGCCAGTGCTGGGTGGCAGGCAGCACTCCAGGTGAGGCCTGAATAGTGGCTGGTGCAGAGGGCTGGGGGCTGCGCAAGGCTGGCCCCACCCACACAGCACCCTTGGCCCCGCTGAGGGGCAGGGGAAGAAGCCGGGGACCCTGGGCGGTCCCCATGGACCACTCCCCAAGAACCTCCATGGAGCCTCGTTTGGGATACCCGAGGCTGAGGTCCGGCCCCTGGACCTGTTTGGAATCTGCCTGCCTGCAGCCATAGCCTGCACTGCCGCAGTTTGACTTCACCCTGCTGAGCCCAGCAGCCCCTCAGCCAGACCCCACCAAGTGGTAACTCAGACCAGATGGACAGGCAGGGGGGAGCCTGGGAGAAGCATAGTCTCTGAGACCCTCGGACCACCTGCCTGAGTTCTGGGCCCACTGCCTGGGTTCTGGGGCCCACTGCCTGAGTTCTGGACCTTGGTGAGCTCAGGTGGATGTGAGGTTCTGAGGAAGATCCTCCCTCCCCCAGATGCCCATGCAGGTGGTGGTGCTGCTCCTGGAGAGGACAAGCTGCTTCCTTTCCACCTGTCCCCCCTCGGGCCGCCACCACCTTCTCAGGCATCACTGTGGGTCCTCACTGTGAGCTCCCCACCAGGGCTCGCTGCCCCTGCAGGCCTGATAGGGAACCTCTGCGAAGGGGGTGGTGGAGGGTGGGGAGGGGTCAGCAGCACCTCCTGTGACACGTGTCGCCAGGTGCTCACCACCTCCATTTGTTCTCATACCCGGTGAGAAGGGCACCGCTACTGTCCAGAGGCCCCGCAGGAGGACTCGAACTCCGGATGCATGGAAGTCACGGGGCTGGGATTCTTAGCTCTTTACCAGATGGCCATCCTGCCTCGCCCTGGACCCTAGACCTCCACGGACCCCGTGGTGGGGGGAGCTGCCCGCCCCCGGCCCCCTCCCACCCCTGAAGTCCCCACCCACCCAGCTGGGGTCTTGCGAGAGTCCACCCCGCCCACCCTATGAGCCCAGCCCCCTCCTCTCCGCTCGACCCCGCCCGCCCAGGGTCTGTCCGGCCCGCCTCCTACTGAGAGTGCGGCCCTCCACCTCCTGAGCCTCAGTTTCTCACATGTGCCTGTGGTACCCTCCCGTGCAGACTGAGCCTGCCAGTGTCGCCTGCAGCTGTGGCCGGTGGCCCTGGCTCTGGAAAGTCCCGGCCGGGGTGAAGGCGTGCCCGCTCCGCGCTCCCGGGCTCAGCCGCACCCCTACCCCATCCAACGCTCGCGAGGCTGCGAACGGCTCTGAGTCGGGGGGCGCTGCAGGAGCTCCGGGTGCCGGGGCCAGCGCGCCACCTGGTGGCCACCGGAGCACCGGGCGTGGTGAGGGGCTTGTGAGGGGAGAATTCCTTTACCCTGATTGCAACCAGGTTCCAGCCAGCCCCCGTCTGTGTCCCACTCGCGGAAGACCGGCAGAGAGCAGAGGCCGGGGCCGCATAGGCAGGACCCCCACCCCCATTTCCGCGGGTGGAAGCCAAGGCTCGGAGAGGGGGGTAACTCCCAGCCCGCCCCGCAGCAAGCCGGCGCGCACGTGGGATTTGATTCCCAATCCAAGGGGAGAGGAGCACCCAGTTCCGGGGGTGGGGGGCATCCTGGAACAAAGAAAGCCATGCTCTGTGCATAGTCCGCAGGGAGGAATGTGCCTGGGGAGGCCTCAACCGGGAAGGCAGCGGTGTGGCCAGCAAACTCCAGGATGGAAGGAGGAGGGGGACTCCACTTGGGGTGCCAGGGAAGGCTTCCAAAGAGCCCACCGAGGCTGCCTAGGTGGGATGGTGGGCAGGCCCTGGAGAAGGTCCAGAAGTGGGAGAGGGCCTACCCGTGCTGTCACTAGGGTTGGGGTCACCCAGTGTGGTAACCCCCCCATGGACCTCCTCAGATACCAGACCACGCAGACTCCCTCGTAATGTTTTTTGTACTAATGTTTTCATAAATCGGAATTTCCCACTCCAACAAGGCTGGCATTAATCCAAAAAACACAAAATAATAAATGTTGGAGAGGCTGCGGAGAGATTGGAACTCTTATACACTGCTGGTGGGAATGTCAAATGGTACAACCACTTTGGAAATCTTTCAGGCGTTATCTTAAACAGTTAGAAATAGAACTACCATACAACCCAGAAATCCCACTCCTCGGAATATACCCTAGAGAAATAAGAGCCTTCACACAAACAGATATATGCACACCCATGTTTATTGCAGCTCTGTTTACAATAGCAAAAAGCTGGAAGCAACCAAGGTGTCCATCAACGGATGAATGGGTAAATAAATTGTGGTATATTCACACAATGGAATACTACGCATCGATAAAGAACAGTGAGGAATCTGTGAAACATTTCATAACATGGAGGAACCTGGAAGGCATTATGCTGAGCGAAATCAGTCAAAGGCAAAAGGACAAATATTGTATAAGACCACTATTATAAGATCTTGAGAAATAGTAAAAACTTCAGAACACATACTTCTGTGGTTACGAGGGGGGGAGGGAGGGAGGGTGGGAGAGGGTTTTTTACTGATTAATTATTAGATAAGAACAGCTTTAGGTGAAGGGAAGGACAATACTCAATATATGGAAGGTCAGCTCAACTGGACTGGACAAAAAGCAAAGAAGTTTCCGGGATAAACTGAATGCTTCAAAGGTCAGCGGAGCAAGGGCGGGGGTTTGGGGACCATGGTTTAAGGGGACTTCTAAGTCAATTGGCAAAATAATTCTATTATGAAAACATTCTGCATCCCACTTTGAAATGTGGCGTCTGGGGTCTTAAATGCTAACAAGTGGCCATCTAAGATGCATCACTTGGTCTCAACCCACCTGGATCAAAGGAGAATGAAGAACACCAAGGTCACACGATAACTAGGAGCCCAAGAGACAGAAAGGGCCACATGAACCAGAGACCTACATCATCCTGAAACCAGAAGAACTAGTTGGTGCCGGGCCACAACCGATGACTGCCCTGACAGGGAGCACAACAGAGAACCCCTGAGGGAGCAGGAGATCAGTGGGATACAGACCCCAAATTCTCACAAAAAGACCATACTTAATGGTCTGACTGAGACTAGAGGAATCCCGGCGGTCATGGTCCCCAAACCTTCTGTTGGCCCAGGACAGGAACCATCCCCGAAGACAACTCATCAGACATGAAAGGGACTGGACAGTGGGTTGGAGAGAGATGCTGATGAAGAGTGAGCTATTTGTATCAGGTGGACACTTGAGACTGTGTTGGCATCTCCTGTCTGGAGGGGGGATGGGAGGATAGAGAGAGTTGGAAGCTGGCAAAATTGTCACGAAAGGAGAGACTGGAAGGGCTGACTCATTAGGGGGAGAGTAAGTGGGAGTGTGGAGTAAGGTGTATATAAACTTATATGTGACAGTCTGACTTGATTTGTAAACGTTCACTTGAAGCTCAATAAAAGTTAATAAAAAAAAAAAAAAATCGGAAGTTTCGCATGCCACTCCTTTCCCACACGATTCAAAGCGTCATTGTAATTGGGTAACAATGACAGCTCTGACCAGAGTGCTTCAGAAGGTTCAAAAGGTAAGTTAACATAGAGTTTTAGCCTTGTAGGTATATTGATACATTGTAAGCTGGGCTTGTGAAAAATGTTTTTGTTGTTTTAACTAACCACAGGGGTATTTTTATAAAAAATAGTAAATTTATGCTGAAACACTGCACAAAAATTTTATAGACAGTCATTTTGCTCTCACCCCCTCTGACAGTGTCACCCAGTGTGGTCTGAAGACCCCCTCTCCACACCCTCCAAGCGATGCCACTGAGCCTAAGCAGCCCAGGGAGGCGGCTAGTGTGAGCAGGACTCCAAATGGCACAGCAGCATCGGCCGGCGGGACGGAAGGTCGTAGGCTGCAGGGCAACCTCCTAGGGGCTCCCTCTAACCAGGAGCAGTTGCAGCTCCCAGCCCATCTCTGCCCTTGACCTCCACCCTCTAGGCTCCAGCCCCACCTCAGAGCCTCTTGGCTGCAGCCAGATGGGGCTGCCTGAAGATGGCCATGACCCATTGGGCAGTCCGGCCCACCCGCTCACCTGTCCAAGACCCCCCCGACCCTGTCCCTAACCCTGACCCCATGAGCACAGCCTGCAAAGACGGGGGTGACTCCCCTCCTGAGCTGCACGTGACCCTGAGACCATGAATGGAGCGGCTGAGCACCCCTTATGTAGCGCCCAGACCTGCACAATCAGGTTATCTCTGGGGGCAGGTAATGGTGAGGGGAGGCCCCCTGGACCTTGGACTGGGGGGTGCTCATCCCATCATGGCATCCAGAACTGACTCTCTTGGCCCATTTGGGACACTAAGAGGCAATTTCTCTGTATTATTTAATTGAAAACAACAGTTTCTATCCAGCCAACTCCAGCTCCCGGGGACCCCACGTGTATCAGTAAAACTGTGCTCCGTAGGGTTTTCAGTGGCTGAGTCTTCAGAGGTAGGTCGTTATACCTGTCTTCCGAGGCACCCCTGGGTGAACTCCAACCTCCAGCCTTTGGATTAGCAGCTGAGAGTTCACTGTTTGCGCCACCCAGGGACTCCCCAGCCGCCTTGGCCTGTGGCTCCATCGCCTCCACTGTGGGAGACCTCGGCTCTGTTTGGGCCCCTCCCTGGCCGCAGCCCATTGGCGCACTGCCTTCATTTCCCTGTCCAGTGTCTGCCGTATTCTGCCTGGTGTTTGAGTTGTTACAGCAGGACAGGAAACCCAGTTCCCCTGGCCGGATGCTGAAGCCCATGGCATAGCCTGTGTGTGACCCCTGTGTCTATTACGTCCCCACCCTCATTAGCGTGTGAGCTCCACCGGCAGGAATATTTGGGAACATTGGCCGGGTTTATTCCTGCTGCATTCCCAACCCTGGCATATGGCGTGGGGTGGGGGGAGGCCAGGTGACAATAGGCTTGACCAACCGTCCCACTTGTCCAGAGGCTGAGGGATTTCCAGGCCCAGAGCTGACTTACCCAGCAGGTACAGAAGGCACCATGCTTGGAGACCACCATCCTTTTGGGGGCCCACAAAAATGTTTAATTTCCTTTAAAATTGTAAAAATACAGAAACAAAGTTTTAGGGTTAAAGAAAATGTTTAATTTTTTTCTCACATGAGCAAAAAATGAAAATTTCAGGGCCTATGAAAATCCATTACATTGTGCCTAGAAGAGAACAAAAATACAATGTTGAACTATCTAAAATTATATCAAAAATAATTTTTCACGTTGATATTATTAGGGTGGGAGGGGCCTCTGAAGACAAAAGTGCTAACATAAGGCAGTCCCGGTGTCTGGGGGGGGGGCGGTCGCCCTCCCCACTGTCAAAAACTCATAACAGACATCTTACTTCGATTTTGGGGTTTTCTTACCCATGAAACCAAATATTGACTGTAAAGAAATTCCTGACCAAAATTAAACCTGCCAGCTCCGTTTCTTTCACCCAGTTGTTAATCTTTTCTTTCCTGTTCTAAGCTGGGTTTACTAAATTTGAATTGCAAAAGATATAGCTGGTGAAGGGCCAGCTTGTGACCTGGTGTCAGCTGATCTCAGTAAAAGGGGGGCAGGGTGTAATGGATCACGCTAAGATTAGCCAGGCTGGGCTCTTCAGCAGCCAACATGGAGCCATAGACAGAAGCACCACGCTGTCCCCCTACAGCAAAGAACTGAAAAACAGGGACAAACGTCATTCCTGGAACCTGAAGTGTCAAATGAAGAGATAACTCAGCCAAGCACCGAATGGAATAAGAAACTGACGAAGCACAGAGATACATGCGGAGGGCCCCATCACCTCACACAGCACGGATCTGCCATCCTGTCCGGGATTGGCAGACAGGGAGCACGGGAAAGCAGTTTCCAGAACTCCCAGCAGGAGGCAGAGCCATACACGCTTGCCCAACCCCATTCTCTCCTTGCTGCCCTACCTCTGAGCTTCCTGGCTGGCTGCTGTGGGTCAGCCGGCAGGGAAGTGCAGCGTCTGTGCCGCTTGGATTTGCCCCACCCGCGTTGGAGATGGGCGGACAGGAAGTACAGGAAAGCAGCTTCACAAAGTTCCCAGCAGGAGACAGAGCACCCGGTAACCAGCGATATATGCTTTCCTAACCCACCCCCACCCCCTGCTTTTTCCTCCCCCCTTCAGCCTCCTCTGCTTCCCACTAGTGCTGTGTCTTGGCCAGGAGGCAACTGCTTTGGCCTCAGGCTGCTTGGATTTGCCCTGCCCACACTGGCTGGGCCTCTGAGCTGGTGTTGGTTCTTTCCCTCTCTTTTGGTTTCTCCTTTGCCTCCTACCACCTCCTGCTCCTTTCTCTGGAACACCTGGCTCCGTGTGCCATCTTTGCTTCTTCTTGAAAGGCTGTGAAGCCATGCTCGACTGGGGAACTACTCCCCCGGCCTGCGACACCACACTGATGGGATCCTTGGGTTTTTTTTTTTTTTTTTTTTGCCTTGTTTTGCTTTGTTCTGTTTTGTTTGTTTGTTTTCTTTTTGTTTTTGCAGCTTGGGAGCCCCATATAGCTGGCTGCAGAGCATAGCTTAGGAGCCACTCCAATTTGCTTAGCCGCATAGGTGGGATCACTGGGGGCATTTTTTTTCCCTTTCTTTCTTTTCTTTTCTCTCTCTTTTTCCCTTTCTGTCTGTCTTTATTTCTCAGTTCTCGTCTTTCTACACTTATCTTCTTTTCCTGTCTCCTGAATACCTGGTGCTGTGTGACATCTACACCCCCTCTAGCCATGCTACACTGTGCAGCCTGGGAGCCATTTCTCCAGACTTAGCAGCCCCACTGGTGGGACTCTGGGACTCCTGGGGGCTTTTCTTTTCCAAATTTTTATCTAGTTATTTTTTCTTTCTTTTCCCCTTTTCTTCTTCATTTTTTTGTTTTTCTTTTCTCCATTTCTCAGTTCCTTATCTCTCCACTCCAACGGTAAGCTCCCTTAACAGTTTTTCTTTCTTTCTTTCTTTGCTTTTGGCTTCTGTTTCTCTCCTCTTTCCCATACCTGTATTAGCTCCACACATCACAACCTCCCCCCTCTTTCCTGCCTACCTGCCCCGTGCACTGAACATCACACCCCTGAGCAGCACAGGCATGGCCTACTGGAACCTGCCCAGCACTGGTTCCTGGCCCCTCCTCTCAGTCCTAGTACATGCCATCCCCCTTCAGTGGGACCTGCTCTGCCGCACCAGAGCTGATTGACTGGCCTTGCCCATTGGACAAGGAGGTGAAAAGTTTCACGACTACAGACCAGCAAACAACAGAGAACGCAGTCTGCCTCCTCAGACATAACCAAACCAAACAAAAAAGCAGGATGAAACAAACAAATCTACAATCAAGAAACTAAGAAAATAACTACCAAATGTCCCAAAGACATTAAAAAACAGGACAGGATGGTTCCAGTAGGCATCAAAAATTAAACACCAGGTGACTTTCCAGTAGAAGAAAAGGCACTGGAACTACCTGACAGAGAATTCAAATCTCTAATATTCAGAGTAATGCAAGAATTGAAGCAAAAAGCAGGGAAAAAAAGACGAATTTTTGGAAAAGGCAGACAAATTCATGAAATACAGACAAAAAAATGGAACAATTCAGGAAAGTAATACAGAAACAAAATGCCAAAATAAATTCACAACTAGAAAGCACACAAAAACAACAATTAGAAATCCAAAAGATAAACAACAAGATTTCAGAAATGAACCGTGTCATAACAGGGCTCAGGAGCAGGTTTGAAATGATGGAAGACAGAATCAGCGAAATTGAAGAAAAACACTTGGATACAATTCTGTTTGAGGAAAAATCAGAAAAAAGAATGAAGAAAAATGAAGAAGCCTTGAGAATTACATGGGATACAATCAAAAGTAAAATTTTTTGAGTGATCAGAGTTCCAGAACAGGCAGAGAAAACAGAAAACACAGAGAAAATCATTGAAGAATTGCTGACAGAAAACTTCCCTAATATCATGAATGATGAAAAGCTGACCATTCAAGAAGCTCAACAAACCCCATATAGGATAGACCCCAAAAGGAAAATACCAGGGCATATCAGAATCAGACTTGCTAAAACCAAAGACAGAGAAAAAATCCTGCAAGCAGCCCGAGAAAAACAAAAAGTCACATACAGAGTAGAAACAATAAGACTAAGCTCTGATTATTTGGCAGAAACCATGCAGGCAAGAAGGCAATGGGATGACATATATAAAACCTTGAAGAAAAAAAATCACCAACCAAGAATAATATATCCTGCAAAATTTTCATTCAAATATGATGGTGAAACTAGGACATTTGCAGATGAACAGAAACTAAGAGAATATGTAAAAACCAAACCAGACTTACAAGAATTACTAAAGGGAGTCCTTCAGTCTGAGAACAAACAACATCAGACCACAGCCTGAATCTAGGACGCAAGATTGTACCAGCCAGATACAAACCTAGGAAATGAACTTTCAAGGACTGTCCAAAACCAAGACAATTGCAACAGGGAACCAGAGAGGTTAATCTGTAAATGACAACAAAGTCAGAATAATAAAAGAGGGAATAAACGGTATAGGTATAGAACTTTCTAACAGAGAGGAAGGCAAGGCAATACCAAGTAATAATAGACTGGTGGTTCAACTATAAGAAGATAAGGGTAAATTTCAAGGTAACCACAAAGAAAGTTAACAAACCTACTTACCAAAATAAAGGAGAAAAACATAAAGTCTCAGTAAAAACAAAATCTATAAAAACAAAAGAAATGAAAAAGAAATCCACAAACAAAAGGAACTCAGCACAGGAGAGTAAGAGGAACAAAGAAAATGTTAGCACCACAAAAAAAAAAAAAGCACTACAAAATGACAGCAATAAACTCACACCTGTCAATAATTACACTGAATGTAAATGGCCTAAATGCACCCATAAAGAGATGCAGAGCGACAGAAGGGATTAAAAAAACAAAACAAAACAGAATCCATCAATATGCTGTCTACAGGAGACACACCTTAGAAACAAAGATGTAAATTTATTAAAAATCAAAGGATGGAAGAAAATATACCGAGCAAATAACTATCAAAAAAGAGCACGAGTGGCAATACTAATCTCGGATAAGATAGACTTTAGAACAAAATCCACCATAAAAGACAAAGAAGGGCCCTATATAATTATGAAAGGGACAATCCTTCAGGAAGACTTAACCACAATAAACATCTATGTAACCAATGACAGGGCTCCAAAATAGCAGGAGACTTCAACACACCACTCTCAGTCAAGGACTGAACATCTAGAAAGAAACCCAACAAAGATACAGAAGACTTAAAGAGCAGAATCAGCCAACTTGACCTCATAGACATATATAGAACACTCCACCCAACAGCACTGGGTTGTTTTTTGGGTTCCACCCAACAGCTGCAAACTACACTTTCTTTTCCAATGCACACGGAACATTCTCCAGAATAGACCACATCTTAGGCCGCAGAGCAACCCTCAACAAAATCCAAAACATTGAGGTAATACAAAGTATCTCCTCTGACCACAATGCCATCAAAGTAGAAATCAACAACAGGAAGAGTAAGGAAAAAAAATTAGTTACATGGAAACTGAGTAACACCCTGTTTAAAAACCACTGGGTAACAGAAGAAATCAAAGATGGAATCAAAAAGTTCCTAGAATCAAACGAGAATGAAAACACATCATACCAAAACCTTTGGGACACGGCAAAGGCAGTCCTCAGAGGTCAATTTATAGCACTAGATGCACACATCAAAAAAGAAGAAAGGGACAAAATGAAAGCATTAGTTACACAACCTGAACAAATAGAAAGAGAACAGCAAAAGAAGCCCACAGCCATGAGAAGAAAGGAAATAATAAAGATCAGAGCAGAAATAAAGGAAATAGAGAATAGAAAAACAATACAAAGAATCAACAAAACCAAAAGTTGGTTCTTTGAAAGGATCAATAAAATTGACAAACCACTGGCCAAATTAACAAAAGAAAAAGAGGAGAGAATGCAAATAACACAAATAAGAAATGAAATGGCAGACATTACAACAGACCCAACTGAAATAAAAAGGATCATAACAGAGTATTATGAAAAACTATACTCCAACAAATTTGAAAACCTAAAGGAAATGGACAAATTGCTAGAGACACACTACCCACCCAAACTAACATAAAATGACTTTGAAAATCTGAACAAACCCATAACAAGAGAAGAGACTCAAAAGGTAATAAAAAAAACCTCCCAACCAAAAAAGGCCCTGGCCCAGACGGCTTCACTGGAGAATTCTACCAAACATTCAAAGAGCTTACACCAGGACTACTCAAGCTATTTCAAAATACAGAAAAGGAAGCAATACTTCCAAATTCATTCTATGAAGCCAGCATAACCCTGACACCAAAACCACGCAAAGACCACAAAAAAAGAAAATTACAGACCAATGTCTCTCATGAATATAGATACAAAAATTCTCAGCAAAATCCTAGCCAATAGAATTCAGCATCATATCAAAAAAATAATACACCATGACCAAGTAGGATTCATGCCAGGTATGCAAGGATGGTTCAACATTAGAAAATCAACATAACCCACCACATATATAAAAGGAGAGAAAGGAATGACATGATCATCTTAATCAACACAGAGAAGACATCTGACAAAGTCCAACACCCATTCCTGATAAAAACTCCCAATAAAATAGGTATAAAAGGGAAATTTCTCAACATAATAAAGGGCATCTATGCAAAACCAACAGTCTACATCGTTCTCAATGGAGAGAGGCTGAAAACATTCCCACTGAGAGCAGGAACAAGACAAGGATGCCCTTTATCACCACTCCTATTTAACATTGTGCTGGAAGTCCTAGCTAGAGCAATAAGGCAAGAAACAGAAATAAAGAGCATCCAAATTGGTAATGAAGAAGTTAAACCTTCCCTATTTGTGGATGATCTGATGCTATAGTTAGAAAATTCAAAAGACTCCACAAGAAAACTACTGGAACTAATAGAAAGATTCAGCAGATTAGCAGGATACGAGACAAACACACAAAAATCAGTTGGATTCCTATACACCAATAAAGAGAATGATGAAAAGGAAATCAGGAAAACAATACCATTTATAATAGCCCTTAAAAAAATAAAATACAAGGCCCCGGATAAGTAAAGCATTGCTGAAAAAGAAGAACAATGTGGGACACATTACTCTACCTGATTTTAGAACCTATTATACTGCCACAGTACTCAAAACAGCCTGGTACTGGTACAACAACAGATACATGGACCAATGGAATAGAATTGACAATCCAGACATAAATCCATCCACATATGAGCAGTTGATATTTGACAAAGTCCCCAAAACAGTTAAATGGGGAAAAGACAGTCTTTTTAACAAATGGTGCTGGCATGACTGGATATCCATCTGCAAAAAAATGAAACAAGACCCATACCTCACTCCATGCACAAAAACGAGCTCAAAATGGATCACAGACCTAAATATAAAATCTAAAGTGACAAAGATCATGGAAGAAAAAATAGGGACAACATTAGGAGCCCTAATACATGGCATAAACAGTATATAAAACATTATTAAGAATGCAGAAGAAAAACTAGATAACTGGGAGCTCCTAAAAATCAAACACTATGCTCATCCAAAGACTTCACCAAAAGAGTAAAAAGACTACCTACAGACTGGGAAAAAGTTTTTAGCTATGACATTTCCGATCAGTGTCTGATCCCTAAAATCTACATGATACTGCAAAAACTCAACAACAAAAAGACAACACAATTAAAAAATGGGCAAAAGATATGAACAGACACTTCACTAAAGAAGACATTCAAATAGCTAACAGATACATGAGGAAATGCTCACGATCATTAGCCATTAGAGAAATGCAAATCAAAACTACAATGAGATTTCATCTCACTCCAACAAAAAAAAAAAAAATTTTTTTTTTTTTTTTTTTTTTGCCAACAAGGCTGGCATTAATCCAAAAAACACAAAATAATAAATGTTGGAGAGGCTGTGGAGAGATTGGAACACTTATACACTGCAGGTGGGAATGTCAAAGGGTACAACCAGTTTGGAAATTGATTAGGCACTTCCTTAGAAAGCTAGAAATAGAACTACCATACAGTCCAGCAATCCCACTCCTCGGAATATACCCTAGAGAAATAAGAGCCTTCACACAAACAGATATATGCACACCCATGTTTATTGCAGCACTGTTTACAATACCAAAAACATGGAAGCAACCAAGGTGCCCATCAATGGATGAATGGATAAATAAATTATGGTATATTCACACAATGGAATACTACGCATCTATAAAGAACAGTGAGGAATCTGTGAAACATTTCATAACATGGAGGAACCTGGAAGGTATTATGCTGAGTGAAATTAGTCAGTTGCAAAAGGACAAATATTGTATAAGACCACTATTATAAGAACTTGAGAAATAGTTTAAACTGAGAAGAAAACATTCTTTTGTGGTTATGAGAGGGGGAAGGGTGGGAGGGTGGGAGAGGGCTATTCACTAATTAGATGGTAGATAAGAATTACTACCTTAGGTGAAGGTAAAGACAACACACAATACAGGGGAGGTCAGCACAACTGGACTAAACCAAAAGCAAAGAAGTTTCCTGAATAAACTGAATGCTTTGAAGGCCAGCATAGCAGGGGCAGGGGTTTGGGGACCATGGTTTCAGGGAACATCTAAGTCAATTGGCATAATACAATCTATTAAGAAAACATTCTGCATCCCACTTTGAAGAGTGGCGTCTGCGGTCTTAAACACTAGCAAGCAGCCATCTAAGATGCATTAATGAGTCTCAACCCACCTGGATCAAAGGAGAATGAAGAACACCAAGGACACAAGGTAAATACAAGCCCAAGAGACAGAAAGGGCCACATGAACCAGCAACTACATCAACCTGAGACCAGAACTAGATGGTGCCTGGCTACAACTGATGACTGCCCTGAGAGGGAGCACAACAGAGAACCCCTGAGGGAGCAGAAGAGCAGTGGGATGTAAACACCAAATTCTCATAAAAAGACCAGTTTTAATGGTCTGACTGAGACTAGAAGGACCCCAGTGGTCATGGCCCCCAGACCTTCTGTCGGCCCAGGACAGGAACTATTCCTGAAGCCAACTCTTCAGACATGGATTGGACTGGACAATGGATTGGAGAGGGATGCTGGTGAGGAGTGAGCTTCTTGGATCAAGTGGACACTTGAGACTATGTTGGCATCTCCTGCCTGGAGGGGAGATGAGAGAGTAGAGGGGGTTAGAAGCTGGGGAAATGGACACAAAAAGAGAGAGTGGAGGGAGGGAGCAGGCTTTCTCACTAGGGGGAGAGTAATTGGGAGTATGTAGCAAGGTGTATATAAGTTTTTGTGTGAGAGAATGACTTAATTTGTAAACAATAAAAATTATTTAAAAAATATATACATGGGAATAAATCTAACCAGGGAGGTAAAAGACCTATACAAAGAAAACTACAAAACACTACTGCAAGAAACCAAGAGATCTACATAAATGGAAAAACATACCATGCTCATGGATAGCTAGACTCAATATTGTGAAAACGACAATTCTACCCAAAGCAATTTACAAATACAATGCAATACTGATCCAGATACCAACAACATTCTTTAAAGAGATAGAAAAACTTATCATTAACTTTATATGGAAAGGGAAGAGACCCCGGATAAGGAAAGAACTACTGAAGAAGAAGAAGGTAGGAGGATTCGCACTACCTGACCTCAGAACCTACTATACAGTTATGGTAGTTAAAACAGCCTAATACTGGTACAGCAACAGATACACTGACCAATGGAACAGAACTGAGAACCCAGAATTAAATCCATCCACCTATGGTCACCTGATCTTCAACAAGGGCCCAAAGTCCATCAAATGGGGGAAAGTCAGTCTTTTTAACAAATGATGCTGGGATAATATCCATATGCCTACAGGAAAGACCAGTTAATACGACTATTATTCAAATTTACGAACCAACCACTAAGGCCAAAGATGAAGAAATTGAAGATTTTTACCAATCTCTGCAGTCTGAAATTGATCATGGAACAGACTGCTCAGCCATGACACGAACAGGACCTATGCCATTTTTCTCTCTTCTAAACTTATTCTTGACTGCTCAGTTCCTTTCTCTTTGTTAAATTTTTACTAATGATTAATGTCCTTTTCAGAGTGTAGAAAACAAATGATATGATCTGAGAAAGGCTTATGACCACTGAAATCACCCCAGGAGGCCAGTCATCCCCTGGGCAAATGAGATAATACCTTGATACCATGATCACCGAAACCACCCCAGGAGAAAAAGAATGACATTCCACAAATTCCTGAAACCCATGATTTTGCCCCATAGAGCTTTCAGCCAATCTGTAGTTGTGAGGGAGACAGGCTTTGGAGGGGATCAGCCCCCTCTGTCTCCTGTGTATCGATACACTTTAAAGCTCTTGCTACTCACCTCACCCCAGTCTCAAGAATTGGCCGTTTGCAGCAGGTGGCTCTAACCTGGGAAATTTCGGTAACAATCAAATATGCAATAAAGGTGCCATAATTATTGGTGATTGGAATGTGAAAGTTGGAAACAAAGAAGGAAAGGCTGTTGGAAAACATAGCCTTGGTGATAGAAATGACACATGAGATTGCATGATAGAATTTCGCAAGACCAACAACTTATTCATTGGAAATACCTTTGTTCAACAACATAAACGGTGACTATACACATGGACCTCACCAGATGGAATACACAAGAATCAAATCGACTACAACTTTGGAAAGTGACTATGGAAAAGTTAAGTATCATCAGTCAGGACAAGGCCAGGGGCCTTCTGTGGAAAAGATCATCAACTGCTCATATGCAAGTACAAGCTGAAGACGAAGAAAATTAAAACAAGTCCACGAGAGCCAAAATATTACCTTGAGTATATCTCACCTGAATTTAGAGACCATCTCAAGAATAGGTTTGATGCATTGAACACTAGTGACCGAAGACCAGATGAGTTCTGGAATGACATCATACATGAAGAAAGCAAGAGGTCACTGAAAAGACAGGAAAGAAGAGAAGACCAAGATGGATGTCAGAGGAGACTCTGAAACTTGCTCTTGAGCATCGAGCAGCTAAAACAAAAGGAAGGATTGATGAAGTAAAAGAACGGAACAGAAGATTTCAAAGGGCGTCTTGAGAAGACAAAGTATTATAATGACATGTGCAAAGAGCTGGAGATAGAAAACGAAAAGGGAAGAACACGCTCGGCGTTTCTCAAGCTGAAAGAACTGAAGAAAAAATTCAAGCCTCGAGTTGCAATAGTGAAGGATTCTACGGGGAAAATATAAAACGACACAGGAAACATCAAAAGAAGATGGGAGGACTACACAGAGTCATTATACCAAAAAGAATTTGTCGATGTCCAACTATTTCAAGAGGTGTCACATGATCAGGAACCGATGGTACTGAAGAAAGAAGTCCAAGCTGCTCTGAAGGCATTGGCGAAAAACAAGGCTGCAGGAATTGATGGAATATCAATTGAGATGTTTCAACAAACAGATGCAGCGCTGGAGGTGCTCACTCATCTATGCCAAGAAATACGGAAGACAGCTTCCTGGCCAACTGACTGGAAGAGATCCATATTTATACCTATTCCCAAGAAAGGTGATCCAACTGAATGTGGAAATTATAGAACAATATCATTAATATCACTCGCAAGCAAAATTCTGCTGAAGATCGTTCAAAAACGGCTGCAGCAGTACATCGACAAGGAACTGCCAGAAATTCAGGCCAGTTTCAGAAGTGGACATGGAACCAGGGATATCATTGCTGATGTCAGATGGATTCTGGCTGAAAGCAGAGAATACCAGAAGGATGTTTACCTGTGTTTTATTGACTATGCAAAGGCATTCGACTGTGTGGATCATAACAAATTATGGATAACATTGCGAAGAGCGGTGACTCCAGAACGCTTAATTGTGCTCATGAGGAGCCTTTACATAGATCAAGAGGCAGTTGTTGGACAGAACAAGGGGATACTGATTGGTTTAAAGTCAGGAAAGGTGTGTGTCAGGGTTGTATTCTTTCACCATACCTATTCAGTCTGTATGCTGAGCAAATAATCCGAGAACCTGGACTATATGAAGAAGAACGGGGCATCAGGATTGGAGGAAGACTCATTAACAACCTGCCTTATGCAGCTGACACAACCTTGCTTGCTGAGAGTGAAGTGGACTTGAAGCACTTACTGATGAAGATCAAAGACCACAGCCTTCAGCATGGATTGAACCTCGACATAAAGAAAACAAAAATCCTCACAACTGGACCAATGAGCAACATCATGATAAATGGAGAAAAGATGGAAATTGCCAAGGATTTCATTTTACTTATATCCACAATCAACAGCCACGGAAGCAGCAGTCAAGAAATCAAAAGATGCATTGCATTGGGTAAATCTGCTGCAAAGGACTTCTTTAAAGTGTTGAAGAGCAAAGATATCACCCTGAAGACTAAGGTGTGCCTGACCCAAGCCATGGTATTTTCAATCGCATCACATGCACGTGAAAGCTGGACAATGAATAAGGAAGACAGAAGAATTGAACGCCTTTGAATTGTGGTGTTGGCAAAGAATATCGAATACACCATGGACTGCCAAAAGAACAAACAAATCTGTCTTGGAAGAAGTACAACCAGAATGCTCCTTAGAGGCAAGGATGGCGAAGCTGCATCTTACATACTTTGGACATTTTGTCAGGAGGGATCAGTCCCTGGAGAAGGACATCATGCTTGGCAGAGTACAGGGTCAGAGGTAAAGAGGAAGACCCTCAACAAGGTGGATTGACACAGTGGCTGCAACAATGAGCTCAAGCATAACAACGATTGTAAGGATGGCTCAGGACCAGGCACTGTTTCGTTTTGTTGTGCGTAGGGTCGCTATGAGTCAGAACTGACTCGACGGCACCTAACAACAAGAACAGAAGAATGAACAAATCTGTCTTGGAAGAAGTACAGCCAGAATGCTGCTTAGCAGCAAGGATGGAGCCTTCGTCTCACATACTTTGGACATGTTATCAGGCGGAATCAGTCCCTGGAGAAGGACATCATGCTTGCTAGAGTAGAGGGTTAGCAAAAGAGAGGAAAACTACCGACCAGGTGGACAGATACAGTGGCTGCAACGATGGCTGAAGCATAGCAAAGATTGTGAGGGTGGCACAGGACAGGGTGGGGTTTCGTTCTGTCGAACGTAGGGTCACTGGGAGTTGGAACCGACTCGACGGCACCTAGCAACAACAGCAAATATGCTTATAGAGGAAGTCCTGGTGGCACAATGGTTAGGCGTCAGGCTACTAACTGAAAGGTCAGCAGCTGAAACCGACCAGCTGGTCCTGGGGAGAAAGTTGTGGCAGTCTGCTGCTGTAAAGACCACAGACTGGGAAGCCCTATGGGGCAGTTCCACTCTGTCCTGCAGGGTTGCTATGAGTCAGGACCCACAGGCAGTAGAACAACTGCTCGGAATAAACCTTATGTTTCAATTTCCTTGAGTTTTAATTATTTTTAACACCATGCTAGGGGGCACTGGGCCAGCCCTCCACAGTCCTGCCAACGACCTATGAGAGCCAGCTTTTGTTAAGGCCATTACTACTCCTATGACTCAGGCCCTGGTCATCCTGGGTTTGGCTCCTCACCCACGTGGGGTCTGAGGCGCAGAGATGTTGGTTAACTTGTCCAAGGTCACACAGCAGCTGAGGCAGGGCCAGGTGAGGACCCCGGCTGACTGAACAGGCCCTATTCCCGTAAGGAGGGGACGGGGCGGTTAGGCCCAACGGGCCAAGGTAATGGCGGAGCGTGGAGGCGACTCAGGCTTGAGCTTCGGCGTTGAGGGTCGGATTCATGGAGGTTAATGACAGGGCGTGGGTGAGGGAGGCACATGTGGCTGGTGGCAATGGGGGCGGGCTGCGGCGCTGTTTGAGCACGTGATTCTGCGGGTCGCATGGGTGTCACTGCAGGGACTGGTATGTGTCTGGGAGTGGCTGGCTGTCCGCGGTGTCGCTGCGTCGTGACGCCTGGGTAGGTGTCCGTGTCCACTAAAGCGCGAGCAGGCGAACCCGCGATCTGGGCAGGCAGGGCTGTGCCAGGGCTGCGGGGGGCGGGCTGGGGGCGGACCCGGGGCGGGGCCCGCGTGAGCTCAGGCGCGGCGGGCGGGCCCAGGCAGCTAGGACGCCGAGTGGGCGATGCGGCGCTGGCCCGCTGGGCGCAGGGACAGAAACACCCACAGACCCAGGCAGGGAGCGGCGGGCGGCCGGGTGAGTGCGGGGCGGCGGGGGCTCAGTGCAGTGGAGGTCACGGGCGAGGTCATCCCTGACACCCCCGCCCGACACCGCCTCCGCCTGGCAGAGGTCCCCGGGCCCGCGACCGCAGTCTTCGGGGCAGGGCTCCCCGGGTGGCGACGAGAAGCGCTGCAGGTGCCGCAGGCCTGGTCTGAATTGGGCCCCGGTCGGCTTGGGCTTGGTTCCCGGGAAATGGATCAAGAGAGACAGATCCGTGGTGCTGGGAGGGAGGGGGAGTCTAATTTAGTCTCGGGGCGGGGCCGGGGACCGAGTGTCCCCTCGGGGGGAGGGGGAAGGCGCAGTTCCGGTTCCCCCTCCCCTTGCCAAACACCACCCCAGGCTGGGGAGTTCACCGGCCCTCCTGGTCAAGCACCCTCCCGGATGCTTTCAGAGCGCCGTTGGCCCGGGCTGGGCACAGCTGAGCCTGCAGCCGCGGGAGCCCCGCTGCGGGGGAACCGAGACCTGAGGGCTCAGGCAGCAGCCGTCTGGAGGTCTTCCGGAAGAGGGGCTCCAGCTAGGTCCTAAAAGAAGCAGGGAGTGGGGGCCCCACGCATCGAGAAGAGACCCAGACACCTTCAGGCCCAGTCCTGCCCTGGCTGGCCTCCCTGCACCAGGGCTCTGGAGGGGGGGGGGTTGGGGGCCCTGTACCAGGCGTCCATAGGTCCCCTGACACTCCAGGCTCTAACTGCTGGCCTCTCCTGCCTCCTCGGCTCACTCTGACCGCCCCCTCCCCTTCTCCAGAACATCTGGTCTCCCTGATTGGAATGTCTCTACCCTGCTTCCCTCCATTGCCACCTTAGTGACCCCTCCCCAGGAAGCCTTCCCATGCTCAGCTAACTGGGGACTCCCTGTGGCTGCCCCACCCCTGCCCCAGAAGGGCTATGCAGTGCACCCTCAGGCTGGTGCTGACTGCCTGGTCTTTGTCATCCTCTGTGCAGGGCTGCAGCCTCCCTTAGACCAGGAGCGCCCAGGCTGCCTGACCCTACATGCCACAGCCCCCCTGATCTGCAACCAGGACCAGCTGCTGTCAGCCGTCCCACTCCCACCCAGCCCTTTCACCTCCAGCCATGGCGCCCCTGCTCAGCCTGTTCCTGGTGGCCCTGGTGGGCCTACCTCTGGGTAAGGTGAATGGACACAGGCAGGCTGAGAGTGGGCAAGGGGAGCCAGAATTCCTTCCTTCCTTCCAGCTGTCACCCCATGGGGAGGTGATGGAGGTGGGGTCTGATGGGCTGGAGGGGGTCCTCTCCCTGAACTGTGACCTCCTGTCCCCCAACTCCCAGCCCAGGCTCTGGACTGCCACGTCTGTGCCTACAACGGAGAGAACTGCTTCAACCCCATGCGCTGCCCAGCAATGGTCTCCTACTGCATGACCACACGCACCTGTGAGTGGGCACAGCCACCCCAGGGTCCTGCCCTGGGGAGCTCCGGGGGAGGGGGGTTGGCTCTCCCTGTCCCCGGGAGGGTGGGGAGACTGAGGAGGGAAGCTCCCAGCTGCCCCAGGGAGCTGAGGGTCTGAGAGGGACCCCACTCTCATGGCCCTGCATGCTGGGGTTGGGCCAGCTGGGGCCCAGCTCTTGCAAGACGATGGCGTCCTCCCGTCCTGCAGACTACACCCCGTACAGGATGAAGGTGAGCAAGTCCTGTGTCCCCCGCTGTTTTGAGACCGTCTACGACGGCTACTCCAAGCACGCCTCCACCACCGTCTGCTGTCAGTATGACCTCTGCAACGGTGCTGGCCTCGCAGCCCCCGCCGCCCTGGCTCTGGCCCCGGCACTCCTGGTCACCCTCTGGGGTCTGCTCTAACGCCTTGGGCGTGCCACCCCCTAGCAGACCACTCGTGGACAAAGCTCTCAACAGGCACTGCCCTGCCCTCACCCTGCACACCCTGCTGACCTTCTACCCTCCCCAGACCCCCTAGGCCACACCCAGGACCCAGGCCTGTCTGCCAGGCCTGTCTGCCGGAGCAGTCGGGACTGCCCCCAAGCACCGCATCTTTCCTTTCCAAAGCGGATCATTTGGGACTGGACCACGAAAAAGTTTCTGGTCTCATGGGAGAGCTGGCAGAGGGTGTACTGGGGGTGGGCCAGGGGGAGCTCCGTCGGCGGGGGCACACCCAGGGAAGGGCACATGGCTACGCCCCACCTTTCTGGAAGCCTAGGTGCCAGGCCCTGCCTCAGTGGGCCGTGGGTCTGTTGGGGGTGGGGGTGGGGGTGGGGGGTGGTTAGAGATCCTTCCTTGAGTCCTAGGGGGAAGGGCGTTCCCAGGCTCCAGCCGAGGCCCTGAGCTGCCCAGGGCGAGTGTCACGTGAGCAAGGACTCCCAACATCAGTCGTCCTAGGATGAGTGCCAGGCTCAGGTATCTGAACAATTATTGGCAGGGAGGGGGCAGCTGGGGTCAGAGGCTCCCCTGGCCCTAGAGGCCAGCCTGCCTCCAGTGAGGCCTCTATCCCTGTTGCTCAGCCAAATCCATCCCACCTCCCACCCCGGGGGCTCGGGACTGGTGCTCGGCCTGGGGCTGGCAGGGACATGGGGCAGGTGGCAGCCTGGCCATACTTGGTCTGCCTGAGAGCTGGCTGCGCGGCTCTACTGGGCAAGCCGCGGGGGGGCAGGGACGGTGGGGGAGCTGCAGCAGGGCTGCGCTGCGCAACCCGCAGCCCGCCCCGCCGCCGCTCAGGCCGCAGCCTCAGCTCAGCCGCCTTTGACAAATGTCAAGGGCGGCCAGGCCGGACCGCCTGGGGAACGGGCGGGGCGCGTGCGCGGGGCGGCGTGCGCGCTCGGGGTAGCCGTGTGCATGCCCGTGGGCGCGCTCCGGCGGGAGGGGCGCCCCTCGTGGAGGCTGGGGCCCGCACAGGGGCGCGAGTGGGGGCCGCTGGCGAGGATGGCGGGGCTGGGCTGGCGAGGCAGCGGAGAGACCGGGCCAAAAGGGAGTGGAGGCTGGGGGTCCTGGGGGTGAGGCACGGGGGAGAGTCGGAGCAGTGGCATGCAGGGCACTCTCCCTCCATTTGCTCAGATCCCCTCACCTGGTGATGGCTTTGCCCGCTTCGGCTGCCTCTCCCTCTGGTCTCCCGAAGCGGCCCCCGATCTTTTTCTGGGGCAGGGTTGGGGTGCCTCCCTGGCCCACAGAACTCCTCCCTCCCATGGGGTGCTCCTCACCCAGCTGGCCACTGAGACTTCAGGGGAGCCCGCTTCTGACTTAGTGGGCCCAAGAATCAGCATTCTTTAAAAGTCCCCACACCCCACCCATGTGACCCCCATCCACTGCCAGGTGTGGGAAAGGTGGGTCAGCCTAACACCCACCATTCAAATTTTGGTGGCCCTGGAGAGCCTGTCCCCCTGGAATGAAGCCAGACAGGGCATGCAGCATGCCAGAACGTCCCCATCAGACAACACTTGGGACCCAGAGCACCTGGCTGCTCCTCACCTGACCATGGTCTTCAGCTCAGGTGTGAAGGGAAATCCCTGAGGTGTCCCTCAAACTGGCTCAGTCCAGGCGGGCTGGGTGGTGGCAACTGGCCAAGCAGGGAGATTGTCCCAGGAACACAGAAACCCCTAGCCCCAAAGCAGCACCCTCGTCAGGTAGCCTCTGCCCAAAATTTCACTTGCAGAGCTTTGCTCCGGGCTAGACTGGGCCTTGGGAATCAGGGGGCTGGGAACATGCTCTCCAGGACTGCCGGGGGCGGGGGGGAGCTTTTTCCTGGCCTCTGTTTCTCACCTGTGAGCAGGGCAGGATGTGGAGAAAGCAGGCTGGGGCGGGATGGGGTCGTCTTTAGGGTAACTAGAGAAGGAGGAGAGCCATATGGATCACCTGCCAAGGGCTTGGGTGAGCAGGGCCCTGGGGGTGGGCCCGGGAGGGTAGGGCTTCATGGTGGACCAGGAGGTGGGAAGGGGTTGCAAACAGGACTCCCGCCCCAGGAGCGCTGCAGGGTGAGCACGGGGCCAGGCTGGGACGGGCTCTCTCCCAGGCAGGGCTGTCCAGGGCCTCAGCTCCCATCCCAGGTGTCCTGGGGGAGACCAAGAGGGGGCTGAACGCTGCCCCCAAGCTCCCCTCACCGCCAACCCAGCGAGCAAGTGGGGGTCAGAATGCTGGCAGGGAGGGAACTTGGGGCCCCCACCAGGGACATCTCTGGCTCAGCAGGAGAGGCCCGGGAAACGTCATTTCCACCCTACTTGTGCAAGGCCATCTTTGCCGAGCTGGTGGCATCCACCAGGACTGGACCAGGTCCTCCCTCTGCCTGTCTCCATGGGGCAGAGGCCTGGCTGGCTGCCCACTGGGTGCCAGGATCCGGGAACAGGGAAGAGCTGCAAAGCTGACCGTCATTGCACACCTGACCCTCAGCCCCCACATCCGCCATGTCCTTCCCTCTGACCGTGACCTAGCCCCCAGCCCGAGGCCATGCTGCAACCCCACCCCTGCAGACAGTTCAGTCTGGTGATTCCTGTCCTTGCTCCTAGCCCAGAGCGCACGGAAGGTACTCGTTGATGCTGGGCCCTGCCCAAGTGGCCAGACTGGCCAAAATAAAATGCGGGAACTCAAACAAGTAGTTACGTGCAAACTGTGTCCGTGAAAATGACCACTCACATATGCCCACTGCTGCTCTCCAACCACCCTTCCAGGTGGGAGCACTAGTGTGCCCCTTATATAAATGAGGAAACTGAGGCACTGAGATGCACACAGCCTGAGAGACACCTCAGGCTGGCTGGAGCCCCCGCCCACCAAACCCCCACCCACACTGTGCAGTCTCTTCCCCCATTACCTGGAGGTCCTGGGGGTGCAGCACCTCCAAGCAGGGAAGGAGGAAGCTGGAAAGGGGGCTTGTCCGCCTAATAGAATCTTAGCACATTAAGGAATCAAAAGAGCTTTGGGCAGAAAAGCTCAGGAGATTTGAGAAACCGTGAGGGTTAGAGTCAGGGGTCCGACCCTTCGAGGGAACAAAAATGGCAGGGGTTGCCCCCACACCACTGGGGGTCGGCCCAGCCCTGACCACCCCCCTTGGGGGCAGATGCTTGAACACACCTGGCCCCTGGGGATGAGGACATTGCCTGTGCTCCATGGGGTATGGAAAAGCCACGGAGAAGCTGGAGGCAGGTGGGACAGCATCACAGCAAGGTGAGCAAGAAGGCAGGTGTGCAGAGCTGTGGCCACGCCCTTCCTGGGGAAGGGCGGGGCCTGTGTCGCCTCCCCACCCCTCTCTGGAGTGTTGGATTTGTGGCCATGAACCTGTGTTTTACTTATACTTTTAAAACTCTGAAAAAAAGAAATGGAGCGATGCTTTCTTCATGCCGTGCCCTCCTGAGCGAGTTTTGTGGGTCCTGTAGCTCTGGTGACTTGGGGCCCATCAACATGACCCTGAGACTCACTTCCATCTGTGAGATGGGGATGGCTGATAGTTCCTGAGGCCTGGTGAGGATTGGTGAGGCCGTGGCATAGGTACCCAGACTGGGGCCTGGCAAACAGGTATCTTTCTCCCATCCGACTCCCCACTGCCCCTGCTCCAGGACAGAGCTCCACCCTTGGCCATGACGCCTTCCTGGCTCTCCACCCAGCCCCTAGGAGAGGTCCCGCTGGTATTTCTGCATGAATGAATGAATGAGCGAGCGAGTGAGAGAGCAAGTGGATAGACGCCCCTGCCCCTCTCCGCCTCCCTACCGGGCTTGGCTCAGGCCTTCCTTTCTGGTCCGGTTTGGCTGGTCCTCCTGGCTTCATCAGCCCTCGACTCCCGTCCACCTTGGCTCACGTAGGCAGCAATTCTTTAGCTGCTGGTGGGGAAGGTTCCCGTTCCTCCAGGCCTGACCTCACAGCCCAGCCCAGGACAGGGAAAGGGGTGACCCATGGGGGGGCAGCAGGAGGACTCCCGAGGCTTACTAGGCCCCCGGTTCTGCACCCCCAGGTACTTGGGAGAAAGGCAAACCCACAGACATGCCCACCAGCTCCCTTGCAGGGGTAGGAAGGCTGGGGTCCAGGGTGTGGGTGGGCAGGGAACCTGAAGTCCCCTCTGTCTCAGACCACTCCTCTGGCTCTCTGACCCCAGCTCCCCCCCTTCCTGGGAGGGGGACCCTCATCTACCAGCCCCTCACCCAGGACCTGTCTCCCTCCTGACCCCCTCCTAGCCCTAGCACCCAGAGCCCACCAGGCAGGGGGGATAAAAGGCACTCAGGCAGCCAGCACAGACCCCCAGGTCCCTGCACCCTCCCAGCTCTCAGCAGGATGGTGTAGTTGGTGAATCGCCCCTGCCATGCCTGGCTCCATGTCACCCCATCCTTGGGGTCCTGTCGTGCCTGGCTCCACGTCATCCCATCCTTGGGGTCCTGCTTTTACCAGGGCTTCTCTGTGACCCCTCCTCATGAAGAGGGCAGGCCCCCAGCCCCAGGTCCCTGCACAGACAGCAGTCACAGCTCACACGGAGAAGCAGGTCACAGCATCGGCTTCCTCCCGTCCTCTCCCAGCCCTGGGAGGGGTCAGGACAGGACTGGGGGCCCATTTGACAGATAGGGAAAGTGAGGCCTCCACGGGGGATCTTATCCTCCCCTCACTCCAGAGCTGCGGGGCTGATGAAGGCTCGGCATTCTGCCAGCCTTGAGCTCTGCTGGCGTTTTGAGAAGGGGGTGGGCTCATGGGCTGGGCCAGGGGCCAACCTGGCCACAGGAGCGAGAACAGAGCCCATTGCTGAGCTCTGCGCCAGCCCGTCCCCAGTGGTCCCAGGTCCTCTAGACTGCTGTCAGCCCTGCCTCATGGACAAGGAGGAAGTGCATGGGATTCTGCGAGGTCTGCCCCAGGACGCAGCCACCCACGCTGGGGTCAGGGTTTGAGTTGGTCTGCCTGGGGCCACAGCCCAGCTCCTGGCAAGTCAGGCCGCCCAGTGACGCAGACCTTCGGGAGCCAGGGCCAGGGCAGGGGCGGAGTGGGTGGGAGCAGCAAGTATAAGGTGCTGCCCGGGAGCCCCGAGCCTCATGCTAGCCCTGTCCTTGCCTCGTGCTCGCCCGGAACAACATGCGTCTCCTCATTGTGCTGCTGCTGACCGCCACCCTGAGCGTGGAGCTGGGTGAGTCCGCGCGGCCCCAAGGCCAGGGCCACCTCTCCCCCGCCCTCTGGTGCCCTCCCTTATTGCTACTTTCATTCCTCCAATCCTGGCCACTAAGCCCTGCACTGTGACTCCCCACCCCAAGAGCCCATTCCTGTGCCCCTGAAACCTCTGTCCCGGGTACCAAACCCTTGCCATCCACACGCCTTCCCCTCCACCTGCACCCCACTCACCTCTCCCTCCTTAACCGCTCCTGCCCCCACAGGCCTCTCTAGCTAAGCCCTGGCACTCTCCCCTGCCCAGGAAGGCCAGCCCACTCTTCTGTACCTGGTCCCTAACTCCACACAGCGTGCCCAGCCCCCCTGCGCCCTCACAGGCCTCTCCAATCAACAGTGACCCCTGCCCCCTGGAATTCAGTGTCTTTCTCAGCTGTTTTGGCCTGACCTCCCAGCTGGCTGGGGTCAGCGCCCCCCGCTGCTTCAGGGACCCCCTCCTGGAGCCTCTCCTATCTGCCTCCGGTGGCCCCGCATCCTCTGCCCCCCTGCCCTCTCCTCTGTCCAGCTTGCTCGCCTGGGCAGTTACCCCTCCCATGCTTCAGCATTTGCTGGCCGTGCCCATGTCTGCCAGCCTGGCCCATCCCCCAGCTTCAGGCCCTTTGGGCCAGGTGCCTGCCAGACATTTCCACGGGCATCCCACCTCAATCGCATCTGCCCCCACCACCTGCTCACCTTCCCACCAAGTGGGCTTCTTCAGGTCCTGGACTCAGACAGCACCTCCATCCACCCAGATGCCTGAACAAGAAAGACTGGGCTGCCCCTCGTCTCCCTGGCCCTCTCCTGGCAAAGCCTCTGTTTCCCCATCTGGGGTTGGGGATGTTCAGGACTAGCAAGGGGCCCTAAGTGACTTGGGATGGGAGTCGTGCCTGTCCCCTGAGGGCACCAGCTGACTCCTTCTCCCAGGAATATGCCTGGCAGAGCTGGGGTCTCCATCCCTGGGTGCTCTACCTTGCCTCGGCCCTCGTGAGGACCATCTGTCCTGGAGAAGGGTCTGGCCCTGTCTTCCTTGGGAGACTTGGGGTCCAGGCCATGCCCCTGCCCCCCAGGACTGCCCCACGGGGCCACAGGGACTCAGAGCTCAGCATGGGAAAACCTGGGTCACCTGCAGGGCTGGGACAGAGGGGTTGACAGCCTCCAGAGGGAGAGACCACCCATTGGTCACCCCAACTGGGTCCAGCCTATCAGAGGGTCTTGGGGTGCAAGGAGCCTGCTGCCCACCAGACTCAGGCCTCTATGGGTCTAGTGGGTCCTGCTCGGCCCCCCACAGGCAAAGTGGGCAGTGGCAGAGAGCACACCTCCAGGAGCCCCCTCCAGCACCTCTGACAGCCCCCCAAACACTCCACATAGGATCCAAAGGCCAGGCCCCTGGACCTCCACTCCCCTGGGCCCAGAGGGGTGTGGCGGCTCACAAGGATCACACAGAAGCACACAGAAGCCAAGTCCCCCTACCTCCACACACCACCACCCCCTCCCAGTTCCGGCCCTGCTCAGGGCTCCTCCCACCCTTCAACCTGTGGATGAAGGAACGGGATGTTCAGGCAGCTGGCCTGTGCAGCCCTGCCTCTGAGCATGGTGACTGTGGTGACCAGAGCCACTGGGCCCTCCAGTTCTGGCATGTTCCTCCCTGTGGGGCAGTGGCACCCCCACAGGCTGGAGGGGTGAGAGCCAGGGCCTACCTGCCCTTGACTGAGGGTCGATACAGGATGACCTGCTCCCTCACTCCATCCTGGGGGCCTTGAGGGTTGGGCATCCCAGGATGAGGGACTGGAGGCTCTGGCTCCGGGGAGAGGTGGATCGCAGAGTTGGGAGCTGGGTCTCTGAGAGTGGGAGTGAGGCACTGGGTAGCTTGCCCACACCTGCCTTCTGTGTGTCTGTGTGTCCGTCCGTCTGTCCCTCCACCTGCAGTCCACGCCCTGAGGTGCTACCAGTGCAAGGGCTTTGGAGGATGCATGACCAAGAGTGGGTGCCCCCAGAGCTCCACCCACTGCCTCTCTGTGGCCACTCGTGAGTGGGGTGTGGGAGACCAAGGCCCTCCCTGCCCAGGCGGGGAGGCACAGAGCCTGATCCAGGCACCCAGCCCGGGGCGGGCACCCAGCCCAGGGCGGGCAGGGGAGGGGCCGTGTGTCCCACTGGCGGCTACCTATGCTAGGTGCACAGAGGAGGGGCTGACCCTAGGCTCAGCGGCAGGTGTGTCAGAGCCTCAGGGAGCCCCCATGGTCTCTCTCCCGCCCACTCAGGGCCCCGCAACAGCCCTGTGGACCTGCCTCTGGTCACCAAGTCCTGCTCTACTGGCTGTCCTGACATCCGTGCCCTGGGCCTGGGCCCCCACGTGTCCATGGCCTGCTGCCAGGCCAGCCTCTGCAATGGTGACTGAAGCTCCCCCTGCTCCAGCTGGAACCACCCTCCTCCCGCCCATGGCCTGCCTGTCCCTCCACCCCTGAAGACCCCTCCCAGCCAGGCCTGAGGGGGCTCTGGTCCTACCACACATCCACCGTCCATCACTGCCCCCTTCCTGGGACGTCCTGCCAAAGTCTTGCCTAAATCCACTGTAGTTCAAGCCTACAACGCCCTTTGTGCAGCCCTCAGGTCCCCCCAATAAAACACTAGCTGCATCATTTGGACCCGCGTTGCCCGCTGTGAGCAGAACCCTTCATTATGGGCTCGCATCGGAGGCGAAGAGGCTCAGGTGGGCACCTGGCCTCCCTGGTCCAGTCTGCCCTGCAGCAGTCTGTCCTGTATTCGCCTTTGCCCCCACACTGAGCTGGCCAGAGCCCCAGGGGCAGATGCAGCTGCTCACCAGGCCCTGAGACAGCTCTGAGGGGGAGCTAAGCTGGGGCTCACGAGGGGCACCCGACTCAGAGTGGGAGCCAGGAGGCCAGAGGAGAGACGTCCTAGTTGAGACCTGGGGGTTGTGCAGGAGTGGGCTGGAGGAAGGGAGGAGGGGCCTTACAGAGGGATGGGCCAGGGAGGAAGAGCTCCCTGGAAGGAAGGCGTGAGGAGAGACACTGACACGAGAGGCTGAGGGAACAGAGCAGAGAGGCAGGAGGGGGTGGAGGCTAGAGCGATGCTGTCTAGCCCCCCACCCCCCCAACACCTCGGGGGCTACTGGTGGGGGGAACCCCTAGTCTGCTCCTTGGCCTAGGGGCTCTAGCTCTTCCCTGCCTCACTGCCTGCCCCTCTCCTCCTGGCTTCATCTGCGTGCTCCCCAACCTGGTTCCCCAGGAGCCTTGCTCATCCACCCCAAGCATGCTCTCTGTGGGGTGGCTCCACCCAACACCCATACCCGGTGGCTCCTCTGTCTCACCCCCTGGTGCCTGCTGCAGGCCATGGTGCCAGGAGGGGCCGCGTGGGTGAGCAGGATGATGGAGTAGACGAGGTGACAGCTATGATAGCTTGTCCCAGGCTGGACCTGGGTTTGGTGAGCTGGTGTTTGTCAGAGTTACTCACTTGCTCAGCAGACATTTAACTGCTGTGATGGTGGACGAGACCAGAGCCCCCGGTTCAGAGATGTTGAGGCTACTGTGGTGTGCTGGCCCTCTCCCCGAGCTAATGCCTCACCAGGAAACACACCGCCTTCCCTGGCCTTGCCTGTCCTCACTTTGACAAAGTTCTCACGAGAAATAAACATGTGAGAAAGCCAGGCAGTCGTAAGGCAGAGCACCCAGGAGGGGAAGTCACCCCCCCACCCAGAGAGTTGTGCACGAGAGGTGGGACAAGGACAGCACTCAGTGTGGTCACAGGCTCAGGAAAATAGAAGAGGACAGTCAGGATTCCAAATGATTCCAGTGCAAAGGAGAACTGAGAGGACGCTAAAGGGCGGTGGGGGGTGGTGGGGGGGCGGACTTCAGAGCAGCTGGGAAAAAACACAGGCTGCATACGGGTGGCTGCCAAGGGAGGGTCCCCTCTCCTTATATAAAAAGGCATTCCATTTGAATCCAAGGTTGACATGTAAAAAGAGAGAGGCCTTTAAAGAACTAGACAATGCAGAATAGAAAAGCAAGACACACGTCAAATGGTTAGACGTAGAGTTACCTAAGGACCCAGCAATTCCGCTCCTAGTTATAGACCCAAGAGAAATGAAAACATATGTCTGCACAAAAACTTGTAGCACTATTCACAGTCCTCAGAAGGTGGAAACCGCTCGAGTGTCCATCAAATGATGAATGGACAGACACGACGTGGCCCATCCATACAGTGAATATAATTTGGCCACAAAAAGGAATGAAGTGCTGCTACAGGCTACAACATGACGCACCTTGAATATATGACGCTGATGAGAGAAGCTAGTCACCAAAGACCGTGTACTGTATGATTCCATTCTTGCGAAACATCCAGAGTAGGGGAACCCAGAGACAGAAAGTAGGTAAGGGCTGTCTAGGGCTGGGGAGGATCGATGGGCAGGATTCTTTCTGAGGTGATGAAAATGTCCTAAAATTGACCGTGGCGATGGTTGCACACGTCTGCAAATACAGTGGATGCTTAAAGTCCATGATAACGTTCTGTGAAATAGGAGGTTATGTGACTTGGCTGTTGTGGGAGCACCGTATTACATACAGGCAGCCCCCAGATGACAAACGAGTTTCATTCCTAAGCCTGTCTTTAAGTTGAATTCGTACATAAATAGTTAGGTACAGATCCTATCTAACATCAATTGGTTAAATAAATGTTTGTCTTAGTATATGGTATATAGTGTCCTTTCTGTGCATGAAGGACATTAAAGAAACACTTACAGATACACCAAAACATCAGACATTGCCCAGATAGATGTCGTATGGCACATCCCTGTACACCGAAAACCATGGCGTTGTACACTTTCAATGGGTGAACTGTATGACTTGTGGATTATATCTCAACAAAGCTGTGGGGGGAAAAAAAGACACTACCCAAATGGCTACATAAAAATCTTAAAAGAAAAAGAAAAAATACCACAAATGAAACTGAAAGAAGATGAGAAGAAACTATTTCCCACACAGATGGAAGGAGGGAGATTCCCTTCATATGTAAAGAGTGCTTAGAAATCCAGAAGAAAAACGCAACATGTGGTGGAAAGATGAGCTGCTACATGAGTGACAAGTTCAAAGTAAAAGAAATATTTGTCCTGAAATACAAGAAACGTTCTACGGCACTCAGCTAGAGAGGACCAAAGCAGAACGTAGCGTTTTTTAACGAAGCGTCTTAAATCTTCCAGGTGGGCACCTTGTAACAGGGGTGACAGGGCGAGAACCAGCCCTCTGGTGGCTGTTACTGGGAGTGTGATTCGATGCAATTGTTGGAGGGCAAATTGGCACTATTTATCAACTCCTGGGGAAACCCTGGTGGCATAGTGGTTAAGTGCTACGGCTGCTAATCAAAAGGTCAGCAGTTCGAATCCACCAGGTGCTCCTTGGAAGCTCTATGGGGTAGTTCTACTCTTTCCTATAGGATCGCTATGCATTGGAATCGACTCAACGGCAACAGGGTTATCAATCCCTGGAAACCCTGGTGGCACAAAGGTTAAGAGCTACAGCTGCTAACCAAAAGGTCAGCAGTTCAAATCCACGAGGCACTCCTTGGAAATCCTATGGGACAATTCTACTCTGACCCATAGGGTCGCTATGAGTAGGAATCAACTCTATGGCAACAGGTTTGGTGTTGTTTGTTCGTTTGTTTGTTTTTGTTTTTTAATCAATCCCTGGGCTTAAGCGTAACGATTGTAAGGATGGCTCAGGCCCAGCAGTGTTTCGTTCTGTTGTACATAGGGTTGTTATGAGTCAGAACCAACTCAACAGCACCTAACAACATCAATCCCTGCAGAAGGACATCATGCTTGGTAAAGTGAAGGTCAGTGAAAAAGGGGAACACCCTTAATGAGATGAATTAACACAGCGGCCACAACAATGGGCTCAAACATAGAAACAATTGTGAGGACGGCACAGGACCAGGCAGTGTTTGTTCTGTCGTACATAGGGTCGCTATGAGTCAGAACCCACCCCACGGCAAATAACACCACCAAATTCTAAAATGCCCCTGACTCAAATCACAGTTTGAGCCCTGACCCTGGTCACACTCTGAGACCCGAGTCTGGCCACATGCTGAGCTCTGACCCTAGTCACTTACTGAGCCTGGCCTTGGAAACACACTGAGCCCTGATCCTGGTCACATACTGAGCCCTGATCCTAGTCACATGCTGAGCCCTGACCCTGGTTACACGTTGAGTCTTGAGGTTGGTCACTGTAACCGTTAACGTTATATGTCAGCTAGACTGGGCTATGATTCTCAGTGATTGCTCTTCCATAATTTAACATAATGTAATCATCCTCCATTTTGTGATCTGATGTGGGCAGCCAACCAGTTGAAAGCCAGTCAATTCCCTTGAGGTGTGGCCTACATCCAATGTACATGGATGTTCTGGCAAAGCTCGCTCTCTCTGGGTCCTGCATTCAACTTGTCATCCTCTGACCTCTGGTTCTTGGGATGTGAGCCGTCTGATCTGTCGACTTTAGGTTCATCAACCCCTGTAGCCACATGTCAGAAGAAGCCTTCAGCCTAATTCCTGACCGATGGATTTGGGACCTGCCAGCCTCCAAAAAGAACATTTCAAGCTCTATCCCAAAGTACAACGCTGGCAGTGATAGGATAACATCCATAGGCCTACAAGGAAGACCAGTTAGTATGACTATTATTCAAATTTACCCACCAACGACTAAGGCCGAAGATGAAGAAATTGAAGATTTTTACCACCTTTTTCAGTCTTAAATCAGGATGCATTGATGATTAGTGATAATTGGAATATGAAAGTTGGAAACAAAGAAGGATCGGAGTTTGGAAAATACAGCCTTCGTGATTGAAATGATGCCAGAGATGGCCTGATAGAATTTTGCAAAACTTCTTCATTGCAAATACCTTTTTTTCAACAACATAAAGGCAACTATACAAGCGGACCTCACCAGATGGAATACACAGGAATCACACAGGCTACATATGTTGAAAGAGAAGAGGGAAAAGCTCAATATCATCAGTCAGAACAAGGCCAGGGGTCGACTGTGGAACAGACCATCAATTGCTCATATGTGAGTTGAAGTTGTAGCTGTAGAAAATTAGAAGAAGTCCACAAGAGCCAAAGTATGACCTTGAGCATATCCCACCTGAATTTTGGGACCATCTCAAGAATAGATTTGACACATTGGACACTAATGGCCGAAGAGCAGTTGAGTTGTGGAATGACATCAAGGATATCACACATGAAGAAAGAGGTCATTAAAAAGACAGGAAAGAAATAAAAAGCAAACGGATGTCAGAAGAGACTCTGAAAGTTGCTCTTGAATGTAGTGTAGCAAAAGCGAAAGGATGAAATGAAAAAGAGCTGAAAAGATTTCAAAGGGCAGCTAGGGAAGAAAAAGTAAAGTATTTTGATGACATGTGCAAAGACCTAGAGTTAGAAAGTCAAAAGGGAAGAACGGGCTCAGCATTTCTCAAGCTGAAAGAGCTGAAGAGAAAATTCATGCCTTGAGTTGTGATTTTGAAAGATTCTATGGGCAAAATAGAGCCCTGGTGGCACAGTGGTTAAGAGCTCAGCTGCTAACCAAAAACTCAGCAGTTTCAATCCACCAGTCACTCCTTGGGAACCCTGTGGGGCAGTTCTATAGGATCGCTATAAGTCAGAATCTACTCAACAGCAACAGGTTAATGGGTTTATGGGCAAGATACTGAATGATGCAGGAAGCATCAAAAAAAAGATGGAAGAGATAAAGCAAGAAAAGTCACAAAAAGAATTGGTCAACATTCAGTCGTTTCAGGAGGTAGGATGTGCTCAAGAACTGATGGTACTCGCCAACAAGGAGAACATCAAAGAGGAAATCACCAAATCAATACCATTTACAGTAGCCCCCAAGAAGATAAAATACTTAGGAATAAATCTAACCAGAGGTGTAAAAGACCTGTACAAAGGAAACTACAAGACACTACTGCAAGAAACCAAAAGAGACCTACATAAGTGGAAAAACATACCTTGCTCATGGATAGGAAGACTTAACATTGTAAAAATGTCTGTTCTACCAAAAGCAATCTATAGATACAATCCAATTCCGATCCAAATTCCAATGACTTTTTTTAATGAGATGGAGAAGCAAATCACCAACTTTATATGGAAGGGAAAGAGGCCCCAGATAAGTAAAGCATTACTGAAAAAGAAGAGCAAAGTGGGAGGCCTCAGACTACCTGATTTTAGAACCTATTATACTGCCACAGTCGTCAAAACAGCCTGGTACTGGTACAACAACAGATACAGAGACCAATGGAACAGAATTGAGAATCCAGGCAGCTGGTATTTGACAAAGGCCCAAGGTCAGTTAAATGAGGGAAAGGCAGTCTCTTTAACAAATGGTGCTGGCATAACTGGATATCCATCTGTAAAAAAAATGAAATAAGACCCATACCCCACACCATGCACAAAAACTAACTCAAAATGGATCAAAGACCTAAATATCAAGTCTAAAATGATAAAGATCATGGAAGAAAAAATAGGGACAATGCTAGGAGCCCTAATACATGGCATAAACAGTGTATAAAACATTACTAACAAAGCACAAACACCAAAAGAGAAACTAGGTAACTGGGAGATCCTAAAAATCAAGCACCTATGCTCATCCAAAGACCTCACCAAAAGACTAAAAAGACTACCTACAGACTGGGAAAAAGTTTCTAGCTATGACATTCCTGATCAGCGCCTGATCTCTAAAATCTACATGATACTGCAAAAACTCAAAATCAAAAAGACAAATAGCCCAATCAAAAAATGGGCAAGGGATATGAACAGGCACTTCACTAAAGAAGACATTCAGGTGGCTAACAGATACATGAGGAAATGTTCATGATCATTAGCCATTAGAGAAATGCACATCAAAACTACAGTGAGATTCTATCTCACTGCAACAAGGCTGGCATTAATCCAAAAAACACAAAATAATAAATGTTGGAGGGGTTGTGGAGAGACTGGAACACTTCTACACTGCTGGTGGGAATGTCGAATGGTACAACTACTTTGGAAATTGATTTGGCGCTTCCTTAAAAAGCTAGAAATAGAACTACCATACAATCCAGCAATTCCACTCCTTGGAATATATCCTAGAGAAATAAGAGCTGTAATGGACTGAATTCTGTCCCCCCAAAAATATGTGTCATCTTGGTTAGGCCATGGTTCCCAGTATTGTGTGGTTGTCCTCCATTTTGTGATTATAATGTTATGTTGAGAGGATTAGGGTGGGATTGTAACACCAGCCTTATTCAGGTCACCTCCCTGATCCAAGGTAAAGGGAGTTTCCCTGGGGTGTGGTCTGCACCACCTTTTATCTCTTTTATCAAGAGATAAAAGGAAAAGGAAGCAAGCAGAGAGTTGGGGACCTCATACCACCAAGAAAGCAGTACCAGGACCAGAGCGTGTCCTTTGGACATGGGGTCCCTGAGCCTGAGAAGCCCCTTGACCAGGGGAAGATTGAGGACAAGGACCTTTCTCCAGAGCCGACAGAGAGAGAAAGCCTTCCCCTGGAGCTGACGCCCTGAATTTGGACTTGTAACTTACTAGACTATAAGAAAATAAATTTCTCTTTGTTAAAGCCATCCACTTGTGGTATTTCTGTTATGGCGGTACTTGATGACTAAGACAAGAGCCTTTACACGAACAGATATATGCACACCCATGTTCACTGCATCACTGTTTACGATGGCAAATAGATGGAAGCAACCAAGGTGCCCATCAATGGATAAATGGATAAATAAACTGTGGTATATTCGCACAACGGAATACTATGCATCGATAAAGAACAATGATGAATCTGTGAAACATTTCATAACATGGAAGAAACTGGATGGCATTAGGCTGAGTGAAATTAGTCAGCTGCAAAAGGACAAATATTGTATAAGATCACTATTATAAGAACTCAGGAAATAGTTCAAACAGAGAAGAAAATATTCTTTGATGGTTATGGGTTACGAGAGGGGGGAGGGAGGGAGGGAGAGGGGTATTCACTAATTAGATGGAAGACAAGAACTATCTTAGGTGAAGGGAAAGACAACACACGATACAGGAGAGGTGAGCACAACTGGACTAAACCAAAAGCAAAGAAGTTTCCTTAATAAACCAAATGCTTCGAAGGCCAGTGTAGCAGGGGTGGGGGTTTGGGGACCATGGTTTCAGGGGACTTCAAGGTCAACTGGCTTAATAAAATCTATTAGGAAAACTCTGGATCCCGTTTTGGTGAGTGGCGTCTGGGGTCTTAAACACTAGCAAGCAGCCATCTAAGATGCATCAATTGGTCTCAACCCACCTGGATCAAAGGAGAATAAAGAACACCAAGGACACAAGGTAAATAATACAATCCCAAGAGACAGAAAGGGCCACATAAACCAGAGACTACATCATCCTGAGACCAGAAGAACTAGATGGTGCCTAGCTACAACTGATGACAGCCCTGACAGGGAACACAACAGAGAACCCCTGAGGGAGTAGAAGAGCAGTGGGATGCAGACCTCAAATCCTCAAAAAAAGACCAGACTTAATGGTCTGACTGAAACTAGAAGGATGCTGGAAGTCATGGTCCCCAGACCTTCTGTTAGCCCAAGACTGGAACCATTCCCAAAGCCAACTCTTCGGACAGGGATTGGACTGGACTGTAAGAAAATGATACTGGTGAGGAGTGAGCTCTTGGCTCAACCAGACACATGAGACTATGTGGGCAGCTCCTGTCTGAAGGGGAGATGGCGGGGGCGAGGGGGTCAGAGGCTGGCTGAATGGACACAAAAATAGAGGGTGAAGAGAGGGAGTATGCTGTCTCATTAGGGGGAGAGCAACTAGGAGCATATATTTAAAAAAAAACCCATTGCCGTCGAGTCACTTCCGATTCATAGTGACCCTACAGGACACAATAGAGCTGCCTCCCAGAGTTTCCATATAGCAAGGTGTATATAAATTTTTGTGTGGGAGACTGACTTGATTCGTAAACTTTCACTTAAAGCAAAATACAAATTAAAAAAAAAGAATTAATGGTACTGAAAGAAGAAATTCAACCTGCAGTGAAGACAACGGCAAAATAGAAGGCGCCAGGGATGGACGGAAGGCGCCAGGGATGGACGGAAGGCGCCAGGGATGGACGGAATACCGTTCAAGATGTTTCAACAGACAGATGCAGTGCTGGAAGTGCTCACTCGTCTATGCCGAGAAATTTGGAAGACAGCTACCCGGACAACCAACTGGAAAAGATCCATATTTATGCTTCTTTCAAAGAAAGGTGATCCAATCAAATGTGGAAATTGTCAAACAATATTGTTAATATCACATGCAAGTAAAATTTTGCTGAAGATAATTCAAAAGCAGTTGCAACAGTACATCAACAGGAACTGCTGGAAATTCAAGCTGGATTCAGAAGAGGACACGGAACAAGGGATGTCATTGCTGATGTCAGAGGGACCATGGGTGAGAGCAGAGACGACCAGAAAGATGTTTACCTGTGCTTTATCAACTAGGCAAAAGCCTCCAACTTTGCGGGATATACCAAATTATGGACAACATGGTGAAGAATGGGAATTCCGGAGCACTTAATTGTGCTCACGCGGAACCTGTACCTAGATCAAGAGGCAGTCGTTTGAACTGAACAAGGGGATACTGCGTGGTTTAAAGTTGAGAAATGTGCGCATCAGGGTTGTATCCTTTCACCATACTTATTCACTTTGTTTGACACAATGGCTGCAACAGTGGGCTCAAACATGGCAACAGTTGTGAGGGTGGCACAGGACTGGCGACGTTTCGTTCTGTTGTGCATGGGGTCATTATGAGTCTGAACCAACTTGACAGCACCTGACAAAAACAGCATTCGATCTGTATGCTGAGCAAATAATCCGAGAAACTGGAGTATATGAAGAATACAGCATCAGGATTGGAGGAAGACTCATTAACAACTTGTGTTACGCAGATTGCAAACTTGCTTGCTGGAAGTGAAGAAGACTTGAAGCACTTACTGATGAAGATCAAAGACCACAACCTTCAGTATAGATTACACCTCAACATAAAGAAAACAAAAATCCTCACAACTGGACCAACAAGCATCATGACAAACAGAGAAAAGATTGAAGTTGTCAAGGATTTCATTTTACTGGGATCCACAATTAATGTCCACGGAAGCAGCAGTCAAGAAATCAAAGGACTCATTGCCTTGAGCAAATCAACTGCAAAAGACCAATTTTAAAGTGTTAAAAAGCAGAGATGTCACTTTAAGGACTAAGGTGCACCTGACCCAAGCCGTGGTATTTTCAACTGCCTCATATGCATGCAAAAGCTAAATAATGAATCAGGAAGACTGAAGAAGAACTGACGCCTTTGAATTATGGTGTTGGCAAAGAATATTGAATATACCCTGGACTTCCAGAAGAATGAACAAATCTCTTTTGGAAGAAGTACAGCCAGAATGCTCCTTAGAAGCGAGGATGGCGAGACTTTGTCTCACATACCTTGGACATATTATCAGGAGGAATCAGTCCTTGGAAAAGGGACATCATGCTTAGTAAAACAGAGGGTCAGTGAAAAAGAGGAAGATCCTCAATGCGATAGATTGACACAGTGGCTGCAACAATGGGCTCAAGCATAACAACCATCACGAGGGTGACACAGGACCAGGCAGTGTTTCATTCTGTTGCTACGAGTTGGAACCAGCTGGGTGGTACCTAACAGTAACAACAGCCTCCACAGCTGCATGAGCCAATCCTTGAATACATCTCTCCATAGACACCCACTCTTCACTTATGGACATGGTTAGTTTCCAAAGGCCAGTTCATGATGCAAAAATGGAGGATGTCTACATCATTACATAACTGCCAAACCACTGAGAATCATGGCCCAGCCAAGTTTACACATCAACCTAATCATCACAGCCAGTGTTAGTCTCGTCTTACACCTAGGTGTTTGTTACTACCAGACGTATGTGCAAAATAGTCAGAGAGTAGATTTTTTTACTATTGTCATGAATGCAAAATATCTGATAACGAGATAGTTGATAAGTAAGGAGTAGGTGATTAATTATATATATAAGCTTTGCTGGTTTTGCTTCTCTAGAGAACCAGCCTAAGACAGTCGCGCTCTGAGCTCTGACCCTGCTCACACTTTGAGCCCTGGCCCTGATCACACACTGAGCCCTGACCCTGGTCACCCTCTGAGCCCTGGCCCTAGTCACACTCTAAGCCCTGACCCTGGTTACACCCTGAGCCCTGACCCTGGTCACACACTAACTTCTGATCCTGTTTGCACACTAAGCCCTGACCCTGGTCACATTGCCCTGACCCTGGTCACACAATGAGACTTGACCCTGGTCACACTCTGCACCCTGAACCTGGTCACACTGTGAGTCCTGACCCTGGTCACGCTCTGGGCCCTGACCCTAGGCACCCTCTGAGACCTGACCCTGGTCACAATTTGAGCCCTGACCCTGGTTATACACTGAGCCTGACTGGTCACACTCTGAGCCCTGAACTTAGTCACCCTCTGAGACCTGACCCTGGTCACATTTTGAGCCCTGACCTGATTACACCCTGAGCCCTGACCCTGGTCACACTCTGTGCCTGGACCCTGGTCACATGCTGAGTCCTGACCCTGGTTATACCCTGAGCCTTGAGCCTGGTCACACTCTGTGCCCTGACCTTGGTCACACACTGAACCCTGATCCTGGTCATACTCTATGCCCCGACCCTGGTCACATGCTGAGTCCTGACCCTGGCCACACAGTGAGCCCTGGCCCTGGTCACACTCTGTACCCTGACTCTGGTGACACTCTTTGAGCCCTGACCCTGGTCACCATCTGAGCCCTGACCGTAGTCACACAGTGAGCCCTGACCCTAGTCACACTCTGAGCCCTGACCCTAGTTACTCACTGAGTCTGACCCCGGACACACACTGAACCCTGACCCTTGCCTTGACTGAGAGTGGAACTGGAAGACCTGAGGAGAGGAAGAGTGTGGGCTCTTAGACCTGAGTCCTCGACAGCACCAGCTCAGACTGGCCCCCCTACCCTCAGCAGGCAACTAAAATCTGCAGGAAGGTGCTGCCTGGTTCTCCACCGTGGGATCAACTGAAACTCTGGGCAGAACCGAGTTCCTGGGGGCCAGGCGTGAGTGGGTGGCAGCCAAAGGTGGGTCCAGGCCTGCGGATAGGAAGGTGCTGGGCTGGGCCAGGCAGGGGAACTGGGTCAGACCTAACAAGGATCTGGGTGTGTTCACTGTGTGTCTAATCTGGTTAGCATCCTGGCACCACCCAGTATGGCAGAGCTCAGGTCAGACAAGCTCTCTGCTGTGGTTTCTTCCAGCCTCAATGCCTGACCCTGAGAAAGTCCATCAGCTTCTCAGAGCCTTGATCCTTTCATCCAAACTCAAATGGGAAGGTGCCTCTCCAGGTGAAATAAGGCTCACCGGGTTAGTCCCTGCCTTTCTGCGGGCTAAGGGACCCTGAGCGCCCTCTGATCCCACTGGTGCTGAGGGAGACCCAGGACCCCCAGTTGCCAGGGGTGAAGAGTAGATCCCAAGCGGAGCTGTTCCTTCAGGGAAGCCCTGGGGCTATAAGAGGACCTGGGGGTGGCCAGGAGGCTCCCCTAAGACAGGTGGAATTTCACCTCTGAGAGGCAGGAGGATAGCAGACCCCAGTGCGGGAGGAGGTGGGATTTGGAACCCAGGAGAAGAAGGGGGAGCTGGGCGGGCCGACGCACAGCCCAGAAGCTAGACTGGGGACCTTGGATGCCGGATGCCGGGAATTGGGTCCCAGCCATCAATGCCCAGCCCAGGTTCGCTCTGGCAGCCATGGGATTTGGAGGTGTGTTGCAGACCGGTAACACCTACAGAGGCTGTGGGGATGGGGTGCAGTAGCGAGAGTCACTCTGAGTCATCTAGACCCAAATTCAGCCCTGTCTCTCCCTTGTAAGCCTTGGGCAAGGAACTTCCCTCCATTTTTCCTCCCCTAAAAATGGGGCCAGGTAAGCCCTACCTGAGGGCAGCCCCACCTGCAGATTAGAGAACATGTGTATGAATGGCAGGGTAGGTGTCCCTCCTTCAGGGTTCCCAAGGTGACCCCTCCCCCCGCCCCCCAAGCCCTCACTCCTTCCAAAACCTTCTCCGTTGACCCAGTACTTCCCAGGCACCGTCCAGCTAAGCCTCTGAGCAAACATTGCAGCTGGTAGTTGAGGCAACAACCCCTTACCACAGCGTGGCCTCCTCCAGGGAGCTGGGAGGTGAGGCCAGGACCAAGGTCACCCTGGGAGGATGGGAAACCAGAGTTTCTAGACCTCGAACCCGCGTCCTGCCTACAGCTCAGCGGAAGGATACCTGACTGGGCCAGGAGTCAGGTGCCCAGGAGAGCCGTTTCTACTGTTCCGTCCCCTACCAAGTAGTCTGGCCGCCCGGGGACCACCCGGGAGGAGGGAGAGGAAGCCCACCTGCGCCCGCTGGAGGGGAAGAATCTAGAGTGTCTCTCACAGAGGAGTGGAGGGAGAGGTAGGAGAGCCCAGGCAGAGGGGCTGTAAGGGTCTGGCAGCTGGTCGGAGGAGAACCCCAAAAGGAAGGAGGATCCAGGAGGCGGGAGGGGTCCCGGACAATGGAGGGCGGGAGAGGTTAGGAAGGGTGCGGAGTGCTTGTGGAGGGATCAGGGAGGGTGTGGGAAGGGGCCTCAGGCAGGGAAGGTGGCCAGGTGGGGCGGGGTTCCTCTCTCCGCCCCCGGTAACAGGATCCCGTTAATCCGTTAATCTGCTCTGCGGACCGGTAGAGCCGCACTTGGCATCCGCTGCAGCCGGGGCAGGCCGAGGAGAGCGGAGAGGAGGCACGGATTCGAGACCATGGCGGGGACGCGGCTGGCGCTCCTGGCTCTGGTGCTGGCGACCTGCGGGGAGCTCGGTGAGGACGCACGGCCGGTAGAGGATGGGAAGTGCGCTCCCCGTAGGCTGCCCCAACACCCCACCCAGTCCCACGCGGTCCCCACTGAGGACCCCTGGGGGAGGAGCCTCGGAGGTGGGAGATGGGCAGAGGGAGCTGAGGACAGAAGAGAAGCCGAGGCGGTCCGAGGAGGGCACAGAAGGGGAGTGATGTGGGGGAGACAGGGGCATTCCAGACGGGAAGGTGAAAGCCAGGTGAGGTGAGAGGGGTGTTGTGAGGGGCCTTGGTGCCAGCTGGGGGAGTGGGCCTCATTCCACTGTTGGGGGTGGGCAGGGAAGGGCTGTCAGCTGGAAAGGTTCTAGGGAGCCACTGGGTGGAGGAAGGTATGTGGGGGCGGTGGGGAGAGGTGGCTTTCAGGATGGACTTGGAGAGACCAGGGAGGCACTGGCTTGAGGGGATGGGGGCTGGAGAGGAGAAAAGAAACCCAGGCGTTTTGGGATGTTGTCCCCATCCCCCTTGCTTGGGGCCTCCACACTCAGCCAGAAGAGAAACTTAGTATAGCAGCCAGTCCCTGATGGCTCTGCCCATTTCCCAGAGGAGGAAACGGAGGTCTGAGAGGGGACAGAGCCTTCCACCCAGTTACCGAGAGTGGAGCCTGTGGCCTCACAGTGCACCTGGCTGCCTGGGCCAGTTGGAACTTCCACAATTTGGGGAGCTGGACCAAGAGGGGAGTGGAGCTGCCCCAGCCCTGCAGCACCCCACCTGCCTGGACACACCAGCAGCACCTGGCCCAGCCTGCACCCCGCACCCACATACCTTCATGCCTGATCCCTTAATCCTCACCACAGGCCTTAGGCCCTGCAATTTGCAGAGGAGGAAACTGAGGGGCGACTTGCCCCCACCCCTGCATCACGGCACCTGTTACCACGGAGTTGCCACAGTCTTGTCCCCAACACAATACCGCACCTGCCTCTCCCTGCCCTGGCCCTGACTGGCTCCTGCTTCACATGGGGACTAGGCCCTCAGGCTGAGCCCGGCCCAACCTGCTGGCAGTTCAGGGACTTTGCCTTCAGCGGGACCTCGTCCCTTCCCCAACTTTTGGCCAGTGGGCATCTGTGCCCCCCAGACCTGGGCCTCTGGTGCAGAGCTGAGCCTCCCCACTCAGACTGACTGGGAGGCTTGGCGGCGGGGGCCGCATGCCTGAGCTGTCCCCGTTATGCCCCCAGCAACAGCTTTGCGGTGTTTCGCCTGCCCTGAGCCCACCAGCGTGTCCAGCTGTGTCACCTTGGCTACCTGTACCGCTAATGAGACCATGTGCAAGACCACACTCTACTCCCTGGAGACTGGTCAGTGTGTGGGGATCCCAGAGACACCCTGTCACCACCACTGTCACCCAGCCCTCAGTTTACACTTCCCCCAAAAAAGGTCATTAGGTCAGCCTTCCTCCCTCCATCCTTCCCTTCCTCCCTCCATCCTTCCCTCCCTCCCTATCTCCCTTCACCCCCCGCCCCCCGCACCTGCCTCCATCACCCTCCTCAGGACACATCTTCATGTTTGCAAAAGAAGAAAGTAGGCTCACTTTGCAGGTCATCTCACTGTCCACGTTCCAGGCAGGAGTCTGCCCCATGGAATGTGGGGCTCCATGGCACTAGCGGCCACTGATGGCGAGGGAAAGGAGGGGGGCAGCACGGAGGAGCTGAGATGGGGTGAGCCCAGCGTGGGTCCTGCTCAGGTGGCTCTGGGGCATCGGCGCCCTGACACTAACACCCCCTTGCCTGCAGTGTACCCATTCTTGGGGGACTCCACAGTGACCAAGTCCTGCGCCAGCAAGTGTGAGCCCTCAGACATGGATGGCATCGGCCTGACCCGGCCTGTGTCCTGCTGCAATACCGATCTGTGCAATGTGGACTACGCCCCCGCCCAAGGAGGCCCTGGAGGCCTGGCCTACGTCTCACTGCTGATCTCCCTCTGGAGTCTTGGGCTTTAGGACCCCCTCCCAACCCCACACCCTACCCTGCACACAGCCTGTGCAGCCAGCAAGTTAAAGAAGTGTGCCTGCACGTGCGTCCTGCTTCTCCTCCTGGCCGCCGCTCTGTCCACCACCCAACAGGGTGGGATTGGGCCGCATGCTGCGTCTCCGGCTCCATCCCGTCCCTCAGTCCTCCCTCAGCCCCTCTGTCTCTAGCAGTCTCCCTCCTGGCCTCCAGGGCTCTCTCTGCAGCCATTTCTCTCCTGTCCAGCTCCACATGGCTGAGCCCGGGCATCTCTGTCGACGTGGCTGGTCTGTGTGCCCCTGTCTGTCTCTCCTCCTCTGTCTCCTGTGACATGGCTTAAGTTCCATTCCACAATCAAGGATGGTCACTCAGCCTGGGGCACCCCCAAAATGCAGGTCTCTGCCTCCAGACCCCCGGGGCTTCTGGGGTAGGGAGTGGAACACGAGTGCCTGGGGAGCCAGTGTAGCTGCCAGAGTGGGGCCGGGGTGGCTCCCTGGAGGAGGTGGCATGTGGGCTGGCCTTGAATGATAGAGGGGAGGACAGAGGCACCCCAGGTGGAAGGAAGGTCCAGGTGGCCCAGGATCTGGGGTCTTTCCATGAAGCTCCCCACCACCTGCTGGGCCCGGGCCCCAAGCAGGGGAGCCTGTGTGGCACTGTCCCCTGGCTGTGTGGCAAAGGCCACTATGAGGAGGCACACCAGCCTGCCTCCTCCAGGTTCACACTGAACCCACCTTGGCCTGCCCTCAGCAGCCTCCTCCTCCGAGTGTCTGGTTCCAAAGCGGCCATAGCACCTGTGAAGGAGGGACCTGCACAGCACTCAGCCCTGGGCCAGCGTTCTGTCCTCAGGCTATCTCTTTGAGAGTCGCCCTCCTCGCCAGGCCTCTCATCCCCAGGCGGGCAGACTTGGCCTGAGTCTGAGTGTGTGAGGACACACATGTACACAATACACATGTACATATGGATGCACACGCGGGTACACACGCATAGACAACATGCATATGTGGACACATGGATCTGCATACACATGGACACATGTATATATGACACACTTGGATGTACATGCACATACACATGGACACACGTATAGATGACACATGGCTGTGCTCACATACACAGGGACACACTCACATACACACGTGGACACACACAGAACTCTACAAACACACATGCACTCCATAAACCCTGTACTAGGAACTCAAAGGGGCTGCACCCAGCTCTCCCACCCTGTGAGGCTCCTCCCACCCCAAGAGGCCCCTCCCACCCTGAGAGGCTCCTCCCCAAAGGGGAGGGAGAGGGGAAGGGAAGGGTGGAGGTGGGCAACAGTCTGACCAGAGGAAGAGGCACCTGCCCCTGCTTTCTTCCCCTGTAGACCCCCTACACCTGCCCCACCTCGCCCCCCTGCCCTGACCGCTCCTCCCTCTGGCTATAGGGGCCAGCTGAGGTGAGTTAGCCTCTGGGTCCTGGGAGGGCGCACAGCTCGTGGCACTTCCAGCAGAGCTGGGAGGCAGCTGTGTAGCCTTCAGCACTATGGATGCCCCCAGCCCAGGGCCCTGAGTCCAGAGAGTCCCCTACCCCTCTACCATCCCCGCTCCCAGATGGTGGGAGGACCTGATGCAGGGTCTGTGCTGGAGTCTCCGGGACATGTGGTGGGCACCATTGTGAATACCCCCATGGCTCTGGAAGGAGACTGTGGCCTAGAAGACCCTCTGGCCCTGGGGCCCAGGACTCCACAGCACTGCCACTCGTGGGCAAGACCTGCAGAGGAGCACAGGGCTCCCAGGTTCTGGCCAGCTCCAGGGGTCATGACTCCCACCCCTGACGACAGCCACATGACCAGCACAAACCCATCACCCAGTGTGTTGTCCTCAGTCTGGAATTCCTCTGGGGGAGACACAGGGCAGCCTCCCAGATGGCAGGGACTGGGAGCCCAGGAATTTGTGAGGGTTATCTTGGATGCACCCCAAACTGGGCTGTGATTCTGAACTTTCACTTTGTCAGGGGAGGTACCATTCTCAGCATCTCATCACACCCTCTCATCTGGCTTTTCTCAAGTCTTGCACAAAAGTGAGGGGAGTGCTGAGGTCAGGGCCAGGGCTCAGGGCTCAGGGCTCAGTGTGTGACCAGGGATCAAGGCCCAGTATGTGATCAGGGCTCAGTGTGTGACTGGGGAGGGGGGGGATCAGGGCTCAGTGTGTGACCAGGTGTCAGCATGTGACAAAGGATCAGGGCTTAGCATGTGACAAGGAATCAGGGCTCAGTGTGTGACCAGGGATCAGGACTCCTCCACTCCTTCATTCTGAAGGGTTGAGTTCTCAGCCCTGCCAGTCTGTCCCTCTCAGCCGGTGGCCACACTCAGGCTGACGGTGACACTGGCTGGGTGGCCCAGGGATTCCTGAATGCCCTTTGGAAGCCCTGTCCAGCCTCTGCTGCCCCATGGCGCCACATCTTGGTCACCACAGAGCTGGGCACCCAGCCATGGCCATCCTCCTGGAACCTTGGCAGCCCCCTCTAAGGGTCCGGGTCACAGCTGCCCACCAAGGCGCAGAGTGAAGCCACTGCCAGGGCAGGATATCCAGTCTCATGTCACACAGAGAAGGCCCTGGGGCTGCAGGTCAAGCCTGGCCTCAGTCAGGGTGTCCAGAAGCTGGCACTGACCTGCCTCAGTCTGACTTTCCTCCCACACTGACAGACTTTGGGATTGAAATGCACTCACCCATAGTGCTGATACCAGTGACTGAGAACCCAGCCCTGGATGGGCAGAGGTGCTGGGAAGTGGGGAGTGGTCTGGGGAGCAGCTTTAGGAGGTGAGGGCAGGGGTCGGAAGGTCGGGGAAGGGCAGTGATTGTCGTGAAGATGATGATGATAAAATCTGAATCTTATCCACTCCCTCCTGCTTCTGCCCACATCTCAGCAGCACAAATCCCCCGGGCATCTGCTAAGGATGTCCCCTCCCAAACCCTGCCACTCTGAAACAGACCCTGACACTTTTTTTTTTTTTTTTAACCACTCACCATCTCTCCTTGTCTTGTCCAAGCCACTATCCTGTCTCCCTAAGGGGCTATGACAGCCATCTCCCCTCTCTCCACCCTAGTCCACTGTCCAGTCAGCATGGAGAAAAGCCTCCAGCACCCAAAACAAAGGTCATCAAGTCCTGGAGCAAACTGTTTGGCTTTTGGAGGCTCACCTATGAGGTATGGCCGGTTCTGCAGCCAGGAGGCAGGGCCAGGACTGCAGCCCATGGCAGGGAGGTGAGGGAGTGAATCTGAGCTCCCAGAAAAGCCTCAGACAGATCTGTCCCAGAAGGGTAGGGCTGCCCTAAAATCTCCCCATCCCTAAAGGAGTCCACATTTGTGCTGACTGAGCTCTGTCGGGAAGGCTATAGAAGGCGTTCCTGACCTGGGGAGAGGTCAACCTGGGTGTGTCTAGGCTGGGCCCTAGACAACACTCATCATCCCAAGTTTCCTTATGAGAAACAATTGCATCAACCCCCTAACTTCAACTATCCATCCATCCACCCACCCATCTATCATCTGTCTACCCATCCAATCATGTGTTCACCTACCCACCTATCCATCCGCTCATCCATCCACCCACCCATCCATCCTTCCATCCCTCCATCCACTCACATATTCACCCATCTGTCCACCCTCCCCATTCATCCATCCATTCCCCACTCACCCATCTATCATCCATCCACCCGCCCACCTATTGTCCATCACTCTGTGGTTCAGCAAACACTGTTCGACAGTCAATATGGCCAGGCTGTTCCTCCCCTGGAGGACTGGATGGTCTAGTGGTCCAACAGGTCAGGCAGGGCAAGCATAAAATGCCAAGGGCAAGGTGGAGGTGGATCAAGGAGGAGGGGAAGTTGGTGCCAGGCCCCAGGAATGGAGATGTGGCAGACCTGGTAGGAGGCTGGAATTTGGCGTGAACTGGAGGTTGGCAAGCTGAGTGGGGTGGATGCAGACAGAAGCTGTCGTTCCATCTCAGGTAAAGGGTGAGAGCCGTGCCAAGCAGCCTGGCCAGGCCTGGAGAAAGGCCCTGGAAGTTTCTATCCCCTCCTGGTTGAGGCAGGCAGGCCTGGAGGGCTGGGGGAAGGGAGGATTTGATAATGCCCACGGGAGCCTCTGCCTGCTTGCATAGCCCTGCCACTTTTCACTCATGTGCCTTCGTTCAACTGTGAAGTACCTCTGAGGACTGGGAACGACTCTCATCCCCAATTTACACATTAGGAGACGGAGGCTCACAAAGGTAAAGTGACTTGCCCACAGCTTCATAGGAGCTGCAAGTGGATTAGGGCTTGCCTGGGTCTATATGATGGCCTTCCCCAAGGCTGTGGTGCCATGGGGCCTCTGCAGATGGAGACACCAGGCTCAGGGAAGCAAGCTGCCACCCCAGGGTCACATGCTGTTCTTGACTGGGCCCAAACCTGGTCTCCCGGTTCCACACCCAGGGCCAGCGGGGAGGGCGTAGGTTCACAAAGAGGAGGGAGGTGGGCCATCACTTAAGTTTGGCATAAATCCTGTCCTGTCATGTCTGACTCTGGTGCAGGGCTGCTTTTCCCAGGGAGGCTCCTCCATCCATCTACCCTTCTATCATCCGTCCATCCATGAACCTATCATCTGTCCACCCACCTACTCATCCAACTACCCTTCTATCATCCATCCATCCACGAACCTACCCATCTGTCACCTACCTACTCATCCATCTACCCATCATCCACCATCCATCCATCCATGTACCTATCTATCCACCCATCCATCCACTCATCTACTCATCCATCCACCTACGCATCTATCATCCATCTATCCATCCACTCATCTATCCATCCATCCATCCATCCATCCATCCATCCATCCATCCATCCATCCATCCATCCATCCATCCATCCATCCACCACCCACCCATCCATTCATCCATTCACATTCACCCATCTATCTATCATCCACCCATCCCGTAGAGAGCAGCTGCCTGCTGGCCCCCTTCTGAGGCCCTCCTTTCCTCCAGGCAGCCTCAACCATCTCTCCAGATGCCAGCGTCTCCCTGCCCTCAGCATGGGCAGGACCTATTTGCTGGCATCTGCCACACCCACAGCCTGGGCTCCACTGTCTGCCCTACTGTGTCCAGATGGAGCCCTGGCCAGTGGGGACCACCCTTGTGGAGCACTCACTGCCAGACAAGGCCCGGGCCCCCCTGGCTTGTCTCCACAGCCCTCGAGGGTGGTGCTCCTGTGCCCCATTTACAGAGTGGCTCGTCCTGGTCTCAGTCTCACAGGAAGCAGCAGAGCCGGGACTGGGCTCCGGAAGTCAGGCTCCAGAACCACACCTTCCCAGCTGCTCTGGCAACATCCTGGGTGGTACAGGGACTGAGCCCTGGGCCGGCCCGCCCTGCTTCTCCCATGTGCCACTGATGGTTTGATTTGTTTGATTTCTCACGACTGCGGTCTCTCTGTTCACACGCTATGCCCTCTTGGTGCTTCCTCCCAACCACCAGAAGCCCCTGCAACTTGCCTCAACTCACAAGGCCAGTTCACTTCCACCCTCACAACCACGCTGGAGAAGGGCAAGGCAGGGTCCCTGTGCCCATCCTACACACAGGAAGCTGAAGTCTGGAGGGACAAAGGGGTCACCCCAGGGCCAACACGAAGACAGCCACAAAGCCAAGACCAAAACCCAGGCCTACTGGTCCTAGTCCAGAGCTCTTTTCAGCATCCCATCCCCTCATGATCAGACTCCCCTACCTCTCAGCAGGGCTCACCCCCACACCACAAACCCTTCACACAGTCACACACCCAGCCTTCTATATGCTCACCCCCTTCCACCCACCCCCTACCCACTCATCCATCCATCCATCAACCTGTCTACCCCCACCTCTCCACCCACTCATCTACCCAAGCATTCTCCCATCTATTCATTTCACTCCACCCATCCATTCTCTCAAACATCCATCCATCCATCCACTCACTCATCTGTCTATTCATCTATCCATCTATCCATCCATCTGTCCATCCATCCACCTGTCTTTTCATCCATCCATTTACCCAGTCACCCATATATCCAATCCTTCCTCCACCTATTCCTCCACACACCCACCCATGAAGACCTCAGGGGAGAGAGAAACCAGAGAGGCTGGGATACCCAGGACTCTGTGGAGGAGGCACCTGGACTAGGCCCTATAGGATGGGGAAGATTGGAGGTGTAGGATAGGAGACCAGGCCTGGTGGGAGGCGAATAGACAGGAAGGTCAGGAGAGTGTTAGGCCATGAGGCCAGAGGGCAGGCAGGGCCGATTCAGGCTTGGTCTGAAGGCCAGTAGGTGGGAGGGGGCTGGCAGTGACGAGGGGGCCACTCCAGAACCCCAAGCCCTTTAGTCCAAGAGGGGGCCTGGCTGGGCCATACCACCCCACCTGACACTACTCACCTTCACCCGGCACCTGACCTAACCCCTACATCTGGGCCTCTGCTTTGGTGGATACTTATGCCAGGAGAGGGAGTCTGGGGGTGGAGGAAACTGGCCTTGGCTCTGGGTGAGATTGAGATCAGCCAGACCCAGCCATGGAGGTAGGGGGCACGAAGCACGCTTAGCACTGCCTGGCATGGCTATGTGCAAGGTGGGCACTTGGGGGCTCCAGTCAAGAGGGCCCAGGGCCACTCTGGACCTGCATTCCCGGGTCCTCAAGACTGGGGCCACCATGGCCTGTGTGACCCCCAAGGGCAGAGCCAGGACTGAAGAGGAGGTCCATCAAATGCCAAGGGTGGGTCTGAGCTCTATGGAAAGAAGGGCTTTCTCAGTCAGAGCTGTCCCCGCACCTACCCCCAACCCAGGCACTGGGGAGTGCAAGCAGAGGGCAGGTCTGTGGTAATCCACTGCTGCCAGGGAGGGCCCACCCCTGAGGGCTGGTGAAGGGTAATGGATTCCCCAGCTGCCCGCCCACCCTCTGCCAGCTGCCACCTTCCTGACTGGGACAGCCGGTTTCTGCCGCCACCCGGAAGTGGGTGCCTGAGGGCCTGGGTATAAATCCTTGGAGACCAGTGTCTCCCGGCTCCTCAACTCCTCAACTCCAAGGATGGCCTCAAGCTGGGCCACACTGTCCCTGCTGCTCCTGGCAGCCTGGAGCGTGGGTCGTGGTAAGTGGGGTGGGGGCCAGCTCATGCTGCCCCCCAGGCCTGTTTCCCACCTCCTCAGCAGGGTGAGGCTGTTGGGGGGGGGGGCCTTCGTGGCTGAAGGCTTCGTTCACCCCCACTGGGATCCTCCCCCTCATCCTAAATGACAGCTTCTCCCCAAGTCAGGGGTCATGGCCCCCTTCTCCAGGAAAGAAACCAAGGCTTCTTAGAGTGATAGGGTGCGAAAGTCTGGCAGTCAAACAGCCAGCAGGAAGGATCTCAGCTGGGGGGGCTCCACCTGCCTAGGCAGGCAGGGGTCCACAAGAGAAGACACTGGGGAGACAATGTGGGGCCAGGCCCAGAAGCTGGACCCCCACCTCCCACCCCCCGCCCCCGCCACGGCCTCTCCTGGAGCTCCTCCTCCTGGCTCCGGTGGCCAGGTGCTGAGGGCCTGCCCCCACCCCTCTCCCAGGTGCCGCCTTCAAGTGCTACACCTGTCAGAATCCCACGGTTAGTGCCTTGTGCAAGAACGTGACTTACTGCAAGCCGGACGCAACAGCTTGCATGACCACTGTGGTGACTGTGGAGTCGGGTGAGACCGGGCCCCCAGCAGGGGCAGAGTTGCCCCCAAACGTCTCCCTCTCCCTCCATGGGCTGGAGACTCCACCTCTACAGCCCAATCCAAGCCCCTCTCAGGACAGCACTGGCCCTGGGAGGTGGGGGAGCAGGAGAGGCAGCTAGGGAGGGGCAGCCCCTCAAGGACTTTGTCTTGGGGTGCCAGGTGCTGGGGGCAGGGCAGGTACAGAGGAGCAGGGCCCCGTTGGGGCCCCACCCCCACCTCTGCCTCAGCCTTTGGGGCTCCCTTCTCAGACTGCACTGATGCTCAATACAGCCGGCCCGGTGCCATCGTCAGTAAATACTTCAGTCAGGGGATGGGGAGTCGGGGCAGGGTGACTTCCCACATTGGGCCCTTAGGGCTGGGGTAGGCAGGGCCAACAGGGGGTGGGAGCTGCAAGGTTAAGGGCGTGGGAAGAGTGGGGCGGGGTGGTGGCAGCACTGGGCGGGGGCTCTGACGTGGCTGCCCTCTGCAGAATACCCCTTCAATGGGAGCCCCGTGGTAACCCGCTCCTGCTCCACCTCCTGTGTGGCCACCGACCCCGACAGCTTCGGAGCTCTCCACCCCATCTACTGCTGCTTCCACAACCTCTGCAATGTCGAAGGGTAGACCAGGCCCGGCACCCCGGCCACGCTGGGGGCCGAGCTTCTTGGGTAGACCAGGCCCGGCACCCCGGCCACGCTGGGGGCCAAGCTTCTTGGGCACCTCCTTCCTGACGGGGCCTCTAGTCACACATGGGACGGGAGGCGAGATGGGGCACTCTGCCCTGCGTACCCCAAACTTCTAGACAATAAAGAGGCAAGGGTGGGGACCGCCCTTTCCTTCCCGAGTGCCTTCAGAACAGCTGGACTGTCTACTCGACCCTCCCTGCCACCTCGGCCTCTTGGGACCATTCCACAGATGCAGAGACAGGCCTGGGGGAGAAGTGTACCCTGGGTTATCCCTCCAGCAAACCAGCCCCCCAGCGTTTCAAACCAGGCCCCATTTCTTAGCTCAGGGAAAATCTGCCCCTCAGTCTTCCCTCAAACCCTGGAGGTGTCACCCCACCCACCCTGGCTGGGAAGGAAGCTCAGAGCGAATCCAGCCTCCTTCAAGGGTGGGCGTGTTTGGCTCTGCCTCACCCTAGGCTTCTCAGGTGTTTGTGACGGGTGTGCATCTGTGGGCATCCATGCACGTCCATGCCCAGTCCTCACCCCTTAAGACAGCTGGGACTAGATGAACTCGTGCCCACGGGACACCCAGGCCAGTGCCAGCTCAGGGAAGGCTGGGCCTGCAGGAGCCTCAGCCCCTGGGGTTGGCTCTGTCTGCCTGAGCCACCTGCTGAACTCCCCTCCCCAGGCATCCAGAGCCCTTAGGATCCAGGAGAGCTGGCCTTCAGGCTCCTGCTTCACCCTCATTGCCCCCTCCCCCACATCAGCACATAAAGGGAAGGCAGAAGCCAAGCAGCCCCAGGGCACTGGTGGGAACTCCCCAGGGGCCGAGCACTTTCTGGGTTCTGGCCAGTGAGGTCTTGGGTTCTAAGGCCCTGGTTCCCGCTGGCCCCTGAAGGTGCTGGGTGGGTGCGGGAAGAAGCAAGCAGGGGCCCAAGAGGCATGGGGGAGTGACCAGCCCCTCAGAACCCTGCCCTGAGGGCTCATCCCTCTCTGTGAAGCGTGCAGAGATCAGGGTCCCCACCTTCGCCTCTCCCCCCCATACCCAAAGGCTTTCCTAGAAACGCCAGGGAATGAAAAAATGTCCTGGGAGCGGCCCTCAGCCAGGACTGCTGGCAGAGCCTACGGGAGCACCCCACCTGGCCTCTTGACGCGTGCCTACGGCTCCCTCCTTGGAGCCACCACTGAGCTGGGCCCAGGGCCTCGCCCGCCCCGGTGACGGCCCTCAGCTTCGCACAGATGAAGACCCCAGGCTCTTCCGAGGTGCAGATGTGGTGGGAGGCGGGGGGAATACCTGCAGGGCTCCCCACCTGCACTGCATCACGTGGCCAGGAGAGGGCGTCCCGCGCTGCAAGGACTCCCGAGCCTCCGCCGGGAGAGCAGGGCCGCCAGGGCCCCCTCCCTGCCGAAACCTCCGCTCTGAGCTCTGAGCCCTGCCAGCCGTCCCGCGGAGGCAGCAGGGAGGCTGGGAGCCCGCTGGGAGCTGACCGGCGTTGGAAACGCACGCTGCCCCGGTTGAACTAAGAGAGGCCACAGGTGGGGACATGGGAAGGTCAAAAACGAAGAGGGAGACCGTGAATTGCTGTCCAACTCGTCCCTCCCCAGGGCTGCCTGGCTGGCAAATGAGCAAGTATTACTTTAAGTCGGCAGGGAGGGGTCAAAGAAGGACCACCCCTCCTTGCACCTGGAGAGCAGGGGCCTCCCCAACCGAGGGCCCCATGGGGACCAGCATCTTGGCCTGGGACACCCCAAGACCCAGGTCGGGCATTCCCTGCTCACACCTCAGTTTCCCCACCCATGAGGTGGACGACCGTCCACAGGCTCCAAGGAGGTCTAGGGCTGGACGCCAGGTGGGGCGCGAGGGCGCATGGAACCGCACTCAGCGAGAGGAGACCTACATCCCTGGGCCCTGGGGGGATGTGGCGCAGCCAGCGGCCATTGGCGGCAGAGGCTGGGAGGCCCTCCATTGGGGCAGCTGCTCTACCCCCTTGTGGCTGAGGGACATCAAGCAGCTTCAGGTGCCCACCTGCAGGCCTGGCACCACCAGGTTGCAATGCTCTCCTCCCCAGGCAGACCTCCCCACACCCTTGCTTCCCCAAAACAGGCCTCTTGGGGTTCCCCACCTCGGATGGCCCCTTTCACCCAGGCATCCTCCAGGATTCTGGCCTTGCCTGCAGATCTGTCTCTAGGACCCTCTTCTCCACCCCTGGCCCTCCCCAGGACTGGGACCCCATGGGGGGTCTGCCTGAGTCTGGCCTGCACTGCCTCCCCACTGGGGACGCCCCTTGGGCAGTTCAGGAAGGAGATCCTGAGCCCACCCACTGTGGGGCCGAGTGGTCATTGACCTTTAACTTCCCAACAGCAGCTGGCCCAGGGATCAGAGCTAGTCCGACCAGACCCGACCAGTCTGGCACTGAGGCTCCAAGCCTCGAAGAGCAGAGCCGGAAGCCTGGGAGGGTGTCCCTGGGGAGAGTGCAAGGCTCAAGAACTTGGGGAAGAGGGGGCCTGGGTCTGGGGCCAGCCCAGTGGCTTTGGGCATCACCTCTGGCCTCATCCCCTGCCCTGCCAGCCTGGCCCCCATGCCAGGAAACACACCCGTGATGCAGCCCCTGCCCCAGCAGGATCACGTTTAAAAACCTTTAATTTTGCACTTTTTTTAAATAAACAAAGATTGCAGCTTTTCTGTGGCAGGTGTAAGGCAATCACAACAGCTCGGGAGCAGGCGCAGGCAGCAGCGCAGCTCTGGCTCGGACCAGCTTTGTGGACCCAGAGGGGGTGCAGGGAGACAGCACTGGTAGCCCAGAGGCTCTGGCCTGCCTGGAGGTTGGCAGGGCAGGAGTAGGGGCAAGGGCAGGTGAACACATGGCCCTGAGCAGCCACACAAACACAGGCATGCAGTGACCCCACCTCCAGGGTCCCCCAACCTCAGTGACCTCAGTACCCCTTTCCCAGGAGCTGAGGGCATCAGGCAGCACCCTGGGCTGGGGACCTGCCCTGCTCTGCCCTCAACCCCTGGGCTTATTCTCTCCAGCCTTCATTCCGCGACTGTCAGTGAGGGGTCAGCTGGGAGCAGGTGGCCCTGAAGCCTGGCATCACCATGGGCAGCTGAGAGCAGCTGCCAGGACAGGGCACGGGGACAAGGCAGAGGGGCCCAGAAGACCTTGTCCTAAGCCTGGCCAGCCCAGGGGGACAGCCCCTCGGAGCAGGGAGCAGTGGACAACAGGGCAGGGTGCTGGGCAGGGGTGGAGAAATGGCAGATGGGCTGCTGGTCCCAGGAGGGCAGGGCACAAGGGCACAGCACAGGGTCCTGCAGCACAGTGATGGGGCAGGGTCCAGGGGCTTGGACAGGGCTCCTCAGCCACCTCTGCAGGAGTGCAGTCCCCAGGTGGCCTGCTAGTGTCCCCAGCAACCCTTCCGGCCACTCAACCCGGCTGCCCACCCTGTCCTCTTGAGAATGGGCCTGGAGCAGAGAAGCCAGTACTGGGGGAGGCATCCACCCTGAGGGTGCTGGCCAGTCCCCCCTCCGTGTCCCCTTCCATCCACCTGCCCTAGCCCCACCGGGCCTTGCTGGCCCTCACCAGGGGCTCTAGGCCTCCTGCTTTGCCTTTCCTCTCCCCCCGGGCTGAGCAGTCTGGGTGTGCAAGCAATCCCCACCCATGCCTGGTGTGGGGCCGGGCACAGAGGGGTGTTGAAAACCCAGGGGCACACAGGCACAGGACCCAGGCTGGGCTGAGCAGTCAGGCGTGGAGGCAGCGGTTACTGGTCCTTGGCAGCGCTGCTTAGCCCACTCTCGGCACGGAGCAGCTGGCTGCTGGCCTCATTGTAGGCGATCCAGTGCTGAAGGTCTAACGGCAGCTCCGGGGACTCCACCTGTCGGGGGGATGAGGCTCCTGGGATCGCCCACGGCTGTGGGGACCAGGAGGGGTCCCTGCACAACCCCGGGTCTTCCTCCCATCAGAACTTGTTCTCCCTGATGCAGCCCCTTCCAGGGTCCCCGCCCCCCGCCCTTGCCCTGGCACTTCCTCCCTGGAGGCCTCTGCCTCCCCCAGGAGTCAGCCTGAGCCCTGAGTCCTGAGAACCCAGGGATATGGCACTTACTGAAGGGAGAAGGGTGAAGAGGGGACAAAAGGAGACCCAAAGGAACTGGGGAAGCCTGGGACTAGGGCCTGGGGGCAGGACAGCACTAGAGAGTGGCCAACTGTGAGACCTCGGAGCACACCCCACGTGTGCAGCAAAAGAAGCTGGACTCGATCTCCTGGTTAGCTCTGGGCTTGATCACCTCACTCCCGCCCTCCTCCCCGGAGACTCAGCCCCATCTTGTGACTGGTAACAGGCGGGACTCCAGGCGGGGCCAAGGGAGAAAGGGAAGGAAGAGGCCAGGCAGATGCCCGCTCACCCACCCCAGGCATCAGGGAGGCTGAGGGCAGGGCCAGCAGCCACCAAAGCTGTGGCCCTCTCTGTTGGATCCTGCTTGAGACCCTCCCCAGTACAGGGCAGTCCCTGGCCACCATCTGGCTCTCCCACCCAGGTGCCATCAAGGTGTGCAAGTTCCACCCATCGACACCTGTCCTCCCCCTCCCCTCGAGCACAGACCCCACCAGCCAGCCTAGGCCTGACCACCCTATGCCACCCTCACAGAAAAGCTGCTCTGGATCCCCCTCCTCCACCCTCAAGTCCCAACTGTCCAGAGTTGGTGGCTCCTCCCCGTGCCCCTTCCACATGAGGTGAGCCATACAGCCCAGCATCTGCTCCAAGGCCTTTCAGGGGGTCCCAGAGTCAACAGGCACAGAAAACCCGGAGCTGTGCCTGCGAACTGCTGTGCAGCATGGGGCAGGTCCTACCCTCTGAAATGGGGGGAAGGCTGGCTCCTCGACACCAAGGTGAGGCTTTAACACCCTCTGCTAACGAGGCCCTGTCCAGGCCAGACAGGGCAGTGCCCTGGCTGTTGGCACCCCAGGGGTTGGGTGCACCTGGAGGCCAGCATGAGGGCTCCAGCGACTTCTCAGGAGCCTGCGCTGGTAACCATCGCCTTGGCGCCCTGGCCTCTCCAAGGCCCGGTTGCCATGCCTCAGGAGCCAGCCCTGCTGTGCTGGGAGGAGCAGGCCCTGGGGAGGGCTGTGAGCCCCAGGCAAGCACTTGCCTCTCCAATGGAGAACGGCAGAAAGACTGGCAGCCTCCCGGCCTCAACCCTCAGGTGATGGGAATGAAAGCCCTGGCTCTGAGCCAGATGAAATGGGTCTCAAGTCCTTGAGAATGCAAACCTCCTTTCCCTGCGACACCGCCCCCCCCGCCCCATCTCCCCAGTCCAATGTTCAGGAGCAAAGGCCAGAGAGGGTGACAGCGCTCCAGCACATAGCAGCACCAATCCCTGCACTCCAGGGAGAGGCCTGGGCCCCGCTTTTCGATTTAGGGAGCGGGCAACAGGGAGCGGCAAGGAGAGATGTGAGGGGCCAGGCTAAAAAATGGCAGGAGGAGAGGCTGCTGGGGCAGACCATGAAGAGCGGGCTGGGGAACAGAAAGAACCAGCATGGGTAAAGGCAAAGAGGAAGCCCCTGCCTGGAGGCCCTGGGTCCGGAAGCAAGGTCGGGGCACTGTCAGGCGGGATGGGCCCTTCCGGGGGGCGGGGGTCGTGCACCGGGCCGGGGTGGCTCACCCTGCGCTTGCACAAGTGCTGCACGACGCGCTCAGGTGAGGTGCCCAGCATGTGCTGGCGGAAGCGCAGCAGCGCGCACACGAAGCCGTCGCGCAGGCTGACGAAGCGAGCCTCCAGGAAGAAGGCGCTGTCGTCCCAGGCCAGCAGGCGGGTGCGCACCTCGAAGGGCTCGAGCAGGCGCAGCGAGCGGCGGTAGCGCGCGCACGAGGCAGCCAGCACGGTGCGCGCCCCGAGCGCGCGCAGCGCCCCCAGCACGCCGCAGCGGGCCAGGTGCGCGCTGCGCGCCATGTCGGCCTCGCGCAGGTACCGCGCATTGTTCATGTGCAGCAGCAGGTCCAGGTCGGAGGGCAGCACGCGGCCGGCAAAGCGCTGCTCGGCCAGCAGGTCGCGGACAGGCGGCTGCAGCAGGCGCGCGCGCAGCAAGGCCCACGTCAGGCGCACCGGGTACCAGCCGTCCAGCAGCGCGAAGTAGGCGAGCGCCAGGGCCAGCGGCGCCACCAGGAGCCACAGCATCGCGGCGGCGGCGGGCGCGGGCCACTGAGACGCCGCCCCGCGCGGACCCGGCTTCCCGGCCGGACCCGGCGAGGGCCGGCGGGCCGCACCACCTCCGAGCCGGCCGAGGGGGAGATGCGCCGCGGGCCGCCGCAGGGACCGCAGGCCGCCGGCGCCGCCGGGCCCCCCCCGCACGCAGTGGTCCGGTCCGTCTCTCCCAGCCCCCCCGGCCTGCGCCGCCCGCACCTCCCCGGGGCGGGGCCTCTGGGGCCGGCCGAGTGCCACAGCGGCATCTGGCGGCCGCGCCCGGCGCTGCAGAGGCTGGCTGAGCGCCGCCCTCCGCGGGGCCTGGCTGGTGCCTGGGGGCTGGTGGCTGGCTCCCCCGCCCTGCAAGACTCGGGTCCGCCCCCAGGTGTGGCCCCTGGTCTGAACTGGGGCAGAGGCCACAGCGCTCTCCTGGCCCAGGTTGCGGGACTCTGCAAGAGAAATGGGAACAGCACGGTCCCCAGAAGCGCGTCTGGCGGTCTCTATGGAAACCGACCCTACTCTGCACCAGAACTCCAGGGCTCCCCACCGCCGTAGGGCGAGGGCCCCAGTGCGCACGCGGCCAGCTCGGGGCGCAACCACAAGCTGGCTCCGTACACTTTTTTGGTCATCCTTCACACGCACCCCTGTCCCCGAGCGATCCCGCTAACCCCCGTCCTCAAGCACCGCCCCCCCAGCCGCTTTCGAAGCGGGGGTGGGGGAGAGGGAGCAAATAACTTCCAGGGCAGGGGAAGGTCAGAGTCGGGCAGACGCTAATGACTCAGCAGTGGCGTTAAATGTATGTCACCATAAGCCACTTGGGAGCCGGCCCGGTGGGACGTCGCACGTGCTCCGGTGTCTTGTCCCTCTTTGCTGCTTGGCTGGGAAGGGTAGGTGGCCCGAGGGATATGCTGCAGGGTCAGGGACGCTCAGAGAAGGCGTCCTGGAGGGCTCTTAGCATCCGGCAGCAGCTAGGCCTCCCCAGCCCAGTCCACACTGGGCCTGGGCTAGAGCTCCAGGGTTCTCACTGGCCTTCTCAAAGGAGGAGCTCCCTGGACGGAGGAGGCCTTGGCCCACCTTGGCTTCTGGGGCCAGCAGCCTTGGCAGAGTGGGCTATGGGTGCTCCTGGGTCCCTGGATCAGCTTGCATACTCCTGGGGACAGGGAGCTCATTCCCTCTTAGGACAGCTTCAGCTGCCCTGAAAGTCCTGATGGTGAGAAGGGCCTTCCTGAGTCAGTTTCGCTGATGCCGGTAAAATCCCCTCTCACCGTGGCTCAGCCCAGCCTCAGAGCCATCTGTCTAGGGTCAAGCAGCCCCTCAGGATGGAGACGCTGGCTGAGGTCATGTCCCTCAAGCCCCATTGCGGCCACTATGCAGAGAAGGCAGTCTCCTGGTCACTAACTTTGCCCACCACGCCCCATCCCCTCCCCAGGGGAGGGGCCCAAGGCAGGGGCCTACCCCTGGAGGTGCCCGTGAAGGCTGGTGAATGAGAAGCCAGCCTGTAGCTTCCAAGACCTCAGCCCAGCCTCCTGTGCACCGGCCTCTTTCTGAACCTGTGCCATCCAGCCCTTCCACACATACAGGCACACACTCAGGCTCACATGCTTTCCCCCTGCCAGGGGACCCTTCTCTCCCATCTTCACCTTCCTGACCCCAGGCCGAGCTACACCCCAGGGTCCTCCCCTCAAGGGGAACCTCTCCTGAGCACTGGTCTCAGCCACGGTTTTACCCTGATGTGAGTAGATAAGCAGGGAGTGGCTGTCTCCCGCTGAGGCCCAGAGGTCGAGGTCTGCTGTGCCTCCAAGACCCCGTGTCCCCAGGGCCAGCAGGACAGGGCACCATAGGAATTCCCACCTTCCCAGCCCCTCCGTTCGGTTGCATGGGTCCCAACGAACGTGGGTATCCTGGGGTGGTCACAGCAGTTGGCTGGAAGTTGTCCGCAGCCTCTCTCGGCCTGGGCTTGTCGTGCCTGAGCCCGTGAAACTTCGCGGGGTGGAGGGGCTTTGGGGACTCCTGGGGTCCCTCGGTTCCTGTGCATGCGGTGGCGCAGGGTGGCAGCTGCTGCGCAGGCGGGAGGGGCTCCGTGCACGTGACAGGGGCTCTTTGGGGCTGTCTCCCCGGACCACCCTACCCTAGATCCAGAACTCCGTCTTGTCTGGTTGGCACTTGCTGGCTGCAACTTGGTCCGCTACGGTTTGGCTGAGGAGGAGGCAGAGGGAGGCACCTGGCGTGCACTCCACCTAGGGGATCTGGGAAGGGAGAGATGGGGCGTGGGAGGGGTAGAGATCAGCATGGGGGGGGAGGAGCTAGTGGACAGAGATGGATCTCAGGAGGCAGAGAAGTGTTCAGACCCCTCTTCCCAGACCTCCCCTCTCCCTTTCCCCCCCACTGGACCCTCTCAGCAGCCAGAGGGTCTGACCTCTGACCCCATCTCCTTTGCTGGGAACCTCTCTGCACCCCCATGGCCCTGTTCCCGGCTGTCCTCATTGCTGCCCTCTGGGAGCAGACCCACCCCACCCCAGCTCTTCTGTGGTTTCCAGATGAGACCCTGTGGGGAGAGAGGGAGGGAGTGTAGGTTCAAGTCCAGATCCCACCCCAGTCGGCAAGTGGGGGTGCCTCTCAACCACAGAGCCCCCATAGGGCTACTTATGTGGGTGGCCTCACTGCCTGGCCCCGACAAGATGCCCCCCACGAGTGTGTGACTGGGGCTGGCTCCTGCCCTTCAGAGCCTGTTGCTCTGTTGTGGGGTGAGGGGGTTCTGAGCAGGCTGCTCTCTGTCCTCAGCATGGAGCCTCTGTCGTCACTGGGGTGGCTCTAGGAGGTCAGAGGGGCCCGGCGTTGAGGTCACCCAGCACAGAGCCCAGCCAGCTCCCCTCTCCATGAGCTCCGTCAGGGACCCTGCAGGCTGGGGCACATTGCCCAGCCTCTCTGAGCCTCAGCCCCAGGGACAAGGACCCCTCCACCACAGTGTGGCCCCCATGGTGATGTGTGGGCTCTAGTCCTGCTCTGTGGAGTGGCTGACTTCATGACAACATCCCCTGGCCCCTTGGGTCTCAGGCCCCTGGCCACGCTTTTCTGTGCCGCTGTAGTTTCGATCGTCCCCCCTTGCTTTGTTTTCTCTTCTTGTTTTTGTGGCTTATATGCTGTGTGTGTCTGTCCTGTTCACCTGACTCCACTGCGCTGTAGCTGTGTACCTGTGGAGGGGGCCAGGAGGGGCTGGGGACAACCCAGCCAGACCTGGACGACCGCTGAGTCCCAAGCGCCTGGAACAGGTCAGGGGCTCGATAAATATTTGTGTCTTGAATGAGGCAGGGCAGGTTACCAGCCTCCTGTGCCCAGGGTCAGGATGGCTCAGGAGGAAGCAGGGTGCAGCCAGAATCACCAGCTGCCCCAAGTTCTACCTGGGGGCCCCAGGTCTGCATGCCTTCCCAGGAAATAAAGGCGGTCCCTGGACCCTGAACGGGGCCACCTGAGGTGTGTGTGCTGAACGTGCCTGGACCTCAGCAGGGCAGGCGGGGAGAGGCCGGGCTGGAAGGCAGGGGGGTGGAGGGGTACAGCCACCCTTCGGGTCAATGAGGCTTGGCATGGGAAACCCTGTCCTCCTGACCTCCACTACTCTGCACTGCCCAGTGTTCAAGAGGAGGGAGCCTACCTGGGGTATCGGGCCGGAAGTGGGGCTGGCTGGGGCC